>NC_062545.1:155832370-157189581 GCF_016906955.1 Phacochoerus africanus
CTGACTTCACTCAGTATGACAACTTCTGGGTCCTTCCATGATGTTGCAAATGCCATTATTTCATTATATGCTGTTAGTAAATGTGGAATCTTAAAAAAATGATACAATGAACTTGCAGAACAGAAACAGACTTGCAGACTTTGAAAAACTTATGGTTACTAGAGGGGACAGGTTGGGTGGAGGGAGGGATGGGCTGGGATTTTGGGATGGAAATCTTCTAAAATTAGGTTGTGATGATGGTTGTACAACTATAAATATAATACAATTCATTGAATTAAAAAATAATGTACATACCTAAGTTAAAAATATTGGTTGCTAAAAAATGCTAACCAGCATTTGAGCCTTTGGTGAGTTTTAGTAGTAACCTCAAAGATCACTGATCACAAATCACAATGACACATATAATACTAATGACAAAGTTGAAATATTGCAAGATTATTAAAATGTGACACAGAGACATGAAATGAGGAAATACTGTTGGAAAAATGATAGCAATAGATGTGCTTGGCACAGGGTTGCCACAAACCCTCAATTTGTAAAAACCCACTATCTACGAAGTACAATAAATCAAGGTGTGCCTGTAGTAGCCCAGTTGCTTTCCATGTGACCAGAAGTTGGATTTCTGGGGTTTTTCGCAAGTTATCTTTTGGTCTCGGTCTTCAGTCTCTTTAAGGGACCCGTCATTGTTGATACCCAAACAACAAACCTCCCTGGTGTTTGTAGAATTTCTTGGGCGCCAACCTTTTCATTATGGCAGTGATCACTTCTTCCAATGAAGTGTTACTGGAAAATTCTCATTCAGGAAAAGCTTGTTGTTACAGTAATCTTTTGGTTCTGTCCTGTCTTGTTGATGTATCAGCTTATTCTTGGTTTTGTCTGCCATGTTCAAGAGTGGACCCTGTTCCTTCATCAGGATAAATATGTCCTCCTCCCTCTTCTGCTCTGCCTTTGACCATCATCACCACCCACAGAGCCAGGCCACCATAAGACTGATACATATCCTTGTGTTGTACCAGACTCCGTGATTTTATTGATCTGGCACGGAAACATGTCTCTGGGGAACTGTTAGCTAAGGATAGTCTTAGAAATATACATCTTAAAGGACCTTCTCTCAACTCATTATTCATTCAAAACAACATAGAATTATAAGATATTTTTGAGAGAAAAGAATAAATTGGAGGTCATGAAATCTAGCCATTTTTATCCAGTGAAGTATTAAAGTCATTTCTTCCTCAATATCTGTGACAATTGGACATTAAACCTCTCCTTAATTATGTCCAATAATGAATATCCCACTTCACTGTGGTGAATATATTTGTAACTATAGAGATAGGTACAGATACACACAAACACACACACACACACACACACTCACTCACAGTCAGTCTTCATATCTATGGGTCTTGCATCTGTGATTCAATCAACTGTGGATGTGAATATATTGGGGGAAAATTCTATAGAGTTTCACAAAGTAAAACTTAAATTTGCCACATTTACATTGTATTAGGTATTATAAGTGCTGGATGGGATTTAAAGTATATGGGAGGATGTGCATAGGTTATATGCTAATACTGCACTATTTTGTATTAGAGACTTGAGCATCCTTGGATTTTTGGAGCATCCATGGGGGTTCTGGAACCTATCTCCCAGGGATTCTGAGGGGATGACTTTATGTATCCCCAGTATCAGAATATTTTTTTATAGATGAATTGCAGTCCTTTTAATAATTTAAAATCCTGCAATAGAGATCTTAGTCTAGCCCCTGCCACACATCATGTCTATAGCAGTTAAAAAGCTTCATCATTGTATCCTCTCTTCTTTCTCTCAAAAAAAATTTATTTGAACTCTATTAGATGCTGAATACAGGCTAATCCCAGAGAGTCACAAACACCTAAGGCCATCTCTGCCCTCAAGGGGTTCACAGTTCTAGGGAAGGCAGACAGACACATAAACTAACACAATCACAATGTGAAAAGACAGTGGTAACCAAAGGTGCAGAGTATGATGACACCAAGGAATATGATGCCATGCAGCCCAAGTAGTCATGGAAGGCTTTATGAAGAAGTAAAGAAGCAAGGTTTCTACTGAGTTATGAAAGAGTCCAAGGATGAGCTATAGGGAATGAGAAATGCAGAGGGGACAAAGTGAGCCAAGGTGCAAGTGATAACACTGAGCCCTTCCACAAGGACAAGGGCGCAGCGTTGCTGGAACTTGAAATCAGAGCCACTCTCTGTGAACCAGGGCTTCATCTCTTAAGTCAAGGTTCTCCTCCACGTGGCCACAAAGTGGTTCTAAGGCTTAAGGACCCTTTATTCCCTCTCAGCAGTAGGCATTGCTTATCCCTGGTTTTCATCTTAATCTTATCTCTGTGTTTTCATCTTAATTACGGCCCCACCATGCAAGGGCAGGAGAGTCAGACTGAAGGTCAGTCAATTCTCTTTGACTGGCATCAATGGGCTATTTAACTTCTCTGAGCTTTAAAAGCTTATTTGCCAAATGGGTATAAATAAAAGCACCCCCCAGAATTACTGAGGTGTGAGGTCTGAAGTAATCTACTGAACTACTTACTCGAAGTCTGAAATGGCATTCTGTGAATAGGATAGCATGGTGCCTTGTCCATAATAAGAGTTCAGTAATGAAGCTATGGGGATTATTTATTTTAATGATAATAACATTAATATTAATAAGGGTGGTAATAGTAATTGTTATATAACCATTCATTCTGCTTAAAAAACAGAGACTAAGCAGAAACTCTTGCCTCTCCTTCACTGACCTATTCTGCTATAGGAACATGTCACTGTGCAAATGCTCCTACCCTGAAATTGCTATTTTTTCTATTACTATGATCAATCCTTCTCTAATATATGTACATATCATCCTGTATTTCTGACAAGTATGAAATCTTTAGACATCTTTCCCTTAGAGAACACTCCACGGCAGGGGTGTGCAGTGACTGATTAATGATTCATAAGCACTTTCCACTTTTCTGCTGACATCGAAGGCATCCTGTGATTGCAGTGACTAAAATGGTACCAACAAGTCAGAGGCACTCCTGGGGCAGTGAACATTCCTTGAGGTAAAACTTTCCCTTGACTAGAGCTTTTAACAATGTTTCTAAAATCAAACTTAAGCAACAGTCTTTCCTCTCTGAAGCCTTCTTTGCCTTCTCTCCCATCTCCAAACAGCTCTCTGGGGAGGAACCACCCTTTGGTGCAGCTCTGTCTTGGTAAAGCCTGCTTTACACCCCATACAATAAGACACAGTGAAAATCCCAATGCAGAGTGAAGGTGTCTGGTGACTCCCCACCAGGCTCCTCCGCATTTCAAGCCTGACACCCCAGGCCTCACCTGACACCTTGTGTTCCTGAACTGCTGATGGGTCAGCTCACCCCTTGTTCTCCCCACCTCCCAGCCTGACTCCACCCCACCCTTCCATATGGTGGGTGGCCTTCACTCATTTCCCAGGTCGGTCCCTACCCATTCAGCAAAATTACATCAAGGACATTTACGAGAATTTGTTTTTCTCCAAACATATTAAATTTGCTTTCTTTACATTTCATGGTTCATCTCCTATTATTATGTTGGTCTCTCCTACTGTCTTCTAGAGATTACTACAATGGTTATTTTATCCCACTGTTCCTACAGTTTTCATTTCACCAGTTCTTTTTTAAAAATTTAGTCAGAGGCCCTTTTTTGAATAGACTTTGACACATTTGACTGTGTTGATATTCCAACCATGTTTAAGAACCTGCTCAGAAATAGACCCAGAGAATAGACATTTCATGCCCTTTGTGGTTTGTGTTATCCCTCTTATATGGAATTAATCTTTTAGTTTTCCTGGCAATTCTACCACTTCACAGAGAACTCATTTACAATGTTGGATTGAAATTATACATTTTCATGTCCACTATTTTTTCTAGTATGTGAGAGTTATGCAAGGACAGAGCCCTTTTATCTATTTTTATCCCTCTAATCCCTAGTACAATGCCTAGCTGAGTGAATGTTAGTTGAGATATAAAATAAAAATAGCAATAACAACAATGAAGCAGGGGTATCACTTTGCATGTATATTGCTGAACACTTCACTCAGAAAGGGAAGCTTAATACGAGCTCCTCAGGTCAATGAAACAATTCTATGCCTTGAATCAAATGAACTGCAAATGCTCATTTTTCTCCTAAAAACTACCTTACTTTTCAACTAGCCTAAAATCTATGTGCACAGAGTAAGCTTCTCAAAATGGCACTACCATGAGATAAGTATTCTGTTATCTTTAAACTCTGCTTAACAATCTAGATGAAAGAATGCTGACTATTGACTACAAAATACATAATTAAGGTTCTGCTCAGCAAACAGAAAATCCAATTTAGGAAAACTGCTATCATTTTTCCTCTAGAAATCATTCCCTTGCCTTGCTTTAACAAATAATTCTTTTCAGTTCTCACTATAGTAAGTGTATTGTTGTGCTATCTTACATGATTTAACACTAAATAAACAATTGCTGCATGCAGAGTAAAAAGCAGGATATAATTCTTCTAAGGTAATTTCTCCTCAGATATTAAGGGTTAGAGAAATGATAAAGTTCCATATGGTTAAGGGGTACAGGCCTTTATGCTCTTAAAAAGTGATTCCTATGGTTCAACTGCCTATTTTTCTTGCTCAGCACCTCCACTGCTTCACTACTTCCTTCCCTGTATCAGCTGGGTTAGTAAAGTCCATTTGACACGGGGACCACAGCTCTCCATTGCCATATACACATGATATTTGCAAAATGATGCAGGTGCATTGAGGCAGGGGGAGTGCAGAAAAGATTTAAGGTTTTCTTACTTTAAGCATATGTTAAAAAAAAAGTCTCCCTTCTTCCTCTAAGGGCAAGTATATGTTATGATGGTGACAGTGGTATTCACACCTTTTTTTAGGAAGTGTACAAAAACCCTTAAATAAGCAACATATCCAGACCTCTCCTTCAAATTTATCCATCACTCACAAATATTCTCATCTTACTTTATCACCTAAACCTTCCTCTGGTTAAAAATTAGGACATTTAGGAGTTCCTGTTGTGGCGCAGAAGAAATGAATCTGACTAGGAACCATGAGGTTTCAGGTTTGATCCCTGGTCTTGCTTAGTGAGTTAAGGATCTGCTGTTGCTATGGCTGTGGCATAGCCTGGCAGTTGTAACTCTGATTAGACCCCTAGCCTGGGAACCTCCATATGCTATGGGTGCAGACCTAAAAAGCAAAAAAAAAAAAAAAAAAAAAAAATTAGGACATTTATCCTGCCTGATAAAGTTCAGTATTCTTGGAAACTTCTTATCTTACTCTATCACCTTGACTATCTTGTTACTTTTCTTATTTCTCCAAGGTTTTTTTGCAGATGGTTAGCAATGAATAATTGGATAAGCGGGTTTCAGCTAATGTGGAGGAAAATTAATTATCCTCTTAAATAATGTCTTAAGCAATCTAAGAAGCACTTAAGGGCACTAAAAGAATAAAAGGCTAATGATGTTGGAACTGGTGAAAACAAAGCTGGATTTTAATAGGTATTTTTGGTCAAGAGGACCTTTTGACCCCCATCCCTTGGGCCATGTTGACAGCACCTGTCTGCTTCTCTTTGTAGGAAGGTCAGAGGAAGAGAAAATAGTCACCTCTCAATTATCTCAGAATAATGTCTGTTCACTGGTCCCACTGCTCCTCCTAGGTCTGTGTGTCAGGGGTAACCCAGAGGTTAAATGGTTTTGGACAATATACTCTGAAGGCTTGGGCCTTTAATGGTGTTGATTCTTCTTTCTCTCATAAATCAGAGAGACTCCCACCAAGATTTTATAATAGAGCATTTCACCCCTGTGTGAGAGAGGTGTTAGGTTCATTAATCCTTTCCTGTCTAAAAGATTGTAAGTCAAATGAAATGTGAGGGTCTCACATGGGCACTTTATAGATAAATTTGGAAGTATAGTCTTTGTTTTAAGGAGAACATCAGAATCCATTGAAACACTGTAGATATGGTTTGATTTTAATACTTTATTTCAAGAAAAAGCAAGAGGAGGAAAATACCTGCTCCTGGAAGACACCACTGTGAGGTAGTAAGAGGGAAATAAGCATAGCCCTGCTCTCATGGAGGCTACATTCTACTGAATATAGAATTCTAGAACATTTTATTCGATATTTGGTGCTTTTAGGGAATGTGTGTGAATGTTTGAAAGGAAGACAAGATTATGAAAGCAATTAAACATTGATGACACCTTTAAAATCATTAAACAATGAGAAAGAAGAGAATAAAAAAGGATTAGCTATGGCAACAGAAAACCACTGAAATCTCAAAATATTAAAGAATGTAAAAATACGTAATTGTAGTACCTGCATGAATTTGAAATATTACATTATAAAATCACCAAAGCAATGACTTTTAAATAGCTCTAATGCAAACTTCAGCATATTATAAGCTGAAAATGAGAGGTTTTCCTATGAAAAATTAAAAAAACAAATCTAAGAAAAATGTTTTTTTTTTTATTTCTCCTTTTGTCTTTTTAGGGCCACACTGGTGGCATATGGAGGTTCCCAGGCTAGGGATTGAATCGTTATAGCCACCTGCTACAGCAGCACCACAGCTACAGAAACGCCAGATCTGAGCCGCATATGTGACCTACACCACAGCTCACAGCAATGCTGGATCCTTAACCCACTGAGCGAGGCCAGCAATAGAAACTTGTGTCCTCATGGATGCTTAGTCATATTCGTTCCCGCTGAGCAGTAACAGAAGCTCTGAAATATCTATTTTCAATATAAAATCAATTATTTTCCTTCATTTGATTTGCTTTTTAAACTCTCCTATTTAGCGGAATCTATTTCAAAATATTTTTTTTCTCTTAATTTCACTGTATGGGAAAAATCTCTCAGGTTAGTTACCATAGCATTGCTTTGCTGTATGACTTCTTGAATTAAGCTTTGTCAACATGATAGACAAGGTCCTACACTATTTCTAAATATGACTGTCCTCATTCTTTTGAGGTGCATAATTTTTCTATATTTTCACTCTTTCCCTAATTTCCAGCACTGCATAGATTGGCCAAGTAGAACTTCCATTTATTTGCAGATTGTCAGCATAGTAGATGAGCTTTGCCATCTGCTGAGCTGAGGAAGGTTCTGGTTGAGCATATTGCAAGGGCACCTCCACTTTCATAATAGCAGGTGCCAGTGCAAAAGAAAGGAGAATCCTGTACTCTGTGTGATCCTGGAATGATTGGACTCAAACCTGGGACTGTCATTCAAACCTCTAACATGACAAAGAAGATATAGCAACTAACAGCTCATTCCCTTACTAAAGCATATTTTGCAGAATTATGAAGAGAGAAAAATCTTTGGATTTAACCTGATTTCATTTTCATGTTTTTCATTTATGTACATAAAATCTAAGCAGTAAAAATAAAAAAGTCAGGCAAAAAAATACCTCTTCACTCTAAGTGATAGTCATTCTCTCAACCCATCTTAGCTTCCTTGATTGTAACTTTTTCTCATTTGCTACATAATGTTGAGGCAACTGTTTTACACTCTTCATGTTATATAATCCACATTCACCTCCCTCAATATCTAACTCAGTATCTTGCATATGGATTAGAAGGTATATGATAAGCATACATATCTAATAAATTGGTGCAGAGTAGTGCAAACTGTTAGCTATGTTAAAGAATAGAAAAAAGAGAACTCATCAAGTGTATACACTCAGATAAGGGGAAAGATGATTTGAAGAAACAGTGTATTGTTGAAGGGGTCCTCTTCCTTCTGTGAAGATAAATTTGCTTTTGGCATGGCTTTAATTACTTTATATATGAGTATAAAAATACATTTCTCTACTCCCACTCTATACTGTGAGACTCTTTCTTAGAAAGAGATGTTTGGACTACTTATCAAGGCTGAATCTACACGAATGGGTACTAATCTCACATTAGTTTTAAAAGGGGGTTAATGTAGATTTATAACTTGTTCTTCAGGTTGGAAAAATTAAAGACAATATTTCATATTATTGCAGTAAGTTTATTTAAACTTTCCCTAAATCTATGTCATGATTACCCTGATAGAGGTGCTAGAAGAGAGAGTTAGTTCTGTTTTCACTTTGCATTATTTTTAGATTGTCTTTTATGTTGTCATCTAAATTTCTTTGCTTCAGCATCTGGTTGAAAGGCCTCCAATTCTACCAGTGCTGAGGTAGAACTGTACTGGGAAAGTTTCTACTTGTCCCTGTGCAGCTGACAACATATGGTCCTTAGGCATGGACTCCTTTACTGTCCCCCTCCGGACAAGCCATCACTAGTGCTCTGTGCCTCCTCCCTTCACTGGATCCTCAAGATATATCATCCAGAGTTTTAATATGGTATTTCTTCATTGCACTCTCTATATTTTTTTTCCTTCTCTATATGCCCAAAGATAACAGTTGGGTGGCTTTCATGTTTAGGTCCCCATTGCTTCCTAGAATGCCTGACATATAATGAAGATAGGCATTTGGAAGCTGAATGAAATCATAAGAACAATCATTATTTTACAATCCCTGAACAGACTGTTTTAGTTTATCACTTCTATATAAAATTTCAATATGCTAAATCAGCATAAAGTGCATTTGATTTGGAAGGATGTAATTTACAGAATATAAAGTTCAAAATACCATGATGATAAAGACCTCCAGAGAGTAAATTGATATGTTTATGAATTCGGTTTAGTCATGAATATTGAATAAGAGAAGGGAAAATTATATAGTAGATTATATTGGGCATAATAAAACATAGAGGTACAAATTAATGTCTTCATTCTCAAAAGATAATGCAAACATTATTCATTGTTTTCACTTATTAAATGTCTCTTAAAAACACATACAGTGTTGGGTATCTTTATAGTTTATCTTTGGTATCAAAACAACTATGCCAGTAGTTTTACTTACAGTTTCTAGATAAAGAGACTGAGATTCGGATGGCTTATTAAACTGCAGTAGCAACTTTAGAATTTGAAGCCTTCATTCATTTTCTCTGATCCTAACATTATCTCCCTAAACCTCTCAGTCATAACTAAATCATGCTATGATCAAGTGATTTGTAAGAAGAAAACAGGTATTATGAATATTTTGAGTTCTTTTGTTACATAACACATTGTTTATACCTTAGATAGTAATGATATTATCATTCTTTTTAACTTAAAACTTAGACAAAAGATTATTAGAAAATAATAATAGCCAATATTTTGCAGTGCTCCACATTTTAAAATGCTTTAAGTTTATTTGGGCTTTTGCTTTGTTTCATTTCAAGGGACAATGTTGCTTAAATGGATTCAGAAAAGAATGAAACATTTTCCTGAAAATTCTGAATTTCCACTAAATTATTTTGGTTTTCCTATCCAAGCCCATTTCTGACCTAGAATGCATATTTATTCAATTCTCTCTCTCTCTCTATATATATATAAAACATGTTAATATATATCATTAATAATGTATTACCTCAATTTAACAGATAATAACTTTATAGAATTAATCACGTCTTTCTGCAATTGATTATGGGGAATAAGGTCAAAAGTTTCCTTAAAAAGTTTACTGGAATCTGACATAGAGGATGTTTTCTATGAGATGACCTCATGAATACTGCATTTGCAGGTAATATAGAAAAAAAAAAAGCCACTCTTCCTTTATGTAATGAACCTAAAATCTAGGTAAGGAAATGCACTGAAGTATAATTGGAACAATAAAGCTATTCACCCAAATTTACATCCTGCAATTAAGTAACAAATTTGTATTGCATAAGTATTTATCCAAGTGGCAGATAGAAGACAGTATTAGACACAGCTCCTCTGTTCAGGACTCAAAGTCAAGTAAAAAACATCTAGTTCAAACAAGAGAGAAAAACAAGTTCCCGAATGAGCAGTAAAGACAAAAAGAACCAGATTCAAAGAAGAGAGAGATTATTGGAGGGGAGATAGAATGGAAAATGCTTTATCAAAGAGAAATGATTTGAATTGGGTTTAAAGGAATACATGATCTTTTGGAAAAAAGAAGAGAGTGACTTCTGGGTCTGAAAAAGAAAGCGTACATGAAAAGCACAGAAATATGATAAAAATGTTGAATAGCCCAGTTGGGCCATAACTGCGGACTGGGAAAACTGAATAATGGAGAGATGGTTTAAGAACCAGTTTTAAGCCCTGAATTTATGTTAAGTGGCTGGCCATTGAATAGTACTTTTGGTAACAGAGCAATATTTGGTTTCAAGTATCCAGGCAATAGAAGTAGAGTGAGAACTTTAGAAAATGTTCTAGAAAGGCCAAGTGGGCATTTTTCTCTAAATTCTGAAATTGTAAAATCGCCCCCATAAATTAAACATGCAATTTCAGATTTTAAAAATATAGGCAGTAGATCCAAAAGGAGTTTCCTATTCAAGTCTCCATAATTGATTCATTTAAAGCAGGCAATCCTAAAATTATTATGATAACATCAAATTATAGCTTTGTTTTTATAAAATAAACATCTTCATGGGTCCATTGAAACATTTTTCATTTAATTTGTAAATGCTGTTCATGATCATTTTCTCTAGCATAAATGAATTATGCATGACTTTAGTGTACAAAAACATTTTTCTTCCTATGATGTGAAGATGTTAAGAATTCAGAGTACTTTAAAAATATAATTTAGTAAAAATAAAAATGTTTTCTTATATTTAAGAGAATAAAACAAAGAAAATCATTCATTTTGCTATTTACCAATGCATTTGCTCCATGGCCAAAAGTAAATTTTAAAGAAACTCAAAAAATCATAACATATGGGCAGAAAATATTGATTTTTACAAGTTTTAAGAAGAGAGGCATAATGTCTTACTAAAAACATTGTAACTAAAAAGAAAGGATTAGATAACAGAGGTATCTGTATTAAAAACGGACAGCTCCTTTCATCCAATATTCAGTTGTTTTGTATAAGTACTCTGAAGAGAATATGCTTTATTAGGATAAAAATTATGTTGCATGCATTCAATTAATATATACCTCTCTCATTGTTAAGAGTTTTATTGTTTTTGTTGAATGAGTATTGTATCTTTATGTTGTAATGGCATATGTCAGGATGTGGAACTTCCTCTTTTTCCTTGTTTCATATACATATGAGGCATATATATATGCTTGATATTGATGTATATAGTTATATAGATACACACATATATATGTGAATATATATGTGTACCCTCAAATACTATTTCTCTTTATCATTCACATAGCATCCAAACTAATTTATTAGGCAGAACAAAATATATTAGGTGAAGTAAATGATATTTTGTTAAAAGATGAATAATGAAAAAACAATAATTATGAGGATAGGAGTTATGAAACATGCCAGTTCAACAGCATGGAGGATAAAGATATTGAAAGTAATTTTTGGCAAGCACTGCAATATTTAGCTGAATATTTTTATATGTAATTAGATTATGAAATAAAGCCAGCTGGCTCCATAAAGTTCTAAGTACTGTGTGAACACAAAAGCATATGGTCTTTTGATTGTGTAAGCTGATTTCAACCTAGGTAGTATCCTTACATGTTTACTAATAGTTTCAAACTTTTGAAGCAATTTTCCACTGGCTAAAAATAATTATTAAAATAAATGAATATTTATCAGACTGGTCACTTAGTCACTTCTGAATATGTGTAAAATATGACAAAAATGCCCTCTTCTATACCTTTGTCATTCATCTAACAAATTAATAGAAAATATTTGTCTTCATATTTTTAATGGTTAAGAATAATTAAATATAATTCTGAAAAATAGAATTTGCCAAGAAAGCATCCATAATTTTAGAAGATATGTTAAACATAGTCTAGGTTCCAAGTTAATAAAAGTTAGAAACTATCATTTTTTATCAATTTCCTTTTTTAAACTTCACAAATTACTGTTTACAGAAACAGGTACATGCTAATTTTTGTCAAAGCTTTCTCCCTTCCATATTAATCAAGAGAAATTAATTAATTTTATTAAAATGAAATTAAATTAAAAATTTAAATTTAAAATTTTACTAAATTAAAATAAAATTAAAAATACAATACTATTTAATGGTTTTATATCCACTTTAGTTTTATATTCACTTTATATTACACATATTCTCTTAACCAAGGAATCATAAAATGTTACAGTTAATTTAAGCACACTTTTTAAATCTTAACATACTGAAAACATTTCCAGTTTCCCAATATCTTATTTGGAATAAAATAATTATAGAAAGCACAAATCTGTTCAGAACACACACATTTCTTTTACTTAGTAGATTTGGGTTTGAGAAAATACAGGTTTAAAGTTTTCTATTTATAAATATGTGACATTGATTTTTATAACACTCTTCTTTACATTCAAAGACTATGGCCAATACTATACTACATTTCCTTTATCTTATCTTTTACCTTTAATATAAAGCACGTAGCCATAGGTTGCATAGGAAAGTCTATAAACAACTACATAGCCACTTACCTTTCAAATCTCCCTTTGCATAATGAATCTTGAACAGGCCTCTTCTCTTCTGATTTTTGCCCCATGTCAACCCGTTTTATACTCAACCGCTAGAAGAGTTTTCTCACTTGGAAATTTCTTCAAGTTGTCTCAATTTTTGCTTTTTAAAAAGAAAGTACAGGAGTTCCTGTTGTGGTGCAGTGGTTAACAAATCCGACTAGGAACCATGAGGTTGCAGGTTCGGTCCCTGGCCTTACTCAGTGGGTTAAGGGTCCAGCGTTGCCATGAGCGGTGGTGTAGGTTGCAGATATGGCTGGGATCCCGCGTTGCTGTGGCTCTGGCGTAGGCCAGTGGCTACAGCTCTGATTAGACCCCTAGCCTGGGAACCTCCATATGCTGCGGTAGCGGTCCTAGAAATGACAAAAAGACCAAAAAAAAAAAGGTACAAACTTTTAAACCCAGGAAACATGCTATGCCTCCTCTTGAATGTTTAAGTTCTCCATCTCAACTATATGACCTATTGTTAGCCATATCCTGCTGGTGGCTATTTTATTGCACTTCCAAGTTCTCACCACTGGAACCCCATTTCACATGGTTCCATAGGCCTTTCCTATTTTTGTGTACAATTTTTTCCCTCACTCAAGGCCATTTTTCACTGGACCTCCTCCGTCAGCCCTCTCTAATTTCTTTTTTTTTTTTTTTTCTTTTCTCAGCTGCACCTGTGGCATATGGAAGTTCCTAGGTGAGGGGTAAAATCGGAGCTGCAGCTAAGGCCTGTGTCACAACCACAGAATTTCCAGGTCTGAGTCATGTCTGCAGACTATTCCACAGGTTGCAGCAACACCAGATCCTTAACCCATTGAGCAAGGCCAGGGATCGAACCTGCATCCCCACGGACACTAATGTCAGGTTGTTAACCTGCTGAGCCATGGTGGGAACTCCAGCCCTCTTTAAATTCTATTCTCTCCTATCACAGCACTTCCTTTCCATTGCTTAACCTATTCATTTACAGTTATATGTCTGTTGTATATATAAATGGTTTTTATTGGATTAGAAGTTTCTTGAAAATACTCTCTCTCTCATCTCTTTGGAAATATTTATCACTCAATATTTTTTGATAAATGATTTTTCTCCTTATCAGGTACCCTATCTGGCCTGTCATATATTCTAGGCAACAAAGCCACAGGAAGCAAAAGAAAACATATCTTAAGGTGGTTGACTTTCATGTTTTGGCAGCACTTAAGAATCATAAACAACTACTTCTTTACTGTTGATATCTGTAAATAAGAGAAATATATATTTATTTTCTAATTTACAGAAAGATTATAGGTTCAAGATATAAAATGAAGAATTTTCTCTCACTTTTTATCAAGTAAAGCTAATTTGATGCTAAACTTTCTAGAGAATGCCTATAACCTTCCTAACTTTTTTTGCATTTGCTATTATAAATCATCTTGATTTTTTTTCCCTTTCTATTGTGTATTGGATATTTGCTTTTTTATCAACATGTTTGCATATGAGGGTTTCAGCATTAATTCTCACTTTCATATGGCCATGTTATCTCTTAGTAAAAGTTATCTACTCTCCTATCAGCGGATATTAATATGAAATTGAAGGTGCAAAATAAACATTGTGTCTTCTCTAACACATTATTAGGTATAGAATCCACTCACATTGCTGTTTGTACAAAATCAATAAAATATATGAAATTGCCATAGAACAATTGCTCTAAGTTGTTCAATCTATTTCAGTGAGGTCCACTTATTTATTAAAATCAAAATAAAATCTTTGCAGGCTCTTTTAAAAAAGGAATGGTATATGGAAATAAGATAATCTTATTTTAAGAATAGCAATTTTCTTTGAAGAACTCTTTTTAACCTTTTTCTCACACTAAACACTAACACCATCAGATTTAGCCACATACAGAGCTTCTGGAGAAAATAGATTAAAAATAAAATGACAAGTGTGCTTCTTAAATTAAGTGTCAGCCAACATTTGCAAATGTAACAGAGTATCTGCAATTATAAATATGCAGAAAAAGTTCAAGTTGCATGGGTCAACAAATAGAAATATTCTTATAGGGACAAAAGAACAACAAAAATCCTAGAATTAGCGTAAAGAAAACTATTTTTTTTCAGATCATCCTTTCCACGAGGACCAAACTTAACTTAATTGCTGAGAGACCAGCTCATCAGGATGGGACTGAAGAACGGTGCGGTGAAACTTAAGGAAAAAAGTTAACATAAAACAAAACACAGAGACATTTATCTTAAGTAAAGGTGGGAACCGGGGGACTCAAGGTCTCAGGGGCCAAGAGCACCGCCTCAAGAAACCACACTGCTTTTATTTGTGCTCTTTAGGATTATGTCAAGTGAGGAGGGGGCTATAGGTGGAGGATATAGGGTCTTTTAATTATTTTATAAGTTCTTTTATTATTTTAAAAGTCACACAGCTAGTAGACGGTTAAGCTTTTACTCTGACCTTAAGGCATTTAAAAATCATTAGCATTTGAGTTAGCTATCTATGCATAGCATTTCAGAGAATCCTCACTGTGCTTCTGCAAAGGGCATGCCTATTTGCAGCAACCTGGAGTGCCTAGGTTTGCACCTTGGTTCTCTTTGCTAATGAATATTCTGCTAATGACCGCTCATAAACCACTTGGGGCCATGAGGTTCCTCTTTCTCTTATTCTTTAGAGGACGTATCATGCTTGTGCAAACGGTGTGCCAATCTGCACAGGTCTGGTGTACCTAGACCAACACATTATGTCCTCATTCAGCTGATCCTATGAATAGCTTATGCCTTTAGGTCTTTGTTCTTAAGCTTAAGTCATTTACCATCACTGTGACTGTTTTTCAAGCAGGAAGATGGGGTAAAGTAAAGCAGGACAAGATGGAGTTTTTAGCAAAGAGGCTAAGAAAATATTGTAGAAACATGTCTTGTGACACTTAATGACTTTTATTCTAGACCTTAGAGATATCCATTGTTACCTAATTGTTTGATGTATTCAGGGGAGACAAATATGAAACACTTTCTGTGGTTCCTTTGGTGAACACTTAAAGAACTGAATATAGGGGCTCTCTTCCCTGGTGGCCTGTAGGAGCTCAAATAAAAAAAAGATACAAGAGGAATTTCTTTTGTGGCTCAGTGGTAATGAATCCTACTAGTATCCATGAGGACGTGTGTTTGATCCCTGGTATAGCTCAGTGGTTAAGGATCAGGCATTGCCATGAGCTGTGGTATAGGTTGCAGACATGGATTTTTTCTGGCATAGGCTGGCAGCCCTATCTTCAATTTGACCCCTAGCCTGGGAACTTTCATGTGCTGTGGGTGTGTGCCGCTACCCCCCCATCCCCGCAAAAAAAGCCAAAAATAAATAAATAAATAAATAAATAAAGAGAAGGTGAATGTAAGTGAATAATACACAAAATAATTGGAAGGCACTAGAGTGAAATCCTATATATCCTGATAAAAATGTGAATTTTATATTGCCTTTTTTTTGAAGTTCTTATAAATATTTGTTAACAATTTAAGTAAGGAATTTGATTCTCCTTCTGTGAGTCCAATCACATAATGCTCAGGTTCATTATGTTGATCCTGAAACTGGAAGACACAATCTAATCCTGTTACTTAAAATTTTGTTTTACCCACAATTAGCACCATTTTTAAAACCTCTCTGACATGATTCCTGGATAGTAGTGCTCCAAAAATCTGCTGCCAAAGGAATGTTTTATTGCTTCCAGACTGCACGTGTGCTGGGAGTAGGGGTTTTACTATTTCCTTACTGCTGTGTCCTCAGGGTATGAAATAGGATGTGGCTTCCAGTGAATACCTAGCATGAATGAAGGCATTGTCACACAAGTCAGGGATGTGGGCCTGTGCTATACAAAATATCTGATTTTAAAGTTGTGTCAATTCACTGAGGAAATAACTCTTCCCGAAAAGAAGGCAGATTCCATAAACTCCCCATAATCATGCTCAAGCGAAAGCAACACAAAGCAATAGAGAAAGACACAACAGAGAACACAGGAACATTTCTGTTAAAAACCAAAACTATTTCAATTAAAAAAGAACAATAGTGGAGATGAGGCAGACTACTTTGGAGAGAAGGAAAACCATTGAGTACAAAAGGTACAGTATTGATGATTATACTTTGAATAAGTCTATTACCAAATAAGAAACATATTATGTGACCTTATAATGACCTTGAACGAAGAATAAATATTTCAGTGTGAAAAATGTCAGTAAAAATTGAACATTTCTACTAGGACCATCAAATAATTATCTTGATCACAATAAATAATAGTAATACCAGTTCTGTAGGATTGATTAATTGGAAATGGTTATCAGAATTCTTCTGTTATTAGTTATGTTCAGGGTTAATGTAGTATGAATTAAATTGTACTAGAACTCTTTCCAAAAATTGGCTTCAATTATTGGAAAGTCGTTTTCTTGTAATGAAGATATAGTCACAGGTTAAATAAATCCTACATCTGTAATTCTGAACATGGGCATGGAGGCAAGATAGAAATAGATTTAATTTTAACACCTTGGCCAAGTTTTCTATATCTAGTGTCAGTAAGAATAAGCAAGTATTACCTTTTACAGAATTCTGTATAAATAAAAAATAAATTCTGGTTTGGTGTATTACTCATTACACTTCTATTATTCAGGCCTTAACTTATTATTCTATTGTGATAAAATACAAATTTAGCATAACAATTAGTATAACATCCCATGTAATTTAAATTCAAATGTTATGAAATCATGTTAACCATCTATAACTTATATATATATATTTTCTTTTGTCTTTTGAGAGCCACACCTGCAGTATATGGAGATTCCCAGGCCAGGGGTCTAATCGGAGCTACAGGTGCTGGCCTACGCCCCAGCCACAGGAACACCAAATCCAAGTTGCATCTGCGACCTACACCACAGCTCATGGCAATGCCGGATCCTTGATCCACTGAGCGAGGCCAGGGATCGAACCCGAAACCTCATGGTTCCTAGTCGGACTCATTTCTGCTGAGCCAGGATGGGAACTCCTACACCTAATATTTTTGAAAGAATGTTGTGAAGACTCCCATGATATGGAATATGGAAATATAAACTCATTCACAAGGGCATCAACCACAATATACAAACCATCCTCAGAGATCTTCTATAGGCTATATTATTATTGCTAAATTAATACAGCTAGAATCCTATTGCTTACAAAGCAGATGTTTTACATGGAAATATTTGTCTTCTGTTGTTTTTATGCTTATCTCCTGCCTAAAATCAAGTTTGATGAATATCTACATAAGAATGTTAATTAGTTCACCAGTAGAGATAGGAAGAAACTGCAGGTAATGATACTATAAAATCACTCCAAGCCAGGTATAAGTATGCGTATGTATATTTATTTGCTGGTTTGTTTGAAATCATTGTTGCAAATATTTTGGACTAATAAATGAGACTCTTGCTTCTACAATCACCTAAGGATAAAAATTTAAATTTAGCTGTCTTAGGAATTTAAGGGCTTCTGAAATAAATCTTTTTATAGTTTCAAGTCATTTTAAATTTAATTAGTAAATCTTCCAGTATGAACTGAAAGTGTATCATTTTAACAGCTTTCTTGAGCCCACTGAGTTTTTGTTTTAAATCTCTAAAACTCAAAGGAAGTTACTTGTTTTCCTAACAGCATCTTGGCTCACTATATCTCTTTCCATGAGAAGCAATTGCCCTACTCATTATCCAAGCATAGTATAATTATAATGTACACACACACACACACACACACACAATTGCAGTGCCTGAATGAGAATGGAAAAAAAATAGAACATTATGCAACAGAACACAGATTCCAGAATGAGAAGGCATTCCACATCATTGGGGAAAGATGGACTAGTCACTAACTGGGGCAATTAGATATGCAAATGGAAATGATAAATTTAGAACCCTTTCTTACATTATGTATTAAAAAACATAAGCAAATGATTTAAGAAAGTGATATGAAAAACAAAATCTTAAGAGACTGGGAAAAAAATGTAGGTGCTAGTTCTTATTTTAGACAGCCAGGAACACCCAATTGTGGTGTGGAAAATGGAGGGAGGAAATGTAAGTTTCCAGTAGATCCCGATTAACTCTTGTGGTGGTCAGATGCCAGTGATGAAGAAGCATTCTATGGACAAGGGGAATGGTGCTGCAAATGGAGAGAAGTGGGAGGATTTGGGGATTGTGTGGGAGGTAAGATTGAGAAAGCATTGCAATGGGTTAGTTAGGAGAAGTGAGGGAGAGGAAGAGTGGAGATGAATCCTAATTATCTGGTTTGTGAACTCTCCTGTGAGATTTAGTCACATTTTATGGTTCATCTGCATTTGTTTTAGGTGGTTTTTTTTTTGAGCCTAAAAATTTGTTTTTTGGAATGGAGACTTCATTTTTAAAACTTGTAATTGCTTGCTGCAGGTATAAAAGGAAACAAATTGATGGTTTGTTCCTTGTCTTGACATGTCACTTTAATCTTATTCATTCTTGTAGTTTGTTAATTATTTGAGCCTCATTAAGTAGACAATCATATTGTCTGAAAATAAGGAATTTTATCAGTTCGACCAAGATAATTTCTTATTTCTGAATTAAAATGAAATTGGGATTTATCTTTTTTTTTTGTTTTAATTCCTCTGTCATCAATAGAGTGTATTCTCTCTATGGTGTTTCAGAATAATGTTTAAGGAGTTCCTGCTCTGGTGCAGTGGGATCAACGGCATCTCTGCAGTGCTAGGATGCATGTTCAATCCCAGGTGGCACAGTGGTTTAAATGTCTTGTGTTGCCACAGCTGTGGCAAAGTTCCTAACTGCAGCTGGGATCTGATCCCTGGGCCTGGAACTCCATATGCCAAAGGGCAGCTGAAAAAACCATTAAAAAAAAAAAAAAAAAGGTAATTATTTGAGAAGGTTACTCTGTATCAAAATAGGAAAATATATTGAATGCCATTTGTTTACATATGCTTAGTTGTCTGGTTCTTGTATTATATTTGTTTTAGATACCTTTTAAAGCATTGTATCAGATGATTAGATTTTTACACTTTATTTACTTTTTTGCCTCCTTTAACCTGTTAAGGGGATGAAATACATTACAAATTACAAAACCTTGTAATTTTCTTACAGCCCTCAGATAAAATAAACTTGAGTAACATGTTTGATTATTTTACTAAGGTGCTGAACAATTGCTAAAATATTATTTAGGACATTTATTTATATGTTTATAAGTTAATAGAGTCTCTGGTTTTGAAGCATGTGTCATCTTTGGCTGATTTCTCTTTTAGCATCCTGTTTATCTCATAAATTGAGTCAGGAATTTTTTCTTTTATCAGATAAAAGTTTTGATTTTACCTTTATGTATATCTTCTCCAATGCTCTTCGTTTCTTCACATAGATCCAACATCCTGATCTATATCATTTTCCCTCTCTCTAAAGAATTTCAGGTCTATTGGCTACAAATTTCCTCATTTTTTTCCCTAAGTCTGAGAAGATTTTAATTTCTCCTTCCTACTTTTGAAGAATAATTTCCCAGGGCACCTAACTCTTGCTGAGTTTTCTCTCTCAGCACTTTACATATTTCCCTCCATTATCTTCTTGCTTATAAGATTTCTGAGACCTCAAGCATAATTCTTGTCACTGCACTTGTACAGGGCAGAGGGTTTTTATTCTCTGACGTCTATCAGAACTTTTTCTATCTTTGATTTTCTGCATATCTGAAATATGATGCCTAAATATAGTATATTGGAGCATTAATTCTGCTTCGTGATCTCTGAGCTTCCTGGATCTGTGATTTGGGGTCTGATGTTAATTTGGGGGAAATCCTCAGTCATTATTTGTTTCAAATATGCTTCTGTACCTTTTTCTTCTGCTTCTGGTATTCCCATTGTTCACACATTATATCTTTTGTAGTGGTCCCATAGCTTTTGGATGGTCTGATCGCTCTCTCTCTCTCTCTCTCTTTTTTTTTTTTTTTGAGATAATCTCAAGCTCAGAGAGTCTTGCCTTGACAGTGTCCAGTCTGGGTAAGACCATTAAAGGCCATTAAAGATATTTTTTATTTCTGCGTTAGTGATTTTGATATCATGAATTTCTTGTTTGTTTTTTTCTTAGGGTTTTCTTCCCTCTCCTTAGGTTGCCCATCTGTTCTTGCATGCTGTCTACTTTATCCGCTAGAGCCATGACCAATAATATTAAACATAATTGTTTTAAATTCCTGATTTGATGATTGTGACATCTCTGCTATAGCTGAGCCTCATTCTAATGCTTGCCATGTCTCTTCAAACTGTGGATTTGTTTTGTTTTGCTTTTTAGTATGCCTTGTAATTTTTTTTACATAGCTGGATGTGATGTACTCTGTGAAAGGAACTGCTATAAACAGGCCTTAGTAATGTGGTGGTGTGGTGTCGGGGAGGGGAGGTATTTCTACTCCTATGGTTAGGTCTCGATCTTTCAATGAGCCTGTGCCTCTGGACTGTGAAATTCACACATGCTTCTCTGCACCTTCTTTCCCCCCATTCATAACTTAGGCGGGATAGCATGGTTAGAGTTTGCTGGAGTTGAATATTTCCCTTCTTCCAGCCCCTAGGTCATTTAGGCTATGATAGGTCTCTAAAAAGTTAAGCTCTGGTTAAATAGTTTCTCCTGAAGACAGTTCTTGTTAAGAACAGAATACTCTGGCATATTTCTCAATGATCATTTTGCCCTGCCCTTGCCAGAAGCATAGGGGGGCTTTTCTCTGTTTATTGTGAGAATCTGGTGAACCTCCAGGAGGTAATACTCATAAAAATATGGGATCCCAAAACTGACAAGGGTTTAATCTCTAAAATATACAGACAACTTATGCAACTCAATAGCAAAAAAACCCAACAACCCAGTGGAAAATTGGGCAAAATACCTGAATAGACATTTCTCCAAAGAAGATATACAGATGGCCAACAAGCACATCAAAAAATGCTCGACATCCCTGATTATTAAAGAAATGCTAATCAAAACTACTATGAGGTACCACCTCACATCAGTAAGAATGGCCATCATTAATAAGTCCACCAATAACAAATGCTGGAGAAGGTGTGGAGAAAAGGGAACCCTCCAACACTGTTGGTAGGAATGTAAATTGGTATGACCACTATGGAGAACAGTATGGAGGTACCTTAGAAAACTGTACATAACAGTACCATATGACCCAGCAATCACACTCTTGGGTATATGTCCAGACAAAACTTTCCTTGAAAAAGACACATGCACCAGTAAGTTCATTGCAGCACTATTCACAATAGCCAAAACATGGAAACAACCTAAATGTCCATTGACAGAGGAATGGATTAAGATGTGGTATATATACACAATGGAATACTACTCAGCCATAAAAAGAATGAACTAATGCCATTTGCAGCAACACAATGGAACTAGAAACTCTCGTACTAGGTGAAGTAAGTCAGAAAGAGAAAGACAAATATCATATGATACCACTTACATCTGGAATCTAATGTGTGGCACAAATGAACCTTTCCACAGAAAAGAAAATCATGGACATGAAGAACAGACTTGTGATTACCAAAGGGATGGGGGAGGCAGTGGGATGGATTGGGAATTTGAGGTTAATAGATGCAAACTATTGCTTTTGGAATGGATAAGCAATGAGTTCCTGCTATAAGCACTGGGAACTGTATCTGGTCACTTATGATGGATCATGATAATGTGAGAAAAAATAATGTATACACGTATGTATAACTGGGTCAATTTGCTTTATAGTAGAAAAATTGACAGAACACTGTAAACCAGCTATAATGGAAAAAATAAAAATCATTACCAAAAAAAAGGTGTGGGATCCGTATTGACTGGGTTCCTCTGGAGTTTTTAACCCTCAGACTCGTCTACCTGGAACCTTTCTTATTACATCAGCTCATCAATTTCAGTTCAGGTTTTCTTCTCCTGACATTGATTTCCAAGGAAGTTTCAGCTTTAATACGTTGTGATTCTCTGTTTCTGCCTGTCTTGACTCTCCAATCTTATGGGCAGCAGTTTACCCCATGACCTCACTTCTCTTACAGATCAAAGAGGGTGTGTCAATTTTTCAGTTTGTTCAGCTTTTGCACTTGCTAGGGTGGAATGGTTTCATGTTTCTTTCCTCTTTTTTCTATATAGTTTATAAAAATCTTACTAACATTGGAATTGCCAATTCTTTAACTGTTTATTTGAATTTATTTTGAGGCTGAAAACTTTTTTATTTCAAGGAGGAATGACACTATGTTTTAACTGACTTTTTCATTTTTGCTATGGTTTTTGGCTTGTATTGTTTTATTTGTTCCTTATAAAACAGTGTTAGTAGTGTACATTTTTACTAAAAAAAAAAAAAACCTATCTGTATAATTTTATGCATTATTACCTTTTAATTTTTAGATTCTGTTCCCTATTTGTTAAACCCCAAGTGACCCACCCCTAATGATTTTTATGTCAGTCTTCTTTTTCTGCGATCAGACTTGCCAAAAACTTTCCCCATTTTCCCTAGGAACCAGTTTTCAATTTTCCACCTGTTTTGTGGTTCATTTATTTTTCTTTTTATCCGTATTGAGGCCTTGAAAATCTTAGGCTATTATTTAATTATATTTCTTGATTCTTGGGTTGTATTTATCTTTTGTTTGTTTTAAATATTTTTTTTTCCCAATAAAGGTTTTAGTTGCAGGAAATTTTCCTTTTTTCATATCTCACATGTTTTAATTATACCTTCACTTTTGTTGTTACTAAGTAGCTGAAATTTTAGTTTTGATTTCCACATGTAACAAAGATGCTCAAAGAAAGCTATAATTTACATGATTTCAAATAAAATGGAGGTTTCTTTAGGGGGTGAGGCAAAAGGGGAAAGAGAAGGTGTTTGTAATTAGTATTTTTTTTTTTTTTGGTTGCATTTTGGAGCATGAGAGTGTCTTGTAGGATTCCTTTTCTGTGTATGCAGTTCTGTGCCTTTTCTTTGTGGCCTGATATATGGTCTATTTTGGGGAATGTTCTATGAGTGTTGGAAAGCAGTGCATATTCTTTGTAAATTGGTGATAGCATATGGTGATTTTTGTTATTCAGATCTTCCTAAATCCTTAGTTATTATTAATGTTTTTGTGGCTATCCGCGGAGGGTGTCATAAATTCTATCAGTCTCATTGGATTAATCATGTTTCCTTTATTTATAGAAGTATTAACTTTGATACCATCTGTGCTTGGTATATAAGGAAGGTTCATTAATTTTCTATCTTTTCACATTAAGATTTGCCTCATTAGAAAATACAAAAGAATTTTACTTTAATCTTTGAAATCACAAAAGTATTTATCCTTTTATCATTTTAAAATACTACACTGATTTCACTTTAATATTTTTGAATTTAAATTTTATATTGTCCATTACTGATATTGCCAGTATCCTTTTATTGGGGCACTTGTTTGATATATTCTTGCTCATTCCTTATACTCAACATTTATTAGAAATTATTTTTGGGGAGTTCCCATCATGGCACAGCAGAAATGAATCTGACTAGTATCCATGAGGATGTGGGTTCAATCCCTGGCTTTGCTCAGTGGGTTGGGGATCCAGCATTGCTATGCGCCATGGTGTAGGTCTCAGACATGGCTCAGATCCTGCATTGCTGTGGCTGTGGCACAGGCAGGCAGCTGTAGCTCTGATTTGACCCGCAGCCTAGGAACTTCTGTATGCCTTGCGTGTGGCCCTAAAAAGTAAAAAAACAAAAAAAATGAAAAAAATTTTTGGGTGTGATTCTTGGTTAAAGTTCTTATACAAAGGATATTGTGATATGTATGTATAGTGCATATATATATAATTTTATCCTTAAATGTCTATACTTTAAATTTTAACTCAGTCACATTTTATAACCTCTATGTATATTTTTTTCAATTCCCAGATAGTTTGTTTTTTTATATTTTTAAAATTGTATGTATTTAACATATTTCTTATGGAAGTATAGTTGATTCACAAAGTTGTATTAATTTCTAATTGCTTCTCAAAATGATTCAGTTATACATATGTTAATACAGTCTTTTTAAAATATTCTTTTCCATTATGGTTTATTATAGGATATTGAATGTAGTTCCCTGTGCTCTACTGTAGGACCTTTTTGTTTATCTATTCTATGTATACTGGCTTACATCTGCTAACCCCAACTCCCCATCCATCTCTCCCCTAGCCCCTTCCCCCTTGGCAACCACAAGTCTTTTTTCTATGTATGCCAGTCTGTTTCTGTTTCATAGCTATAATTTAAATGTAACTTATATTTTCAAATTTTATTCCAATATTATTTGTGTTTATGTTATGCTCTCTTGTTTTTCCTTATTTAACTAAATTATTCAAGAGCTTAAAAATATGATATCCTACACTATAAATGTGGGGAGTCTACTGGCCAAGAACTTGATTGTAACCTCACAAAAGACCCTGAAACAGAATGCTCCAACCAACCTGCTTCCCAACTTTTGACCCACAGAAGGTGCGAGATAATAAGGGTTTATTGCTCTAACCTTCAAAGTTTTGGGCTAATTTTTATGTGCAAATATATAGTGAATATAGAAACATTTATTTATCCATTTCTTCTTTGATTTTTCTGTTATTTCTAATTTTTAGAATAAAAATTATTCCATGAATAGTGGTCTATATGGCTTTTTGAGATTACATATACATTTAAAAATTAGTATAAAAATAAAAGTCAAACAACAATATCTTCTTAGGAATTCAGTGAAAATTGCCTTAAATTTACATAATCAGGGATAAATGACATCTGGATGATTTTGTATCTGATTCAGGATGAATATGGTACATTCCTATGTAACATACACTGAGCAATAAAAGGGACAAAGAAATTATCGTAGGCTAGTTTTTCTCAATTGTAGATATACATTAAAGTCACTAGGGGAGTTTTCAGATCCATCAATGCCTCAACCACACCTCAGGAGATTCTGATTTAATTGGCCTGAATTGAGAAGAAGTCATTGCTTGCTTTAAAATTTCCCCAGGTGACTGAATGTAAGACAATTACATAATTACAAACAGGTGACTTTCCAGAAATAAAGTTTTTGTCATTCAAAAATACTGCATTCTAGCAAATTTAATATCTAACACATTGAAATGTATCAAGTTATAGTTGATTAATAGTCATTACATTGTCACTGTTATGATCTGTTCTTGTTTTACTCTAAACAACAACAAAAAACGATATAAAAATGAACCCAATCCATAAATGTATACCACCAAGCATGAACCCTAAGGTCAACCATGGACTTTGGGTAATTATGATGTGTCCATGTGAATTCATCACTTGTAATAAATGTACCACTCTGGTGAGTAATGCTGATAATAGGAGAAGCTATGAATGCTTTGGGATATGAGGTGTATGGGAAATCTCTGTACCTTCCTCTCAATTTTGTCTTGGAAAATTAATGCTGCTCTCAAAATCTTAAAAATTAACCCAGAAAGTTCATTAATCAATTTGGAGCATGTTTATTTGTTGGGTTTTATATCCCAAATACTATTTCTGTCACTGTGGTTAGTGCTGTAAAAACCATATCCTTGAATACATAAATCTTGAATTCCAAGGGTGGGAGCTTATGTTATGGTTTATTAAGATACACACATATATTTAAAATAATATTAATAATGTAAATACAATGAATAAGAGTAAATCCAGGTAGGAGGAGAGGGTCATCTGCAGAATGGTCTTTTAGGTGGAGTAAATCCATCATTTATGAACTCAGATTTAGGTAGAAATATGAAATCATTCAATGACTACAAATTTATCATTAAAAATAATGATATCTAACAACTATGCTTTTAAAAAATGAATAATTGGATTAGATGCATTAAATCTAATGTAACTATTGCTTATGAAGAAGCTTAGCAGTGCCCCATGTCAGCAGTTTAAAGACCAAAATATCTGCATATTTGGAGGTAACTCAGGCCCTCTAAGCACTTTGATCAACATTTCTTTGGAATAAACTGGGAACATTTCTCTCATTCAGTGCAGAGTCTTTTGTGCTAAATGAACTGATTTAGAATAAGAAACTAGATATCAAAAATGGCATATTTTTAAATTGAATACAAATATGAGGATAGGCTTTGGCATACCAAGAGAATACTGTAGGACCAAAATTATGTAATACATGCTGCCACATGGAGGGAAATAATAAGAAATAAACATATACACAAAATTAGAAACATATCTCCTGTTACATAAGCTTTTTTTTTTTTTTTAAATGATTTTGGGTTGTTTGTATATCAGTCAGGAGAGTCCAAGTTCAATGACTGTTATGGCAAAATCAGACTGTGGGAAAAAAGTGAGTGCACAGGGCACTTTCAGCTTAAAAATGGGCTACAAGAAGACTCAAGCACTTTTTCTTTCTTCAGTAAATGAAGGAAATGGAACATAGTGCATGAATCATTTTAAGAAGGATTTCTTACTAAAACTGGTTTCCTTACTGAAATTTAAGTCTTTGAAGTTTGTGTTTGAATGTTTATATAATGTTTATATAAGGTGATCTCTATAACAAAGAGATCACCAAAACCAGTGGATTAAACAAAAGAGAAGTTTTTGGTATTTTCATGTAGAGGCCTGATGTTGGTGGAATGGGCTCTGTAGGGGTAACTACCTTCTGTACATGTGGCTTCCATTTCTTAGCCTATTATGGTTGTCAGTTCTTTGCACATCCCAGGGAAAAAGAATAGGGACTAAATTACTGTAACTCTGTTCACATCCCATCCCACAGACCTGAACCTAATCAGAGGGGCATGGCTAGTTCCTAGGATGGTTGAAAATGTAGTCTTTACAGACATGTGCCCAGCTATGTATTTGATTGTGCCTACCTCATGGTGAGAGATAATATCAGTTATCAGGAAAATAATATAATTAAAGACTACTTTGGATGAAAGAATTATGCATAAGAATTTAGTTTCATTGATACATGTCTGCCATATTCAATATTAGATATTTCACTTCATTAATAATACATCAATAACATAGTATATCAACCCTCCTAGATACAGTAACCAGGCAAACTTCCACATGTGTTTAAGATCCCAAAATTTCTCATCAAATGCATTTTCTAATAGTGGAAAATGTGGAATACCGTAGAGAACTGTCATTTGGGGAATAGATTTAGTTATATGGAGGTTAAAATGAAATACATATATAGACACAAAAATGTGCCTATTTAAGTTATAATTATATAAATATATAATAAGGGATCTCTCCAAAGCAACGTGAATAAATATTTTAAATTTCCAAAACATCTTGTAAAATAGAATCTATGTAAAAATTTTAAAACATTTACTAAAAATTATAAGTAATATAATTAATAGGATGTAATAATATAAACCCATTGGAGAATGAAGAAGCGGGAAGGAACTATGAGTGTAATATGAAAGGACAAATCAGACTCCATATTAGATCTGTTCTGTTACCTATGCTTAGTCATGCTGGCTCTGTAATTTTTATAAAAGAATGTTGCTGTTGGTCTGAAATATACAGACTAGAGTATTCTCAAGTCTCTGACCTTTATGAATCCATTCTATAGAGATAAAAAGTTGCAGAACAGGGAATAACATTTGTCTCTTTGAAGTTTACAGGATCATGGTGACTTGACCTAAACTGACAGTTATAACAACAAAGAATTCTGACCCAGAGTTTGCAACAACTAACCATACTCCTCCCTCACCTTGCCTTTTAAAGTGCTGAAATCTTCTGAGGAGTTCAGGGTTTGGGGCACTAGCTACCCCTCTCCTTGTGTAGCACAGCTTCCTCTGCTCCAAACTCAGATGTTTCAGTTTGTTCTTCCTGTGCACTGGGCACATGAATTTGTGTTTGGTAACACGAGTGTTATTTCAAGGGGAGATTAGTTCACTATGTAATAATTATTTTTTCTAAAATTTCTAGAAGCGTTATGATGAAACTTAATCCCAGGTAATGGAATTTAGATGGCATTTTTTGAAAGTCTCATATTTAAAAGTTTTTCTTAAATTGAATTACAAATCAATAAATTCTTTTAAAATACATTATTTGTTTGAACCCCTTCCCAACTAAAAACAAATTAGAAAGTATTGCCCAGAGTTGATTTATTACGGGAGTTCTGGAAGGGGAGTAAGTTAAAGGTAACTGAGATTTCTTACCTGAATTTACTGGAAGAATAGCATTGTTATTTATGGGAATGGCAAAAATTTAGACATGATGACAAATTGTGGAATTGATTAGACTGAAAGTCATTTGAAATTTGGGATAAATGCCAAATTAGATTATGTCAAAATTAGGGAAACAATGTTTGAAAAGTACACATACATATTTCAAATCATATTAATAGTTTAAAATTATGTATATATGTAGTTTATATAAACATGTATAGTTTTAAATATATGTAGTTTACATATATATTTATGCATAATTTAAAAACTTATATGTATATGTATAGTACCTAGAATAACTGTAATGACAGAATTCAAGAAGGGCCACTGTGGTAGGTGTTGAAATTGTTATCCAGGAAGGTGGCAAAATCCTATTCATGGCATCTGCTATTATTCAGGTACCTTATGTATTTTAAAAAAACCCACAAAATTTTGAACTTT
Organism: Phacochoerus africanus; assembly: GCF_016906955.1. Classification (NCBI taxonomy): domain Eukaryota; kingdom Metazoa; phylum Chordata; class Mammalia; order Artiodactyla; family Suidae; genus Phacochoerus; species Phacochoerus africanus. The sequence continues at coordinate 155,861,435 of NC_062545.1, forward strand.
AAATGCAATTTTATACAAAGAAATGTCATCTTTTCATTTTGCTTAGAGAAAACATTCTTTTTTTTTTTTTTTTTTGGTCTTTTTGCTATTTCTTGGGCCGCTCCCGCGGCATATGGAGATTCCCAGGCTAGGGGTCGAATCGGAGCTGTAGCCACAGGCCTACACCAGAGCCACAGCAAGGCGGGATCCGAGCCGCGTCTGCGACCTACACCACAGCTCATGGCAACGCCAGATCGTTAACCCACTGAGGAAGGGCAGGGACTGAACCCGCAACCTCATGGTTCCTAGTCGGATTCGTTAACCACTGCGCCACGACGGGAACTCCCCCCATTATTTACTGTAAGGAATTTCTTCAGATGCTGGAGCTGATATGGTCAAATCAATGAGAATATAAATTAAGTGTATGTTAATTGTCTATGTGGTTATGTCTAACCATCTATTTCTAAAGAATGACTTCCTGCTGCCATTTCCCCAGGCATAAATTTTATATTTCATGTAAAGAATTCCTTCTAGCAAATGGAAATTTAGTTCACTTATGCTAATTCCCCTCCCCAGGACTTTATTTTCTCAACACAACTAAACTTATGTTTTTAGTTTAGTTTATTATTTCACATATTTTTTCCTATGTATCTTTTCATTCAAAATGTAATATTTGCAGTTATTGTCACAACTAGGTTTACATTAATTATTCAGATTTTAATATTATGTTTTCTGTGTTCAAAATTAGTTTTTATACAAGCATTTTTCTAATTTGGTTATTAATAGTACCTTTTCTCTTCACTGCTGATTGTAAATTTTAATAACTCTTTTCACCTGTAAGTTTGCTTTGTGTCTTCTACTTTTGATCATCTGTATCTGAGAGTGTCTTTTTGTCACCAAGATATATGAAAGTTTGTCTTAATCGTATATTCTTTATTTGTAATATTATTCCTCTTCAAATGCTGAATGAGTACATCTATTGTCTTCTCACACTTAATTTTTCATGGAGCACTTTGACACCAGTGTACCCAAGCCTCCTCCCCATTTTGATAAATAATGCATCTAACAGAATGTTTGTAGGAGCCTTCTCAGCTCATATAATCAATTTGTAATTATTGATGATATCTTTAGATGCAATCTTTATATCTAATTTTCATCAATGAAGTGCCATCCTTTCATTTTCCTTAGAGATGCCTTTTTCTAGCACAGATCTTTTCTTCGGACATGTCTGAGCTTATTTTGCTTTATCTGATCTAGTCACTCCACTGGGAATATAAATTATATATTTGTTGACATTTTACTCCCCCACTTTGATACCCATCAGTTTCTCATCAATTGCCTCTATTTGTTCTTCCTCTCTAATAAATTTCATCCTTCACAGTGCTGAGTACATTTTTTATATTTTAGAAATCTTATAACTGTCTGTTGAACTTAATTTGTGTTTTGAACTTATCCTTTCCTTGCAATAGTTTATCTCCCTCTACTGCTTTTTATTCCAAACAATGCTTTCTCATCTCAATCTGTGCTCACTTGGATTTCTTCATTAACTATAAAATGGACACATCTTGTATACTTTTTCAAGGATTCCAAAGAATTTCCTGAAGTTTTCTTTTTGCTTTTTTTCAGAATACTACTTTAGGGAAACTTTCTTTTAATAATTAACTTTTATTCATTATCTGGTGTTTTTCCCATAAAAGGCCAATGTTAATATTTTTCCTCATTTTCAGTTCTTGAAATATCGAATATGTTAAGGCTATTGCCTGTCAACAGACAATAACCCTCTTTCAACCATACTGTTGAAGGGAAGGTTTTAAAACTTTTTAAAAACTCAAATTACAGTCTAATATCAAGTTAGTTGTAAGCTTAGCCAAAGACACTTCCTTTTGACAGTAGCTGTATCTCTTTAGTCCTCATTCCCTAAATACTTTAAAAGTCATCTAATTTTACATATTGTAAGCATAAAAGTTTTTAAAGAATTTTCAGAGTAAAGACACCCATAAACACAACTAGGGAATACAAATAATAACATTAGGAAATCCTAGAAGCTTACTTTTGTGCTCCTTCTGGTCATTAACCCCTATTGGAAAATACCTGATATACAATGTTATGGATAACTTTTTCCTATTTTTTGTACTTTATATAAATGAAATATCATAATATATATTCTCATATATGACTTCTTTTGCTCAAAATTATAGCTGCAAGATGTTACATGTAAGTGCACATCAATTTGTTTTCACTACAGTGAGGTTTCCCCTACTATCAATGTATCTGCTGTGGATTTAATGTTTATGTCCCTCAGAATTTATTTGTCGAAGCCCTTATTCATAACGGAATAGTATTTGGAGGTGAGGCTCTTGGGATGTGGTTGGGCTTGGATAAAGACATGAAGGTGGAGTCCCAAAGATGGAATTATTGACCTTATAAGGGGAGGAAGGAATACAAACTCTCTTTCCCCAAACATATGAGGATCAGCTAGAAGATGGATGCTTGTGAACCTGGAAGAGGTTTCTTGACAGAACCCAGACATGCTGGCACTCCCATCTTAGACTTCCAGCCTCCGTAGTGGATAAAATAAAATCTCCTCGATTAAGCCAGTCAGTCTATAGTATTTTTGCTGTAATTGCCAGGCTGAATAAGGCAATGCAATAATTTATTTATCCATTTTTCTGATGATGATAATCTGAGTTATATAAAACTTTGATTTCCCCTTAGCTGTATACCCAGGAATCAATTTACAGAGTCATAGGAATGAATGCATTTAGATTTAGTTAACAGCTGATGAGTTTTAGCAACTTTTCTAATGCTGTTGGCAATTTGGATATATTTTTTTATAAATATATGTTTAGGACTTTTTCCCATTGTTTTATTAGATGGCCTGGCTGGATTTTTGAAAGTTCTTTGTGAGTCTTCTATTAGACACAAATATTAAAAATATCATCTCCTGGTCTGTGGTTTGTTTCAATTTCTTCCCTTTTTTGTTTTTGTTTATTTGTTTGTCTGTTTGTTTTTTAGCTGTATCCGTGGCAAGCAGTAGTTCCTGGGGCCAGGGTTTGAACGAGCTCCATAGCAGTGACCCAAGCCACTGCAGTGACAATGCTGGATCCTTAACCAGAGGATCTACCATGGGAATGCCTCATTTTCTTTCATTTTTATAATGATTTTTATTTTTTCCATTATAGTTGGCTTAGTGTTCTATAAATTTCTACTGTACAGCAAAGTGACCCAGACACACACACACACACACACACACACACACACACACACATATACACACACACTCTTTTTCTCACTTTATCCTCCATCATGTCCCTTCATAAGTGACTAGCTTAGTTCCCTGTTCTATGCAGCAGGATCTCATTGCTTATCCATTCCAAAAGCAATAGTTTGCATATATCAACTTAGGACTCCCAGTCCATCCCATTCCCTCCCCATGCCCCTTGGCAACCACAAGTCTGTTCTCCATGTCCTTGAGTTCCTTTTCTGTGGAAAAGTTCATTTGTGCCATATATTAGATTCCAGATATGTGATACCGTATCAGATTCTTTCTGACTTACTTAGTATGAGAATCTCTAGTTCCATCCATGTTGCTAAAAATGGCATTATTTTGTTCTTTTTTATGACTGAGTAGTGTTCCATTATATATATATATATATATATATATATATAAAATGGAATATATATATATATATATATACACATACCACATCTTCTTAATCCATTCATCTGTTGATAGACATTTAGGTTGTTCCATGTCTTGGCTATTGAGAATAGTGTTGGAATGGACATACGGGTGTATGTATTTTTTCTAAGCAAAGTTTTGTCTGGATATATGCCCAAGAGTATGATTGCTGGGTCATATAGTAGATCTATATTTAGTTTTCTGAGGTACCTCCATACTGTTTTCCATATTGGTTGTACAAATTTCATTTTCTTTTTTTTTTCTTTTTTTTTTGTCTTTTGCCTTTTTCTTGTTGTTGTTGTTGTTGTTGCTATTTCTTGGGCCGCTCCCATGGCATATGGAGGTTCCCAGGCTAGAGGTTGAATCGGAGATGTAGCTACCGGCCTATGCCAGAGCCACAGCAACGCAGGATCCGAGCCGCGTCTGCAACCTACACCACAGCTCACAGCAACGCCGGATCGTTAACCCACTGAGCAAGGGCAGGGACCGAACCCGCAACCTCATGGTTCCTAGTCTGATTCGTTAACCACTGCGCCACGACGGGAACTCCCAAATTTCATTTTCTTAATGATGTCTTTTGATAAGAAATTATTAATCTTCTGATTTTCCATTTATCATTTTCCCTTTTATGGTTAGTAATGTTGTTTATGAAATCCTTTTTTAACCTCACAAGATTCCTCTAATCATAAGCACCATCACATACTACAATATTTGTCACGGTACTGGGGTCTTCAACCTTGAATCTGCTGCACACACATTCTCAACCCTTTAGAGCATGATAACAATTGGGGGAAACCTTCTAAAATTACAAATGTACTACTTTTATTCACTTTACCCTTTGATTTTATCCTATTTCTTTAAGAATTGCTAATTATAATTAATACTGGAAAACTGTAGGAACAATGGAGATACAGAGAGTATCAGAGGAATTTGGTGTTTTTGGCTGCTTCACAAATAAGTTCCTGCAGGATAGATCAATGATTATTCAATATTTTAGTGATAGATACCTAAAGTCTCTAAGTTACAAATCAAGTAGGTACAAACTATTTTAATATTGTGCCACTAACCCTCTGAATCATATGAAACAATAAATATGCTGTTATGTAAATTCTGTATAAGGTTTTGTAAATAGGATGTCTTCTTTTCAGTGTACATTTTAAATTATATATGTGTATGTACACATATATATGTATGTATATATGTATATATATATTTGTGTGTGTATGTATATACATGTGTGTATGTGTGTTTGTGTATGTATATATGTGTGTGTGTGTATACATATACACACATGTATATATATACTCATATATGCCATGCTCAGAGCATGAGGAAGTTCCTGGGCCAGGGATTAAACCCATGTCACAGCAGCAACCCAAGCCACAGCAGTGACAATGCCAGATCCTTAATCCATTGCACCACCAGGGAACTCTGTTATGTACATTTCTATAGATATCAGAATTGTATGTTATTAGTTTTCACCGTATTTGAACTATATTTTCAGAGCACTGTTTGTTTACTTTTACAATATCTTTATAGTTATTGTAGTGAGAAATGTCTCCCCCACTTTTCTTAATGCTAACTATTTTTGTTTTCTTCTAAGGATCTCTGTGTGAAATATCGCAAAGCCTGAGGCACTTTGTGTATGTGAGTGTGTGTATTTGCTAGAATAGAGTCTTGAGAATTAGTCTTATGGATGTTGATGTACGCCTGAATGAAAATTAGCCTCATAACTTCAGAAAGTACCATAGAGAAATTTTAGCATCACTTCATCAAGGTAATTTAGTAATAAAAATTTCGGGACAGGCCAGTGACCTGGAAAGGAATATAATTGATAAATGCAGTGAAGATATAGAATTTAATGTAGCTTTTGATTGGGTAAACTGCATTAATGTCAGTGAGGAAATACTCAAGTTAGAGCCAATGCTTATTAAAAAATCTAAAAGGGTACTTAACCAATTTCCACATATCTTCACTCTGTCATTGAATTAAAATACTAAGCAGGAAAGGTCAAAATAGAGGTTTTCCCTCATTTTTTAAAAGGGTAGAGGAGGGTAAATAAAGATTAAAATGAATTATATTTTATTTATGTTCTCACGGAGACTGAATTAATTAAGACCAACCTTGTGGTCGATTTATTATCAGATTGATTTTTAAGATTCTAATGTGTGTCAAAGCAAGCAAGAATCAGTTTATATTATTTGCCAATATTTTCTTTTTATTTTCCTATCCTTGGTATACTACTTAAATCATGACTACAATATATCTGATAATCTTTTCTTTAAAGAATATAAGAAATATAAAATCTAAGTACTATCTATGTCTGAAAATTTTTCTACATTTTAAAAATATATTTTCTCTAAATATAATCTTTATTTGACTTTTAAATCAAATCTGTGGTATGTTTGATAAGGGATTTGAAACAAGCTGTAGTTTAAATATGAATTCTGAAATTTTGAAAATATTTGCATTTGAAAGTTAGTTGAAATACAAAAATAGCATTAAACATCTAAGGAAAAATGCAACAGACTCAATATTTGTTTAAATATGTTATGGATAAGTGTTTACTTCTTCCAAGATAATCTTTAGAGTAAAGCATTACTAGCTGAGTTCTGAGCCAATGTAGTGGTAACCTAAGTTCCATTTGGTCTCTGGGAGACCAAAACAGGTTCCTTGACAACCAAATGCCAATCACCACCCCGTAAAGACTGCTGATTCTTATAGACTGTGGACACTTGCAATGAACTATTTGATTTTGCTGCTTTCTTGGTCAGTTGCACTGAGACCTCCACTTATGCAAATTGAGACACATTTAGAGTCAGCTCCTCCAGAAAATTCCCCCTCTCTAAACGTACATAGAAAAATATCTTTCAACAATTCCAGTTTTTTCTAATGAATTGCCTCAAGTTTACTTACTTCGGATGTATGATTCACTTGAACTATTTATTTATTTATTTATTTATTTATTTATCGTCTTTTTAGGGCCACACCCATGACATATGGAAAATTCAAGGCTAGGGGTTAAATTGCAGCCGTAGCCACCTGTCTATGCCACAGCAACGTGGGATCCGTGACCCGTCTGTGACCTACACCATAGCTCATGGCAACACTGGATCCGTAACACACAGACCGAGGCCAGGGATTGAACCCACATCCTCATAGATCTAGTCAGGTTTATTACCGCTGAGCCACAATGGGAAGTCCCTCACTTGAACAATTTTAAAGATAAAAGGTATTAATGTTGAATTCTTTAGCTTAAAACAGACAAATTGGATAATCAGAGTTATAACAAGGAGTAAGATTAGTTGAAAAAATAAAACATCTCTACAGTCCAAAAATGTGAAGTTTCCCTCCTCCTCCTCCTCTTTATTTATTTACTCATTTATTGAAGAAAGTTAAATGATATACTGGAAAATATTCACTTAATGCAAAAGGAAGCATTTAATGTCAGAGGAACATAAGGAATGGGATGCATACAAAATATCAACTAAAGTTGTATCAACTACAAGCCGTATATCCAATTATATACATAATAATATTAAATATGAATGGGTTAAACAATCAAGTCAAAAGGCAGAGTTTATCAACATGGTTAAAACAAACAATTCCTGATTACCTGCTTCTGCAGGTGACACACTACAGATGTGAAGATATGAATAGATTATAAGTAAAATGCTGGGAAAATTATACAGAGACCATAGAAAACTAAAGTGGCTATCCTAATATCAGACAAAATAGACTATAAAACAAAAAATTTATTAGAGATAAAGAGAATCTAGATAAACGAGAATTCATCAGAACATTCATCAAGGCATGGGTGGAAAGTCTTATTAACGCTTCTAGAATTTGGAGAATATTTTGTCTAAAAATTTAAGTGTAATAGGAATATACATGGCTCGAAGATGTAAATCCAATTTAGAGTCTTCTCAATAGTTGTGTACATTAAGATAGTTCTGGTTGCCAGTGTCTCTGACCTCTGAAGTGGAATGGGGTAGCATTTAGGTTCTAACAATTTTTTTATTCAGCAATTTCTGCAATTCAGTTAGAAATATTTACACGAGGAGGGAGTTCCCATTGTAGCTCAGTGGTTAGTGAACCTGACTAGCATCCATGAGGATGTAAATTCGATCCCTGGCCTTGCTCAGTGGGGTAAGGATCTGGCATTGCTATGAGCTATGGTGTAGGTTGCAGACCCAGCTCAGATCCCTTCTTGCTGTGGCTGTGATGTAGGCCAGCACCTTCAGCTCTGATTAGACCCCTAGCCTGGGAATTTCCATATGCTGCAGGTGTGGCCCTAAAAAGAAAAAAAAATAATAATAAAAGAAAGAAATATGCACACAAGGAGATGAGGCAACATGAATAACAGAGAGACAATAGAACAAAAGGATAAAAGTTTAGAAGAGCATATTCTGAGCCACTTTTGGCAATAGATAGGAAAATTTAGATAAAAATACAAAAATCACTGGAAAAAATTAGTAAAATTCATGAAAGGAGAAGGAAATATTAATTATAACTAAAAGCAGATTCAATTAATCGTCAACATTTTTCCACATAAAGAACACCAGTCACATTTGAGTTCACTGATGAATTCTATCAGAGATCTGCATAGCAAATAATCCTAATCATATACAAATTTTCTCAGATCTAGAAAAAATATTGACGTTTTCTCTAAATATTTTATGAGGCGAATCAGCATCTTAAAACAAGGAAAGTAAAATTAATGAAAATTCCAAAGCTGATAAATTTTGAGAATATTCATACAAAAATCTTAAGCACAATATTAGATAGTAAAGAGCATGTGAAAGACAATTCATCATTAACCAGTTGGGCTTCAACAAAGAATTCATTAAAATGAATTAATGAAATTTGCCATTTAAAGCAAATTAAATTTGCAAGTTAAAGCAAAAAATATTTCCATGTAGTTTTAATTGCTTCCTATTCAGCCTACTGTTAAGGAAGTAATATCTACCCTAGTGGTATGGGGGTAGGCAAACATAGCTTGGAGGAGGAGGACCCAAACATTTAGGGCCACAAGGCGATTGCCCTTGGCAACAGGGAAAAGCATAGGCTTTGGGAGGGATATTCTCTAGTATCAAGAGGGTGGGGTGCCCCCTGGTTCCAATGGAAAAGTATAATTGGATTGTTGAATAATTCCATGGACTGGCAAGGAACTGATACCCACTTGCTAAGATAAGCAGGACCTGTACCTGGTACATTGCTAAAGCAGTGTTGTTTGGCTTGTGGACTTTAACTGTAGGGACAGGATGTGGAGGAGACCTTGCAGTTAGGCCATTTAAAGCCCTCCTGATTTTATCAGATGACAATGTATTATACTGAAACTTAATTTAAGGCCTTACACTACAGACAGAGAGTAGAGCGAACAGTGAATTACTCATAATTCATTAATCTAAAATGTGTGAAAGAATTTCATCGTGGTGCAATGGGTTAATGATCCAGTGTTCTCTGTGGAGGTGCTGGTTTGATCCAGTGGGTTAAGGATCTGGTGTTGCTGCAGCTGTGGTATAGGTTGCAGCTCTGGCTTGTATTTGATCCCTGGCTTGGGAATTTCCATATTCCAGGGAGGCAGAAGGAAAAAGAAAATGTGTGAAAATGAAAGTGGGTGATGTAAGATAGAGCATAGTAATTTTGTTTGTGTGAACTTTAGGCCAAGGAAACTATGACATTATTGCAATGCATTCAATGCAGACAGAACCACAGCCAAGTTTAAGCAAAACATTGAAGGACATCAAATTTGATTTTCTCAATTCTTGCAAAATTGATCTCCTGAGGTCACTCAACTGTGTCCTCACACGGTGGTTCTTATTTTCTTTGAACTGATATGCTCATGATTGAGTTCATCTGGTTTTCCTAAATGCCAGCACACGGAGGATATAGTTTGGAGGATTAAATTGACACCATTAAGATGTTTTAGGAGTTCCCGTCGTGGCGCAGTGGTTAACGAAATCGACTAGGAACCATGAGGTTGCTGGTTTGATCCCTGGCCTTGCTCAGTGGGTTAAGGATCCGGCGTTGCTGTGAGCTGTGGTGTAGGTTGCAGATGCGGCTCGGATCCCGTGTTGCTGTGGCTCTGGCGTAGGCTGGTGGCTACAGCTTCGATTAGACCCCTAGCCTGGGATTCTCCATATGCTGCGGAAGTGGCTCTAGAAAAGGCAAAAAGACAGAAAAAAAAAAAAAAGAAAGATGTTTTAATGATTTGTAGGAGAATGAATAAGACTCCTTGACATTTCTTTTTATTACTCAAGGAATTTATTACATTTATAGTTGTACAATGATCATCGCAACCCAATTTTATAGGATTTCCATCCCATACTCCCAGTACATCCCCCCACCCCCTAAACTGTCTCCTTTGGAAACCATAGTTTTTCAAAGTCCGTGAATCAGATCTGTTCTGCAAAGAAGTTCATTGTGTCCTTTTTTTCAGATTCCACATGTCAGTGAAAACATTTGATGTTTCATTGTCTGACTGACTTCACTTAACATCATAATTTCTAGGTCCATCCATGTTGCTAAAAATACCGGTATTTTGTTCCTTTTAATGGCTGAGTAATATTCCATTGTGTATATGGACACATCTTCTGGATCCACTCCTCTGTCAATGGACATTTAGGTTGTTTCCACGTCTTGGCTATTGCAAATAGTGCTGCAATGAACATTGGAGTACATGTGTCTTTGCGAGTCGTGGTTTTCTCTGGATAGATGCCCAGGAGTGAGATTGCTGGATAAACTATTTTTACTTTTCTGAGGCATCTCCATCCTGTTTTCCACAGTGGCTGTACCAATTTACAATCCCACCAACAGTGTACTAGGGTTCCTTTTTCTCCACACCCTCTCCAGAACTTCTTGTTTGTAGACTTTTGGATGATGGCCATTCTGGCTGGTGTAAGGTGGTACCTCATAGTGGTTTTGATTTGCATCTCTCTAATAATGAGTGATGTTGAACATCTTTTCTTGTGTTTTTTAGCCATCCATATGTCTTCCTTGGAGAATTGTCTGTTTAGATCTTCTGCCCACTTTTTGATGGGGTTGCTTTTTTTTTGATATTGAGTGGTAGGAGGTGTTTATAAATTTTGGAGATTAATCCTTTATCAGTCAATTCATTTGCAAAGATTTTCTCCCATTCTGTGGGTTATCTTTTTGTGTTGTTTAGGGTTTCCTTTGCTGTGCAGAAACTTTTAGGTTTAATTAAGGCCATTTGTTTATTTTTGTTTTTACTATCATTACTCTAAGAGGTGGATCTGAGAAGATGTTGCTGTGGTTTATGTCAGAGAGGGTTTGGCCTATGTTTTCCTCTAGGAGTTTTATAGTGTCTGGTTTTATATCTAGGTTTTTAATCCATTTGGAGTTTATTTTTGTGTATGGTGTTAGGGAGTGTTCTCATTTCATTCTTTTCCATGTGGCTGTCCAGTTTTCCCAGCACCACTTATTGAACAAGCTGTCTTTTCTCCATTGTATATTCTTGCCTCCTTTGTCATAGATTAGTTGGCTGAAGGTGCGTGGGTTGAATTCTGGGCTTTCTATCCTGTTTCACTGATCTATATTTCTGTCTTTGTGCCAGTACCATGCGGTTTTGATGATTGTTGCTTTGTAGTATAGTCTGAAGTCCGGGAGCCTAATCCCTCCAGCTCCATTTTTCTTTTTCAGGATGTTTTTGGCTATTCTGGGTCTTTTGTGCTTCCAAACAAACTTTAAAATATTTTGTTCTAGTTCTGTGAAAAATGTCCTTGGTAATTTGATAGGGATTGCATTGAATATGTAGATTGCCTTGGGTAGTATAGTTATTTTGATAATATTGACTTCCAATCCAAGAGCATGGTGTGTCTTTCCATTTATTTGTGTCATCTTTGATTTCCTTCATCAGTGTCTTATAGTTTTCAGAGTACAGTGTTTTGTCTTTTTAGGTAGGTTTACTCCTAAGAATTTTATTCTTTTGGATGCGATGGTGAACGGGATTGCTTCCCTAATTTCTCTTTCTGCTCTTTCATTGTTAGTGTGTAGAAATGCTGTCGATTTCTGCATATTAATTTTGTATCCTGTGACTTTGCCAAATTCAGGGTGAGCGCTAACAGTTTTCTGGTAGAGTCTTTAGGATTCTCTAGGTATAGTATCACGTCATCTGCAAATAGGGATAGTTTTACTTCTTCCTTTCCAATTTGGGTTCCTTTTATCTCTTACTTCTCTGATTGCTGTGGTTAGGACTTCCAAAACCATGTTGAATAGTAGTGGTGAGAGTGGACATCCTTGTCTTATTCCTGTTCTCGGTGGGGATTCTTTCAGCTTTTCACCATTAAGAATGATGTTAGCTGTGGGTTTGTCATATACGGCCTTTACCATGTTGAGATAGTTCCCATTATGCCCACTTTCTGAAGGGTTTTTATCAGAAATGGGTGTTGTATTTTGTCAAAGGCTTTTTCTGCATCTATTGAGAGGATCATACATTTTTTATTCTTCGGTTTGTTAATACGGTGTATCACACTGATTGACTTGTGAATATTGAATAGTCCTTGCATCCCTGGGATAAATCCCACTTGATCATGGTGTACAATCCTTTTAATGTCTTGTTGGATTTGGTTTGCTAGTATTTTGTTGGGAATTTTTGCATTAATGTTCCATTAGTAAAATTGGCCTGTAGTTTTCTTTTTTTGTGGTATCTTTGTCTGGTTTTGGTATCAGGGTGATGGTGGCCTCATAGAATAAGTTTGGGAGTGTCCCTTCCTTTGCAGTTTTTTATAATAATTTCAGAAGGATAGGTATTCACTCTTCTCTAAATGTTGGATAGAATTCGCCTGTGAAGCCATTTGGTCCTGGACTTTTGTTAAATCACAGTTTCAATATCAATACTTGTTACTGGTCTGTTCATCTTTTCAATTTCATCTTGGTTTAATCTTGGAAAATTGTACTTTTTAAAGAACTTGTCCATTTCTTCTAGGTTTTCCATTTTATTGGCATATAGTTGCATATAGTAGTCTCTTATGATCCTTTGTATTTCTGTGATGTCCATTGTTACTTCTCCTTTTTCATTTCTAATTTTATTGATTTGAGTCCTCTCTCTTTTTTTTTCTTGATAAATCTAGCTAAGGGTATATCAATTTTGTTTATCTTTTCAAAGAAAAAGCTTTTCCTTTCATTGGTCTTTTCTATAGTTTTCTTCATTTCTATTTCATTGATTTCCACTCTGATCTTTATGATTTCTTTCCTTCTACTAACTTTAGCTCTTGTCTGTTCTCTCTCTAGCTGCTTTAGATGTAAAGATAACTTGTTTATTTGAGATTTTTCTTGTTTCGTGAGGTGGGCTTCTATTGCTATAAACTTAGTTCTTAGAATGGTTTTTGCTGCATCCCACAGATTTTGGAGTATCGTATCTTTGTTGTCATTTGTTCTAGGTATTATTTAATTTCCTCTTTAATTTATTCAGTGATCCATTGGTAGTTTAGTAAGACTTCTTAACATTTCTACTATTTCAGAAATGTGGTACATTTTATTAGCACCCCTGAATCCTTACATATTAACCTTAGTGATTCTTTGACTGGGGAAATTTATAGGAAGTTACAAAACTTGTGTTTTCCTGTGGTTAAAGGTCGAAATGTTTCTGAAGATAGTTTATCTGACTTCCCTAACATACACAGCTCCATTTAAAGGATTACTCCCTAATCCACCATTTAAAAAATCATCAGAGCGTTTATCCATTAGACAGAGTTTGAATTACTTTGCATATAAACTTGTTTAGTTTGACTGCTTTAATAATCATAAGCAGATGTATCTTAAAGACAATATAACTTTGCAAGAGGACTAAACAGTTTTTCTTCCATTTAATGCCTGTTTTATATGTTCATTTGGAAAATAATTAGATCAGTAATTAAATATTAATATTTAAAATGTGGAGAGGGATACCACTGAGAGCTAGAACATGATTTTAAATTTTTTTTGTTGTATTTTTAGGGCCTCACCCATGGCATATGGAAGTTCCCAAGCTAGGGGTTGAATTAGAGCTGTATCCACTGGCCTATGATACAGCTACAGCATTGCTGGATCTGCGTCTTCAACCTACAACTCACAGCAATGCCGGATCTTTAACCCACTGAGCCAAGGCCAGGGATTGAACCTGCATCTTCATGGATACTAATCAGAATTTTCTCCCTGACCCACAATGGGAACTCCCAGTTTAAATTTTTTTTTTTAGTTACTCAATGAATTTTATTACATTTATAGTTGTACAACGATCATCACAACCAAATTTATTTTATTTTGTCTTTTTTAGCTATTTCCTGGGCCGCTCCCGAGGCATATGGAGATTCCCAGGCTAGGGGTTGAATCGGAGCTGCAGCCACTGGCCTACACAGAGCCACAGCAACGCGGGATCCGAGCTGAGTCTGCAACCTACACCACAGCTCACGGCAACGCCGGATCATTAACCCACTGAGCGAGGGCAGGGACCGAACCCGCAACCTCATGGTTCCTAGTCGGATTCGTTAACCACTGCGCCACGACGGGAACTCCCCAGTTTAATTTTTAAACAAGGATTTTCATATCTATTCTTGAGACAAAGAAGTAGTCTTCAACCTAATTTCACTATGTGGAAACTGAAATCACTTTGAGTAACCGCCATGCACTGTTTGTCTATAAGATACTCTTTAGAATGAATTTTTTGCTAAAAATTTTTAGCAAAGACTCATTCAAATATGTTGTGGATTATACTCTGAAATTGCTTTGAATTGGGTGCAAAATGCCATATGAGGTTCATATACCATGTCACTATTAATTAGGTGGGAAATTCCTGCCGAGTGCCTTATTGTAGGCAAAATAAATGTTTTTCATTACCTAGTAATTAACTTGGCTACATTATGAAGGTCAAAAATTAGTCTATGGCATACAACACTTTATGTACAGGTTGCAAAAGGTAAATTTATCAATCTCACTGCACTCTGGATAACACAAGTAATGACAGAGGCAGAATCAAGTTAGGTCAACAAATGGTAAAATTCCAAACAAAATAGAGGTACATGTTTTGTATAGTGGAAGAAAATAAACTTTTACTGACCACTCACTCTGTGTATTGTATTAACAGTTATGTCATTGTTTTATTTAATTTTGTATATAAATGTAAAAGATGATTCTATTACTTCCAAGTTTAGTCCAAGGAATTAGAGGCCCAGACATGTCATTTTTCCTAAGTCATAAATAATGTAAGAAACAGATAGGAAATGATTCTTTTTGGTAGTTTGCTAGCTGCCAAATTTGCACTGTCCTAGTAGCAGGGAAAAATATTTAAAAAAGGAAATAGATGCAAAGTTAGTATATGAGTGCATGGATATATATATATTGAATGGTGAATAAATGAGCAAAATAATATGTATATTAATGTGTAAGTAGACAAGGATACTTTTCATAAGCAATTTGACTGCTACTTTCATAGAGATATATAACATTTTAAGTAGTGGAAATTATAATGGTGGGGAAAGTTAGGGAAATGGTAGAATAGAAGGAACAAGAGCTAATGCCATAGTATCACAACTAGTATTAGAAAAGTGAACAATGTTTATTGTTTTTAAGATTTAACTGTAAAATTATGACTACACATAACTTTAGGGTTTATTGGTTTATTTGTTGAGAACTTTGGAAACATGCATATCAATTTAGAGTAGAATTTTTTTCATGTCAGTTAAGAATACCACTTTCAATTTTTTGTTAATCTTGGGAAAGAAGTCAGAATGGAGAGATGAGTTGTTTTCTACAATGTTGAAAAGTGTATGAAGTATGTTCATGGACAAGTAGAGTTTAGATAATTCTGGTACCACGTGTGAGCTATTGTTCCTTGGTGTGTGGGGAAAAGTGATAGGGTTTCTATGACTTCATTTTTACCTGTGTCTGTGCAAAAATGGAAGAAGAGGGAGTGAAGCTCTGGAAATACTAAGTTGAACAGAGATTCAACCTGTATTTGCAACATTCATACTCTAGCGTCATGGTTTTGAAATTATTTAGCATCAGCAAGAATCAGTTGGGTAGGGCATTAACTAATTAATACAAGCAAACAGCAATAATGGGCAGGCCAGATTCAGACACCTCCTCTTCTCTCAGAATGGATGAGAAGAGTAGAGAGAAAAAGTTGTACTCATGTCAGACACAAAATTTAAGGTGATGTCAATGACTTCAGCAATCAAGACAAATAACACATAATTTAGAAAAATAAAAATCAATGTGAGAAATCTAAAATAATCAAAATAATCACATTTTAAAATTGAAGCTAATAAAAATTTTAATAAAATTCACTACAATTTAAAAAGTTAAATGCAGGCTGATATCTTAAAACTGCCTTGAAAAGTATTTCCTTCAGAAAGAGAAAAAAATACAGTAAGTGGCAACTCCATAATGTGTCATTCACAATGTCAGTCATACAATCTACTCATCAGGAGTCTCCAGAGAAATAGACAAATAGGATAAATAGATTGATAGATAAGAGGAGATTAACTATGGCAATTGACCCTGAGAAGAGGCTGAAAAATTCTCTGATATGCCATCTGCAAGCTGGAGAACCAAGAAACCTGGGGCTATAGTTCAGTCTGAGTCTAATGATCAGAGAGCCAGGGGCAGCAGTGTCTGAGGGCAGGAGTGATAGATATCTCAGCTCAAGAAGAGAGAGAACAAACTCACCCTTTCTCTACCTGTTTGGTTCTGTTTGGGCTCTTAACTGATTAGAGAAAGGCCCACCCACACTGGTGGGGGTGGATCTTCCTTACTTAGTCTACTGACTCAAATGCTAATTTCTCCTGGAGACACCCTCACAGATACACCCAAAAATAATGTTTCCCTGGCTATCTGGGCATCCCTTAACCCAGTTCCATTGACACATAAAATTAACCACCACGCTATTCAAAATCACTACTTACATGAGCACTAGAAATAGATAATTCATACAAGCAACCAGTGGAGACCACCCACAAGATGACCAGGCTGTTGGAATTAGCAGACACAGGTTTTTATAACATATATTATAACTGTGCTGATAACTGTAAAGAAAAATATGCACAGAATAAATGAGAATATAGGAAAACTCACAAGTGAAATGAAAACTATAAACAGAAAGATTTGTGGAGTTATCTCATGTGCTGTGGGAGTTGGTAAGTCCAAAATCTTTGAAACAAATAGGCAGACAGCCTGGAAGTTCAGGGAACTGCTGGTGCTGCAATCTTGAGTCTGAAATCTTCAGGCTGGAAACTCAGGCAGGATTTCCACGTGGCAGTCTTGTTTCTTGCTGAATTGTTTCTTGCTCAGGAAACCTCAATCTTTGCTCTCAAGCCCTTTAACTAATTGGACAAGGCCCACTCACCTTCTGGAGAGTCATTTTCTTTGCTCAAAATCTACTGACTTATACTTAATCACATCTAAAAAAAAAAAAATCAAAAAACAATATCAAGAATGTGTTTGACAAATCCCCATTGGCACCAGGATGTAGCCAAGTTGACACATAAAATTAATAATCACGAATGGTTGTCTTTTAGTTCTTTTCATTATAGATATGAGCAATAGGCATCAGTGGAATGGGCAAGTAAATAACTGCCTATTATGGACACTCTCCTGGTATTCTTTATCAGCATGTACGTATTGATAGAGAAAAGACAAAAGTGAAATTGGATAAAAGTGATATTTTAATTGATCATGTATTTGGTGAATTTTTAAGATTTTAACCTTCAAATACATCAATTTTCAAATCAGTTATTTACATTTTACATTACATTTCAAACTTTGTAGCTTAAAAACCAATAATCAGAGGTGCTAAATGTACCTTAGCTCTTATATGTGCACATTACTGACATGTCCTGATTGAAAGTCTTGAACAGTTTGTCATTAATTGTAATCCTAGAAAAATTTATTTCCTTGTTCTTCTCTTTGCATCCTTTTTTAATCCTTTACAAATGTAAGATGGATTAAGAGAAGCAACTGCTTTTAAGAGTCACATGCTAGAAAGAAGCTCTAGGAACT
The DNA here is from genome assembly GCF_016906955.1 of Phacochoerus africanus. Taxonomy (NCBI): domain Eukaryota; kingdom Metazoa; phylum Chordata; class Mammalia; order Artiodactyla; family Suidae; genus Phacochoerus; species Phacochoerus africanus. Next base: position 155,879,091 of record NC_062545.1, read on the forward strand.
CTGTAGTTCTAAAAAGCAGTGAAAAAATTCTCACTAGCTGGATTGTAGGTTGGGTTCATTACACTTGAAAAACCTCACTGCTTTTTATTTTTTTATGAAGCAAGAATAAAGGATGTTTTCGAAAGGGAAATAACCTTTACTTGCCACTGCAGAGAGGACTGCTTTACAGTTTGCCTCAGAGGAGTTTACTATCTCCCTACTAGTAATTTATTTGAATTAATTATTCATTCATTTATCTGGCAAAGACACAGAAGAGAATATATTATGAAGATAAAATGTGGTGCCCCTTTGTATTTACCACACAAATTTAGAAGCTTTAGAAGTGGAAAGCAATGACCCTGTGATCCAGGAATCTGACAACTAGAGAAAATACACTCTTGAGAAATTGCATTCATGGTTTTAGGAGAAGTTCATAAAGAGCTTCAATCAGCATTGCTTTTAATAGTAAAAATCTGGAAACAATAAAATAGGCATCCAATGAAGAATGAATAAATTTAATATAGTCAAACATGGAATAAACTGAAATGAAGAGTATAACCATCAAAATCAGTAAACTTCAAGTACATAATTTTAAGTGAATAAAAACATGTATAATGATTAGGGTATGCTATATTACTTATGTAAATATTAGTAACAATATGTATTTATATATGTGTGTATACACACACACATATATATCTATATACATATACACATACACATACACATGAAAAGAGAGAAACACACTCATTCAACCTCTCTGAGAAAAGATGGAAGAGGATATGATGAGGGCAGGATAGAATGTCTACAGTATAGCTGTAAAGCTTTTATTAATAAATGGAAAATATATTAGAATATATATTATAGCCATTAAATATGGGTAATCACTTTTTTTTTTCTTTTTTCTTTTTTCTTTTCAGGGCACACCCATGACGTATGGAGGTTCTCAGGGTAGGGGTCAAATCAGAGCTTTAGCTGCTGGCCTATGCCACAGCAACATGGGATGCAAGCCAAGTCTGCTACTTATACCACAGTTCATGGCAATGCTGGATCCTTTATCCACTGAGCAAGTGCCAGGGATCAAACCTGCATCCTCATGGATACTAGTCATGTTTGTTAACCACTGAACCATGAAGGGAACTCCAGGTAATCATTTTTTTTGATCTCTGCTATATATTTTTTTGTCTTTTTCTTTTTTGTTGTTGTTGTTGTTGTTGCCATTTCTTGGGCCGCTCCCGCGGCATATGGAGGTTCCCAGGCCAGGGGTTGAATCGGAGCTGTAGCCACCGGCCTACGCCAGAGCCACAGCAACGTGGGATCCGAGCCGCGTCTGCAACCTACACCACAGCTCACGGCAACGCCAGAATCGGAGCTGTAGCCACCGGCCTACGCCAGAGCCACAGCAACGTGGGATCCGAGCCGCGTCTGCAACCTACACCACCGCTCACGGCAACGCCAGATCGTTAACCCACTGAGAAAGGGCAGGGACCGAACCCGCAACCTCATGGTTCCTAGTCGGATTCGTTAACCACTGCGCCACGACGGGAACTCCCTGATCTCTGCTATATTAATGTCTATGTATTTTTATGTTTGCAGAAAATAATAATTAAAAAAGATGATATTAAGTTAAAATAAGCAGAGATGGCAGAAGGCTCGTGGGAAGGAGAATCATAGCTACTGGTTAGAGGCATCTATAGCTAACTGGACTTTTCACAGAGGAAATCAACAATAGGCAATTCTGACTTATTTTAAATCAACTGTTTTCATCCCTGAAAAATACATACATTGTTACCCATTAGAACTCCCTAAGATTTCTAAAGATAAAAGGTATGAATGCTACAGAGATGCTCTGAAAATTTTAAATTCTAACTACTGCACTTTATGAGACAAACTGAATATGTTACACTGAGTAATAATGAAAAAATAGTGATCAATGTGCATGTATGATTCAATAATACATTCAGGTGCATGTTAATATTTAATCTAACGTATATCCTTATTTAAAACTCAGATAATCATTAATATATTCAAAAACAGTATAATCTTATTCTCATAGAGAGGGTCCAAAGAAAATGTTTCCAGTGAAGTAGAACTTTCTACAGCCCTATGCATATCTGTAAGAGCGTGAAATTCTATAAATTGGAAAAAAATCTACAAGGATGAATCTAATGAACTCTCTCAGCTTGCCTATATAGAGTTGCCTGTTGAGAATGAAGATTGAAGCCATAGTTGTCCTTCAAACATATACTTTTAAAATGGGATTATTTACTAACTCCCTGCTGGTTTTATTGGAAAGGCACTTAGAAATCGCAGAAGTTCCACTTCATATTTCATTTCTCATGCCATATTTAATAATGTAATCTCAAATAAGCTCACATGGTGAGGCAAAATTCTAATGATAAAAAAGTGCCCTGTTGGGAATTCCTGTTGTGGTGCAGGGGAAGTGAATTTGACTAGTGTCCGTGAGCATGCAGGTTTGATCCCTGGCCTCACTCAGTGGGTTAAGGATCTGGCGTTGCTGTGATCTGTGGTGTAGGTCACAGATGTGGCTTGGATCCCAAGTTGCTTTGGCTGTGGCTGTGGCAGGCAGCTGTAGCTCTGATTCAACCCCTAGCCTGGGAACTTCCATATGTTGGAAAAAAAAAAAAAAAAAAGAAAGAATGCCATGTTCAGAAGATACTCAGAACATGCTAAGTGAAATTGTTCACATATACCCAAAGCTAGCTTTATGTACTTTTTTTTATCACTAGCACATAAAGTAGGCAAAGCTCAAGTTATCAAAAAGTGCAAGCACTGGAAAAGAAATAAAGCATTTTCTTTGTAGATGAGAGAAATTACTTAAAAACTCTTTTAATGTGGCTATTCTCCTAATAGAAATTAATTTAATAATTACAAGTTTTTTTGTGTTTTCAGCGCAAATGAACTGACTCACTAGGTTAGAATAATACAGTGTAGAAATGGAGATAAAAAATGGACAATAATTGGATTTTTCCCAGCTTCTTTGGTATATTTCTCCAGAATATTTTTGTAGTCTTAGAATATATAGTATAAAACCACCAGGAAAATATGGATGAGTTTATAATCATACCTACCTTCTATAAAGGTACAAGGTACTCTATCTTAATTTTCAGAGTAGAATATTACACTTAGAATCTCCATCATCATCTGTCCCTGTCTTTGATTTATAGGCAAGGAAATTGAGGTCCAAATAAGTCCCTGGTCACAGCTCTTTGGAAGTAGAAATAAGAGCAGAAAAATCCCATGTTTTTGTTCACAGGAACATCTGGACAATTTTTCTTCTTATGAAATATAGGATAAATAAGTCAATGGAATAACCAACTCTAAAACTCCACTAAAAACACATAGTTACTATATAGTATTAGTGAGGGTGATTGTTATGTGTCTAGAGAATAAATGTTCTCATGTGATAGTATCATTTTAGAAGGGGATAAAAGGTTTTTGTAGCCAGAAACAATATCAGAAGAGAGTCTTAAAAGATTGTTCTTTAGCTATGTTTAAAAACAATTTATACAAGCTTTTATGTTAAAAATAGTTTTATGCCAAGAATTGTGCTGGTCTTTGAGCATGCAACGATGACTAACACATTCTTTTGAGAATGTCAAAAGCCTCTGTGTGATATAAAAAGAATATATTAAGGGCAATAAGGAAAGTGTTATAATTAAAGTTTTTAGAAATCCTTATGGGGATGTTTTATTACCTGTGGAGATCAAGGAAAACATCACTGAGTAAACTTCAAGTCATTTTTAAAAGTGGGTAGGGTTAGCAAAGTGTTACAACATTGATGTGGAGGTTAAGGAAGAATGTAAAGATGGAAAGGTGAAGAGAGTTCTGGAAAAAGGCGAAAACAAGTGAGAGGGGCCTGAGAAACTGTGGAATCGGAGAGTCACCAGCAGCAGTTCGGGATGGTAGCCCAGGCATGGCAAAAAGTGATGGAAGGTAAGATACCATTGCCTCAGGAATCTGGTCCCACGGAGCCTACTTGCCAACCCAGGTCCCAGCACAGGCACACAGCCGGAGCAAGTGAGAAAGACCCCTGTCTCACCTTCTAAATGTTTCTTGCCTTATTAAAGATTGAGACTCATCTTGTGGGGAGAGGGACTGGCAGATTCTAAGTTCATCAGGTTTGAGATTCTGATCCCCAAGGTTCTGAGCAGGATCAACTTAATGGCGTGAGGGTGATACTCTAAGCAGGAACTCAGTTGTTGGACTGAGAATTTCTTTTTTTTTCTTTCTTCTTTTTTTTGGGGGGTGGGGGGGGTGGGAGGGTGCTGCCCCAAAGATATGGAGTTCCCTGGCCCATGATCAGATCTGAGCCGCAGCTGTGATCTACTCCAAAGCTGCTGCAACACTGGATCCTTTAACCCACTGTGCCCTGCCAGGGATCCAATCTGCATCTTGGCACTGCAGAGATGCCGCCTACCCCGTAGAGCCACAGCCAGAACTCCAAGGATTTCTTTCGCAAAAGAATTCCTTAGTTCAGGAAGCCTGGTGGTGTCTGGAATTGAGGGAAGGCAGACCATTTCTGTCCTCCTCTGCACCACACCCCCTTCCTTCCCCACCTAAGAAAACCTCCTTGTTGTTGCAAGAGAAACCCTCGCAGTGGTTCTCTAGGAAGGTGTGGCAAAGAAGGGAAATGATTCCTAAGTGGCAAAGACACTAAACGTTGGAGGAGCTGCTGTCTGTATTAGCTCTGGGGCTGAGAGGGATCCTTTTTATCCCAGAAACATCAGTCTTTTCCTCCAAAACAGCCAGTGTCTCACGCAGAAGATTTCATCCTCCTGACTGGTAAAAACTGGATTCTGTAACCTCCTACCTCCTAAATTTGACTTGTGCAGAATGACTTTCCTTTTCCCTCTGCCCTTATTTCTCTGCTGTTTATTCAAAAATCAGTTTATAGCTACCTTTTTCACTTCACTTTTTCTAATGTCCTTAATCCTTTTGTGAATTTCTGTCACTTCCTGTTCAAATGTGTTTATCTTTTTTTTTCCCCTTCAGTTATTATTTTGTAATCCCAGAATGTAATGTGGTAAATCAAATGTCGTCATTACTTAACAGTATTTGTGGAAAACAAAGGATACGAAGTAAGAGAAAAAGAATAAATTGTCCTGAGGTTTGGTTCCATTGTTAGGCAGAGGCCCACTTTAGTTCTGATTCTGTGTGGAAATTTTGAGTAAAAATGAGAATGTTTCTTAATGATAGGATGTCAATGCTAAATATATGATTTATATATACAATAGCCTATAGCATTAGAATTAGAGATTACCTAGTTCAAAAGTGGAGACTAAATTTATAGTGTGCCAAATTGATCAAAACAAAATTGGGCATAGTTTTATTTTTAAAAGATGTGATAAAAGATATGACATCATTTCAGAAAATAATTATGTAGTGCATAAATATACTTGGTGTTTAAATTTTAAAATGTTGGAGCTCAATTGTTAGTTTGAAGATATGAATGTAAATCTATCAAAAATTAAAGAACAACTTTTAAGTAAATCTTAGAAATAACTACCAGTATTTTCCTTTCAATGCACACCTTCAAAACACTTATAGGAAAGATTATGCAGGTTTGAAGAACTTAAAGAGAGCCAGTGAAACTGGATCCCAGGGAGGTAAAGCTAGAAAAGTATGCAGATATCCAATCGTGCTTGGTCTCCCAGGCTCTATGAAATAGTATATGTTCATCCTCTGAGTGACATGAGTTTTTTCTGATGTCTAATATCTGAATCATCTTATGCAAGCTAATTAACTTATGTAAATCTTAGTATAATCAAGAGTTGTTTAGAAGACTGAATGAGAATGTATGTATTCCCTAAGTAAGATCCTTGGCACATAGAACTCAATAGCTGTCAGCTACTAATCTTATAACTGTATTGCCTGGTGCCCCATTCAGACAGTAGGGACGGGAGGGTTTTGATAGTAAAGCACAGTATCTTCTATGTGTTGTGGTTTAACATGTATTATGATCACTTGAGAATTTTTTTTTGCCTAAAATACTTTCTCCCTAGCCAGATTTCCTATCCTTTCTGACTGGACAAACCACTCCAGACCCACCATTACTTGCTCAGGCAACTCCAATCTACTCTCTCAGAAGGGAGGGGCCTCTTTCCTTTTAGGCTGCATTCATTGTAGGCTCTGAGTGTTTTGCATGGAGGATAAGACCCTTACTCATCCCTGCCGATGTGAAAGCTAGGGTTGGGGAGTGCTTTGCCCCCAGTCCTTGTGGAAGCTCCATGATTAAATCTGCCCTTGCTTGACTGCTTTATTCAGTGGCCACTGAAAGAGAGAGATCACACACACATACTCCACACAGTGCTGCCTCCCTTTTTCCTCCGAGAAGCAAGGGGTGGGCAGTACAAGGACTGTCCCCTCTGTTGGCAGGTTCTCCTCTGCCCTTATCAGTTGGATGAGTGCCTCATGGGGGTGGAGGTAGGAGTTCAGTTGGCAGTCCTTTGGCTGTCCCACTAAACCACCATCTCCAACAGAGCCTTTATAAATTATAGAGCTAGGGTTTCTGCCATCACAAGCTGCTCTTTTTTTATTTCTTAATTTGATCAGAATAGAGCAAGAGGAAGGCTGTTTGCTGGCCTGCTGGGAGCTCCAGCACCTAGTAAAGGATAGGTATTCACTAGATTTTTTGCTGAATGAATGGAGATAACACTTAATCGAACTCAATAAGTGAGAGGAAAATTGAATTAGCCTTAAAGTCTCATAAGTACAGCTATTCTTTCTTTAAAAAAACTCATGTGCTTGCAAAGGCTGTTGATTTAATAAATCATTTGCCATGGAATGAGCTTTGTGAATATTTCTCTCTTCAATATTATGTAGCAAGCATATTAGTTAATAAAATAATAGACCACACAGATTCACAGGCAAAAAGGACAGCTCACCCAGAGATTTTAAATGATTATAATCATAAGAAACTAGTAAAAACTTTATGTCAAATGAGAAAGGAGAAAAACAATGATGCCAGTTTGAACATAAGCCAATAATAGGGTCATCTATCTTCTATACCATCACAAAATCTTTTGTGTCTCCCCATCCCAAAAGATCCCTTTGAACCACAATTGGCATTGCTTACATTTGTTTTTTAGGACAATCCAAAGGTTGATTTTATTTTCATGGTTGAAAAATTGAGGGGATATTTCCATTCACCCACAGCTATTATTCACCATTAGAATGTGTATGGTCATGCATATGCTCAGAGACAATTTCTGTATCATATAACACTTCGAGGACAGATAAAAGCAAATTGAAGTGTTGCTTTTATCTTAGGCACAACTTTTTAAATTCAGTCATTTATCTCTTAAATAACACATTTGATTTTTACAACATCCTTTTAGGAAATAAGGATTCTAGTTTGAAATTGCGATCTGTTTTTAAAAAATAACATTCACTTGAACTATATTTCACACTTAGGAGATCAAACTCAAATTTTCATATACAACTGAGCATGAAAATTTCTCATGAATTTTCTAAGAATTAATGTCTGTTTCTCTTCATTAATAACCACACACTCACACTGCCACAGATGTTCTGAGGACTGATTTTTATGACTCTTCTTCTTCATTACTCACTTCCGTGGAATCTTCACAGGTGCTTTTGGTACTTAGTTTCAAGCAGAGATCTTTATTGCTTTTCTAATCTAAAAGAGAGAGAGAAAATGTGACTAACAGACTAAATACCCAAATCTAGACTAAAACAAAAAACTGTAAAGTAATCCAAATAGCTAAGAACAGACGCTTAAAGTAAATACTATTTGAATGATAATTATGTTTGAGGCAAAGGCTTCCAGCCATGTACATGATTGGATTATCTGACTCTTGGAAGATTTCCTTCTGCCCAGAAGGAGGAGGTTTCAATTACTGTCTGTACAGTCAAAAAATGGTCTGTGGCTTCAGTTAATATGGGCTGTTATTTTCCCTTCCCTATACTTGCATATTTTACTCACCAGTGTCATTTCACTTAAGTGGCAGATCATCAAAGATAATCATATTAAACTCATGAGAAAGTTTTGTGCTTTAAAGTATCTCTAGAATTATTTAAAAATAAACTCGCCATTTTTTTTTTTTTTTCAAATGGCTTGAGTTCAGGCTGCTTTTCAAGGAAGTTTCCCCCCTCATAACTCCCAGATTCTTAGAATCCAGTTTCTAAGATTGCCATGAAGAAGACCATGGTAAATATATATGGTGTACTCTGTGAGTGTGTCCTTATCAACAGGGCAACCCAGTCAGCTCCCAGGATTGCCTATGAAATGCAAATCAAACACAGTGACATTGGTTCAACCTGTTCTTTTGTTGCAGTTGTTGTTCCATTCATTTATTCAATAAATATGTGTTCGGAATATACGATGGTCCAGGTGTTCTATTAGGTGCTGAAAAGTTTTGTTATGTGTGTAAATGAAGTTCGAAATAAAGCTTATTCTGTCAGGGAGAGGGGATGTGTTGAACATTTTACAACCATAAACTATATTGTCTCTAAATTTGTCCTTTTACTACCGTTTGCTTCCTCTTCTGCCTTGTCATTTTGTGTGTGTGTGTGTGTGTGTGTGAGTGTGCGCATAGGCAAATGACGTTTGTAGATTTATCTTTCCTTCTAGGCTGTAAGCTATTCCAGAGCATTACTTTTTATGCCCAATATTTATTCAGTGACTAATGTGTACTAGTTACCCAGAAGAGGTCTAGGTAAAGAATGAATAACTTCATTTGGCTAATAATTTAAATATACAAACCTATTTTAATTTAAAAAAATTATTAAAAAATTTATTAAATATAGTTTATTTACAATGTTCCTTCAATTTCTGCTGTACAGCAAAGTGACCCAGTCATATATATATATATATTTTTTTTTTTCATACTATCTTCCATCATGTTCTAATCCAAGCGATTGGACATAGTTCCCTGTGCTGTACAGTAGTTTTAATTTTAACTTCTAAACTAGATAAAATAGAACCCTAAAGCTGTTAAATTTAAAAATCTATTAGATCTATTAGAATTTATATGTGTTTTATAGTAATACATTTTTAAAAATGAGTAGAGTTGATTTTCAGAGTAAATTACATAGTATCTGCCCCTGAAAGACTGGACTTAATGTTTTTTCTAATTCAATACAAATCATAGCTAATGGTGTTTCATTAAAACCTCTAGAATAGTCATCAAATAGTGTGCTAGAGAACTTTATGAACTCTTCAGTTTGCATTTCCATTAATATTTTAACTGGCACAAATCAATTGCAGGTGCTAGAATGGAAATTTATTTCAAGGCATCAGAGTTCAGCTTCCAAGGCAACAAAACCCCAAATACACAGCACTACTCATCCTCTTCTTTTATGTCCCATGAAATACAGAAAATCAGGGGTTTAAAAGAAAAATAGCCAACTAGAAACTGCCTAAAAATGATACACCTCTGGAGTTCCCATCATGGCTCAGAGGATACGAATCTGATTAGCATCCAAGAGGATGCAGGTTTGATTCCTGGCCTGTTCAGTGGGTTAAGGATCCATCGTTGCCATGAGCTGTGGTGCAGGTCGCAGATGCAGCTCGGATCTGGCATTGCTGTGGTGGTGTAGGCCAACAGCTACAGCTCCGATTTGACTCCTAACCTGGGAAACTTCATATGCTGTGGATGTAGCCCTAAAAAGTTAAAAAAAAAATACAACTCAAATCCTGGCCAGTGTTTTTCTTGAGTCTGTATAATCCATGTATTTCAAAGAAATTGCCATTTTTCTTTCTCTCATTTTTTTTTTGTAATGACAAGTCTCATTTAATGGTAACACGCAGATATTTTTGACTCATAAATTCTTTCTGATTTAAAATCTGTCCTTATAGTTCATGGGCCTTCACTGGAGTGGGAGCAGAGGGAGGAGGGGAGATGAAAATATATTGACGGTTTTTGATGAATAGGGACACAAATTAATCTCAGTTCATTAGCAATATGGAACTCCTCAACTCATGAAAATGACATATTGCATTTTGAAAACAATCATTCCTCAAATTCTTTAAACGTGGAGCAGTTCTAGGTAACTGAATATTTAGATTCAAATAGATGAAAATAAGTAAATTGAAATTAGGAGCTATATTGGAAAAGAGTTCTGAGAGCACTCCATTTTGTTCTCTTTGGGGGAGAGTTAATAGTATATTGAACATGAAGGAGTCAGTGCTCTGCCCCTTTTAACAACATGACACACAGCCGTGCTCTTCAAAACAATCTTCATGAAAACACCCACACATCTTCCAGAGCGTTGTCAACACACATACATGACACACGGTGTATGCATGATTCATTTGCTTATTTAGTCATTCAGAAGGAGTATTGAATGCTGACTCTCGTCCAGTGATAGTCGTGGTTATTCAGCCAGAACAACCCTGCTCTCTGCTTTCGTGGAGTTTATAATCTGGTGAGAGACTGTAGGAAGGATGAAAGTCCTCCTCTCTCTCTCTCTCTTTTTTTTTTTTTTTCTTGACTGAAATTACAGAACAAAATGCTTCTGGATATCAAGCACCTTTCCTCATGGCCTCACCCTAGGCCATGCTGTATATGCCCATAACTAACCTTTCTAAAAATATTTTTCTTAATATACCTGTGTTAAATTTTTTAATTTCTTTCTTTCATACCCAGGCTAAAATCCGAACTATGCTATCAAAATCTCATTAACCTACCTGCCCTCTGACTCCTCTCCTTTTTAATCTGTAACTTATTTCAACTTCTTTATAGCAGTGAGCACCATCAGAAATGATTTTTCTTCCCAGAATGGTTCTTTTAAGGGCCTAGACTTCGTATTTCTTTTTTGCTCCACCACTTCCCAGCATCTAGGACAGGCATTTAGGAAAGCCTTTATAAATACAATGACCAACCACTACTTTGCAAAACCTCTCTTCAAAATCTCTCTTGAAAATAACTTATACCTGCCACCACTCAACCTCACCCCCCGCATTTTCATTGACACTGTAACTGCCTGGAAAACCTCCGCTGCAAGTTTCACCTTGTTGCTTATATCCAACTGGTCAAGTGTTTGCTCAACTACAAACTGAAATTACATTACTTTTACTTAGTGTTTCACAATTGGTATTAAACCCTGCAAAGAAACTTTATTGTTTTTTCTTATTATTTAAATATGCTCTTTGTATGCCTGCATATGTTTTGGCTGGCTAACTTGAATATAATTCCTTAAAGCAGAGATAAGATGCCATTTTATTTTAGTACTAACAACAAAACTAATAGTAATAATAGTGATTTCAGCACTGTATTTATTGTGTGACTACTCTGTATCAAGTTCATAGTGAGTCTTCAAAATCGATCCCTAAGTATCTGGCTCAGAACATCATAGCACTTCTGGTTTGTACTTCCTACTATTTGAAGGTAAGTATTTAATAATGATTGATTTTATTTCAACATAATATAGTAGAAGACCTACTGACAATAGAAAATAGAAGCAGCTAATAGGTAAATAAGTAGAGTTATATAATTCTAGCTATTTTGGACCGGTTAGGGTAGGGAAAACATATTTATATCCCTCAGTATGGCACAAATATCATGACACCACAGTTACTAATGTGATGGGGTTGTTCTATGTCATTGACAATTTTACAGGCATTGGGTTGTATGCTCTGTTTTAGATCATGGGATTGGAGACCATATTTTTTTTTGTTATTCAATAAAGTTTAATATAGAAAGAAATGGGTAGTCAAGGCTTAAGGGATTATAAAGAACTACATTGGCAAAATCAAAAGAAATATGGAACAAAGAAGTACTGTCTCAGTCACAGCTACCAAAGATGAGCTGTCAAGTAGAACAGCTCATTTCTGGACATACTTGATTTACCAGTTCTTTGTTCCTTCTCAGCTCTGAATCCCCCCCTTCTTTGTCCTACTTTGTGATATAGGACCTGGATTTTGCATATGATGCTTTTCCTTTGCCCACTGGCTCTTTGTAAGGGTCAACCTCTAAGGGGTCCTCTAGGAAGACTACTGAGCTAGAGGAGAGGCAGAAAAGGCTTTCTTTTCTTCCTGCCTTTTTTTTTTTAATATTTTATTGATTTACAATGTTGTATTAATTCCTGCTGCATAACAAAGTGATTCAGCCATACATATATACATATCCATTCCCATATAGGTTATCACAGAGTATTGAGTAGATTTCTCTGTGCTATACAGCAGGTCCCCATTGATTATCCATTCCATATACGAAGTGTGCCTTTGCCAATCCCAAACCCCCAGTGCATCCCTTCCCCTCACCACCCTTCCCCTTTGGTAACTCTAAGTTCATTTTCAAAGTCTGTGAGTATGTTTCTGTTTTGTAAATAAATTCATTTTTTAAATCATTTTTTAAAAATCCACGTATAGGTGATATCATGATTTTTGTTTTGTCTACCTTACTTCACTTAGTATGAGACTCTCTAGTTTCATCCATGTTGTTGCAAATGACATGATTTCTTTCTTATTTATGTCTGAGTAGTATTCCATTGTATATATGCACCACATCTTCTTTATCTACTCTTCTGCTGATGGACCTTTAGTTTGCTTCCTTCCTCATTTTTTGGTTTTGCTCTTTCCTCTGGAGTGGCAGGGCTCTTGAGTGGTGTGAGTCTTAGTCTTTCTGGTGACAATGGGCTGCTCTGAGGACAGACCCTATCCATTGCTTCAACATCCCAGCAATGGGTGGTGGTGTGTTCTTAGAGCAGCCACACCATCTCCTAATTTAGGAGATTCAGGCAGGTAAATCTCCAGCTTGTGGGCCCTCCTCTAAGTTTCTCACAATCTTCCTTGTTTTCATCTGCCACTGGTGTGAAAGAGAACCTCTTGACACTCTTACTCTCAGAAGCAATTCTTAGAACCAGTTTTTTTTTCTCGTTGCTGTTTGTTTTTAGCCTATACTCTCAATCTCACTGGAATTAGATTACAGAACTAGACATTAGAAATGGCAAGTTTTTTCCAAGCAGTAAATTAAGAGGCAGAGCATCATTTATCAGTCTCATGCCCACATAACAAAGAATGGTTTATCTACTTTTTCCTTCACCCTCACAGTCTGCTGTCTAATGTGGTGAAGATTAAGTTTCAAGCAGATTCTGACCTTGTGTAAAACCTGTTCAGGACTAATCTTTAAGCAACATGATTATTGTTTATGAGCCTTATTAATTCACACATTCTGGAAAATATTATTTAAAGGATGTCTGTTCTGCTAAGTTCTACTTGAGAACTTTCAGCATCTTACCTCTTGCAATCCAAAGATTAGAAAGAGGGCTTTATATTATGCTTTAGCATGGACAGAAATTATGGAATTCAATATCTTTATTCTTCTATTTTTAAAATTACATTCATACCAATAGATTATATTTTAAATAATTGCTTAGAAGGCGATGCAAAGCCAGGTAACAGAATTCCTGACACAAGTTGATAAGGAAGAGCATATTAAATGCACAAGAATAAGTTCTTCTGTAGTGAAGGGTTTTATAGTTACATCTTCAATATTTACAGCTGGCAGGTTAATAGTAAATAACTGTCAACCAAGTCTAGATGGAAAAGCACCACTAAGGAGGCAAAATGCCATGTGTCTTCTAATATTCAGTTACTATGAGGACATTAAGAGAGTGATTAAGGTGCAACCACACAGCATTCAGGTGTAATAGCGCATATGGCACATTTCCTGCCCAGCTGTGCATCTCCATGCTCTCATCAGCTAAAACCACTAGTACGTTTTTATTGCCCCATGTGAATGCGCAGGTATGGATTTGTTCAATAAGTAAACTCTCAATAGCGTAATGAATTCTTCATCACTTATACTGATCACTTTAATAAAATTACTTCAAGGTATATGAGTATAATGATATTTATGAATTAAAAATCTTTAAAAGTAATCATGCTATCTAATATTTATTGAAAATTTTCTGTTAATTACTATTTTAATTTCTTTAAATTTATAGCTATACTTAATTTTCACGAGTGTTATTATTTTCCTGAATTTACAGAAGTGAAAAACCAAAGTCAGTAATTGGCCTATGGTTATGTTTAATAAGTGGAAGAACTGAGATTCAGTTCCAGATATTCTCAATTATAAAGGCCATGCACTTTCTATTATACCATCCTTAGTTTACATATTACAGATATTTTTATAAATTGTAACATGTATGAGAACAAAACACATTATGTATACTGATTTTGCACTGTTTTTGGAAGTCAGAATAGAAGTGGGTTGAAGATACTCTTGGAGACAGATTTTAAGGTATCCATAAACTCTTTGATACTTTTCTCTTGTAGAGACAGAGCTTAATTTCTCTGCCCTGTACTTAGTGACTTAATTTTCTCTCTCACTCTCTCTCTCTCTCTCTTTTTTTTTTTTGGCTTTTTATGGCTGCACCCACGGCATATTGAGGTTCCCAGGGTCGGGGTCGAATTGGAGCTGCAGCTGCTGGCCACAGCCACAGCCACGCCAGATCTGAGCCTTATCTGTGCCCTATACCACAGCTCCCCTCAATGCCGGATCATTAACCCACTGAGCGAGGCTGGGGATTGAACCCGCACCCTCATGGATACTAGTCAAGTTCATTACCGCTGAGCTACTAAGGTAATTCCAGTGACAATATCAGAAATGATAGCATGCCACTTCTGAGATAGATTATAAGTGACCAGTGGCTTCCACCTGGAGTGCACTCTCTCTCACTCTCTGTTTCAGATCACAACAGCCCTTATAATCTGCAGGAGAGGTCCACCAGGTAGGGAATGGAAGCATTTGGCTAACAGCCACACAACTGAGCTTGGAAAAAGAACTTCATTAGCAGAACTTGGACCATGGAGGCTGAGGCTCAGACCTACAGTTTGATTCCAATCTCATGGAAATTTGCTGAGTCAGAACCACTCAGATCATCTCCATCTATAGACTCCTCAGACTCACGAATGTAATGAAATAATGTTTGATTCCTTCAAGATGTTAGATTGTGAGGCATTTTGACACCAACAGGGTTCAGTCATATATAGAATAGTATATATTGTATACTCTGTGTAGAATTTAAGACTCACCTCAACACAAATAAGTTCATAATTGAATAAAGGGATGAATGCATGGATGAGAAAGCCCAGGTCATACAAAGAGTTACCTTTGAGTTTACTGATGTGAAGAACATATTATCTTTATGGGTATATTAAGTAACTGTATAGACATAAAATAAATTTAAATACATTTTCTTTCTCTCTCTATATATATACACACTTTTATTTAAAACACATTGGTGTATATATAAAATAAATTTGTAGAGGTGTGTGTGTGTGTGTATGTATTTTATATTTTGTATACACACACATATATATGTAAGATTATCCCAAAGTCTAGGCAATTCTTCTAGGCATAACATGGTTTATGTTAGCATATGTATTTGAAAATAATAAAACTGAATTTCTTTAATTTAGATGGTCTTTCAATTACATTAAAAATGACATCTGTTGGTTTGTCACATATACTAGTTATGTTTTTATATTTCAGAAGATATAAGGAATTTGAAAAACTCTTGTTCTGTATTTAATTTTGACTAATGAGGATGACTAACTCATTGATGATGTAACTTAGTTAATTTATGGATGATGTAAACTAGTAAATAAGTCATTCCGTATAAAGTTCTGTGCTATGTACTAAATTCACTTTCTTAAAATTCATATGTTGAAGCCATAACCCCCAATGTGATGGTATCTGGAGATGGGGCCTTTGCGAGATAATTAGATTTAAAAGAGGTAATAAGAGCTCTCATGATGGGATTAATGGCCCTTGTAAGAAAAGAAACAAGAGGGCTTTCTCTCTCTCTTTCTATGCCTTCCTCCCCAAACCCCTGCCCCAACCATATGAGGAAAAAGTGAGAAGGTGGCTCACCAGAAGCCAACCAAACTGGTACCCTGATCTTGGACTTACGGGCTCCAAAACTGTCAGTAAGTACATTTCTGTTGTTTAGGCTACCCAGTCTGTGGTATTTTATTATGACAGCCTGAGCTGAATAAAATACTCAGGGCACAATTATAGACACAGGGTAAGTAGTTCAACTTGATGTTAGCCATTGTTGTTATTAACATCATTAGAGTTGGTAGTAGAATTAATGGCAGCAGTAGTATCATTCTTATTTTTATTATTCTTATTTTTATTTTTTATTTAAAAATTTTTTTTGTCTTTTTGCCATTTCTTGGGCCGCTCCTGCGGCATATGGAGGTTCCCTGTCTAGGGGTCTAATCGGAGCTGCACCCGCCGGCCTAAGCCAGAGCCACAGCAATGCGGGATCCGAGCCGCGTCTGCAACCTACACCACAGGTCACGGCAACGCCGGATCATTAACCCACTGAGCAAGGGCAGGGATCGAACCCGCAACCTCACGGTTCCTAGTCAGATTTGTTAACCACTGTGCCACGACGGGAACTCCTCATTCTTATTTTTATATACTATCCTCCACTAATGGAAATAATTCTGGCAGAAAAATAGATGTTGAATAATTATATTCCCTACCTGTTTCTCACTTTTATTTGATTTCATTAACTCTGTGAAACACATTTCCATAGTGCCATATATCCACCTAACCTGGTCCCTCCCTTCCTTCTAATCTCTGGCTATTTTATTATATTTTAGAGAAGGCTCAGGGAAGAAAACACCTACATTTCCCCTCACCCACACCAGCAATACACCCAAAACCCCATCATTTGTTTTGTTTTTCTCTATGGAACTGATAGCCATTTAAAATACTATTTTATGGGTGTATTTTAGGTCATTCCTCACTAATATGCAAGGCTTGAAGAATTAAGACTGTTTCTCTTTTGTGCACTGCTATTGCTTCAATGCCTAGAACTTACATGGCATATATTAACATTTTTTTGAATTTATAACATCCGGAAATATTTAAAATCTAGATCTACTTCATTCATTTTAATGGCTGTGCATTTTATGGATATATAGTCATTTATTTATCAATTTCTATTTGGTGGTCATTTATTTTTATGCTTAACTAAATTTTTCAATTTAATTCGTTTTCATATTTAAAAGCTGTCCCACTTTCAGCCTGTCCACTTCCAATTCTCACTTTCTAGAAACAACTATTTTAGTTTCACAGCTTTTTCACTTGATATTTACTTCCATTTTTCCAAATTACATTGCTGTTTTAGTCTTTAATTTTCAGTGTTATCATTAAAATATGCATACAAGTGTATGCACATATGCACATACATACAACATACATACATTCTATTTACTTTGTGTCTAGTTCTGTGAATGTATGAGTGGGGACAAGTGGAACTCTTAGACTTTTCTTCTTTCTTATATTGATATGTACATGGAAACATATACATATAGAAATATTGGGAGGGCACTAAATATTTTCTCTTTTCTCCCATTAACTTTTTTATAAGAGGACAATGAGAAGTAAATGCTTCTAAATCTATCAGTAGAGGGAAATTCAAAGTTGACATCATGGAAGGTATTACCATTCATAGAAAACAAGCTCAATGGACATCACCTATGACTGGTAATGGATTTTGGAAGACACAGTCCTGGATTTTATTGAAATGAACAAACACCAAACTCTCTCACCACATGTCACCCAGTGAGAGTCCGAGAAGCATTATCTCTAAAGACAGAAGGTAAAGATGGTGTAATGATGCAGCTTTATCTGCACAGTCAATCAAATGAGTGAGCATGCT
Source organism: Phacochoerus africanus (assembly GCF_016906955.1). NCBI lineage: Eukaryota > Metazoa > Chordata > Mammalia > Artiodactyla > Suidae > Phacochoerus > Phacochoerus africanus. The sequence goes on from NC_062545.1 coordinate 155,896,743, forward strand.
TTTGAGAAGTAGAGAAAACCAATGTGTCCATATCTTGATTATGTACATGCAGGCCTTCAGTACAGGTGTGTATTGCCGTGCATATTTTTCTTGTACATGACCCCTTGATTTGAGTGTTCCTGGAAACTACAAATACTACCATCTTTTATTTGTCATCATTTGGTAATGAAGAAGGCTCAGATGCTACCCAACAAAAGGAGAAAGAACTTCCAAGGATAACATCTGTCTCATTGGCAAAGCCTGTCCTGCTTGTGATTGTAGCCTTGGAATTACCATTGGGTCTGGCACTTCTGAGATTTACCAACTTGGTGAGTCTTTTTTTTTCTTTCTTACTAAAGAAACCACTGACTTGCAGGTCAGGTTCACGTTATGAAAAATGTAATTAATTGCATTTTGAAAAAGGTAAGCAGGCCTTCTTTCCATTCTTCCCCGTCTTACCACAGAACCAAGTCCTTTATTTGATGCATGATAATTAGAACAGGACAGACCATGGTTGCCATATTCTTTTTATAGCAATGTGCTGTGAGGGCTGGGTGCCACTGACCCCCCCCCCCCCACCTGGCTTAGCTATTTTTCCAGCTCACATGCTTTCCTTCTTAATTAGAATTCAAATATGTCAAGAGTTTTCCTTGCTATGAGATTGCCTCTTTCTCTCTCCTTAGTATGGGCATCTGCATGTTATTTTATTATAAATAAAACCTGGGATATCTTACTAAAATAGGGTCTTTCTGACAAGAAAATTGCCTACCTATCTGTCAACATCTCATCTCGTTATTTCAGGTATCTTACTTAATGATATATTCCTATGCATATCTATTGAAAATTGAGGGTTTTTTCTCCAATGATAAAATCAAATCAAAGGAAGGACTTTTATATTCAACCTAGTTTACCTAAATGGAAATTTCATAAACTTGGAATGACTTAGATGTTAGGATAGAAGAACAGCAACAACAACCTGAAATATCAGTTTTCTTGAGTCCTTCAATTTACAGCATATGGAGTCAAAAGAGAAATAAAGACCAATGGTCAAAAATTAAAGTGTACGAGCATATTTTAGCTCATCAGTATTTAGTAAAAACTTTCAAGGAATGGTGACATGATAAGACATCTGAATTCTGGTTTAGTTAAGGAACAATAATAAAAGGACCTTCTATAACTTCCAAACTAAATAGTTAAATAAGGTAGCTAAATGGCTAGATGGGACTAACTGTACTTTTTTTTTTCATCTAGAGACAATTATATAACAACATGGAGTACCAAGATGGTAAGTGACACAGCAGTTTTCATGCATATCATACCTTCTTTTTGATGAGTTTTTAATCATTAGGTACTTCAATATTGGATGGCATGTTTTCCAAAAGTCAGAGTATATACCCTTCCACTAAAATGAACACTCAAGAAAAGTGATCCTAAAACCTAGTTGGAAATTCTTAAGCTTAAGAATATACCATTACTTTTGCAAAGTTTATTTTACTTCACTTTTTAACTCAACTCCAACAGAGAATGCATTGTCTTGATCTATTTTAAGAAGGGGTGACTATATATAATCAATGGCCACTTAATGAGTTGTTGGGTAGAAAGAAATGGAGAGGAAGCCTGGACACACTGTTCAGAACTAGTCTTAAAGCATCACATGTCTGTAAGGTACAGTTCAATCTGTTAGCAGAGAAAGGTATCAAATCCAATCAGATTTATATTAACATTTTAACTGATGTGCAAAGAAAAGCAGATTTAAGACATCATCTCCACAGTCATGAGAATCTAGGAAGATTGTCACTGATGGAAGCATTCAGTCCTAGAGAGCAATTGAGTAATATAGCTTAAAAGAAAGGCAACTAAGGATAGTCATGCTGAAATACTAGCCATCAATAACTATTTGAAGTGCTTAATATATGCAAGCATACCAAAACATCCTTGTTCCTACTAAAAGAAAGACATAAATAGTTGTATTTGTTAGTCATGGGAACTAGGCACCAAATGGACTGTTTTCGTTGGTCCTCCAAGAAGCTTGGAGCATTCTGAGACTTCACAGAGATTATTCCCTGAAGAGGTACTCCTATGTCATTCAACTGTAAAATAATATATACAGCAAGTCTGTTTTTAAGTCAGATTACCCTCCTCATTCTATATTTTAATTTAGTCTGTCTCAACTGTCTAGTTGGAAGTCTGGTCTAATGAGACTTGCTTTTTCATTAAGTGGCTGGTGACAGCTTGAGAGTCATTGTACTGTGATGCAGAAAATGACCCACTTTTAAATGGGTTAATGATCAGACATTAATGGGAAAACTCATTGAAAACAAGCCAACTTCTATTAGTACTATTGACTGCACAGTGGTCAATTGCCTCCTTCTCACCTTTTAAAATGGAATGTTCTTTTAACATTGAACTCTAAAATTTGTGCTTTTCAGGTGATTTTCTACCCTATATCTTTGTTTATATTTTAAAACCAATCCCCTTGTGCTCTATACCCTCTCACATAGGCATATCTTTCTGGAGCTCCTATCTACCACCTTGTTAAATATATCACTCTTTTCCTGTAAATTTTCCTAATTTGTCTCCTTTAACCCTTGCACATCTTTTTCCTTCCAGTATCTTCATTTGCTGGCATACCTAAGGAGAAGGATCACATTTTGACCCACAGTTGTTATTCTGCCATTTGGATCCAACCATTTGAATGCACATCTCAGCGTCTGGAGAAAAAAATTACACTGCTTTGATATGACCAGAGTGGACAGCTCTACCTATAGACGTGTTTTTCATTTGCATCTGGAATTCCTGCTGTGGCATGGCCAGTAAATGATCTAGTGTTGCTTCAAGGCACCTCGTTGCTGCCGTGGTACAAGTGTGATCCTTGGCTAAGGATCCAGTGTTGCTGCAGCTGTGGCATAGTCTGCAGCCATGGCTCAGATTTGATCTCTGGCCTGGGAACTTCCATATGTCACAGGTGTGGCCAAGAAAAAAAACAAAAATGCAAAGTAAATATCCAAATGAATTTGCTTTTTCCAAACTTGTCATATATATATATATTTTTTTGTCTTTTGTCTTTTTTGTTGTTGTTGTTGTTGATATTTCTTGGGCCGCTCCCGCGGCATATGGAGGTTCCCAGGCTAGGGGTCGAATCGGAGCTGTAGCCACCCGCCTACGCCAGAGCCACAGCAACGCAGGATCCGAGCCGCGTCTGCAACCTACACTACAGCTCACGGCAACGCCAGATCGTTAACCCACTGAGCAAGGGCAGGGACCGAACCCGCCACCTCATGGTTCCTCGTCGGATTCGTTAACCACTGCGCCATGACGGGAACTCCCAAACTTGTCATATTTTATAGTTCCAAACCTGGGGTTCTACCACTTCCTTCCCCCAACCCTTTCCCCATCATTTTGCTTAAAACACTTTATTTTATTTATTTTTTAATTTTTATTTTTAGGGCCACACCAGTGGCATATGGAAATTCTCAGGCTAGGGGTTGAATCAGAGCTGCAGATGCCAGCCTGCATCTCAGCCACAGCAACAAGAGATCTGAGCTGCATCTGTGACCTACACCACAGCTCAGGGCACCACTGAATCCTTAACTCACTGAGGGAGGTCAGGGATAGAATCTGCATGCTCATGGATACTAGTGAGATTCATTTCCCCGCTGCACCACAATGGGAACTTTCTTAAAAAACCTTTTTTAGGGCCAGAGACCTGGTGTGAGTGGGAATAGGAGTCCTTCATTGGGGTGGTGGTGAGCTAGACTCAGAGAGTCAGCTGTGTGGAGGTGGGAGGAAAAAACCTTTTTTATAGCAAGTAAACAAAAAAAGCATCATTCTACAATGTCTTTCTAGAACAATATTTGAAAACTCTATTGTACAAATTTAATCTCCCAACAAGAGTGTTTTTTTTTTTTCCCTGCTATTCTGTGTTAAGAAAATCAATATTATCAGTAACTCCATTCTTTTGGCTGCCTAAAATATAACTATCTGACTTTCAAATGGAGAAACTTTCATTAAGAGACATGAAAGTGAAACCAGCCTACATCCTTTCCTTTAATTAAATGTGCAAAGTGTTTTAATATCTGGGATTATTATTTAGCTGTTTCATGCATACATGACCTTCAAATCCCAGCTATTTTTCAGTTCTCATTCTACATTATAGAACATTTTCTTACCAGATTTTTTGGTTATTTACATAAAGGAATATATACTCGACAAGCTATAATATGTTAGTAGATACAAGTCTTTTTATTTCCTGCGAAATTACACATTTCTTTGGACTTAGGTTAAGAATAAGCTATACATTCTTGGTTGTAAATATCAGATCCTTGTTTTGGGTATTGTAAGTAGAGAGAAAATTTATGAAGGATATCAGAATGCTTATAGAATCAACATAAAGCTGAAAAGCCATGCTTGGAAAATGGGGAAAAACAAACAAAAACAAACAAGGGACCCTGGGCTACAGAAGCCACATTCAACTCATGTTCAAGGAAACATCTGAGGGCACTAATGCTGGCAGGAGCACCCAGTGGCACTACCATTGAGCTCATCTGACTGGCAAAGTGTACGTTGTACGGACACAGTGTGGCCACCAGGAGGTAGAAAGGAGCTAATAACAGAGCTGGAAAACCCTTCCATCAGTTGTCTGCCAGATATCAAATACCCACACATAGGAAAGGAGTTTACATTACGGGAGGTAAACAAAACGATTACAACCGGTGAACACACACTAATCAATGGGATCCTTCAGGGCCTTTTCTTTTCACACAACAATAACATATATTGTGTATTGTCTGTTTATTGCATACCACTTAAAGAGTGAACTTATTGGTCATCATCTGTGACACCTTATAGTGTGATCCCCTAGATCCTGCCTTCAAATGAGGATTTCAGAATATTTGTGTAATGGTTTGTTCCTTCATCTTCAGAATACTCTGACCCTAAAATAACACATTAAATTGATCTCTTGCTGTAGTAGGCAGAATAATGCCACACCCCCTACCCCCAAGATGCCTACCTCCTAACCCCCAGGACCAGGGACTATTCACTCTACCTGCAAAGGGAACTCTGCTCATGGGAGCAATGTTAAGGACTTTGATCAGGGGTGATTACTCTGGATTACCTGGTGGTTCACATCTTATCAGATGAATCCTTGAGAAGCAGAGACCCTTTCCCAGCTGCAGTCAGAAAGAGAGAGGTAACTACAGAAATGAGATCAGGAGTTCCCGTCGTGGCGCAGTGGTTAACGAATCCGACGAGAAACCATGAGGTGGCGGGTTCGGTCCCTGCCCTTGCTCAGTGGGTTAACGATCTGGCGTTGCCGTGAGCTGTGGTGTAGGTTGCAGACGCGGCTCGGATCCCGCGTTGCTGTGGCTCTGGCGTAGGCCGGTGGCTACAGCTCTGATTCAACCCCTAGCCTGGGAACCTCCATATGCCGCGGGAGCGGCCCAAGAAATAGCAACAACAACAACAAAAGACAAAAAAAAAAAGAAAAAGAAAAAAAAAGAAATGAGATCAAGCAGATGCAACATTACTGGCTTTGAAGATGGAGAAAGAAAGCAACAAGCCAAGGAATGTGAGCAGCCTCTAGAAACTGGAAAAGACAAGGAAAAGGGTTCTCCCTAGAGCCTCTAGGAAGGAATGCAGCCTTACCAAACACCTCTACTTAAGACTGGTGAGACCCTTTGAGCTTCTGAACTCCAAAAGTAGAAGATAAACCTTTTTAAGGTCCTATGTTTGTGATAATTTGCTATGGCAGCAACAGAGAATAACACAATTCTTCTACTGTGAGTACGTGGGTAGCAAGACTTCTTGTTTTACATCTGGACCAGGTAAGATTCAGCAAGAGTGAAGATTTACTCAATAACATAAAGGAAATTCCAGTGTTGAACAGCTAAAGTGACCCACTTCTAGTATAAGAAACAGGTTTGCAAGGGTTAAATTATTACAGTCTCATACTGGATATTGTTATTGTGAATTTACCAGTTTTGAGGATTACACATCATTAGAAAAATTTTCAGAAATACACAGTTCTGGAGTTCCTGTTGTGGCTCAGCAGAAATGAATCCAACTAGTATCCATGAGGACGCCATGTTCGCTCCCTGGCCTCACTCAGTGGGTTAAGGATCCGGCGTTGCTGTGAGCTATGGTGTAGGTTGCAGATGCGGCTCGAATCTGGTGTTTCTGTGGCTGTGACGTAGGCCGGCAGCTGTAGCTCGGATTTGACCCCTAGTCTGGGAACATCCATATGCTGCACGTGCAGCCCTAAAAATACCAAACCAAACAAAAAAACCCACCACATTTCTGAAATTTCTTATTAAAAAAAATCAGAATTCCTAAGTATAATGTAAATGTTAACACCAAGAGAAAGGCACTGCTATTATGTATGGTGTGCTACTGGTTTTACTTGAAACAAAACATGCAAACAAAAGACTTATCTGTAATTGAGGCTAGCATTTCAATGTTTTAGGTACTGAATCATTTAAAACTTATGTCATCCCTTATGTAAGAGTTTATAAGCATAAAAATTGAGAAAGAATCTGAAAACAATATATATACTGTATATATACCTGAATCACTTTGCTGTACACTTGAAAAGAATACAATGCTGTAAATTAACTACGCCGCAATAAAAATACATTAAAAATAAATGGAAATAAAAAATAAAATTGAGGGAATTCTTAACCTCAGGATGAATGCTGCATTGCAAGTTACGCAATCTACAAGACAGGCTCTTGGTGTTAAAAGTAATTCTCCAAAAGCCAAACAAAGAATATTAGCACACACTGCATTTAGTGAATGCTAGAGCTGGTAGGAAGCTTAACGACAATTTGTTTCTAATACTTTCCTATACTAAAATTATATTATAAGTTGGTTATTTCACTGTTCAAAGAAGGTAAAGTATAGGAAATTATTTACAATGTAAAATATTGTTATTGGGTTCAACTTAACATCATCCTACACAGTGTCATTAACACCCAAGTCTGTCAGTTTCCTTTCTATTTTAATGTAGTTTTATTAATTCATATCAATACACTCATTTCTCAATCTCAGAGAAAATTCATAGGAAAATACCATAAATAAAGTGGTGGACTTTTCTTCAGCAAAGAAAGGCTAAGAGATGAAATATCGACGTCAACTCCATCCTTGATACAAACGGCAGCATTTAAAAAATCAAATTCCATTTAACAAAACCTTGTTTCACTATAACGGAGAATAAACCCATAGAAATTCAGTGAAATATACCAAAAGAGTATTGCCTACTTGTTTTTCCCACTGTAATAACTGTGCAGTTTGATGTTTCAAACCAATTTTCACAACCTTGAAATAATATTTTTGAACACATAGAGGTTTCCATACAGCAATTACAACTTTTTTTCCTCTGTACTCTTTGGCTTAATTATACCATTAGTTTGATTGTCTTTTACAGTTAACGATTTAAAGAAGAATTCTGAAAGTTCTCTTACATGTAAATCCTGGAGACCAATTCTATATCCTTCTGAGAGTCAGAAAGCCAATCACTTTATAGCATCATATATTAATAATCCTTTTTTTGGAAGCACAGTATATCTAGACATATAGAAGACATCATGTTTGTACAGTGCAAATAATTCTTTTTTTTTCTTTTTCTTTTTTGGCTTTATAGGGCTGCACCTGTGCCAAATGGAGTTTCCCAGACTAGGGGTTGAATCAGAGCTACAGCTGGCAGACTATGACACAGCCACAGCAACACTGGATCTGAATTGTGTCTGCGAACTACACCACAGCTCATGGCAACGCCGGATCGTTGACCCACTGATCGAGGCCAGAGATTGAACCTGCATCCTCATGGATACAAGTTGGATTTGTTTCTATTGTGCCATAATATGAACACCCCAGCTCAAAGAATTTTAACCATAAAACACCATCAAGTATAGAATATTATCAGCATCATAAACCACCTCCCATTCTTTCACTTTATTCTTTTTCCTCTCCAGAAATGTACCCACCATCCTGATTTCTAACACCAGAGGTGAATTTTACTGATTTCTGAGTGTTGTATATGTCGCACATGTGTCCTCTTTCATATCTATCATCTAAATGGAATACTCCTTGAGACATCATGTCATTGCTTACAGCAGAAGGTTTTAATTTCATCTTTATTGTTTTTATTTCATTTTATTTTTTATTTCATTTTATGAATATAGCAAGAGGCATTCATCTTTTCTGTTTTGATAGGCATTGGTGACGAGTTCTGTTCTTGGCTCTTGCTTTATAATCTCATTCATGTATGCATTTTGGTACATATATATTTCTATGTATAAATAATCAGGGTGCAATTGCTGAGTCATAGGCTATATGTTCATTCAGATTTAGTAGATATTGCTGGTGGCTTCCTGAAATGGGAATAACAATGTACTTTTCAATAGGAGTGCATAAAATTTTTGGTTATCCCAAGCCCAGTTTGACACATGCATTCTGTCTTTCGGTTGCATAGTGGTAGTTTTGTTATTAATGTACTTGATAGCTGAGTTTGAATGTCTTCTCATTTGTATATTTAGAAGTACTGAGCAAAGAGCATTTTATTCAGGCAGAGTAGTGGGTCACCAAAATTTGAAGGAGATACTTCAAGGAAGTCTCCATGTTTGAGTTGGCCAGGGAAGAATATGTATAACAATGTGTACGATAGACAAAAATGATATTGAGATTAAAAGAGGAATTTAGATATTAGATGGTTCAAAGTAGTGATAACTGGTGCAAAAAACACAAAATATGTTACTAAACAAGGACTACTGTTGGATCCAATGTATCTTGAGCATAAAATAAACAAGAGAAGTGGTGGGAGAAATTATTATGAGAAAAGATTTGGGCTAGATTCTCAAAGGGGCTTGAACATCCTCAGCAAAGAGATGGGGCTCTATTATTTAGGAAATAAATATATGGACTTTGATGTAGTTGTCAATAACACAGATTTAAAAAAAAATAATTGAAATCTCATATAATTTCTAAGGAATAAAGAATACATTTTATGTTCCTGAAATATTAGATTTATTTTGCTTATTTTTGCTGCATGTTACATTTCTATCTTGCAGGAATCTGTGTATGCCCATAAAGTAGACAGATTTAGATCCTATTAATGATTAATACTGTTTCAAAATTGAAATCTGTGATTCATTGTTTGTACGGAAGTGAGCTCTAATATCATGAATGAATAATGGAAAATATTACATAAAAGAATTCATACTCATTCTAAGAATAAAGCTTTTGGATAAGCTGCACAAATTATTTCACTGAGAAATCAGTCTGTACACAAAAAGGAAATGGAGTTTAAGGCAATAGATTAAAATCATGAAAGCAGTGAAATTTTACATTTCAAAAATATTTAGACCAGCCCTGCTTCCAGAAACAATATGATCTCTTTTTAATTTGTCCTGAATCTGTATAGTTAGACTGTCATGGATTCAGCTCTTAATAGCCATATATAGGTCTGTGACCTTCAAAAATTATTTAAACCATATGAGCCTCATTAGTTCTGTCTGTAATGTGGGAATATGTCCATGTTACAGAAATTTTTGCATTTTAAAAAATGGATGTCTGACACAAAATAATGTTATCACATCAGGTGGTTTTCTCCTTGCCACTTTCTCTGATCCTTCAGACTACCTCGATTTCGCTCTCAAATATTTTGGGGATTCTTGCTTGAAAGGAAAATTACTATAGATGTCCTGCTTTTATTCCACAATGTCAGAGGCAGACTAGATATGTTGAAGTTTTAGGGCTTTCAATAAAATTTTTAAAAATGTGCCATGGAAATACTGTCAAGTTAAAATATCTGTTGATACATGTCCAAACTTAAAGGATTCATAAAAGTGTTGTGCAATTACTAAATTTTCTCATTTCCTTAAAATTCTTGACTAGCTAAGAAATAGCTGATGCTTAGGTTTATACATTAATAAAATGAATTTATAGATTTTCATTTTAAATTGTCAGTTACAGGGTTCTTTCTTTAAAAAAAAAAGGCTGATGAAATTCTTCTCCATTTCAAACTACTGGCTTGTATCAGCCTTAGGATAACATAGGTTTTAATGTTTTAAATTTTTTAAACCAACTTAATATATAATAAGTAAAAGTGATTTCTGGTGATACACGGCAGTATTTATTGTCTCCTCATTATCCAAACTCCTCATTGTGTTTATTTCTTTTCAGTTCTCTAGTTTGCCTTCTCAGAATTCTTTTCCCAGACTTCTAGAGCTGCCTCCTCAGAATTTGTTTTTACATTACTCTATGAAATCTTTTTTAGCCATAAACACCTTTAATATCTATAAACTGATGACCCTCACAAATGCACCTGACTCAGCCCTTTCTTCTTTATATCTCTTTTCACACCTGCATCCAGGTGGAAGAGTTGGGTCTCACTGAACATTCCCACAAGAGCATGACCTTTGCACTTTAATGGAGAAGACCCTTATTCCACCTGTGTGGTTCCTGCCTTAGTGAAGGACATCAGTATCCTTGTGAATCAATGTAGAAACCTGAGAGATACCTTGACTTTCCATTCTCCCTCTTTGCCCATCCCCTTATGCCCCATTTTCTGAATTACTAAATCCTGAGTACTTCCTCTTCCATTCACAACACTTAGACCTTGCAGTAACTGCCCTAGTCTTAAGGACACAATCCCTCATCAGCTTCTGCAATAAGACTCTATTCATTCTTTGTAGTCACAGTTGACACATCACCCACATATTCTTCTCTCAATAGCCTGAATGATGGTGATGACACAAGCATTCTATTATCCACTCTCCTGTTTAAAATTTCAAGTTATTTTAAAATTATTGGGAGTATAGTTAATATGTAAAAGTGCTTAGAACATGAAATCAAGGTAAAGAGGAACAATAAAATAAACAGCTGTGAACCTACGGCCAAGTCAAGGCAGAGAACATTAAGTGCAGCTTCCACTCTTCTGCCCCCAGTCAACCACCAGCTCAAAACCTACGCCCATTCCTTCCTACATTTTCTATCTTCTTCATTACCCAATTATGCACCCCTAATTTAAACCCTATCAAGCGTTGTATTTTAGACACCCTCTAACTAGGAATCATATTGCATTTATCTTCTAAGATATAATTCCTTCACTGTATATTATGCTTCTGAGAATCGAGGCCATTAGAGCATGAGGTTTTATTTATTTATTTATTTCTGTTTTATTGAATATTCCACGATGATTTATCCATTCTAGAATGATTACATTCTGACTGTTTTCAGTATTTTGCTATCATGACCACTGTTACTATTAACTCTTGTATTTGTGCTGGTACACGTATGAGAAAGATTCCCTAAGTTTCCTTCTGGTGAGGCGTCAAGAATGGCAGGGACATTATAAAGAATAGCTGTGCTTCCGAACACTTCTGCATTTTAGAATCACCTGGGGTCTCACCTCCTATCAATTAAATCAGGCTGGCTCAAGGTGGAGCCAGCATCTGGAGCTTTTAACAATCCCCGGAAGATCCCCTTGTGAATCAATTTGGGAACCACTGAGCTGAGGGTCAGTTTTGGTGATGCCAAAAATGCTTTTCAAATCCATCTTATTCCATTTTCCATCTCCAGCTGCAGTGGGTGAGTATTTCTGTTATTCTATATATGTTGTTCAGCAACATTTTACATTAATTTAAAAATTTTGTCCGGCTGGTATATGAGATACAGCATTTACATGGGATTTTAGTTTGTATTTTTCTTGGTTGCTAGTGAGGTTGAATATTTGTTTTAACTTCTATGTGGGCCATTTCTGTTTTTTCATCTGTAAACATTCTTTTCAGGTTTCTTCTTGAAATTGTATAGGTTTATTTTTCTAGGCTTGGTGGAAAATATTTGTTTTATCAAAAAATATTTTGTAGATATATCTTTGTCTGGTTATGAGAGATAACTTTTTCCTAGGTTGATAAATGCCCTAATCTTTATCAATTTTCTGGAGACAGGAGTATATGTTTTCCCCCTTAATTCTCAATGGAGTCTAACATTTTTAAATTGAACTATCCATGTGTTCCTTGAATAAGTTTTCTGTCACTTTATTATTTCAATTTACAGCTAAATTCAATTTGCTAATCTGTGGTAAACTTAAATCTGTTATTCTGAAGTGATATCTGTTAATAATTTTCTATTTGTTTATTGCTTTGGTTTGGATTTATTTTGATGTATATGCCTATCTATATTTTTTTAACTCCAGAAAGCTTGTCTTCTACATTTTAAGAAATAGCTTATTTTCCCATGTGGAATGGTTTTGTTTTTAAGGCAGTGAGGTCAGTGAGTTAAGTCTACATGGTAAGAACATCCTGACTGACTAGATACAAATTCTAGCTTTGCTATATTCTAGCTATGCAGGCTTCCATGGTTCATATACTAGTTGTGTGTGGGCATGTGCTTTCTGATAAGAAAGCAAGAAAAAGTAGAGAAAATCATTCCTTGTGACCTTTTCTTTTTTATTTGTTCATTCTTAAAAAAGCAGTAAAGCTATAACCTGATGCATTTTACCAAGTGATTCTGTATAGAAGGAGCATGGCAGAAGTTGAGACCATGGCTGGTGGAGCCACAGTGCCTGATTTCAGATCCTATCTCTGCCACTTACTAGCTGTGTGATTTTTTGGGAGCTTATTATACCTATGTCCTCAGTTTCCTCATCTGTAAAACATACAAGATTATAGTAGCCAGCTTATAGGCTCTCTATGTAGGCTACATGAGTTAGTATTTGCAAAGCACTTAAAGTAGTTCTTGGCAGAGGAAGGAAGTACTCCATACAGGTTGCTAAGTAACTAATAAAAGGGATGCATGGGTTCCTTTTCATTGCCTTTGCCTCCCACCTGAAGGTGCCAGCACCACCTTCTCAAATCCCAATTGAAAGATGAGTTCACATGTACAGCTCTTATCTATATCCCAAGTTCTATAGATATATTTCTAGTACAGTTTTGTTTTTTGTACTGAGATGAGTTACTTTCTGACTTCGTGGTGGTATTCTCTAAGTACTTCAGAGGTAAAATCATTTCCTTGTCATAGGACACTTTTCCTCTCCTTTCTGTCATTATTTATTCATGATGGGTTCTGGGTGGTTATTGTCCCCTGTGCTTTCTCACCTTCTTTTTTTTTTTTTTTTTCTCGTCAAAGACACAATGAAAATGTTCTTGGAACTTCTGTGTGTTCACAATTAGTCTTTGGCACTGATATATAAGGGCCTGTTTGCAGAGAAACCCTACCTCTTTCCACTAAGACTGGGTCTCTGCTCTTACTCCACTTCGTTTCTTTCTGAATTAGGGGAGGACATCATGAGATATATTAGGATTCTTCAGCTTGGTGTAGCTCTCTGTTGAGGGATTAGAGAAGCTGCTTGTAAATTCTGTCAGTTCAGTCTTGAGAGAAAACCTGTGTAAAGTGCCTCCACCATGAGTAAATGCACAGGAGATGCACAGACATACACCCAAACAGGTTAAAGATGTGCAAAACACTAATTTTTATATCTGTTTCTTATTAAAAATGGGTAGGTCTGATGAACTGTGCAGATGAAATTTTACCTAATATATAAGGAAAAAGAGTTCTATATTTCCCAATAACTAGTTTCTATGTTTGAAGTTGAATATGCAGTATTTGTATTGTCAGTCACAATAAAACTACCCTCCTTATATGATATCATCCTTCTAAATAGAGGGATGTCATGATACAGGATTCCTGGCTCCCAGTGTATATATCCTTGTAACTCACATCTTTTTAAACCTCATTGTCAGGCTTCTCCCACATATATTTCATCTTAGGAATAGAAATACATCTTATGAAAAATACCTTGCCAGCACTAGGTATATTCAGAGTAAGGTATAATTATCTTCCATTGTCTCTTTCTTGAATTAAAAATAGTTTGAGCTCATCGAGACAAACTCTAGAAATTTCCACTTGATGGTAAAAGTCACTGAAACAACTGAGATAAAGATTTTTAGAATAAAGACAAAAACTCCTTTCACCTAAAAAATAATCAAAACTTTCCATGATAGGCCGACATTTGGCAGAAAAAGAAATCTATTTGGAAAATAAAAGAGAGTTTTCATCACTTCAATTTTTACAGGGTATAGTATCTTTCACAAAGTGTTTCACCAAAGTTCATTTTCATCTATGTCTAGATTTTAGCATTATTTCCACAGTTCTTGCATTTTGGGTCTCTTTATTCATGCCCAGCCCTAAAAATGGAGTTGTCGGAACAGCAAGAACATAGCATCTGCTAGACGAGCAGGAGCCAGAGTCATTTCGTTAACTGAAAAATTTCGTTAAGTTATAAAATTGTGCATTGACATCCACTTGAGTGAAATTCTCCTCAGTCTGGACAAGGTGTATAACTTTAGGTTCTCAGCCTGCTCTTTCATCTATGATGGCTCTTTAGACGTTCACTTGAAACAAAATAAATGGTTTTCTCTAAGACTCTAAAAATCACTATTTCCTTTCATTTCATGAACTATAGAATTTGTTCTCTTTACAGATATACTTTTGTTTTGACTTATGTTTTAACATAAGCTTTTGTTGTAACTGCTCTCAGAACTTGTGATGATATCAGGGAGGCTTCTCCTAGACTCTTAACTTGAGAAATAAGCAGTGTTCTTGACTGGCCCAAGTAAGATTCAATGGAGTTACACATATTTCTGCTGCAGGCAGCTGTAAATTCTAAGGAAATAGTCACTGTTACAGGAGAGGTGCATCAATCTGGGCTTCCAGAAATTAGTGGAAGATGTCCTGTCCTCTTTTCAACATTGCTATGCTAGAGGATAGTTTTTTTGTATTACTATATACACTATTTTGTATTTTCCTTTTTTAAAAAATTATTATTTATTCACTTTTTTGTCTTCTTGTCTTTTGGGGCCGCACCAGTGGCATATGGAGGTTCCCAGGCTAGGAGTCAAATTGGAGCTGTAACCTCCTACCTATGCCACAGCCACAGCAACATGAGTTCTGAGCCATGTCTGGGACCTACACCCCAGCTCATGGCAATGCTAGATCCTTAACCCACTGATTGAGGCCAGGGGTTGAACCCATGGCCTCATGGATGCTAGTCGGGTTTGTTAACCACTGAGCCATGACGGGAACTCCCCATTTTGTATTTTCACTTAAAAGTTACTATTTACAAGATCCGTATAAATGAGGGTGTATACAGTTTTTTCTGTTTATATAAAGTTTAAAACAGACTTTATATAAATGGTGAAGGTTAAGGACACATAAGTGATAAAAGCAAGAAAGGGATCTCTAGAAAGGTTAAGGGAGTGACTTAATGCAGTGGTTGTATTCAGTAGGGGCAGGCTGTAATGTTCTAGAATCAGAGCTCTCTCTACTTCTTGACTTGAGTGGTGTGAGAATGGTGTTCTTTATGTACTCATTTGTTAAGCTGCACATTTTTATTTTATGTTTTCCCCAATTAAAATCTTAATAGTAATAAAAGATTATCTTAGCAGAAAAATTTTAATACATTCAGAAGCAAAGAGAAAAAAATTTTTATTGAAATTTATCAATTATTTTATTAATAAAAATATAAAATAGCATTATCAATACTAAAAGAAAATTTCAAGCTCTACTTAAATTTACTTTTCCTGCTCTTTAATCTAATGCTCTTATTTCTCCAATTCTGGCTAACCCTTACAATGGATTCAAAAAGGCAAAATTATAAAGCATTTATAGAAAGCAGAATTGTTAATGTCAACCTCAATATTTGTATATATGAGATTCAATGTGCCTAGCCTGGAATTATGGGCAATAATAGAAATGATTTTTACAAGATAAGCATCTCTTATTATAGTTTAAACCCCAAATTGAAATAAGCTTAAATTTAGAGGAATTTTGATCAATATTTGTTAAAGCTTATTGATTTAGCATAAGACTTCTAGGAGCTAAACTGGAATTCCTCAAACTCTCATATACTTGTTTTCAAATGTTTTTTTCATAACTAGGACTTTTAACAGACAGAATGTTAGAAATCTCATGATTAATAAAAAAATAGTAGGAGGCATTTTCAAGTATATACATACTTTATGGATAGAATTTAGAGTGGAAGTTCTTGGTTCACCTGAATTAGTTGTTTGGATTGATATTTATATATTATGTTGTAAAATATTATTGATCTTAAAATAGCACAAAATCTTAAAAGGAAAATATAGAATCAATGGCATGTGATCCAATTTAGACAATAGATGTTTTGAAAGTTAACAGTTATCTTATGTTTAAAGAATAGGACATATTGGCTGACACTGGTTCATGTAATTGCTCCTTCATTGAAAGACCTAATTAACTCCTATAGGATTTGTAAAAGACAGAGAAGTAAATATGATGTTTATACTTCACCATTTTGAGTTGTTCTTCCAATATTCATTTAGGTAAGAATTTTGAGCAGGAAATTTTTAAGTGAAATGAAGAATCTAAACTCAAACATTAATTAATTTTAAAGGTATTTAATTATATCAGTATGTGTGTCAAAAACAAGTCAGTGACTAAATAGTGGGCAGTTCAGTCCATTTACTGTGACAACTATAAGAATAAAAGTGAACTCTTCACACATCTTCACAAAGGTTCACATGGTACACTGTACTTTCCAGTTTCAACTATAAATGTAAGCAAGAAATTATCAGGAATAAATGATAATGTTTCCCCTGTATTTAAAACTGATTTTTCCAAAAATAAAAATAGCATTTATACTATCACTTAAAAAATGAGTCTCCCTCCACAAAAATTAAGAGGGAAAAAAGAGGGATGAATTACAGTGTTTCATTGAGATGGCCTAATGCAAGAAAAAATATTCAAGCTCATTGTATTGAGGAAATTACCTTCAATCAAATCTGAGATACTTCAGCAGAGATGATGAAATCACCTTATCTGAGATATCACACTTGAGGATAAAGCTACCTCATTTTCTGAGTTGAATGTCCCAGGGGCTGGAAATGTGCTAGTAAGAGGAATGCTTAGCTCAG
Source organism: Phacochoerus africanus (assembly GCF_016906955.1). NCBI lineage: Eukaryota > Metazoa > Chordata > Mammalia > Artiodactyla > Suidae > Phacochoerus > Phacochoerus africanus. Next base: position 155,913,671 of record NC_062545.1, read on the forward strand.
TTAGGAGTAAATAGTGATTAACTGAAACAACAAACAAAAACACCCAAATAAAACCCTACACTTTCAGTTCTTTAATGAATGCTTATTAGATAACAGATCCAAATAACTTGTCTAAAGCATTTTTTAAATTATTGGAGAAAGGAATTAAGCTGGCTTTCATTTTTATCCTGTTTTATACTGAATTCTTCAATAATATTCTCAAGCCTTTCACTGCTATTCTTAATCCAGTATGACTGGTATCCTTGTAAGAAAAGACAGATAGAGGGCAGGTGGTCTCATGAAGATGGGGACAGAGATAGAGAGATGCACTTAGAATCCATGATGATGAGTGCCAAGAACATCCAGTGATTATGAGAATCTAGGGCAAGGCAGGGAAGGTTCCTCTCCTGGATCCTTGAGAGAAGCAATGATCCCCATGGATGCTCTGGGACCGAAAGCTGCCAGTTTTGTGAAGCAATACGATTGTGGATTTTCTTTTCTTTTCTTTCTTTCTTTTTCTTTTTTTTTTAATATATTTTTGCCATTTCTTGGGCCACTCCCTCGGCATATGGAGGTTCCCAGGCTAGGGGTTGAATTGGAGCTGTAGCCGCTGGCCTACACCGCAGCCACAGCAACGTGGAATCCGAGCCGCGTCTGCGACCTACATCACAGCTCACGGCAACGCCGGATCCTTAACCCACTGAGCAAGGGCTGGGATTGAACCCGCAACCTCATGGTTCCTAGTCGGATTCATTAACCATGGTGCCAAAACGGGAACTCTGACGATTGTGTTGTTTTAAGCCATCCAGGTTTCGGTACTTTGACTTTTTCCTCCTCATTCTGTGTCATATGAAACTAGCCCAGAATGGCCACAGCTGTTGAAGGAAACTAATGCAACATAGTTGGGGAAATCTGTCCCTGCAGTAAAATAGACCTAAGAGTATTGGGGTGGGTTGGTGTATCCCTTCAGTGTCCTGATCAGCTGTACTTCCATACTGGAAATCGTTGTTGCTCTCTCAGCCCTCACTTGAATGCTCATGATTCCGAGCTCAGCATGGTTTGCACGATGTTAGGAGAATGGTTTGTATTAGATAAATTTTCAGATATTTGCATCCATTTGTTCTTGTACTGAGTTTTGGAGCTACAGAAAATAAATTCACCATCCAGGAACATTATAGCTTTTAGAATATTGAAATAGCACATTCCCTATGCCCTAACTCTTCCTTTATCTCAGAATACTTGGAATATAAAGAGCTGAGATGTTTATAGTCACACATTAAGGGATGCACCTCTATCATTATTAGGCATGTATGTAACACACACACACACACACACACACACACACACACACACACCTCTATCTGATTTGTAAAGCAGATTTTGAAAGAAATTCATTTAGTCTTAACACAATAAAGTCTGAAGGGATAGCATGAAAAAGTTTGTCCTAAAATAAAGTCTTTATTAAATAAATATTTAAATAAAAAATTTTAAATAAAACTTTAAAAATAAAGTCCTTTAGGACTTGTCCAGTTATGAGCAGCTACTCTTAGCCTGTGAATATCATGGAGTCAAAATGAAGACAAAATTTTTAATATCTTGGTGAATATAATGGCTTGTACTGAGCAAGCTCTCTATAAATACTTGTTCAAATTGATTAATAATTTCTGTTTTAGTTGGAAAGAAAGAAATGCAAAGTAGTATTTGCCCTTTCTTTTCTGTGGTTATTTGCTAGAATCTATAAGGAATAAAAAATCATTTAAAAAAATGACAATACTCTTAAGACATGTACATATGTAAGGGCTACCAAGGCAAATCAAAGCCACACTACTTTGTGTTGCCCTCGATACAAGCAGCTGGTTCTCCAACTCATGGTATGTTCAGATGCAGAAACATAAAGTGTGAATATGCATCTCTATTAACTACCAGATGGTGTTTCTTCATGTTTTTTTTTTTTCCAATTTATCTGTTTGAGATTCATGATTTGTTCTCTCTACTACATTAATCTTTTATAAAAGATCTTCAAATTAAGAAGAAAGAGAAATGGTGGATGTGGGTGTAGGTGATGGATGTGTCTATGTTTTTGTAATAAATAGTCTTTGTTATGAGCACTTCCCCAGAGGCTTATTTTAGGACCGTCTGCTTTGTGATCCACTTGCTGGATGAATTTGTGGTTTAATGTCGCTCTAATAATCTGTCCTGCTTTGCTTTCAGATGGTCTTCTACTTCATTCTTAGGTTATGCATTTTGACACTCCATCTGGTGTTCAAATCTTTCACAGAGCTCGGGATAGAACAGCTTGTCTTTTTAGTAGCTGGAAGATTTAAACAATCTGTGTCTTCTCTTCTTCAACATGGAGATTTTTTCCCTGTCTTTGTAAAGGTAGCAAGCCCTCAAGAGCAATGCATATGACTGGATCCTAATGGGCCCTCACACATCACATCCATCTCACTGGTAAACTGCAATTTAGGGTTAGGGTTAGGGTTTCACATGCTACCTCGGAGTATGTGAAAAAGCATAGAACCCAGAGGTCTTGAAGGAGGCAGTCAACACACTGTTAAATTTATCCTAACTGTTCATATTTATGAAATAATGGAAATTATTTCTTTGACAAATGCTAGAAATTTATTAACTCTCCAAAAAGACAAAAAAAAAAAAAAAAGGAGTTCCCATTGGGGCTCAGCAATTAACGAACCTGACTAGCATTCATGAGGACGTGGGTTTGATCCCTGGCCTCGCGCAGTGGGTTAAGGATCTGGCGTTGCCATGAGCTGTGGTGTAGGTGGCAGATGCAGCTCAGATCCCCGGTTGCTGTGTCTGTGGTATAGCCTGGTGGCTACAGCTCTGATTGGACCCCTAGCCTGGAAACTTCCATATACTGCAGGTGTGGCCCTAAAAATACAGAAAGACAAAAAAAGAGAAATTGATTAGCTATCCAAAAAAAAAAAGCATTTGTTTCATAATTTTTTCTTCTGAGTTAAGACTGTACAGATTTTAGTTTAGATTGTTGCATGTGAATGGCAAACTGAGGTCTTTGATCTTTGGTTATTTTATTTTGTTATTGTATCAAAACATACAGGATACAAAATGTTCAGAATAGGGAGAGGAGTTAACAAACCTGACCAGTACCCATGAGGACGCAGGTTGGATCCCTGGCCTTGCTCAGTGGGTTAAGGATCCGGTGTTGCCATGAGCTGTGGTGTATGTAGATCACAGACACAGTTCGGATCCTGTGTTGTCGTGGCTGTGGTGCAGGCTGGCAGCTATAGCTCCAATTTGACCCCTAGCCTGGGACCCTCCATATGCTGGCATATGTGGCCCTAAAAAGACAACAGACAAAAAAAAAAATGTTCAGAATATTCTCAATATTTAAAAAAAATCATTACATTTTAAGACAATCAGATATTGAATTTCATATGTTGCAGTTTTGGATATTTTATAACCTACATTAAAGGTTTTAATTTTGCTTATGACCCTTTTCACTTTTGTCTATTGAACTGATAATTGCATCACACCATTATTGCAATTTTTTTTTGCAGAAACTTTATAAGGATTTCAATTACTAAATTGCTTATAAAAACATTACATGTAACTTATTTTTCATTTTAAATTTTTAAAAAGCTTGAAGATGCTCTTATTCAATTATAGATAGTAAGTCACAGTTTATCTTTTCATGAATTTTATATTTCAACAATTTACTATATAAGCCTTCTCGGATTTTTGATTTTTCACTATATGGATATTAATGTATATCAAAGATATAAAATATGTTTCAAAAGATAGAGTATTTTTATTGTTTTTCACTTAGTTACAACATTTTCCCTGATTACAAAACGTAACTTCATAAATGTAGACGGAGTTCCCTGGTGGCCAGCAGTTAAGGATCTGGTATTGTCACTGCTGTGGCACTGGTTCAGTCCCTAGACTGGAAACTTCTTCATGTCACAGGTGCAGCCAAATAAAAAAGTAAGAAAGAAGTGCAAATGATGAGGAAAAATCATCCTGAATGATACCACACAATGTTAATCTCTATGCATCTTTTAGAATAGTGTTTACTTGAACACACACATGTATATGTATGTCTATCTATATGCATGTAATTCAGGACCCTTTTGATTCTTTAAAAACATTTACTTATGAGGCTAACAGAAGATGTTAACAAAGCCCAAGGCTAGAGATTTTGAATACATCAGCCATCAAAAACAAGGTGTCTTTAGCAAATCAGTTATTTTCTTTCAATTTCATTCTTTGGGATATCCATTTTTGATTTTCAAAATCAGTCAATATTTTTAATGGCTGGATAAAGCCCCCACACACTCACACTCATGCACACCCACAGTGATGCTGATCATCAGTAGTTGAAACCATTTGAATGAATTTTTTTTTTTTTGGTCTTTTTGCCATTTCTTGGGCCGCTCCCGTGGCATATGGAGGTTCCCAGACTAGGGGTCCAATCGGAGCCGTAGCCGCTGGCCTACGCCAGAGCCACAGCAACGCAGGATCCAAGCCACGTCTGCAACCTACACCACAGCTCATGGCGACGCCGGATCTTTTAACCCACTGAGCAAGGCCGGGGATCGAACCCGCAACCTCATGGTTCCTAGTAAGATTCTTTAACCACTGAGCCACAACAGGAACTCATCTTGAATGAATTTCTTGATGATTCACTAGTGTCTTTTTATCTAATGATAACTTTGAAGGAAGACTGTCATCTCTAATCACAGAAATCAAGAAGATGTGATATGAAACTAGAGCAAGTTCTAGAGCCATACTTACTAAACATCTGTCTCCTGGTGGTCTATTAAAGTGTAGATTTTGATTCAGTAGGTCTGCAGTGGGATTGCACTTCTAACAAGCCCCCAGGTTTTACTGTTGCTGCTGATTCTAGACCACATTTTAGGTAACAAGGTGGAGCAAAGGAGTCCTATTGAGTGGACCCTGGCTAAGCCTTCCGCTCAGCACTTCTTAGGATAATCAAATAAAAGCATCCATTGTTAATGTTTAATAGATGCAATATGAATACAGAAGTCAATGGCAAAGTATAGTGATTATTCCTCATTTTGTTCTGAACTAAAACAATGTAATAAATAGTAACATGTGGCAGAGTATGAAACATGGAAATTTGATTTAGGTTTTATGGCTTACGAAAGGAAGTTTGTGCACACACAATGAGCTAAATTTGCTGAATTTTCAAGAAATGGTTGGGATCATAACATGTCCAGCAAAGTGCCTCTTAGGTGGTTTTCATGAATCTGGTGGGATTTTATGGAGCATGGATGGAGCACCACTAAGATAAAAACCAGCCTACCTTGTGGGAAAAACTGGGGATATTTAAGACTTCAGTAGTATCTTCCATCTTAATGGTATCTGAAAGAATTCAGCCTTTGAGCTCATCAAAGTCAAGTATAAACCTCTGCAGATTTGTATGGCAGATGCTCAATTATGGCAAGACTCAAATCTAGTATGCATGGCACTTCATTGGAAAACCTAAAAATGATCTTTTGGTTTAGGCATAGCAGGCTAAACAATAGAAAGGTGACTTTCTCATTTTTGGAGTGAACTTTTAAGTCTGGGGCTCCTGGTAGCTCAGATATTATTGATACAATTTTATGTGGAACCAAGTGCGCATAATTTATTTACACTAGAGAGTCAGTGTGCTGTTCTCTACCATGAATGTTCCCTTTTCATATTTATAACAGACATATGGATTTGGTTCTTTGTTTTTTTTTTTTCTTATGAGAAGTCTAGAGTCAGCAAGATTAAATTACTTGTCCAAACAGCATGCCAAGAATTAAGAGAGTTGGAACTTGATTTTCTGACTAAATATTTCACAAAGCAAATGCAGTATTCTTTCCTTCATTCATCCAATTGTTTGTTTTCTTGTATAATTGCTTATTTATTTGTTGGTTTATAGTAACATTTGCTGTTTTCCTGATTTGACAAGTGAATAGTCTTTGAAAGGTATTTTTACCAGGGTGATGGTGTGGTAATTGGTTTCATGTAGAGAGAGATCACAGTCTGCAAATCCCCAAAGGATGCTTATCCCTCAATATACATATGTTATAGCTAGATTTTATCTAATTAGAATGTTAAAGATTTTCAAATGATCCTACTTAGTTTCCATTCATGCCCCAGATAATCTGACATGAATAGGAATTTAAGGAGAAGTCATCAGGAAGCTTGTAAGAGTTCCCTGGGTACCCAGCTGCCAATCAATGTGGTAGGAGAGACCAGGGAGTCTCAGAGAGGTGCTCTTGTGCCCTGCTGCCATAGCCTGAGATAAGATGTAATGTAAGGGCTGTGAAGCAAGGGCCGTAATGATGCCTGTGCAGTCCTAGATTCAGACCACCTCTACCCTATTTCTTCTAGTTTCCTTTACAACATTTAAAGGTATACTAGTTAATGTGTGTTGAGGGAAACTATTTCCAGGGAGCTGTATGCTGATACAAAAAATAATATGGAAAAGTGCTTGGAAAAGTGTAGGAACAAAAATAACTAAATTTCCATAAATGGCCAGCTTTCATCTACAGAGTTTTTATTCTCCACGAATGCTGTGACTCCATTTCTTTCACAAGATTCAACATGTAAAAATATGAAAAATGATAGGGAGTATTTCAGAAGCAGTAAGCTGCAAAGGCAATTTTGGAGGGAGCCACAATAATTATATTTATAAGCTGTACAGTATTGAGGTAAAGAATAAGAATCTTGGAAGAATGGCAAGCATGGTGTTTCAATGCAATTATAGAAGTAAATAATTTGAAACCAATATTCTTCTTTCTAATTAAGATAAAATTCTTAATCAGGAAAATATTACCAGACAGGAAAAAAGCATTCCTATACAAAGGCTACTTTGTTTTTTATGTGCAATAAATTTTGTGTTAGGAATAGTCCTTAATTACTGGAAGGCTAATTACCTGCTTTGTCATTATCTCAAGCCCTTTTTAAATCTTGGGTTTCCTCCTGTCAGCCACTTGTTGCTGCTTCCCATACCCATTGTGGGAGTGGGGAGGGGGACTAGAGAGTAAGTTATAAAAGTCAATATGCAGAAAAAAGAGCAAATATGGATTTCCCATTGTAGCCCAGTGGGTCCATGATCTGGCTTGTCTCTGTGGCAGTGCCTATTCAATCCCCAGCCCGGTGCAGTGGGTTAAAAGATCTGGCATTGTTGTAGCTGTGGTTTAGGTATCAGCTGAGGCTCAGATTTTCCCTGGCCTGGAAACTCCATATGCTGCAGGTGTGGCTGAAAAGGAAAAAAGAGAGATAAAACTCAAATTCATCATTTTGATATTTATCACTATCTTTGATGAAATATCTAATAAGGAAAATAACTGACAATCAAAATGAAATTTTTAGATATTTTGTGACTATCACTTTGAAATAAGTGGAAAACTCCTTTAAATCAATTTAGAAAAGAATATAACACAATATGCAAAATATATTTCACATTTGTCATCAGTGGTGCTAAAAATTCAACTCAAATGAGTGTTCCTACCTGTGGTTTGAGCCTGCACACAGGAATTCAAGCATCTGTTGTTTATAGACAAGATATTTTTACTCAGAGAATATTAACAAAGTTCATACTTCTTGAAAAATAAATTAGTACCAGTTACAAACATTTTATTTTATACTGCCATAATCATTTTCATACTGCTCAATAGCCAAAAAGAACTGTCATAAATGATTTCCAAAAAGCATGATTATTTGTTCCCACTGCAAGGAAGCACTAGGAAATGAAATCTTTCAGTTAATTCTGAAGTATTAATTCTAATGAGCAAGTGAACAAATCTGGACATGAAAGTTCAAAAAGTGACATATTAGCAAGTAAGTACTGGGTTTAAATAAGGGACCACAAGATCCCCTAAGATATCAAGCAACATTACACATCCATAAGGATGTACATGTCTATATTGTAATGCTAGGAGTGCGTAGGAATCCTGTGACACTGGGGGCATAGCAGACAGTAACTCTTGTCTTTCTTCCATGTAGGAAGAATGGATTTATTCATTTTTTAATGTCATTTTTTCAACATTTAGTGATACATAATTGACATGAAACTGTAAATTTAAGGCATACAATGTGATGATTTGATACATGTGTTATGTTGTAAAATGTTTACCATAATAAGGTTAGTTAACATATCTCAGTGAATTTCACTGTCACTAAAACATAGTATTATGGTTCCAGCTAGTCCGTTGTGTTCCAGTGGCTATAAAACAAATTACTGTCAAATTAGTGTCATCTTAATTTATTATTCATTATTATCATATCTAGATTCCATTGGGTAGCGATTCAGAGAGGGCAGGCATATAGGTTGTCTATGACCTGTGATGTCTGTGGCCTCATGGTAAGGTATGAAGAATGAGGAATAGAATCTTAGGGAGCTTGTCCACTCAGGTGTCTGGTGTCTGGTGTTGATGCAGTAAGACTCAGATAGCTGAGTGCTAGGCTGCCTGGGCATCTGTCTTGGCTTGCGTTAGTCTCAGATCTTTCCAACTAGATGGCTTCCAGGGAGCCAGGTTTCTTACACGGTAACTCCTGGCTCAAGGTCATATTCCCAAAGAAAGGACAAGTCAGGTGGAACCTGGGTCACCATTTCTAACCTGACACTAAGTCTGGCCCATATTCAAGGGGAGGAAAAGTCAACCCCCATCACTTTATGAGAGGTGGGTCAGGGATTTTGTGAAATGTTTCAAGCTATATGTTGCTAAGAGGACATTCGTCAAATATTAATTAAAAATGGGAACAAAGAACTAAGATGTGTTCAGTGTTTATAATGTGTGCTCTTTTTCACTCCACTGAAAAAGCAAGAGTAATTGCATGACATCACTGACAATCTTCCAAAGAGAGGCAAGTTATTTTGAGAGCAGAAGCTGTGATTAGAACATGCATGGGGGGTGGGAGGGTGGGGTGCATTTCTGTGTCTCCTTCCCAAAATGACTTGGGAGGGAGGATGGGAATCTCCAAATTCTGCTAGAAATTTTTAAAAAACATTTCAAGGAAAGCAGAGGCTTAAGAAATCAGCAGTAATATGCTATCCTTATTTCCTAGTACTCTAACAGAAAAGAAAGAGAATTTATTAAAACAAACAAACAAACAAACCAAAAAAACCTCCTGACAAATGTAACACCTGGCTTGGACTTTTTTATTTATTGCTTATACCCATAAATTAATCTGTAACTTACAAACTAGACTGGAGTTTCTTCTGATCTTTGTTGATAAATTCCCGTAGAACATGAGGGAATTTGGCTAACGGAAGTATCAATAATTTGTAAAGTCAGACATGCCTGTGAGTCATGTTTAAATGGCCCAGACTTCATCTTTGCCTCCTGTTCTATGTAGTAGATGATCATAACTACATGTGTCTTTCAAAATAGGACAGTATGGGGCTGTATCTTTATTATTTCTAAGTGCATATGTTAATGTAATTTTCCTAATTTCTATCTCAAATAAAATAAGCAATAATATCTGGGAAGGGCTACAAGAGCATGGAAGCTGAAAATGTAAAAAATTGTAAGGGAATTGCAAGTTAAAAAATACCCTTAAATGTAAGTATATATGCATAAAAGTTGATGATAAGTTCAATTATATGCCCTGATAGAATAAAAGTTAGATAAATAAGTCTCTTTAGGCAAGTTATTAAGAAGCTATTACACCCTCCAAGTGAAATCCTATTACACAAATATTACAAGTGAAAAAAGGGATGCTTAAAATATTTAAATACAAATTATCAAGGGAGTATCAGATGGTTAAATTCAGTTTATTTTAAATTCCCATATAAGTTGTCTTCCTAATGTATATGACCTCTGACATACTAAATTAAATATCACAGACTTAGGTAATTTGGGTCTTTCAGTTTTGCTAAAAGAATGTCTGTGTATACCAACAGTAGCCAAATATGCATACATGTATCAAACTTATTTTATATTGCATTTGTTTAACTTTTCATTAAATGAAATAGTTAACATAGTTTTGAAGCCTGAAATATATTTACAAAAAAAAATGTGAACAAAATAGATTATTAGAAAAAACTCTCTCCTATATGATTTAGGTAGAGAAAACTCAAAACTGCATCTTCAGATTTGGGCAGAGATGTTCACATCTGATTAAAGACCAGAGATATTATAATAAAATGTTTGAACAGCTTCGTTTTTGGTCTAAGAATGACATCATTTCAGACACATACATTAGTCTCACATTTTTATTAATTTTCATCCTGTTAGTGGTAATTCAAAGTCAAATAACACCTTAACGTTTTATTAATCCACTGTGGAAGTATTTACTTCAGATGCAGGCATTTCTTCATCTTTTGTCTTTACCAAGTGATGAAGCAGGATGGTGAAAGACTAACACTCTTTTAGCTGGGAAATAACACATGAAGAAGTACTTGTGTGAGCTGTTTACCGATGTTAACTAATGTTTAGTGGGAACAATATCTCAGATGCATTATATTTATAGTATAAATGGTAAAACTATTAAAGATCATCCTATAGTTCCTTATGACAGCTTTCCTAACTTGCAAGGTTGGATTTGACATAGTATTGTTTAAACTTTCTTAGCTGGAATTCTCACTCCGTAATCTATTGATAGAAATTCCTTTAAAGAGAAAGAAAGTGATAAGATTCCTTGATTATAGAGACGACAAGTATTTGCCAAGGAAAATGCACATGTTGTATAAATACATTTCACTCAAAAAATAATAATAATTCCATAACTGCTCTGATGTCATGGGTTTTATTATTTATTTATTTATTTTTTAGGGCTGCACCAGTGGCATATGGAGGTTCCCAGGCTAGAGGTCCAGTTGGAGCTATAGCTGCCAGCCTATCCACAGCCAGAGCAACACCGGATCTGAGCCATATCTGCAACCTATACCATAACTCATAGCAATGCTGGATCCTTAACTCACTGAATAAAGTCAGGGATAGAACCTGAGTCCTCACGGATGCTAGTCGTGATGTCAGGGGTTTTAAAGCAAGATGGGATGAAGCATCAACTATTAAGGGAGAAAATAAAAAAAGGATTGGAATTACTGATAGATTAAAAGAACTTCTCGATGTTCAACACATCTAAATCATTTCAATGCTTTTTTCATCCATCCATGTCTGTGAATACACACACATCTGGAATGGTATTCACCTGATGTACGTAGAGATTATTTCTTGATGACCCATTTTTGTGATCTAATTTCCATGGTGCTCTTCACTCAAAGTCTTCATAAAACTAACATGCAATTCATGGCCAAGCACAGCTTATTCCAAACTGTGAATATTGTGAATAATGACAATAGTTTTAGATATTCGTAGAACTTTAGTGTGCTTGGCTTTCAATGAAATAAGAATGTCCTGATATCTTTGGTCAGTAGCAATCTTGCAAATCTAACCAAACTTGTTTTTTAACATCTTTATTAAGCTATAATTGACATAAAATAAACAGCTCATATTTAGATCATAAAACTTAATGTTTCATCATATATATGCGTGTGTGAAAAAATGCTTATAAAACCATCTACTTAATGAATTTATCCATCATCCTCCAAAGTATCCTCATGCTCCTTTCTCTCAAGCCTCCCTACCCTTCTACTCTTGACAACTTTCAATCTGCTTTCTTTCTCTATGGGTTAGTTTGTGCACTCTAGAATCTTATAGAAATGACATAACATGATATGTACTCTAATTTGCCTGACTTATTTCATTTCCCCATATCTAACGTCGATTAGCAACATCTTTTTAAAAGAAGGCTTTTAGTATTTTTGAAATAGCTGAATGGCAACTGTGTTCCCTATGGCATATTAGTTTTGTGTGTGAACTTTTGCAGTGGGTGGATAAATGTCATGAAGTATTATTATCCGGGACAGGACAAAAGTATTGAAATAAAACAATTTTGTAGCTACTCAACAGGCATATTACATTAAGGACAATATCAACTCTGTTAGGTGATGAAAGATTGGTTCACATTATAGCAGTGACTATTTTTATCTTAATTTAAAGCCATAAGGTACTTCAGAATAACACATGTTCTTGGAATTCTATAATTAATTTTATTGGATGGCCAATATATCTAAAGGTAATATACTCAGGCTTATTTGACAATAAAGCCCACAAATGTCTGAAAAAATATTTAAGGGCGCCACCTATAATCCATATTTTCTGCTTAGTTATAATTCTATTATATGTATAATATTTATAAATTAGCAATATATCATGTCTCTGTCTCTGAACTGTTGCCAGGCCCTCTCTCCTGCATTACCACATAGCCTCCTAACTGGTAAATTTAGTTCTGTGTTCACCTTCTGTGCTCTGTTCTTAGACAAACTAGTCCATCTAAGATATGTTAGGTCATGTCATTGCTTTGCTTAAAACCCTGCCACTATTTCCTTCTGAGTAAAAGTCAAATTTTGGCACTATCCTTACTTTCACCCATGTCGATTTTGGCAATAATAAAGCTAGGTTTGACAGAATATTCTTATCCAAAGGTGCAAGGATTTTATTTTATTTTATTTTGTCTTTATAGGGCTGCACCCGCGGCATATGGAAGTTCCCAGTTAGGGGTCTAATTGGAGCTGTAGACACTGGCCTACACCAGAGCCACAGCAGTGCGGGATCCCAGCTGCATCTGCAACCTACACCACAGATCAGGGCAATGCCAGATCCTTAACCCACTGAATGAGGCCAGTGATTGAAGCCACAACCCCATAGTTCCTAGTTGGATTCGTTTTTGCTGTGCCCTGATGGGAACTCCAAAGGTGTAAGGATTTTAAACAAGGTTAAATAGCTAGTATCCTTCCCACCAAATGAGATTTATTATTTTGTACTTCTCAGGTGCACTGAAACAAAGCAGAAACATAATTTAACAACTTTCAGAGAACTCCCTTACCTTGCTCATGGATGAACAGAAAAGTGCATTATGCAAATTAATTCACTTTGGGTTCATATTAAGTATTTCTTTTCCGATTTGAAGAATGTTGAAGGTTAGTTTAAAGCCATGAATAGCTTTAAATACTTCTGGCTCTAATACTTCTCCCAAGAAAATGTTTCATTATCAGTGATTTATTAACAGAATACATGAGTGAAATCAGTGCCCATTAGAATTAATATAGTATTTAATATGCTTTTTCTTTGTCTTGTAAGGAGTTTGGGGATTGGTAACTGTATGTTCACGTAGGTTAGCACCATTATATGGAAGAAAAAATGAGGCACTGAAACAGAAAAAGTAAGATAGAAAACCTTAATAGAAAATTGAATGTGATTTTAAGAGTGTTTACCTTTTATGTGTTATTATAAATCTGCATATCAAGGAGTAAGAAAAATATCAGCTTATGAGTGAAAAGCAGACACTATCTTCTTCCCCAGTTTCCATTTATTTACCTTTCAACACACACATGCACACATGTACACATCTATTCATACTCATATGTATAAGAACATGCAGGTTGAAACTGGAAAGAACACAATTTTCTTCAAAAAGTTTAATGTCACAGGGTCATTTCAAGAGCTGAGGCGTACAAATACACATGTGCATATATACACAGGCACAGGGCTTGATTTTCTTTTTTTTTTTTGACTCACCCTCTTTTCAAAATTCCATATTCCAATAATTCAGATGATTGAACTAGAACAACAAAATGCAAATACAAATGAGAAACAATTAAAAGTTTTCAACATTTTCTGTGGTCTCTAACACAATGAGAAGGTAGAAGACTCCTAGGTGGATAATTAGAAAGTGAAAGAGTCTAGTTTAAGTGAAGTGGCAATCCCACAAAATGCTTGAAATTTGCATGAGTCATTTACTTTCCCTGGGCCTTTGTTTTCTTATTGATAAACCCTAAACGATGAGGAACAAATGGTCTTCAAGGCCTTATTCGGCTAGGATACCCCCAAGTCCTTGACTGCACTGAAAACCATCTGGCCATTGATGTCAGCTGAGATATGTCTTCCTTAAACCTCAGCTTCCGGTCTTCCATGTGTGTTCTCTGAATTCTCTGGATCTTCTTGTTTCCTTGTGATCCTTCTGATGAGAGTAAGAGCACCTTAGTGATGCTGCCTGAAGATATCCTGGCCTTTTATTGCTTTGAAAGACTGCTTGTTCTTATGCATAATGAGAGCATGGGCTTGATAGAATTCTATCTGTGAATTATAATAGCATCATTCTGCTGTCTGTAGAGGGATTTTTTTCTTATACAGATCTCCACATTTGGTTACATAATTTTCAGACAATCCACATTCCATATTGTGTCACTGTCACCAGTTGAAAAACATTTTTTTATTGGCTCATCTTCAAGAACGTATTATATGAAAGATTCAAACAAGTAGAAAAATGACCCTCCAAAAAAATATACCATTTAGTTAAATTCTAGAGATTTTATACATCAACCCAGTGTATCTGACAGGATTAACAATTAAAATGAGGAAGCATTTGAGTCAATTCACCTTTAGAGGCGGTAGGTGCTGAAGGCAGGAAGTAATTCCTTCCATTTAGGCTGTATTGCAAATGTAAATTAACTTGGTCTGAGTTCAATATATATAATGAAGACTTGTTTATAAGAAATTATAGGAGTTCCATCATGGCTCAGTGGTTAGTGAATCCAACTAGGAACCATGAGGTTGCGGGTTCGATCCCTGGCCTTGCTCAGTGGGTTGATGATCTGGCGTTGCCATGAGCTGTGGTGTAGGTTGCAGACGTGGCTCAGATCCTGCGCTGCTGTGGCTCTGGTGGAGGCAGGTGGCTGCAGCTCCGATTGGACCTCTAGTCTGGGAACCTTCATATGCCGTGGGAACGGCCCAAAGAAATGGCAAAAAGACAAAAAAAAAAAAAAAAAGAAAGAAATTATAGAAGGTTCTCAATTAAAATCCTAGTCTATACTCTTATTCCAAATTTAGATTGCTATCTCAGTTAAGATATCATTAGATCCAGAAATGATTTAGATACGGCGTATTTACTTGTTTTTGCTTTTGTGTGGTTGCTATTTCTTAAAGGTCATAGTTATTTTTTGTTATTCTGTTTTTTATTTTAACTTTTAACTGTAAATACACAAAATGAAATTTCTCATCTTAACCAATAGATTTTTTTTTTAATTTAGAAATCATCCAAAGTAAGTCAATCTCCCTCATTTTGAACTCTGGAAAATGAGGATCCAAGATATGACTTATAACAATCTTATATGGTTTGTTCCTAGAGTGTGGTCTAGAACCCAAACCCTATCAAGAGACCTTGCTAGTGTCACCCTTTCCCCCACCCCACCCCGCCAACATACAACAAATACATGTATACACGAGCCACTCTTTTGGGATTTTTTTTCCATATGTATCATCTGCTTATACATATTTTACCTGGAGCTATAGTTACCTATTTATCAGATATATTATGTATACTCTTATATGAATATACTAAATTTACTAAATATGTTTACCTTCTTTATTTATCTACTTTCTAAATACTCATCAGCTTACCTATTTTCTAAAAGATGCATTTACGTATGTGCTTTGATTTTATCACAAGAAGTATCCTTGAGGGAAACATTTAATCCAGCTGCAAATATAGGCAGAATGATGTACTTTTAAGATGAATACATGTTAAATATATACCCAATAATGTATATATGGATATGGGTACACACATATACACATGTATATATGTGCATTCACAATTATGAACTATCAAAAAGAGTAAGAAAAATGTTCATTGTGCCAAGTGACTCTCTGTATCAAGGTATATATTCTTAAATTTAATTCAAGCAGGTATTTATAGCATCTATTTTCTGTAGACTTACCTTGCAGCAGCACTGCACAGCTACACAACTCTTAGGTTTCACTTAGAGTACTTGGGTTCACTTAGCCTGCATGGACATTTTGCAGACCCTGGGGTACTGTTTTATGCACACAAGAAAAGCCACAGGTTGGATTTCCTGGACTTTTGTCCTAAGGAATGATCATGAAAAAAGTACAAACCCTGTTCATTTTTCCCCCATATTTAGTAAATTTAGTATATTCATATAAGAGTATACATAATATATCTGATAAATAGGTTTTTGTTCTATTAAAACAGCACAGTAATGCAAAATATTCTCTGTTCTATGACTAAGTTAAAGGCCAAGATAGCAGAACAGACTTGAAGGAATAAGGAAACCCATTCCCTGCTATACAAACAAATGGGCAAGATTGTTCAGGATACATTAATTTTTAGAGGAAAGGCCAAGAAAATTGCAGCCTTGAAAGTTGTAGGCTTTGATATTTCCCTCAAATAGACAAAGCTCCCTTGTTAAAACATTCAGAGAGAGAAAGAGACCCAGCAAAACATAGAGGGCATGTTCTTGCTGGCAGGGAAATGTGTTCATAGAGATCCTTCGTGAGAAATGGCATTTCCTTGCTGAGCTGTAAGGTGGGGATGTTATTATTTAAGTGGAGGTAGTGAATTTCTTTGGTCATAACAAAATGGGGGGGGTTATAAGTGATATGGCAAAATTTGAAACAATCTCAAATGTTAGTTGTGATTATTGCATTATCATTTCTATTGTAAACAAGCCAAAATGGAAGAAATCATTCCTTTAGTGGTTCAACACTATTAAATAATAAAAGAAGATACACTTTTGGTTATGTCAGAGACTGATGCTGCCTCTCAATACTGCTTTCTCTTTCTTGAATAAAAATACCTCAGTTGTTATTTCTGTACATTGCCACCTGTACTGAAGGCAGAATTTCCAGACTACCTTGATGCTTACCAATGAGAAGTCAGCCTCATTGTCAGGGGTGCTTCTGGGAAGTTATCTTAGAATGGGGCACATTCTTTTTTGCATTTTCTACCTTCTCTGAGAAACTGATGCACAGCAGACAGCTCAGCGTCTAGCAGTTATCAAAGACTATAAAGATGCACAAATATTGGAAGTGTGAGTCCCTGGCAACAACATGAACCTACTTTACAGGACTGGATTGCAATCTAGAGATTGAATTTTATTATAGAATGATCTTTTTTGTTTTTGTTTTTTTGTCTTTTTGCTATTTCTTGGGCCGCTCCCGCGCATATGGAGGTTCCCAGGCTAGGGGTCGAATCGGAGCTGTAGCCACCGGCCTACGCCAGAGCCACAGCAACGCAGGATCCGAGCCGCGTCTGCAACCTACACCACAGCTCACGGCAACGCCGGATCGTTAACCCACTGAGCAAGGGCAGGGACCGAACCTGCAACCTCATGGTTCCTAGTCGGATTCGTTAACCACTGCGCCACGACGGGAACTCCTTTTTTGTTTTCTTATTTGAGGAGTCTTTTGTTTTTTCCCTCTGAAGGCGCATCTATCCTAGTTAGGTGTTATTGTTCATATCTCAAACCATACAATGTTTACACAGATAACAGTAATTTTCTATATGATATCTATTATTATAATAGTTTATATTTTTATAGTGCTTCAGAATTTTAGAGTTAGGGTATACCTGATATCTTCAAATTCCATATTCAGTCACCATGGAGAATTGGCAAATACTACATTTATGAAAATGTGATAAAATCCTACAAACTGTTTGTCTGGCAAAAACACTCCTCAGAAGAGGAATGTAGTTCAAAGGTGGATAATTTCCTCTTTGTGGTATTAAGTGGATTCGCTCTAACATATAAACCTCAAGTATCACAACTAGGACTTCTTTTTCTTGAATTAGTTAAAAAATACCCAATTTCTATGCTCTTGATAATACCATTTAATTTTCAGTATAGTTGCAAATCTCTATAGGTGTATACTTGTGGATACAAATGAAGTCTCTTATGTCATTATAAAGAACAAAATACATTTATACAACTGAAAAACAAATGCTGATTCTTGTGTCAAGCCCCTTGTACTATGATATTTATGGGTACAAATTTAAATAATCATGAAGCATAAGATATAATATTAAAAATATATTTGATACTAAATTAAATCAATATCTTTTTGTCTTATATGTAATTTTCCTGCCCCTATTAAAGAATATTTTGCTTGAAATTTGAATTCAGTACAAAAGATAAAAGAGATTTTTGGATATGATTAATCCTGGACCTTCTTATAGTACATTCACCATTATCATGAAAGTTGTTTTTAATACCTAGAGCAGGAAATTTCCATCTTGACTGGTTCAACCAAGAAGATCAATATTATGGTGCATAATTTTATTTAAAATCATACTGGAATCCAAAGATCCTATCACCACTCAAGTATTCCTTTTACTAACAGCTCTTATCTCTTTTAATTAATATGGTTCCTGTGTTATTAGGCAAGTAGTACAGTGAATTAATTAGTCATTTTAATAAAATGCGACTTTCTTAAAAGTTAATTATTAAATGGAAAATCATGGCTATCAGCAAAATGTTAGCTTTTCCTCTTAACATTAATTTTAAAGTTGATAGGTCTCACTAAAAGATTGAATACTTTTCATGTTCTTATGTGATAGTTTTACTGTAATTTCCATTCTAAAATTAGATATTTTTTAACCCATCCCTAATACCAAGTCAGTGTATGTAAAACTACTTAAAAACACTCCAGTCTCCTTATCTTTATTGAACAATTCTATTTACTAGTTTTACTAAAGTAAACTTTATAGAAAAATCCAATTATGGATTAATAAGCATAAAATCTATTCTATAGCTTTAGAAATAGTTAATTTTTACATTTTTGTCAAATAAAATCTAAATTCCTTAACATTCAAAGATTTATTTCTGGTCATTTCAGTGATTCCTAATGTATATATACATTTAGCAAAAAAAAGTTGTTATGTAAAATTAAACACTGATTTTTCAAACTAGTGAGCACTGTATTTAAAGAGAACAACAAATACATTGATTATATATTCAACTAAATTTTCTGGTTCCTTGCTTTTTAAAACAACTTTATTTAGGTTTAATTTACATGCCATACATTCTCCTATTTGAAGAATAATTATTTAGATTCATCTATATTTAGCTAATATAGAGTAATGCAACCATTTTCACAATCTGGTTTTATTTACCAACCCCAAAAGGTAAAAGTAATGAGCTGGTGAAAGAACCAGGTGGTGGAGCAAAGCGTAGTGCTAGAGAGATGGAAAATAATTCTTATTTGATAAATCACCTTCAGTAAATAGTTAGAAGTTTTACTTCAGTTAATGATGCCAACTTTAAAAAGTTCTCATTATAAAATTTAATGACAAAGTCTCATTTAAAGATTAAAATTAAAAATTAAACCAATTAGTAGACTTCTACTTTCTGGTCCCTCATGTAACAAGCTTGGAATGTGCTGCTTTATCTTAACAATAAGCAAAAAGCTGAACAGACTGGAAAATCAACAACTTTCTTTGGATCTATAAGAAAAGGATCAAATCATTGCCTCTAAGATTGAAGAAACAGGTGACTACACTGAGTTAAGCCTTTTCGAAACAGAACTCACAAGCAGAAACACTGCTGGGAACCAGGGTCGGGGTTGGAAAACCTGAACTGTAGTTGATGAATCACTGGAGGCTCAGGGCAAACAACTGAGGTTTAAACTCAAGGGAGACCCAGTCCTAAGAGGGCCCCAACAATATTGAGAGATTGATCTTCAGGAGCTTGACCAGAGTCCCCTCAGACTTCAGGAGAAAGGGAAAATGGAAACATTTGAAATACACCTGGGTAGTCTGTGCTTCCTAAGGAGACCTGCCCTCAGGAGAAATGAGTTATAACTAGATCCCAACCTGCGAGGTTGTTACCCGAACTTACCTGACCTGGGGAAGGGCAACACCCAACTCCAGCCTACTCAAGCCATTCTTTTCTACTTAAGGGGGAGGAAAAAATCTGAACAATTGAAAACAGAAACAATTTGAGTTTCACAGTCCAGAGGCACAGGCTCACTGAAGAATGAGACCTAATTAGAGGACTATGGCCTGCCCCACACCCCCCGCCTCACCATCAAGTTATCAAAGGCTTATTTACAGCAGTTCCTTCACCAGTACTTCATGTCCAGCTGACATAAGCAATTACAAGACAGAGTTCCCATCATGGTGCATCATACACAAATCCAACTAGGAACCATGAGGTTTCGAGCTCAATCCCTGGCCTCGCTCAGTGGGTTAAGGATCCAGTGTTGCTGTGAGCTGTGGTGTAGGTCACAGACATGGCTTGGATCTGGCATTGCTGTGGCTGTGGTGTTGGCCAGCAGCTGCAGCTCCCTTTCTACCCTTAGCCTAGGAACCTCCATATACAACAGGTGCAGTCCTAAAAAGAAAAAAAAATTACGAGGCATAGCAAAACCAAAAAAAGACAATTTGAAGAGACAGAGCGAGCATCAGAAAGATATGGCAGGAATGGTGGGATTTATCAGACCAAAACTTAAAAAAACTATCATGAATATAGTGATGGCTCTCATGGATAAAGTAGACACCATTCAAAAAACATGTGGGGAATATAAGAGAGGTGAGAATTTTAAAAAGAACCAAAAAGAAATGCTAGAGATTTTTTAAAAAAGTAATAGAAATGAATAATGTCTTTGATGGGTTGATTAGTAGACTGGATAAGCAAAGCATCTGTGAGCTAGAAACTACATCAAAGGAATTCTCAAAACAAAAAAGCAAAGAGAATAAAAATTGTAAAGGCTAGAACAGACTAGCCAAGGACAATAGGATATCTGCAAAAAGTTTACCACTAGTAATGGGAATGCAGAAGGAAAAGGGAGAAAGGAGCAGAAGAAATATATGAAATAATAATACATAAAAACTTTCCAACACGTTGGATATCAAACCACAGATCTAGGAAGTTCAGAGAATACCAAGCAAAATAAATGCCAAAATAATAAAATTTTAAAAATGATAAAGAACTGCACATAACTCATAAAGCATAAAGAATGTCCATAGACAAAAATAGGAAAATACTGATTTTCTACATGTCTAATGTATTCGCATTTCATAAAAGTTAATTAAATTGTATATTAAAAAAAGCCAAAAACCTCAAAATATTGAACAATGGTACAATTTAACAACGACACAACAATTTTAAATTATCGCATTAAAATTGAGGTGTACAATTCTGGTTTCTGGTTTCAGTGAGACTCCATGGATGTTGATAAATAGCATTCATACCCTTTTAATTGATTCTACTTGAGAGGGTTTTGTGCACCTGGAGAAATTCTAAGCAACATTTAAATTGTATGAATCTTCAAGAATATAAATTGACAAGCAGCTGCCTCCAAACACTAGTTATTAAAACAAGCTGATTCACAGAATTCTAACACCTCCACACTTGCCCAGCTTTTCTACTTGTCATTTATGATAAAGTAGATAAAAATAAATTAATGCTTCGTCTTCTAAATTTGAATGTAAAGATTCTGTCCATGTGTGTCATATATTATTTAGATGCCTCTATTTTAACATCTTGCATAAAACATGAACTGAAGAAACATATAGCCATTTAAATGGGATGCTATGAACAGTCTCTTCCTAAATTATATGTGGGCATTATTCCTGTAGGTGTTAATTCTTAAACATAAGGAATATATTCGTGTTCGTTGGAATGTGATTTATCAATGGAATTGGAAAATGTGTGCAATATTGGCTTGATTGAGCAAAGAATTAAAAGTGTAGGTAATAGTAGGAAACTAATGAATTTCTCTGATATATGTCGAGTCACAGAGAAAATTCTGAAAAGCAGGACTGGGTGTATTGAGAAAGATATAGACTGGTTGACCTTGACTGGATAACCTGGAAGAAAGATGTCAGGGCCAGGAAAGTTTTGATAAAGGCAATAGCACTGGGGCTGGCCTGGTTGTCTGATCACATGGCAGATAGCAGAATGAAGGACTATACATTCCTAAGAATGGAAAGGTGGAATAACTTGATGGAAAATCAAAGCAGAAAAAGAATTTTAAAGAATCTGTCTTCACCAGCTGGACCTAACCAAGCAGGTTTCTATGAGTAAAATGTAAAATGTACACATTTGTGGTTCATAGCAATTTGTCTACCCAGAAAATGGTTTCTCATGCTCTAAATAAATAAGTGCATGGAAAATAAAAATAAACACTACACCTTTTAGATGTGAATGTATAAATCTGTCAGTGTGTGTCAGAAGTTGTTTAGACAACCCTCTATTAAAACATGAACTGAATAAACATATAAGAAGAACTGAGGCAGATAGATATTGTATTCCTTAATTTCCAGTTTTCTCTTAGGCAACGTAGAGAGTATTTTGTGTGGAATAGCTCTCCTGTGCCCAAACATGGGGGAATCATTTCTACATCTATCACTGATTGTTTATAAAGCTGACACTGTTTATAGGCTTCAAGCTTTTTAGCATTTAATTAGACAGGTACATAAAGGAAGAAATTGTAGGTGTATTGCTTGATGACTATTATTGGATGTATTTATCCACCATTCAGTGAAATGATGGAAATGCAGTTAAATTTCAGAAATGATCTGTTATGACCCCATGAAAGGAACAGATGGCAGGTACTATGTGAATTCGTACTGATGCTTCGGAAGGTTGACAATGACTGCTGGGTTTCAGGTTTTGAAGTAAACAGTAATCTCATTACCACTTTGCCTGCCCATTACAATGGGATAAAGTGCAGTGGGACAGCAACTTCATTTTCAGTAACAGCTGCAGACACTAATCGAACCAAACAGTGCTAATTAAAATTGGAATAGAATAGAGCAGTGACAAAAAACCAAACAGATTCTGTAGAATAACTACCACCAAAAAATGACAAAGAGGTAGCCAAAGATATCATATATACAAGAGTGGGAGATAAAACAATATCTTTATAACTCAATGAAGGAGATTAAGTAGTGGTCTATAGGTGGGAATTTCAAGGAAAACTATACTCATTACAGAAAAAAATTGAAGATTAAAAAAGAATACTAGTTTTATCTAGAATTCCATAAGCATTAAATGATGCCATCAGAAAGCTTTAGGAAAGTAGTAGGAAGAGAGAAGCTTCAAGAGAAACATGCAAAGAAGTTTAAAATCTTCAATAAATATTGATGTAACTCTCAATTAGATTCTCTGAAACCGTGCTATTCAAATTCATGGTTTGCAAATTGATGCTGGTCCTTCAATAAGATGAGGAATTTGTGCCAGAATATAAAGCAACTGCACATAAAGCAACTAAGCAATATGTTGACTTCAGCTCAAAAATATGTATATATAGTAAGACTTTACTGGTGAAATTTGTGTGTTGATGTACATTTTAGAAGATTCCTATCTTTCTGCAGGCAACTTTTAAGCAGTTATCTTGGCAACACCTCTAGAATTCATTTTGCTTAGTAATGGCAGTAATAAGTAATGCTGAAATATAATACTCCCTAAAATATACTCTTTTATCTTCAAAGAACCCATTAATGCTTTGGATATTGTGGATTTTGTCACCATAAGAATTCCTTTCAAAAGCCCTGCTATGTGTTGTAAACAAGATGTGTAGTTAGAGAAAATATTTACTGAATATATATATATCAGTTACAGTTCAGTCAAGAGACAAAAACACCACCAGTATCTGAATAGGGAATTTAGAAATTCTAAACTTTTATGCATAAAAATAAAAATGTGCCTTTTTTTAAAAATTGAATTGTATACTTTATTTATTTATTTATTTTTTGGTCTTTTTTTGTTGTTGTTGTTGTTGTTGTTGTTGTTGCTATTTCTTGGGCCGCTCCCGCGGCACATGGAGGTTCCCAGGCTAGGGGTTGAATCAGAGCTGTAGCCACCGGCCTACGCCAGAGCCACAGCAACGCGGGATCCGAGCCGCGTCTGCAACCTACACCACAGCTCACGGCAACGCCGGATCGTCAACCCACTGAGCAAGGGCAGGGACTGAGCCCGCAACCTCATGGTTCCTAGTCGGATTCGTTAACCACTGTGCCACGACAGGAACTCCTAAAAATGTGCCTTTTTAAGGCAATTACAAAGAAAATAATTATATCTAATGAATTTAATTTTATGAAAAAAATAACCATTAATTTATCTGTGTTTCTGATACTTTAAACTCCAAAGGTTGGCGTCATGGTAGAACATTCTATTTCTCACAGAAAACCAGTACTGAAAACCATTTTCAGAACAGCCTCCCAGGTAAAATTTAGTAGCTATGTGATCGATATCTTTTTGAGATCTTCTATATGCCATACACCGATATTCAAGTTTAATACATAGTTATCTCCCAGCCATATAATCTTATAATCATATAACCCAACTCAGTAATCTTGCAATTATTGTTTATGTGCACTTTGCTTTTGTTGGCAAATCCTAATACATAAAGTCAGTGATAGACCAGGCTAATCATTCTAGATCAAGCAAAGACATTCATTATATGAACTCAGTTCACCATCTATTTGAAAACAATCTATGACATTCTCAGTTCTTATACTTTTTAACTGTCCTAAGTTTTGTGTTGGCGCAGAAGTTTCATTCATAACAACCTTCTACATATTTAGCTGTAAAACATAATCAAACCATACAAAATGAATTTTCTATGACATGATTTTTTGACAGAAATATCCATCATGTATAATTGGTCCTCTTAGATTAAAAATTACCAAGTAAATCTTAAGCATATCAAATGAAGTAGAAAATGATCATTTTAATTATGAAATCATTAATTATCACCCTGTATGTGTGATTACCTATTGCTTAACTAAGATTTGTATAGAGTTGGGTCATTAGGCTTTCTTTGAAAGTCAGTTACTTAATTAAATAAAAATATGTAATTCACTCCTACGGTCTCATCTAAACGACAGACCACATTTTCATAATAAAAATAGGAATATATGGGATAACTTCCTTATTCCAGTTCATTTGCCCAAGGCTCACTCTGTTCAAGCCTCAGATGAATTATTCCTTCTCGGTCCTTGTACATCAGTCCTTGACATTTTACCATCCTTTCATACCTTTTAAGAAAATTTAAAACTTCCTAAAGAGAATGTACCCTACTTAGAATAGATCAAGAGGTTTAAAGCTAGGAATAATGGTCTATGTCTCACTTTCCCTTGCGGAACTGTGTCCCACATAGTCCACATAGAGTAATCCTTATAGGGCAATGTGTGGACAGACTATCACACAGTTAAGCTCAAACTCAGAACCCATAGGCTCTTAGACTTCCAGACTGACACAGACACACACTATGTGATGGGAGACACTATACTTATCAGAGACAAGCGATATTTTGTTTATACCCACACTGATTATATGTTGCCAAAGCACAACCATTATAAGCACATTACCAGGAGTTCCCAATGTGGCTCAGCTGTAACGAATTTGACTAGTATCCATGAGGATGTGGGTTCAATTCCTGGCCTTGCTCAGTGGGCTAAGGATCTGGTGTTGCTGTGGCTGTGGGGTGGGTCGGCAGCTGCAGCTCTGATTCAATTCCTAGCCTGGGAACTTCCATATACCACACATGCGACCCTAAAAAGAAAAAAAAAAGCAATTTACAAAGCAATAGAACCTGTAGTGTATTGCTAGTCATCAATAGGACATGCATTTGAAGAATAGTAGTAGACAAAGACAGTAAATAGAGATAATTATCTCTGTGTAATCAAGGCAAAGTGCTTACGTGTTAAGTAATGAATTGTGAGCATTTGAAAAATTCCCAGAACATTCTCAGAGCATAGATTCCCTCAAAGCATTCTTTTATATAAATATCTACTGTGTTTTATAGGAATTTAGAGGAATAGTTTGTAGTGTTTTTTGAAATATATTAGATGCTGTATAAACAAGATGAAAGCTATGTGCTATTTTTGTTTTTTACAAAAAAGGCACAAAAACGAATCTATTTGTTAGATATTGAAAACTTCAACCAACCAACAAAACAAACCTAAATTATTTACTGGCACCCACCATAGCATGGATGCCCATTTACCACGTAAAATTCTGTGGTCAAAATACACTGTGGTTTTACTTGTAGTCGCAGCAGTAACTGAATTACCTGGCACATCTCACGCCTGATGTTACAAATTTGGAAACTTGGAAAAAGATTCTATAAACCTCTGGCCTCTTTTCCATTAAAAAATGTTTTGGCATCAGAAAATATTAGTGATCTCCAGCTTAAGTTAGGCAAATTCACTCATACATTGTTTACAATTACAAAGTCCATCACTTCACAGTGTGGACTTAACAAGAAATTTTTAAAAAATTAAAAAGAACTTGATAGCTCTCCCTCTGCTCTAGGAAGATGTCTGTGGTGTGCCTGCAGAAGGTATACATTTCAGAAAATAGACTAAATCTCATCCCCATGTCCACTCCCCTCTGCTCTTGGGTCTTAGTATTTCAAGTTGCATGTTGACGGTATAGCACTGTCAGCATAGCACAAATGGACTTTTCTAATGTTATTACAGATTTGTCCATTCTCCACATAAAACTTGCTTCACTTCCTATTTTTCTTTATCCGTCTCCATAAATATGCTCATATATTATATACATATATATAATCACACACATAGTGATTGTAGAATGAATGAATGATTCCTACTGCAGAGATTTCTCTCTCATTGTTCTCCACTCCCTTTCAATTCAATGATAATGGAGTTTTAGATCTAAATATATTCCAAATCCAGTTTCCAACACCTGACCCTCTCTCTGTTAGAGTCCTATAGTACTCTTGTAAGTGGTCTTAAGTTCTCCTAACTGGATTGAATCCTAATGATGCTCACCTTACATCCTAAAGTTGGTACAACCTAGACTACAGGATTCCCCAGTTGCTGGATGCACAGGATAAATGGAGAGACACATAGGCACTTGAAGACACAGTTACAGCCATGGAGGCTTGATGCTAAGTTGCTGAGTGTGGTTCCCAGGAGGAAGATTGGTGAGGCAACTTCCGTTGCCTCTGTAAGAGTTCCCCACAAAATAAATGCTGAAGGTTAAATTTGCTTTTGACCTTTTCTTGGTAAAAGGGAAAATCCTCTTTGGATTTCTTTCAGTTAGTAGATATAGGTTTGAATATAGGTCTTTCATAATAGCAAAGTGGCATAAAGTGAGCTTTTGTAAAGCAGAGCATGGCTGATTCAAATTTTTATGGACTTTGAGGGTACAACAGAAAGCTAAAATGAAAAAAAGAAGTATTTCAGAGTTTTAACTGGCCTAAAATAGAGATTAATAACATAAGTTTTGTATATATTGCTTAATTTTGTTGTGGTAAAGTATTTTAAAACCATTTGAGTCAGGATTTAGTGATGGAAATAGCAAATACCAAAAAAAGATATCATTTTTTTTTCATTAAGCCAGCTAAATTAGTTGTAGCAAAATGAAAAAAATGAAAAAAAGTGTTCTTATTGTGGCTCAGCAGGTTGAGAACCTAACACAGTGTCCATGGGTGATGTGAGTTTTATACTTGGCCTTGCTCGATGGGTTAAGCATCCCGCAGGCATTGCTGGGGGCTGAGGGTGTGGGCCACAGATACAACTCAGAACTGCTGCTGCTGTGGCTGTGGTGTAGGCCTATAGCTGCAGCTCTGATTTGACCCCTAGACCAGGAACTTGCAAATGCTGCAGATGAGGCCCTAACCCTAAAAATTTTTTTTAAAGATAAAAATAAATTAATTACAGCAGGGAAGACTTCTAGCCACACAAGTATTATCATCTGTTTTTCCTTCAGTAATCTTTATCTTATACTGCTGGGACCAAAGTCTTGAGACCAGATAACTTGTTTTAAAAAAATTTTTTTTTAGGGCTGCATCTGTGGCATATGGAAGTTCCCAGGCTAGGGTCGAATTAGAGCTATAGCTGTCGGCCCACACCACAGCAAGGCAGGATCTGAGTCGCATCTGTGACCCACACCACCACTCATGGCAATGCTGGATCCTTAACCCTATGGAGGCCAGGGATAGAGTGAGGCCAGGGATAGAACCCATGTCCTCATGGATACTAGTTGGATTGTTTCCACTGCACCACAACAGGAACTCCCAGAGACCAGATAACTTTTTATAACGAAATCACAACAATTATGTGGGGGTAATTTGTCATTATTAAGTGTGTAACAGAGTCATGTGGGAGAATGTTGATTTAGGAGCATTATGTATATTCTAATCAAAGGCACATATGTGTGCTTAGTGGGCATTGCAATATAAGGCTGGATTTTGGTGTGGTCAGATATTCAGTTGGGAAACTGGAGAACTAGGGGAAAATATATTTTCCTACTTAAGGAATATGGAAATATGATAAGTGCAAATAATTGAAATATTTACGGTATTCCAGTTGTCTGACATATAGTTTTATTCCCCAATCAATATAAGGCAAATTCATCAAGTTTACTTCTAGATAAAAAATCAGGTTCTATTACATTTAACATGTTTGGTTTGCCAAATGTCAAGTATCTTATATTAAATATTAAAATAATATCATTTAAACTAGATTTAAAATGGGAGCAATGTGACTTAATTTCACATAAATTTAGATATTATCAAACATACAGCAATGAACTTTAAAGGGTCAAATATCTATTACAAGAAAAAGAAGGAAAAATCTTTAAAAAGAGAGGATATGATTAATATTATTATATTAAAATATAATTATTGTTAAAAAAAGAAAATAAGAACCTGAGGAAAATACCCCCCAAATCATTGATTCTATCTTCTGTCATGTGTACCCATATGTGTATTTTTTTTGGACTCCTCTTCCTGACTTCTCCTTAATTTGATTATTTTAATCATATTTGTGTAAAATAGAAGACATTGAAATGCAAAGGATAAAATAAACTTCCTTAATATTTTATTTCACTTGTTGATTCAATTTAGGTCCAAATATATGGTGGTTCTTACAAAAAGAGAGTGATTTTGTTTAATCTCTGGAAAGGAATGTTCTTTGTACCTAGGTAGTTTGTACAGATCTGGTCTTGGAAGAGAGGGTTTAGTAATAGAAAAAAGATGGTGTTGCACACTTGATCCTTCAACAATGTAAGTTGGAATTGCATGGGTCCACTTGTAGACAGATTTTTTTTTTCTCAGTAGTAAATACGGCAAAAATACATAATCCATGGTTGGTTGAATCCGCTGATGCAGAGGGTCAATAAGTTATACACAATTTTCAACTCAGTGGATAGTTGGAGCTCCTAATTCCTGGGTTGTTCAAGGGCCAAATGTATTTACAAACCTCCTGAGTATAAGCAAAAAAACACAAATTCAGGCCCAGTATTATGTGCAGATTTCTGTCACGTTTTACTAAAAGTTTAAGGTTATGTATCTTCTTCCTCCTCTAGAATATAAGTTCTAAAAGCATCAAAATCTGTCACTATTTGTTCACTGTTCCTTTCTTAGTGTCTAGAAAAAAAAAAACTTGGCTGTTATTCTATAACAACAGTTATAGAAGGATGAATGAATGAATGAAAGAGTGAAATGTATTATGATTTACTCATAATCCAGATGCTTCCCACAGTAAATTTTTTTGTTTGTTTGTTTGTTTTTTAGAGCTGCACATTTGGCATATATAGGTTCCCATGCTAGGGGTCAAACCTGAGCTACAGCTGCCAGCCTACACCACAACCACAGCAACACAGGCTCTGAACTGCATCTGCAACCTACACCACAGCTCACAGCAATGCTGGATCCCAACCCACGGAGTGAGGCCAGGGATTGAACCCACAACCTCATGGTTACTAGTCAGATTCATTTCTGCTGCACCACAACAGGAACTCCCTCCACAGTAAATTTCTAATAATTTTTTTTTTAGCTGATTCTGGCTCTTTTATCTAAACTGCAGAATACCAGTTTGATTATCAAATATATATTGAGCAGGACATTTAACACAGCTTTAACTTTGTTTACTAATTGTTAATTTGTATTGCTCAGGAAAACTTGGGGCATATTATGTATATTTTTATTTTTATTTTTTTAGGGCTGCACCCATGGCATATGGAAGTTCCCAGGCTAGGGGTCGAATTGGACCTGCAGTTGCTGGCCTATGCCACAGCTGCAACAACATTGAATCCAAGCCACGTCTGCGATCTACCCCACAGCTCAGTGGCAACTTTGGAACCTTAAACCCTGAGTGAGGCCAGGGGTAGAATCTGCATCCTCATGGATATTAAGTTGGGTTCTTTACCACTGAGCCACAATGGGAACTCCTGTATTTTTTAATATATATACATTATTATGATATGCTATTGAGATAGACATCTATTATTTATTTTTTTAGTGCCATCAATTCATCTGTTTTAATATCTAAATTGGAATGACTATTAACATTGACATTTTACAAGTGTTTTTTAAAGACTAAGATTTTAGGTGTTGAAAGAATTTACTTACATATTTATTTATAAAATTTGGTATAAGCTTGGCCAACTTGCTTTTTGTATTATTTATTCCAGCTGGGAGAATAGATAACATATATTCTGGGAATTATGAAAAGATAGAGAAAAAGCAGTAGCAATATTTTCATCCCAATATTAAGAGATAAAAATAAGGACTAGGGGGAGATTGTACAAATTTTATTGTGTATGTTCAAAAATTGGATTTCCTGCTTATTTCCTGCTTCATATATTTCAAACAACAAATCTGCAGCCAAATGATGATTCTGAGCCAAGCAAATACTGTGGTGGAAAGGTCATTTTGCAGAAATAATAGTATTTTAACTTTCTCTTCTGTGGATGAGTTAATGCCATGATGCTGATACCTTCCCCATTTAGATAAGAGAAGATAAAGGAAATTGTATTCAATTTTAATATTTCCTTTGTCACTTTGAATAAAATCCATTAATGCTTGGGCTTTTACAAAGATGTCCTATGTGAACAGAAAATACAGCCAGGTTATTAACTGAATGTAATTGCCTGGTGATAACAGACCCTTTGAGTCTCTATTTGACACATTTAACTTCAGAAAAGGCTATCAATTAGGGTCCCACATTTAAAGCAAGTGGAAAATTATGCACGGACACTTTTAACAAAAAGATGACACTTCCATAAAATAGTACATATCGTTTTTAGAATACCAAATTCCTACTTCAGTATTGTTTAAGAATGAAAGGACTTAATACCTTTTCTTTTTTGTTCCCAAGTTCTCAAAGGTATAAGGTAGCTAAATATGGCTAAGCCTCCAATGCTGTATAGAATATATATCCACAAAGCCATGTTGCTTCTTACCCTGGTGAATCTGTTCAAACAATTCAGATGATGCCAATAAAATAAAATGTGTGTGTGTGTGTGTGTGTGTGTATGTGTGTGTGTTTTAAGGGTTTCTAGTAATGAAGCATACTAATTAGAACACTGAAAGTGTCATTAACTTTATAAGCCAGAAACTTGATTTTGAAGTCTCAAGTCCAAAGCATTCTGTGTTCAGAGATACCATTCATGTCTGGATTCCTGATGGGATAGGCAGTGGATATTAATGGAAGGACACTGACTCTGGTGGAAACCTAGGTCCAAACCTTTGGATCTGTGGGATCCCTTTTTAAAACTTTTGAGGGTTTCTTCTGTGATAGGCAAAAGCTTTTCTAAACATATAATAAACACCATATCAAGAATTTAGGCAACCCTGGGAGTTCTCTTGTGGTGCGGCAGGTTAAGGATCCAGTATTGTCACTGTAGCAGCTTGGTGACGTGTTTCCATCCCTGGCCTGGGAACTTCCACAGGCTCTGGTTGTGGCAAAAGAAAAAAAAAATTAAATTAAATTTGTGCCATATTTTAGATTCCGCATGTGATATCATATGGTATTTGTCTTTCTGCCTTCACTTAGTATGAGAATGACACTATTGATAATAATTTTTTCCCCTCTTTTTGCCTTTTCTAGGGCTGTACTTGTGGCATATGGAGGTTCCCAGGCTAGGGGTCGAATCAGAGCTATAGCCGCCGGCCTACGCCAGAGTCATAGCAACTCAGGATCCGAGCCTGTCTGCGACCTACACCACAGCTCATGGCAACACCGGATCCTTAACCCACTGAGGAAAGCCAGGGATCGAACCCTCAACCTCATGGTTCCTAGTCGGATTTGTTAACCACTGAGCCACAATGGGAACTCCAACACTATTGATAATAATTTTGAATTCCTGATTCCAGACAACATATTCCCAAGTTTTTTTGATAAACCATCTGTATTCTTTATGTCATATACATGAGAGTCAGGCATAGGCTTTTCTAGTCGATATAGGAACAGAATTGATGCATGTCTGTTAATTATACACTAAGACAATTCAATAATTTTAACAATAAAAACTAATTTATTGAAAAGAGATGATGGGTCAAACTATTTTCCCATTTTTAGGATAACGAGTCTGAAGCTTAATAAAGTTGAAGTCATTTCCCTTAAGTCATAAAAGCAAAGAAGGAGGCAGGACACAAACCTAGGTCACACTTTCTCCGAAATATTTGCTTCTCTTTAAAAATAGCTATCTAGGGTATAAATGTGTTGACTGATAGATTACAAAGCACCAAATCTCCTGCTAAACTTCAATCCAGTAAATCTGTCTAAAATCCAAGATGATTTTTCCCCTATTGGCTATTACTTACTGCTGGCAGCATGGACAATGATTAGTCAAACCAGTTTTGTAGAAGAGGAAACCAATGATCAAATAGCCAATGATCAAATGCCTTCTCTGACTTCCTAGAGTAAGATCTTTCCATGAGCCTATGAACTTTTTCCAACAAATTTATGTACTTCCTGTACCTCAAAGGCCTTTCTCAACCATGTTTACCAGATGATTGTCTCTTCATCCCCAAAAGATTAACTGGATATCACTTTCATTATGCAGTTTCTCCTGAACACTTTCTCTACAAAGGATGTACTTTATTTATTTTTGTACAGTCAGCATACAGCCATTCTGTAATAAGCTCTTTGGGTTAAAAATGATCCTGTAATTTCAATATTGTGTATTATTTAAAGTTCATATTTCTTTTTTCTTAACTTTTATTTATTATTGTGGCAAAATCTTTTTTAGTTGCAGCTGTCAAATTTGGATTAGGGCTGTTTTTTCCCTTTAAACATTACTAAATTTTATGCAGGGATATTTTCCCTCAGTGAGAAAGAGGAGACATTGGCATTATACCAAGTAGGCTGATTCAGCAAGAATGCACCTGGCACACTCAAATCATTTTGTTTTAAATTTTTAGTTTCTCTGCTGTGAAAAGCTGTAATGGGTCACATAGTAGCTAGGGACAGAATGCTCATGCAAATTCCATTTTAATTCCTTATTGTCTTAGATCAACCATGGTGATTCTTTTGTCAATACAGAAGACTTTAATATATCTTGGCTATGTGAGTGATGAAAGCAAGACTTCTATTTTACTTTAATTGTTTCCCTGTATACATTCCTCCATTTGCAGAAGAAAAATTAACACTGCACATATGAGTCAATGGTTTGACTAGATCATTACAGGTAGTTGATTTTAAATATAGAAACACTTTTATAAATAGAGGATTGAATTCAGTGAGACCATGAATGCTTTAAAATACATTTATACAGGCATATTCTAAAATTCAAAATCCTAAAAAGTATTACCTATCATAACTACATAAAATATTTTAAATATTTTCACCAGTACTTGTCTGAGATAGAAAAGTGATTTTGCCCTCAAAATAATCAACAGTAAACTAAAATATATTGAGTTCCTACAATGTCCTAATAGTTATGCTAAATTATATACATTTTTAAACATTTCACTACAAAATAATTCAATATAATATTTATGGTATTCATAATATAGATACAGAAGAGCTAAGATTAAATTCTCAAAATCACACATCTTCTAAGTAATAAACTAGGTGTTGGACTCCCAAATCTATGCTTGCTTTATGTCCTCAGTTTATTAGAGAAAATGTGATACAGTTGTGAGAATAATCTTAGAATAATGTTTATATTTATATTTATTTTTCATGAATATAAAGACTGTGATTCTATGAGATTCTTTTTTTGGAAATATGACTCTTAAACTGGTCATGCCTGATGGAAATAAACATCATCCCTCAAATATCCATTATTTCTTTGCTGGAGCAAGCATAAATGTAGTTAAACATTCTTGGTTGGCAATACCACCAATAGTGTTGAAAATGACAATATGTATGTCGTAGAACAAGACTGATGAAATTGCAGTCTCAGCTATGCAAATAACTGTTAATATTATCAACTATACAAATAACTGTTAATAGTTATCAACATAAGTGATTTTGAAATGGTGGATTAAAAAATTAAACTACTCAAGGTTAGTTTTTTGTTTTTTAAATATGTGTGAGGTTGTTGACAACACTGAGAAGGACTTCATGTTAGCATCAAAAATAGCAGGTTACTCTTTGCCATAGTAAAGAGAGGATTTATATCTGGCCAATGGGAAAGAATGTTGATATATGTTTTGGTGTTATAATCCTTTTTTTTTTGTCTTTTGTCTATTTTGTTGTTGTTGTTGTTGTTGCTATTTCTTGGGCCGCTCCCGCAGCATATGGAGGTTCCCAGGCTAGGGGTTGAATTGGAGCTGTAGCCACCGGCCTACGCCAGAGCCACAGCAACGCGGGACCCGGGCCGCGTCTGCAACCTACACCACAGCTCACGGCAACGCTGGATCGTTAACCCACTGAGCAAGGGCAGGGACCAAACCCACAACCTCATGGTTCCTAGTCGGATTCGTTAACCACTGCGCCACGACGGGAACTCCTGTCTTTTTTCTTTCTTTTTTTTTTTTTTTTTTGGTGTTATAATCCTGAAGGAAAAATAACAGCTGGTCCAATTTTGAATAAGTAAGGCTAATCTTTGGTTTATACTAAATTGAAAATGCCAAATAATGGCATAAGTTATTCATAATTTTTAAACCAGTAATAATTCAAACCTCTCTGGAAAAAAATAGAACTAATTTCCAAAATTCTTTTTTGCAAGAAAATGTTTAGCTGAAAGTAAAGTGAATATAATTTAGTTTCTTGCTGTTTTATTTAAGAATTTTTTTTTCAAGTGTTCAGTGAAGAATCTAATTTTTATTTTATTTATTTATTTATTTATTTATTTTCCCACTGTACAGCAAGGGGGTCAGGTTATCCTTACATGTATACATTACAATTACATTTTTTCCCCCACCCTTTCTTCTGTTGCAACATGAGTATCTAGACAAAGTTTTCAATGCTATTCAGCAGGATCTCCTTGTAAATCTATTCTAAGTTGTGTCTGATAAACCCAAACTCCCGATCCCTCCCACTCCCTCCCCCTCCCCCTCCCATCAGGCAGCCACAAGTCTCTTCTCCAAGTCCATGATTTTCTTTTCTGGGGAGATGTTCATTTGTGCTGGATATTAGATTCCAGTTATAAGTGATATCCTATGGTATTTGTCTTTGTCTTTCTGGCTCATTTCACTCAGTATGACATTCTCTAGTTCCATCCATGTTGCTGCAAATGGCATTATGTCATTCTTTTTTATGGCTGAGTAGTATTCCATTGTGTATATATACCACCTCTTCCGAATCCAATCATCTGTCGATGGACATTTGGGTTGTTTCCATGTCCTGGCTACTGTGAATAGTGCTGCAATGAACATGCGGGTGCACGTGTCTCTTTTAAGTAGAGTTTTGTCCGGATAGATGCCTATGAGTGGGATTGCGGGGTCATGTGGAAGTTCTATGTATAGATTTCTAAGGGATCTCCAAACTGTTCTCCATAGTGGCTGTACCAGTTTACATACCCACCAACAGTGCAGGAGGGTTCCCTTTTCTCCACACCCCCTCCAGCACTTGTTATTTGTGGATTTATGAATGATGGCCATTCTGACTGGTGTGAGGTGATATCTCATGGTAGTTTTGATTTGCATTTCTCTTATAATCAGCGATGTTGAGCATTTTTTCATGTGTTTGTTGGCCATCTGTATATCTTCTTTGGAGAAATGTCTATTCAGGTATTTTGCCCATTTTTCCATTGATTGATTGGCTTTTTTGCTGTTGGGTTGTATAAGTTGTTTATATATTCTAGAGATTAAGCCCTTGTCAGTTGCATCATTTGAAACTGTTTTCTCCCATTCTGTAAGTTGTCTTTTTGTTTTCTTTTGGGTTTCCTTTGCTGTGCAAAAGCTTTTCAGTTGGATGAGGTCCCATGGGTTTATTTTTGCTCTAATTTCTATTGCTTTGGGAGACTGACCTGAGAAAATATTCATGATGTTGATGTCAGAGAGTGTTTTGCCTATGTTTTCTTATAGGAGTTTGATGGTGTCCTGTCGTATATTTAAGTCTTTCAGCCATTTGGAGTTTATTTTTGTGCACGGTGTGAGGGTGTGTTCTAGTTTCATTGCTTTGCATGCAGCTGTCCAGGTTTCCCAGCAATGCTTGCTGAAGAGACTTTCTTTTTCCCATTTGATGTTCTTGCCTCCCTTGTCAAAGATTAATTGACCATAGGTGTCAGGGTTTATTTCCGGGTTCTCTATTCTGTTCCATTGGTCTGTCTGTCTGTCTGTTTTGATACCAGTACCACACTGTTTTGATGACTGTGGCTTTGTAGTATTTCTTGAAGTCTGGGAGAGTGATGCCTCCTGCTTGGTTTTTGTTCCTCAGGATTGCTTTGGCGATTCTGGGTCTTTTGTGGTTCCATAGAAATGTTTGGATTGTTTGTTCTACTTCTGTGAAAAATGTCATGGGGAATTTGATAGGGATTGCATTGAATCTGTAGATTGCTTTGGGTAGTATGGCCATTTTTACAATATTGATTTTCCCAATCCAGGAACATGGAATATCTTTCCATTTCTTTCCATCTTCTTTGATTTCTCTGATTAAAGTTTTATAGTTCTCAGCATATAGGTCCTTTACCTCCTTGGTCAGGTGTATACCGAGGTATTTGATTTTGTGAGGTGCAATTTTAAAAGGTATCATATTTTTGTATTCCTTTTCTAATAGTTCATTGCTGGTATACAGAAATGCAACTGACTTCTGAATGTTAATCTTATATCCTGCTACTTTGCTGAATTTATTAATCCGTTCAAGGAGTTTTGGGGTTGAGTCCTTCGGGTTTTCTATGTATAGTATCATGTCATCTGCATACAGTGACAGTTTGATCTCTTCTATTCCTATCTGGATGCCTTTTATTTCTTTTGTTTGTCTAATTGCTGTGGCTAGGACTTCCAAAACGATGTTGAAGAGCAGTGGTGAGAGTGGGCATCCCTGTCTTGTTCCCGATTTGAGTGAGAAGGCTTTCAGTTTTTCCCCATTGAGGATTATATTTGCTGTGGGTTTCTCATAAATGGCTTTGATTATATTCAGGAATGTTCCCTCTATACCCACTTTGGCGAGGGTCTTGATCATGAATGGATGTTGGACTTTGTCAAATGCTTTTTCTGCGTCTATTGAGATGATCATATGATTTTTGACTTTTTTTTGGTTAATGTAGTGTATGATACTGATGGATTTGCGTATGTTGAACCATCCTTGTGAACCTGGGATGAACCCAACCTGGTCATGGTGTATAATTTTTTTGGTATGTTGTTGGATTCGGTTGGCTAAGATTTTGTTGAGGATTTTTGCATCTATATTCATCAATGATATTGGGCGATAGTTTTCTTTTTTGGTGGTATCTCTGTCTGGTTTTGGAATGAAGGTGATGGTGGCAGCATAGAATGTCTTTGGGAGTATTCCTTCTTCTTCAACCTTTAGAAAGAGTTTAAGGAGGATGGGCACCAGTTCGTCTTTATATGTTTGATAAAATTCACCTGTGAAGCCATCTGGTCCTGGGCTTTTATTTGTAGGGAGTGATTTTATGACCTCTTCCATTTCATTTCTAGTGATCGGTCTGTTCAGTTGGTCTGTTTCCACTTGATTCAGTTTTGGCAGGCTGTAAGATCCTAGAAAATTGTCCATTTCTTCCAGATTGTCAAACTTGTTGCCATATAGTTGTTCATAGTATTCTCTTATGTTTTTTTGTATTTCTGCTGTATCCATTGTGATTTCTCCTTTTTCCTTTATAATTTTGGTTATTTGGGTTCTTTCTCTCCTCTTTTTAGTGAGTCTGGCCAGGGGTTTGTCAATTTGGTTTACCTTTTCAAAGAACCAGCTCTTGGTTTTATTAATTTTCTCTATTGTTTTTTGAGTCTCTATTTTATTGATTTCTTCTTTGATCTTTATAATTTCCTTCCTTCTGCTGACTTTAGGACTTTTTTGTTCTTCTTTTTCTAATTCATTTAGGTGGAGGGTTAAGTTGTCCATTTGGGATCTTTCTTCTTTTTTGAGAAAGGCCTGTATTGCTATAAATTTCCCTCTGAGCACTGCTTTCGCAGCATCCCATAGATTTTGAGCGGTTGTGTCTTCACTATCATTTGTTTCAAGGTAGTTTTTAATTTCCTTCTTGATTTCCTCATTGACCCATTGGTTTTTTAGTAGCATGTTGTTTAGTCTCCATGTAGTAGGTTTTTTCTCTTTCCTTTTCCCATGGTTGATTTCTAATTTCCTGGCATTGTGGTCAGAGAAGATACTTGAGATAATTTCTATGCTCCTAAATTTATTGAGATTCGCTTTGTGTCCCAATATGTGGTCGATTCTTGAGAATGTTCCATGAGCATTTGAGAAGCATGTGTATTCTGCTTTTTTTGGATGTAGTGTCCTGAAGATATCAATGAAGTCTAACTTTTCTATTGTTTCCTTTAGGATCTTTGTTGCTTTATTGGTTTTCTGTCTAGAGGATCTGTCCATTGATGTGAGGGGGGTATTAAGGTCTCCTACTATGATTGTATTCTCATCCATATCTCCCTTTATGTCTGTTAATATTTGTTGTATGTATCTGGGTGCTCCTGTATTTGGGGCATATATGTTGACGATAGTAACATCCTCTCCTTGGATGGATCCCTTAATCATTAAGTAGTGTCCTTCTTTGTCTTTATGTCTTTTGTTTTAAAGTCTATTTTGTCTGATATGAGTGTTGCGACTCCTGCTTTTCTGTCATGTCTATTGGCATGAAATATTTTTCCCCACCCTTTCACTTTCAATCTGTATGTATCTTTTGTCCTAAGGTGAGTTTCTTGTAGGCAGCATATTGAAGGTTTTTGCCTTTTTATCCACTCAGCCTCTCTGTGTCTTTTGATTGGGGCATTCAGTCCATTGACATTTAAGGTGATAATTGATAGATGATTATTTATTGCCATTTGAACCTCGTGTTCCAGTTGATTCTATGGTTCTCCATTCTTCCTTTCTTTTTTTTTTTTTGGTTGGATGGTCTCCTGTTATTATCTGCTTGAGTGTATTTTTTTTTTTCATTTTTTGCAAATGCAATATTTGGTTTTGGCTTGTGGTTGCCCTGTTTTTTAAGGATGCTAACCCCTTCCCATAATTGTGTGTTTTAGCCTGATGGTCCTGTAAGTTCAAACACTTCATTACTATATTAAAATTAAGAAGAGAAACATACAAACAAACAAAAAGGGTTATTTACTTCCTAACATCCCTTGCCCACATTTTATGGTTTTGATGACTCTCTTTTATTTTTTTCTTTTCAATTTTATTTTGTTTGAAGCATGTTCATGATTAAATCTGTATGCTGGCTTATTTGAGTGACTGCTCTCTGATTGCGGTTTCCTCAGTCCTAGTTCTTCCTCTTCTTCTTCTTCTTTTTTTCTTTTCTTTTTTCTTCCCTTTTCTTCCTTTCTTTTTGGTTTAGAGAAGCCCTTTCAATATTTCCTTTAACCTGGGTTTTGTGTTGCAGTATTCTTTAAGTTTTTGTTTCTTGGAAAAAATTTTTATTTCCCCTTCTATTTTAAATGATATTCTTGCTGGATAGAGTATTCTAGGTTGCATATTTTTTCCTTTGAGCACTTTAAATATCTCTTGCCATTCCCTCCTGGCCTGGAGTGTTTCTGTAGAGAAGTCAGCTGATATTCTTATGGGGGTTCCCTTGTAGGTAACATTCTGTTTTTCTCTTGCTGCCTTTAGGATCCTCTCTTTATCACTAACTTTTGCCATTTTTAGTATGATGTGTCTTGCTGTGGGTCTGTTTGGGTTCAGTTTGTTTGGGGCCCTCTGTGCTTCTTGTATCTTGAACCCAGTATCCTTTAGATTTGGGAAGTTTCCAGCGATAATTTCTTCAAATATATTTTCCATCCCCTTATCTTTTCTACTCCTTCTGGAATTCCTATTCTGCGTAGATTGGTCCACTTTATCTTATCCCATAGGTCTCTTATATTGCTTTCCAGTTTTTGGATTCGGTTTTCTGTCTGTTGACCGGATTGAGTGATTTCCATTAGTCTATCTTCCATATCACTGATTCGTTCTTCTGCATTATTCATTCTGGTTTTTACTGCCCTTAGTTCAGTTTGCATCTCTGCAAATGAATGTTCTAGTTTTTCTTGGCTCCTCCTTATATGTTCTAGTTCCTTTCTGAGGGTATCTGCATTACTGTTCATATCTTCTCTTAATTCCTTCAGTATTTTCACTATTTCTCTTTTGAACTCCAGGTCTGTCAGACTGCCGAGATCTGTCTCATTGTTGACTGTTTTAGGTGAGTTCTCC
Organism: Phacochoerus africanus; assembly: GCF_016906955.1. Classification (NCBI taxonomy): domain Eukaryota; kingdom Metazoa; phylum Chordata; class Mammalia; order Artiodactyla; family Suidae; genus Phacochoerus; species Phacochoerus africanus. The sequence goes on from NC_062545.1 coordinate 155,953,958, forward strand.
TGTTGGTTTGACTGGGGGTGGTTTCTCTGCTTCTTCATCTTGCTTGTTGTTTTCTTTCTCCTGAGGGAGTTGTACTCTCCCTTATCAGGCAGTGCTTGCCTTGTCACTGCCGTGGAATATTTCCTGAGGGCTGGCATTGTTGGTCAGTCTTTTTTGAGGCAGTGTGGCTTTTCTGGAGTGTTGATGGGGCTAACAGTGTTTCTTTGAAGCAAAGGAGGACTTCCTGAGGGCAGACAGGACTGGGAGGTCCACACCACGATGGTAGCAGATTTCACTTGGTCATGCAGAGCTTGCTCTGGTGTTTTTAGGCTGTGGGGTTCTTGCAGGGGGTTGGCGGTGTTGGGCAGCTGTTCCTCAGGAGTGCAGCACCCCCTGGGGGCTGGAGCAGCTATCTGGGTCACTGAGAACCTAAGAGGCTCTTCCCTAGGGCAGCCCAACTCAGAAGGATGGCCTGAGAATGTAGGCAGATGTTTTCACAGTCTGGCCAAGCTTGTTGCAGCTTTTCTGGGCTGCAGGGGCTCTTCTAGGGGGCTGGTGGTGCTGAGCAGATATTCTGCAGGAGTGGGGCACCCCCTAGGGGCTTGGGCGGGGAGCAGGGCCACTGGAAACCCAAGAGGCTCCTCCCCAGAGCAGCCCGATTCAGAAAGACCGCCTGAGATCTTTTCCTGACTCGGCCAGGCTTGTTGCAGCTTTTCTGGGCTGTAGGGGGTCCTGCCTGGAGCTGGCAGTCCTATGCAGCTGATCCACTAGGGCACCCCCTGGGGGCTTGGGCGGGTAGCAGGGCCGTTGGAAACTGAAGAGGCTCCTCCCCGGGGCAGCCTGACTCAGAAAAACCGTCCAGGAATTAGGCTGATCTATTCACTGCCTGGCTAGGCTTGTTCTAGCTTTTCTGGGCTGCAGGCCTTTTCTCAGGGGCTGGTGGTGTTTGGTGCTACTCTGCGGAAGTGTAGCCCCTCCAAAGGGCAAGCAGGCCTGTGCAGGGACAGCCCCTGCGGTGGTAGGCTTCAGGCAATTGTTGAGGCCAGCCCTCCTGGATGGCAGGCAGCCCCAGGTCCGGTGAGAGCATAGGGGGTGGTGGGGGTGGGGGGAAGGGATGCACTGGGAAGCACAGCTTTCCGCGAGCTAGCGGGCCTGTAAGCTTGCTGTGGCATGGGGGGTATTCTATGGGGACCCACCCCTTCTTCTCTCCCCTCCCCAGCACAGGCGCAGACCAGGCTCTTCTCCCAGGTTCCCTCTGATGCGGCTTTCCACTTCCCCGCCCCTAGAGTATTGCTCCCTTCCTCTGCGACAGCTTTGTTTTCTAGTCTCCCAGGCAGTCTCTGCCCCGTCAAATGGTTTCTAGACCTCCCAAGCAGTTTCCACTCCGCCCCACCCCCCCAGCCCGGGGACTAACCTCTGGAGCCTAGGTCTCGGTGCCCAGCCCCCACCCAGGCGTCCCCCCGCCCTTTCCCGGGGACTAACCTCTGGAGCCGAGGACTTGGTGCCCAGCCCCCACCCAGGCATCTCAATTTTTGGTGACTGTGCCCGTAGTTCAGATGGTCCGTTCGGTTCTTGATCGGCTTTTCTGTACTCCAACTTACTGCTACACTCTTCTCTGCATCTGGAGATTCCTCCAGTTCGTTTGATCTTTCCCCTGGTAGGTGACTTTCCAGGGTGGGGGATCCCTTTCTCCTCCGCAGTTCCCTTTCGGGAGCGCCCGTCCCGCTCGGATTCACCTTCTCTCACTCTCCTCTTTTCTCCCATTCTGCCCCGTAATGTCACGAACTTCTTGCCATTATTGGAGTTTAGGTTCTTCTGCCAGCGATTGGTTGCTGTTCTGTGCGAGTCATTTATTCTGTAGATGTGCTTTTTTTTGTTGTGTTTGTGGGAGAGGGCGAGCGTGTCCCCCTACTCCTCCGCCATCTTGTCCTCTCTATTTAAGAATTTTTACTTATTTATGGTAACTTCCTTGATAAAACCTTATGCTTTTAAATAGATCATTTTTAAAAATCATGTGGAATGTGAAATTTCAAAAATAAAATTTAATGTGATATAAATTAAAACAAAATATGAAGGATTAATAATTAAAAGGATAAAATGCTGTTTATTAAAGTTACTAATCATAAAATCTGAAGTCTATGCTAGTTATATTTTAATGGTTAAAATTTCAATCCTGAAAACCATTATGCAATCTTAGTACTGCAACACTGCATAAATTTTGTATGTTTAAATAGTAAATGTAAATTTTACAGATTTAAAAGCAAGATGAAAAACAGGAGTTCCATTGTGGTGCAGTGGAAACAAATCCGACTAGGAACTCTGAGGTTGCACGTTTGATCCCTGACCTCGCTCAGTGGGTTAAGGATCTGACGTTGCCATAAGCTGTGGTGTAGTTCGCAGACACAGCTTGGATCCTGTGTTGTTGTGGCTGTGGCGTAGGCCAGCAGCTGTAGCTCAGATTTGACCTCTAGCCTGGGAACTTCCATATGCCACCAGTGTGAGCCTAAAAAGAAAAAAAAAATCACAGGTAAGAACTCAAGTCTAACTTTAAATGAGGGTCAGATCTATAACAAGCTGTTTATAATAATTATAAAATACTATTGGGGAAAGGAAGAATTGGAAGTTTGGGATTAGCAGAGGCAAACTATTATATAAAAGATGTCTAAAAAACAAGGTCCTACTGTATGGCCCAGGGAACTATATTCAATATCCTGTGAAACCATGATAGAAAAATATGAAAAAGAATATATAGAGATATACATATGTACATATAGTCACTTTGCTATATAGCAGAAGTCAACACATTATAAATCAATTATAATTCAATTAAAAAATTTAAAAAAAAGAAAAAATCTGAATCAAAAGTAGATTTCCTTAATTCAATGGTTATGTCACAGGGGTACATACCATAAAAATAAAACCAAGTATCAGATTTCCCACTATTCTTTTTTATATGGAGGAGCCTTTATACTATGGCTTAGAGTTTCAGTGTAACAAAATAGTGGAAAATGATCTATGGGCTCTGGTAGACATGAATTGAAGTCAGCCTCACAAATGTTCTAGCCCATTTGTAACTGGCCAAGTTCCAAAACAGGTATCAACCTCAATATGCCTATGTAACATAAATAAGAACCCTACCCAATGAAATCCATAGAATGCAATGGGCAACACACAGAAGGAATTAAATAAGGGTGGCTATTTTTGAAATCTGTTGCTAAGCGGTCTTATTATGTGAGAAGTCACCTTGCTGTAGAGGCATTTCACACCTGTGGCAGGTGTGAAAAACATACCTACAGAGGACTAACTTGGTCACCAGGGGAAATCTTAATATGAAACTCTGTTTGCAAGCCTTGCCATTTAAATAGGTTTCTGAAGAATACAGAGAGTTCTATGCCTGTGTCTGGCACATGTTACTGGAGACAAATTCTAGAAATAACTTTGGGTCAGGACAACTCAGCCTTATGTGATCAGCGGGAAGGCAGAGAAATGGGAACCATGATTACACATTGATTAAGCAGTATCACATATACAGTCAAACACCAAGTCCCCTGTTCTCTGCGTTAAAAGCAAAATATGAACAGGTGTAAAATCATTTAAATATTATGTAAATGTGATATGCTACATGAAATAAGACAGAATACCTACTTTTCCAAGCAGAATAAGATGATTAAAATAATTAAATATGATAGAACCTTGATAGAAAATGAGATAAAGTCATAACACTAAAGTTAATTATGGAAACACTCATCTAAATCATTAAACACATAGAAAAAACTCTCAATAAGTATTTGAACATAAATTCACCTAAAGTATTAGGTTGTCTGAAAAGAGGAAAATCTTTGTATAGAAAAATAACATTATTTGTCACTCATGAACTTCATATAGTGAAGTTGGAGAGGTAGCAATTCTATAGGGCAGAGACAATAACAGACCAAGGTAACAATCACAAAGTGGACAGTATTTAAGCTTTTCTATTTCACTTTTAGACTTTGCATGATGACAGTCTTATAGCCAAAGGCATCATCTAAATTAAAAGAAAGATAAATGATTTTTAATGCACATAAGAAGCCAAAATATTAATAATAAAGTAGACAGAAACATCATTTCCTTCCTGTATTGCCTTTGGGAGTCAAGGTCAAACTAAACTTTGCTGTAGCTTTAGCACGTATGTGCTCATAGGAACAAGTATTCCAAGTAGAAAACATTCTCCCACTGGGAATCTGACACAAATAACCTAGAAGACGCTGCTGAATAGATCAACTTATAATGATCTATTTTGTCACTTAATATATCTAACTTTGGATTTGAGCTCTCTCTAAAATCATGTATCAGAACAAAACATAGTTGTATGCATACATACCAACAGACTACTCGAACTTTGGAATACAGCATATAGGCAGGAGTACAGATATTAGCCAAAAAATGGGCCTAGGGCCTTGCAACAGAGTTGCTAGGAGCTGTAGCTGCATTGCTGGAAGAAATGCGTAAATGCAGAGGCCAGAATGTCAGAATGTACAGGAGTTTATTCAGCTTCACTTCTGGCATCTCCATAGTTACAATGAATATAACCTTAACTGGCATCATGCAACCTCTATGACACCACTCTATCCAATGCTGGTGCTGCGAGGTAAGACAGTAGAACAAGGAAGATCAGGGTTTGGGGGGCATATTGCTATGGTCTGGATGGATGTTACCTCTAATGGGACATCCACAAGCTATTCATTGCTTTGGTTTGATGCAGAAGACTTGTATTTTCTTTTTCTTTTTCTTTTTTTTTTACTTTTTGTAGTTCTGTAGTTCTCTGTCTCTCTCTCTACCTCCCTGAAAAATCATTTCTGTATGCTCAGTCATGACACGATGTAATTTTCTTACAGATGAGAGCTTGTCTTCTGAAAAAATTAAAACACGTTGAACAGATTCTCACCCATAATAAAAAGCTATTGGAAAGCCTAACTGCAGTAATATACCTAAGGAAAAAGATAAAGCATAATTTCCTTTTACAGATTAGCATGGAAGAATCAGGAATAGTTCTTGCTTCATGATTCTGAACGTAAACACCATTTCTCTTTATAGGAAAAGAAGCACATTGAGAAAAAAAAATTAAATGTCCCTTTTTAAAAAAAGTTTTTAGTAGTGGACACTTTATTAGTCCTGCAGTGAATTTTTTACTTCCCTTGAATGGTGAAACCATTCTCAGGGGATTTGAAAATAATTATTTCAGTCAAAGGGTGTAGTACTCCTGAACTTGCATAATTTCCCAAAAGAAAAATTAAATCAGAATTATGTGAGTATATCAGTGCAAATCCAGTTGACCCTGAGGAAATGCCTGGAAAGAAATAAGGATGTAGTAAGCCACAAAAATCAGGCTCGCCTAACTTATCCTCAGCAATCCTTCTGGAGTGATCATTTTCAGGAAAACCACAAGTACATAAAATATCAGTGGCGTTGCAAAGATTTAAAGGTAAAGAGCAGTGAAACAGTTTAACAAAAACCCAGAGTAAGCCAATGAAAGGGAATAAATGCACTGTATTAAAAGCAAGAGAGGTTGAATAGTTTCTTATTAATGTAGGCTTGGGCTTCAGTGAAACCATGTGATTAGTGGAAGAAAAAAATTATCAGTGAGATTGGGTTATTTGAATGGGAAATCTACACTTATCAAATTATTATGTTGATGGAAATTGTTCCTTCCCAAACAAAGATCCTCGGCGGGGATTTTTAGAAGCCCTTTAGATTTCCTTGCCAAACTATGGTTCTCGGGCATGATATTTTCGTATTGTTACAAATAATATAAACCATGAAGTAACTTCTACTCTCTCATTGTTGGCTATATAGTATCTTGACAGTTTGTGTTATACACTCAAAATAGTATGGAATTGAAATTCCCTAGTGGCTCAGCCAGTTAAGGATCTGGTGTTGTCACTGTAGTGGCTTGGGTTGCTGCTATGGCTTGGGTTCAGTCCCTGGCCTAGGAACTTCTGCATGCCACAGGCATGGCCCCCTCAAAAAATAGTATAGAAACTTACTCATATTTGCATTTATTTTTTGTTACTCAGCCACCCCCGCAAACACCCAGCCATTCCCCACCATACACACACTAAGACATCTAAATAGCAGTGACCACATCTGCCTCCCCTGTCCCCAAAGTATTCTTTGGGTTTTTTTTTTTTTTTGACTGCATCCACAGCATGTGGAAGTTCCCAGGCCAGGGATTAAGCATGAGCCACAGCAGCGACCTGAGCCACTGCAGTGACAATGCAGAGTTCTTAATCCATTGTGTCCCAAGGGAACTCCCTCAGAGTACTCCAAAGTTAATGGTGAAAAATTAGAATAGAAATTTATATGCATAGATTTTTATTGCAATAATAGATATAATATTTAAACATTTGAAATAAAAACTTTAAAAATAGAATAATAACTTCAAATACTAGTATATTCATATCTTAGAATATTATGACTACATAGAAATGGTATTTTAATGATATTTTTAACTATAAAAACATACGAAATATAATTTTGGTGAAAAATCAAGGTAAAATGTGCATGGACAACATAATTTGTGGTTATACTATCTGCATAATCATGTATTTAGTGGATATTTAGTATATATCTAACATATGTATGTGAGTGAGTGAAAGAGAGGGGGATGCTCAGAGAGAGGTTGTATGGAGTAGACATTATAGACATGAATATAGATTCCAGTGTCAGCCTGGCTGAATATAATTCCCACTTTTGCCACATTATGAGCAAATTACTAAACCTCTCTCTTCTTCAATTTCCTCCTTTGTGTAAAGGGGGAAAATATGATTTATGTTGAAATTAGATGAGTGAATTGTACTTAGGACAATGAATTACAGAGAGTAAATTATAATATTATATTTATATAAATAATCATTAGCTATTATGATCATCTAAACATACACATTATAAATATGCAAAATGAACATATGCACACATAAAATTGAAAGACAATGTAAAATCGAGCAAAATGTTATCAGTGACTATTTCTGACTTCTGAGATTGAAGATAACTTTTTATTTTTTATAATTCCTTTGCATTGCTTTTCTTTTTCTTTTTTTTATTGTTATTTCCACAATACAATTTTTTTCTACTGAACCACATTGTGACCCAGTTACACATATATGTATACATTCTTTTTTCTCCCATTATCATACTCTGTCATAAGTAACTAGACATAGTTCTCAGTGTTACCCAGCAGGATCTCATCGCTATTCCATTCCAAAAGCAATAGTTTGCATCCATTAACTCCAAGCTCCCAATCCATCCCATTCCCTCCCCCTCCCCCTAGGCAACCACAAGTCTATTCTCCAAGCCTATGATTTTCTTTTCTGTAGAAAGGTTCATTTGTGCTATATATTAGATTCTAGATATAAGTGATATCATATGGTATTTGTCTTTCTCTTTCTGACTTACTTCACTCAGTATGAGAGTCTCTAGTTCCATCCATGTTGCTGCAAATGTCATCATTATTTTGTTCTTTTCTACTGCAGAGTAGTATTCCATTGTGTATATATACCACATCTTCCTAATCCAATCATCTGTTGATGGACATTTGGGTTGTTTTCATGTCTTGGCTATTGTGAATACAGCTGCAGTGAACATAAAATGGGAAAAAGTCTATTCAGCAAGTATTGCTGAAAAACCTGGACAGCTGCAGGCAAATCAATGAAACTAGAACACAACCTCACACCATGCACAAAAGTAAACTCAAAATGGCTTAAAGACTTAAATATAAAACAAGACACCATCAAACTCCTGGAAGAGAACATAGGAAAACATTCTCTGACATCAACCTTACAAATGTTTTCTCAGGTCAGTCTCCCAAAGCAACAGAAATAAAAGCAAAAATAAACCAATGGGACCTAATCAAACTGACAAGCTTTTGCACACAAAAGAAACCAAAAAGAAAACAAGACAACTTACGGAATGGGAGAAAATAGTTTCAAATGATGCAACTGACAAGGGCTTAATCTCTAAAATATACAAACAGCATATACAACTCAACAGCAAAAAAGCCAACAACCCAATGGAAAAATGGGCAAAAGACCTGAACAGACATTTCTCCAAGGAAGATATACAGATGCCAACAAGCCCATGAAAAAATGCTCAACATCCCTGATTATTAGAGAAATGCAAATCAAAACTACCGAGATACCACCTCACACCAGTCAGAATGGCCATCATTAATAAGTCCACAAATAACAATTTCTGGACCACACTCTTGATGAGAATATAAGCTGGTACAACCACTGTGGAGAACAGTATGGAGGTACCTTAGAAAACTGTACATAGAACTACCATATGACACAGCAATCCTCCTCTTGGGCATATATCTGGACAAAACTTTCCTTAAAAAAAGGCACATGGATAACTTTTGTGTTTACATTTTTTTCTATTTTCTAAGTTTTTATGGAATGAGCAAATAATACTTTTATAATCAGAAATTTTATAATTTGCATGATATTTAAGAATCCATTTGAGTCATACATGTGATACATAGGCTTAAAATACAATACTTTTTAAGATACAATCCTGCTTAAAATGGCACTCAGCACATATGATGCTTTATAGGACATTTATTAAATTAATATACATGGTAATTGAGTTGGACACAGTTATTAGTAACTAGAGAGTTTTTAGCCCAAGAGAAGTTAAACAAAGTGAAACTCTAAGAAGGCAGTAACAGTCCAGCAAAGTTTGGGTTTTATAATTCTAAAACTTAGGTATATTTGACAGGCAGCATTGAAGAAGACGACAAAACAAAAAGGAAGTAAAAAAGAGAAAATTAGTTGCATGACCAAGTTCAGTTTCCAAATAAGCAAGGGAAAATAAGATCAGAGTAAAGTGGTATAAATTTGTTTTAAAGAGGAAAAACTTTTATATGATCCTGGAATAAGGAACATAGGGCTAGGTGTTGGTGTGTGAAAATTTGTATTTAAAAAAGCAATAAATAAATAAATAAATAGAAGTAGTTCTATTTTTAATTTTTGAGGAAACTCTATACTATTTTCCATAGTGGCTGCACAAATTACATTCCCAACAGTGTACTACGTTTCTTTTTCTCCACATCCTCGCCGATACTTCTTATTTCCTGTCTTTTGGACAATAGGCATTCTGACAGGTATGAGGTGATAATCCCATTGTGATTTTAATTTGCATTTCCTTGATGATCCAGCAATTCCACTCCTGGGTATGTATCCAAAGAAAATGAAAATACTAATTCAAAAAGATATATGCACCCCAATGTTCATAACAGCATTGTTTGCAATGGCCAACATAAGGAAGCAACTTAAGGATCCATGAACAGATGAATGGATAATGAAGGTGTGAGATACACACATACACACATACAAACATAATGGATTATTTCAACCTTAGAATAGAATGATACTTTGGCATTTATGAATGGACCTGGAGTGTACTACACTTAGTGAAATAAGTCAGACAGAGAAAGACAAATGCTGTATATTTTCACTTATATGTGGAATCTAAAAAATAATACAAATGAATATAACAAAACAGAAACAGAATCACAGAGACAGAGAACAAACTGGTGGTTACTAGAGATGAGAATGAATGAGGGGAGAGGCAAGGATAGGGGAAGGAGATTAGGAGGTACAAACTACTAGGTATAAAAAGTTACAAGAAAATAATGTACAGCTAGGGAATATAGCCAATATTTCATAATAACTTCACATGGGGTATACTCTATAAAAATACCAAGTCACAATAGTGTACCTCTGAAACTAATACTGCAAGGCAACTTCCAGAATTATTTTATTTTACTGTAATATACCAATAAAATAAAGAGGCATATATTAAAAAAGATTAAATGAATTAATTTATATACTCTGCAACATCAGAAGTCAGGTGAATACAGTTTGAGGAAGGGAGGGCCTGCAGAGATCACTGATGGCATAAGACCCTCATGTACTATAGAGGTCCAATGCAGGCATTGGCCTAAACCCATAAACTTCAGAAATGATAACTCACATATATGTAATTATACCAAGAAAATAATAAGAGCAAGTGTGGAATTTCACAGGGTGGATCATTCAAAACCATTTCATTCTCAGACTTCTGTGACACAATCATTCTACAATTATTTAAATAACTGTTTTTAGACTCTCAAATATCTCATGACAATTAAAATCTAGGCAAGTTTGAAACTTTTTCCAGCGATGATTTTAATTATAATTATTGATGTTAGTAATATAGTATTTTTATAACAAGCAAAGTATCTACATATATTTTACATTTAACCCCCTGTCCAAATAAATTTCTCCAATATATAACTAGTTCCGAAAGAATTTCAGGAATTAAGTAAAAACATCAGTTGGCCATCAACAATTTTTAATATCCTAATGTTAGAAAGTCTCTTAGTATCCTAACCAATGTTAATTAGATTTGCAAATACAACACTAATAAAATCCACTAGACACCCATTGGTTTCTCTTTGAAAACATCTGGGGGAATTCTTGGGTCCATGAAATTGTCTGCAAATTTTACCTGCACTAAGTCAACATTTCAGATTTAATTTTTTTAATTTAATAAGCAAATTACACAATAAACTTTAGATTCTATGGAAAAACCTTAAATTTCACATTCTGTGGCCAGAATATTTGATTATATGATTTAAATGGATGAAGACACTTATTTTTATATACCCAGAAGTAATAGACTTATTTTAATGAATCTAGTAAATAAAGCTAACATTGCTAAAATATGTTTTTAAAAGAGTAGAGTTCAGGTACATTTATTTAATGAAGTATAATATAAGTAGAAGATTTAATAGTGTAGGTTGATTTTAGTTCTTCATTTTACTATTTTAAAGGGGTTAAAAGCAACTTAGTTAACCCTTTCCTCCCTCCTTCCTTCCCTCCATCATTATATTCTGTTGTTTCTGTATGAGCAATTCTATAACAAATAGATAAACAATCTATGAATATTACAGAAATTTGGCTGAATTTATTTTCCATAAAGATATAAAGAGTAATAAATACAATAAAATACAATTTTATGGGAGTTCTATCACAAATCACTTCCATTTATGAGCTTGTTAGTATTTTCAGCTGAAGGAGAAATTCATATTTGTATGGGTCACTGAGATTTTTCTTTTCTGCTTAATGTTAAAAATGTAAATCCTGTCAACTTCCTGCTTATACACATGCACATGTATATAGATAACTTATTAGGCCTTCTTTTTATTTCATATCAACGTTTTTCAAAATGTGAATTTCTAAAAGTAGAAAACATGTTCTTAAAAGTTGAATGTCACGTCATCATTAATTTTCGCTATTTGAGGTTGTCAATTGCATATGTCATAGAAATGATTAATCGTCAAAACTTAATAACCAGAAGTAAATAGGGAACATCAACTGTGCTACCAGAAAATCATCTGTGACTGAATCAATATTTTTGTCCTCATATCTGACTGTGTAAGCAAGTTTTACAGCCAGAATTCTATAGTCTTCTTGACAGATGTGGCAATGATAATAAGATAATACTGCAAATATTTAAAGAACTGTGTGACTGTCCTACTCAAAGTTTTCTTAGGCACCAAATCTGATGTGGCTACTGATGATGTAAAACTCATAAATATAAATGTGTGTAGTATAAATATCAAAGTTAAATATTAAATCATGAAAACACACCAACAATGGAGATCACTTAAAATGTAAAAATCAACAGAACTATTTTTGTTCATTGACAAGATCTGAATTTTCTCTTTAACAGGACAATTTCAATAGAAATATTTAAATTATAATTGAAGTTATTTAATGATTATCACTATGGTAGAAGGAAAATATATCAAATATTTAAATAAAGAAATGTAAACCTACACATAAAAGGCATTTTCAAAATGCAGAGAATGTATGGGATTTACCCAGAAAACAAAATAAAAATGTATAGGGCTTTGGCTTAATTTTAAAAAGACAAAATGCAATGAAAAGATGTTCATGAATATTATTCAATAGAATAGGTTACAATTTAATAATATGCATTCTAGATGCTTTAAAGGATGATAGAGTATGTTTGGGTATAAATGGTTTCTTTACATTAGAATTGAAGAGTAACATAGAATCTAATTGCTCCATACCCTGCATAATTTTTAGTTAGCTTAATCTGGTTATTATGAAGAGCTAGACACTTACCCTTGAATTCAAGGCCATTTCTCTCTATCTTTAGAAATCATCATGGGTAAAAAATGGAGAGATATTCCCCTAAAAGTATCAAATGCCCTGCTTTCACATTCTGAAGCATATTTCTAAGTAAAAATCTAGCAATGAACTAAAATCTAGTAATAAAAATGATGAGGGTAATATATAGAGGAGTATTTAGAGGACATAAGTAAATAGGAATACCATATAAGACAAAAATATGAAAGATGTATTAATCCATGTATAGTAATGTAAATTATTTGCAAATTCTAGCTTAAGTCTATATCTTTCGCCTGCCTCCTACCCCTCAATTCTTTTCACCAAATTATACTTAAACTTTTATATGTTAAAAGAATAGAAGTAACAACTACACGTGTGTATATATTTCTATATGTCTGCAAATAGAACATTTAAAAGTATTCCAGGTAGCTCCATTGTAATTGTGATTGTGAGTTACTTGGCTATACTCTAAAACAGCAGTTAGATAAGATTTAATGTACAATGTGGTTATTCATTCATAAGGCTGATGAAATTTATTTATAATTTCCTTCCCCTCTGTTCCATGAAGAACTAAACAATAGTAGGATGGTTTTATATTTTATAATCTTCTCATTCATAAAAATAAAAGACTTAGAAATACACAGAATACATAGAAAAGAGCAGATTTGTACACTTGCACTGGAATTTCCTTCTCTAAACCAAATAAAAGACTAAGAAGGACTATTGAGAAATAACTTAATATAAAATGGAAATAAATATATGAGGTGATTACCACCTCATTTTCTTGTGAATAATGGAGTGTGTATGTGTACACACACCCCCAATACAAATCATAATGTTTGTCTGCTGTCTAGGAATTCCATTTTTTAAAATGTTAAAACTTTCCTATGGTGACATTCACCTTGCCCCCCAAAATTTAAATATAAGACTTTACTAACATCAGCATTTGGATTCTGGACTTGGAAATAAAAGGACAGAAATTGTGTTTCTGTATCTATAAACCTTGTAGATACAATTGTATCTTCAATCTGACTAGTACATATTTCAAAGATTTATTATCTTACAAGTTTTTATTAATTTAAAAAATTGGTGGAGTTCCCGTCGTCGTGGTGCAGTGGAAACAAATCCGACTATAGGAGCCATGAGGTTGCAGGATCAATCCCTGGCCTTGCTCTGTGGGTTAAGGAAAAACCGGCGTTGCCCGTGGGCTGTGGTGGTCACAGACGCAGTTTGGATCTGTTGTTGCTGTGGCACTGGCATAGGCCGGCAGCAACAGCTCCAACTAGACCCCTAGCCTGAGGACCTCCATATGCCACAGGGGCAGTCCTAAAAAAAAGACAAAAGACAAAAAAAAAATTGGCAAACTGACACTTAGGATAGAATTTCCTGTTTCTACTTTATAAAATGTCTTAGTTCACCACAAAATAAATTACCTTTCCCAAACTTGAAATATAAAAAATGACCTCTTTTATGTATTTTCAACATAAAGTTATCTAATCCAGATGCCATCATAATGTTTTTAAATAAAGGGAATGCTGTTAAGAAGGGTATATACTTTATTTCTTAATGGGAAACTAATTTTTCATTAAAAGAAATATTTCTTATGTATGTTATGTTCCAGACACTGTTCCAAGTGTTGGTTATAAAGCAATGAACAAGACAAAGAGTATACCTGAAATCATGGAGCTACCTTTCTATTTATATATCCATTCAACTATTTATAGCATATATATTATAGCTATTGTATTAGCAAAGGAGTGAAAACATTGCATCCACAAAAAATAAAGACTACTGGTATTTTGCTATGTTCACTGTTTTAATTCATTTTTAAAGTAATATAAGTTATCAGAAGCCATAACACTCACCACCTGACCTTGTTTTTGAATGTGTGTTTTCTAAAACAGCTAAAAGAAATGTTCCTAGGAAAATGTTATGGACATTCTTATGATGTGTTTGACTTTTATAGGAAATGCGATTCAAAGGATGTTGATCTATGAATAAATTGGACACATTCTATTTGCTTGCTACATAATTTTCCACAAGGTCAGTAAATATGGCAGAATATTTATAGTACCAGTAGCCATTATCTTAATTATCATAGCTCTAAATGACTATCAGTATATGATGATTGAATGCACCTGTTTTAAATTTGTTGTCTGAAATAGCTTAGTTATTCTTTAAACTTTATTCTCTTCAATTGTATCAGTACAATTTGACAGGTTCCATGCAGATTTCTGTTGATATTCTGATTTGAATTACATAAATTTAAAGTTTGTCTGGAGAGAAATGACTTCATTATTGTAACATATTATCCGTAAAGGCAACATAGCTCCTTATTTATTCAGGGCCCCTTTTAGGAGCTATTTTTTTTAATTCAAAAGGAATTTTGAATACTTGTTTTGATTTATTCAAAGGCCATCTTTTAAAATTTTTTTCATAGATTTTGTATTATTATTTGAATTTTCTTGTTTTTAGTTTGTTGAACTTTCATCAAAAAAATTTAACTTATCTTTTATATAACTGATCTGTACCTAATCTTGGATATGTATTTTGCCTGTGTATAATAGAAAAGTTGCCTCTCTCTTCCAGTATTTTCCATTATTTTCTTGTTATTTACAGTCTACTGTGGCATAACATTGAACAGTAGATTTACTGATTATCATTTTTGTTTTGTTTTCTGAACTTGAGGTTCAAGTCTTCCCTTTGAAGAATAATATTTGGTACCTTTAAATTAAAACTTCTAAGTATATTATGGAAATCCTTTTTTGTTCTTAGTCTTAATCATAAATATGGGTTAATATTTTAAATTTTTATTATTTTATGTGATCATCCCATTTTTCTCAACTGGAATGATAAGATATATTAATGCATTTCTAATAGAGAACCTTTCTTGAATTTTGAGAATAAACACCATATGGTCATGATGAATATTTTATAACATTTCTATATCTCATTTGCCAAGATTATCACTAGAATTTTTTTACCCATAATCATAGATTTATAATTTTTTTCTCTTATACCACTTTCATAAACTTTAAGTTTCAATAATTTCCTGTCTCATAAAATAGGGTAGGAAATGTGCTCTTGTGAATTTCTCTAAAACATGTTTTTATCTGTTTCTTAAACATTTTGATAAAACTCACCTATAAAAATCAGCTAAAAGCCTTGGTTTGTTTCAAGGAGGAATACGGAATTCAATGCATGAGTAAAGTATTGAATAATACTCTATCAGGCTTCTTTTTCACTTTTTACGAGGTTCTGGAAATTATTTTCTAGAGAGTTTTGAACATCTCAATATAATTTTAATGGATTAAACTTTTTTACAAACTTTAACTGTATTATATAACTGTCAACTATAACTGAAGTTACATTCGTTTTTAAATCTTTATTTTAAGTTAGTTGAATTTGCTTCCTCTTTTCTCTTGATCAGTTCTGGTAACAGGGTTTTGCTTGGATGAGAAACTCAGGGGATTTTTCAGTTGTCATGATTGTATCTCTCCCTTCCTCCTCTCTGCTCCAAAACACAGGCAAATTCTTGTCTGAAGCTACACTGCTTTTTGGGGTTTCTGTGTTGTTTCCAGCCAGGGGGGGAATTTTATTTTTACCACTCAACAGGCCTATGTTTCTTAATGACTTTAAAAGATAGGTCTACTATTGCATTTAGAATAGATAAGCAATGAGATTCTGCTGTACAGCCCAAGGAACTATATTTGATCACTTGAGATGGAATATGATGGAGGATAATGTGAAAAAAAGAATGTGTGTATATATATATGTATACATATGTAAAAAAATAGGTCTTCTATGTTTAGAGCAAACATAATCAATACATAATATTACTATATTGTCTTAAAAAGGATTGCTTACATATTCTTATGTCAGCATTTTATGTATGAATGCTTCGTGCTATTAGATTTTAGTATGATATCTAAAACACCATTATATCATGCATGGATTATATTTTTATTCAGTCAGAACCTTAAAAGGATTGAATATGTACTTAGACCCCCAAACACTTCTATTTTAACAGATTAATGATGATCCATTGGCAGCGATTTAGAAAATATAATATATTTTATGCTGAAACGATGACTCATATGGTGGTATCTGAGTGACCGATAAAAGTTAATACAATTTCAGAAGGGTCTAATATCATCCCAAAGAAGAGCTAGGAGAAAGTGGGTCACTCTGTGAGCAAATCTCTATATCCCAAAGAACAGTGGTGATAAAAATGATTCAGAAACAGGGACTGTAATAGCAAAATAATTCAACTTTGGAAATTACTTCATTCATATAGAAGCTAGCAACTGTGTCTGTGACTAGTGTTTCATTTAGTTTGTTTAAAAAATGTATACCAATTCTTTTAAATTATTAGCGATTACAGTAGGCAGGACTAGAACATCTCACTTAAAAACTTTAAAACATGCTTTTGAATGTATTTTCTCATTTGATTATATTTCAATTCTGTCAGCTAAGAATATAGATATCTTTCTAAACCACACACACATAGAAACACACACTCTCTGAGCTAAAGGGGGTAAGTATATTTCTGTTAACCCATGAGTATTCTCATTCAAAATAGTTACTCTAGTCACTGTAATGCATAAATATACACAAAGATTTTCATTTCTTTTCTGACAATAAGATATAATGGGAAAATGTGAACACTATATTTAAAATTTTTGATTTATCTTTGTTAATATTTGTTAAAAGAGAACACTTTCTTCTTTCCATAAATTGGTTTTTAAAAATCTATGTTTTATCTTGACTGACATTCAATTTCTTACTTGCAGTATATGCAAATATGAGTCATGAACTGTGCATAGGAAAAAAGAAATAGATACAACATATAGCTTAAAGAATGTCAATAATGAAAAGCATTCATAATCGGATATCACTTTTAAGCATTCGATGAGATGTAAGAAAAATTTTCATTTTTAATTACAATATAGTTTAATTTCAGAAGAAACTACAGAAGAAAAAAATGTGTTTATCATTGTTTTCAGAAATATTTTAGAAAAGTAAGAGAATTCTTGCTATAAAATTACAAGTAAAATAATTCAATGTCTTAAATTATATTAAATTTAATGAGAAAAACTAATTTTAAATAATAGCATTTGTCTGAAAATAGAATATAATTCCTTGTGAAATAGTGAGTTCCTAATGCCAGAATGATTTAAGTGTAGGCGATGTTATTGAAGGAGTTATTACATCAACATGATAATTAAATAAGTAATCCTTATGGTTTCTTCCAGTTCTAATTCTTTAAGATTCTTACATCTGCAAGAAATATAGATGCCAAACAAAAGCACATGCCTGTATGTAAGTAGGAAATCATAGTTTGGTACAAGGCATCAACTAAAAGATCAGATTGCTGTGAGATTAAGGATAAAGTTCTCTATGATCAGGAAATGCCTTACCACGGAAGTGATACTTAAGCTGTCACCTAAGAGTAGAAGAGAAGTCAAGGGAAGATTGATGATCATGTCATGGTCATTAAAAAAAAGTTGACTGTGATAAAGTATAGTTGTGAGTAGAGCTTTGGAAATATAGAAAATGAAAAAAAAATCATTGCTATTGAAGTATAAAGAAGGAACAAAGGGCATAGAAAACCACTTAGAAGGCTTACATTGTACCAAGTGTTAAAGGTTATTGTAAGGAGATCAAACATTTACTCTACGTTTAATGAGAAACTATTGAGAAATTTCACTCAGAGAGGGACACAATAAAAATTGTTTCTAAATATTACTTTTTTTTTCCTCAAATGAATTTATCACATCTGTAGTTGTATAATGATCATAACAATCTGATTTCACAGGATTTCCATCCCACAGCCCAAGCACATTCCCCCACCCCCAAAACTGTCTCCTCCGGAGACCATAAGGTTTTCAATGTCTGTGAGTCAGCATCTGTTCTGCAAAGAAGTTCCGTCTGTCTTTTTTTCAGATTCCACACGTCAGTGAAAGCATTTGATGTTGGTGTCTCATTGTATGGCTGACTTCACTTAGCACGATCGTTTCTGGGTCAATCCATGTTGCTAAAAATGCTGGTATTTCGTTCTTTTTGATGGCTGAGTGATATTCCATTGTGTATATGGACCACATCTTCTGGATCCACTCCTCTGTGGATGGACATTTAGGTTGTTTCCATGTCTTGGCTATTGCAAATAGTGCTGCAATGAACATTGGAGTACATGTGTCTTTGCGAGTCGTGGTTTTCTCTGGATAGATGCCCAGGAGTGGGATTGCTGGATCAACTATTTTTACTTTTCTGAGGCATCTCCATCCTGTTTTCCACAGTGGCTGTACCAATTTACAATCCCACCAACAGTGTACTAGGGTTCCTTTTTCTCCACACTCTCTCCAGCACTTCTTGTTTGTAGACTTTTGGATGATGGCCATTCTGGCTGGTGTAAGGTGGTACCTCATAGTGGTTTTGATTTGCATCTCTCTAATAATGAGTGATGTTGAACATCTTTTCATGTGTTTTTTAGCCATCCATATGTCTTCCTTGGAGAATTGTCTGTTTAGATCTTCTGCCCACTTTTTGATGGGGTTGCTTTTTTTTTGGTATTGAGTGGTAGGAGGTGTTTATAAATTGTGGAGATTAATCCTTTATCAGTCAATTCATTTGCAAAGATTTTCTCCCATTCTGTGGGTTATCTTTTTGTGTTGTTTAGGGTTTCCTTTGCTGTGCAGAAACTTTGAAGTTTGAGTAGGTCCCATTTGTTTATTTTTCTTTTTATTGTCAATACTCAGAGAGGTGGATCTGAGAAGATGTTGCTGTCATTTATGTCAGAGAGTGTTAAAATCAGGGAGTATGAATCCTCCACCATTGTTCTTCTTTCTTAAGATTATTTTGTCTGTTTGAGGTGTTTTGTGGTTCCATTCAAATTTTAGGTGTTTTTGTATATTTCTGTGAAAAAATGCTACTGCAATTTTTGGTAGAGATTACATTGAATCTGTAGATTGCTTAGGGTAATATAAACCTTTTAACAATACTAATTCTTCCGATCCATGATTATGGAATATTTTCCATTTGTTTATCTCATTTTTTATATTTATTATAAGTTGATAATGTTGGATAAGTTAGGCTAAATAAAACACATAGTTAATTTCAGAAATTTTTCTTTTTAAATGCAGATCATACCTGGCTCTCATTTATTTCTGTTGCACAGTGTGATTTGAAACTCCAATTTTTAATGCTAAAAATGAGGAGGAGAGATAATAGATATTTTTCTGGTCAGCTTCTTTTCAAAGAACTCTTAATATTCTTTAGTAGTGTTAATCTGCTGATCTAATCCACTATAGAATCCACAGGGAAATTCATAGACATAAGAGATTAAGCAGTACATTAAACACATTGCTGTATTTGTTCTTAAGATAATTTATTACACTGTTTTATTATTATTTGGGATTGACAATACACTGTATTAAATTCCAAGCAATATTTAATTGAACTTCAGTAACCAAAGTACAATTCTAGACCATAAACCATTGAAAAAACATGTCAGCAGTTAACTGTCTTTGCATAACCTTTATACAGTCATGGCTATAAAAAACTCCAAGTACCAACTGGGGTTATTATACAACAGTATAACATACCACAATCAGGGCCAATCAGAAAACCTTGAAAAAATGGGGTCTGAAGTCAACTATTTATGCTGTATGTATATGCTGAAGTAGTTCCTATTCTTTTTCTCCCTTGCCAAGAGATCCTGTCAAAATAGGAGAAAATCACTTTGGCAGAAAAGGAAAGAGAGCAAAGGTGGGAAGTGGCAGCCATGCATTTGGCGATAAAGAGCTGCCAAATAAAATGAGGCACACTCTTCTGAAAGAAAGTGTAAAGAAAAATTAAAAGTAGGGCAGAAAGCAGCAGAATAAGTTGGGATACATATGAGACAGAACTATAGAGAAAGAAAACAAAGACTCAGGTGGGAGTTGAGTTGGGCACTCAGGTGCTACCTCTTCCAGACAGAAACCTTGTGTTCTCTCCACACCCCATATTACACTGCACTATTTCCCAGTGCTGCTGAAATGTTTTAAGATTTTTCGATGTGTAATAGGTATTTTAATAGGAAGGTACCAGAACCCTTCAAATATGTCTAGTGGGGGGCTAAAAAATTGCTAAAGATCTTATTGCTTAAAAATCAACAGCTGGAACAAATTTTATTCTTACTCTGCGTCCTTATGACTGTCTAAATTGTCAAGGTAACTGTTATTATATGATAAGTTTGAGGTAGCAATGTTTTCTCTATTCCGTTAGGATCACATTTTATCAATGCTACAAAACTTTTAGAAAATGAATTGATAATAATGTGGGTAATTTGACCTGAATAAATATTTCCTCATACAAGAAAAATTAAGGAAATACTCTAACAAGAGAAAAAAATCAGCAAGAACATTTTTTAGAAGAAAAAAAAATTTATCAAAAAAGGAAAATTTTAAAATAGTATTGTGAGAAGCAGAATAAAATAAATGTTCAAAGAAAACTTAAGTTTTGAAATTCTTTTTTTTTTTTTGTCTTTTCTAGGGCCACACCTGCGGCATATGGAGGTTCCCACGCTAGGGGTCTAATTGAAGTTGTAGCCGCTGGCCTACAGCAGAGCCACAGCAATGCAGGATCTGAGCAGAGTCTGTGACCTACACCACAGCTCACGGCAACATCAGATCCTTAACCCACTGATCAAGGCCAGGGATTGAACCTGAAACCTTATGGTTTCTAGTTGGATTTGTTAACCACTGTGCCATGACAGGAACTCCAAGTTTTAAAATTCTGTGTGTGTTTAATTCTATTAAACATCTCCTACATAATGTAATGTGAAATGGCCTTTAATATGGAGACATGACACATTAAAAGGAGAAGCTATGTTTAATTAATGACTAAAATGAAAGAAAACATAACATAAGAGATAGATAAAAGGAAATTTGTATAACCGATTTTAAAATTGTTTTGAATGCAGAGTACCAGCAGCAATGAAAATTTAACAAACTTGAAAAGCTCTCAGAATTCAAAGAAAAAACATAGCTGAGTTTAAAATTCTTGGAGAGAAAATAATTGATATGATGAAAAATGAAACAGCAGAGAAAATATATATTGATATTGCTGAAGGAATAATTGATGATCAAGAGGAGGAAATAAAACACAAAAAAAAACCTCATAATATTGCATTGACTGAAATTTAAAGGCTTTAGTGTACAGATTAAATGTACTCTTCACAATTACATCTAACTTATTAACTATACATTTACCTTGGAAGAGTTTCTGTTCACAAAGAATAAGACTAATAATGTAGAAAAAAAAGTATACATTTAAGAGGCAAACAGTACATTGATGACTGATATTATTTCAACATCACCAAAATAGAAGAACAGTGTTGACTGTTGGCAACATTTTATGAACATAGAATTATATGCAATTCAAGTTTTTCTTCATGTATAAAATCAACAGTAGCAGTTTATCATTCTTGGACAAAATTACTGAAATCTGTGTACCATAGTACTGAGTCAGGAAGCAAAATAAAGAGGTCAATAACTAATATTTTGATCTGGCACTTGCTATTAAACTTTAAAACTAAATGTCAACTTTTATTTCTTTAATTTTATTGGAGTATAGTTGACTTAACAATGTTGTGTTAGCTTTAGGTGTGAAGTGAATCAATTATACACATACATATATCCACTCTCTTGCAGATTCTTTTCCCATCTAGGTCATCACAAAGTTTTGAGATTTCCCTGTGCTATGCAGCAAGTCCTTTTTAGTTATCTATTTTATATATAGCAGTGTGTATATGTTAATCCTAAATTCCTAATTTATTTCCCCAACCCCCCACACACTTCCCCTTTAGTAACTGTAAGTTTAGTTTCAAAATCTTTGAGTCTGTTTCTATGATTCTTTTGTATTATTATTATTTTTTTATTTCCCCAATACAATTTTTTTCTACTGTACAGCATGGTGACCCAGTTACTCATACATGTATATGTTCTTTTTTTTTTCATATTATCATACTCCATCATAAGTGACTAGACATAGTTCCCAGTGCTACACAGCAGGATCTCATTGATACTGCATTCCAAAGGCAAGAGTCTACATCTATTAATCCCAAATTCCTAATCCATCCCACTCCCTCCCCCTCCCCCTTGGCAACCACAAGTTTATTCTCCAAGTCCATGATTTTCTTTTCTGTGGAAAGGTTCATTTGTACTATATATTAGATTCCAGATATAACTGATATCATATGGTATTTGTCCTTCTCTTTCTGATTACTTTACTCAGTATGAGAATCTCTAGATCCAACCATGTTGCTGCAAATGGCATTGTTTTCTTTTTTATGGCTGAGTAGTATTCTATTGTGTATATATACCACATCTTCCTAACCCAATCATCTGTTGATGGACATTTGGGTTGTTTCCATGTCTTGGCCATAGTGAATAGTGCTGCAATGAACATGCAGGTATATGCGTATTTTTAAAGGAAAGTTTTGTCTGCCCAAGAGTGGAATTTGTATGCCCAAGAGTGGAATTGTTGGGTCATAAGGTAGTTCTATGTATAGATTTCTAAGGTATCTCCACACTGTTCTCTGTAGTGGTTGTACCAGCTTACATTCCTACCAACAGTGCAGGAGAGTTCCCTTTTCTCCACATCTCCTCCAGCATTTGTTCTTTGTGGACTTATTAATGATGGCCATTCTGACTGGTGTGAGGTGGTACCTCACAGTACTTTTGATGTGCATTTCTCTAATAATCAGGGATGGTGAGCATTTTTTCATGTGCTTGTTGGCATCTGTATATCTTCCTTGGAGAAATGTCTGTTCAGGTCTTTTGCCCATTTTTCAATTGGATTATTGGCTTTTTTGCTGTTGAGTTGTATAAGTTGCTTGTATATTTTAGAGATTAAATCCTTGCCAGGTGCATCATTTGAAACTATTTTCTCCCATTCTGTAAGTTGTCTTTTTGTTTTCTCTTTGGTTTCCTTTGCTGTGCAAAAGCTTGTCAGTTTGATTAGGTCCCATTGGTTTATTTTTGCTTTTATTTCTATTGCCTTGGGAGACTGACCTGAGAAAACATTTGTAAGGTTGATGTCAGAGAGTGTTTTGCCTATGTTCTCTTCCAGGAGTTTGATGGTGTCTTGTTTTATATTTAAGTTTTTAAGCCATTTTGAGTTTACTTTTGTGCATGGTGTGAGGTTGTGTTCTAGTTTCATTGATTTGCCTGCAGCTGTCCAGGTTTTTCAGCAATACTTGCTGAATAGACTTTCTTTTTCCCATTTTATGTTCTTGCCTCCTTTGTCAAAGATTAATTGACCATAGGTGTCTGGGTTCTCTATTCTGTTCTATTGGTTGGTCTGTCTGTTTTGGTACCAGTACCACACTGTCGTGATGACTGTGGCTTTGTGGTATTGCCTGGAGTCTGGGAGAGTTATGCCTCCTGCTTGGTTTTTGTTCCTCAGAATTGCTTTGGCAATTCTGGGTCTTTTGTGGTTCCATATAAATTTTTGGATATTATTATTATTTTTGACTGCACCTTTGGCATGTATAAGTTCCTGGGCCAGGGATCAAAGCCGTGCCACAGCTGTGGCAATGCTGGATTATTAACTTGCTGTGGCACAAGGGAATTTCCTATATCATTTTTACTAGATTCCACATATTAATGATCTCATATATTTCTCTAACTTCACTTAGTATGATCATTTCTAGGTAAGGTGCATCTATGTTGCTGCAAATGGGATTATTTCATTCCTTTTTATGGCTGAGTAATATTCTGTTGTGTATATGTACCCCATCTTCTTTATCCATTACTCTGTTGATGGAACTTTAGGTGCCTTTCATGTCTTGGCTATCATAAATAGTGTCACAATGAACATTGAGGTGAATGTATATTTTTGAATTATGGTTTTCTCCAGATATATGCCCAGGAGTGGGATTACTGGATCATGTGGTGGTTCTATTTTTAGTTTTTTCAGGAACCACCATACTGTCCTCCATAAGGGTTGTACCAATTTACATTCCTACCAACAATGTTTTTCTCCATACCCTCTCCAGCATTTATTGTTTGTAGACTTTTTGATGATGGCCATTCTGACTTCTGTGAGGTGAAACCTCATTGTAGTTTTTATTTGAATTTCATCAATAATTAATGATGTTGAGTATCTTTTTCATGTATATTTTTCATATCTGTCTGTCTTCTTTGGAGAAATGTCTTTTTAAACCTTCTGCCCATATTTTGATTGGGTTGTTTGTTTTTCTGATGCAGAACTTCATGAGATATTTATATATTTTGGAGATTAGTCCCTTGTTAGCTGCTTTGTTTGCAAACATCTTCTTTCATTGGATGAGTTTTTTTTTTCATTTTTTTTTTAAATGGTGACCTTTGCTGTGGAAAAGTTTTTAAGTTTAATTAGATCTCATTTGTTTACTCTTATTATTTTCATTAAGAGGTGGATCCAAAAAGATATTGCTAAGATTCTTGTCAAAGAGTGTTCTGCCTATGTTTTTCTCTAAGAGTTTTAATAGTATTTGGTCTTACGTTTTGGTCTTTAATCCATTTTGAGCTTTTGTTTATGGTGTTAGAAAATGTTCTAATTTCATTCTTTCACATGTAGCTGTCCAGTTTTACCTGCACTACTTATTGAAAAGATATAGATCAGTGGAACAGAATAGAAAGCCCAGAGATAAACCCACGCATCTATTGTCAACTAATCTATGGCAAATGAGACAGGAATATACAATGGAGAAAAGTCAACTGAACTTTAAACTAATTATGAGTTCAAATAAAAATATTTACATAGGCTTCCATTTAAAATATACAAATATAAAAATCAGTTTAAAAATCTGGTCAACAAAATACTAATCTAAGTCTAATCTATGCTTATGCTAAATAAATTAATAAATACGAATTGAGAACATGAGCTTCTAAGTTTAAATGTATATGAAATATGATCTCATTTAGCTGGATGGGAAATGAAAGAGTACTCAAAGAAATGTCTATTACACACAAACAGACCTCAATCACCTGAAAAATGACATAAATTTAGGGATTCAGCAGTAGAGTATCAAAAATGATTAATCATTGGAAGTTCCGCTGTGGTGAAGTGAGTTAAGGATCCACCATTGCCACAGCAGGTCACAACTTTGACACAGGTTCGATCCCTGGCCTGGGAACTTTCACATGCCATGAGTGTGGCCAAAAAAACAAAAAAGATTTGTCATCAATTTAAATCTAAAGCATAACAGTTACAAACTGAAAGTCAGGTTAAATAAAATTATTTAATAAAACCATGAATTTACATCTACAATTTATGTATTTCCACTCATGTAATTTCTAGAAGGGCAGGAAGAACAAAGGCAAATATTAAGAAATAATTCTTCATATAGGTTATTTAAAGCATAATCTTATTCCTTTAACTACAGAGACATATTTAAGATTTTCAAGATTTTAAAAATAAGTTAAATGACTCTTAGTAGAAATAAAATCAAGATATATAACTCCCAAACCAAGGATGGAGGATAAAACATAAAGCAGTACTGTACAGAATAATCCCTATAGGAAAACAGAGAATGCATAGACAACATCAAGCATGCAAAAGCAATAAAGAAAGGAGAGCATACTAATTTATTTATGACATTTTTGTTAATATTTTAAACCCTTTTGTACAGGATGAAACATTGACTTAAAGTAACATACATTTATGTTCTATATAAAAGAGGCATAAGAGTGAATTTGGGAAAATGGAAGATGGTGATCAGAGCAGATCAGTGCTGGTCCTTGTTCCTGCCCTGTGCCTGCCCTCCTCCTCCTCCAGACCCTCTTCTCTGCTTTTTATTACTTTACTTTCCTGGAGAATCTGCCAGTTCTGATGGTTGACTCTGGCAGAGAATGGCTGCTGGGTGGCTGTGATGGAGGAGAAAACAAGCAATACTCTTAGGAACCACAGGGGCTGGAAAGACAAATGCTAAACCTGAAGGCCAGTTTTTCTAAGACATTTGTGAATTCTAAGGCTAACAGGGAGGCTAAAGAATTAAGCCCAGAGCTTCTGAAAAGAAAAACAAAAACAAAAACAAAAACAAAAAACCCCAAACACTCTTAAATCCCACTAAAGAAAACAAGCCTGGAAATATAGGAAGCAAGAGGTGAGAACCCCAGAGAAAGCAGAGAATCACCTGAGGGCACCCACTAATCCTGTGTGAGGCTAGAAACCTGAGACGAGCAGAGGTTAAAACCAGCAAGTAAGAAAAATGCAATTGAGAGGAAGCAAGGAAAAGGAGAATAAAAATAAGTCTTTGCCTATTATCTTCAAAAAGGTCTAAAAGGACAATGTATCCATAAAATAAAGATGATATGTAAAAAGAGAATCAAAAACAAGCTTAAATTTAAGGCTTGAAAAGTTTACCTTGATAACCTCATTTTTATTAAAGTATGATATACTATAAGTAGGTAATTAAACAGAAAAGATAAAGACAAGGAATTTAGGGAGGTTAGGAAATGGAAATTCCAAAATGATAGAGCTGTGTCTAAATAGAAATCACTCTCTATTCATTTGGCAGATATCACCGTTCACTTGAAATTAAATTATTGAGTAATAAAGGTAATCTGAAGAAAAAAAATTAAACTGGTGCATTGAAATTACACAAGTAAATAAAACTAGGCAATGATTACATGCTTATAAAAGGAACAGGAGCAGACATAACAGTTTATTATAGTATACCATTGGGCTCTGCAGTAAACAAACTTAACATTCTCCTGAAATACGTAACTCTATTTGACCCAATTTTTGGCATAAACTGTATCAGCGTGCTGAGATGGATAAAGATTGGTTGAGGTTGTGGTGGTATAAGAGTTAAATCTCCATCCAGTAATGAGTTCTCAAGAGATAATATAGAAATAGTAGGAAAAGAGTATAACACAGAAACATGAGGATAAGTAGCAGGAAAAGCACTTGACATACTTAAAAGTAGTTGTCTGGAGAATGAGCCTTTGATTAAAGTAAAATTTAAAATTTCATGAAATCAAATGTCATAATTTATAGCTTTTGACATTTGTATTTCTGTAAAAAGATCTTCCCCAAATGACTCACATTTTCTTATAACACTTTCACCATTTACTTTTATTTATTTAAAATATACTTATGTTTTAATTTTTAAAAATTTAGGTAGTTATATTTTAAGATTTATTTGTTTTTCATATTACTAACTTAAATAAACTTAGAGGGCTAATGAACTTATTCACTATGTTCAAAATCTTAACTCCATTATGTTGTAATGAGGAAAAAGTATAAAATGTATTTTTTAATGTTTTTAAGATCATTTTATAGGTGTCATCACAAATGCCACTGTCATCTCCAAATAGAATTTAGTTAAATTGAGGCATATTATTTAATTTTCTGCTTTTTGTAGTTATTACAAAGTTTGAATTTTTAAAACACAAGAATTTCATACACAAGGAATTCGTAATCCTTCTTCAATTAAAGGGTTCACTATTGTTCTCAGTGGATTCCTATAAAAGTTTCTCACATTGGTTAATTGTCAATAGAATAACATATTCTTATCAGAGTTAGTGTTATGCATACTTCCTCTCTAGATCTCTCCCAATCTCTGAGGTTGGGGCATTTGACAGCATTGCCCAACTATCAGGTCACAGCTTTTTTTTTTTTTTAGGGTCGCACCTGCAGCATATGGAGGTTTCCTGGCTAGGGGTTGAATCAGAACTGTAGCCACTGGTCTGCGCTACAGCCACAGCAATGCCAGATCCAAGCCTGTGACCTACACCACAGCTTAGGCAACACCGGATCCCTAACCCACTGAGCGAGGCCAGGGATAGAACCTGTGTCCTCATGGTTGCTAGTCAGAATTGTTTCCACTGAGCCACGATGGGAACTGCAGGTCATAGCTATTGATATCTCAGCACAAGGTACACTAAGAACAGTCCTATCCTTGGTGAATCTTGGCAGCAGGGAATGTACATGGCAATATGAAAGCATTTCTGCTTTTCAATTCTAAAATTCCTGCTGTTAAATATTATTTCATAATTATTGGAAAGCTCTAGTGGATTTCTGGAATAAAAAGGCACTAAATTACTTGGCCACAGTAAACATCTGTTAAGAACTATCTCCCAGTTCCCAAATACTTGTAGTAACTACTGCCCCTTTGGTGCTGTTAGTGAAATAAAACACCATCTTATAACTGGAATCACTAAGTTACTCAAGTCCCCTGAAATTCACATTCTGACTTCTAATGTGAAGTAAGGACAGCTGATTCTTGAATAACTTGGATTTGAACTGTGTAAGTCCACTTGTACAAAGATATTTTTCAGTAGTGTACAATACAGTGCCATACAGTTGGTGGTTGGTTTGTCAGGTCTCTATGAATCATGGATACAAGATAAATTATATGTGGATTAAACCCAGAGTTGTTCAAGGGTCAATCATGTCTTGCCATTTTTACATTCTCAGAAATTAGATTTTTTGTTACTAACATCTGTACAGTATCTAGGCTCAAAGTAGGGGAATTGGAATATATGAATACATGTGACTATTTTAGAGTCTCTCTCTCTCTCTTTTTTTTTTCTTTTCCAAATAGTGAGTTCAGATTCTGGGAAACTTAGTCCTATCATACCCCTAGGAATAGGGAATAGCAATAACTATTAAAGTATCAAAGTAGTAAGTTTTACAGTTTTACTAAAGCAGTCACTTCTTAGATGCCACATTTAATTTCAGGGAATTTAGCCCCCAGATATATTTCATACCTAGAGAAATGAACTTAATTAAAGACCTATGTATAAAAGCTGTATTTCCACTCAACCATAATATTCTGTTAATACCAAATCATTCACAGAGAATAGACCCAAAAGCACGCTAAAGAGAACTGATATCATCTGATTTCATGTAACTAAATTAATCATCTAAGAGTATAGTCAAATGTTCAGCCACAAAATTCCAATTTACAGGTCTGAATATTATTATCTCTTTATCCTGAATTATAGTTTAATGTAAAAATCTTAGTTTTGATTCATATTCTCCTACTTAGTCACTTCTTGCTACTGAGGATGGCACAGTATCTTTTTCTGAACAAAATTTAATTTGCTTGATGGTAACAGTCAAGTTGGAATAACTGTTAAAAGTTATAGAACCTTAATTCCTTCTACCACCTTTTTACGGGAAATATTCTGAAACCTACTCATCACTGTCATTCTTCATGAGATCCTCATATTTATTTGTGGTGACCAGAAGTGAGAAGTATGGTCAGATTTAAATGTTTTTGAAAAATACATTAAATGGATTAATTTAAAAAAATGTTAGTGAAATCCTGGCCAATAATAAAATTTATTGGTATAGTTATCATCTTTATTTAATCTATCTTTAACTTAAGCCTCATAAAATAATCATAAAACATGTCGGATTTCTTAAAAATGGCATAATTAGCATACACTAAATTATGGCTGCAAGCTCATAATTAAACATGCATTGTTAATTCCATTTTACAGGTGAGAAAACAGACCACAAAAGATCAAATGAATTGCTTGAATGTCTCATGCATGTCAGACAGCTTCCAAACCCTCTCCTCTATATAATTCTGGCAGGTCTAAAGTGAAAGTTCTTCTCCAATTCACAGACATGCATCTGACACTTAAGTAAATCATGTCCTCATTGAAGCCACTATTTCTCATCTGTAAAGTGGTGATTCCATCTCACAAAGCAGGTAAGACGTGGGCTAGTACCTTATGGGAGGTGGGATGGGAATGAGGTCCAATGTTAATATTACATTTGTATTTCAGCAGCCCTTTCTTATATCATCATGCTGTATTATGTGACTTCTTTAAACCTTTTCCTAGTTACATTCTCTTTAGAACCATTTTTTTTTTTTGCTACTTTTATTTTTTAAGGCCGTACCACTGCATATGAAAGTTCCCAGGTCAGGGGACTGAATCCAAGACACAGCTGTCATCTCTGCCATAGCGGTGACAATGCCAGATCCTTTAACCCACTGCACAGGGCTGGGATCATGCCTGGAAATCCGTGCCTCCACAGCACCTGAGCCATGCAGTTGGGTTCTTAACCTACTGTGCCACAGTGGGAACTCCTTTTATTTCCACTTTGAATACAAAATAATGTAGAATTATATATTTGCTGTTTCTCTGTTTCTTCATCCAAGTCATCAATGTAGCTATTGAATAGGACAAATCTCTTTCCCATTACTTGTTGCCAAAGATTGATACCACACTCCAATAATTATGGTTCAAGTTGGACACAGGAGTATATTTCCCCATAGAATACATTCAAAGATGAGATGTTCAAATAAGAGCAATATTACATTCAAAATAGAAATTGTTTCCTACTTAAACATGCCAAGCTTCTATTGCAGAAAATAACTATATTGGTCTGGTGGAGTTTGCTTTTGAATAAGTCTTTGTAGTGTTTTTGTTTTTGTTTTTTGTTTTTTTTGGTGGAAATAGTGCATCTAGATATACAAGCATATCTCTAAAAATTACTCTCTTTTAACCAGCAGATTGTCAATGAGAGTAGCAATTCTCAAATGTTCCTTCATTCATTGTGTCCCCAAATGAATATAAAATCCAGCCTTCATTTTAAGATATAGAAATCAGATACTTGGAGGTGATTTCAGAAAATATGACTATCTTCACAGCAATATATAACGAGAAAAAACATCATGTATACTTCTTTAGAAATGGATCATGCCAACAAGATGACAATGTCCTAAGATTAGACATAGGCATTCTTAGGAGTTCCCATTGTGGCTCAGCAGGCCCAACTAGTACCTATGAGGATGCAGGTTCCATCCCTGGCCTTACTCAGTGGATCCAGCATTGCCATGAGCTGAGATGTAGGTCACAGATGTGGTTCAAACCGGGTGTTGCTGTGGCTGCGGTGTAGGCCAGCAGCCACAGCTCCAATTCGACCCCTAGCCTGGGAACCTCCATATGCAGTGGGTGTGGCCCTAAAAAGAAAAATAAATAAATAAATAAATAAACAAACAGTCTCATGCTTTTCACTGCATTGGGTACAACATGCCCAAAGTTCAGCCATGGTGAAGGCAGCAGTCCTCTTACTAAGGCCGTAATGCCTTGCAGATTATTTCACTCCCCCCACCAATCAGTCTAAAATTTTATTCCTAGGAATTTAGTCCTGGGGGGCACAGAAGGCCTTTGCATTTTGGAGGAAAATGTGCACAAAGTATATGCTAGCTCAACACTCATCTTTAAAGTCTGTGTAACAGCTCCTCCTGGGAAATAGAGACAATATCTTATTTCCAACAATCTGATTTAAAATCAGCTAACTCCTTTCTTCCATATATTTTTATACACCTCTGTAAGAGCAGTTTCATGAAACAGGAATTACATTCTCTGTGTCACTTCACATACTACATAAATCAGTGGTACTTCGTAATACAGTACTAAAATTTTCCTATTGTGACATCATTTCTTTAGGTTGTTCCAATATAAACTATGCTTGCTTGTGTTGCTATAGTTTTTTATTTTATTTTTTTGTCTTTTTGCTATTTCTTTGGGCCTCTCCCACGGCATATGGAGGTTCCCAGGCTAGGGGTCGAATCGGAGCTGTAGCCGCAGGCCTACGCCAGAGCCACAGCAACGCAAGATCCGAGCCACATCTGCAACCTACACCACAGCTCACGGCAACGCCGGATCGTTAACCCACTGAGCAAGGGCATGGACCGAACCCGCAACCTCATGGTCCCTAGTCGGATTCGTTAACCACTGCGCCACGACGGGAACTCCTGCTATAGTTTTATTTTTATTTTAGTTTATTTATTTTGTCTTTTCTAGGGCCGCACCCACGGCACACGGAGGTGCCCAGGCTAAGGGTCGAATTGGAACTGTAGCCGCTGGTCTATGCCACAGCTATAGCAATGCCAGATCCGAGCCGCATCTGTGACCTACACCACAACTCACGGCAACGCTGGATACTTAACCTACTGAGTGAGGCCAGGGATCGAACCTGAAATCTCATGGTTCCTAGTCAGACTCTTTAACCACTCAGCCATGACGGGAACGCCTATAGTTTTATTTTTAAATGTTTATATTTGAAACTGGTTGATAGAATAATCAATGCCAAAGGGTATTTTAAAAATAGTATTAGGGTTTCTTCATTAATGTGGTTATAAGTATTAATTCTAATTTAAGAAAATATTTAGATTTAAATTTTATTCTGAGAGTTTTCTAATATGCACCATTCTAAAAATTCCTTAAAATGACAGCTAATGACTTTTAAAGGGGAAACATTTCTGACATTTATTTTACTGGTAAATGCCTATCTTTTTATATCCAAATCTTATGTTCCTAAGCTTTTTTTAGTCTATTATACAGTAGTTTGAGGTGTGTAATGTCAGGATTACTATTAAAAAAATGCTGTCTAGTAGAAATGTGAATAATCTTACCAAGATGTTTCAAAACAGATAAGAAATATGCCGAATAGCAGGTTACAGGTTTAAGTGGTTGAAGCAACGGCAAGGATTATTACAATTTAAAATTTTTCTGGGAGGTATTTCTAAGATTTCTTTAGAGTGTATTTTCCTTTTGGCACAGAAAGCATGCTTTCTAAATGTATTTTCTCTGAAGGATATTGCCTCTTAAAAAGTAGAGTGAGATGAATAAATTAATATTTGTTGCATATTTATTAATGTCATGTGCTAGGTCAATGTTTATAAGATACATTATTTGATTTAGTCTTTAAGGGGGCATTATATTCTTCTACTCTAAGTAACAAGCTCAAGGTCACAAGAGTAGTAAATAGCAAAGCTTATCCTCTGATTTAGCTGGAGGAGTGTGGCTAGAAGGAAAGTCTAATCAGAAGTTACTGCATTTGGATTTCCTGTTGTGGTGCAGTGGAAATGAATCCAACTAGTATCCCTGAGGATGTGGGTTCCATCCCTGGCCTCACTCAGTTGGTCAGGGATCTGACATTGCTGTGAACTCTGGTAGAGGTCATAGACGCTGCTTGGATTCCACAGTGCTGTGGCTGTGGCTGTGGCTGTGGCCGGCAGCTACAGTTCCAATTTGACCTCTAGCCTGGGAATCTCCACATACCATGGGTGCGGCCCTAAAAGGAAAAAAATGAGAGAGAGAGAAGTTACTGCATTTGTTGTATTTGCTTTGTCTGCAAATGATGACAACAACTTCTAGGATGTCCTATACATATACATATATACACAGTTCTTTCCATGGGGTCAGTTTGCTCACCTCTTGAATCTGGGGTGGCCTACTGATCTGCCATAGGCTCTGATCAGTAGAATCTGGAGGAAGAGGCATTATGGGATTCCCTGGAGTGATTTCTAAGGGCAAGGAAGAGCCCCACCAAGCAACTGCCATTTCTCACCCCAGCTGAGGTATGAGATATACAAGTGAGATCATTTGGACCTTCTGGCCCCAGAGACCTCTCTGGAATGCAGCTGGAAGAGTAACCCCAGCCACCTCTACATGAAGCAAGCTGGATTATCAGTGAGATTAAGCTTGCTC
The DNA here is from genome assembly GCF_016906955.1 of Phacochoerus africanus. Lineage (NCBI taxonomy): Eukaryota > Metazoa > Chordata > Mammalia > Artiodactyla > Suidae > Phacochoerus > Phacochoerus africanus. The sequence continues at coordinate 155,987,601 of NC_062545.1, forward strand.
TATTAACTGTTAGTGAATTTTCCTTTTTCCTAGCAACAGGGAAAGGAAGAAGACCAGAGAGATACTGACTGAGTTGAAGTTGACAAGTCTAATTCATTTGGAAAGAGCTATGTAAGATTATATATAGTGTTTTTTTTTTAAAGTAAATTTCTTTACATTGAAAACTAAACTTAAATGTGAAGCAGTAAACTATACTATATAAAAAGGTCTTATATATAGTCCTCTACATACAACTTGACACTTTGCTTTATTCATACAACTCAAAGGAAACCACAGCTTTATTTCTACCTGACTTATTCCAAGATACTACTCTCCAATGCTGGTGGGCTTTTTTATGACTTTACTGCAAACTCTCTATCCAGAAAAAGGCTGAAAGCCCTCTTGGTTTCTGAGGTGCTTGTTACTTTTCCTTAACTTCAATCACAAGTGATATACTACTTTTCTGAGAGTATTTATATCAATCGCAGTACAAATCTTAGCTTGCTTCCCTTCAGTCTCCTTATAACACAAGTCATATCATTTGACATTTCTGCCTACTTTTGCCTTGTAGGAAAAATTATACCAAATTTTTTGTTTCCTCCCTGGGTGAAAAAATTTTTCGCACATGTTACGCCTACCACACAGACTTGTGCATGTGTGTTTTTTTGTCTGTCAGTTATTTAACCCATTACTTTTTCTCATGTACAGTGATTCTCTTGTCTACTACACAGCAAACTGTATGGTTTACAAATTATATTTTCCTTCAGACATTATAACTCTTTCAGTTCTAGGTGAAATATATTTTGAAAGCTCCTTCTGTCTTTCAGAAATTTGATATCTTTAGAGCTAAAGTTGTTTTTAAGTGATATTTAAATTATCTTTATCAAAACATGTAATGCTTATTGGGGAAAAATAATGAGCTAAGAAACCCATAAATTTAAGTATTTAATGTCTGTAAATTTTTTTCATTAATATTTCCCATTAACAGAAATAATATATTGTGGATATTTAAGAAAATAGGAAAAAAGGACCTCAAGTTTTCCTTATCTAAGGTCCCAATCTTAAATTTGACACATTTTGTGAAATAACTACCAGGTTTGTAAGCACCTTAGTTTAATTTCCAAGTTTTCATTTCTTCCTTGCTGTTCATCCAAAGATATCTGGAGCTTGTGGATCTGATTCAGAAAATCACCAAGCTGAAAACAAAATAGAAAATGCTTCAGTTAAGATGATTGAAATAAAAAAAATCCTTCTGAAAACAAGCTCTAGTTTTTGCATGATACACTCTTATGCAAGAGTTTATTTTGTATATGTGAATAAATATATGAGAATATTAACTTATAGAACTAGTCCATATATTCAATAATAAAATAAACATCTGCATGGACTCTAGTATACTTGAGAAAATATTTCTATAGAGGTACTCTTCCCCCATTTCTATCCTTGGTTCCCACACCTATATGAGTCACTGTGCTGGAATTTATGATTATTCCCACGATTTTGAAAATATATAGTTTTATTTGCATGTGTGTACTATGTATTTAAGTGTAGCATGTACATGTGCCCATATATATATATACATATATATACACACATATGCGTAAATAGTGTGTGTGTATTTCTACACAGATCCTTTAGCTGCTCTGAACATTCTTGTGCATGTCTTCTGATGCATATGTACAAAGTAGTCTCTGGAGACATATCTAGGAAGAGAAATGCCAGCTTATATTTTTTAATGTTTAATCATTTTGGGAGATATTTTGGCTTTATATTATAAAAATAATTTGCCTCCCAAAAGCAATTATATGAGAACCTGATTGGGCACATCTTTGCCAGTACTTGATGTTGTGAGATATTAAAATGTTTGCCAGTCCTTCATCAGTAAGTTATGTTTGATACCTCTTTTTATTTTTATTTGTTCAATGCTCTTGTTCTTTTGTGCCTATTCAGACCTTCTGCTCATTACTCTGTTGGGACCTTTTCCCTTTCTTTTTTATCTGTATGTGCTTATTTTATAATCTCAATACTAGCCATTTGTCAATTGTGTTTCAAGTGTCTTCAAGTATTAATGAGTTCATAACTTATTTTTCCATTACTTAGGAGATCTTTAGATGGTTATTTTATTAAATTTATTTTCTTTTATGATTAACATGTATTTAATAATGGTAAAAATTACTTCCCTACTCAAAGTTTAGAGAAATATCAACCTGTATTTTTAACTCAAATTTGTCAATTTTGTATTTTTCATTTAAGTCCTAGACCAAGCTGAATTTTTACACACAATGTGAGGTAAATATCCAAGTTTATTTTTCTATATAGAAACACATTTTATTAGGTGTTTAATTAAGTGGCCAAGTCATTCAGCCTGAGTGGACATTCTATGGGGTAGGTTTAGATAGTTTCATCGGTTTCTCTTCCACAAAAAATTTCTAACAACTGTATTCCTCCAATTGAACATTTCAAAATTTTATGGATATTTTCATGCCTTTGCAGCTTCAGGACAAAAATCTTGTCTCTCCAAGCAGACTGCTGAGCTATGGCACTAGAGTCAAATAGTTAATAGTTGTAGTATTTAATTACATTGTAAGGGTAATCAAATCTTTCTTACCATGTACAGACTCAAATTACTGCTAAATATGAAACCTGATCCCAATTCTCTGATGCCTTGGCCAGTGTTATTCAGGTTAAATCACTTTAAGCAAGAGAAGGAATTATATAGAGTTGAGTTGCTGTTATTTTCCAAGGGAAAAGCTATTTTTCCTCATACCCTCATGTGGTAATTATCATTCTCTAAGCTTTTTTCATCAATTACTTGTGCCCATGGGGTGAACATTGTTAAAATATATCAAAATTAACTCTCAGATATTATCTTTTTTTTTTTTGTCTTTTTGCTATTTCTTGGGCCGCTCCCGCGGCATATGGAGGTTCCCAGGCTAGGGGTCTAATCGGAGCTGTAGCCACCGGCCTACGCCAGAGCCACAGCAACGCGGGATCAGAGCTGCGTCTGCAACCTACACCACAGCTCATGGCAACGCCGGATCCTTAACCCACTGAGCAAGGGCAGGGACCGAACCCGAAGCCTCATGGTTCCTAGTCAGATTCGTTAACCACTGCGCCACGACAGGAACTCTAGATATTATCTTTATTTTGTCAAACACTGAGACATTTTTATAATGCATTTTTTGAACATGGACAATTCTCAAGTTTACATGTATACCTCATAGAATTACTTTTATATCCATAACCCAAGTTTGCTTTCTTACCATCAAAGTTCTTCCCTATCTAACCTGTGTAGGTTTTTGGTGGACTTGACTTCTCCTAGTTTCTACTTTATATGGATAAATGTTGAACCAGATTTTTTTTTCTTTTTTTACAAATCCTATATAATTTTTTCTGCATGTGTTTAGGTAGCATGTATTTGTTAATGTATTAGGTTTATGGTGCATTTTAAACAGCATATTTTACTTGAAGTTAGTTATTCAAATCAATATATAGAATGTATAGAATGTTATCTATTTTGTTACATAAATGTTACAGAAGTATTTAATAGAGTACAAATATATCCTATATGTTACTTAAAAGTTCTTATACAATTAGTAAGCTAAGCATACAGGCTAATTTTGCTACATTACAGATGTAATCTTGTATCCAATGTCATTATTTGGGACAAATCAGAATGCTGAACATTCATGCCTCATTCAAGATTAATTTTCAGAAAGATCTTAAATATACAAAATCAAGATAAAACTAGAAGAATAATGTAATAGGCTAATAATGATGAGTTAATATTTTGGAATATCAGATTAGTTCATATTTTCATCTTCTTTCAAATATCTTCTTAAAAACTCCACTTACTTGGCATTACAGTACCAGTTCCTAGGGCAGTTTCTGAATGATTTAAGAAATAGAGGAGAAGTGTTATCTTTTTGTACTTTTTCAATATATAAATTTTCATCTTTCATTGTATCTATCATTTTGGATCTTAATATAGGAACGCCCATATGGGATATGTGATAACTACTTAGCTTAATCACAGACAGCTGTTATTAGATACTTAAATATTTTGGGTACAACTATACAAAAGAGTTTGTGTAGAGTATGATACTTAAATAAAAATTATTATATTTGAAATTGGAATAATTGGAATAAACTTTGTAATGCATTTTGGAAATGTATACCAAAAGTCTTGAATTTAACATTAATGTTTTTAAAGATTCATCATGTATTGAAACATCAGAAAAATGAAATCAGAGATACCTAAAAGCTCTTTTTGCACAAATATTTTTCATCATATTCATGAAAAAGTCAAATTGACCTGAATGGTGACTGAAAGTTTTATGTTTAATTATAGTCCATCACTCTGATAGAACATTTTGTAGATATTAAAATGTTTAATTAGATATCAAATGCTATTTTTTGCTATTTAACTTTGGAAAGAATGCCCACAATATTGTGAGTAATGCATGATATTTTTTAAAATGTAAAATAACAAAGAAAAAACAGAAATAATACAAAAAACTGGTGGAAGTGTTATATTTTTCTAAATATGTGTTAAATTTTTATAAAACTTACAATGAAAAGTAAATGAGCTTTTAAGTTAACTTTAAGGATTCTACATTTGCAATGGAACATGCCCAAGCTATATTTCAGGCCTTTCCTCAGAGATCTGGCTAATGTCCAGTTCTGATCACCTCGCCCCACTTGACAAATCCCTCAGTAGCTTCTTGTACCCAGATTAGCACACAAATCCTCCTCTCCTTTCCTCTCTATTACTTCCTACCAAGGTAATCCCAGATTTCATTTTGTTCTCCAGCTGCTCTGAACTTTTGGTAGTTTACAGGCCAGAAAAATGTGGGTCGGTGGTAGTAAGTGATACTCATTTTCCTTCTTCCACCACATTCCCCCTTCTCTCTGGAATGGACCACGACTGCTCCTAGTAGGTTTCTTAAACTTTAACATTCTTAAGCACCAACTTAGGATCTTGTTAAAAGGCAAATAATGATTCAGTTGGTGTTGAGCAGGACTCAAGATTTTTCCTTTTTTCAAGTTGCCAGGTGATACTGATGTTGCTGGCCCTTGGAACACACCATGAGTAGATGTCAGTACAATTACCCTGGTCTGGATAGCGTTAAGTTTCCTTAAATATTCTTCTATTTCTGTTTATCTTTACCCTTAAACTTATTAAACAAAATTATAATAGTCTTTTTCTGTCTCTCTCTATGTCACAAAGACTATGAGCTTCTTGAAAGTGCTACAGACACACACAGGACACTTTCCTTGTCCCCACTTGTGCACCAGACTCCATCTTCTTTCACCTACTCAAGGAAGCATAAGATTTCATCAGTATGCAGTGTTCTCTCAAATATCATCCTGTTTCTTTCTCTATTTGATCATTCCCATCAGGGACTTTGGGCTGACTATTCCTTCTTCCTGGAACTTTCTTTCAACACTTATCTGAATAATTAACTTTCATTAACATTTTCTATGTACATATTGAAATCTGAGGCCAGACACCATATTCAATACTGCAAGCTGCATGCATCCAAAGCAAGAACAATAACTTTTTTTTAACAGTCTTATGATTTATATATTAACTGTCTCGTCTCTCTTCTCACTGGAATGCAAATTTTGTGCAGAAGGAATATTCATTTCAAGGGCTTAGAATAGTGCTTGCATGTTAAAAAAAAAAAAAAAAGAATAAATGGATGCTGGGTAGGCTAGAGCAACAGATGCCCTTCCATTTTTGTTAAATGTCTTTGCCAAGAAAGAAGGTCATAATTTGAAAATTTCTACATCAGTAGTGTCCTAAAACTTTCATATGCCAGATAAATCCAGTTCAATATTTGCTGTTGAGAACAGAATAACTGCTTTGTTCCCATTGCTGCTCTGGGAAGGCCCCAGCCAGTCTGGCTGAAATACGAATAGATTCCCTAAAATTTATGATTCAAGAAAAATGTTTAGACGATGGATTATCATCTGATCAAACTGGAAATATAATAAGGTCTCAGTGAGAGTCTAAGACTTGGGGATATGGAGACAATGACTTCAGCTAAAAAGGACTTGTAATTCCTGGAAAATATTAATTTCCATCATTGAAAAGAAAATAAAATGATATAAGAAACTAGAAAAGGAAAGCCTGTTAGATGCTGCAGGCAATAGCATGTAAGCCCATTTTTATTTTTATTATAAATCCTTATCTAAATATGAATGGGCACCACTGATAATCAGTTTTGATATGTCTATTAGCAATTGAGCAGGACCCCTTCCTGTCACAGAAATAGCAGTGACTTGTTTAGCATCCAGTTTTCTGGCAACTCCTTCTGGCCAATCTGCTCCAGCTCTGCTCCAGGGAATCCACAGTGGAGTGTCTTTAGAATCTCTCCAGGTCAGAACTTGATTAAGGTAATGAGCAACTGTGGCACAAATTCAGATAAGTGTCCTGTTCACAAATTCTCTAAACCCAACTCATCTAATACATAGTCTCTGTAAGGAGTAAGTGGGCATACCAACTTGCAGGCTTCGAATAATCATTACAGACTAATTTTGCTCAGATTTTTTAATTGGAACTGAAATATTCTGAACTATTTTATTAAAGGTTATACCACAATGGGCTCTTTACCTGAAGAAACATTAAAATCAAGAGGAACATTTTGCTAAAACTTCTTGGTGATCTCTGATGGTAAGTGGTTGCCTTTTGAGAAGTTTGCTATATATATATAGCTTGTGCTACCTGATTCTATATATTTTTCAATATCAGGATTTCAAATTATTAAATATAATATCTTACAGCTACCTATAAAGAAATTATAGGACAATTTATATTCAAGGACTCTAGCTAATTCTTACTATGTATGTATTCAAAATTAAAAATGTGATCTCATTCTAACAGCATATTAACTGTTCCATGCTCTTATAATTCAGGATAGTACCAAATTTTTATTTTCCTACTGGCCTTCTCTTTTAATACCTATGTCATTGAACTTTTACATGACTTTCATCCTTCATGAAACTAGCTTCTAAATTTCCTTCAAGTACTTTCCATTTAAAGGAACAAATTTTTATATACATATTTTATTTTATTTTTTTGTCTTTTTGCCTTTTCTAGGGCCGCTCCTGTGGCATATGGAGGTTCCCAGGCTAGGGGTCCAATCGGAGCCGTAGCCACTGGCCTACGCCAGAGCCACAGCAATGCAGGATCCAAGCTGCGTCTGCAACCTACACCACAGCTCACCGCAACGCTGGATCCTTAACCCACTGAGCAAGGCCAGGGATCGAACCTGCAACCTCATGGTTCCTAGTCAGATTCGTTAACCTCTGTGTCACAACGGGAACTCCGGGAACAAATCTTCATGGCATCGAATTATTCAAAGTTGTTTCTTTTTTATACAAAACACCAAGAACACAACCAAAGGAAAAAACAAATTGGACTTCATTAAGAGTTTTACACTTCAAATGCAACTATCAAGAAGTTGAAAAGACAGTATACAAAATGGGAGAAAATATTTGCAAATCATGGATCTAAGAGAGGACTTAAATCCAGAATATACAAAAAACACAATTCAATATTTAAAAAAAAATGGACAAAGTATCTGAATGGATATTTTTCCTAAGAAATGTACAAATAGCTAAGTAGTACATGAAAACATGATCAACATCATTAATATTTAGGGAAATTCAAATTAAAAAAACACAGTATGATACCACTTCACCTCCACAGCGATAACTGTAATAGAAAAGATGGACTCTGACATGTGGTGGTGAGTATGTGGAGAAGTTGGAGCCCTCAAACTTTGCTTGTGAGAAGGTAAAAAGGTGCAGCCACTTTGGAAAAGAGTTTAGAGGTCCTTAAAAATGTAAACATAAAGTTACCATATGATCCAGCAATTCCAAGGGAAATAAAAACATACATCTACACAAAAGTTTGTACATGAATGTTCATAACACCATTATTCATAGTAGCCAAAGAAGGTAAACAACTCAAATATCCATCAACTGGAAAATGAAGAAAAAAGGTGGTATATATTCATAAAATGGAGTATTATTTGACCATACAAAGAATGAAGTATTGATCCATGCTACAATATGGATAAATCCTGAAAATATTATGCTAAGTCAAAGAAGCCAGTCACAAAAGTCCATGTATTCTATGATTCTATGAAATGCCTAGGAGTTCCCGTCGTGGCGCAGTGGTTAACGAATCCGACTAGGAACCATGAGGTTGCGGGCTCGGTCGCTGCCCTTGCTCAGTGGGTTAATGATCCGGCGTTGCCATGAGCTGTGGTGTAGGTTGCAGACGCGGCTCGGATCCCGCGTTGCTGTGGCTCTGGCGTAGGCCGGCGGCTACAGCTCCGATTCGACCCCTAATCTGGGAACCTCCATATGCCACGGGAGCGGCCCCAAAAATGGCAAAAAGACAAAAAAAAAAAAAAGAAAGAAAGAAATGCTTAAAAGAGGTAACTCCACAGAGACAGAATGTAGATTAGTTGTTGCCAGGGCTGAGGGTAAAGGGAGAATGGTCAATTAATGCTCACGTGTATGTGGTTTCTTTTTTAGAAAATAAAGATGTTTTAAAATTAGGTTCTAGTAATTGTTGCACAACTCTATGAAAAAAAATAATGACTACTTAGACAATAAGAGTAAATATGGCATATATTTAATTGCTATAATATTTATATATTAAACCAAATCAAAATTAAATCTAGGGTATCTACAAAGGAATTAAGTCAATTGAACAAATTCAATGATTCCAGAGATCATAAGAATGTTATCTTAAATAATTGCATCACTTGAATCTTGAATATTTCATTGCTTTATCTCTATATAATGAAGTTTTGAAATATTCTTTAAAAATTAGATGGGCATTGCTTTAAGATATATTGACCAAGGCAATCTCATGTGGCTACTGATATTTATATACAATACATTCTATTAAACAGTTTTTTTCAGTTTAGAGTTATTTTTCTTCTCAATAAATTAAACCAGCACCATGGTCAGTAGAAGCTAAGCATTTAACATCCTACAATGCTAATGATTCTTAATTTATGCCCTGAGGGACTAATACTGAGAATTTGTTCAGTGTACCATAGCAACTGCAAAATCAAAGCAGTGATATTATGTGACAAATTGGTAGTTGAGAGGATACTTCAGGATTCCACTGGATCACCTGGGGCAGCAATACTACAAGTGTTTATTTTGAGGCATCTTGATTGTTTATTTTGAGGCTTCTTGATTGACGATAATTTTATCTAAGTTAAAGACAACTATAGATTATCTATTTCCATATAGTAGAATAGTCTCATCAAGGTGTGTGACAAAAATGCTAAGGGTATGTAGTTTGTAACCAGTATCTCACAAAAGTATTGATATGAATCTTTATTACAACTAACTTCAGGTTGCATTCACCTGGCTAGTATGCTAAAGTGTTTGTGCAGAGAATAATAATGTCTTGTCTAATATCAAAGGGAAGACAAAACATTGTCAAAAAAATAGTAATTTTCATGACAACAGCACTTGTATTTATGTACATATTTCCCAATTTCCTCTTTGAGAAGCTGAATAGTAGAGAACAAAAATACCCAGGGAACAAACAATCCTTTCTTCTCTATTTTATTTTACTCAATTAACTCACAACAGATGTCTGCTTTCAGAATGAAGCTTTTCAGGAGCACTGGGCTATGTGCCTCTTTGCCTTTGGATATTGGAACGAATTTCAGCATCATGAAACTCAATGAAAGAAATGATATTGCCATGATGTTGCCATTTTTTGTCCCAAATTTCAGTCTTTTATCACAGGTCTTGAATCACCAGGCTTAATCTCCAACTAATGTTGTATATTTGTATAAAAAAATACAATTATTCCTCATTAGTTTAACCGAAAGAAAAAGAAATTTCAGAGACATCAGTTACAGAAGTGCAAAGATGAAATGTGATTAGAATTATAAGTCTTAAAGGAATATAAACTTTAAGAACAAAAGAATTCAGTACAAAACCCTCAATTTTACTTATAACATGATTTGGAAATTTGTCTGCGTGACTCTGTACTCTTGCACCTCAGCCTAGTTGTTAAGACAATGCCTGCTACACTGTAGGTCTGCTAGTGAGTTAGAGAAATCTGCTTCCACAAAAATAAGGTGAAACCTTCATAAAACATGGGAAATGGCAATCCTATTAAAAGCCACGTGACCTACATAAAAAAAAAAACAAAATGAAAAAACATTAGAAACAAATGGAATACTTAAAAACTAGTAAGTACTCTTGGTTAATTGATTAGAACTAAGGCTCAAGCTAGTATTAAAAATTAGAAATCCAAAATTAGAAAGAGAAACATTTTTTCAAAATAAAATTAATGAAAAGAGTAAGTAAAAAAGTCTCAAAAAGATGCTTTACAAATGAAGAGACTACAAAAATATAGTAAGAAATACAAATTAAGTGAAAATGAGTGATTTTTATGATTGCCTTATAAAATCAAAGGACTAATATGTAATTTCCCACAAAAGAAAGTATGCATTAGATAATCTAGTAATCAGTTATTTTAATTTAGAAGAGAACCCATAAGTTTCTAAAAAGGACTATAATGATAAGAGGGGTAACTACAATGATAAAAGGAAGACGTTTTCCTCTATGATGCAAATATCTTTCTTGATTACAATTTCTGAAACGACAAAAACATATGTAATATCCCACAATTTCTCCATGATAGAGACTGTTTAGGTCACAGTCACCTAAATACATTTCTATGGGTTGCTTTCCTGGGGTAGAAAGTAAGACAAAACAAATGAAATCCTTGATTGAATAAGATTTAAATAGAAACTTTATAATTAAAATATACATACTTCCTTTAAAGAGGAAGTTGATACTGACTTCTGTATCAACTTATGCAGACATAACCTATAAACATGGTTACCGGTCACATTCTTACTGAAGTTTTAAAGAACTAGAAGAGATTCCAAAAGTGCAATGTTTCTAAAACATATTCCTGAAACAGAAATGGGCACCTCATTATTGGTTGAATTATATTTATGCTTCTGAATTCCAAAGTTCTATAACTGTCCACTATAATTTTTATTATTTTGTAACTGGGCAATGTTTTCAGAAATCTCTTCACCAAGAAACTTTAACTTTCTCTAATTTTGATGACTAAAATAACCCGTAGTTAGAGTAGCAGCTGAACTGTTCAATATAAGAAAAAAAAAAAGTTGACAGCACATTAAGATGTGTTTAAAATAGAGTAAAATATTTAAATATTTAATTTTACATATTTCCTAGTAAAAATAAGTTCATGATCAACTTAAGATTGTTCCCTATCATCACTGTTAAGCTATTTTAAATAGCAGCAAGGAAGAGTGAATGGAAATGTAGTCATGATTTACAAAATTTCTAAAGTATTGAAATATAAAGAAAACATTTTTCCACTAAATAGGAAATAAAGCTGGTGCACTTTTACTTTAATTGCAACACATTACTACCATCATAGCCTTACTAATATTACAAAAGTCAAAGGACATATATCAGTGCTGATGGGATAAAGATAGAAAACTGATAGTTAAGCCACATTCCTTAAAATAGAATTCTAATTCTGCACATAGGAAAACCAATGAGAAGAGCATAAACATTCTTTCACTAGAGTAACATTCAGATTCCAAAGTATTTCTTTGCTCCTTTCTTTGAACACAATCACTGCTTACAATCTGACTCACTGGAAAACAACTGTAAACAGATTTATCTGTCATTTATTTTGTACTATCAATACAAAGTCAATGTAATGAAAAGGGTGAAAAACATCTTTAAGTTATTATAAAAGCAGTTTTGACCTCATAGACCTCCAGAAAAATTGTCTTGGACATTCACAGTTGAGAACTGCTGGTTTAAGTAATGTTTTCCCAATGAAGTATATTCCAAGTTGGATGAGTACTAACATGATTAGTTTACTTTGCATTTAGCTAGAAGTTTCTAGAAATAGTATGACAAATAGCTTCACATATCTGACTCAAACCTCCTTGCATATAAGTTACATATAAATGAGAAAGCATGTCATCCAACATGGTGGAGAATGAAGGCTACTCACATTGAGACTGTGACACAGCAATATAGCTCTAAAGATTACCAGGTTGGAATGCTGCTGTCCAAATCATCTAAGTATATCTATAGATAATATATATTTTTTCCACTAATAGTGTGCTTGTTCTAGCACAGGTAGCTTCCTGATAAAGAACTATTATGTAAGCAAATACATGAAAACAAACATGCCCTGAATGCATATAAATTAAGTGGGAAATGTATTGGAAAAATTTCTGAACGCTATTGGTGGCCAGCAGGATATTTACAGCTTTGCTACAACACATCTAATTAGCCTTTCACACTTAGGTCATCAAGTGAATACATTTCACATAGGGAGGTCAACTTAAGAGTTTCTATAATTACTTGATGAGACAAAGATCATGTAAGTCTTTGGAGTTCCAACTTTTCCTAAATTTGGGTAAATATAAATTGATTTAACTACTAATATCTTGAAGTAGTTTATATTAAAATGACAATGGATATTTCATATATTAGAGAATTCTAAGGTTTTTAAAAAAAATAAACTGTAAACATCAAAGAAATATTCCACTAGCTAAAGACTACAATTCAGAATATTCTGGGATATTTGTTTACTCTTTTTTGTTATTCAGGGAATTTTGTGAAAATTTTCCATTACTACAGGCAGTTATTGTATTTGTATAAAACAGCTCTATTTCTAAATTTAGGAATGCAATTGTATTTCTCCTTTTGAAGGTAATTTATTTAAACTGAGGGTTTTTTCCCAAAGAAGACCATATTCTTCTAATGGATAATATGCTATAAAGTATTTAATTTTTTATTAGTATTTAAAAGGAAATGCAGTTTCTTCAGTAGTATAGATACCGAAGTTAAATATTATAACACTAGAAATATTTAACTGACTCCAGACTTTGGACAAGTTTCTAGAAACATACAGCCATGAAAAGTAAATCAAAAAGAAATAGGTAATTTGAACAGACTGATCACTAGAAGTGAAATAGAATCTGTAATAAAAAACTTGCTACAAGTAAAAGTCCAGGACAAGATGGCTTCAGAGGCAAATTCTACCAAGCATACATACAATAAGAACTTATACTGATTCTTCTCAAACTCTTCCTAAATACTGAAGAGGAGGGAACACTCCCAAATATACTCTATGAAGCCAGCATCACCCTGATACCAAAACTAAAGACACTGCCAAAAAATCAAATTATAGGCCAATACCTTTGATAAACATAGATGCAAAATATCTCAACAAAATATTGGTAAACTGAATCCAACAACACATAAAAAAGATCATACACCATGACTAATCTGGATTTATTCCAGGGTCATAAGTATGGCCCAACATATGCAAATCAATGTGATATACCACAGCAAAAAAAAGAAAAGCCAAAAAACACAAGATCTTCTCAACAGATACAGAAAAAGCATTTAATAAAATTTAAGATCCATTTTAATTAAAAACTCTTATCAGAGTGATTATAGAGGGTAACATATTTCAACATAACAAAAGCCATTTATGATAAATCCACAGTCAATATTATACTCAACAGAGAAAAGCTGAAAGCCTTCCCACTAAAACCTGGAACAAGACAGATGCTCACTCTCACCACTTCTATTCAACATATTATTGGAAGTCAGCCACAGAAATCATATAAGAAATAAAAAGCATCAAAATTGGAAGGGGAGAGGTAAAATTGTCATTATATGAAATGACTTATTATATATAAAACACCCTAAAGATTCCACACAAAAACTACTAGAACTGAATAATGAATTCATCAAGATAGCAGGATACAAGATTAACATACAAAAATGGGTTGCATTTCTTTTTTTTTTTTTTAATAATTTTTTAATTTTCCCACTGTATAGCAAGGGGGTCAGGTTATCCTTACATGTATACATTACAATTACATTTTTCCCCCACCCTTTCTTCTGTTGCAACATGAGTATCTAGACAAAGTTCTCAATGCTATTCAGCAGGATCTCCTTGTAAATCTATTCTAAGTTGTGTCTGATAAGCCCAAGCTTCCGATCCCTCCACTCCCTCCCTCTCCCATCAGGCAGCCAAAACTCTATTTTATAAGTCCATGATTTTCTTTTCTGTGGAGACGTTCATTTGTGCTGGATATTAGATTCCAGTTATAAGTGATATCCTATGGTATTTGTCTTTGTCTTTCTGGCTCATTTCACTCAGTATGAGATTCTCTAGCTCCATTCATGTTGCTGCAAATGGCATGATGTCATTCTTTTTTATGGCTGAGTAGTATTCCATTGTGTATATATACCACCTCTTCCGAATCCAATCATCTGTCGATGGACATTTGGGTTGTTTCCATGTCCTGGCTATTGTGAATAGTGCTGCAATGAACATGCGGGTGCACGTGTCTCTTTTAAGTAGAGTTTTGTCCTGATAGATGCCTAAGGGTGGGATTTCGGGGTCATATGGAAGTTCTATGTATAGATTTCTAAGGTATCTCCAAACTGTTCTCCATAGTGGCTGTACCAGTTGACATTCCCACCAACAGTGCAGGAGGGTTCAATGGGTTGCATTTCTTTACACTAACAATGAAATTATCAGAAAGGGAATGTAGAAAAACAATTACTTTTAAAATTTCATTAAAAGGTAAAATACTTAGGAATAATCCTGACCAAGGAGATGAAAGACTTATATGCTAAGAACTATAAAACATTAATAAAAAAATTGAAGATGATTCAAAGAAATGAAAGGATATCCCATACTCTTTGATCGAAAGAATTAATATTGTTAAAATGGCCGTAAAACCCAAAGAAATTTACAGATTTATTTATTATTTGCTTTTCAGGGCCTCACTGGCAGCATATGGAAGTTCCCAGGCTAGGGGTTGAATCGGAGCTTCAGCTGCCAGTCTATACCATGGCCACAGCAACGCTGGATCTGAGCCATGTCTGTGACCTACACCACAGCTCAGGGCAATGCTGGATCCTTAACCCACTGAGCAAGGCCAGGGATTGATCCCATATCCTCATGGAACCTAGTTGGGTTTGTTAACCATTGAGCCACGAAAGGATCTCCAATCTACAGATTTAATGTGATCCCTATCAAATTACCCATGATTTTTTTCATAGAACTAGGACAAATAATCCTAAAATTTATATGGAACCATAAAAGACCAGTAATTGCCAAAGCAATCTTGAGGAAAAACGACAAAGCAGGAGGCATGACCCTCTCAGACTTCAGACAATACTAAGAAGATACAGTAACCAAAATAGCATGATATTAGCACAAAAACAGACATGTGGATAACTGAAACAGAATAGAGAGACCAGAAATAAACTCACACACTTACAGTCAATTAATCTTTGAATAAGGAGGCATGAATGTACAGTGGAAAAAAGTCTCTTCAATAAGTGGTGCTGGGAAAGTTGGACAGTCACATATAATTCAATGAAGTTAGAATACATCCTCACACCATACACAAAAATAAACTCAAAATAGCTTAAAGACTTAAATAAGACATGACACTGTAAAATTTCTAGGAGAGAACATAGGCAAAACATTCTCTGACATAAATTGTACCAATGTTTTCTTAGGTCAATCTCCTAAGGCAAAAGAAATAAAAGCAAAAGTAAACAAATGGGGATCCATGGGGACATGGTTCAATCCCTGGCCTCACTTAATGGGTTATAATCTGGCGTTGCTGTGAGCTGTGGTGTAGGTCACAGATGTGGCTTGGATCCCACATTGCTCTGGTGTAGGCTGGCAGCTATAGCTCCAATTCGACCCCTAGCCTGGGAACCTCCTTATGCTGCTGGTGTGGCCCTAAAAAGATAAACAAACAGACCTAATCACTTACAAGCTTTTATACAGCAAAGGAAATCATAAACAGAATGAAAAGACAATCTACAGAATGGGAGAAAATAGTTGCAAATGATATGATGATAAAGGCTTAATTTTCAAAATATACAAACAGCTCAGACAACTCAACACCAACCACAAAAACTAGTCAAGGAGTTCCCGTCATGGTGCAGTGGTTAATGAACCCGACTAGGAACCATGAGGTCGCGGGTTCGATCCCTGGCCTTGCTCATTGGGTTAAGGATCCAGCATTGCTGTGAGCTGTGGTGTAAGTCGCAGACGTGGCTCGGATCCCGTGTTGCTGTGGCTCTGGTATAGGCCGGCAGCTACAGCTCCTATTCGACCCCTAGCCTGGGAACCTCCATATGCCGCAGGAGCGGCCCTAGAAAAGGCAAAAAGACGAAAACAAACAAACAAAAAAACTAGTCAAAAAATGGGCAGAAGACCTAAATGGACATTTCTCCGAAGAAGACAAATGGCCAATAAGAACATAAAAAATGATCAAATTGCTAATTATAAGAAAAATGAAAATCAAAACTACAATGAGGTACCACCTAACACCAGTCGGAATGACCATGAAAAAAAAAATCTATAAACAACAAATTCTGGAAAGGGCATAGAGAAACAGGAACACTCCTACATTGTTGGTGGGAATGCAATTTGGTGTAGCCACAGTGAAAATCAGTATGGAGGTTCCTCAAAAAAAACTAGTTTCCATAGGAGCAGTCCCACTACTGAGCATATATCTGGACAAAACTATAATTCAAAAAGAAACATCCACTCTTATGTTCGTACAGCGCTATTCACAACAGCAAAGACATGAGAAAAAACCTAAATGTCTACTGACAGATGAAAGGTACCTATAGACAATGGAATAGTACTCAGTGATAAAAAAGAGTGAAATAATGCTATTTGCAGCAATATGGATGACCAAGAGATTATCATACTAAGTGAAGTAAGTCAGAAAGAGAAAGACAAATACCATATGATATCACTTATATGTGTAATCTAATATATAACACTAATCAATTTATCTACAAAACAGAAACAGATTCACAGGAGAACAGACTTGTGGTTGCCAAGGGGGAGAGATGGATAGGGAATTTGAGATTAGCAGATGCAAAGTATTATATATAGACTAGATAAACAACAGAGTCCTACTATATAGCATAGGGAATTATATTCAATACCTATGATAAAATGTAATGGAAAATATGAAAAAGAATCTGTCTGACTGAATCACTTTGCTGTACAGCAGAAATTAACACATTGTGAATCAACTATACATTAATAAAAAAAACTTTTAAAGAGTGAAAGGAAAGCAGTCTCATGTTGTCTCTGTGCCTACCCTCCCACAATCTGTACCTCAGATTCACCTTTTATTAACATCTTGAATTAGTGGAACAGACAAAAAATAATATCATCTTGAACAAAGCTGGTGGTTATGAGGATGGTGATATGTGGCAATATTTGTGATATATTAGGAATAGAATTCTTAAAAGAATGTGAGAACTGATTTAATATGGAGTGAGAAAGAGAAGAGTCAAAATGACCCAACCTTTTTACCTGAGTGATGGAGTAGCTAGAGAAGTGGGTTTAAAGATAAAAACTTGAGAACCGTCAGCATATAGATGGCATCTAAAGCCACAAAGCTTAATGATTATCACCTCTGGAGTGAGTGGAGTTGGGCACAGAGGGAGTGAGAGGATAACTGTGGGGATTCTCACACATGTAGAACTGAAGACGTGAAGAGAAGTCAACAAGATGAAGGTGAAACCCAATAAACAATGATTTTTCTGGAGAGTAAATTAAGAATGGGACTGACTGTGTCAAATTATTATCATATTTTGAGAAAGATGAAGACAAAGGTTGGACCACTGGCTTTAAAAGTGTGGGGAACATTTGTGACCTTGATAACTTTCCCATTGGTCAGAAATATCACTGTTGTGATTAGAGAGAGAATGAAGATTGTGAAGATAAATTAATACATCTCTTTCAAGGATTTTGCTGTAAAGGGAGGGAGGAAAATTTAATAGTAGCAGTAATGGGGTGCGTAAGGAAAATGGTTTATTTTAAACATATATATAAAATATTCAAATATTCAAATATACATGTATGTGTATGTATATATATGTGTGTATGTATATATGTATGTCTATATATGTGTGTATATATATGTGTGTGTATATGTATATGTATGTGTATATGTATATATGTGTGTGTGTGTATATACCACATATAAGAACTGAGAAATTGCATCCACAGTGTCAGATATGTAGGTAGAATATAATGGTTCCAACTGATATAGGTAGTTGTGTAGATGTGATTGTGGGAAGTGTGTGAATAGTCTATATTGCACATTCCTGTTTTTGTTTCTCAGAAAATTCAGAGGAAAGATTATCAGCTGAGTGTGTGGAGGAGGGAGGAGGGATTAGAAAAGAGAGAGGAAGTGAAGCAGTCATTTAGAAAAGCTAATGCTGGTGCAGTAAGACACTACTTGAGATGAGTGATCATCAATTTAAAGCAGAACCTGTACCAAGGCTCTAAGTCCTCTACTGAGAAATGCAGCTGCTGAGGCAGAGTGTTACATTTAACAAGAGCTTGAGTTTTACAAGTGAATGTCTGCAAAGGATGTGGAAGCAAGGGTGTTAAGGTATATGCAGTGAAGGGATTATAATTTTGATAGAACACATGCATAAGGAGTGAAATCAGAAGTAGAGGTAAATAAATGATGGTGAAAGGTGGTATCATCAATAGAGTATATGTCTCAGTAGGCTGAAGTTCTGTTATACTTGGTACTGAAGCAAGTCGACTGGAAAGATAAGTATCTTACTCTCCAATATTGATTTAAGACCCTGAAGAAAGTGTAGTTAATCAGTAAAGATTAACTGAAGTGTGACCTTGGGAGTAGGTTGGTGACAGAGGCTGTTTCTGACTTCACTGCCCTTCACAGGAAGAACTAACAACTACTCATTCACAGAACACCACTGAGAGAATCCTAGAACACAGGAATGAGACTGAGAAACTTCCCCCCTCCCTGCTTCCTCCCACCCCCTGACACCACCACAGAGACCAAGACAGACTGTGTTGGAAGGTGGGAGGAACTGCTACCCGCTGACACCACTGCTCCGCCCCCAGGCTGGCACAGCACCAAGCTCCTTTCACCCGAGACCCTGATTGAATCATAACAGGCTTCTCCTTCAGAACAAAATTTCGGCCTTAGAGCCACATGCAAATGACTATAAGAGCATTTTATGATGGATGGTGATGACTGTACATCAATTCTGAGGACTATCTAGCCATGGGTTCTTCAGAATCATGCTTAGAACACCCAATTTACATTTCTCTTGTGTAGACTCTCTGCTGCAATGGTTTCCATCTAGATTTGACATCACAGCTCCTGTTTATTTCCATTCCAACCTGTAGACCAAGATCTGGACCTCAATTCTCTTACTCAGCGCTAACCTTCTCCCGTTAATAGAGTCCTGTCCCATTGCATTCTGGAGTATGAGTATCACCTCTGGAACGTACAAGTCAGTCATTCAATGCACTAATTTAACTCTCCAAAAGTAATGGCTTTCAGTCAAATGTTCAATTACCAAGAAGTGAGAACATTACATCTTCCCTTTCCTAAGCTAATCGGTTTCTTGAAACAGAAAAACCCACCAGAATCCTGGTAAGCTCTTTTATCCTTAACCTTCACACACACACACACACACACACACACACACACACACACACACACACACACACACACTGCTAATTAAAGCAATAAAATGTGAAGATATAGTAAGAATACAGATTGTATAGCTTTAGGAGATGACTATAAAAGCAAATGGAGGGAGTTCCCATTGTGGCACAGCAGAAACAATCCAACTAGTATCCATGAGGATGTAGGTTTAGTCCCTGGCCTCGCTCAGTGGGTGGGGGATCCGGTGTGGCCATCACCTGTGGTGCAGGTTGCAGATGTGGCTCAGATCCTGAGTTGCTGTGGCTGTAGTGTAGGCTGGCAGCTGCACCACCACCGATTCACCTCCTAGCCTGGGACCTTCCATATGCCGCAGGTGCAGCCCCCAAAAAGAAAGGGAAAAAAAGGCAAGTGGCACGTATTCATATGTAGAAGTTCACCTGCTCTGAACACTTGCCCCACCTGAAGATCACCTAGCCATTACACTTACAGCAATTTTCTTTCTTGGCCTTGATGTAGGTGCCAGAGTTTTTTTATGGCATCCTGTCCCTGAGCTCTGGATCCACTTAGCTCATCTCTATTGTCTAACAAATAGGGCAGCTTCGCTCTCCAAAGGAGTCTTTTGTATTGGTTCTAAGATTTTTGCCAATGTCTTTGTCTATTTCTATCCTATTTCCTGAAAAGAAATGAGTGTACTTATGTTCCTGGGAAATATATTAATCTAAGTTGCTGGATCTTTTTCTCTTTTCACACTATTAGAATGGATCTAGGTATGTCAATACTTCTTCTCTACACAAGCC
The DNA here is from genome assembly GCF_016906955.1 of Phacochoerus africanus. Classification (NCBI taxonomy): domain Eukaryota; kingdom Metazoa; phylum Chordata; class Mammalia; order Artiodactyla; family Suidae; genus Phacochoerus; species Phacochoerus africanus. The sequence goes on from NC_062545.1 coordinate 156,007,945, forward strand.
AGATTACCTAATTAAAACGCCTCTAATAAGATGTATCTTCTCCCTTTACTATTCCACTTGATGGCCACTCCATCACCAAAAAAGCTCTTACTGCTTGTGAAAGGTAAGAGCCTCAATTTCATAACTGTGTTACAAATCCTACATGCTTAAGGATTCTTCCATACTATGCTATCTTGACCACCTTGCACCTGTTTTCCATTTGGCTAGTTTCTGGCTCTAGGGCATTTGATGAATGAATTCCAGATGGTTATGCCCAGATCTGGACTTGGGAAACTTCATAGTCAGTCTTGCCTCACCTCTCCCACTCCAGGGAAGACTCTTGACACTTGCTACTCTGTTTCCATTTTCTAGGCAAGCTACTCTGAGGGTTTGGGAAATTTCCTTAATTAGAAGAACCACAGAGGACATCATAAAAAAGATTACCCATATTTTTTCTAACAAAGATATAGCTGTATTTATTTTCTAGGTATTTTAATTTTGTTTCTACCCAACTAATAAAATTACTAAATACTTTTAATTTATGTAAAGTTACATGTGGACTTAACAGACTATTACATTTTCTAAGCCATTACTATTTCTATAGGTAATCCTTTGTAACGGAAAATTGTTGAATGTATGTGCATACATACATATAAATGCATATATTCACTCATATATATATCTAGTTATGCTTTTAACATAAGTTTGTATTTCCACTTTCCCAATAAACAGACATTGACTCTTAAAGACTATTTGTAAAATCATGACTTAATACAAAATGATAGAATAAACCTTATCTATTCTTCCCCTAAATATATTTTTCTAGAGTTCCTTGATTTATGTTAGTCTCCACTTGAGGACATGGATAGCAGTTTCTTTGGACAGTAATTAGGGTGCTATATTTTCTATAATTCCTTAGCATTTCCAATGCTTACTTTGGTGCTAGATGTAAAGAAGATTTCAAGAGCATTTTTAGCCTGAAGAGTCATGTTATTGTATTTATTTCATTTCCATATGCACCTATATAAATTCAACAAAACCACTTTTTCCCTGTCACTTTGGTTTGACTTGTAAATGGCTTAAAATATATCTTATCAATATATACTATTTAAAAATATATAGACATTTATGAGAACTATGCAATATTTATTTACTACTTCAAAAATATTTACTGAACTTTTCTTAAAAATTTCAGTGTTATTGACACAAGGGAAAACCAAATGCATATAAATTTTTACTGTAGAAAACAGTATCATATAATTATTCTGATATCTTTATTCAAACATAACTAACCCAATTTGCATGTATTTTATAATGATAAAATTAGGTATATTTCATCTCAAAGCAAAAAACATATTCATTTTCCTCCATGAAAGGAAAAACAGAACTGTTTATTCAATATTTTTTCATAATTTGTGCTCACACAAATTTTAGACTTGCATTCAGTCATTAAGTGTGAAATGCAAATTATAAATTTAAATATGTTAATTGCATGAATTTATATTTATCACCTGATTTCTCAAGTACAGGAGAGTCATACAAATGAACAGTTGTAGATCTAGCATGTATATCCTTTTAAATTTCAAAAGTTCTTAATTTATTATAGCATAATGGAGAAATGACTCATAAGAATTTAATAGCCTTAGAGTTCTGATTGTTTAAATGCAAGTAGTCATCCCTTTTATAATAATTCCAATTTGAGCAACCCTAAAAATATATTTTAATTTTCACATTATACAATTGAAATGTCTTGTAATAAATGGCCTCTTTGACAAACCTTGAAAAAAGAAATTCAAGTATCATGATTCTTATTTTAGAAAGTTAAAAAACATGTAAATCTAAAAGTATAAGTCCACTCTTGACATTTGTTTTTAAAACATCACTTTAATACCCTAAAGATGGCATCACTCTTTCCTCATTATCATATATTCTGTATGAGAAAATTTTGAGAAAGAATTTTACTTCCTTTGACACGATAAAATGTCCTTGTTTTATTTTAGTCTTAGTGGAACATTTCTTGAAATGCTCTACTTTAAACTCAATTAAAATTTTTTGCATGAAAAGAATATTCTGATTAGAGCAGAAAAAAAGAATTTTCTGTGAATGTTCCTTTAGAAATGATTCATCAGGAACTTGAAACACCAATCTTTGATCAAAATGCTTGGTAATCCAACACAGAAGCCATGATTCTAAATAAAAATTTCTGTTTAACACTTGAAGAGCATAATATTGAATCCACATTAAGTATTGTCATCACCATGCAAAAAATACAATAGTGTATAAAAACAGGATATGTTTTTAATATTATTAATATTAAATTAATATTTCAGCACCCAAGTTGGTATCTTAGCTTCACCTCTCCCACACATGACTACGGCCATGTCATTTACTTACTCAAACCTCAAATTTCTGTAATTACAGTATCTAATTTCAGGGTTATTATAAGGCCTGCATGAAATAATAATATAATTATATTAATATTTATATTAATTACTATAATAACTGACATTTAGAAATTTATAATAAAGATTAAATATTATAACACATTATAATATGTTAAATACTGGAACATTCAATTAAGCCCTGTTATATATGTATGAGTCAATTAAACACTGAATATTTCATCTGAGACCCAGGTAAATTAATTATGCATAATTTTTCATATTTTAAGATATGATGTTTCTTTACTTTCCTCAAAGGTTTCATTAAATCAACTACACACATTTTGAAGGCTGCATTTAGGTAATCCCACATAGTCTTCATTTTACAGATAAGGAAAGGGTATCCCAGAAAGACTAAGTGATTAGCCGAACATCACACCCCTTGTAAATGTGCACATCAAAGTATTTCAAGATCTGACTCCAATCCTCTGTATTGCCCACTATACCAGACATTGTGTCAAATATTCAAAACCAGAATTTGCATTTTTCACCTGCCTTTTCTAACACTGCCCAGTCATCATTATAGGTCAGAAAGATTACTCTAAAAAAAAAAATCACCTGCATGTGTTTTCTCACTAAACATAACTTTGGAGATCCCTTGGCATTATGATGGTTTTGTATAATTGGCTGTGGAGCACAGTAACCATGGTGCACATGCACAGATGGGGACTGTTCACTCTCCCTAGGGCCAGCTGTCCAGATGCATCCATTTCTCAGACCAAAATAATCCTGCAACCAATACCCTGTACCTATCCCTTCCTGGATGTGTGTGAGAATCTCCCAGGGATGTGGCCCAGGATAGAGGTCAAGACAAATTAAAATACATACATACAAAACAAAGGACCTGATGTGCCAAAAACACTTTTGAACACAAGGATACACAAAAATTTCATTTAATGGCTGCACATGGAGCAGTGGGAATGGGAGAGGGATGTTGGTATAAAAGGGAATACATAAAGAGAATAGATTTGCACAAAGAATGAATGGTGCCCAGAAATAAGTGAGAGTAATTCAACTCGCAGCACCAGAACAACAAAAAGAGGAAGAAATAGATTATTCATTGCTAAGTTGTTTATTGGTATTTTTTTTCTAATGAGATTTATGTCACTTCCATTTTTCAGAGCATAAATGAGTGGAAAAAATAGAGCTGGATGAGGAAAGGGAATAAAGTATCATTTATTGCTCAAAAGAAGAAAAAATATGTATATAAAGGTCAAAGAATGGGTGATCTAAAAAATTTTTTTTTCCTTTTATGGCCATACCTGCAGCATATGGAAGTTCCCAGGCTAGGGGTCAAATCAGAGCTATAGCTGACAGCCTACGCCACAGCCACAGCAACAGTAGATCCTATCCACATCTGCAACCTACACCACAGCTTGCAGCAATGGAGGATCCTTAACCCACTGAGCGAGGCCAAGGATCAAACCTGCATCCTCATGGATACTAGTCAAGTTCTTAGCCCACTGAACCATAGCAGGAACTCCTAAAAATGTTGTTTAGAGCTAAGAGGAGAGAAAAAAGCTAACAAAGGATCATGCTCTAAACCCTTCCATATAACCTGCTTTAAAACATCTTGATTTTTCTTGGCTCCTAACTCCGGCTACATTTCCTACTCACATAATTCATAAAAGTTTTATCTTAGACTACAGCACACATGATGGGTTTGGTTTGTTATCAAGTTCTGAAGGGGAGTGGGAATGCTGGGTGGGGGAAGGGACATTCCTCCCTTTCTCCTCTTGTTCCTTAGGCTGGCAATTTAAATAATATAAGGCAGATTAATAGGAGAATATTAAAGTTATTATGTATACAAGTGAACAAATGGAGAGTTCCAAAGACAGCAAGGCAAGGTGAGGTAAGTATGATTCTTTTCTAAGGAGGATGAGGTACGGCTCCAAGTCTTCAGGGGAAGTGAGGCAAATTCACAGGAAGATAAAAAGAGTTAACGTCTGGTAAACAGATATTTGCTAGGCCCTCTAGACAATGGGATACAGAGAGGACTTTGTTCAAAGGGACTTGCCCAGGTGCCTCCCTTGGTACCACATCTAACACTTTATTCTAGTTGTCTGTGGTGATAGGAGGCCTCTGCCAGAAAGAAGAAACCTTTAATTCTCTTCAGCTATAAGGGAGGAGTTCCAAGTTTCCTCCTGAGTCTTTTGGGCTTTGAGTGTTCCCAAATCAAGATAATCCACATGCCACAGCAGCATGTCTTGAGTTGGCCCATTCTGAACCCCATCAGAGACAACTTAGGTGGCTGGCAAAGTGAAGAAAGAACAAGATCATGATAAATGCATGCAGGAAATGGTACCCTTCAAATTATTCATGGAAAGTGCAACAAAATTATTAGAAGGATTTGGGTTAGTTGTACCCAGGGACCGGGATGCTGGACTTCTGTTCACATTGTAGTGCTAGGATGTCTTCATTTTAGGGATTTTTGAGACAGCTCTACTGCATGATGGCCCAGTTAGAGGCACAGACTCTGCTGGTCCTTGCCCATATATCCCAGTTGGGGTGTCAGACAGCAAATAATCAAAACCCATACTTAAAATAGCTCTTAAGCAGTGGAAGGAAAAGAAACATGGCAAGTTGTTTCTGCTGCATCCTGTATCCCGTGAATACCACCATTTTGACATTTGTTTTGTTACATTTAACTTACATTTATGTTGGCCTATCCCCAGCCACACTCAAAACCTCTTGGGAAGAACTCAAGTATATTCCAACATCTAACACAGAGGTTAGGAGGTACTAAATATTAAATGAAGTGGGCTGGTTTTTACAGTTCGATTCAGATCCTGGGTCTCTGGTCACTGCTTGTGTCCTTAGGTGAACCTGACATTGCTCTCTTTTATTTTTAATCTTAACCTGAAACACTTACCACATCTTTTTCATAGCTAAGTGTGAATTTCAGTCTACCGCTATTCTCACAATTTTAAAATTAGCATGGTGTAAACTAATGAGATTTCACCAAAATATATTTAGGGCTAGCAGAGGATTTCTGTTTCCTTCCAAATAAAGGCTTGTTTAAAAATCAGCAATTAATTCAGATAATTAATGTTCTCTAGGTTTAAATAAAGTGTCTCTCACATTCATCATTGCTGATGATATCAGGCTTTTGAAAAGACTTACCTTTTTGACACCAGAAGCATTAAAATATGAGACCAGAATTAGCTAAGCTGTAATAATAAGGTGATAATTGCTAAGTGCAGAGCACAATTAGACTGCATTTAGCAAAACACTAGCACTTTCAATGTGAATTTATAGTCTGAATAGTATCTTATTTTCTATGTTTAAGTGACTTTTCATCTTTTGAATTTCTCTCAAAACTAGAAGACTTATTCTATCAATTAGTTTTGCACACAGTAATTCTACAGGTACTGCAATGGATTAAAAATCTCATTTCTTTCAAGTCATTTCATTTATGCTCTACTGGTAAAATCTGTTATAAATATATGTCTTCAGTGATGACTAAAATTATGAATTTGAGTTTGAGTCTCAAGAGTGGTTAACTGTTTCTCATTAGAACAGTGGTCTGATATTTCACTCATCACTAGAATCATTTGAGAAGATTTTTAAATACACTCATGTACAGGCCTCACCCATAACAACAAACACGACTATTAGAGATGAGACTTGCCAAGAAGACAGACAGATGGCCAAAAAGCACATGAACAGATGCTCAACATCACTAATTACTAGAGAAAGGCAAATCAAAACTATCATAAGGTAGGTATTACCTCACACAGGTCAGAATGACCATCAACAAAAAGTCTACAAGCAATAAATGCTGGAGAAGCTGTAAAGAAAAGGAAATCCTCCTACACTGTTGGTGGGGGTGTAAACTGGTGCAATCACTATGGAGGAAAGTATGGAGAGTCCTTAAAAAACTAAATATAGTACTACTATATTTTCCAACAATCCCACTCCTGGGCATATATCTTGAGAAAACCATAATTTGAAATGATACACTCACCCCAGTGTTCACTGAAGCACTATTCACAACAGCTAAGACATGGAAACAACTTAAATGTCCATGGACAGGTGAATGGATTAAGAAGATGTGGTATATATACACAATGGAATACTACTGAGCCATAAAAAAGAATGAAATAATGCCATTTGCCACAACATGGGTTGATCTAGAGATTATACTGAGTGAAGTAAATCAGACAATGACAAATATCATGATATCACTTATTATGGAATCTAATTTTAAAATGATGCAAAATAAATTATTTACAATAGAAATAGACTCAGATTTCAAAATCAAACTTATGGTTACCAAAGGGGAAACATGAAGGGGAGGGATAAATTAGGAGTTGGGGATTAATGTATATAAACGACTACATATAAAGTAGGTACTAAAGGACCTGCTGTATAGAACAGGGAAATCTATTCAATATTCTGTAATAACCTATAAGGAGAAAGAATCTGAAAGCGCACATATGTATATATGCATAATTGATTCACTTTGCTGTATACCTGAATCCAACACAACACTGTAAGTCAACCATACTCCTATAAAATTCAAATAAAAAAATTCTAAAGGGTTTTTATTGTGCTAACAAATTAGACAATTATATTAGACTTTGACCCTTACACTGAGAGTATATTTCATCTATCTCTATCTTTGACCTAGAATTGTCCTTAGTGCTTATATCAAATCTTAGTTCAATGAAGAAATCCATGAATTACCGAATGCATGAATGTCATCTCAAAATTGGGTATTTTTTTTTTCCCTTACCATAAAACTTATTTGTCAATTACTATAGTCTAACTCTCACTTCTGCTGCTTGGTTTGTGAATTATAGGCATCTTGGGCTAAGAACTACTTGACTCCTGATTTACGTCTCTTTTAGCACAAAATAGTCACTGAATATTTTCAAGTTCTCTTAATAACAGAAGCCATTACTAAAATATAAATGGAGAAAACAAGAGCAAGTATCGTGTTACACTAAGGGAAAGGAGTTCAACAAAAAGAGGAAACTGAAATTGAGAGTAAATCCAATTAAAACTCAGCAAACTGAGTAATTAAACTCTTGGCTTTATAGACAAATCATTTGAGATTTAACTTGCTTTTGCATCAGTTAAGATGCAGTCAAGCTTTTGCATCAGAAAACAGCCAACATGTTTACAATCTGACCTATCACTGAGAAGCATAGAAAACTGGCAATTCTGAATATATCAAGAGCCCTATTACATTTATATATATATATATATTTTTTTTTTTTTTGTCTTTTTGCCATTTCTTGGGCCGCTCCCATGGCATATGGGAGGTTCCCAGGCTAGCGGTCTAATCGGAGCTGTAGCCGCCAGCCTATGCCAGAGCCACAGCAATGTGGGATCAGAGCCGCGTCTGCGACCTACACCATAGCTCACGGCAACACCGGATCATTAACCCACTGAGCAAGGGCAGGGATTGAACCTGTAACCTCATGGTTCCTAGTTGGATTCGTTAACCACTGCGCCACAACGGGAACTCCCACATTTATATCTTTTAACCCCTAGTTCTACTTAGAAAACCTTTTTTTTTTTTTTTTCCTGATTGGAAAAAAAAAATCTATGCAGTTGAAACGAACAATTTGGAAGATAATCAGCTCATAACTTATAGTTGTCTCTCTGTGTCTGTGCATCCAGCCAACCACTTACTATTGAGTAATATTTTCAAATTAAGTAGACCCATACAGTTCAAATGCATGTTGTTCAAGGGTCAACTGTACGTGAAAGTAGTTGTGGTAGAATGATGTTAAGAAAAAAAAATCCAATGACCTTCAGTAAAGGAGATTTGGTTGATTAAATACATTTATATCCAAGGAAATAAATATTACACCACAGTTTGAAATTTCAAGTATGAAAACTACATAGCAGCAGAAAAACTGATCATGGTAACCGATAAAGAAGAGTTTGTTATTTGCAAATGATGACTGCATTTCTGCATAAAATTGACTAGGCATGAAGTCAACACACTGAAGTAACTTGTGTACTACTGCACTATTATGAAGTAATATGTGATGGTGGTATGATAGTTGACTTTTTTCCCTTTATTTTTCATTCTTTTTTTTTTAACTTTTGTCTTTTTGAGGGCCACACCTGTGGCATATGGAGGGCCCAGGCTAGGGGTCTAATCGGAGCTGTAGCCTTTGGCCTATGCCACAGCCATAGCAACCAGATCCGAGCTGCGTCTGTGACCTACACCACAGCTCATGGCAACACCGGATCCTTAACCCACTGAGCGAGGCCAGGGATCAAACCCACAACCTCATGGTTCCTAGCTGGATTCATTTCTGCTATGCCACAACAGGAACTCCTATTTTTCCTTCTTTACATGATAAAATATTGCTTAACAAAAGTTAAAATATTCCTGGGCAAGCCTTATCTCATTCTGTCTTCTTAATACTAGTTGGAAAATGTAGAGCACTCAGGTGTCTTAGTAATTGTTTATATTATACTCTCTGCTTCTTAGGTCAGAGACATAAATTTGTGAGTTCAGTTTATATCTGTTCTGTCAGTTAAATTTTGCTATCATATAATGTAATATATATTTATAGAATGATTTCAATAAATTAATGAGAAAAGAATGTTTAACTTCTAACAAATATACATCAAATTGGGGTTTTGTTTTATTGTTCATTTTTTGGTAAATTTGCTTAAAGAAAAGCACCTCATCCAAAAGGAATTTTTTAATTTGCTCATTTATTTAATCAGACCCTGAGTTTTCTCTTATGGGTCCACAAATACCTATTTCTCTCTAGTATAGAGGATTAATATCTCATTTCCATTTATTGAAAATTTGTTGACTTGTGGGAGTTGGGAACTTGGTATTTGACAGTTCCAATTAAACATGAATTTCAACTAATTGCAATTTGAAGAATTTGCTACTATGAAATTAAAAAGCTGAACAGAGAAGCCGATGGACTTTTCTTTGCTGCTCAAGATAAGTCAAATTATGGAACTGTTGACTGCTATCTAATGCAAAATCTTATTTCCATGAGGAATATTTTCATTCCCAGCCACCAAAAAGAGCTATGACCTTTAATCAGAGTAAAGCTGAAAACTGACAACTACAATTAAATAATCCAGATTATAATACCCATATGAGTTGATAGTGTTTTGGATCAATCCTCTTTGGGAATCAATTGATTGGATACAGAGGTGAAGAACTTTTAAAATATTTTGTGTGTTGAAATATATATTTCAATGTATCTATTTTTGTATATACCCTGATACTTCTCCATATAGAACTATGGTTCCAAAAAATTCTATTTCATAGCAGCACAAATTCCATTTGCCCAAGTCACAGGGCCAGGTCCACCATTCATGCTTGAGAACTATATTCCTCCCACAGAAAAGAACAATAAATATTTATAAACACACACCTTTTCACTCATTTATACTTTTACATACAATATAACAACACATCCTCTTGATCTAAACTGTTTTCCTCATTTTTCATAGAAATGTTCACCCTCTCCCCAAGAGAAACTACTTGAACAAACTTCCAGCCACAGCCCAGATCTCAAAGTCAAAGCTCTCGTGATAATATCTATGTCAGATCTCAATAGGTCTTCCCTTGCTCCAGAAATCTATGTACTGAGGAGGCAAGGAATTGATATCCTGCCCTTTCATACACATTCAAAATACTGTAGTGAAATTAAGACAATAAAACTGAAATAAACACTTCCAAAGAGAAAGGAGAAATAGAAAATACCCATGAAGTCTATCTTGGCAGACATTACTAGGAGTTCTATTCTCCTTGGAGGATGGAGAATTATCCTTTATTTTGCTTGCTTTCTCTTTCCTGAGAATAGTTGCCCAGTCTGTAGCTGTCTATGGTCATTGGCTTTGATCTCTAGGTGGTCCTTTTTTTATTCTATAACATGTCCATATCTGACTATGGCTCTGGATGTCATTTCCTCTCAGGATGCTGACAGCCAGCTCCCCGCCCATTGAACTTCAGAGGAATGAAGGGTTCTTTCAGATCTTGAGAAATCCATCTCTTTTATCTTAGGCTGGAAGCTTATTTGCCACCATAACTTTCACAAACACTTGGTCTTTTTTTCTTTTGATTCCAGTAAATTCCATATGTCAATTCTCACATCTGCAGTTCTTTGGGAAACATTCCATTGTCTCTGAGCTACTTGCAGTTACCCTGAATTTGTGAGATATTCTGGTAGAGATAAAATTTCATTCTCTTCTCCCTGTGCCATTTTTCTCAGCTTTAAGAATTTATAGAAAATGACCTATTAAGGGTTTCTAACAACCTTGATGGCCACACCATTGATTTGGCCATTGTCTGAAAGCTCAACTTTAATTGTTTAGTATTCAAAGCCATCCTCATTTTTATATATTACCATGTGCAATGCAAATAAGGCCCTAGAAGTCACAGAGCTACTTAACTTTCTGCATTACCTCACATTTGTCAAATGACCCAATAGAAAACAAGAAATACTAGCTACATACCTTCTTACCTAAACACATAAGCTCATTTGGTCCATGATCAGCATTCTGAGATATTACAGGAAATGATATACCAAACCATTTTTTTTGCCACACCCGCAGTATATGGACATTCTCGGGCCAGGGATCAAACCCGAGCCACAGAGCCACTGCTGCGGCAGCAACACCAGATCCTTAACCTACTGTGCCACAAGGAAACTTCCTACCAAACTTTTCAAGACTCCATAAAATGGGTTACCATAGTTCTAACCACCAATAAGTTTTCTCACCACATATTTCTGGCACTGGAGCCAATGTAATATAATTTTAAAATGTAATTTTTGGTTGAATGACCACACCAGTCAGCTTTAGCTAAGTTTTCCTATAGTAACAAACAAATCCAAAAGGTCAGTGGCTTACCACAACAAATGTGGATTTTTTTTTTTTAAATCCATGTGCATCCATCTGGGTCAGCAAAGGTTCTGCTCCACATCCATTTCATTTCAGAAGCCATGCTGAGAGAATAAAGTCTATTTTGGACCTGCTGGCCTCAAGACATGAGAGATGGCAGAAAAGCCATGTGGGGAAAGGGGCACGGCAGAGCCCTATTTGGGCTCAAAGCCCCTGACAGTAAGTGGCACATGGTGCTTCTGCTCATCAGGCCAAGCAAATGTAACATGTGCCAACCCTGAGGCTGATGATGTGGGGAGAAGGATTCTCCTGCAGGGAGGGGACAACTAATATAGTCCTCCCTAAAACCACATCTGTTTTTTTAAATTACATGATTAAATAGCTGAATCAGATCTTGGGACATAGTACTTCATTAGCCCTACAACCCTGCATCATATCATGATTTCCCTGCTGATGACTCAGTCCCAAGCAATTTCTCAAAGCCTGTATTAGCAAACGCAGAGGTTTATTTCCCACTCCTCTAACACATACTTGTATATCCAGACTATTCACAGGAATAATGGCTGTGATAAAACAAAAAGCCCAAACCATTTTCCTGGGCCTTCTTACTACATTTCTCTTCTGACTTACTCTCCCACAGTTGAGCCTCACTACACCGGTACTTCATTACAAAGTACATATATATCTTCATTATGAGAGATGTGTCAGGGATGAAGCGCCTTCCAACAAGTCAGCACTCATAAGATCAGGGGATGGTGTATGAGCCTCACTGGTCAAATAATTCGATTTTCATAGGATGTTATTAGATAAGACTATCTGGTTTGCTTGACTAAAATGGTTTTGATGAAAAATTAAATCTCAAAATGTGGAATGTGTTCTGCTATTGAATTACCCCTTGGAAAAACAATTCTGTTTTGTTTTTTAAATTTGTTTGGCGCTATCTGAAAACAGTCTTTCTAACCAGGGAACTAATTATATTGGCCCAAAAAGTTGCCTGACAGGAGCAGATGTGGAACCTGGAACATCATCTGAAGTAACTGACGCCATAGTGACAGATACTGTCAGGCTGACATCTGAGACTGTGTTCTTTGAAGAAAAATCTCTTTGTTGTTTGTGACTGAAGCTAAAATCACTCCTCCCTGTTGCAGGTGTGCTGTTGAATCATCATACCTAGGCCTTTCCCTTCCAGAAATCTCTTAAACGTGCCATAAACCATTAGCAAGTTGACCTTACATGACAAAATAAGATGTCTACATTCTTTTAACGCCAGAGAGCACTGGAAAGAATATATATCATAACACGTAATCATGACATATATCATGTTTCTCCAATACATAGGATTCAAGCTAAAAACACCAAGATTTAATGATATCATGCCACACACACACACACACACACACACACACACACACGGACCAAGCTAAAACATATTTAAAGCTACAAGGCAAACATAAAAAATGCACTATTAGCACCGCAAAGATAAGCATATTGTCTACATAATATTTTCCTCTTTTCTTATTTCTGTTGATTTTAGGGCTGCACCTGTGGCATATGGAAGTTCCCAGGCTAGAAGTCGAATCAGACTGCAGCTGCTGGCCTATGCCACAGCCACAGCAATGCTGTGACTAGGATCCAGGCTGCATCTGCAACCTACACCACAGCTCACGGCAACCCTGGATCCTTAAACCACTGAGCAAGGCCAGGGATCAAACCCACAACCTCATGATATTAGTTGGGTTCATTACTGCTGAACCACAAAGGGAACTCCTGATTTTAGTTTTTAAATGAGAAGTTTCTATCTCAATTAATGTCATATGCAAATAAAAAACAAAACGCTTTATCTATGTAATCAGATGCAATTTTGAATCTATCCAACATATATTCTACTTATAAATTACCTTCTCTTCTTTTTGGTTGAGTCCCCATTTCAATTCTTCTACTTGAAATCTCAGTTTTTTCCCTTCAGCCTCATTTTGATCCACTAGGTTGTTTGTGTGAGTCAGTTCTGCAGCTTTTGCTTGATACTGCCTGCTGAGTGTATGGTAGGCATGTTGAATATCCAACAATTCCTTTTAAAAGAAACCAGGGATTACTTATTAATGATTTATTCTGATAAAGTCAGAAGGATGGCGACATCTTTGGCAAGATAGAAAAGCATTTTAGGAAGAGTTCAAATGAGGCACCTTTTAGGAGGACCTCTACATTTCTGCCACTAAATATTTTGATCAGCATATAACTATAGGTGGAAGATATCTGTACATGGGGCTAAAATGGCTAAAACACAATGCAACTCTTTATGTGCTTGAGTGAATGACTCATTTTTCATGTTATGCAAATTTGGTTTTAATGTAAGCTTTCCGAAAGAGAAATCTCATATCCACAAAGGCGGAATAAAATATAATAAAACTAAGTACAAAAAGAACTGTTCATCTGCTAAACCAGCCTAAATATTAAAAGTTAGCAGACTATCTGCTTTTAATTATTTTTCTAAGAAAAAATGTTTTGTGCTGCTGGACCTATGCTGTCAATGGCACCCTTTGGAAACCATAGGAATCTGGCTCAGAGACCTGAAGAAAAGGGCTACTCTGTGAAAATATCAGAGTGAATCCACCATGAAATGATTGGCTTGCCAATCACTTTTGTCCTAATCGGCACTGTACAAAATATGAATTAATAGGTTACATTAATTGGCTTCAGATTATAATTAATGTAGCTTCTCACTTTTACTAGTCCTAGGATATATATTTAATTTCCTGAAAAACACTGTCATAATACTTATAAAAATAATACATAAAATACATATAATACATTAAAAATCACATTAAATGGCATTAGTTAAAATGAATAAATTTTTTTTAGGACAACTAGGTAGACAATTGGAGACGGGATCTTTAATCACACCTTATACTGTTTCTATTAGCATTAACAATTTTTTAAAGAATTAAATTTAATAGTAAAAAATAAATCCATAAAGCATTGGAAAATACTGGGAAAAAAATTAGATACTTTTTAAAAAATTACCGAATAGGGAAACATTTTCTAAGTTTGATACCAAATCATGAGATAATGAAACAATAAATTAAATCACAATAAGTATACAATTTTGTGTACAGCAAATAAAATAGTAATTCCTACACAGAAAATGTTGACTTATAAGTGAAGAGTTATATCAAGCCTATACAAATTGATTTGATAAAAAAATACACATGGACAAAGTTCAAAGAAAAGAAAATAGAATATCTCTTAAACACTGAAGCTATTCATCTTCACCCAAAACTCAGGAAAACCTTTCCACTTTCTGTACCAAACTGACATAAAATTATAGAAACAGAGAAGAGATTCTTGGCTGCCAGAGATCTAGGGTGGACAGAGGGGTGTGTCAGGGAGAAGTGGGTGTTGCTAAGGGCAGAGCAGGGATCTTGCATTGATGAGAAGCTCTGTTTTGACTGCGTCTATCTCACTACCCTGGTTTTGATAGTCTATCATGGTTTTGAAAGATAATACTACTAGTGGCAACTGGAGAAAAGGTGCATAGATCTCCAAGTTGTTTGTTACAACTGCATGCCAGTCCACAATTTTTGAAAAATAAAAGCAAAATGAAAAGAAACACACCAAGATGCCATTCCTCATGTTTTCAGACTGGCAAGATTAAAATGTGACAAGATAATCTGTTGGTAAAATGTGAAGAAAAAGATTTATTCATGGAGAAATGTTGACAAAAATCTTTAAAATTAAAAATGCATGTAAAATCCAACCCTGTCATTTTACTTCTAGGAATTGTATTCTACAGATAGACACATGGTTAGTTCTGTGAAATTTTGTATGCATATGGATATGTAGTACAGCATTATCTTTGTGTTATTAGTGAATGATTTGAAACTAGTATCATCATAAGATCATATGGAGCTGATTAAATAAAGAGCCATTAAGCCATTAAATATAATTTGGTAGCCTTTTGTATATTGACATGATATCTCCAAATAGTCTATTAAGTAAAACAAAATGCACAACAGTGTGGAGCACATGTTACTGCAGGAAAAAAAAAAGCTGATGCAAAGTGAATTTTGATATGATACCATTGATAATAGGCAACCTCTTCGCCTCTATGAAACTCAGAACTCCAACCAGAACAGATAAAACTCCTGCAGAGGTGAGAAGTGGGTAAGGACTGGAGAGCAGGACCTGGTGAGAAACTGCTGGCCACCTCTCTGGAAGTCAAGAGAAGGAAACGGAAGAGGAGTTCTCCAAGCCTCCCAATGTCCCCTGACAATGTGAGTATCAAATAATTGAGAGATTCCTTGAGTCTAATTGCTGTCCTGCATCCCCCGCCTCCCCAACCCTCCAAAGGCATAAGAATCACAACCACTGATATGTAAACCTGAGAAATGCCAAGGGGCAGCTGGGGACAGTCAGATATGGACAGGCAGCAAGAACCCTGTTGATGAGGCAAGCTCACAGTCCCTTCACATTTTCATAGTAACCCTGAAGCTTTATGGCTTCATGGCAGTACTTTACCCAATTACATCACAAACCACATGTAAAGGGCAAACAGATTTCTCCTTTCTTCTTTTCAGAATACACTTTTCAAATACCAAATTATATACATTATGCTTTCAGAGAGTTATGTCATAAGGAACATGATTCTATTATTTGAAATGACAATGGGGCGTTTAATGATAGATTTTCTTGATCTTGTCAAAGATTTTGCCACAAAAATAACACAGAGCTTAATGGAAGAATTGTAACAGATTTGCAAAATGATGGCTTTTTCTCAGGAATTATGCACTTAGGTTCAAGGACCTAAATACCTTTGAAATTTAATAAAAATATTTCTCAGCTAGTCAATGCTTTGCCTTTAGGGTTGTACCATTCACTTAGGTTGGTTTAAATAGAGTTAAGTAAACCAAAACAACCTTTCAGATGTGCATATAGGAAGGAAGGGAGGGAGGGAGGTAACAGGGAAAGCAAACATTGCTGTTTGTCAATACAAATTCCATCCCAAACATGTGTTATTTCTGTAGGCAGCCCCCTAGCATTCATGCTCTACTGCGTGTCCATTTGCTCATGGAAAGCCACCTTATTTGCAGGCCCAGGTGGTGGATATGTGTTAATCAAAGTCTCTCCTCTTTGAGCGGTCCCCAAGCCTGCATCATCAGCATCACCTGGGAACTCCATCCAAGACCTACTGAGTCAGAAGCTCAGGAGTTGGGGCCTAGGAACACTGGGCTTAATAAGAAGCCCTCCAGATGTTCCTGATTCAATGCAAAGTTTGAGAACCACTAGTATATGCCAATCATAGAAAGCTTTACTCTTGCCAATAATTGCTTGAGTAAGGTAGATGTAACCTAACTGAGCAATGAAATGGGATGTTTCCTTGGGTGGGAGGAGATGATCTAGAATGTTTTAGCACTTAAAGACAGACAAGAAAGACAAATGCTGGGGGTACTTCAACGGTCTGGGCCAACAGGAAAATCCTGCTTATAGCTAGTCCGCAGGCCTGGCTTGGCCACATTTGGTTAGGAGAAAATATATCAAATTGTATCTACAGCAAAATATTTTAATTATGTTCATAGGATACCATTTACTTTCTATTCTAAAAAGATGAAAACCAAATTTCACTTTAGGAGAAAAAATTATTTCATTGATGAAGATATCTTCAGGAGTTCCCATCGTGGCTCATTGGAAACGAATCTGACTAGCATCATTGAGGACGCAGGTTCAATCCTTGGCCTCACTCAGTGGGTTACGGATCCGGCATTGTGGTGAGCTGTGGTGTAGGTTGCAGATGTGGCTCGGATCGATCCTGCATTGCTGTTGTGTAGGCCGACAGCTACAGCTCTGATTTGACCCTTAGCCTGGAAACCTCCATATGCTCTGGGTGTGGCTGAAAAAAAAGACAAAAAAAAAAGAAAGAAGATATCTTTAAAAAGTCAGTTTAGGGTGAAAGGGATCCATATTAGAGAGGTACCTACTATCACTAAATTCTTTACATACATTTGCTCTCTTTCTTTCTTTCTATTTTCCCTACTAAGTCTCAGAGAGGCAAATTTCTTATGGCCAAACTAGCCATAAATTACTCCTCTTCTTTTCATTGTATCAAAACAATATCCTACGGCTGGCTTTAATCTTGTTAACAGAATTTATCTTCTAAGACTTCACAAATTCTTTGACATTTTACTTCATTAATTCACCATTAGCCCCATTTTACTTTCTGGAAAGAGATGAATTTCTTTTTTAATTCTCAAAGCTATGGCCTTGCTACTACACATACATTTTTTTTTGTTATCCTCATGTTGAGGTTCCCCCCACCCCCAGTTCTTTCTTTGAATACATATTACAGTAAAGGATGAAGGCATCAGGATCACAAACCATAATCCCTTGCCTATGTTTGATGCTTTTATCTGAAATCTCAATTTCTCCTGTAGCTTGCTTATAGACCTCCAGTTGGAAGGCATCCAAATAGATGTTCATTTAAAGAGTTAGTTTGCATATAAAAAGAGAATTAAGTAGATAATGGAGATCCATATGGACTTTTAGAACAAGCTTATTCTAATATATTTTTAATACATAAAACCCTGATGTGATATATTTTGGCAGAGAAAAATCTGAATATAAATTAAACACACATAAAAATATGCAGTACTAGAGAGTATTTGTCAGCATGTAATCCTCTAGAAATCTAAAGCTATAAAACTGAACAGTAAATATAATTCATAATCTTTTTATAAGTCGATATGAATAATAATGGGTCGATATAGAAAATAAGCATATACAATGTGTTTGTATAGAGATATTTTTGATAGGTTAATATTAGTTCCTCAAATAGATTGATTCTGTTTCTAGTGATCTGAAGAATTTGATAGCAGACTTTAAATTTCGTATATGGCTTATGAACTCATGCATTAGTTTATGCTCTTGTAAGTAAGGATATTGCTTTCTACCTAGAATTAATACTGTAGCTGATACTTCCAGTACTGAAGCTTAACTGATTTTGATTGTGCCAAGCTGACAGAACTAAAATACATTTTCTCATTATTGAAAATGACATAATGAAAAGATGGTAAAAATGAATCAAATATGCTTATATGCACTAATTTGAAGAAAAAATTGACATAGAGAAAATTCTAAAGTATTATTCTGTTATTTCTGTTTGTTCAATTTAAAAAAAATCCATAGAAAATTAGAAGTTTGTGTTTCTATAATTTCAAGCATTCCTAACAATAGTGTACTGATAAGTGGAGAACCTGAAATTCACAGTATAATATATGATTCAACTATATTTAATAGAAACACTGGAGATAACTTGCTTATGGCCTGTTGATAGTTGTTAGACTCCACCTGTGAATAATAATGCTCTCAACAAGGGCAAGTTTTCTCAAAAGTTGACTTGAACACATTAGATGTTATTATAATCAGGTCCATAAACTTAAATACATTAAAAAACACACAATCTCATTCAAATTAAGTGTATTACAAAAATATCCTGTAATACCTGCTTATTTATTAGGGTACATGTCAATATTTATATCTTCAATCCTGACCTCAAGAAATACAGAAATCAAAGGAATGTATATTTTAATATAATTAGATGTTATTCATAAACATATTTATGATACTTGGTGTCAGATTATAGCTCTAAAAGGAGATCACTCTGGTGGGCTTAAGTAGCGTATTAGAGAGTTCACTTAATATCATATTCATTAAATATAAACAGAGTAATTTCAATACTAGTTAGAGTTGACACATTACCAGTCTTCATTCAATGAGTATCTTACTGAGTGTCTACCATGTGCCAATGCCGGGATTCTACATTCTAAATGTCAGAGTAAACAAGGCAGACACAATCTTTAATCTTACAGACATTAGAATCCAGTAGAGATAACAGATAAAGGCAATAAAATAGGAAAATTTTCCACTGTAACAAGTACTAAGAAATAATCAAATGAATAGATAAGGAACACTTTATGAGGGGTGGATGATAAACAGGGAAGATCTGGTGTGAGTGGATGCTATCCTGTGCCCTCCAGATCCTACTTCAGGAATGGGAAGATGTATTCCACCAGCTGCTGGAAATGTTATCTGATTACACCCCTTTCCCCTCGGCTGTAAAGAACCTCCTTTCTAAGTCCACACACCCTTTCTGGGGCAGCCTGGTCATTGTAGCAGTATGCTCTTCTCACCCTAATTTGGGATAGCTCCAAAGACCTTATCCCATGTTTAGAGGTACCTAGTGGTACAACTGTCATCACTTAACCCAGGCCTACTTCTCCCTGTCCTGTGCTGCCTGGTCCTTTTCCCCATAGGTATCATGCTTCCTAATAAACGTCCTACATTTTGCTATCTGTCACAGGTAGTACAAACAAACATCCAGCATCTCATGGCTATCACCTGGGGAGATCTATCCTACAGAATTAAATACCGTAGTAAAAATGCCATGAATGGAAAATAGATGATAGGGGTTCCCTTTGTGGTTCAGCAGTTAAAAAACACAACCAGCATCCATGAGGACACAGGTTCAATCCCTGGCCTCACTCAGTGGGTTAAGGATCAGGTGTTGCTGTGAGTGGTGGTATAGGTCATAGAAGTGGCTTGGATCCTTCATTGCTGTGGCTGTGGTGTGGGAGCTGTAGCTCCAATTCAACCCCTAGCCTGGGAATCTCCATATGCTGCAGATTCAACCCTAAAATAGCAAAAAAAAAAAAAAAATGATAAAAACTTCACTGAGGGAGTAACGTAAAAATGGTGCAAAGCTATAATAGTTTGACTACACTGTGGCACAATATTGTGTATGCACACATATAATTCATAACTGAAAAATATGCCTAAGTTTAATTGTAAAGAAATTTTTGAACACAAATTATAAGAATTAAATTCCATGCTAAGGCACTTGAGACTTAGTCTATAAACAGAGTGTCAGGTTTTTTGGAAAGAACAAAATATTCACACCAGTTTTGAAGATAAATTTGATCAAAAGTAGAGGTTAACAAAATGGCAACAAGTACATACCTATCCATAATTACTTTAAATGTAAACTGACTAAATGCTCTGATTGAAAGACCTGGAATGGCTGGATAGATAAAATAATAGGACCCATATATATGTTGCCTACAAGAGATTCAGTTTGAATCTAAAGATATACACAGACTGAAAGTGGGAGGATTAAAAAAGGTATTCTATGCTAATGTAACTAAAAGCTTGAGTAGTAATAACTGTATCAGAAAAAAGAATTTTTTCTTATTTTTTAATTTTGTATCTATATGATATGATGGATGTTTACTAAACTTATTGTTAATCGTTTTTTTTTTTGTCTTTTGTTGTTGTTGTTGTTGTTGTTGTTGCCATTTCTTGGGCTGCTCCCGCGGCATATGGAGGTTCCCAGGCTAGGGATTGAATCGGAGCTGTAGTCACTGGCCTACGCCAGAGCCACAGCAACGCAGGATCCGAGCCGCGTCTGCAACCTACACCACAGCTCACGGCAACGCCGGATCGTTAACCCACTGAACAAGGGCAGGGACCGAACCCGCAACCTCATGGTTCCTAGTCAGATTCGTTAACCACTGCACCACGACGGGAACTCCATTGTTAATCATTTTTATCATGCATGTAATTAAAATAATTATGCTGTATACCTTAAACTTATACAGTGCTATATGTCAATTGTATCTCAATAAAACTTGAAAAAAGAAAATATGTATCATAATGGTCAATGTGAGAAATTATGAAAAAATAAACTGCGATAGGGAAATGTAGATAAACAGCAGTGGAAAAATATTAGTGATATTCTTTGGTGAAGGTTTCACAAGAATATTAGTTCATTCAGAGTAAAGGTGTCAAAATTAAATTTGTTTCCACTAAGATTGGGAGGATGTTGCTTAAAGTAGCTTAGGCAGAAACAGTCACCAAAGAGACACTTTGAAAAAAGGTAGTGACTTCAACTTTTTCATGTATCTTGAGGTATTAGTAGTCTATCTACATGCATTTTTATGTCAAGAGATAAGAATTCTCACCTGTAATTCTGAAGAAAGAATATGCAGACATAAAGCTTGAATATATGTGGGTATGATGAGCTGAGGCCCAGAGAATGAAAATCAAATGCTGAAGTTTGCTTTTATTCAATGCCACATATAACTAAACAGTTGACCAAAAAATGGTTGTTGAGCATGTACAAAAATGTCTTGGATAGTCAGTTATGTCAATAGTTCCCATAATATTCAAATTGTTAGAAATATGAAAAAGCTCCAGTAACTTTAACTTCTTTCTAAATCCTAGTTTCCTCATCTGTAAAATGTAAGTAATAGTAATTTCAAAGAATTGTAGCCTTTAAATGACACGTATAAAGTCATTCGTGACACAATAATTAAACATAACAGGATAGGTAGAAAACATGGCTAGTGTAGGCTAGTTAGTTTTTTCAAAAGCGAGGTGCCACTAATACAGAGTAGAAAGAGCATCTCAGCAAATGATACTAGGGACTGTGCTCTTTTTATCTTTCTGCTTTTTCCTATAGCTAGTACATGTTTTTTTCCTTAAGCTTCACATAGGATAATCACGAAATATCTGCTGCGTCTTGCTGGCAAGGAAGTGGGAAGGGAAGGAGCAAGGATAAAGTGGATTTCTCCAAGTGAGAATTTACCTTTTTGTTAAGGTGACCTCCTAATATGTTATGGGGGGAAAATGATAAAAACATTGCACAAAATATTGGGGGGATAAATAGAAATATATTCAAAGTTAGATATACTAAAAACAAACTGAGAAACAACAAAGACTAAGAGAGATATTAAAGCACAGAGAAAATATTAAAGTACAGAGAGATTGTGGGAAATAAAAATATGTAAAAAAATGAACAGTAGGGGGTTAACATACTTAAAAAATAGGGCAACCACAAATCAAAACCAAACATTACATTCACAAAAACTAAAAAGAAAAGTACTCAAGCATAAAATAAATGGAAATCATCCAACCAAAAAAAAAAAAAAAAAAGAAGGGAGAAAGGAGAAACACAGAATCAATTGAAAAACAAGGTTTAAAATGGCAATAAATACATCTCCATCAATAATTACCTCAAATGTCAGTGGACTAAATGCTCCAATCAAAAGATACAAAGTAGCAGATTGGATAAAAAAGCAAAAAACTTACAATCCGCTGTCTACAAGAGACTCACCTCAGGGCAAAGGACACATATAGACTGAAAGTGAGGGGATGGGAAAAGATATTTCATGCCAATGGACAAGAAAGGAAAGCAGGAGTTATAATACTCATATTAGACAAAATAGACTTCAAAATGAAGGCCATAAAGAAAGAGAAAGAAGGAGTTCGCCTCATGGCGCAGTAGAAACAAATCTGACTAGGAACCATGAGGTTGTAGCTTTGATCTTCTGGCCTCACTCAGTGGGTTAAGGATCCAGTGTTGCTGTGAGCTGTGGTGTAGATCGCAGATGAGGCTCGGATCTGGTGTTTCTGTGGCTGTGGTGTAGGCTGGCAGCTGTAGCTTCGATTAGACGCATAGCCTGGGAACCTCCATGTGGTACAGATGTGGCACTAAAAAGCAAGCCAAAAAAAAAAAAAAAAGACAAAGAAGGACACTATTTAATGGTAAAAGGATTCATTCAAGAAAAGGATATTCAAGAAATGGCAACAACAATAACAACAACAACAAAAGACAAAAAAAAAAGATAAAAAAAAAGGGAGTTCCCCTCGTGGCGCAGTGGTTAACGAATCCGACTAGGAACCAAGAGGTTGCGGGTTCAATCCCTGCCCTTGTTCAGTGGGTTAACGATCCGGCGTTGCCGTGAGCTGTGGTGTAGGTTGCAGACGCGGCTCGGATCCTGCGTTGCTGTGGCTCTGGCGTAGGCCAGTGACTACAGCTCCGATTCAACCCCTAGCCTGGGAACCTCCATAAGCCGCGGGAGTGGCCCAAGAAATGGCAACAACAACAACAATAACAACAACAACAAAAGACAAAAAAATAAAAAAGACAAAAAAAGAAAAGGATATTACAATCCTCAATATATATGCCCCTAATATAGGAGCACCCAGATATCTACAGCAAATACTAATAGACATAAAAGGAGAAATTGATGGGAATACAATCATAGTAGGAGACTTTAACATCCCACCCACATCAATGGACAGATCCTCTAGACAGAAAATCAATAATGCAACAGAGATCCGAAAGGAAACAATAGAAAAGTTAGACTTAATCAACATTTTCAGGACATTACATCCAAAAAGATCAGAATATACATTCTTCTCAAGTGCACATGCAACATTCTCAAGGATCAATCACATACTGGGGCACAAAGCTGACCTCAACAAATTTAAGAGTATAGAAATTATTTCAAGTATCTTCTCTTACCACAGTGGCATGAAACTAGAAATCAACCACAGGAAAAGAAATGAGAAAAAAACCTACTACATGGAGACTAAACAACATGCTACTAAAAAAACACGGGGACAATGAGGAAATCAAGAAGGAAATTTAAAAATACCTCAAGACAAATGATAATGAAGTCACAACCACTCAAAATCAATAAGATGCTGCAAAAGCAGTGCTCAGAGGGAAGCTCATAGCAATACAGGCCTTCCTTAAAAAAGAAGAAAAATCTCAAAACGACAACTTAATCCAACACCTAAATGAATTAGAAAAAGAAGAACAAGAAAAGCCTGAAGTCAGCAGAAGGAAGGAAATCATAAAGATCAAAGAAGAAATCAATAAAATAGAGATTCAAAAAACAATACACAAAATCAATCAAACCAAGAGCTGGCTCTTTGAAAAGGTAAACAAAATTGACAAACCTCTGGCCAGACTCACCATGAAGAGGAGAGAAAAAACCCAAATAAACAAAACCAGAAATAAAAAAGGAGAAATCACAACAGATACTACCGAAATACAAAAAACTGTAAGAGAATACTATGAACAATTGCATGTCAACAAATTTGACAACCTAGATTTGGATAACTTTCTAGAGACTTACAGCCTGCCAAAACTGAATCAAGAAGAAACAGATCAACTAAACAGACCAATCACTAGAAACGAAATTGAATATGTAAAAAAAACTCTCCCTTCTAATGAAAGTCCAGGACCAGATGGCTTCACAGGCGAATTCTACCAAACATTCGAAGAGGAACTTATACTCAACCTCCTTAAACTTTCCGAAAGTTTGAAGAAGAAAGAACAGTCACAAAGACATTCTATGCCGCCACCGTCACCCTAATTCCAAAACCAAAGTTACCACCAAAAAAGAAAACTATCAGCCAATATTTTTGATGAATATAGATGCAAAAATTCTCAATAAAATTTTAGCCAACTGAATCCAACAACGTATAAAAAATATTATACACCACGACCAAGTGGGATTCATCCCAGGTTCACATGGTTCAACATATGCAAATCAATCCACATCATACACCACATTAACAAAAGAAAAGTCAAAAACCACATGATCATCTCAATAGATGCAGAAAAAAAGCATTTGACAAAGTCCAACATGCATTCATGATAAAAACTCTTACCAAAGTAGTTATAGAGGGAGCATTCCTTAACATAATAAAAGCCATTTTATAACAAACCCACAGCAAATAAATACTCAATGGAGAAAAGCTGAAAGCCTTCCCACTGAAATCTGGAACAAGACAAGGATGCCCACTCTCACCACTGTTATTCTACAGAGTATTGAAGTCCTATCCACAGCAGTCAGACAAACAAAACAAATACATGGCATCCAAATTGGAAGAGAAAAGGTAAAATTGTCACTCTATGCAGATGACATAATACTATATGTAGAAAACCCCAAGTACTCAACCCAAAAACTACTTGAACTGATTAACAAATTCCACAAAGTAGCAGGATATAAGATTAACATTCAGAAATCAGCCACATTTCTGTATCCTAACAATGAAATAGTAGAAAAGGAATCCAAAAATACAATACATTTTAAAATTGTACACCAAAAAAATCAAATACCTGGGAACACACCTGACCAAGGAGGTGAAAGACTTATATGCCAAGAACTATAAAACATTTATCAAGGAAAGTAAAGAGGATGCAAAGAAATGGAAAGATATTCCATGCTCCTGGGTTGGAAAAATTAATATTGTAAAAATGGCCATACTACCCAAAGCAATCTACAGATTCAATGCCATACCTATCCGATTACCCATGACATTTTTCACAGGACTAGAACAAACAATCCAAAAATTTACATGGAACCACAAAAGACCCAGAATTGCCAAAGCAATCTGAGGAACAAAAACCAAGCAGAAGGCATGCCTCTCCCAGACTTCAGGCAATATTTCAGAGCCACAGTCATCAAGACAATGTGGTGCTGGTACCAAAA
This sequence comes from Phacochoerus africanus, assembly GCF_016906955.1. Classification (NCBI taxonomy): domain Eukaryota; kingdom Metazoa; phylum Chordata; class Mammalia; order Artiodactyla; family Suidae; genus Phacochoerus; species Phacochoerus africanus. The sequence continues at coordinate 156,033,542 of NC_062545.1, forward strand.
CAGACAGACAGACAGACCCCGATGGAACAGAATAGAGAACCCAGAAATAAACCCAGACACCTATGGTCAATTAATCTTTGACAAAGGAGGCAAGAACATAAAATGGGAAAAAGACGGTCTTTTCAGCAAGTATTGCTGGGAAAACTGGTTAGCCACAGGCAAATCAATGAAACTGGAACACAACCTCACACCATGCACAAAAATAAACTCAAGATAGCTTAAAGACTGAAACATAAGACACCATCAAACTCCTGGAAGAGAATATAGGCAAAACATTCTCTGACATCAACCTTGTGAATATTTTCTCAGGTCAGTCCCCCAAGGCAACAGAAATAAAAGCAAAAATAAACCAATGGGACCTAATCACCTGACAAGCTTTTGCACAGCAATGGAAATCATAAAAAAACCCCAAAAGACAACTTACAGAATAGGAGAAAATAGTTTCAAATGATGCAACTGACTTAGGGCTTAATGTCTAAAATATGCAAACAACTTATACAACTCAACAGCAAAAAAGCCAACAATCCAATGGGAAAAATGGGCAAAAGACCTGAATAGATATTTCTCTAAGGAAGACATACAGAGGGCCAACAAGCACATGAAAAAATGCTGAACATCCCAGATTATTAGATAAATGCTAATCAAAACTCCGAGATACCACCTCACACAAGTCAGAATGGCCACCATTAATAATCCACAATTAACAAATGCTGGAGAGGCTGTGGAGAAAAGGGTACCCTCCTGCACACTTGGTGGGAATGTAAACTGGTACAGCCACTATGGAAAACAGTATGGAGGTATCTTAGAAAACTGTACATAGAACTACCCTAGGACCCAGCAACCCACCCTGGGCATATATCCAGACAAAACTTTCCTTAAAAAAGACATATGCATCCTCATGTTCATTGCAGCACTATTCACTATAGCCAAGACATGGAAACCACCTAAATGTCCATCGACAGATGAATGGATTAAGACGAAGTAGTATATATACACAATGGAATACTACTCAGTATCAAAAGGAACAAAATAATGCCATTTGCATCAACATGGATGGAACCAGAGATTCTCATACTAAGTGAAGTAAGTCAGAAAGAGAAAGACAAATACCATATGATATCACTTACATCTGGAATCTAATGTATGGCACAAATGAACCTTTCCCTAGAAAAGAAAATCATGGACATGGAGAAGAGACTTGTGGTTGCCAAGGAGGAGGAGGAGGGAGTGGGATAGACTAGGAATTTGGAATGGATAAGCAATGAGATCCTGCTATATAGCACTGGGAACTATGTCTAGTCACTTATGATGGAGCATGATAATGTGAGAAAAAAAAAAAAACATATACATGTATGTGTGACTGGGTCACCTTGCTGTACAGTAGAAATTGACAGAAAACTATAAGCCAGCTATAATGGAAAAAATAAAAATTATTTAAAAAAAGAAATGAACAGTGGACTTATAATCTGCAACAAGAAAACTTATTAAATAGAATAATGTCTTCAGTTGCTGAATAACCTAGAATTCTAAACAGAGCTAAATTAATGGGTGAGAGGCAGGGCAAAATCAATTTTAGAATTAGGCAGAGGCAGGATTTTCCATTCACATGTTCTTGATGAAAGAACTCAAGATAGTCTTTAGGAATTCATCTTTTACAGTTCTTTGAATTCATCAAATCTTTTCCTGCCTCAGAGTATTCAGATACAATTTTCCTTTTGCCTACAAAGAGCTTTTCCAACTCTAAACTCGTCGACTCCTAATTATCATTCAGGACCTAGTTTAAATATGATTTCCTCTGAGAGGCTTTCTCGATAACCCAAATGTGAAAAATGATTCATAGTATTATTTTTAATTATCATCCAGATCAATGTTCATTTCCTTTACAGTCTTTATTGCATGTTGAAATTTATACTTGTTTATGCAATTACTTAAGATTCCTTTCTCCTACTAGGTAGTCAATAAATATTTAATGCTCCTATATATGTAGAATAGAAACAATTTAGTCATGTGGAAATGTGGAAATTAATCTAATTGTCATGTCAATAAAAAACTGGAGTTGTAATTATAAAATTTTGGAAATAATGAATATATGATACAAACTTTAGGTAGTCAAAGCTTTTTACAATCAGAAAAAAATACAATCTCAATTTAACTATGAAAAGATATATCTTTATATAACAAGCATTCAATTCAAACTGTTGGATGAAACATATCAACATTATCTGAGGAAAATTGAAAGAATGAATTATTCAGGATAAAAATAGTTTATTAAAACACAAATATAAAAATTGAACTAGTGAATAATTGGTCTATTGGAAAATCTGGATCTGCAAGGAGACAGCCCATGGGAACTTTCATGCTGTCCCACTTCCTTACTGAAGTGCCTGGAATTGAAGGACTACAAGATGACAAAGCTAGAAGCTGACAAGTGTAGATCCCTGAGTCACCACATGAAGAAGAAACACCAAAGAGAACCTCCTGGCTTCAGTGGACTAAGAAATGACCAACACATAAACATTATCAGCTGCAGAGATCTGGAGTTTGTTGGCCTAATCTACCCTTACTAATAGGTTAGCACAATATTAGGTTAAACCATTTGACATGTATGAAATACATTTCAACTGACTAATTCACCGGCAGTTTTAGTGCACAAAGGTTACTAGTCTTTTTTTTTTTTCCCCCTTCTTTTTGGCTGCACCTGCAGCATTCAGAAGTTCTCAGGCCAGGGATCGAAACTACTCCATAGTAGTGCCCTGAGCCACAGCAGTGACAATGCCAGGCCCTAAATCCCCTGTGCCACAAGTGAACTCCTAAAGGTTACTAGCCTTTTAGTCATTTTTAAATTCATTCTCCAAAAAAAAAAAAAAATGATTTGTCATTGCCTCTCTGGTACATAATAAGGGTTATGACAGGGATTTCTTTGGTCTTTTAACTGTACAGTTCATCAATTATCTGAAGTGTGTAAAATAGTGCCTGGAACATGGAAGGTGCTCAATAAATGATAAACGAATGTATGAATACATGAATATATTTGCAATATTTCTTCTTGATTGCTAAAGCAAACAACAAAATGTGTTTTAGATTCCAGGTTGTATGTGGGTTGGATTTTACAGAGCATGGGAAAAGGAAGAGATTTCTCAGAGTGTGCGGCAAGTCAGCATGGAAGCAGGTGTTTGAAAGAAACAAATTAAAGAATGGGCACTCAATAAATGACAGTAGAATAACAAACATTATATTGGTTTTATATTCAAGCACTACATTCATGAAATAATTATTCTGAGGTTGATCACTCTCCCAATTTTCCAGTACATACTTTGATATTATTTTCTAAAGCACTGGTTATTTTTCAGTTTTTAAACAAATTCACTCTTAAATTTTGTCTCCTATTAGTATTAATTACCCCAATCTTAGAATTAACTAAAAAGACATTTTTAAGTCCATAACTGTGTACAATTAACTGAAACAATCTTTTCCAGTGTTCAAAATATAAATATCATTTTTGAATTCTATTTTGGAGGTATAAAACAATTAATTTCAAAAAACAAGATGAATAATTATATTGATTAAAATATTCCTTTGTGTACATATCATTTAAATCATCATAAACTGTTAAATTCCTACTAAACTATGAAATGATAATATCATTTTATTATTATATTCAACCACTATTTGTTTTTGGCATGTTGTAGAGTTAATTTGATAGACCTAAAATACTATCTTTGGAAAATACGTTGAGACAGATGCTTGGGCGAGTACATTCTTTCTTATATATTTTTTATGGACAGGCTTCTGTCTCTGCAGCTGTGCTCAAAGAAGCCTTTTGTACTCTCGGGTTCTTAGGTCAGTTTGTGTTATTGGAAGGATGTGTAAGGTTTAAGTTCTGTCTTCAGTGAATAGGACAGCATTCCATATTTTTCTTTTCACATTTTTCAGAGGGCATGTACTATATCAAGAGGAAAATACACACTCTTGTCTTCAATCTCAGCCAAACCTAAGTGATTTAAAAATGTATTTGTGCTTGTGCTGCATTCTGATACACTGCTAGATGCTGGTGCTAAGTGTGAACTAAATTGTCACTGCTGCTGCCCTCAGATAAAGTTTAAGATGCAGCCAACTGAATAAGCAACAGAAACAGGGTTTAGTGACTGCGAGGATACATGTAATAGGGGCGCATTTGAAAGTAACATAAGATAAACTTGAAAGATTTAAGAAGACAAATATTTTCTAATTATACAATATATCCAAGAACCTTGCATCAAAAGACAAAAATAAAACCCCCCAAACCCAGAAAACTCTTTTGATTCCATGGTCAATTCAAGATATAGCCCCTAACACTGTTCTCCTTCAAAGCAACACTTTCTACAAGAAGTTTCTGTAATTGTTTTAAGTATTTCCCCATCACCAACTATTTCTTCAGTGCTTTCCATTATTACTTCCTCACATGATTCCATAAAAGCTGCTCTTGTCAGGGTCACTGATGGCTTCCAGATTCTCCAACATACTGCCCATCTCCTGGCCTTTATCTACTGTGAACTCTCAACAATGTTCTCTATTTTATAATGATTATAATTTCATTATATGTGTATATATTGACATATATATCTCCACCTCAACTGAATAATCAACTCTAGATTCATATACCCAATACTTACAAAACATGTACATTTGGATGTTTAATAGACTTTTTAAATGTAAAAAGATTTATTGTACTAATAATTCCGATTATAGAGGAAACTTAACCAATCCCTTCTTTGCTATAAACACATAGAAATGACATCACCACCTAAGAAAGTAATGACCAAGACCAAGACACAAACTCTGACATTTAGTGGATTTTAGTGCTTATGTTAGTACAGGAGGTGTGATATTAAGTCCAGGGAAAAGGCAAGCTTGCTTCTGCCCACAACAGAGATCAACAAATTACCTTATTAAAAAAAATCAAAGACTAGGGAGGGCACTAATAGGAAAGAACTAAAGTAACCACCAAGCTGGAAAATAAACCTAACTTTCAGGTGAAACTACTGGGTACATAGCAGAAACAAACTCCTAACAACCCAAGAGCCCAGGGTACACGGACCCACAGAAAATTAATCTGATGGGAAAACTAGCACAAACACAGTTTTAAACCTTAAAAAGTACTGATTCCACATGAAGGGGAGTAAACAAACATAATAGGGAAATTAATACCCCGAGAGCTTGAGCTACAGCAATCTGAAAATGCTGTAAAAACCATTACAATATCATTAAAAGATAAAGGTCTATAAATTAAAGAAAAATAGCAGTAAACTGTGAGAATAGAATGAACAGATTTGAAATAAGTAGAATTTCTTGAAAAGCCAAGTAAAGTTTTAGAAACTAAAAAGTCAGTGGACAGGGATGGACTGGGAGTTTGGGATTTGTAGATGCAAACTATTGCATTTAGAAAGGTTAAGCAATGAGGTCCTACTGTATAGCACAGGGAACTATAACCAGTCTCTTGGGATAGATCATGATGGAAGATAATATAAGAAAGGGAATGTGTATAAATATATGACTGTGTCACTTTGCTATATAGAAGAATTTTGTACAACAGTGTAAATCAATGACACTTTTATTTAAAAAAAGAAAAATAAAAAGTTAATGGACAAATTAAGTACACGTTTAGATACTATTGAGGAGGAAGTTAGCTACCCAATAGATCATAATTAATTATATAAAACACATTAAAGGATTATGAAGGAATGGTAACCTGGATAAAGGGTTTAAAAGACAGACACTGAGGTCCAGACTTCAATATCAAAGTGTCTACCTGACCCACACAGTATAATATTTTACAAGCCTACAATGATCACCCCTGGAGTGTAGCCATCTCTTTCACCCACATTCCTTTGGCCTCAACTCAGACACATGGTCACCTGTTAGTGAATGTGACTGGAAAATTCATTTCATCTGTATGCTAGGAAAAGGAAGAAATAGGTTCCATGTGCACCTTCCAGTCTCTGTCTAAGAAACAGCCATATTAAAATAGTAAATATATAGAAAGTTTGAATGGCAGATTGTAAAGTCTGATCTACTCTAAAGTATATGTATGACTCTGGGGAAATGTCCATAAAACTTCAAAAAAGAACCAATGAAAAGGGAACACAGGGAGTTCCCGTCGTGGCTCAGTGGTTAACGAATCCGACTAGGAATCATGACGTCGCGGGTTTGATCCCTGGCCTCGCTCAGTGGGTTAAGGATCCGGCGTTGCCATGAGCTGTGGTGTAGGTTGCAGACGCGGCTCAGATCCTGTGTTGCTGTGGCTCTGGCGTAGGCCGGTGGCTACAGCTCCGATTCGACACTTAGCCTGGGAACCTCCATATGCCATGGGAGCAGCCCAAGAAATGGCAAAAAGACAAAAAAAAAAAAAAAAGAAAAGAAAAGGGAACACATTCTTTTTAAACTATATTGCAGTTCATTGAATGTTTACAAAATTGTCAATATATTTGCTCACAAAGAAGTCTAAACAAATTCCACAAACTCCCATTTCAACAAATTTCAATAAATTATAGGTTGATATTGTGCAGTCACAAAGCAATTAGAGTAGAATTCAATTTAAAAAATTTTAAAATGTCTTTGGAAATTTATGCACATTATAGGAAATAACAATGAAAACTAAAATTTAAAAAATTATATATGTACATAGTGTTTGGAAGACAATTTACAACATTGGACATATTTAGCAAATAAAATGAAGATTGAAAGCAAATGAGTTAGAAAATCATGAAACCTGAGATAGTTAAATCATAGATTTTTTTTTAAAGTAGGAACTATAAAAATAACAAAGGATTAACAAAAGTAAAGAGAATGAAGAGGAAAACGTTATTTAGAAAATTGCATGTGCATTGAATAAAATACAAAACTGATTTGAATAAATGACAGAAGAAAAATAATGTCAAGAATGGATGCAGATAAACATTTATAAGTGAGTTAAGAATATTATGAAGTACATTAGGCCGATATATATATATGGAAACAAATTGATTTTTAGAAAAATATACATTATCAAAAACTGAACTGAGCAAAATTGGAAAATTAAAATGAGCAAATGAACACTAAAAAGTTGAACAAACATTTAAGTAGGTTTTACCAAACCTTAGTGAAATAGTTTATCTTGCTCCTATATAAGCTATTTTAGAGAATACACAAAGTTCCATAAAAATTATATTTAATTATATTGTATATAATATTTTAAATAATTTATGTATGTGAATATTAAATATCTGAAAAATTATATTTTAAAAAATCAGTGTGAATACACACTGCTAGAATATATATAAACTGACATAAACTCTTTAGGAGAGCAGTAGGTGCTATCCATCAAATCTGAAGAGGCACATACAGAGCTGGTCCCAGGCCCAAGTGAAAAGAAATAGAAGCAGTAGAAATGAACATGCTGAATCCAATCAGGTTTCTGAGCTTATCTAAGAGGTGACTCTGATCATCTCCCTGGATTTGTAGTCCATATATTTTTATTTGGATGAGCATAAGGATAGTGGCTGATAAACATTCATCATCTGCATGAATGACGTAATGAATGAGCATAACGTAAGTATTTAGGGTTCTGTTCCTTACAATGGAGTCCAAATGGGAGGTCCAACTCCTTTCTCAGGCAATTGTATAGATTACTCAGATGCTAGTGACTGCTAATTATTTCCTTTTGGTCAGAGAGCCAAGTCAAGGAGAAAGTAATAATGAAAAAAAAAAAAAATCAAGCTATTCTATCCGGCAAAAAATGGAGTCTCTGCATTCGTGTTTAAATGTACCTAGAAAAGTTGCAGAGAAAAGAAAGAGAAAATGAAAGAGAAAAACTTTAGGACCTAGTCAGTAAGAATATATTTATTTTTACATCACCTATATGTATGTGTTCATATTGTGTACATCCTGAGTATATCTCAAATGCAACTCATGCACAGACATAAATTATTTCTTATGACATAGGCTAAATAAAAATATGTCTCTTTAGAATCATTTTCTTTTAATTGTAGGCATTAATCGCCAATTAAATCTACACATATTACAATTTTGTAATAGTTGGCAATACATTACAATATCTATCATAACACACATCCTCTGTGTGATATTTAAAGATTTCAAAAGAATTGCAAATATGGCTATTAACCCTACAGCTAAACCATAACTATAAGTTACAAAAATAATTTCATACTCACATAGCATTCTGTGTCTCTGGAGAACATACAAATATTAAGCTAAGCGCTTAATGGTTAGTCACCAAAACTGTAGATGGAATCAGAAGTTCTTTTTCTATTTTAAAAGCCCCCATGGGGAAATAAAAACAGAGATCACTAACTCACCTCAGTGGGAATGCATCACTCCCACATGGTTTTTTCTTAAAGCCATGCACACTTAGCTAAGCAATGCTTTAAAACTGAAGTTTCCAACCTTCTCTCTACCCACACTCAGAGCCCTGTAACTGCACAAAGCTACAAATATTCAGAGAAAAATCCTTTTTGGTCTTGAAAATGCTTAATTTCATTGGATAAATCAGGCTTTCTCCATGTCCCGCATGCAGCCTTTTTATATGAAAGTGGTTCTGCAGAGAGCAAGCCCTCCTGATAGGCAAGGCTCTCACTTTTGTTTATAATTCTAGAGAAATAAATAATTTAAATAAAAGAAATAGACTTGTGAATTGAGTTTTACAGACCCAATAGCCAAACAATTCCTACTTTCCTTCATGTCAGAAAAAGAGCAGAAGGGTCAGTAAAGGAGAGAAAAAGGAAGTGATCAGAAGTGCCAGGAGAGATAAAGCAATGGCTAAGTGTTCTTAAAAATTAATAGGAAATAATCAAGATATTAAAATAGACAAAGGAAAGAAAATTCTCAGAAAAGGAAACACAATAATCCAAGAAATGAAAAAACATTAATAAGAATATCAATAAAAGAATGGTAAGACGCATGCTCTCATTTACTGTTGAAGCAAAACATAAATTTTCATGACATTTTGGGGAGAGAGGATAATTTACCAAAATATATCAACAGTTCTTAATTGTGTCCTAGAGTTTATAACAAGGAAATTATTCCAGGAAAATATACATGTGTGTATGTATATGAATATATACATATATTTGAATATACATATATGAATGAAAGTTTTATGTTCAAAAATATTCACTGTGCATTGCTTCTAATGACAACAGTAATGATATATTAGAAATAATCTATATGATTGGGCCCATATTGAATAAAGTATAATTAATCCTTATGCTATAATTTTATAAGACTTTAAATTATGTGGGAAGAATTTTGATGACACAAAAGTGATGAGGCTAATATAATGTGGAATAGCCAAGCATGAAGCGCAATTTTATGTACATAATGATGCCAGTTATATATGCATACATCACACAAACACACAGTAATAATTCATATAAGAAGTAGGGCTTTTCTTTTCATTGAGTTTTACCGAAGTCCTCAGCTCTAAGAACAAAGGATTCTAAGGCTCCTCTCCCAAAAAAAAAAAAAAATGACCAGAAGGATAATTAAAAGTGTGAGAGGACAGAGAACACTAGTCCTACACCTATTAGGCCCTCCCCAACTGGAGGGTGTATTATGGTGGATTGTGGGCACAAGAGTGTGTGTACACACATACACACACACACACACAGAGGGAGACCAGGGGAAGGCCTATTATCTCAGCTCTGGGGCAGTTTCATCTTTCCTAGGAAATGGAGTGGAGTTACTTGCCCTAGAAGAAGACAAATCAATGAGGTCCAGAGAACAACATTAACCTGAATTACTTGAAATTTGGGGAATAGATTTAGTGCCTCATAGAACAGGTACCAGCAACCTGTTGCTTATAGAGCAAGGAGATGATGCTTCACTTTGAATTGCCTTTACTTCCAGAGTTTCTTGCAACAGGAAGGCATACATGTTTGAAAGGAGTCTGAATGGACCCTACAGAGAGGAGCTGGACTTGCAGCATAAAATAAACAAAAAACTAACTGTTCCTCTAGGGTTGGGTAACTCTAGAGGACCAGTTAGAAGGGTGAGATGATGGCAATGGAAGATTCTACAGGTAAGGGACTGTAGGTGCGTTCAGGGGCGCTGGTCAGTGGCCGACTGAAGGCAAAGACTATGGCAAGAGGATTTGGCATGGAGCACCCATGGGAACCACTCCAGTTCATTGAACGGCTCCCTTGTCTTCCCTCTCTTCCAGCCATGACTCCAGCCTAGTAGGTGGAGAGGAGTCAGAGAACCATATGGGAAGACAGAGAGCAGCAGACCTGGCCCATTCTCACCATGGGCTCCTTGAACTGCTCCCCTACCTAGTGCCAAACAGGAAATGCAGCAGCTTTGACTCAGAGGTCTACAAAGGGAGAGGATTTAACAGAATGTTTTTCATCACCCTGGCGGGGCCCTCACAGACACAAAGTGCATGTTTTATGAGGGAAGTGGTTTCTTCTTACTCATTTTTGAATCTTTTTCAGCTCCTACAATGTATTACATGTGGATGATATTGCAAAAGGAGTGTAGCAACTTAAAATATGAATTGCTGATGTAGAAAAAAACATAGGAAGAAAAGTTTTTCTTGCTATTGCAGTAAAGTTAAACATTCCTAAAAATATTGCACAATATGTTATTAGTAAATATTATCCTCTAAAATTTTACTCTTCCATGGAAGGCCAAAATGCACAATCATTTTTTGACAGAGCACTGCTTTCGGGATAAGACACCGTAGGTGTGCAAACTGTGCCCCAGCATTTTACTTTCTGTTGATATAAACTTAAGATATAGCCAAACCACAAAGCTAACTCAGTTTTCCAGTTTGATCCGAGAAAGGTAGAGCATATTTTATACACAACATCAGATTGTCTCAGAACTCAGGAATTAAACACCTATTAACAGCATTTATTAACATTTAATGCTCCAGATCACCTCCATATCCAGAAATCAATATTTATTACCTATATGAAATTATCAAAACTACCCTATAGATTAACATTAATTGGCACATTAAGCTGCTCTCATAGGGAGTCTGGAATATAAAGTAGTTTAATATGGTGATAAATTAAAGCACACAAATAAATCCTTCACTGTGGAATAACTGAATTTCATCTCTCCTCTCATTCTGCCTTGGTGTTTCTAAGAGAGAAGCATTAGAGGCCAAAGTTGGGTAAAACATTAAAATTGAGAAAACAAGTCAGTTTATCTCAAACTAAAAGTATCCCCATACCTAATTTCCAGGGGTGGCCTTTGTACAAAACTGGTCCTTTTGTGGTTACTGTCACAGATTCAGAAATTTGGTATTGTATGGGTTAAGGGAAAAAGCAAAGTAAGAAAGCTTGGCTCTAGAAAAGAAGAAAAGGCATGGGTCCCACATGTGTCAAGGAAAACCATCAGGGCTGGAAACACAGTTTGGATCTGTCCTCCAGTTAAGGGACACCGCTTCTCACTGCTCCCCTGGGCAGTGTCTGGTGATTAGAACATGAATGTTAATTGTTTATGCAAAGAGTAAACACCCGCTGCCCAGAATGTAGGAAAGTTTGAGAGGGTGGCAGAGAACCAACTGATAATTTCTGAAAATTTAGTGAGCCCATGTTTTACACAAGTAACACATTCCTGGCCTGACAGAACTCACATTCTACCAGAAAAATGAGATGAGTTAACATAGATGAAAACAGAATAGGATTCTTCAGAATAAAAGCCAGGCCATAATAATTCTGAAAGATCATTGGAATCATCATGTATCCAAAGAGAACGTGAATCTAGAAAATAAACCACTCAAATTCCTTTAAAAAAAGAGAATATGATCAATGCTATATCAGGGCTGGGAATGGCTATTACTAACACAGCAGAGAAAATCTGAATAACTTTCCTACACAGGAGAACTTGTTTTAGCTCCAGTTATTGTGTTAAGTTTACCTGTGTGATGGGTTGTAGCCATCATCTCATTTGTCTGTTGATTTTATTTTGATATTAAAGTAGGAATTTGAGGGGTTTTTTGTTTTTTGTTTTTGTTTTTTGTTTTGTTTTGTTTTGTTTTGTTTTGTTTTTTTTGGTTTTTAGGGCTGTACCTGCGGCACATGGAGGTACCCAGGCTAGGGGTCCAATAAGAGTTACAGCTGCCAGCCCATACCACAGCCACAGCAATGTGGGATCCAAGCCGCGTCTGAGACCTACACCACAGCTCATGGCACGCCAGATCCTTAACCCACTGAGCAAGGCCAAGGATTGAACCCGCAACCTCATGGTTCCTAGTCGGATTCACTTCTGCTGCGCCACAAAGGGAACTCCAAATATGAGAGATTTTAACGTCTTTCATGACCTGAAAAATGTCCTTTATTTGTATGTGTTCTTGTCATCTTTGCAATTCGAACAGGCCTAAGTCTCAGGAGGGAAAAAGTAAATCTACAGATATGTTCTTGATTTTTATTGGCAACTTTTAAGTATCCTCCCAAGTTCATAATTGAAAATAAGGCCACAGATACTGTTTTTATAACTGTTTTTACATTTTCGTCCTATCACCACTCAATAAAAATAATTCACAAAAAGCTTATGTAATAAACTTTTAAATAAAGCTCCTTACATAAAAAAATTGAATAGTGCTACAGGTTCTTATACTAAACATTATACAAAGCATTCTGAGCTCTAGATACCACTTTATCCGCTCTGTATAGCATATCTTAAATACTTTGCCAACTAGCTATATTGTTAAATAGACTCAACATTTATAATTTGTGTATAAAGGATTGAATAAACATTTATTCCATAAATTTAATGGACTTCCATTCATAATTTTTAAATAAGTGAAATATACTAGTGGTCATTTCCACTAATATACTTAGTTAAGTCCACTGCATTAAGCCCAAGTGTTATACATGCAGGTAATAACACAGTCTAACACAATTGCAAGAAAGAGTTCTTTTCACTATGCAAACAGGGTATTTCTACCAAAAGCACAAATGTAAAGATATAAAAAGAAGGCAATAATAAATGCAATTCTGATATATAAGAAAATGATTTTCTTCTAAGTTTCTTTATGTGGAAAATTTTCTTAAAAATGCATAAAATCAATATCATTGAAATATATGTTTTGATTGTGACTTTGTGTTATTATCCAGAACATTTTTTTCACTTTTTAAAAATTACAGCTATAATCATTCCCCAGTCATAATTGTACAGGATCACTGCCATGCCATCCAAAAATCAGGTAACTAATTATTAACATTTATTAAACTAACTTCAATCTATAAATATGAGATAAAGTTCATTTTAATCCTAAAAAAAAAATCAGTATACTAGTTTCCTCTTAATAATAAATGTTAGCTCCTAGTGAGCACTTTGTAATGTGTATTTTAGGTGATACTTCTACAATACAACTTTTTCTAGACTTTTCATTTCAAATCATCAAAGTAGGGGACTTATTATTATGATGTTTCACATGTAGTTGAGAAAAAATATGCAAATTTTTGCATATCCATCTGATCACAGGCTTGTAAAATAATAAAAGTTGAAAACACTCCTTGGAGTTCAAACGCCCAACTATTCCCATTTTCTGTGAATTTTACAGGGTCAGTTCATCCAAGGTGAATCAACTACCCCCACAGCCACATCAAACCATTCTGTCCACTAAGACTTGACTTAAGCTGCCAAGCGACATTTTTCCCTGCATAACATTGTTTGGCGTCAGCATTGATCAAATTAACTGGTCACTTGCCAAATGTCCATTTCACTTTGGCATGGAGAAAAAGATTATGGGAGTGAGAGAATGATTTACTAAATGTCTGAAAGAGTTTATATATTCACCCAAATTACATAAATTATACTCAAAAAATAACAATCACCCTTTAGAGGTCCTCTTAAATTAATGAATACTTCCAATTATAAGGCAAAAATACTAATACGTGGAAATTGAAGAATCTAGACACAGATATTTTATTTATGGTGCAAATCTTTGTGGCTTGTGATGCTAACTAAAGAAGATCTGAATACATTTTAAACTTCTCTATAGAGAGAATACCTTCAAAATTTTTCTCAACACAATAGTTATATATAATTTTGAAAGAAAATAGGCATATATAAAATATATTACTAAGATTAAGAAATGTTATTAAATTGTTGTGATATTTCACCAGGTTCTTAGTCATTTAACAGATGTGATTCCTTGGCTACTCTTCTCAAGACACTGTTTATTTCCTATGGAAGGAGAATAGAAGGAAAGATATTCTAATGGCTAAAATTCAAGGAAAGCAAACTGCTGTTGTAACAAAAATGGAAAACTATGTGACAGTCTTATCCACATAAAATTAAAATATAACTCCCTAGTTTTTATTAAAAATAAACATTTTTAAGTGTACTAGAAAATAAAAATTGCATTGATAGGTTGCTGGAGAAGACACTTAGATCCATTTTCTTTTAAGAAGGATACGCAGTCCAAGGTGGTGTGCCTGTTTAAAGTTGGAGGAAGAGAATGTCATGACTAAGGTGTTTAGTTGTGTGTGTATGTGTGTATAATTCTCCAAGCTACCATATATACCTATATACACATTATATATATATAAATTCTGATACATCATAAATAAAAATAAATATGAAGTGAAAAATAAATAAATAAAAATATCCATGTATTGGACTTGGTGATGCACGAGGATAACACTTTTTTAGACTACTGGAGAAAGCAAGCTTCATGTAATTCAACTAGAAAAAATTTTGCATGGAGCTTTCTCTAGAACAGGCTATAATCTTATCCTCAACATATAACAGTGATATCTCACATCATTTTACCTCCAGCTCACTGGTTTTCTCATCCTGAAAACCATCTCCTTTCTGTTCGAAAAGTTCCCTGAGGCTCCCTAGTGATCATTTTTTTTTTTTCTAAATGATCTTAGATACTCCTTCTACAGCTCCAGCTTAGGAATTCCCTGGTAGCTCAGTTGGTTAAGGATCTGGGTTGTCACTGCTGTGGCTTAGGTCTGACCCAGGCCTGGCAACTACAAAAAGAACTCTACAGCCTCAGCTTAATTGTCATTTTCTCATCTCCTGGGCTGGAGGAGCAGGTTATGATACAATCTCAGAAATCTCTCTATTGGTTCCTAATACACTAATGAAACAGCAAGCTTCATGAGGCCAAGGGTCCCACATGCTCTCTTACTGCCAAGTTCTTTTGCTGCCAAGTTCTTTCATATAACACAGAAATAGTTACTATAGGCACTCAAGATGCTTGTTCTGTTAATGAGTTAATGGCTTAGACATAATAAATCTTGATTTCAAATATCTCTGGTCAATAGGTCCTAACTATTGAGTTCAACTATTTGAGTAGTCCCATGTCAGCAGTTCTGAGTGCATCAAGACCTCCAAGCCATCTGTCAATAATCAACGGTTTTTCCTGTCCTTCCCTGTTGCCCTCACATTTCTCCTTAACCAGCGTAAGTGCAAATGAACTCAATAAAACTTCTTTCTTGAAAAGAAGACCTGCCCCCCCCAAACGTCCCTCACCATTGGTTTTGCAAAATGTCAAACCAACCGTACTGAACTTGGCCTACTGCACCTTACTGGTAAATTCACTTCCCCAATTTCTAACACATTTTCTCACCAAAGCTCCATTTTCCCTCAGCTTCACTCTCACTCATCATCTAACTAGATGCAACACAGAGGAATGGAAATAGCCAAAAAGTATCTCACTTTTCTGTGCCCAAGTCCAATACACAACATGTACCTGTATCTTCACTTCCTATCTCCTCTCCTGTGACAAAGGAAGAAATGCGTCTCTTCCTATTTAAGACCAATCTTTCCACCTACTCCTTACCACCTTCCCAAGGACTTCACCCCTCTGCACACCCCTCTTATCACTGGAAACATCTTTTTCCATATCTCAGTGGACCAATCCCCTTGACATATATAATTAATATTTTTAAATATTTTAAGGATATATAAATAAGTTTGATATATTTAATTACCCTAATATCTGTATATCATTAAGTATTTTAAAGTATCAGGGACTGCCCTGGTTTCCCACCCATATTAAAACAAAACAGCTAGAAAATATTTATATATTCACTGGCACCACTGTCTTACCTCTAATTATATTCTCAATCAACATTAATCAGGGTTTAACACCTCTTCTGCATCAAAACAAGTCTTATTCAGATCGCTAAAGTGTCATAGCTAGCCTGGGTGGTTATATGTCCTTGTTCCAATCCATCTGGCAGAACATGGTGACAGCCTTGGTCCTTCTTAAAGGATCTTTTCCCCTGGATTTCTGGGGCAGCTCTTTTGCTTGGTTTTCCTCTGTTCCCATGTCTCTTTCTCATTTACTCTCTATTCTTTCTCTACCTAAAGTAAAGGTTGCAATGCTCACTAAATTCCCACCTTACCTTGCAGTTAGTCTGAGCTTTGACTTTCCTGATCTAATGTTCTCTCAGTGATTCAGAGGTAGGTGCCTGCTGCAGTGAGCCCAGGAAAGTATTGCGATGACTGCTTTGCAGAATGGGACAGAGACCTCTCCGGAGGGTCCCTGAGTGAATAGGAGAAACAGAGCCACTCTCCAGAGAGAGTATGGAGTGAACAAGAAATAATCCTTGGCATTCATAACTCTCTGAGATTCTAAGATGGTTATTATTATTATTATTGTTAATATTATTAATTACCAGTACAGAGGTTACCACTACCATATAAATGCATAATTTTTATGTAAATGTAGTTTACTATTATTATACACTTTCATCTCTTCCCTTCCTCTCACTTCCAACCTTCCTTTTCTTCCTCCATATGCTTTTATTTTTTTTCATTGTTTAAAGTTTTATTGAAGTATAGTTGATTTACAATGTTAATTTCTGCCGTACACCAAAGCAGATGATTTTAAACTGGAACTAAATATTACCATCCCCTTTTACCCATCTTCCCCTCTATCTTTTACCATCTATAAATTTTAATTCATGAAAGTACTTTTTTTTTTTTGGCCTTTTAGGGCTGTACCTGCAGCATATGGAGGTTCCCAGGCTAGGGGTCAAATTTGAGCTGTAGCCGCTGGCCTACACCACAGCCACAGCAATGCCAGGATCCGAGTGTGTCTGTGATCTACACCACAGCTCACTGCAATGCCAGATCCTTAAACCACTGAGTGAGTCAGGGATTGAACCCACGTCCTCATGAATACTGGTTGGGTTCATTAACAGCTGAGCCATGAGGGAAATGCCATGAAAATACTTTTAGTATTAAGTAAAGCATGCTTGTTGTAGAAAATCTGAAAGCCCAGAAAAATAAAAACTCAGCCACCTGAGTGATAACCAGGCTTCCTCCACTGCTGTCACTTATCCTGCCTTCCAAGATATCAGGTCCTCCCAGATTCCTGCAGTGGCCTCCTTAGTGGGGGTGAGCCAGGTAGTACACAGTTACAGATCATGACCACAAGGCTGGAGCTCTTGACTCCATATTATGCTTCTGGAAGTGGACTCAGTCAGAGTTTCCTATGGGTAGAGAATGGGCTCTACAGCTCATTCCGTTTACTCCTGTACCTGCAAGTTAGTAGTTTTCACTATTTCACTATTCCCACTTGGGCTGATCTAGACAAAACGAAGATTGAGAAGACAGTTTATCTGCTTTCACTAGATAAACAAAAGACCACCTCAGTGCCCATGCTTAACTTTACATTATTACAAAAAGAATTTATCTGCACCTGTATTTTCATCCAAAGCAATTATAATTTCCAAAGACCTGTAGGTAAGCATAATAAAAGTCTAAAGAAAATCATGGAACGTTAATTCACCAATTTATAGAAAGTCAAATCATAACTCAGCTTTTCAAAAAGTAATCAAGTATATTAAAGGGTTGCTATAAATAGTATCTTATATACTCTCACATCAGAGTAAACTTGGCCTTTAATGTGATGATAAAGTGCATTTTCTAAGCTATTCAACAAATATTTCAAATAAAAATAAACTTTTTCAACTGAATATGGAAGCAAATTTAGTACAAATTGATAACTCCAAAAATAGTAGCATATTGAATTCATCAGCAAATTAAAAGGAGTAATAAAAAAATGACAAAGTGTTTACTTTAGGATAGCAGAAAAGTTATTACTATTAGTAGGTTATTTATATAATTTATCCAGTAAAATATTAAATGCAAGGAAAAATATCCTAAATCTTAATATAAGCTCAATAGCATTAGATTACATTTTTAAATATATTCCAAAGAATAAAAATTCGGTAAACTAGAATGAGCAGGATATACAGACTCATATAGTTACCAGAATCAATCATCAATGTCATCATCATCACCATGTTTGTTAAAATTATACCTTGCCTATAAGACAGGGGAGAAACCTAGGTCGACCTGTTTTCAACCCTATTTTTTAGTGTTGCTATTTAAATATTGGCCAGGCAAACATTTAAAACATTTTCAAGGAAAGTTTTGTACAGAAATACGCCCAAGTGTGGGATTGCTAGGTCATATGGTGGCTCTATGTATAGATTTCTAAGGTACCTCCATACTGTTCTCCATAGTGGCTGTACCAGCTTACATTCCCACCAACAATGGAGGAGGGTTCCCTTTTCTCCACACCCCCTCCAACATTTGTTCTTTGTGGACTTATTATTAATGATGGCCATTTTGACAGGTGTGAGGTGGTACTTCATAGCACTTTTGATTTGCATTTCTCTAATAATCAGGGATGGTGAGCATTGTTTCATGGGCTTGTTGGCCCTCTGTACATCTTCCTTGGAGAAATATCTATTCAGGTCTTTTGCCCATTTTTCCATTGGGTTGTTGGCTTTTTTGCTGTTGAGTTGTGTACATTAATTGTATATTTTAGAGATTAAGCCCTAAGTCAGTTGCATCATTAGAAACCATTTTCTCCTATTCTATAAGTTGTCTTTTTGTTTTCTTTTTGGTTTCATTGTTAGTACACAGAAATGCAACTGATTTCTGGATATTAATCTTATATCCTGCTACTTTGCTGAATTTTTTGATCAGTTCAAATAATTTTTGGGTTGAGTCCGTAGGGTTTTCTATATATAGTATTATGTCAATTGCATATAGTGACAGTTTTACCCCTTCTCTTCCTATTTGGATACCTTTTATTTCTTTTGTTTGTCTGATTGCTATGACTAGGACTTCCAATACTCTGTTGAATAACAGTGGTGAGAATGGACATGCTTGTCTCATTCCAGATTTCAGTAGGAAGGCTTTCACCTTTTCTCCATTGAGTATTTATTTGCTGTGGGTTTGTTATAAATGGCTTTTATTATGTTAAGGTATGTTCCCTCTATACCCACTTTGGTAAGAGTTTTTATCATGAATGGATGTTGGACTTTGTCAAATGCTTTTTTTCTGCATCTATTGAGATGATCATGTGGTTTTTGACTTTTCTTTTGTTAATGTGGTGTATGATGTGGATTGATTTGCATATGTTGAACCATCCTGGTGAACCTGGGATGAATCCCCTTGGTCATGGTGTATAATCTTTTTTTATACATTGTTGGATTCAGTTGGCTAAAATTTTATTGAGAATTTCTGCATCTATATTCATCAAAGATATTGGCTGATAGTTTTCTTTTTTGTTGGTAACTTTGTCTGATTTTGGAATTAGGGTGACGGTGGCGGCATAGAATGTCTTTGTGACTGTTCTTTCTTCTTCAAACTTTCGGAAAGTTTAAGGAGGTTGAGTATAAGTTCCTCTTCGAATGTTTGGTAGAATTCGCCTGTGAAGCCATCTGGTCCTGGACTTTCATTAGAAGGGAGAGTTTTTTTTACATATTCAATTTCGTTTCTAGTGATTGGTCTGTTTAGTTGATCTGTTTCTTCTTGATTCAGTTTTGGCAGGCTTTAAGTCTCTAGGAAGTTATCCAAATCTTCTAGGTTGTCAAATTTGTTGACATGCAATTGTTCATAGTATTCTCTTACAGTTTTTTGTATTTTGGTAGTATCTGTTGCGATTTCTCCTTTTTTATTTCTGGTTTTGTTTATTTGGGTTTTTTCTCTCCTCTTCATGGTGAGTCTGGCCAGAGGTTTGTCAATTTTGTTTACCTTTTCAAAGAGCCAGCTCTTGGTTTGATTGATTTTGTGTATTGTTTTTTGAATCTCTATTTTATTGATTTCTTCTTTGATCTTTATGATTTCCTTCCTTCTGCTGACTTCAGGCTTTTCTTGTTCTTCTTTTTCTAATTCATTTAGGTGTTGGATTAAGTTGTCGTTTTGAGATTTTTCTTCTTTTTTTGAGGAAGGCCTGTATTGCTATGAGCTTCCCTCTGAGCACTGCTTTTGCAGCATCCTATTGATTTTGAGTGGTTGTGACTTCATTATCATTTGTCTTGAGGTATTTTTAAATTTCCTTCTTGATTTCCTCATTGTCCCCGTGTTTTTTTAGTAGCATGTTGTTTAGTCTCCATGTAGTAGGTTTTTTTCTCATTTCTTTTCCTGTGGTTGATTTCTAGTTTCATGCCACTGTGGTAAGAGAAGATACTTGAAATAATTTCTATACTCTTAAATTTGTTGAGGTCAGCTTTGTGCCCCAGTATGTGATTGATCCTTGAGAATGTTGCATGTGCACTTGAGAAGAATGTATATTCTGATCTTTTTGGATGTAATGTCCTGAAAATGTTGATTAAGTCTAACTTTTCTATTGTTTCCTTTCGGATCTCTGTTGCATTATTGATTTTCTGTCTAGAGGATCTGTCCATTGATGTGGGTGGGATGTTAAAGTCTCCTACTATGATTGTATTCCCATCAATTTCTCCTTTTATGTCTATTAGTATTTGCTGTAGATATCTGGGTGCTCCTATATTAGGGACATATATGTTGATGATTATAATATCCTTTTCTTGAATGGATTCTTTAACCATTAGTGTCCTTCTTTTTCTTTCTTTTTGGGCTTTATTTAAAGTCTATTTTGTCTGATATGAGTATTGCTACTCCTGCTTTCCTATCTTGTCTATTGGCATGAAATATCTTTTCCCATCCCCTCACTTTCAATCTATATGTATTCTTTGCCCTAAGGTGAATTTCTTGTAGGCAGCAGACTGAAGTTTTTTGCTTTTTTTATCCAATCTGCTACTCTGTGTCTTTTGGTTGGAGCATTGAGTCCATTCACATTTAAGATGATTATTGATAGATATGTATTTATTGCCATTTTAAACCTTGTTTTCCTGTTGATGCTATGTTTCTCTTTTTTTTTTTTTGGTTGGATGGTTTCCATTTATTTTATGCTTGAGTACGTTTCAGTTTTTCTTAATGTAATGTGTGGCTTTGATTTGTGTTGCCCCTTTTTTAAGTATGTTAACCCCTTCCTATATCTGCTTACTTTAGCCTGATAGTCATATAGGCTCAAACACATCATTAAGATTAAAAAAAATAATCTATTTTTTCTTACTTCCCTTACCCACATTGTATGATTTTGATGTCTTTTTTTTTAATTAATATCTTCATGTTTGGATCTGTATGCTGGCTTATTTAAGTGACTGCTTTCCAATTCTTCCATCCTAGTTCTTCCCTTTTTTTTTTTTAATTTAGAGAAGCCATTTCAGTATTTCTTTTAGAATGGGTTTTGTATTGCTTTACTCTTTCACCTTTTGTGTGTTGGAGAAATTTTTTATTTCCCCCTCTATTTTAAATGATATTCTTTCTGGATAGAGTATTCTAGACTGCAGATGTTTTCTTTTCAGTGCTTTAAATATATTTTGCCATTCCCTCCTGGCCTGTAGTGTTTCTGTAGAGAAATTAGCTGATAGCCTTATGGAGGTTCCCTTATAATTGACACTTTGCCTTTCTCTTGCTGCCTTTAAAATCCTCTCTTTATCTTTAACTTTAACCATTTTTTATTATAATATGTCTTGGGGTGGGCCTGTTTGGGTCAACTTGTTTGGGGTCCCCTGAGCATCCTGTATCTTGACATCAGTATCCTTTAGACTTAGAAAGTTTTCAGCCATAATTTCTTCAAATATATTTTCAACCCCCTTTTCTTTTTCATCTCCTTCTGGAATTCCTATTATGCATAGATTGGCCTGCTTTATGTTATCCCATAGGTCTCTTATATTGCTTTTGTGTTTTTTCATTTGGTTTTCTGTCTGCTGTCCTGTTTGGGTGATTTCCATTATTCTATCTCCCATATCACTAATTCGTTCCTCTGCATTATTCATTCTGGTCTTTATTGCCTTTAGCTCAGTTTGCATCTCTGCAAATGAATTTTCTAGTTTATCTTGGCTCCTCATATTTTCTAGCTCCTTTCTGAAGGAATCTGCATTACTGTTCATTTCCTCTCTTAATTCCTTCAGTATTTTCACTATCTCCCTTTAGAACTCTAAGTCTGTCGGACCACAGAGGTCTGTTTCATTGTTGACTGCTTTAGGTGAATTCTCCTGTTGCTTTAACTGGGAATGGTTTCTGAGTTTCTTCATCATTCTTGTATTTTTCTTTTTCTGTGAATTTGGGGAGTCAAACTGTAGTTCGGCACAGTCCAGGGTGGTCTGGCAGGGCTGGCTCTGTGAGGGCGGGGTGCAGTGCTGGGAAGGAGTGCTCAGCTCTCTGCAATCCAATGGGCAAGCGTGCATACTGAGGCCCAAGGAGTTTTCTATGGCGGCCTGCCCTCCTCCTCTCCCCTTCCCAACAGTGGCTCCTTGCCTCCTGTGGGTCTGGACCTTCTCCCAGTTTCCCTTTGCCGTGGCTTTCCACTCCCCAGCCCTTAGCATACCACTCACCCTGTCAGCAGTGCACCACTCCCTAGTCCCTTAGTCTGTCTCCATACCACCAACCTCAGCCCACTCCCGGGGACTCCAAAGCCTAAGTCTTAGTGCCCAGCCCCCACCGAACATCTCAGTCTGTGGTGTCTGTGCCAGTGGTTCAGATGGTCTGTGCATCTCTCACTCTGCTTTTTGGTTCTCAGACCTGCTGCTGTACTTTTCTCGGCTTTCTGGAGTTTCCTTCAACTTGGCTGATCTTTCCGTTGGTTAGGTGGCTTCCCAGGGTGTAGGTTCCCTTTCTTCTTCACAGCTCCCTCAAGGGAGTGTTAGACATGTTCTGATTCCTTTTCTCTCTCTCTCTTTTTTTCTTTTATTCTACTCAATTCTGTCAAGAGTTTCTTGCCCTTTTTGGAGGTTTAGGTTATTCTGCCAGCATTCAGTTGATGTTCTGTGCAAATTGTTTTATATGTAGATGTGTTCTTTTAATGTGTTTGTGGGAGAGGGTGAGCATGTCCTCTTACTCTTCCACCATCTTCCTCTCCTCCCCCCAGGAATTAGGTTTTTAAGTGCTGATTTTTTTCTAATACCAAATAATCACAAATTTGTTTTCTGCATTTTTGCAAAATACAAACATTTAATCTACTACACCTTTAACTTCTGTAACATCAAATCTTTGCAAGGCCTGAACAACTTTAAATAAATAGTATAAAAAAAATCAAACTGAGGAGTTCCCATGGTGGCTTGGTGGTTAATGACCCAACTAGCATCCATGAGGACACGGCTTCAATCCCTGACCTAGCTCAGTGGCTTAAGGATCCTGTGTTGCCATGAGCTGTAGTATAGGTCGCAGACACGGCTCTGATCCTGCATTGCTGTGGCTGTGGTGTAGGCTGGCATCTACAGCTCTGATTTCAACCTCCTAGCCTGGGAACCTCCATATGCTGCCAGGTGCATCCCTAAACAGACAAAAAAAGATAAAAAAATTAAAAATCAAACTGATAAAAAGGAATCAACTATGAATCCTTGGTGATAGGACTTTTATCAGGAATTAAGTTGGTAATTTGATTTAACCATTTTATTAATAAACTTTAAAATAAAATTCAACTATAAATACCTCTTCTTAAGAAAAACATTACAGTTGTTGACCTGAAATACTGTCAGATATTTCTCCAGAAATCATTAAAAGTAAAATTTACGGAGTTCCCGTCGTGGCGCAGTGGTTAACGAATCCGACTAGGAACCATGAGGTTGCGGGTTCGGTCCCTGCCCTTGCTCAGTGGGTTAAGGATCCGGCGTTGCCGTGAGCTGTGGTGTAGGTTGCAGATGCGGCTCGGATCCTGTGTTGCTGTGGCTCTGGCGTAGGCCAGTGGCTACAGCTCCGATTCAACCCCTAGCCTGGGAACCTCCATATGCTGCGGGAGCGGCCCAAGAAATAGCAAAAAGACAAAAAAAAAAAACAAACTTATATGCTTAGGACTATAAAACATTCATCAAGGAAAGTAAAGAGGATGCAAAGAAATGGAGAGCCATTCCACGATCCTGGACTGGAAAAATTAACGTTGTAAAAATGGCCATACTATCCAAAGCAATCTACAGATTCAATGCCATACCTATCCGATTACCCATGACATTTTTCACAGGACTAGAACAAACAATCCAAAAATTTACATGGAACCACAAAAGACCCAGAATTGCCAAAGCAATTCTGAGGAACAAAAACCAAGCAGAAGGCATGCCTCTCCCAGACTTCAGGCAATATTTCAGAGCCACAGTCATCAAGACAATGTGGTACTGATACCAAAACAGACAGACAGACCCCAGTGGAACAGAATAGAGAACCCAGAAATAAACCCAGACACCTATGGTCAATTAATCTTTGACAAAGGAGGCAAGAACATAAAATGGGGAAAAGGCAGTCTTTTCAGCAAGTATTACTGGAAAACCTGGTTAGCCACAGGCAAATCAATGAAACTAGAACACAACCTCACACCATGCACAAAATAAACTCAAGATGGCTTAAAGACTGAAACATAAGACACCATCAAACTCCTGGAAGAGAATATAGGCAAAACATTCTCTGACATCAACCTTGTGAATATTTTCTCAGGTCAGTCCCCCAAGGCAACAGAAATAAAAGCAAAAATAAACCAATGGGACCTAATCACCTGACAAGCTTTTGCACAGCAATGGAAATCATAAAAAACCCAAAGAGACAACTTACAGAATGGGAGAAAATAGTTTCTAATGATGCAACTGACTTAGGGCTTAATCTCTAAAATATACAATTAATGTACACAACTCAACAGCAAAAAAGCCAACAACCCAATGGAAAAATGGGCAAAAGACCTGAATAGATATTTCTCCAAGGAAGATGTACAGAGGGCCAACAAGCCCATGAAACAATGCTCACCATCCCTGATTATTAGAGAAATGCAAATCAAAAGTGCTATGAAGTACCACCTCACACCTGTCAAAATGGCCATCATTAATAATAAGTCCACAAAGAACAAATGTTGGAGGGGGTGTGGAGAAAAGGGAACCCTCCTCCATTGTTGGTGGGAATGTAAGCTGGTACAGCCACTATGGAGAACAGTATGGAGGTACCTTAGAAATCTATACATAGAGCTACCATATGACCTAGCAATCCCACTCTTGGGCATATATCCAGGAAAACCTTTCCTTTAAAAAGATGCATGCACCTGTATGTTCATTGCAGCACTATGCACAACAGCCAAGACATGGAAACAACCTAAATGTCCATCAACAGGGGAATGGATTAAGATGATGTGGTATATATACACAATGGAATACTACTCAGCCATAAAAAAGAACAAAATAATGCCATTTGCAGCAACATGGGTGGAACTGGAGACTCTCGTACTAGGTGAAGTCAGTCAGAAAGAGAAATCAAATACCATATGATATCACATATCTGGAATCTAATATATGGCACAAATGAACTTTTCCATAGAACAGAAATTCATGGACTTGGAGAACAGACTTGAGGTTGCCAAGGGGGAAGAGGAAGGTGTGGGATGGACTAGGAATTTGGGGTTAATAGATGCAAAGTATTGCTTTTGTAATGGAAAAACAATGAAACCTGATATATAGCACTGGGAAGTGTATCTAATCATTTATGATGGAGCATGATAATGTGAAAAAAAGAATATATATATGTATGTGTGACTGGGTCACTTTGCTGTACAGTAGAAAGTTGACAGAACACTGTAAACCAGCTATAATAGAAAAAATAAAAATCATTTAAAAAAGAAAAAAGAAAAAAAAAGAAAACCAAAATTCACTATGTCGAAACTTTTAATTAAATACAAATGTAATCATTAAAGAATCACTACAATTTTTATCATTATTAAGTTAAACTTAGAGTAATATGTATTGTGTTCATAGTAGTTAATGTCTTTCCTTGCATATTTCCTAACTAAAGTTCAACTTACTGAAATCTATGGATGAATTTGTTCAAAAATATTTACTTAGCACTTATTATGTCAGTAAGATTCTAATAGATAACAAGCCTTTCCCTATGGTTTAGAACCGGTTGAGACGGACAAATTTGAACAAATGAAAATCAAAATGTTAAGAGAAAGCTGTTAGGGAACTTGGCTATCTGCAAGGCGATTAACAGAACTCCTACCATTTGCGGAAATTTTCCTTTGAACCCAGAGAAGTGTGAAAAAGTGCCCTCTTCTGGACAATCGAGAGTGTGGGAGGGGGTGGGTATGTTCTGCAGACAATCACAGGGCAAAGGTAGGCAGGGGCTGTAGGTTCCTGTTTCCTGCTGCCAAAAGTTACCATCAGATAATGTCCTCCTCTTCCATGACTGAAGAAACTTACAGGGAAACATAAGGCAAGGATAAAAAGCCCAGACCCCAAATTCCAACTTTGTCTTTGAAGAACACAATTCAGGATACTACTCTAAACTGGAGTGGCTTTTAAAGAAAATATCTACATTTCTACACACCATTCTAATATTTCTAATAACTTTGTTGTGTGATGAAAGGACAAGCATTACCTGCATGTTGTCATGGCTCAGGTTCTGGCATTAATTTTATCAGGTACATTGAAGGAGACAATATATTGAGGGCAATAGCAAAAAAGAGAGCTGTGGGATGAAAATCCTATGAAATCAGATTGTTATGATCATTATACAACTACAGATGTGATAAATTCATTTGAGTAATTAAAAAATTTAAAAAAAAAGAGAGGGAAAGATAGAGGAAAATGAAAGAGAAAACAAACAACTATTCTTATAGCAGGTGACTATATATTTTAATAAATGGCACAAATTTAAATTACTTTTTCTATAGAAGTATTTCTGTGTATTTACATGCAAATATAATTTCACTAAATAATTGCTGGGGCAGGAAGGGAGGCAAAAATGGGATTATATGTGAGAGTGAAATTGTAAGAAAGTAGAACTGAATATAAGTCTGCAAACCGACAATGAGTAATAACCAGTTGTATAAAACAGCAGTAAGATGGGAAGTGATTCTAATTATATACATTTTGAAAATACATTTGTGAGCATACATTTAGGTCCACATACCAGTAACAAAAAGAATTATTGAAAAATTGGAGCTTATCAAAATGAGTTTGATTAAAAGCTCACTGAGAAAAAAAATCTGATAAAACACATTTTAATATGATTTATTACTATTCCAAAAGAATATAGTAATTGTTACTATCCCTAAAGAACTAAAGAACTCAGAGTAATGTTTTTATATTTCAGCACCTATTTCACATTTTTTCTTGAATATTGTTGCATTGACTGTAATGAAATATTTGTGGTGGCTACAAAATAAAATTACATTTAGTTTACTTATCCCCTGAATCAAATTATGAGATTCATATACATAACAAAACATTTTTAATATAGCACCTTTAATCTAGGGTGCAAATATTACCCTAGGTACCAACTACCAAAATTATTACAAGTTCCACACATGTATTTAATTTATTAGAGTATTTCACATTAGACAATTTTATTAAAAAACAAATAAAGCATGTTGAATTCTGAAAATATTAAATCAATATATTATCAATTACTATGTGCCAGAGGCTATTCTATATTATTAATAACAAATAGGAAGTCATTAATTCTCTAAAACATCCTGGTATTATTATATCACTATTATATCATTTTATAGATGAGGAAATGGAAGTAAAAATAAGTTTAAAATATTCTCAAGGGCACACTGCAAGTATGTGGGAAAGATGGGATTAGAAACAAGGCAGAAAAGAAAATCAAAGTAAATAATTCATTTGGAATGACAAAGTCCATATATACAAAGTTTTAAAGAATAACATAAGAATCTAAGCATGTCACTTTCCCAAGTTTGGTGTGAAGCAGAAGCATCAGCCGTTTCCCTAACAAGGTATGAAAAAATATTCTTAAAAGAAAAATTACACCAGATTAAAAAAACTCATGAATATTTACATCACTTCTAATTTGTAGTAGAAGATCTTGTTCTTTATGTTTTGATTTATTTAATCTAAAAATAAACTCCTAGCTATTTCTTCTCATAAGAAATGTGATATCCAAAGAACTTGAAAGATAAGGGAATAAGTGCTCCTTAAAGATTTACTAGTAATACTGTATCCGTTTGCTGTTGAAATACAGTCTATAATTTCCATAGCAATAAATATGCTAAACATTTCTCATTTGCTAATATATTTTATGAAACTCTCTCTTTCTGACAGCTTAAAAGGAACCTAAATTTCTCATTCTCAAATTCAATAAGGGAAATAGCCAGGGCTGATGGATTTACATGATGTAAGATTTGCTGAAAAGTAATTAAATTATATTTCAAGGCTATATAATTTGCTCTTACCAGAATAAATATATGTATATGTAAGTTACAAAATAGTTTTACTCTTGTTGAATTAAATAATTTTTATAACCATTGATAACAGGGGCACTATTTTTGATGACTATACACTTCTCCCATTGATAGATGAAAAAAGAAAAAAATCATTCATCAAAAAGAATCTTGTTATACAAATTGATAATGCAGAAAAAAAGATTATAGTTTAAAGTACTAAGAACAGTTTTTGTCAACTTCTATATTGGGGAAAAAAATAACACCCTGAAATAACACCAAAAAACTGAATTTTGTGGCACACATTTTATCACTGCATATATTATAGTAATTATGATACATGGTTTATTTGCTGAATCAGCAAATCTTTAGGCCAACTATGTACTAGTTCCTGTATAGTTATGAAGATATAGGAATTGACCTTATAGAGCTAATGGTTGTTGATAGGGCATCAGGAAAAGTAAAACAAAACAAACACTCTACTTCTGTGAGAGAGGCAGGAATACATGCTGTGTCCAGAATTAATTCTGGAGAATGGCCAAGAGCACTTGAAAAGGCCACAATGCTCATTTTATGTTCCCGGTTCGTGCCTGAGACTGAGGCTCAATCAGAATATCAGGAACTAGTTTACTCTCCCATCCCCTCACTACATACTAACAACATAACAGTTAAACACAGCAGGTGGGGGGATGAAAAATACAGGTTCTCTCTGGGGAGCAGTACAGAAGGATGAACCAAAGTCAAGGGTCAATCAGATATTGAGATGAACCGTCTGACACATTAACCGGCACCCAAAATCAGATTAGATTAACACTAAATCACACTCTAAAGGACTAACCAAAGGAAAGTCTTGCTCATCTCCAGATAGGAACAAAAAACAAACAAAACAAACAAAAATGTATGTATTTATTGTGCTACACCTGTTCAGTTTTCAGCAGAAGATTATGATTTACACAGAATGGCTAAAATGGCAAGAAAACAGTCTGGAGAGAGAAAGCAACTATCAGAAAGAGACAGCTCTTAAGACAGAGTTGTTGGAACTATTCGACAGGATTACTAGCAGACACTACACAGTTATGGAATTAATCATGAAATCTGAAGATAGGTCATTAGAAATTGATTGAACTGCAATGGTAAGATTAAAGAAAAGTGAAAAAAAAGCAAGAGTATCCAAGAGCAGCAGGAAAGTATTCAACAGTGTGAAACCACATCTAAGTGTCAGTGAGGCCCACCAGGTGCATAGTAACAGGGAAGCCCTCCACTTGTCAGTGGGATGATAACAGAAGTCACCTCATGGGGTGCCTGGAGTTTCACTCCCTGCCCGGTGGTAATGAAGAATCTCTCACCTGTAGCTGAGAAGAGAAGCTGAGTAGGGAAACTGGACTTTCACCTAAACTTGGAGCCTCCAAGGTGGAAAACTCCTCCACTGCCTTAAGTAGTATCAGAGGAAGCTAGATAAAACAAAAGGTTTAAATGAGATCTACAGTCTTAATGTTCAGATTTCAATAAAAAAAATCACCCATCATACCAATAACCTGAACAACTTCGACTTGAATGAGAAAAGATGATTAACAGATACTAGAACTAGGATTACAAACACCCTGGAATTACCTGATAAGGATTTTAAAGATACCATCACAAAAATATTTTAAAAAGCAATTACAAACACTTGAAACAAATGGAAAAAATATAGACTCTCAATAAATAGAAAAATCTCAATAAAGAAATAAAATATATGGAAAATAATCTAATACAACTGTAGAAGTGACAAGTACAATAAGCAACTTTAAAAAAAATTAATGAATGATCTTGATGGCAGAATACAGGGGAGATATTATTAATAACCTCAGAGAGATGCAAGAGAATTTTGTTATCAATAGAAACATTAACCTGAGATTTTGGAAATTAGATTTGTTCATTGAAATTAAAATGATACAATAGGTGAGCTGAATAACAAAAGGTACAATGAAAGATTATATTTGTTAGCTCAGAAATCAGGAAGCTACCTAGAAGGCACTGCAAATGACAACTTAGAGAAAGCATAAAGTAAAATTTAAAAGAAACAGAGGACATTTCAAAAATTGGAACATCAACCTAATTGAATTTCCAAAAGAAGAAATATTTGTGATTATAGAAAAAGTGAAGCAACATAATGGAAGCTTTCTATAACTGAAGATAGACATTATTTCTTGTCCTGAAAGAACCTTCCAAGTTCTAGATTTGACATTTCTGCCACAGCAGATCTGCTCTTCAATGCCTGAGACTCATTAGCAACACCTGAAAGTTCTTGGTGCTGGCATTCAGTTTTCAGATAGAAAAAGGAAGACCTCTGTAGATACTTAACATTTTACCACCCAGCATGATACCATCTATGAAGTTTATCTAGAAAAAGCAATAGAAAATTTACTAAAATAAGCATGTGTGTGTGTGCCTGTGTGTATGTTATCTCTAAATATAGTTGTTAGATGTTACTGCAACATCTGTTATTTTTTTTCTTATAAAAAAGCTACTCTCTAAGTAGAATCCCAGATGATCTGATTATGGAAAGCAGCATAGAACAGATGGAGATAGGAAAGGGGCAGATGTGAAAGCTGTATTGGTGGGCAGGAAATATACATAGCAATTAACGTAGGGTAAGAAAAATATAGCTTTTATATTAATAGTTAAAGATGATCACCTGTATAATATTTATTATATGTAGGGTATATCATTTGCCATTTAAAAAATATATTCCTTTTTATCTGTTTAACATGTAGGAATTCCCTATATAGTTTTTCTTACTGACTTTAAATTTGCAAATACCTTGCCCCAATTTGTAAACTATCTTTTAACTCTCACTCAAGTGTCCTTCATTCAATAGAAATCTTTCATTTTATTCATGCAAATTGAGCATGTTTTTCTTTTGATTTTTGCATTTGTTTTATGGTTCTGCTATTCATAATAAAGTCCACAAAACAAGATTAAAAAGATGAAAACCCTGATTTTTTTTCACTGCACCAATGCATATGGAAGTTCCTGGGCAAGGGATAGAATCTGAGCCACAGCTGCAACTTACACCATAGAGGCAGCAATGCTGGATCCTTAACCCACTGTACCATAGCACGAACTCCATAGATTTTTATCTTTATATATTGTATGACTTAGATTTTTATCTATACCATCTATTAAATAATCCTT
This sequence comes from Phacochoerus africanus, assembly GCF_016906955.1. Classification (NCBI taxonomy): domain Eukaryota; kingdom Metazoa; phylum Chordata; class Mammalia; order Artiodactyla; family Suidae; genus Phacochoerus; species Phacochoerus africanus. Next base: position 156,065,205 of record NC_062545.1, read on the forward strand.
TCTTTCCCTGCCTGAATTGAATTATTTTTATAACAGGTTGCCACATACATATGATCTGCCTCTATCTCCACTGCTCTTTTTCTCCAGTTATGTGTCAGTACTGCAATATTTGACAAAAGATAAAACCTAATTCTCAAAGAAGGAAAAACAATGAGTTGATAACATAAATGCATAAAACCCAAATTTACTAGTGATCAGAGAAGAAAACTCAAATATTTTAGTCATCAGAAAAATCCAAGTAACAATAACAAGCAAATTTTATTCACATAGACAAAAGGTCTGAAAAATGCAGAACAAACTGAAAATAGTGGCTAACAGCTTCTCTGAAAATGAGAACAGAATAGAGTATTATCAAAGATAACTTTTGTTTCATGTGTATTATTTGAATTTCTTAAAAAAAAAAGTGTGTTGATGTCCTTTGGCTTGCTTGATGACATGTAACATGAGATTAAGTCTCTCTCTCTCACCCCCTCCCATCTCCAACTAACTTTCCCTCTAAACCATTCTAATATGGAACACCTAGTTTCTTTATATTTTTTCAACTGCCTGATTCCTGGAAGCTCTCCCTAACCCCCAGACTTGTTTATGTCACAGCACTCTCTTTAGATCCTACAACACAGCCAACCTCTCACCAGATGAGGACTATGGGTTTACAAATCCTTTCTCCTGTTAAAACTGCAAACTCCCCGAGAAGACAATGCCACTTCCCACAGAATAAAGTGTAGTGCCTGATACATGCAGAAATACTAAAAAAATGGAACATATGAATATAAGGACATAAATATAAAGGAATGAATCAACAAAACGATGCCTTTAAAAGAATTTAGGAGTTCCTTTTGTGGCTCAGCCAGTAAAGCAGCTGACTAGTATCCACAGGGATGTGGATTCAATCCCTGGCCTTGCTTAGTGAATTAAGTATCTGGCATTGCCATGAGCTGTGGTGTAAGTCCCAAATATGGCTTAGATCCCTGTTGCCGTGGCTATGGCATAGGCTGGCAGCTGCAGCTCCAATGTTCTGATTTGACCCCAAGCCTGGGAAATTTCGTATGTTACATCTGTGACCTCACAAAGAAAAAAAAAAAAAAGAGTATATCTTTTGGCAAAACAGGAAATAGGGAGCCATAGCACTCTCTTCAGATCTTACAACACAGCCAACCTCTCACCAGATGGGTACTATGGGTTTACAAATCTTTTCCTTTGATCAGAGGAAATACAACAAAAACAGCAGTTGTGGTCAGTGTGTAGGACTCATTGGAAGCAAGCCCAGAGATTGCCACCATAGATAGGCTTGAATTATTGAGGAGAAAATAATGAAAATGTAGGTGATGGATAACTGACATATTCATAAGGAAAACATCAACAGGATTTGAACTGCATTTCCCTAATTATTTGACTCCATAAAGGGAGTGACTTTGATGGATTTACTTTGTATGTACCAAGACTAGCCCAGGACCTAAACAGAAATGGTCGTTATGTAATGATTGAACACCGACTGGAAGATAGGTAAAAAAATAATCAATTAATCAATAAAAAGTCAAGATATGAAGATAGGCAATGATAGAAAATGATGTACAATAACTAAAATATTTTCAGTATGGAATAAAGGAGAATATTACTGTCATCAACAACATGTTTTGTTCGGAAATAGAAATAAAGAACAGATGTTGTATTGAGGTGTTAGTGGGTCACCCAAGAACATTCATTTCTTGGATGGTTGGAGACAGAGGGTTGAAATGAGCATGAGAGAACTAGAGAAAAGATGTGGATTTAAAAGTCGCTCATGAAGAACTCAGAGCTATGTCTAAGAGTAAATGGGCGAAGCTTTATTTGCTTTGCAAAACTGCCTCACAAAACTGAGGAAATATATTACCTCAAATATAACTAAAAGAAATTAAGTAAAACAAATCTTAAGCATGGGGATATATTCTGGAATGTATTAGAAAAATATGACGATTCTTAGGATGTCATTTCTCAATACCAATTTGGCTGCTCTTTGGAAAAGCAAGTACTAATTTTCTAGGATATAGTAGGAAAAACATCTAGTGAAAGAAATGTTTATAAGATGCATTTTCAATATAGAAAAATAATGCCTGCAGTAAAATGTTTGGAGGTGCTACATCTTCTGAAAGTTAAAAATGAGTTTAGAGAGCCCTATAGAGGATAGGTATATAAAAGCAGGTATGATTCTGCTAAAATCTGTGGAGAGGTATGTTAGTTGGTGTCAAGTTATACCCTTCTAGAGAACTTAAACTACCATAGTATTTCTATAAATATGCTATTTTTGTATATGGATACACATAGCACCACAGCTATAGAACATTCGATATGAAAAAAATCTACAATTTGTAGAACAAGAAAAGTATAAGATGAATTTCAAAGTCTCCTTATTCATTTCAGAAATTCATTTCAATTTTGTAGGCAGAATAGTTTATTTTATAGGTACATTCTAATTTTTTATAACTGCTATCCTAAAAATTCCCATAAATTTAATAATATATTAATAAAGTACTATGTAAAATATTTCAAATTCATTGAAAGAAATGTACTGTTTTGTCTTATTATCAAAGTGTGAACATTTTATAATATCCAAGAAAGTTCTCATAATCCTCTAATTTTGTTGAAAACATAAGATCACCATTGTTTCCATGTTAATGTTAATTATTTTGTATACAAAACAATTCTGTATAAAAATAATTCTCTCATACTTTAAAAGTTCTTCTGAGAAAATCCAAATTTGCATTTATATCTACACATGGCAATGAATTTAACACCTCTTTTAACAGTAAAATAAATACTTTTAACACATTAAGAAAGTAGTAATTCATTTTGTTTTCTAATACTTCAAACTTTAGATTAAAACTTTCACATCTTAAAAGGCAATGGAACATTTGTTTCTATGCTTAATTCACTGAGGTGAAGTTTGGGAAAGGAAAACGGTGTGTCATCATGTTTCCTTCCACTAATGGAAAATATCGTCTTGTGCTCCTATGATGAGAGGCAGGTGAGGGTCAGGGTGGAGAAGAAAATCCAAAGTCAGGCACTTCTGCCAAGATCCAGGGTAGTCACAATATTCATCACTAAAGGACCCAGTAACTTAATTAACATTTCACTCCGAAGAGGTTTCAAGAATTCAGTGAAATTCATGAGAACATTTTCCATTTAAATAAAAATGTAAAAATTATCCCCCAAATTCTTAAATAATTAAATGCAATTTTCTAATTATTTATTATAGTCAAATATAGAATGTTGAGGGGTAAAGACATGAAAGGAGGAATTTCCTATGTAGTAGCCAATCAGAATCCACGTTCTCTGCATGAAACTGATATTTACAACCTATTGTATAAAATGAATTAGTAGCTGGTAATACCTATCACAAATGTACCTGATTTTTTGAGTAATATAAAAAGCTGACTTTTTTGAGCCCCACCTATATTTCACATTGAGTTGGGACACATTTCCTTCCACTCTTCTTTACATTTTCTCAAGGAGGCAGGGAAGCATTACAGATAGAGTTCACACTCTTCTGGAATATAGGACAGTATATAAAATGTTAGATGCATTTAGCTCCATCATGTAAGAGCTCACATTTACTGAGAGTTGTTTTTCCAAAGATATACATTTCCTATTTTCAAATAAGAGACAATAATTCTAACCTGTCAGTAGAAGGGAGGTGTGAGGTGGCTAAATGTAATGTATTCAAGGGAAACAGGATTTCAGAAACTTTAGAATTACAGATGTACAAACAGATACAGCAGCAAAAAAAACAGCCCTCCCTCTGCCTGGAAGCTAATGGTTTACCTTCAACACAAAGTCCCTCTGAGGGGCCTGACATCAACCTTCTTAGTTACATAAAACATAAGAGAAAGAAAGTATCACTGCTTTCAGCCTAGATGGGGTAGAGTGAAGCAGAATAAATGGAGTAAACAACTAATAGAGGTGAGGAGGCAAAGAAAAGAGAATAATCTTCACTACTAGGAAAAAATGAAGATATTCTAAGTGCTCCAGTTTACTGAAACATACTCCATCAACTTCCCTGCATGTGCTTTAAAATGGAAAGTAATCACTTCTCTGCCTCCCTATGAAATCTTCTGAATGTATACAGAATTTTAAGCAGTATGTCTTTCTAAATTGAAGTCTGCTTCTGTGTGACTCTCTAGCTATAGTACCCCTAATAAGTAAAATCATTTTAAAATCACATTGATTTTTAAACAATTAATAAAGAAACAACAGGTGCTTTAAGAATGTTTCTAAATCTATATTTGCTTTACAAACAGGTGACTTTTCTAATTCTAAATTTCAAAGTCCTTATCCTATTGGCACTGATTTTCTGATGAAATAGTAAAGAGCTATTTAGAGGCATTTAAGTTTATTTGTCTATGTAGGGGTTATCTAATCTTATATAAACTAGTCTGAGAAAGAGATTCTGGAAAATTATTCTATGCACCAACAAAATACCCTTACAATGTTCAAAAAGAAGATATATACATTTTGGTCACTAATAGTAAAATCTCCATATATAAATTATAAAGTCTTTCTTTTACCAGCTTTTGCAAATGCTGAGCTGTAACAAATGGTTACTATGGTAGGGAAGATGGTAACTAAAGCCTTCAGAAAAAAAAAAAAAAAAAAGGCTGGAGAAATTTAAGTTTCTGAATTCCTTAATCAGAAGTGAATTCCAGCAAATTTTTACATATCATACTCATGGAAATGACCCAGATTGTCACCCCTGCCTGATCTCTCCTGCAGCAGCATGGTGAGCAGAATCCTAACTGGCTTTAGCAGGAAAGCTCTCATTCAAATTATTTTTCCATTGTGTGAATGCTATTGGCATCGGTCATCAATGTCTCTACATCTCATTTTCCTTTTGAAATGAGATTGTTAATAATAGTTCTACAAGGTTATTGTAGATTTATAAACATTAAATTATATATATATTAAATTATATAATATATTCAAAATGCCTCACACAAAATATGGAAAATGATGGATGACTGAAAATGTCTTTTGTTTCCCTCTTCTTCCATGTGAATACTGTTTTTGTATTACTGAAATACAAAATTGACTTTGTTATAGTCTTCATGCCTACAGGAGGAATAAATTAAGGTTTATATTTTAATAATTTTTAAGCCAATTATAAACATAAGTGCATACAACCATTTGAAAGTAATCACATTGGATGTTTAGTGCCATAGATGTTGTCTAATACATTTTATTTGATAGTTTTCAGACAAGTGAAAAAGTAAAGCTGTGAAAGTAGTTCTATTCTTTGAACAGCTGGCAAGATATTTCCCTAGATCAGCATTTCCTGTGGATGTTGTGTCACTGCTGTAAAGCAGCACTTCATGTCACCCTTGTGTCACTGATGGGATTGTACTCAAGCCTTATGATGTTTTCATACTGAAAAAGTACATAACACTGAAAATATTCAAGAATGCCAAAGATGAGACAATGCAGTCATAAGTCAGACATTAAAGGAAGAAGCAATTCAATGAAAATCACTTGAACAGTTTAGTGCCATGTAAATAGATTCAAATAATGCTCCAGAAGTTATGAATTTATCCTAAAAGTCAATTTGCTCTGTAAAGCTTCATGAAATGGCCAGTATTAATGGTGGGAGATATTCACAGGAAAACAAAATTTCTTCCGGTGTCACCTGGTATTCTTCCCCTTCACATGTAATAACTGGTTTTCCTGAGGAAACATTTTTATGTTTACTTAACTAATTCCACAATAGCAAATAAAGGATACAAAACATGATTATTTTAGACAAAAATAATGGATCCAGTTGTTTTAACCAAAGCATATAATAGATCCCAGGACAAGCTTTTTAATTACTTATTTCATTCTATTACTTTCCTTGGACAGAAAAATTGGTCATTTAAGCAAAAATCAATTCCTAACTTTAAACATGACTCCCCTTTAGTAAAGCTATTACCCAGTAAATGAAACTCTCTTTCTCTGATAGTAAATGAACAATAAATACAATAGTCTCTCCCATGACATTTACTACGCTCATAAAACCCGTGATTTTTCATCTAATTTTTAATGTGATATTAGATTCTTTCAAATATGTAAAAGATATGAAATTCATAATGAAGTGCATACCTATGAACCCAACAATAGATTTAAGAACTAGAACATTACCAATACTGCTATGTCTACCTGTGTGTTCATCTCATGTCCTATCTGCCTTCTCCCCAAAGTCAACATGATATTGAATTTTGTCCCTCATCCTTAAATTTTTTAGGCATCAATTTATCTCATGTATATATTTCATGTTACTAACAATACATGTTTTGATTTTATTTGTCTTTGATATTTTTAAACATAGAATTATCCTGGATATAGTATTCTGAGACTTATGTTTCTAAGGTCCAACCACGTTGCTGAATACAGCTCTAGTTTCAGTCATTCTCATCCCACTAAAATATCCTTTTTTGTGTGTGTATCACTGTATTTCCATTGTCCTTCTGAGAGGCAGTTGGGTTGTTTCTCTGTTTTGCTCCTTTATACAGTACCTTCCCATCTTCCATCTCCATGTACATGGGTTTTGGTATAGTTTGATGTTTAATGCTAGAATTGTTGATTCATGAGTAATACAAATTCAAGCAAGATAATGCAAAATTTCTTCCAAAGTAGTTGAACCATTTTACCTTCCCAACAACAATGCATAACACTTTTTGTTGACATAAATCCTTAATGGTGCTTGGCATTACCAAACTTTAAAATTGTTGCTAAGTAGTAAAAATACTATGTCTCATTAGGGTTGATCAGGGGACTACAATTGCTCATTTTTTCATCCATTGCCCTTCAGCTTGAGCAAACTTTAGTTTCTCTCCTCACCACAGGCCCCTAAACTGTGGTTTGTCACCAAATTTGACCAAACACTGAATCACTCAGGGGGCAGATCACAGCCTGTTCCCTTCAACCTGATGACAGCTCATTTTGAGAACTTTATTTCTTCCTTCCTAACTCATTATCCCAGACAGATATCTACTCTATCACCTATTTCTGCTCATTCTTGTCAATGTTAACTGGTAACTAATACATTGATAAAATGCATAAAAGCACTTTAAATATACAAAATATTAAATTCCAATGAGTTGTAGAAGGAGAGAAAAAATGCATAAAAACCACTAAGAAATTGCTCTGAAAAAATTGTTTTAATCTATATGATGGCTTACATTTTTTAATAATAGAGTCAGGTTGTTAATAAGATTGATAATCAGTATTTAGTTTATGTGTTGATGAGCTTAATGCTAAGATGAATTTGGGTGAAACAAATTGCTATTAAATAGGATTACACTGATGTTCTCTTTTTCTTATTGAACTTGGCTAATTTCCACTGAGGGAAAATATGGACACAATATCACTACATCTCAATTTTTCAAAAGATAAGCTAAAACTATAATCCAAGCTTATATATAATAACAACAACAACAACAAAAACTGGTGGAAAGAAGGGGACGTACAAAAGGACCTTGTCTTCTTTTCCTCAGTACTCTTATAATTTAAAATTAAAATTTTGACATTTTAAATTTCTGCAAGTGAGGGTAATAACGCAGTTTCTCTCCACCACTACTGAATGAGCTCATCACTACCTCAATGGACTTTAGATTTAGAAGATGAAAATTGGTCCAAGACCCTTAATATAGAATATTAAAATTATTGGGTAAAATGGATCCAACCTTTGAAACCTAAATGAAACTATAAAATACTTCATATTTTTTAAATAACATAATTTTCAATATGTTTTAATTACTTGTTAGATTGCCAAAATTTTAAAGAGTCGAAGTTAGCTCTGATCAACCTCATTTTAGAGAGGGGCATACAATGGTCATCCTTAAAGTTACAGAATTTGCAAAAAATCACTTTACATGTCAGCGGTGAGGCAGAATTCAAAATCAAGTTGCCTGCCTCCTTCTCTAATTGATCTATTACAGAGTAATACAACAGAAAATAATTTGTTTTTAAAGTTCACATATGTCTGTGGATAGTGATGGAAAGGAAATTAAATGATAAAAATCAGCATCTTTCTCACCAAAAACCAGAGTTCCAGTAAATTTGTAAAGAAATACATGTGCCTGCATCCATAGCTGTTTGACATGAGTAGAAAAATTCCTGTCAATGTTATAGTATTAAAAAAAATTAAATCTTTCATTTTAGAACTATTTAATCCTTTTGAAGTGTGGTGTAAGGACACAAAGTCATACTTATCTTAAAATATTTTACAAGTGAAATATTTTGAGTGCTGTATTCATTAAACGGATAAATTAAAATATGAACTCTTCTTACCACTCAAATTTCGTTTCTCAAGATGGACTCGGAATCCTCCACTAGGACCAAATCCTCAATCAACTGCTCTTCAATTTTCTCATCTCTGCTTCTTTCCTTACATTGTCCGTTTTTTCTGGGACCCTCTCCCTATCATCTGTGTTTACTTCTGTCCATCCCCAGACACAGCCAGAATTGGCTCAACAAAATCTTGTAGCTAACTCTCCATGTGCTCATTCCTTTCATATATGAATTCTGCACTATCAATCCCTCTCCATATCTGACTAATAATTCTCTGAAATGTTTAACCCTATCTCACATATATTACATTTCCAATAGCAACAGAATATCTTCACTTACTTAGCTGACAATGATGTTTTTCTACAATATATTTTGTTATGTAAAAGTACATAAATAATTTATATTAGCTTATGCCCTATGTCCATAATTTATCATTAGCTGTGTTTAATTTTCGCATAATAAATAATTTTTAAAAAATGAGTTTGTTCTTTTAAGTGATTAACATATCACTTCTATAATAAATCAACCTAGAATCTGTTGCTATAACACATGAAGCTTGTGCATAATTCTTTTAAGAAAGTGAACAGACTGCAAGGGTGATATTTCTTCTTTTACTTCTCCCATACATGCTTTAAAAGAATATATATTTATATATTCAAAAATCATAAACCTATAATAAGAAATAACCTGAAAAAATCATCTGAATCACTTTGCTAAACACCTATAACTAACACAAAATTGTAAATCAACTGTACTGTAATCCGAAAATTATACCAAAGTCAGACATAGATGTCACAAAAAGAGGAGATTACAAGCCAATATTACTGATGAACATAGACACAAAAATCCCCAGCAAAATATTAGCAAAGAGAATCCAACAATATATTAAAAGGATCATACATCATGATCCAGTGGGATTTAGCCCAAGGATGCAAGATATTTTAATATCCACAATATCAACATGATACACTACAATAAAAAATTGAAGAATAAAAAATCATATGTTTTTAGTAAATGCAGAGAAAGCTTTCACAAAATTCAACATTCATTTATGATAAAAAAAATCTCCAGAAGTGAGCATAGAGGGAACATACTTCCACATAATAAAGGCCATATATGACAAGCCACAGTTAACATACCCAACAATGAAAAGCCTAGAAGCATTTCCTCCAAGTCAGGAACAAGACGAGAATGTCCACTCTCACAATTTTATTCAACATAGTTTTGGAAGTTCTAGCCACAGCAAAGAAAATAAATAAAAGGAATCCAAATTGGAAAGGAGGAAATAAAACTATCACTATTTGCTCTTGGTATGATATCACACACATAGAAAATCCTAAAGATGCCACCAGAAAACTACTAGATGTCATGAATGATTTGTTAAATTTGCAGGATACAAAATTGACATGCAGAAACCAGTTCAATTTCTATACAATAACAATCAACCATCAGAAAGAGAAATTAGGGAAACAATTCCATTTACCATTGCATCAAAAAGAATAAAATACCTAGGAATAAATCTACAAAGGAGATAAAACGACTCATACTCAGAAAACTATAAGGCGCTGATTAAAGAAACTGAAGATACATGAACATATGGAAAGATATACTGTGTTATTGGATTGGAAGAATATTTTTTAAATGACCATACTACTCAAAGCAATCTACATATTCAGGGCCATCCCTATCAAAACACCAAAGGCATTTTTCACAGAACTAGAACAAATAATTTTAAAATTTGTATAGAAACTCAAAAGACTCTGAACAGTCAAAATAATCTTGAGAAAGGAGAATGGTTGCTGCTGTGGTGCAGTTTCAATCCCTATCCCAGGAACTTTTGCATGCCTCCGGCATGGCCAACAACAAAATAAAAAACAAAACACAATACATCACATAGATCAATGGAACAGAATAGAGAGCCCAGCAATAGGCCCATGTACTTATGGTCAATTAATCTATGATGAAGGAGGCAAGGATATATAATGGAGAAACAACAGTCTCTTCAACAAGTGGTGCTGGGAAAATGGGACAGCTACATGTAAAACAATGAAAACAGCAACATGTAAAAGAATGAAATCAGAAACATTCCTTAACACCATAATAAAATTTAACACCCAAATGAGTTAAATAACTAAATGTAAGACTGGATACTATAAAGCTCCTAGAGGAAAACATAGGCAGAACACTCTTTGACATAAATGATAGAATTTTTTTTTTTTTAGCGGGGGGGGGGGAATCTGTTTTCTAAGGCAAAGAAAATAAGAGAATAAACAAATGGGACCTAGTTAAACTTAAAAAGCATTTGCACAGCAAAGGAAACCACTGATAAAATGAAAAGACAACCTACCGAATGGGAGAAAATACTTTCAAATGATATGACTGATAAGGTATTAATATCCAACATATATAAACAACTTATACAGCTCAATAAGAAAAAAGCAAATAATCCAATTAAAAATGGCAGAAGAATTGAATATTTTTCCAAAGAGGAAATGCAGATGGCCAACAAGCACATGAAAAGATGCTCGACATTGACAATAACCAGGGAAATGCAAATCAAAACCATCTCACACTGGATGGAATGGCTATCATTTAAAAAAAAAAAAACCCACAAAAATAGATGTAAGCTAAGATGTGAGGAAAAGGGAACCCTCGTACACTGCTGGTATAGCCAATGTGAAAAACATTATGGAGGTTTCTCAAAAAACTAAAAATACAGCTACCATATGACCCAGCAATGTCCCTACTGAGTATATATCTACACATACCCCCCCCAAAAAACAAAAACACTCATTCAAAAAGGTACATGCACCCCAGTGTTTATTTACAATTGTCAAGATATGGAAGCAACTCAAGTGACCATCAACAGATGAATGGATAAAGAAGATGTGGTATACACACACACACACACACACACACGGTGGAATATTATTCAGCCATAAAAAGAATAAATTTCTGCCATTTGCAGCAACATAGATGGACTTGGAAAGCACTGTGATAATTGAAACAAGTCAAACATAAAAAGAGATATATGATCACTTACATGTGGAATCTAAAAAATACAAAAAAACTAGTGAAGAAAACAAAAAAGAAGCAGTCACACATCTAGAAAACTAATTATTGATTAGCAGTGGGAAGAGGAAAGTGGGGAAGGGCAAAACAGGGGCGGGGAATTTAAGAGGTACAAACTATAAGTATAAAATAAGCTATAAGGATATATTGCACAACACATGGAATATAGCCAATATTTTATAATAACTGCAAGTGGAGTAAAACCTAAAAAACAAGACATTTAAAAAATATTATAAATCTCAAATACATTTTTAAAACGTATGTCTCTAATAGTATACATGATATTATATTCTCAGTTTATTTTCATTTTTACTATTTATATAAGTTATATAACTATATCAGTCTCTCAGGTATAATATAGAAAGAAGATTTACAGCTTTCAAATCCTGTGAAAATATACAGAAGTTCAAGTATACAAACCTGTGGACTGAGCTTTTGATATTTTGGCATTTAATCCTTTTCACATATTAATACTTCTGCACACTCAGATCTGTATATTTTGAAGTACTTCTAGTGTTTATAAAACCTTATCATAGATAAAAATATTTTAGAATAAAACACTACCAAGAGCACTCAGCAAGTTCTAGTCACATAACCCCTGAAAGGATTTTCAGACTTTATATCTCTTGCATAGAAATCAAGTACTTTAATTAATGTAACTATTTATAGGTTGTTGCCTTCTTAGAGATGTCATTACAAACTGATAAGAAAAAATTGAAACATTTTTAGCAATGGCAAAGCCAATATCCTGGTAAGGGCATTTTTCTTAGATTTTTGTAACTAGAAATGCTTCCTCTATTTAAACCCATCGTTGGAGTTAGCATTTAATATGAAACATATGGCTAGTCAAAAGGATGCTCAATTACATAATGGATTCTTGCTCAGAAGTGCAATAGTGAGAAGGGGGTATAAGCTCTTTAACATTTTGTTTTATTTTATTTGAGGGACAAGAGTATGTAAATAGGAAATATAAAGTAGAGGAAGAGGATAAGCTACAGAAAATAGAGAATTATATGTGGGAAAGACTTTGTAGTAAAAGGGAGAGACCATTCCAAAAGGAGGGTTCCTCTCTTTTCCTAGCAGGAGATGAAGAGGAGAGAATGGATGGCATCCACCATGAACTTGGGAGATGAAAAGATGTTAAATACTCACATAAGGGATTCTGTTTTTTGTACGAAATATGATATCTTCTACTTGATTTGCTCAGATAAGGCATGCATTGATCCCACATCAAAGTATCAGTATTTGCTGCTTCTCACATATGAAACCATCCAGACTTGAGTATCAGCGTGAATGCTCCCTCTCTCCCTTCACATTTGTACGCAGGTGATAGATGCCTTCTCTAATCATCCTATCCAAAAGGCATAAAGGTCATTTTCTATCTCCCACAACTTTTCTTCAGCTCCCTTTACTCATTACCATCTGACAAATGAGTACTTCTTTACTCATGGACCATAATCTGTGCAAGAGAATGAACTCCCCATGTTTGGGTCATGGTTACACCAAACACCCCAAACCACCCATGCCTGGCCTATAGGTTCTCAGTAAATATTTAGGCAAAGAAATATGTTGATCCTGCTAGTGTAGTGAGAATACTGGGAGGAGGGAAGAGATAGAGTAGACCTGTCAGAGGTTTCAGAAGAGCTAAATAGGTTTGAAATGCAAAGGGAGGCAGAGAGTATAAAAGTATGAGATCTGGGGTCAGATTTCCAGGCAATTTGGGGCCCATTTGTTCCTGGTGATAGAGCAATCATGCATTTATGGTAGTACCTCCATGTTTTATTACTTTCTTCAGATATATTTCAATTATTTGGCCTAGCCAAAATTTTTAAAAAGTAGCATAAAAATGATAACAGGATAGCATATGCTAGATAGCAAATAAAAGAAAAAGGCATTATCACTGAACAATAAAGCTTATAGAGTGGGTAGAATTTAAGTAGTGCCTTAAAGAAAATTATGTATTTTATGACAGGAAGGAGATGTGTTTAGGGGGAGAAAAATAAACAGGTGCGAAACAATTACCCTGTACATCAATAATATGCCTTTATTATAATTCTAATTTATTTTCATCATTGTTAACATGAAAACAAATGTGCTAACTTCTTTCATATCGTCATGTGACAGCTCAGAAGCCATACATTTCTAATTAGTTCAAACACACACACTCCAAAAATAACTTAAAACATGGCAAGCTCCTCTTCTTGAGGAATAAGAATAAATATGCATGGAATTGCAGGTGGTGGTGGGGAGTTTGCAGGGGAAAGGCTGAAAGATGGAATTTGTTACTTTAGAGAAAACCATTTATGAAAATATACATTTAATTTCCTGAATTTTATATGAACAATAAGTAACTGTGGAATAAACAGAGCAAGGAAATTTCTGGATCCAGTATAAACTAAAGAGTTGTGACCATCTCTCCCCCTGTCCTTATTTTTACAGTGCATGTGTAGGCCTTATATTTTGGGTCCTATAGGTAAGCACTGGGCACATTGCAAATAGCTTCAAAGTAATCTCAAACTTTAATCTCTTTACTTACTCCAATTATTCTATGACTTGATCACCTATATCAATGAGTGTATGTAAATGATAGGTAACATTAGATAAGACAGCTGTTTCAGAAATTATAGGTCATTGATGCTTCTTTTTCTCTAGGGGACTGCAAAAGCAGATTACCTTAAGGTCATAGAGAAATAAATGCTTTGCTCTGCATACAAATGTCACACCCATACTCACCACTTATCTCAAGTTGTTTCTAAATATCAATGTTAAGGCATCATTCATACTATGATTACATAATACATAGTACTGTGATTTTTTTTGTCATGAAACACACGTTATGTATCCAACTCTCTATTTCCCCTAAAAATATTGCATTGTGTACATTTTAAAAAATTTGCTGGCCCCTGGTGCATACACTGGAATTATTATTGTGATAAATATATACACAGAGAAATCTTTATCCTTGTAGTTAAATTAGTTTTAAGAAGCCATGTTGAAGAAAAAAGCCAACAACCCAGCTGAAAAATGGGCAAAAGACCTGAATAGACATTTCTCCAAGGAAGATGTGTACATGGCCAACAAGCTCTTAAAACAATGTTCACCATCCCTGATTATTAGAAAAATGCAAATCAAAACTGCTATGAGGTACCACCACACAAGTCAGAATGGCCATCTTTAATAAATCCACAAATAACAAGTGCTGGAGGGGGTGTGGAGAAAAGGGAACCCTTCTGCTCTCTTGGTGGGAATGTAAGCTGGTATAATCACTATGGAGGTACCTTAGAAAACTATACGTAGAACTACCACATGACCCAGCAATCCCACTCTTGGGCATATATCAGGACAAAACTTTCCTTAAAAAAGATGTATGCACCTGTATGTTCATTGCATCATGATTCACAATAGTCAAGATATGGAAACAACCCAAATGTCCATCAACAGATGAATGGATTAGGAAGATATGGTATATACACACAATAGAATACTACTCAGCCATAAAAAAGAATGAAATAATGCTATTTGCAGCAACATGGATGGAACTAGAGACTCTCATACTGAATGAAGTAAGTCAGAAATAGAAAGACAAATACCATATGATATTACTTATATCTGGAATCTAATATATGGCACAAATGAACCTTTCCACAGAAAAGAAAATTGGACTTGGAGAATAGACTTGTGGTTGCCAAGGGAAACGGAGTGGGGGTGGATTGGGAGCTTGGGGTTAATAGATGCAAACTATTGCCTTTGGAATAGATTAACATGAGATCCTGCTGTGTAGCACTGGGAACTATGTCTAGTCACTTATGACGGAGCATGACAATGTGAAAAAAAAGAATATGTACATGTATGTGTAACTGGGTCACCATGCTGTACAGTAGGAAAAAAAATTGTATTGGGGAAATAACAAAAAAAAAAAGAAGCCACGTTAAATACAATTTAACAACTATTTTACCTTCAAAGCTCTTATGTTTGGCTAACTTAC
Source organism: Phacochoerus africanus (assembly GCF_016906955.1). Taxonomy (NCBI): domain Eukaryota; kingdom Metazoa; phylum Chordata; class Mammalia; order Artiodactyla; family Suidae; genus Phacochoerus; species Phacochoerus africanus. Next base: position 156,080,557 of record NC_062545.1, read on the forward strand.
AATTTATCAGATAAGAACACCTTATCATCAGAATACCTAAAAATCTAATTTTGCCATACTTCAAATAATATGGTTTTGATCAATTATATGAAAAATTGAGAAATTCTTCTATAGTACTCAGGTATACACTTTCTGTAATTTATAGATTGAGATGATATAAAATTATTTTAAATTATTTTAAATGGTATTAAAATGGAAGATCAATTTATACTTATAAAAGTGTATATATACATTATATACGTGCCATATATTTTTTGCTTTATACACAGTATACGTCTATGTGTATAAAGCAAGTACGATGAAGTGAATACATGAATCATGGTTATAGGGATATGTGCTAAGTGGAAAATGTGCAGTTCTTGAATATGTGCATATGTACATGAGATAATTTGTATGCATAAGCTCAGAAAAAGCCTTAATAGCATATATAACAAGTTTAATAGGGGTTTGGTCTAGATGGTAGAACTGTGGATGAGTTTTGGTTCAATATATTCTGATTTTTCTTCTGCTGTAATTTTGGAATAAGAAAATAAAGCCTCAGAAAAGTTACAAAGTGCTTAGCAAAGGTATTTATGAACTTAGCCACTAACCCAAAAATTCAATGAAATTTTTTGGAAAAGAACAAAATAGGAAAATGAAAACACACAATGTATGTTAGAGAAGCAGAAGATAAACTGATCATTTTAGGGAAGCCTGCATTTAAAATGCTTTTCCTCCAAGTCAATAATAGTATGCGAAGTCAGTTATTTTAATATCGATGAATTAGATCAGAAAATGTAGTGGTATCAGCAATAACAGGCCCCAATTACACTATCAACATTAAAAGGACAATTCTAAAGTATCCTATCACAGGAACAAAGTGTATGGATGTGCTCTCTGGGGAATAAACAAGGACAAATTGCTTTACTGCTGTTCTACAAGAGATTTTCCACAACACTTATGAGGAATACCTTGAGGTTACATTGTAACCGCATGCTTCAGTAACCAACAGTATTAAAAACAGTTTCAATCCATTATCTACTGAGAATCAACAAACTATAAAATACTTTGCCAAGCAGCAAAACAAAGTCAGGTCAAATAAACTAGGTGGCTAACTTTTATATGAGTAATTGTTAATCGTGGAATTAAAATTGATGATAAGAAATTATTTGTTCTATATCATAGATGCAGGTGGTTAAATGAAGATGACTTTTAAAATTTTGATTTGCTCATGATAAGCAAACCATATATCTTATGTGACCTTGAAAATATTTTGGATATTGTGCTTGGTAATTTACATTGATTATTAGATTTAACAAACAATGTAGATTATCCACTGAGGGTTTTTTTTTTTAAATCAAAAAGAAAGTAATTTTATCACATTTTTCCATGGTAAGTAAAAGAATTAATATTTGTCTATTTATCTAAATCATATAAACAAAATGAACAAACTTACCTGTCTATAGGGAAGGGGTGGGGAAGCTGGGTGAATTTTTATGTGTATAGATGTGAGAGAGGGAAAGTTAGAGGGAGAGGAGGTGGAGAGAAAGGAAGAGGGTAGGAGGAGAGAGAGAGAGAAAGAGAAGAAAAGTATTAGTATCTGTGGCTTGTGTATTAGTATATGTAAAACCAAGGCTTACTGCAGCCAGGAGAGTGTCTCTGACAGTATCAAAGACATTTAATGAAACTGGAATAATCAGGTATTGCTGATAATGACAAGATGGAGAGAAATAGGAGATTTTTGTTCTACTTGAGTGGAGTTATCTTGAGGAAATGGTCAAGATCAAAGGAGTCAGAGATGGATCTAATATCAATCTGAAGTTTGCCAGCTTTGTTGACTATGGCCAGTTTTCCTAACCTTGCTACTAGTCAACTTTACATCTGTGCAATGTGGTACTAATACTGATCTCACTCTTAAAATGATTTGAGATGATTGGATCTATATACCAATTCAATGGTTATACTCAGTAAACTGCTGCATGTATGGAAGCTTTCATTTTTGTGATGACTCAAAATTGCCTTCTTCAAATTTTTTAATAAATCCATGTCATATTATAAGAGACATTTACCCCTCCATTTTAATTATTTGTGAATAGCTATAAAGTAAGCAGGAAAATGTGCCCTGACATTGTAAAAATAGTCGAGTCTAGTAAAGTGCCATAAGAGGCATTCAATAACAGATTGAGAAGTGACAACAGAACCATTTTGCACAAAGATATGCGTAATATATGCCCAGTAATTTAACAGGACACTTGAAAATCAACTTAATAATATATGCATTTTAATTCTATCAGAAATTTTGTAAGTCACTAAGAAGTACATGGACTTTTTTTTTTTTTTTTTGTCTTTTTGCTATTTCTTTGGGCGGCTCCCGCGGCATATGGAGGTTCCCAGGTTAGGGGTCCAATCCGAGCTGTAGCCGCCAGCCTATGCCAGAGCCACAGCAACACAGGATCCGAGCTGCGTCTGCAACCTACACCACAGCTCACGGCAACGCCGGATCCTTAACCCACTGAGCAAGGGCAGGGACCGAACCCGCAACCTCATGGTTCCTAGTCGGATTCGTTAATCACTGCGCCACGACGGGAACTCCACTACCTGGACTTTTAAAGCTGAAATACTAGTGAGTCAAAATGTGTCCCTACAAAATCAAGACATCTCTACTGGAAACTGAAATTGCTTTCTGGCTTTTAAATTGTATGTCTACAAAACCATTTCATGCCTACATAGTTCACTCCACTATGACTGCATAGTTATTTTAACAAATAGTAAGTGGTCTTTTTCAGTATGAGCTGGCAAGTTTAGGGGTCTTCTTTAATGGTAAGATAATATACAAACTGTTTAATATCTAATTTAGGTAAAATCAAGACACAGTCCATAAAAGAAATTGACTTTTTTCCTATATGTTATTTTTTTTTCTTTCATGAATCATCAACTCTTGAGTATAAACAACTGTTATGTTGGTTTTATACTACATTCTGAGAAAAAGGGGCAGTTGTATAATTTTCACTTACCTTAGGATAATATTATATTGCATTTTGATGTTTATGGTATATAATCTATGATTTCTCAAGAACATTTATGCTTTCTATAGAGTAGTCAAAAAATATGTCAATACTGAGCATCCATCTAAATCAAAACTAACTTAAAATAATGACTTCTGAAATATCAAACAGGTCCTTTGTCACTGTCAAGAGCCACAGTTACCAGAGAGATTTGCTACCTTGGCAATCAATGCAAGAAACAAGTAGTAGAAACAGGAACTGACTACATTAGAGATAACAGATAAGACTTTAAAAAGTTATTTATTCATGCTTTATTATAGAAAAATGTTTGAAAAAAATGAATTTAGATTTAATTTTTACCATATACTCTATTCAACCTTTGGTCCACATCTTTAATAAGGTAAATTCTAGTTTAATTAATATACCAAATATTATAGCATGATTTGCCTGCCAAATAAAGTTGTAACTATCTGAGTAAAAATAAAAACAATGTTTCAAATTTGAGTTATTTGACTCTCTGGATCACCATGGTCATAAACAAATTCCTTGGTTTTCCTAACTTCTCTACCACCTGCTTTAAAAGTCATACTCTTTCCTAAAATACAGGTTAGTTAAGAGCTCATGTCTACAGATTTTTATTTTTTTCTATTAAAATTTTATATAAGTATGTACAAAATCAATGCTAAGTGGAAGTCACTGTGATTAGTGGTATGATTTGATTCAACAGAGTATAGTTGATATTTCCCCCATCTACATTTCAGAACTTATTTGTTACATATACGATTACAATGATTATGATGCTCTCTGGTCAGGAGAGTTGACTTTGATAGTTTATCTGGCCTGGATGAATCAGTAATCCCATGGAAATAGGTTCATCCTGGAAAGTATACTGACCTCTGGTTTACTTCTGTTGATTTGGTCACTGTGCTTTCTATTTTCTCTAAACGTATTTCATATTAAGTACTATATGCAAAGGAATTACTCAATTTATAACAAGTGTAATAAAACTGAATTGTGTACTTTGATTCCAGCCTTCTGCTTTTTTAGTGCCTTATATATATTTTTTGTTGTTAGAAAGTTCAGTGCATGGCCTTTTCAAATGCACAAATGAAATTATAGTTAAGTCTTCCTCCAAGTTCATAAAAGCAGAGAAAATCCTTATGTAATGAGGAATGTTATTAACTCCTAATGAGAATTCATTAACTTGTATATCACAAGCTTCTTTTTTGAGACTTTCCAGAGCAAATTTATATATAATCAAAGAGTTAGTAAGCATTTCATGTAATGGACCATAAAATAATGTCAGCTTTCCTAAGATGACATTCCATGTGTGCAATATGATTCATTAATGTAAAGAAACAGCCTATGCAGAAAGATGGAGTCATCTGTAGGATAATTTTGGCTGTTAAAAAATGACAGAAAAGAAAAAAAAAAGTTAACAGATATGACAGCTTTATTGCAACATATTTGAAAATTTGAGCGTAATGCAAATATACATATTTAAGTGATAAATATTAATAATAAAGGCTTAATATCTAAAACTAAATATTTTATATGCCAAGAAAATATTCAATAAATCATGATTAAGTATACTTAAGAAGAAAATATTATGCCTCTTTGTAGAATTCTTATTTCACTATTTTTTTCAAATATTTCTAAATCCCCTTACTTCATATCATCTAATCTATATTTTTCTGTTTTCCAGAAAGATCACAATATCTAAAGGATGAAATAGATGAAATACTGAAAAAACGATGTTTAGATTTTTGACCTAGCAAAAACAAACGAAATTTACCATGTCAGAAATGTTATCAGTATGATCACTGAAAAAAAAGATATATTTTATGGTAGGCAAAAAACATATCAGGATTGGCAAGCCCATATATTCAAATGATTTATTATTATTCATGAGTTTTCATACCCTAATGAAGTGAATTATCTAATGCTGCCACTTAATCATAGAATATTAAAAGTCTGGATGTTGAGTGCATTGGGTTAATTTCATTAGTTTTAATCTCTTGAAAAGGAAACATAAAAAAACAAATAGGATGAGGAGAAATTTCAAATTCATGAATGATTGCCCAACCTTAAGGCCCTGTGGATTTGGCTACATACCCATCAGAATTATCTGTTTTCCCAAGAAAGTCAAATGTTACAAGTTAAAATATTAATAGATGTAGAAATCTCTCATAGAGAAAAATAAAAAGTATACATTATTACATTTAAGATTATTTGGTGACCAAAATCTTTGGATAAAATTGAGAGGTAAAAATGAATTTCTCTCTTTAAAATTCAACTTTAAATTGGGAACAAAATAGCAGAAAGAAATCAGAGAGTGTCCTTTAAATGGTTATGCAAAGTTATAGAGGGACAATTCAGGGTCATGGGTGGAGTGGCCTTTGGACTCAGCCAGCCCTGGATCCAAACCTCTCTCTCCTCTCACAAGCTTTGGGTCTTCCTTCCACTTCAGGTTTTCATTTTGATAATGGTCAAAGAACAACCTCTTCCTTTAAAGTGCTTAATGTAGAGCTGAAGGAATTGTAATCACTCCACATATACTGGCAGAAATACACAGTAAAAAAGAATGCTCACAACATTTTCAGTTGAAAATACTGAAATGAATTTCTGGCTCAACAAATAAGATGAAGTGTCTGTTCTCAAAATGCCTGGTGGACATTAGCCTTATTTGTGTTATTATTCAAGAACAGAAAATTGACTTAGAAAGAGGAGGCCTTCATAAAAAAGGAAATAGTGCCATTTGCAGCAACATGGATGGACCTAGAGATTATCATACTACGTGAGATAAGTCATAGAAAGACAAATATCATGAGATCATTAATATGTGGAATCTAATAAAAATAATAAAGAACTTATTCACAGAATAGAAACAGACTCAAAGGTTTCAAAACCAAATTTACATTTACCAAAGGGGAAATGTTGGGGGAAGGAATAATTTGGGACATTGAATTGGCATATTTACACTACACACACAAAATCACTAAGTAGCAAGGACCTACTCTATAGCACAAGGAAATCAACACTATGTGATAGCCTATATGGAGAAAGAATCTAAAAAAGAATATTTATATACAATATATATATAATCTGACTCACTTTGCTGTATACCTGAAACTAACATAACTTTGTAAGTCAAGCATATTACAATAAAATTTAGAAAAATAAAGTTAAAACAAAAAAAATAGTTTAAAAACTGGAAAAAAAAAAAAAAAGAAGAGGGGCCTTTCTGGATCACTTCTCAATTAAGCAGAAGGATTATAAAGTCCACCTAAGGAAGGAACTCTGTTTCCTTGAGGAAATTAAGAAACAGGATAGTTTAATAATCTCTATATTTCATGGTAAAAGCAGGTCTAGAAACTAAGGTTTCTTGCTTTTTATAACGTATTTTTCTCCCCAAATCCCATTACCCCAACTCTAATTCCTAACTAAACATTTTTTTGAAATGAATAGAATCAGTCTTTAAAAATTTTTTTCAGGAGTTCTCATTGTGGCTCAGAGGGTTATGGACCCAACTAGTATCCATGAGGATGAGGGTTCGATCCCTGGCCCGCTCAGTGCGTCAAGGATCTGGCATTGCCCTGAGCTATGGTGTTTGTCACAGAGTGGCCCAGATCCTGTGTTGCAGTTGCAGCGGCTGTGGCTTAGGCCTTCGATTTGACCCCTTGCTTGGGAACTTTAATATGCCACAGGTGCGGCCCTAAAAAAGCAAAAAGAAAAAAAATTGTTTTCAGAGAATTGTGCTATGTAAAATGGGATAAAGGAGCAAGAAGTACTAATCCAAGAAGTACACTGAAATAATTGTATGTGCCAGTTTGCATTTTAAGCTAGTCCTGGGAAATTTATCTATAATCTTCTGTAACATAAGCAATCCAAAGCTACAATGTGGCATGGAATTTTTACCATTTTGTTGTTGTAAAGAAAAATACTGGTTCTCCATTCAAAATATTTTATCCTACATCTACACAAATATTTGTTCAAAAAGTATTTTTTAAAAAAGAATTCAAGGTGTTTATAGATTAGCAATAAGTGCCATCTTATTTAAGATAAATACATTCATATTTAACTGCCAAAATATACAAAAAGAAGAGATACAGTAAAACCCTAGACCAAGCTCTCAGAAATACTGTTAGATTATATAGTATCAATACTGAATAAGGAAGAAACCCATTAAGGTAATATGGACTCACAATTCTGAAGAGTTGGTCAAAAACCCACTGACAAGATCAGTGTTGTGATATGAGTGTCTTATTATCATCTGACAGAGATCTGCACATCAGCTCAGCAAACAATTCAACAAACATTCATTGAATAGCCACTCTGTGATAGGTATATGCCTATGAATTGGAATTTAAAGATCATGAGTTACTTATCAAAATCTATTATTTGTCTCATCCCTAGACACACAACTAGAATATACTTCCCAGCTTCCCTTGGAGTTAGGTATAGTTATGTGACTCCGTTTTAGCCATTAGTTATGGGTGGGTGCGTTGGGCCAATTCCATGTTTGGTTATAAAGTACTTCTACACATACTTTTCTGTGCTCTATTGTATTCTGTTAGATGGAGCCAAACAAAAACCAAGAACAAAGCCTGAGGATACTGTTTCTCAAACATCCCTTCCCATTATTACTTTCCGCAAAAAGCGTTTTTAGACATCTTTGTTTTCTAATTCTCCCTCCTCATGAAACTTTAATACCATGGATTTATCTGTTTATATACTGTGGCCCTTTAGAGGGCCACAAACTATTGTCATATCTAATATTATTTCCCCCTGCCCTCCAAAACAATTTTTACCCCCTTGAATAATATAACCCATGTTGAAAATGCATACCTTAAGGGAGTCATAAAACCACAAAATGGAAAATGTCAGGGTCCAAATTAGATGGCTTTATAAGCATGATATAAATTTCACTATGTTGAGTCATTAAACTTTTTAGGTCCAATATATTATAGCAGTTTGGCCTATCATAGATAATACTAAGGCTCTTAAAAATGCATTTATATAAAATGCAGTCATATGCCTTGCCTGCTTAGCTATACAATTGAACGGTTGGCCAAAAATAAACTGCAAAGCCTCTATATACAAAACAAAAAATAGGACATTTCTCTAGATCATGCAAGAGTGACTTCGATCATATTTCCCTTTAAAAGATAAAGTCTGACGACAACGTCATCAGGCTTTTAGTTTATCCAAACACAGAACTCCCTTCAAAACAAATATGAGGAGGAAGAAGGGAAGAAATGAAGGGCTTAATTACTACCCAGTAATCTTATTAATCTCACTATCTCTATAGAAAACTAATCATCATTTTATAGAATATCCCCAAACCAAGTGTTTCTCGCTCTAAACAGAGTAAACACAGCAGTAAAAACATTCTGTAACTCAAATATTTCATGTCTGTGTTGTCACAAAGATATAAAAGCTTATCAAAATGAAATAAATTTAGAATCCTTTAAGTTCACTTTTAGTTTTGGAATGTTAGATAAATGCAAAATAACATATTTTAATTATTTTAAAATTTTGAATTAAATTGTAAGATGGAAGCACAATGAATGCTTCCTGAGTGCAAATTGTCCTGATGTATTTAATTAGGTAATGAAATATTACATTATAATTCTTATTACTTTTGACAATTAAATTTCCGTTATTAACATTTTCTAATCATGTAAATTTTTCAAATATAGAGGCAACTGAAAGTTCAGTTGAAATTCTATCAACTAATGATAATTTATGTCATTTTTTTTAATTGGAAGAGAAGGGTGGCAGATTTCCCAGTTCATCTATTATGGCTTCAGGAATGTAAAAAAACATATTTAGCTTAATAGCATATGCCACTTAAGGGACCAAATTTATTGAATAAAAGTGATCCTTTGATTTCCAAAGTATACAAAAGTAGTGTCAGATTAAAATAAGCATAAGAAAAGTCTCCACCAAGAATTTGCCTTATGACTGAGAAAACTGATGCTTTCAAAAACAAATTCTAAAACCTACATTAAATTGGAAGATATCTGAATCACTGAAATGTAAAAAACTGATCATGTAAATTTATTGCTCATTCTTCTGAATGAGATATGTGACTTAAAATCAGAGTAATTAGAGGGTTCTCTAGCTGGTGAAATAAAATAGCTTTTCAAATAAATCACATGTATGTTTGAGAAAAGAGTCTGTGTGTACACATGCATACAATTGCTATTGTGATCTTGAGCTTTTGATAGCTTGCTTGACATTGCAACTATTTGATATTTACTTTTTAACTAGGCTATACTAATACAGTATCTCTAAATATAACCAAAGAGTCATTTATGGAGTATAGAAAATTCAGGTATCCATCTAAAATGCTGATTCTTGATGATATTCAAAGGAAATCTCTTCGTCCTAAAATATTTGACCCTTATATTTATACAATTTGACAGTCATGGCAGGTAGCTCACATACTGCCTTCCTACAAAATTAAAAAAAAAAGTTATCCCCCAGCAGACAGAGCAGAAGCCCAGAGTCCAGAGCATAAGGACCTCAGCACATCTTTAATTTCAGCCCCTTCACTCCCTGGTCCAGGTATCTTTCTGCAGACCTAGTCAGCACAGCCATGCACAGCAGACCTGACTACAAGTTGTTTGTAACCACAGATCTACAACAATGGCATTCACTGAGTTATTTTCCCTGTGGTATTTACTCTTACTGATTCGTCATATATTAAACTATTAGGGGAGTAAGTCAGTGCGACCTGCCTTTACTAGTGTCCTGAGAATACCTGTAATAAAAAAAAAATAGCCTGTAAAAATATGACTATGCATCTGGCATACTTAAATGTCATGCAAATATGAATCAAAGTATCTGGTTCCTTTACAGCTTGCATTGCCCTATGTTCACTTGCAGATCTCTCTAACAAGGTCTGTGTAATTATCTCAGTGCAGACCTGGGAATCTTCTGATATTGGAGAAGAAATTAAATAAGAACAAAAAACTAAACCAAACAAGTGAAAAATGAATGCTGGTATAGAAGGCAACGTGGGAGTTCCCATCGTGGTGCAGTGGTTAATGAATCCGACTAGGAACTATGAGGTTGCGGGTTCGAACCCTGCCCTTGCTCAGTGGGTTAATGATCTGGCGTTGCCATGAGCTGTGGTGTAGGTTGCAGACGTGGCTCGGATCCCACATTGCTGTGGCTCTGGTGTAGGCTGTCAGCTACAGCTCTGTTTAGACCCCTACCCTGGGAAACTCCATATGCTGTGGTAGCAGTCCTAGAAATGACAAAAAGACAAAAAAAAAAAAAGGCAACACGATTTCTCTTTTGATTTTCAGAACTGATCAAGCTATAATAATTTTTGTCATAAAATATTAAAGATATGGTAGATTTGGTGATTCTGGGTATATCACACACACACGCACAATTTGTTCACTTTTAGTAGCCAAATTATGTTTCATATACTCCACCTCTGCTTGGTCTAACAAAGTTAGGACTCAAGATAATTTTATCAAATTATCAGAAACACATTCTCTCAAATACTTAGAAGCTACTGAGTTGGTTCTTGGAAATTTAAAATCAAGTGAAGTCAATGTAATACCCCATTAATTTCTAGAAATTTTCAAGCAAGATGAGAAAAAGAATTTAAGGTGAAAAACCAACTTAAATTTTGCACTGTTTTTAATGCTTAAAATACTCAGGGTTCCTGGTGTTTCTGCTTTGCTGAGGGGGGAACTGAAGCTTTGGAGAGTCCACCAGCAGGGGCTTCCATAAAAGCCACTTTCTTGCCTCAGTAAAACCAATGCAAAGGCAGTCTGATGGAAACCAATGCTTTTATAAAGTGGAAAACTCAGCAGAAGGTTAAAATTGTTCCATTTCAGGTAGAAAACTCTTTATACAGGCTTTCCATCCATTTGGCCAAAATTGAAGTTTTTAGTCTTATGAAACACTGAAGGGTGAAATTAAGGCTTTACTAGCTCTGTCATCCCTGCTGTGTAGAGATTCTGAGAGAGAAAAAACCTCTGTGAGACCACATTTTCTGCTCAGATTAAGACTTCTGCTCCAATCCAATAAAACTGACATTGAGTTTTCAATGTCCTTTATAGGTTTGAAAAAATAATTAACTTTATATAACTACTTTAATCTTTAATCATGATGATTTAAAACATATTTGATTGAAATCTCAAATAACTCGGAGTTCCCGTTGTGACAGAGTGTAAAGGAATCAGACTAGCAACCATGGAGTTGTGGGTTCGATCCCTGGCCTTGCTCAGTGGGTTAAGGATCTGACATTGCTGTGAGCTGTGGTGTAGGTCACAGATGCAGCTTGGAACCTGCATTGCTGTGGGATAGGCCAGCAGCTGCAGCTCTGATTCGACCCCTAGACTGGGAACTTCCATAAGCAGCAAGTGTGGCTCTGAAAAAGCAAAATAAAATCTTAACTCCTTGAGCACAGATTTCCTAATCTCCCAGCTGATCTGCTTTATTGCTTCCATCACAACCACCTAAATACACACCTATTCTGCCGTTTCAAAATGATCTCCAGCCCATCACCCTATAATTTCTCCACCACGTATATTATTAAACTCCAGTACCAAGAGCCTTCATTTCAACTAGTTTTTCATCTTACAATAATTGGGTGTACCCTTCTATTCCAAACCTACCTGCCCAGAAAGGCATCAATCATTCAATTGACAGAAAAAGATTCCTGCATCAGCACACACCTTGTTTTCCTCTGGATTTACTGCAACAGAGGAGGTGACAAGCATCCCACTGTAACCAGTGCCTCCATCTAGGTTCAGAAAACCTGAACTATTAGTTATCTCCTTTCTACCCCATGATTTCAAACACCATCTCTCTCTACTCATCAGCATGAAAAAGCTCATGTCACCAATAAAAATTTACTCTACTGTTCAATGTAACTCATTATTCCATATTTTAATATCACAATCAAATATCTTAAAATAGTAGGCTATAATGTTTTTTTTCCATTTCTTCACCCTTTTCTCCATCCTATTCCTATTCCATTCCAAAGACTTCTGCACCATAACTTCTCTGAAAAGCTCTCACCAAGATCACCATCGACTCCCATGTCCTAAATCCAAAGAATATCTTTCACTCCCCACTTTCTGTCTCAGCAGCACTTGACAGAAGGGACCACTTCCTTTTCCAGGCATCAGTGTTTTCCAAGTGACACCATCTTCTTCAGTTTTTCTCCTCCTTCATCTCATGTTCCTCCTCACCTCCCTGGCCAGCAATACCTTCTCTACTTACCACATATGATTTCTATGTGATCAATACCACTCTTATTTTTGCTACCTTAACTATCAATTAACCTTTGCACCTTCCCACAGAATTGGTCTTCATCTGTTGAGTTCCAAACTCTGAAATCCACACTTAAAATCCAAGCAACACTTCTGATGCCGAGGCCCATGGAATACTTATAACTTACTGAAAAGTTTTGAGCCTTTACTCTGTGCTAACCTTGAGGATACATACTCTAGTTATGTCATTCACTCTTCAATAATGCTCCACCAGGTAAATGCTATTATTATCACCACTTTATACCTGAGAAAGCTGAGTCTTAGATGAAAGAGGTGCTCAAGGTCACACAGTTAGTGGGGGAGAAATCAGAGATCAACCGAGTCCCAAGTTTTGAGTTGTTAACATTACCTAACTGCCAGTTACTGTCTGCAAATGAGAGGTCTTGCATGCTCCAAAGCAATTGCACCTGAAAGAGATTTGGTAACTGCCTTGATCCCCCTCCCCAATTCTCTCACAAAGTCCATTACACATCCTATCCTCTCTTATACACTTCTAATCCTTAAATTATCTGCAATGACATGAGACCCTGCTTCTCCAGCAGGTTTTACAAACCATTAGTGTATTTTCTGTCTTGGCCACTATTCTATCTCCAGAGGGAGGGGAAATATTTAGAATTATTTGACTTTCAAAAAACTTAACTGGTGGACTATTTACTACTGATGTTATTCCATGTATAATGACAGAAATTTAGAACTACAAACCTCTTCACATTTCTGAGAGCTATTAGACCACTTTTCAAGTAGGAAAATTTCTAGTCAGTATGAAATCATATACTAGATAAAATAGACCAGCTACATGAGGACAGGGAACAGGGGAGGTAAAAACCACTGAGCACTAGCATCTCAACTCTATCAGGCAGAAACTAATTTTGTGTTATTAACAGAGTGCCTTACCTTTCGTGCCTGCCAGAGTGTTATGCTCCTGCACGATAGCTGTTTACCAGTATCTGTTGTATACATGAATAAATGCTTAAATAGTTGAATGATTTTCAGGTGTCAAGCATTGTCAGTGTGTAATAGACATGATTGTATTTAAAAATCCCTTAAAAATATTGTGAGCATTAATCAGGATCTAAGACTTGATGACGTTTAAACATCTCTCCAGATTCTGACACCAATACATGTCTGTGAAGTCCACACTTTCTCACTCACCATGGCTTTTCCTCCACATGATGACTCCATTTATCTTAAGACTCAAATATTTCCCAGTAGCATAAACAATTGACCATGCAAGGAAACTCTAACCTTAGTTTCACTTATTGCATGAACTTTTCATAATTCACTGGTAAGAGAATATTTTGACCTGAAAAATCTTACAGAATGTGCTAAAAATGAGTATTTTCCCACTTCACTTATTATTGATCTCCCAAATTTTTCTTTGGGTAATAATTTGTAAGTTTTAATTTAGAAATAAACATACTACACTTTAATAATATACTCCATAAAGAATTGATGAACACAAAATAAGCTTGAATAAACCTTGGAAGGAAAAGCATTTCAAAATGAAATGCATCTTTCAGCAGATCTATAAAAAGGCAGAGCCACAAAGATATCCATTACATAATGAGGTTTAACAGTAACAAAAGTCATTTATGGAAATGAGGGCCATCATAGTCATTACAGAAATATTTTCACAATACCTCTGATATTTATGACTTCTAATTTACGGTAAAGTAACACTCAGAAATTTACTAAATTTAAATAGATTGAACAATTATGTCTGTTGTAGTTGCTCTAAAAGAGAATTATGTCCTAATCAGCCCCTACCTCCTTTAAAATTATACTGGGTTTTTAATTTATATTAGTGGATACCAAAAGCAAGTCAAATAAAAAATAAAAAGTTTAAAATCTGTTTTTTCCCAATGCATGTTTTGTAGACAATTATAAGTATTTGATTTCATAATCTGATTCATTATTCTGGTGCAAAGAAATAAACATTTTAAAAGGTAGAAGCACTGATTAAAATTGTAAATATGGGGACATTTGATTAAACAGTAAAGAAATTTATATTTTCTCTGAGTTACCTTTCTAGGTTAGATTTTGAAACTTTTCTAGCCCTTACATATTTAAAAATAATCCATAATGTTACAGCTAATACTTAAGAAAACATAATGAAATATTCCTGCACTACCTTTCTTACCAAATGTTACCAAAAGCCGTAAGATATCCACTTTGGTTTTCATCTTTATTTTTCATCCTATTTTAACAATAGTTTGCTAATTTATTAGTCCATTAGAGGAAACTCTAAATTTATAAATGCAATATCCATCCAGATACTTCTGTTTTAAGGGGTTTGTTTATAAAAAGCAGGTTGGTATTGTATTAATTCAGTTTTTAAATATTGTCTCTTAGCTTTTACATAGCTAGTACCCTATGAAAATAACTGAATTATTAGAACAAACACGTGCCCACTGAAATGTCAGTACCCCAGTTTAACCACTGGTCAGTGGACTCTGTGGTAGGGTGATCGCAGGCGAGTATGTCTGAGAACCAGTGTGATATCTTCCAAATAAAGCCTTGCTCTGAGCGACATGTTCCAACTTTTAAAAGCCAACGCTGCTCATTCAAATTAGTAACCAAAGATAAATAAAATACAAGATGAAACAATGCTATCACTTGAGAAAGCATTGACAGAGTAGATGAAACGAGAATAGAGAAATTACTCACACATATGAAAGGGAGGAGGATTTGTGGTCAAGAATATCATGAATGGAAACTGCTATGAAAAAATGATTTACCTGGAACTCCATTTCTTCTTTGCCTTTTTTTTTTTTTTTTGGTCTCTTCTGTCCTCTTAGGGCTGTGCCCACAATATATGGAGGCTCCCAGTCTAGGGGTCAAATCAGAGCTACAGCTGCCAACCGCAGCCACAGCCACGCCAGGTCCGAACCACGTCTGTGACCTATACCACAGCTCATGGCAACGCCGGATCCTTAGCCCACGGAGCAAGGCCAGGGATAGAACACACAACCTCATGGTTCTTAGTCGGATTCGTTTCAGCTGCACCATGACGGGAACTCTTAGAACTCCATTTCTTATTTGACGACACCCCTAGCCCCAGTGGAGGAGGATAGGACTGGAAGAGAAAAGTAATCTGGAGAGAAACAAGCATCTGGAAAAGCTCACCTACCAAGACTGGAGGGAGGAGGAAAATAGAGAACCACTTCCTGGATTCTTTTCAACTCCATCCCACACTTCCCTTCCCATTTGACTGGCTAGTATTCTGATGGGAGTGGCTTTGCAATTATTAAAATTGAATACGTATGGAGGCCTGCCTGGACGGTTCCCTGAGCAGACAAAACCAATTTAGTCAAACAAACAAAAGCTTACTATAGCCTATTTTGCTAGATTAGCCTGACCTGGGTCATTTCCTGCTTCTGCCTGTGGAAAACATAAGCAAAACTTAAACTTGTTCCCAAAATTGATGTGAGGTAACCACCAACAAAATTCCCTGTCATTTTAGAAAACTCTAATGTTATGACCAACCACTGGGGAGAATGAACAGTCACTGCCCCTCACTACACAAGCTGCTTTATCCCCATACACTCCAGAGCATACTTCCGTGTTAGGTTCCAGGGTTCCTGGTAGGTGAACTTTTTTGGTGAGCACATAATCAACTTTAATAATCACTACTTGGGTGATGCATTATTGTTTCTTTCCTGCTATTTCTTAACTTTTGACCTGCCAGGGCGTTACATCTCAGATGAACTCAAAACGGAGCAGAGGGGCAGAGTCTCATTTTGAAGTCATTCCTTGTCTCATTTACAGAAGAAGCACCTCTAGGTAAAGAATAAAGAAAGGAATGAAATAAAGCTTAGCTTGAGGAAACCCCAGATCTTTGAGCCATTGTGATGGGAGGAGACCATCAAAGTACACCCAGGATATATAGGAACGAGAGGGTCGGTTGCTGGATGCCTGGAAACTCAGGCCTGCTGTTTGGGTCTGCATCCAGGTTGCACAAAAGAATTACTTGGTGGGGGTTCAGAGCAGGTACCTTCAAAAAACATGATGGCAAGATTGACTTAATGACCATCTGGAGAGTGGTGTCTGGGTCCTTAACTTCTCCAAGTGAGTTTAGTATGAAGCTAGAGTTGAGAGCCAGTTCAGGCTGTGGGCCCCTGTAGGATTGGAGAACTTAACACAATGCTTGTCCACAGCAGTATCAGAGAGCTGTCATTTAGGGGTAATATTTGTTCCTTCTGATTTTTCTGTGCTTCCTCTCTGAGTGCTTCTGCTGTAGCATTGGTTTCTAATGTGTGATCTTCAGGCTAGCAGGATCAGCCTCACCTGAGAACTTGCTAAAAATGTAAATACTCAAGTACCACCACAGACCTACCCTATTAGCAAATCTGGGATGGAGCCTAGTATTCTGTTTAACAAGCCCTCACATGCTCCTGGAAACTCACTAAAACTTGAGAATCACTGGGGTAAGATGTTGATACAACTCAGCTAAAGTGGGATCAAGAGAATAATCCGTTTCTTCAGTGCTTGGCCAGAGTTCACAGGGAGATGAAGCCTGGCATGCGTTAACAGTTAATGGCAGGGGGGTCTCAATGTCTGGGACAAAGTGGGGGGCCAATAGATGAGAGTCAGGCCACACACTTGCTCCTTCTCATGTGGAGATTCTTCCAATTTGAAAAGCTGTGGAGCTGCCATGTTTTGATATATTTTTGTTGCTATCTCCAACCCAACCTGGTGTACAAAGGGACAGTGAGGGATGAGTCAGAAACAGAGAGATATGATAATGTTGGAAGGAAGGATGGAGGGGGGGCAGAGGCTGTACCAGAAGTTATAAGATTAATCTTAGGAAAATCGGAAGTTCTATCATTTCACTCCCAGAGAGTTCCTCAGTTGGTTCTGATGTCACCTAGAGCAGCAAATGTGGGGCAAGACAAGCACTTCATGAAGGTTGCTCTGGAAAAACAGCAAGTCTGCTGATGAGCTTTGTCATAGTAAATTAAGAGCATTCTCCTGGGATCCACACACTCATTATCACGAATCCATTCACAGCAAATGCAGGCAAGTCATGTCTCAGGATGCCATGTATTCTGTGTTGGTGGCTACTCAAGTGTGATATTATTTTCTAGGTGATAAAAAGACAACAAGCTTAATGCAATTCTGTTACCAAGGTTGCTTCTAGCTCTTTAATCTCTGGTTCACAGGAAAACAAACATGATTCAAATAATGCCTTTTTTCACTCTTCAGTGCAAACCTGCATTTGAATAAGGTTCCTTTGCTTATTGGCTGTGTTACTTAACCTCACAGGATTTTAGGTTTCTCAGCTATATAAGGGGAATGATAAAAACACCCATCAGCAGATTTTATACGATGCCATGTTTGCACCATACCTGGCTCAAGCTAGGCAAGGTACATACTATGTGCTCAATTAGTAGAAGATGTTTTCTGTGTTATTTTAGCAATATGGACACATTGTATAGTTTTCAGAGGTATTTTATACAGAGATAAGGGGTATCTTTATTGTGAATACAGAAATGAATGAGATCTGGCAAAACTATCTTGGGAGTCAAATAAATTGTTAAGTGAGTCCCTAACTTTTTATTAAAACAGGACAGAATGAGGAAAAAGGGAAATAACATGTGCTTTGTATACATATATATTTTTTGGCCACACCTGCAGCATAGGAAAGTTCCTGGACGACGATCATGCCACAGCTGCAGCAATGTTGGATCCTTAGCCCACTTCACCAGGCCAGGTATCGAACCCGTGCCACTACAGAGACAATGCCAGATCTTTAACCCACTGAACCACAGTGGGAACTCCTGTAGTTTTTAATTTAACAGAGACCACCTGATTTTTCACTTCTTTGTAATAAATGGCAGTATGACATATGGATGGAACCTGGGATTTTGAATCATATAAATACACGTTGACTTCCAACTCAGTCAATTTAATATATTAAGCATTTCCTGACTGGGAATCTCGGCAGAGACTGGAAGCCTTAGTGTCACCCTTGAGTCAGCATCCTGGTTTTTCATCCAATTGCCAGCACTGTGGGGTTTTGAGGACCAGCGGATCCATCTCACTTATCTTGCTGCATGACACTTAGTGGCTGATCTGTTATGGCATTTGCTCCCAGATTGAGTTTCTGTATTTGAGAAACTTTCCAGAATAAAACATCTGGTTTTTGTAAAGGCTTTCAGCCTCTGGCTTTCAGCTTCTGCCTTTGCAAAATATCAGTAATAAAATCTATGTCTCAAGATGATGGTTCAGATAATCCTACATCACCAATATAAGCAACTGGCCCATGGTAGGTGTACAGTGAATCACTTTTCTCTTGGGGGAAACTTATTTGTGATCCAGCTCACAGGACCCATGAGTCAGTAGACAGAAGGTCTGGGTGCAGGTGAAGGAGAGCTGGATGGAGGGAGAAGTCATAGCTACTGGGTTTGGCTATGAGGACCAAGTGGCCATAGAGGAGGAGCCTGGAGAGCAGCAAGCCCAGTACCTGGCAGCAAGGAAACACCTGTGACTCGAGAGGTACAAGGAAGGAAGATTAACAACCATTGCTGCAGCCTGGTGACACAGCCACCTGTCCACCTGCAGCAAGTGTGGCCATCTGAGTCACCATAAGGTCTGTCTTCCCCATCCACAGTCCTATAGGAAAAAAAGCCCATGGTGCATGGCTGGGCTTGCTGGGCCTGACTCCTTCAGGGTCTGCCCAGGACAGCAGGCCCCCAGGTTGAGCACAAGCACACAGACTGGGACAACTTTGTTTCATTTGGGGGAACACAAATTTAAGTACTTCTCCTGGCCCCTCAGGTGAGCTTGAGTTTGGCTATGCATGACTATTTTTTTTTCATTTTAGGGCAGCACATGCTGCATATGGAAGTTCCCAGGCTAGGGGTCAACTCAAATCTGCAGCTGCCAGTCTACAACACAGCCACAGCAGCACAGGATCCTAGCTACATCTGTGGCTAGTGTCTCAGCTTAGTGCAATGCCGAATCCTTAACCCGCTGAGTGAGGCGAGGGCTTGAACCCACATCATCATGGGTACTAGTTGGGTTCTTAACCTACTGAGCCCCACACAGCAGGAACTCCTATGTATGGCTATTGAGGCTGCAAAAAATGGGTGGTAATGGTCTTGTGACTTAACCAACCAACATAACACTGATCAAGAGTAACATCAAATTCCAAACTGAAGTTACCTGTGTCCAAATGAGCCAGCACAAGCCCTAGAAGATGATTACCTCTTGTATGTATTGTCAAGATTAGTACATGAGCTATATACAACCTGGCTGAACAAGAAGATGACGTAGGGTCACCAACACTTCCTGTTGTGTCTGGATTAAAATCACTATTGGGGTGTGATGATGCCATGACAAAGAAGGTTAGGTGGTTCTCTGAAAGGGGGTCCACTTCTCTCCTCAGAGGCTTATTCGGGAGGCTGAATATAGAATCATAGGGTGCAGGGCTGAGGCCACTATTGCTGGTTGGCTTCATCCTACTGACAGGAATTCTGATAATAGCCCTAATCAAGTGGTTGATGAGGCAGGTTGAATGGAATTGGTCCCAGCCCCCAGAAGAGCATCAAATCCGAGTGCAGAGCAATAGCATGATGTCAGTTCCCTGTTGTTGCCATAACAAATAGCAACACACTTGGGGGTTTAAACAACAGAAATCTATTATCTTAGAATTCCAGAGGTCAGAAGTCTGACTTGGGCCTCACTCGGTTAAAACCTCCACTTTGAACTTCTAGCCTCTAGAACTATGAGAGAATAAAATTCTGATGTTTAAGCTACCAGGTTTGTGACAATTCTTTATGACAATCCCAGAAAATGAATACAGTCTTCTCCTTTGGAATCTTGTTGTTGCTGGCTACCCTTAATGGGGCTGGAACTTCTTCATAAAGAATGTGTACTTACTTGTGTGGTTTATGTTGTGATATCCATTACTTACTATAATGCAACATTTACTGCCCACATTCAGAGGGCAGGGATTTTATCATTATTATTATCACCTGTTTGCTTTTCTTTCCACAGTACCTATAAGAGGACCCAGTGACTTTTTAATGTTTAATAATGTGATTTCTCAGGATACACCATCATTCATATTCTTGCCAAAATTCAACTACATTTTTGAAATATCCATAACATAAGACCTTGTTATAAAACAAGAATGCAAGAATATATGCAGAAGACACCACACCAGACACTGAAGCTATTTTTTTCACAAATCTTGGAACCACAGATCTGAATAAACTAGAATACCTCAACACAATTTTTACTGGAGAAATTGTATAACTACCTCACCTTTACATGCACAAATATTATAAGAGAATTTTCATAATGAACTCAGAACTTTAATAGGAAGAGGAAAGTTTCCTTTGGCACTAAATTTGCAGCAGAGTTCAACTTCACTCTGAGTTCTAGAAGAATAAAAAGACTTTCAAAGAAACACACTTCTGTACATTGAATCTCCTCATATTCCAGTATGATCACAACCATAACAAGATGAATAGTTTTTCCAGACACTGAAATACTGCTTCTGAATTTCCAAATTTTGAAAAATTGCGGAAATATGCCTGGTAGAGTTTATGAGGAAGTCAATGTTTTTCAGCTCAGCAGCTCAGCCCAGGTAAAAATAGAGAAGAAAGCTATACTTATCTGTGTCAGGTTTTGCCTTAGAGAAGCCTAGCTTTCTGCAAATAAGAATGTGGTCAATATAAGAAAAATTTCAATCCCTCTTCTACTGTGCTTCCAGATATTTACATAGATACTGAATAACCTAATTCCACCGTCACTTTAAATATATCGTGTTGGTAACTAGCAGTTGTGGAAATTATTTAATATCATGCCATTTATAATTAATAAAAATATAGTCTATATCATGGAATATACCTCTCCAAATAAATATGAGATAAAAGTATAAAATACATTAGGTAACAGTTTTCTGCAACACAGATAAGAAAAAAAATCTGCCCATATGCCACATAAAGCATTAACCACGTCTGTGTAGACAGATGGGATCAGGCCTTTCTCTTCTCTTTTTCTATGTAGCTAGAAGCCAAATACCATTTGCATATCTTAACTCTCTGTTTTTTCTTGAAATGGAAGAGTTTATTTTTATTTACTTATATTTTCTTTTGAAAATGCTTTTTGTAAAGAATATATTTGCTAGTAATATTGCAACTTAATTTATTGGAAAAGTAATTTTGATTTATTGAATTTGTTGGAAACACAATTCAAATTTTCTTAGATGAAGAAGAAAATTCCTTGACGAATAACTGAAAATCCTGGGAACATCTTAATCCAGGCCATGCTGAAGCCAGTGGCTAGTGTGTCCTCTGGACTGGTCCTTCTCCAGGCATTAGCTCTCTTTTTCCCAGGTAGATGGCAAGATGCCTTTTACAGCTCTAAATCCATATTTTCTCAGGTTTACTTTTAATAGACAAGAAAATGTGCCTCATTAAAAAGTCTGAGCATCATTACACTTCATTGTCTCTGATACTGTTACTTGCCCACGCTAGTGTGTGTGCCAAGAAAACTTAAAAATTTTGATTGATTAGCGGTGCAGTGGAAACAAACTTGACTAGTAACTATGAGGTTGCAGGTTCAATCCCTGGCCTAGCTCGGTGGGTTAAGGATCCGGCATTGCCGTGAGCTGTGGTGTAGGTCGCAGGCACTGCTCAGATCTCACATTGCTGTAGCTGTGGTGTAGGCCAGGAACAGATTCAACACCTAGCCTGGGATCTTCTATATGCCACAGTTTTGGCCCTAAAAAGCAAAAAAAAAAAAAAAAAAAAAAGCAAAAAAAAAAGAAAAGAAAGAAAGAAAAAATAAATTTGATTAGCTAAACATAAATCACCTCCCCAACTCTGAGGCAGAGGAGGTGTCCACCTTAATCACAAGAAGGGGCCTGAAATTTGGGGAGGAATATCCTCAGAGGAAAATCAATGCATGTTAAGTAGAAACCAGGTGAACAGAGGTTAGGGGCCTCCAGACAACCACCATCCACTGGGCATTACTATATGAGACAAAGTGGGTGCTGAATCTCCAAAAGTATGTAATTTGGTAAAAATTTGATAAAATTGAGCTTTATGTGTAGATTGTATATATTCTGATCTCAGATAACCATATTGTTATTCTAATTTTAAAAAACAGGTACTTCCTAATTGTCTTTATCATCTTGGATTTATCAGTGGTTGGCTTCCCACATTGTCATATGTATATGTGACAATGTCTCATGTATAAGTAGTGCTGCATGTCTGTGTGTGTAAACACAGGAAATGTAACATGTATTTCTATGGTGCGCCTATGACAAGTAAAATGGTTTGGTGTATTCTTACATAGTCAGTGTCACCCTGTCCATTTTCTACTTGAGATTTATTTTCAGGTTGTATACCAATAAAAAAAACTCTATATTGTCATGGTGAAGCAAACACTGATTGTAGTTTAAGATGTTTGAAATGAAAAGAGAAAAAGATTCAGAGCAAAACATAGATATTCCAGGTAAATAAGTGATCAACAAGTATTTTGCAGAGGATGCTGACAGAAAACTTCCAGAATAACCACTTGACACAGGCCTGATAATTAAAGAAACTAAGCTATGTTATCAGCATATGATGAGAATAATCTGAATTGATAGAGAAGGTTCCTAAAACAACACAGAAAGGTACTTTAATTTCAGTGCAGATAACATTTGGACAGGGAGAAACAACAGGATTTAAGGATAAAGCAACTTGAAGAGGTTATAACATGACAATTCCTTTAGCTGCACCAACTAAGTATAACCAGTAGATCCTTGGAGGGGAGTGGTTAGGAGGTTAATTTAGGAGCTCCCATGCCCTTTTCTTTGTGCGTGCCCAGCCATTTCTACTATACACGAACTTTTACAGAGCCTCCCTAGACTCACCTAGAATTCCCTAGAATTTCTTTGAAATTCTATCACCAACCCTGGGACTTGGAAGGCAGCAGACACAGATGGTAGCGTCTCAGAACCTCAGCTTTCTTCCAAGAATCTCTCCCCCTACCCAGGAGACACTTAGGATGATCTCAAAAAAGAAAAGAACATTAGTGGTTTTCATGAAATGCATTTTCCCTCAAAAGGTACAAACTACCAGCAGTGATCTCTCACCCTTATTCACTTGGTATGGAATGTTCTTACATCACTCTTCCACATAACTATTTCCTTCCATTTTCCTGAGCTCACTCTGAATGGTCATGTCCGAGGAAGAAGCAATGGCATGAATCTGAATTTGCAGCATTTAGCAGAATTACCACTGTAGAGCTCTTGGTTGATACTTATTTGACTATAAGCTTCATGAGGATAGCTGAAACATTGCGTGTCTTGCCACCCTTAGATCCCCCATCTACACTGTGTCTGCCTGAAACATATGCTAGATTGGCTAACTCAACATTGTTTCCAGACGCCTCCTGGTTTTCCCTCTTGCCATGTAAAACACGTGCATTTTCCTGAATCTCTTGGAGCTAGAGCTTCAGGTGAAGATTTAGATGCTGGAAAAGAGATGCACTTAAGCTGATTTCAGTGGGAAGAGAAGAAACAAGGAGTTACAGGGATAGTAGCCATAGTCCTATAGGTGATTTCTTTATCCCAGCTTGGGGCTAGGGTGGATTGACTCTGGAGGTATTGGTTTCATCCAAGCCCCATATCCTCCTGACATCTGCCCAGGAGAACCTGTTATCTAGTTAGGCACCTTCCATGGCAGTCAACCAGGAGTCTTTCCTGTATGTCCAATACAGAGTCTGCTCCTCCAGTCATTCAAAATCATCTGATTCCTTGCATTATATACGTTTCTGTTATCCACCTATTTTCTGATACCTACAACTGAACTCTGAGTGATGAGTATTCAGTAAATATTTGTTGAATAAATCAATAGATTAATGAAAGAATAGTTGGTTCCTGACTTTACAATGAAATTTCTTTTCTAGATAATATGAAATACCTTGAACATTTTATAAAATCATGTCTTTTTTTTTTTTTTTTAGGGCCGCACTAGTGGCAGATGGAAGTTCCTGGGCTAGGGGTCAAATTGGAGGTACAGCTGCCAGCCTACACTACAGCCACAGCAAAGCGGGACCCGAGATGCATCTGCAACCTACACCACAGCTCATGGCAATGCCGGATCCTTAACCTACGGAGCGAGGCCAGAGATAGAATCCATATCCTCACATATCCTAGTCAGATTCATTACTGCTCAACCACAAGAGGACCTCCCTATAAAGTCATATCTTAATATTCTTTTGTTCTTTGTAAGTTATGTTCCAAACACATGAAATAAATAGCGCATTGATTACATTTGAAAGTTCATACTCCCCACATCACAGAAAAAAACTGCAAATATTGTAAACACATTCGAAAAAAATTCTTAACTTATACTCTTCCTTTACAACTATTAAAACTAAAATCAGACTGAAATGGATTTTTTTCTTAAAATGGATTACATGTTCATAAGCGAAAAATGGATAAGACAAATTTAGTAAGAAGAAAGACTGAAAGTGACATTTCTCATACAGTACAAGTTAGGCTAATAAGCAGTGATTCATTCAAATATAAAGACTAGGAAATATTCAAACTCAGATAATTATCTGGAGAGAAGAACACATTTGGGTTTTAAAAAGGTGTGGATCCGAATTTTCTTTCTTTTTTTCTGTACTGTATATAGAGCCAAAGGACAGAATACTAATTATAAGCTGCTCATTAATATGGGTAAAAAACACTCCACCCCCAATCAGGCCAAATAAACAGTTTCTTTGGAAGAAATTGAATTAATTCTATCTGGCTTAAGGTAGGATAATTAATTTTAACTGGCTTAAGTTAAAATTATTCTAGTAATACAGACGAAGCCAGCTAATTATTTCTCCATATGCTGCCGCTCTCCTACACCTGCCTCACCTTGGCATGGCACACCTCTCACATTTCACTGCTTGTCCCCCACACTGTCAAGGACATGCCACTAAAAAACAGCCACCAACCTGCCTCCACTGCAAAGAGAACTAGACTTTCAAGCATTAGCAGGGTAGATTGAACTATAAAGTGTATAAAAAATATCCTTGAAAATAATTAAAAATTACCATTAACATAAGATATTTACCCATCCTGAAGGGTAAATACAAACACACACACACACACACACACACACACACACCAAATCAGAACCAACCTTAAGTCATTTAAATTATCACAAAGGGCACTGTAAAGTATTTTGTGAACATTAGTGTTAACTTGCTGTTTTCTAAATCTTAATGCACATAAAAATCACCTATTTGTTTTAAAATATATACATTCCTAATTGCTAAGTCAATGGATACTAACTCAAAATTTTTATTTTCAGACAGCTACAAATCTGCTACAGACAGGACTAGGATCCAGCATTAAGAAATACTGCTCATGGGAGTTCCCATCCTGGTGCAGCAGAAACGAATCTCACTAGGAACCATGAGGTTGTGGGTTCGATCCCTGGCTTCACTCAGTGGGTTAAGGATCCAGCGTTGCTGTGAGCTGTGCTGTAGGTCACAGACTCGGCTCAGCTCCAGCATTGCTATGGCTGTGGCATAGGCTGGCAGCTGTACCTCAGATTAGACCCCTAGGAACCTCCATATGCTGAAGGTGCGGCTCTAAAAAGCAAAAAAACAAACAAACAAACAAAAAAAAACACTGCTCAAGGATATCAGAACATCTATTCTATTTTTAAATTCCTTCTCTTCACCATGTAAATTCTACCAAACATAAATTGAGTAACATGCTTTCAGAATAATAGAAAATGGGTGAATGTGAAATATGACTGATATAAATATTTCTTGATTGATTTCCTATTCACCTTGCACTAAAATAGAACCATCCCCACAAAAGAAAAAAAGGAACTATGTAATGGAAAAATTAAATCAAAATTGGTTAAAAAGCAAGAAGACAATTCTTGTTATTTACTGATGTATTGATGCATCCTCTCCTCTATTTTCCTAGAATTTAGAGAGATCTAGAAAGGCTGCCAAATGCTGTGGAGATTTAAATACCATTAAATTAAGCATAATAAAATGATAGGGAAACAGAAAGTGATGGCCAGCAGCAGAGAAATATGAAATGAAAAATCTCTCAATTATGTCAACAACCATATTAAATTTAATTGTGTGAATTAAAAAGAAATAAATCCAGCAAGTGGAAAGAGTACACTAAACTGCACTAGGAGCCAACAGCTATTTTAGCGAAAGTAAACTGAAATTCCAAAGAAATATTACATTGTCCTCATGAACCCAAATTAGTGTCTTTATTTAAACCCGTAGCTCAATTTTGGAAAACATAATAGGATCATAGCATTTAGGTGCTGGAAGAACCTCAGTTATTTTTTCCAGACTCTTAAAAATTAAAAACTTAAAGCACAAAGAGTATTATTTGGCTAAAATCACTCAGACATTGAACATGGACCCAGGATAAGAGTTTCATTCTTTTATCCCCTAAACTCTGGCCCTATTTTCCTGTTATATACGAGTTGTGGCACACATTTAGCAGGACCACATTTTTGAATAATGATGTGGCATACTCTCTGGAGCCTCTTTTATAAGGGCACTAATTCCATTCATGAGAGCTCTGCCCTCAGACCTAATCACCTCCCAAATGCCCCACCTCCAAATACTATCACATCAGGGGTTAGGTTTCAACATCTGAATTTTGGATAAACACTAATATTCAGCAGATCTCAATATTCCCAAAGCTCATCTATAGATTCAACTAGAGTCACTATCAAAATCCTTATAGCATTTTTTTGCAGAAATGGAAAAGCTGATCCTCAAATTCATAAAGAATCTCAGGAATTCCCGTCGTGGCACAGCGGAAATGAATCCGACTAGGAACCATGAGTTTGTGGGTTTGATCCCTGGCCTTGCTCAGTTGGGTTAAGGATCTGGCATTGCTCTGAGCTGTGCTGTAGGTCACAGACTTGGCTCAGATCTGGTGTTGCTGTGGCTGTGACAGAGGTGGGCAACTGTACTTCTGATTAGACCCCTCGCCTGGGAACCTCCATATGCCACCAGTGTGGCCCTAAAAAGAAAGAAAGACAAAAGAAAAAAGAAAAAAGAAAAGAATTTCAATTGGCCCTGAATATCCAAAATAATATTGAAAAAGAAGAACAAAATTTGAATGATTCATGTTTCCTGTTTTTGAAATTTATAACAAAGGTAAGTGAATTCTCTGGCATAACAGTAAACTTGCAGCAAGGGAACAGAATTGAGTCTGGAAATAAACCCATATAACTGTTAAAAACTATTTTCAGCAATGGTGCCAGTACCACTCAATAGGGAAAAAAGCAGCCTCTTGAATAAGTGGTGCTGGGGCAACTGGAAATTCATATATAAAATAATGAAGTTGGATCCCTCTCTTACAACTATATAAAAAGTTAATTCAAATTGGCTCAATTGTCTAAATACAACAGGTAAAATTATAAAAGTCTTAGGAAAAAACAGAGTATTTTATCATCATAACCTTAGATTTAGCAGTGGATTCTTAGAAATTATATCTTAAAAGCACAAACAGCAAAAGAAAAAAAATGGAATGCATCAAAATGACAAACAGTAAAGGAAGTTCCCACATGGAGTAGCAGGTTAAGGATCTGACATTGTTACAGCTGTGGTGCACACCGCAACTGCTGCACGGGTTCAATCCCTGGCCTGGAAACTTCCACATTCCAAGGACATTGCCAAAACCCCCCACTATGCATCAGAAGACATTGCCAAGAATGTGAAAAGATAACATAAGGACTGGTAGAAAATGTTTGCATATTATACATCTGAGAAAGGTTTGGTATCCAAAATATTCAAAGAACTCTCACAACTCAAAAACAAAAAGGCAATCCACCCTATTGAAAAATGCGACAAGGACTTGAATAGACATTTCTCTGAAGAAGATATACAACTAGCCAGGAAGCACATGGGAAGATTTTCAATATCATTAGCCATGAAGGAAATGCAAATTGAAATCACAATAAGAGGAGTTTCCATCGTGGCTAAGTGGAAATGAACCCAATAGTATCCATGAGGACACGGGTCCCATCCCTGGCCTAACTCGGTGGGTTAAGGATCCATGGTTGCCGTGAGCTGTAGTGTAGGTCACAGATGAGGCTGGGTGGGATCTGACATTGCTGTGGCTATGGCGTAGGCTGCAGCTGTAGCTCCGATTTGACCCCTAGCCTGGAAACTTCCATGTGCCACTGGTGCGGCCCTAAAAAGACAAAAAAAGAAAAAAAAAGGTAATAAGATATATCACTTAACACCCACTAAGATGGGTATAATTTTAAGACAAAAACATAACCAAAAAAAAAAAAATTGCTGAGGCTATGGAGAAATAGGAATTCTCATACATTATGTTGGAAATGTAATCGTTGAGCCACTGTAAAAAAGATTGTTGGTTCCTTCAAATGTTATACATAAAATTAACATATGACCCCCAAATTCTACTCCTTGACATGTACCTAAAGGAACTGAAAACAGATACTCAAATAAATACATGTACATGCATGTTCACGATAGCACTGTTGAAAAGGGTCAAAAGGTGGAAACAACCCAAGTGTCCATCAGCACATGAATGAATGAACAAATTGTGATATAGAATCAAATATTATACAGCCAACAGAGGAATAAAGTACCCTGCTTGCTGAAGTGTGCATGAACTTTAAAAACCTTACGTTAGGTTAAAGAAGCCAGACACAAAAGGTTACATGTTATATGAGTCCATTCATAAGAAATAGCCAGAAGAGGTAAATCCATGGAAACAAAGCAGATATATGGTTGCTGGGGCCTTGGCAGAGGGCAGTGTGTGGTGTTACTGTGTAATGTTTAGTGAACATCCTTTGAGGATGATAAAAATGCTTTAGAATCAGATGGGCGTGGTTGTGCAATGCTGTGAATGTTTTAAATGACAGTTATTCACTTTAAAGTGGTTAATTTTATGTATATCAGTTTAAGAAAAAGAGGAAGAAAATAGTGAGTGTCTCAGACCTATTAAAGTTATTTGAGTTTTTCACAAATCTTAGAGTTTCATTTTTAATTTGAACTTTAATTTTAATTTTAAAGAAATATTATAACCACAGTCTTTTGTCATTTTAAATTTGAAGCTAAAAGTTATTTTTTATCACTGTTTTAAATCAAGCTAATATAAATCAACTGATAACAGCTATGGGAACTGCCAGTCATTTTATAATAATGTATGCCAGTCATGTCAAATACAAAATGAGATATAATTTCATATCTGAAGATCAAAATTTATATTATAAAATTTCATGAAGTTCTACTTCTGAAAAATGTAAGTGACCTAAAGTGTCAAAATTTGCATCTTCGTTTTAATTGGCTATGGGTAAAATGTAACTTATCAAATGCACAAGAAGTAGATTTTAAAAGATAATAAAAGCCTCCAATAACCCTACAGATTTCATTGCTCTCTAACATTTCCCTTGTAATAGAATAAAAAGTAGAGTATAAGAATTAAAGATAAATCAAAATACACAACACAATTTAAATAATGAAAATCAAAGCATAAACACATAAATATATTAATTTCCCAACTTATTTATAAAGATGTGCCAAACACTGTGGACTTAGATTTATAGTCATAATTTTAATTTAACAAGACATGATAGCATTGTGGTGCTTTAGTAAGAGAAAGTTCACCTAGCAATAATTTATTCCTAGAAATAATGCTTTATACATAAAACATCTTACTCGTGTACCTTTGTTCTAGTGGAGAATCACAAAAGAGGAAGAGAAATAACACTTCTATTTTAGAATTAAATTTGTAGAAATCAGTTCAGTGTGTGTGTGTGTGTGTGTATTCATGCATGTGCATATGTATTTGAAGAGGTGAAAGCAATCATATTAAAGTAAATGCCACACTATTTTGCTGTATTATGATTTATTTCAATTTAGCGAAGAATTTTTAGTAGATACTTTCTGTATGACACTAATAAATAGCATTTAAATGTCTTTATCTCTAACTTCAGAAACCCTTGGGCAAAAGGACACTGTTCTGCTCAACCCACACAATCCCATTCATCTTTTTAAAATATACTCAAAATCACAGGTGTGTTTCCAAGTTTCATGAAATAATTTTGAAGAAAGTCTTGTGTGTAGCCTAGTGTTTTGCTACAAACAAGACATTCTTTAAAATTACTTTCATTGTCATAAAGAAAATATAATATCTTTCACATATGAAAGGGTAAAATTTTCCATATATCTAAAATTCTCTACAATAATGTTTTTACCACTTTTCAATATTAAAAATTGAAATTTCTAGAGTATCTCTGAGAAGAAATCTAGGTAAAAACAGCTAAAGACAAACATAAAATGACCCTATCTAATAACATCAAATTAGAATATTCTTTTTTTTTTTTCGCTTTTTTAGGGCTACACCTGCAGCATACGGAGGTTCCCAGGCTAGGGGTAAAATCGGAGCTATAGCTGCCAGCCTACGCCACAGCCACAGCAAGGCAGGATTTAAGCCTCGCCTGCAACTTACACTACAGCTTATGGCAACGCCAGATCCGTAACCCACTGAGCGAGTTCAGGGGTCAAACCTGCACTTCATGGCTCCTGGTTGGATTCATTTCCGCTGCGCCACAACGGAAACTCCAAATTACAATATTCTATATTTAAAATTATTAATTTACAATGGTAAAATTATTGAACAATTTAAGACTAAACAATTATATACTGTTATATATTGTTATATATTGTTTAGTCTTAAATTGTTCAATAATTTTATGAGTAGAAGAAAGCTTTGAATAAACATTAATGAATGGGGAAAATTTAACAAATCCATAGGTTTGCCTGCTGCACCACTGAATGGAAATAAAATATTTTTTAAGGCAAAATTTCTAAACAAAATAAATACAATGTCATTCCCATTCAAGGGACACTGTTAGTAAATTCATTAGGAATTGACTTTGATGACCCTTCCACTTTCAGATTAATTCATCATTTTCCTGAGACACATCAATTACCACTCTGCCACATTAACTTTCTGAGAATGACCTATCATGTGACCTGAATGAAGGGATTCAGTTGCCAGAATAATTTAAGAAAACAGGCTTCCAAAGCACTTCAAGAGAGGCAGGTCAACTAGTCAGTGGGGCTTTGCTCAGTAGAATACTGACCACTTTTTCCAATAATGTTTCACTTGAAAAAGCACAGTTTGCAGTGGACATTACATACACCACATAGCAACAGAACTAAGGCCTCCCAGGCACAAGAATCTGTGGCATATATTGAGGAAAGCAAACCAGCACTCAAAGAATAGCTATCATACTTCTGGAAAACCATAAGGGATTGCAATTCCACTTTTCTCTGTTACAGAAATCAGGACACATTTTGATAAATATTAGGTTACATGTGTTTGTTTCTTCTTTGGTTATTACATTTTATTACTTTATGGTGGGCACAAATCCAACTTTTCATTTCCTTTCCTATCATTTGTCTTATCTTATTCTCTGTCCTGAAAGTTCAAAGAGGTGAACAAGGTGAGGAAAAGATAGGTAAGCACTCAAAAAAAGAATTAGAATTAGTGAAGTACCTACAGTTTTTTTTTTTTATTTTTTTCTTTTCACCCAGCATTGGAGAAGATGTTCTTTTCTTAGCCCCAAGATAACCCCTTTTCCCCAAAACTCTCTTTCCTCTAGGCCTCTTGCAGGCATGGTCCCACCTCTCATATGTAAATATGAGATATCTGATTTCTAGAGTCTAGCTTTCTCTCTCGATGCATATCTATGGAAAACTCATGTACGCATAAATCTCCAGTACTATGATTCCTACACCCAACTTATTACACACACCACAGATTCTTTCATTTAAAAAAAAATCATTCATTTCATGAATATTGTTAAGGGTCTAACATGTAAAAGGAAGTATGCTAGGTTGTAGGGCACACAGGTTAACAAATGAGATACATCTTTTATGAATCTCTTAGCCACATGCAGCAGAGATACTCATCAAAGTATCTCACTGACAAATAAGCAATTGCAAAAAATTGCAAGAGTGATCTGATCTAGTCAGGAAGATTGGAAAAGGCTTCCTATAGGAAGCAAAACTGTATTTAATATTTGAAGAATTATTATGACTTAAGAAGGCAAAGGAGAGAGGAGGAGGGTTATAACATCCTGCAGGAAGAGGGCTGCTAGAACCTGAGCACAGAGCAGGTCTTCAAAGAGGTACCCAAGCTGCAGCTGTAGGAGAGCACTGGGGTCAGAAACACGGTGTGCTGCCCTGTGAAGGATAGTGCCAGTTGTATGTCAGGTGCATCCTGTTCAGATTAACACAGTTATTTAAAATAACTATCTGGTTTTGCATTTTGCTGTCAAAGGTAGAAAATTCTCTAACCGTTGGTCAATACATTATTTAAGACTGGGAGAGACAAGGAAGATGTGCTGTCCTTTGAACTTCCCACCTCTGCGTAGTTGTCGTGTTGAGCTACACTGCTACTGCTAACTCTCATAAGCTTGGTCAACTCAGAGAAATCATCTCTTATTCTATGTAGTGGAATAACTCTACATAAGAAATGAGATTGTTCTTCCTAGAAAGAGAATTCTATGCAAAGGTCCTGTGGTGAGAGAAAGCAGCAAGAAGTTCAGGGACTAAAAGGTGAGAGTGAGTCAAGAAAAGTAAACAAAGAAGAAAAATAACTGTGACAGCAGAGTATAAATGAATTGTCAGAGGGTGAGTGGCTGCAAGGGTGCAGAGAAAGCATTGATAATTGCATTAGACCAGGCCCTTGCTACTCTTGAGTGGTCTATTGACCATCAGCATCAGCATCACCTGAAGCTTCACAGAAATGCACCCCAGACCTACAGAAAGAAATCAGATCAGGGTTCAGAGTGCAATATATTTGTACCTTTCATTGATAACAGGAAGATATATTGATAGATAGCTTCTATTATTATTATTATTGGTTGATACTTCCAGAAAACATGATCTGAGCTATTACATCATAGCTTGAGGGTGATTAGAGTGAACTGTTTATGACAAATGTAACATATTCAGTTCAGATCACAGCTCGTCATGAATTTTAGAAATAACTTCCAGCTCCTCTCCAATAAACTAGAAGCAAAGACAATATAAGAGAAGACACAGGCACATCTAAATAATATGGGAAAACTACTAAGAATTTGGATAAAAATATAAAAACAGGGTATATGAGAATGCAGAAAAAGTTGCAATCCCCATAGAGAGGAAGGATTCTTCCTCAGAAAACAACCATTTCACTATTTTTTCCTCTCTTAATAACTGATAGGTACCACCTGGCCTCACCTCTTACTTGGTGTGTCTTCTCCAACACCTTCTACCCTGGAGTGTAGTCTAAACCAAGAGCGCCAGCAGCACCAAGATCCTTGATAAATATTCACAATCCCAGGGCCCAACCCAGAACTACTGAATCAGAATCTGCATTTTTTATGGTTTTGTTTTGCATTTTTTTTTTGCCACACCCTTGGCATGATCCCAGGCCAGGGATGAAAACTGCACCACAGAAGTGACCTGAGCCACTGCAGTGACAATGCTGGATCCTAAACCTGCTGCACAGCAAGGGAACTCCCAGAATCTGCATTTTTAAGAGATCCCTAAATTATTCCTTGGTACATGACATTTGGATGCAGATTAAAGTATCTCAAATGCAATTGCTAATGATTGGAAATCATTGAAATTAGAACACTCCCTCATACCACATTCAGAATTAAACCCGACCTGGTGTAAAGACATAAACATAAGACAAGACATCAGAAAACTCCTAGAAGAGAACATAGGCAAAACATTCTCTGACATAAATTGTACCAGTGTTTTCTTAGGTTGGTCTCCCAAGACAATAGAAATGAAAGCAAAAACAAACAACTTGGACCTCATCAAACTTATAAGCTTTTGTACAGAAAAGAAAACCAGAAACAAAATGAAAATCAGCTTACAGAGTAGGAGAAAATATCTGGAAATGATGCAACCGACAAAGGCTTAATTTCCAAAATATACAAATAGCTCAACTTAACAAAAAAGCAAACAATCCAATCAAAAACAGGCAGAAGACCTAGATAGACATTTCTCCAAAGGAGATATACAAATGACCAGCAAGCAAATGAAAAGATGCTCAATATCACTAATTATTAGAGAAATGCAAATAATTAAAAAAAAAACTGCAATGAGGTACCACTTCACACTGGTCAAAAAGGCCATCATTAATAAGTCTACAAATAACAAATGCTGGTGTGGAGAAAAGGGAACCCTCCCACACTATTGGTAGGAATGTAAGTTGGTGTAACCACTATGGAAAACAGTGTGGAAGTTCCTTAGAAAACTAAATATAGAGCTAATATATGATCCAGCAATCCCACTCCTGCGACTATAACCAGACAAAACTATGATTCAAAAACATACATGCAAGAGCCTCCTGCCCTGCCCACTTGTATCTCTCACAAGCATCCTATCTTAATAAATCTATTTGTTGCCTATCAAAAATATATATATATGTACCCCTATGTTCATCGTGTCACTATTCACTATAGCCAAGACATGGAAACAACCTAAATGTTCATCAACTGATGAATGTACTAAGATGTGGTGTATATACACAATGGGATATTCCTCAGCCATAAAAAGAAACAAAATAATACCATTCATAGTAACATGGATGGAACTAAAGATTCTCAAACTAAGTGAAGTCAGAAAGAGACAAATACCACAAAATATCATTTATATGCAGAATATAAAATATGGCACAAGTGAAGTTATCTACAAAACAGAAACAGACTCATAGACATAGAGAATAAATTTATGATTACCAAAGGGGAGGGGGGAGGGTTAAATTAGGAATTTGGGACTAGCAGATACAAACTACAATGTATAAAATAGATGAGCAACACGGTCCTATTGTATAGCAAAGGGAAGTATATTCAATATCATGTAATAAACTATAATGGAAATGAAAGAAGAGGTATTAATAGTCTCTTTTCACACTACAGTGTGACATGAACACCCCCACTTAAGGAACTGCTATAATTTTTAATATACTTTGAATTTTTAGTGATATTGATTATGTTGTGAAATAAAATGAAGAACATTTTAAAATAAATATTTCAGGAAATTGAATTCAAAGTAGCTAAGTGCACCAAGCGTTTTTTAAATATTAAATAATATACATATTCATAAGTATATACATGGATTTTTTTTTTAATGTTAGATGAAACAGTACAGACCAATTGTCAAGCATCCACTAGAATAATTAACCATGGCTGTGGAGTCAGAGTTTCAAATGTAGTTCCATTGTTCTCCTCTTAAACCATACACTTTGATTCCCTCACATTTTCACAAAGCTATTCTCTAACATCTATGCCATTATTTATAATGCAGCTGCAAAACGTCCATTATCAGATGTAAGATTTTCTGTCAATTATACTAACACCATGGAACAGTACCACTATTATCCAAAGCAAAAACAACCCAAACTTCATCAACTGACATTCTGAAGTTATTCTAGAAAAGTCTATGACAGTGGTTTATAATTTAAATTGTTACTACTAGAGTTGTAACTTTCTAGTCTATCCATTAGAAATTCATGTATAGTGCTATTTTTTAATTGTAAAAGATTGATGCACACAATCTTAAACATAAGCTATAAAAGTAACTACCAGATAGAAATCTATGGGATGAAATCATTCATGTGAAGAAGAATCTTCATCTTTAAATTAATAGCTTGATTTAAGATAGAATGGCATTTTCTTTTAGAGTGCATTCTTTTTTTTTTTTTTTGGTCTTTTTAGGGCTGCAGTTGTGCCATATGCAGATTCCCAGGCCAGGGATCTAATCGGAGCTATAGCTGTCAGCCACAGCCACAGCCACAGCCACAGCCACACCAAATCCTTGCTTGACCCACTGAGTGAGGCCAGGAATCAAATCTGAAACCTTATGGTTCCTAGTCAGATTCATTTCCACTATGCCATGGAACTCCTAAAGTGCATTCTGTATAACACTAAAGTCAAGCACTATGTGAAAATTCTCCCCTCCTGAATAAGAAGGGATTTATAAAAATGTTGTTGAATAACGAGGCTGTCAAAACTCAAAAAATTAACAAAATATATTGATGGGGGATCTCTATGAGAAGCAGATAGACTTGTATATGCTATAAACATTTTAAAAATGTGATTAGGTATAAATACAATGAAGTAAGATATATCTTCTTTAGGGGCTGATAATGAGTGATGTTTATAGTTATGTCTCTTAAAGATCAGCATCTATCTCCTCATCTTACTTAGATGTAGCGCTTTTACACTTTAAGATCTCTGGTACTTCTACAGGGTACTTCTATGCATATATGTGTTAATGGCACTCCTATGTGGAAATTATGCACATAATTTATATACATACAAATTAGCTTTTATTGAAATTTGGCTTTGTGTTTTAGTAACATCTACGCTATTGCTTGGACTTTGGCATGTTCTATATGCAGCTTTGATCATTTGACGTTTGGGGACATTTAGAATCTTGATATTTTGATCTGTGGGGATCTCTGTGGCAACAAAGATTCTGAACTGCAGCTACTCCATGACAAGTAAGTATTTTTGTCCAAGGAGTGAGTCTGAATTCTCAATGAAGAGGGTAAAAAAAATCATTAACACCTCCTCCCCAACATCAAAATGAGATACACTTAAGGAATAGTCTTCTGATTGATGGTACACCCACTGAGTTGTTCAGCTTCCAGAATATTCCATCTCCTGATCAACCCTCATATATCCTAACTACAGCAATTTATGCTATAACAGTTTGATTTAACTAGAAAGGCATTAAAGTAGAATAGAATGAATGACTCTTTCATCCATCCCATTTTATCCTTAGCAATCATCACAGTGTATTGTTGATAACAACTTATGTGTGTATCTTTCTAGGTAGATGCTAAGGCCATGCTGGGCAGGGATAATGATTCATTAATTATCACATCATGGGCATCGATAGCAGTGACTGACACCAAGTATAATATAAATAAATGCTTGTTCTATTCAAGAGAAGCAAAGAGAAACATATTTTGATGATCAAAACTTGTTCCATAATTGAAATAATTCTGTGCTTTCACAAGCAGCAATCTGCAAAAAATACGGATTTATCTGTTGTATATATATCAGAACCATATGCCATTATGGATGGTTTGCGAATCCATGTAATAGAAAATTATGATCGACTATAACATTTAACTTTAGATATTTGCCTTGCCAAGTCATGAAAGACTAATGTAATTTAATCTTGCATTTGTAATAAATTCCTAAAATCACAAAGAAAAAGGAAAAGTGATATTGAATTTAATTTTTCTGCCCATTTAGATTTTAGAGCTCATATGAATATTAACTACTTACATGACTCAAAAATATGAACTTTTCAAACTCATCTTTAACTTACTGTTAAAGGAGTTGAGTGAAAAAATAGAACTGTGCATTAAGATACTATATTTGTATATTTTAGAAATTAAGCCATTGTCAGTTGCTTCATTTGAAACTATTTTCTCCCATTCTGTAAGTTGTCTTTTTGATTCTTTTATGGTTTCCTCTGCTGTGCAAAAGCTTTTCAGTTTGATTAGGTCCCACTGGTTTATTTTTGGTTTTATTTCTGTTGCCTTGGGGGACTGACCTGGGAAAACATTTGTAAGGTTGATGTCAGAGATTATTTTTCCTATGTTCTCTTCCAGGAGTATGATGGTGTCTTGTCTTATATTTAAGTCTTTATGCCCTTTTGAGTTTATTTTTGTGCATGGTGTAAGGGTGTGTTCCGGTTTCATTGATTTACATGTGTGTGTCCAGTTTTCCCAGCACCACTTGCTGAAAAAGACTGTCTTTTTCCCATTTTATATCCTTGCCTCTTTTGTCAAAGAGTAATTGACCATAGGTGTCTGAGTTTATTTCTGATTTCTCTATTCTGTTCCATTGGTCTTTATGTCTGTTTTGGTACAAGTACCACACTGTCTTGATGACTTGACTTTGTAATATTGCCTGAAGTCTGGGAGAGGTATGCCTCCTGCTTGGTTTTTGTTCCTCAGGATTGCTTTGGCCATTCTGGGTCTTTTGTGGTTCCATATAGGTTTTTGGATTATTTGTTCTAGTTCTGTGAAAAATGTCATGGGTAATTTGATAGGGATGGCATTGAATCTGTAGATTGCTTTGGGTAGTATGGCCATTTTTACAATATTAATTTTTCCCACCCAGAAGCATGGAATATCATTCCATTTTCTTATCTTTAAAATATGCAAACAACTTATACAACTCAACAGCAAAAAAGCCAACAACAACCCAATGGAAAAATGGGTAAAAGGCCTAAATACACTTTCTCCAAAAAAGATGTACAGATGGCCAACAAGCACATTAAAAAAAAAATACTCAACATCACTGATTATTAGAGAAATACAAATCAAAACTACCATGAGATACCACCTCACACCAGCCAGAATGGCCATGATTAATAAATCCACAAAGAACAAATGCTGGAGGGGGTGTGGAAAAAGGGAACTCTCCTACACTGTTGGTGGGAATGTAAATTGGTACAACCACTACGGAAAACAGTATGGAGGTACCTCAGAAAACTACACTAGAACTCCCATCTGACCCAGCAATTCCACTCTTGGGCATATATCCGGACAAAACTTTCCTTGAAAAAGACACATGTATACATATGTTCATTGCAGCACTATTCACAATAGCCAATACATGGCAACAACCCAAATGTCCACTGACAGATGAATGGATTAAGAAGATGTGGTATATATATACACAATGGAATACTACTCAGCCATAAAAAGAACAAAATAATGCCATTTGCAGCAACATGGATGGAACTAGAGACTCTCATATTAAGTGAAGTAATCAGAAAGAGAAAGACAAATACCATATGATATCACTTATACCTGGAATCAAATATATGGTACAAATGAACCTTTCCACAGAAAAGAAAATCATGGACATGGAGAATAGACTTATGGTTGCCAAGGGGAAGGGGAGGTAGTGGGATGGACTGGGAGTGTGGTGTTAATAGATGCTAACTCTTACCTTTGGAATGGGTAAGCAATGAGATCCTGCGGCAAAGCACTGGGAACTATATCTAGTCACTTATGATGGGGCATGATAATGTGAGAAAAAGGAATGTATATGTGTATATGTGACTGGTCAACTTGCTATACAGTAGGAAAAATGACAGAACACTATAAACCAGCTATAATGGAAAAAGATAAAAATCATTTAAAAAAGCAAAAAAATACTATACTTAATTTAATTGAAGAAATAGAAATAAGCTGTATATGTGTTGTTACAC
Source organism: Phacochoerus africanus (assembly GCF_016906955.1). Lineage (NCBI taxonomy): Eukaryota > Metazoa > Chordata > Mammalia > Artiodactyla > Suidae > Phacochoerus > Phacochoerus africanus. The sequence goes on from NC_062545.1 coordinate 156,120,125, forward strand.
AATGACACAAACATATAAATTAAAACTGCTACTCAGAATATTTTAAAAATCAAAAAATGCATTTATCAAAAAAAAACCCATCCATAGAAGTAAATATATCTATTGGCTTTAGAACATAAAATTCCAAAATAACCTAAATTTCCTAAAGTCAAAATCTGAATTTAATTCTTATCATTTATGTCATAGCCTATAAAGCTATCTGTAACATGGTGTTTTTAGCTGACTTAGAAATACTTTTTCTGAGACTAACTACAAAGAAACCAAAGGGGAGTGAACCAGCTAAATTTAAATATTTAGGCAGATACTTAGCCATAGCTACCGACAAATGCTTATTGTATAGTTGCTCAAACAAACGGAGAAATATATTTATTGAAAATAAGATCAATTGCTTGGAAAACACTGTTACAAAACCATAACAGGAAACCAAAACCAAAAAGGTCCATCCTTCACTTCATGTTTTCCTTCCTTTCGGAAAAGCTTGAAGCTCTCAGATTTCTCATATTCTAACATTTTCATACAAAATTTGTCACTTTCCCTTTCTGTACATGAACAGTATTTTATATATACGTCTGTGTGTATAAATATAACATATTACAATTTTATATATATAACACAATGCTATGTATATAACATATTATATACCATATTACAATGGGAAAAGATCAAAGTATCATATTTGAGGTAACATAAAAGGAAATACTCAGATTTGATACGTGTAAAAGTTAATGCAGCATCCTCTAGACATTAGGGCACAGATGCACAGAAAGTGAAAATGTTTGCTTCCAAAGAGCACCCATACCTTGTTTTTTTCCTGTAGTTCAATTTGTGATGTCTTGAAATCAGGACCTTGAGCGCTTGCACTTAATCTACTTTTCCTGTCCAGGAGCTCTTCCATTTCTTTTACCTGGACCTTTAGCCTTCTATTTTCTCTCTCCAGTCCCTGCTTTTCTGTTTCAAGTATTTCCCTCTTGTCCCATTCTGATGTATTTTCAGCCTGAAGTCTCTCTAGCTGAACACAGAAAACACAGAAAAGCAGTATGTAACATTCGTAATTGCCCGAAGGCCAGGTACCCAGAAAATAACACCTCCACTAAGAAGGTTCATGGATGTGTCCATTTACACAGTTTGTAAAAAGAAAACCCATTTTTTCTGAAAAGTTGAGAACAATACAAAAGTTTTAAGACCAGACCATGCCCTAGATAAATACACCTGTCCTCTTGATTCCTGTGACTATTTCCGTAACCACAGGGATCATGTTTGTCAAAAAAAAATACACTAAGTGAAAAACTGGAGATATTTTTGCCAACAATCTGCAATCAATTGATAAACTTCTCTCAGTTGCAAAGGCACAAAATCATTTCTTGGGCATTTTGGTTGGATGGATGTGGTACATGTATTCATTCATACATTCACTCATTTACTAAGCATTCCGGCACTATGCTAGACACTGCAAATAAAGACAAGTGAATGTAATAAAAATCATCAATGCTGTGATTAAAGTACTATACAATATAGTCAAACTAACCTGAGTGAATGTCCAATTTGATTTTCAGGGAGTAGAGGTTGGCCATATGATTAAAATAGGAAGTTTTTAAAAATTGTTATGTAGAAAAATTAGAAATTATTTTTATATTGTTAGTTTTAAATGGCTTGATGGCAAAGTGTTGGAGAGTGTTATACTATTAGAAAGTAGTTTTCATGACATTTTAAACTCTAAAAGAGAAGCCAACATTAGGAAAATGTTAGACTTCAATAATATCTTTGGAAATGAATTTTGATTCAAAAAGTCTAAAAACTTTTTCATACACATATAATTGTGTCATTATTGTAGAAAATGTTCTGTTCCCAAATCTAAGAGAGTCTCTGGCTTCTAAAAAATAAGAAACTAAAATTACATTCTTGGCACTAGACCTTGTTTATCAATTAAATATAATAAACTAAGGGATCGAGCTTTAGATGGCACGATTTGACATTTGAGGTGGTTGTTTGGGATATGAGGAAAAACAAGTATTTAACAATCCAATTTGGAACATGACATTACTTTAATTATTGAGATTAATGCTTAAATTTTTTGATTAACATCACATCACTTACCAAAATGAAAATAATAACGTTGTAATAAAAAATCACCAACTTAGTGATGAAAAATTAATTTAAGAGGATAAATGTACTCTTGGTCAAGGACAAATATGATGCCATGTCAAGTCTATAAAATTGTAGGCACTTAAAAGCAATTGCTGAAGTCAATTTTATACCTAATAATAGATAACAGGTAGAAATAGGATTTTAATTAAGTTATAGATAGTTTGAATGAATAAACTCTAATTTTTTTTAATTACTTTAATGGTAATAACAAACCTTAAATGCTGATGTGTGATTATTTACTATTTGAAGATTTTTGTTAACATACCAATTATCTGATAAATTTAGGTAAAAAATACACAATCAAAAAAGTAAATTAATAGTGAAAATTGGATCATAAATATTATAAGCCATTTCATTTTGTTTTATTTTACAAAATTCTTCCTTGTCAGACTATTCTTTTCCAAGAATTATATGAAAATCTACTACCTTAAAAGCCATTCAATTTAATCTGTTAAAATGATGAAAGAATGATCATGGGCTATTTTAAGTTTTTAGGGCTTATTATAAGCAATTCTAATAATTGTATAAATTGAAATGGAATTCCATTGATTTGCTTCCAATTATCAACACTTTAATTCTAACTCTAATATACTATGAATTTTAACTAATAGTGGAGACTACTCTTAGGTGAATTTCAGGTCATATAAGAATTATTGAAAAATATTTTCTAAAAATTTTTTAGGAATAAAGTGATTTCTAGAAAACTTTAATGTGGAAGTACAGTCTAACTAGAGTTAACACAAAAATATTTGTGGATTTAATGACCTCCAATTTTATGCATATTAAACATTGAGAAAATATATAAATATCCAACTATTCATCTGTTTAACAAATATTTATTAAGTATCTTTTTGGCACTGGATATACTATTATCAAAATACAAATAATATAAGTACAAATTTTGCAGCATCTCATATAGGAGAAAAACCCCTGTGTGCTATGGGAAAGCCCTCAATAAATCAGGTAAACAGAGGAGGTTATTTGAAGAAACAGTATTTCAGCTGAAACCTTAGGTTTAAGAAGGCAGATAGGAAGAATCAAGGCAAGAGTGCTTCACTAAAGGGAAGTAGGAAATAAATTTGAACACTGTAAGAGGTGAAAGTCCAGTCATGAAGTATTAGGTGTTTGGGAGAGTAAATATGAAAGCAAGTTAAACAAGCAGACACTGATTCTTAAAAGCAAGTGTGACTGCAAGAATAGTTTGAGCTTCTTGTGAAAAAAAAGTAATACTGTGATTATTCCCAAGGATGAAATACTGGGTCATTTCTTTTATTTATATATGTATGTATGTGCTTATTTATACATTTGCTTACTTCCAGTTTTAATGAGATGTGATTGCCATAGAACACGAACATCTTGATACTCTTGAAAGCACATCAATGAGAGATTGCAATGAATGCAATAATTGGAATGTTAAGTTTCATGAATTTATAACCATGGTATTTTGTTCATCAGCCTGGTACCTGACATGTGCTGTCAGTTCCATAAGGACCTGTTGAAGGAAGAAGTACATAATGGCAGTCTCTAGGAAACAGCTCCTCTGTATTTCAATTACAACAACTGGGCACAAAGTGAACTTAAAATAGCGTGTTAGAAGAGCAGGTTCTTCACTCACCATTACCTAACACCAATAGAATTTCTCAGCACATATACTCTTAATTCTTATTGCTACTGTCATAGCTGTACTGCACTTTGTGATAGGTGAACACACTGGAATAAAGAGAGGATTTTCAGTAAAATGACTCAGAGTTGAGTATTCTGTCCCAATTCTTTTTATACTGGGAGCCTCCATTGTTCATTTTAAAATATGGAAAATATTTCCTACAGCCTAGTGTTATAAGGCAGGAATTATTTAGGGGAAATAGTTATTAAACTTTCAAACTCAACACAAATATTTCTTGTCATAAATACATTTTACAAAGAACAAAATATACCAATAGCCATTTCAAATAATGATAGGTGAAAATAGTATATTATTCCGTATAATGTTTTATCAAGATGGTGATCATTTGGTAAATGGACCTTGTCAACTGAGGAAAACCCCAAGAGAATGCATTGAGTGGCATTCTGCCAGCCAGTGAAGTTACTGAAAATCAGTGTGGCTGTTCAGTAATAGATTTGCAAATATTCAGAACTTTCATTTCAGATAATTCAGCTAGAAAACCTCATTACAAGCACTGGGATTTTGGAAGTAAGAGGTAAAAGGCAGGGAGCTTGTTATTTCCCCGAAGTAAAAGATGGTTACCCTTTTACTGAGGACCTAATATATTCCTAGTAAAGAGCTGTATGGGTTATTTCTTATCCTTACAGTAAGCCTGTAAGTTCATATGTGCTACACATGAGGAAACTGTTTTTTTTTTTTCTTTTTAGGGCCACACCTGTGGCATATGGAGGTTCCCAGCCTAGTGATCAAATTGGAGCTGTACCCTCTGGTCTACACCACAGCTCACAGCAACATCGGATCTTTAAGCCACTGAGTGAGGCCAGGGATCAAACCTGCATCTTCATGGATGCTAGTCAGATGCGTTTCCACTGAACCGCGATGGGAAATTTGAAATCAGGGTTCTAAGAGTAGAAGTAATTCTCAAGGTGGGCAAAGCATCCAAGCTGTGGTTCCCACAAAGTTCCTCTCTGATTCCAATCCTGAGTTCATTCCACCTGTAGCAGGCTAATAGATAGCCAGGGATGTAAGCGTATCCCCATCCATGGCGACCACCACATTCTGAATCCATTTTACTATGCTAGAGCAAAAGTGTTGTTCATATTTTGATATATTTTGGAGATTTTGGTCTTTGTCTCAACCAGCAAATTAATTTAGAGGAGAGATAATTCTGTAAACTCACCTTCAAAAGTCTGGCAACTGAAACAACCTAAAGGCAATGTACCTATTACAGGAGTCACCCCACCCCCCATATTTTTAATACTCTTCTAACTATGACTTTAAATCATGTAGTAGAATTTGAATAAATTCTAAATTAAAGTCTACTTCCCTCCTGACCACTGTTAATAACTCACTTCCTCTTTTGCCAGAAGTCAACAGAGCAATGAATGATTTTAATAATGGGTAATGCCACGTGTATTTTAGTTGCTTTAATTTCATATAAAATCCTTGGAGAATTTCTAGAAGATCCCCAGAACTAATGTGCAACAGAAATGACTGCCAAACAAATAAAGGAAGAGCGAGCCATTGCAAAAAATTAATCCAGATGCAGTCACTAAACTCTTAACAGAAACTAACTCAAAGTGGAACACAGACCTGAATGGAAAGAACAAAATAATAAAACTCATAGAAGATAGATGGCCTAGGAGAAAATCTAGGTGAACTTTAGACACATCACTAAAGGCATGATCCATAAAAGAAATAATTGATAAGCTAGACTTCATTAAAATTAAAAACTTCTGGTCTGGAAAGACAATGTCAAGAGGATGAGAAGATAAGCCCCAGACTAAGAAAAAACATTTGCAAAACATATCTGATAAAGAATATTTTGTTATCCAAAACAGACCAATAACTATTTAAATTCAACAACAAAAAAAACAAACAACCCAATTAAAAATGGGCTCAAGATCTATGAATAACAGTCATCTCACCAAAGAAGATATACAGATAGAAAATAAGCATATGAAAAGATGCTTCATATCATATGTCATCAGGAAAATGCAAATAAAAACAATGAGATATAGCTATATACCTGTTAGAATGACCAAAATACAAAACACTGACACCAAATGCTGGAAAAGATGTGGGACAATAGGAACATTCATTCATTGCTAGTGGGAATGCAAAATAGTACAGTTATGTTAGAAAAGTTTGGCGATTTCTTACAAAAGTAAACATACTCTTACCAAGCTATCTAGTAATCATGCTCCTTTGTATTTAGCCAAAGGAGTTGAAAACTTATGTCTACACAAACACCTGCACACAAATGTTTATGACAGATTTATTCATAAATGCCAAAATTTGAAGCAACCAGGATGTCCTTCAGTAGGCAAATGGATACATAGTGGTGTGTCCAGACAATGGAATATTATTCAGCACCGCAAAGCAATGAACTATCAAGCCATGAAAATATATGGAAGAAGTTTAAGTGCATTATGACTAGGTGAAGAAACCAACCTGAAAATGCTATTTACTGTATGATTCCATCTATATGACATTCCCCAAAGGGCAAAATTAGAGAAACAGTAAAAATATTAGTGGTTGACAAAAGTTGCAGGGTAGGGAAAAGGGAAGATGAGGATAGAGAAGGATGAATAGATGGAGCACAGAGGATTTTTAGGGCAGTGAAAATACCCTGTATGATGCTATAGTGATAGATACACATCATTACACATTTGTCCAAACCCATATGATGTACAGCACCAATAGTGAACCTTAATGTAAACGATGGACTTTGCAGGTCAATGAAGTGTTAATGGGGTTTCACTGGTTGTAACAGATGTACCACTTTGTGGTGGGTGGTGATGATGAGGGAGACTCTGGTGGAAGATCATATGGGAGATCTCTGTACCTTCTCCTCAATTTGCGGTGAACCTAAAACTTCTCTAAAAAGTAAATGCTCATAAAAAAATTCAAAGAGAAACTTTTTATATTTTGGATGCTCATCTTTTACCGTATACATGTTTTGCAAATAATTCCTCCTCATTTTTAGCTGTGTTTTAACTATCTTAGCAGTGTCCTTCACATAGTAAAAGTTGTAAATCTGTATAAAGTCAAAATCTTTTTTTTTGTAAAAAAGGAATGTCAAACTTGTATCTCAGATGGAACATGAATCAAAAGCAATGCAAAGACATTTTAAAAGGACGGTGCATCTATGTCTACATGAGTCAATATATGTTATGACAAAAGAATGACAAGAGAAATGTATTTATTTATGCCCCAGTAGAGAATACTTATACATTTCACAAGCAAAACTCTAAATGGTTATTTTTGGACCCTTGATTTTGCAATAGCAAGGAGGTCTCAAAAATTCTTAACAGTGTTCCAAAATTCATCCGCAAATATTTTCCTCACTTCTGTGTAGAAGTTAATAATCATCTATACATATCCTAGTGATGCTATTAAGATAAAAAATATGAATGAAGATATTTTTATTATCCAAATGATACTTGTTTTATGCGTGTGTCCAAAACAGCCAGAGAAAAGCTTTAACATAAAACCGAAACTATGAAAATAAGCTTTTATGCAACTCTGATATGCTGCAGTGGATTTCCTATAATCTTGGCAAGGCGTGAAACTTTACAGAAGTAATACTTACAGAATTTGAGAAGTGAAACACAATAGAGGTTTTAAAATGTAGATCTTGTTCCCTTGATAATAGGAGCCAGAGGTTTACATATGATATGTATAATAGGATTTGATTTTGCCATGCACTAACTACAACCCCATGTGCTCTACCACTAAGAAAAATTATGTAAACATAAAATGCTTAACAAAATCTGCATTAGGAAATTAAGCAACCCATAAAGGACAGACCCTATTTATTTCCAAAATCTCCCCTAAAAGTAATTTTAAAAGTAGACAAACTATCTTGGCCCAGGAATGGTCTCAGAGATTCTGATAGCTCTCAGTGTCTAAAGAACATGAAATCTGATGATGCTGTCTAAAGCAAGGTTTTCCACTCAACTGAGATCATGTTTGTGTTAATGCATATATTTATTTTTTCTAAAGGATTAACAACCATTTTAATTAGAAGTTATATTGAGTAATGGTATTGTACTCTAATGGTTCAGACAAAATAGAAAGTTAACTTTCATTATTAGCACTGAGCTATCAAGAAGGGAAAAGTACATAGTACATGATTTATAAGAGGGGAAATAGTAGAAAAGGAGATGGCAGAGTGAATTAGATTAGTGGATGATGATAAAAATGAAATAGTGGCAAAAGTGTTAATGAGAACCCTCTAAATCACCACCTTATGTCAAAAATGACTTAGTGTAACAATTTTATGTTTTAATGCTGCCTTTTTAATATCTGGTTTTGGGGGAAATTTGACAAAAATATATTGATGAATTCTTTCAAAAATAGTGAAAAATATTAGTTTGTCTTGTTGATCAAACCAAAATCACAAAATCTCTTTAAGCATTAAAATTTGATTGTTCATTAAGAAGATTAATATCATAATGAGGAAGTTAATTCCTTCCATTCATCTTTAATCTAAAGTCAGTATTTTTTTTAATGGCTGCCCCACAGCATATGGAAGTTCCTGGGCCAGGGATTGACTCTGAGCCACAGCTGCAGCAACACCAGATCCTTTAACCCACTGTTCCAGGCTGGGGATCGAACTGCTGCAGTCAGATTCTTAGCCCACTGCATCACAGCAAGAACTCCTTAAAGTCAGTATTTTTTACTGGCTTCTAACGACAAGTCTGTTGAGAGATGACCTGTCTACATGTGAATAGCTCTAAGTCTGGTCTCTTATTCTGTTGTTTCTTTGGTCTAACAATCACTGCATAAATACTACTCTATTTATAACATGTATATATTTATAAATACATTTTTGCTGGTGTATACATATTTAATTGATCTTATATCCAGCAGTATCTCTAACCTCTCATGAATTATATTTTGAAAATTATTTTGTGTTTTCTAAATAGATAACCACATCATTTGTGATCACTACAATTTTATATCTTTCTAATTCTTATAACTTTAGTTTTCCTCTTTTGTTGAACTACCTGGAATCTAAACAGAATTTTAAAAAGAAAGGGCTACCCTACTAACACTTAGTAATTAAATAAAATATTTGCTCTAAAAATTTGTAACTCTTTTCAGGTTTTAAAGTTCACTTTGAGTCCTAGTATGCTAAAATGTCTTTCCCCATAATCATGTATTGAGATGCAGCAACTGTTTTTTAAGTAACCTTGGAGATAATGACATAATTGATTTTTTCTGCGCTTTGTTTACTGTGCTGACTTACATAATAAATGATCTAATGTTAGAGTACACCCTGCATTCCTGTGACAAATCAAATTATTTATTCACCATAAAATTAAGACTATTCGTATTTGGGAAGTTCTCACTGTGGCACAGAGGAAACAAATCTGACTAGTATCTATGAGGATACAGGTTCCAACCCTGGCCTGTCTCAGTGGGTTGGGACACCAGCATTGCTATGGTTCTGGTGTAGACTGCAGCTGTAGCTTCTATGCTGCAGGTGTAGCTCTAAAAAAAAAAAAAAAGAAAGAAAGACTACTTGTATTTGGTTAACATTTCTGCCACTATATTTATGTGTGAAATTTACTATAATCTCTCTTGTTTAGATGAGCCCTGTCTAGATGTAGTATAAGGATTAAATTAATGTAATGGAAAGAACTGGGACATTTTCCCTCTTTTTTTCTCTTTTCTAGGAGATGTCCTATAAAATTGGAATTATCTACTCTGAATGGTATAACTTAATCATAAAGCATTCTGTTGCTAGAGTTTTATTATTAAAAGGTTTTTAATTCATTAATTTTTAATTTACTTTATTTAATGTTATAATTGATTCAGGCTTTCTACTTTTACAAGAGTCATGCTGGGTAAGTTATATTTTTGGTCAATAATTCATTTCATGTAAGATTTTATTTTTATTAACCTCATCTCTTCACAGCGGTTCCTTATCTTTGTAAATCTCTGCTCTATCTAAAACTGTGTCCCTTTTTTATTGGTAATGTTTTCTAATTATAGCTCTTAATTAATTTTTCCTGAATTGAATAATTTTTTTTCAAAGAACCAACTTCTAACTTTGCTATCTCTATAGTAATTTTTTGTATCTTATTATTTCCTAATGTTGACTTTCCCTCTTTCTTTTGTCTTTGTTATTGGGTTATTCTGGGTACTTCAACAAGCAACACTTTATATATTTTTTTGCAATGTGTAATTATTTTTTTCCATTATAGCTGGTTTACAGTGTTCTGTCAATTTTCTACTGTATAGCATGATGACCCAGTTACACATACATGTATACATTCTTTTTTCTCACATGATCATGCTCCATCTTAGGTGACTAGACATAGTTCCCAGTGCTACACAGCAGAGTCTCATTGCTTATCCATTCCAAAGGCAATAGTCTGCATCTATTAACACCAAGCTCCCAATCCATCCCACTCCCTCCCCCTCCCCCCGACAACTACAAGTCTATTCTCCAAGCCCATGATTTTCTTTTCTGTGGAAATGTTCATTTGTGCCATATATTAGATTGCATATATAAGTGATATCATATGGTATTTGTCTTTCTCTTTCTGACTACTTCACTCAGGATGAGAGTCTCTAGTTCTTTCCATGTTGCTACAAATGACATTATTTTGTTTTTTATGGCTGAGTAGAAGCAACACTTTAAATTGGCATTTAAAATGAAATACATTTAATACAGGGAAAACATATAAAAGATAATGGGAAGGGAGTCAGGAAAGGCAGAGAACAGTCAGATTATGACCAGGACTGACTTTGGGTAACAGAGAGACAGAGAAGGAAGGAGAGTTGTGTCCAGTCATCTCAGGCATTGGTACCTGCCAAGGAAAGGTAGGTGAGGCTGCAGAGGAGCTTTTGAGTCAAAGTCACCAGTAAGAAGGGTTGTATCTTACAGAAACAAGGAGGCCTCTCTCTGGCTGGGAGCGGTCTATGAGATTTCATTGCCTGGATTTCAGAGCACAGCAGCTGGGGTTCTGGGTTAATTACACTTCCTGTAATTGAGATCCAAGAAGCACTTTCCCACGGCAGACATAACTGTTTCCTGATATAGTCACTGATGTTATAAATATCCCTGCATTTTGCAGCATCCCTCAAGACTTTAGTTTTTATCTTTCAGTCTGAAATTCCATTAAATTTCTTTCTTTGACCTATTTTACTTAGATGCCTGTTACCCAATATCCAAAGAAATGAGTTCCTTAAAGTTTTTTCTATAATCAATGCTATAATAAATGACAAGCTATGGTCAAAAAATAGCATCCTTTGGGGATCACATAGTTCAGAACATGACCACTGACTAAATCTCTATTTCTCCAAACAGTGGATGAAAGAAATAAAATCATCTAGTCCATGAATATAACTTAAAGACAGTGTAATAGAAACATTGATTCACCTGCAAGAGGGAAAATACATAGCCAAGAGCAGCAGAGGACTCTCTGGGGATCATGTGGGAGCAGAGTCAGATGGGAATTGTGCAGATGAGAGAACACCAATCAGGGTGGACTCCCTGCAAAGGGAGGCACATTGCTCACAGAGGGAAATACTAACAATGGATTTTAGACCTGGAGGATCAGAACTGGACGCTAGCTTCTAAGTATTTTGTCACTTAAAATGTTGGAGTTTCCGGAGTTCCCGTCATGGCTCAGTGGTTAACGAATCCGACTAGGAACCAAGGGGTTGCGGGTTCGATGCTCAGTGGGTTAAGGATCCAGTGTTGCCGTGAGCTGTGGTGTAGGCTGCAGACGTGGCTCAGATCCTGTGTTGCTGTGGCTCTGGTGTAGGCCAGCAGCTACAGCTCCTATTCGACCCCTAGCCTGGGCACCTCCATATGCCGCAGGAGCGGCCCAAGAAATGGCAAAAAGAAAAAATAAAAAAATAAATAAATAAATAAAAATGTTATATTCACCAAGCTGTATTAGTAGGCACCTATGAAACCAAGGTATTTTGAACACATCAAATATAGTCAAATACAGAACACATCAAATCATATTCCTAGTGAGTATGTTATGCTCAGTTACACCCTCCTTCTATCTCGATTTTTTTTTCTTTCAACCTCACAGAAGGTTAAACTAGAAGATGCTCTTCTTCTTGATAGGTATTTTCTCCTCCCCTCATCCATTTAACCAACAGCCATTTGGGAGGCACCTACTAGTAGCCAAGCACTGTTGCAGAATGAGGGTAAGATCTCCACTATCTAAAATGACAAGGCTCTGCTTTACCCTTTATGACACATCCATATTAACCTGGGATTTTGGCAGAGGAAGAGAATGCGACTGCTCTCTTAGTTTAAGGCACATTTTTCCAGAAGGTCTCTGTTAATATGAAAACATGTTTTCCAAGGGAAGCATTTTTGAGGATGACAGTAGGAAAGTTCTAAATCAAATATCTCTAGGGAGTTCCCTTGTGATACAGTGGGGATCCTTAGCTTGTGCTGTCACTGCAGTGGCTTAGGTAGCCACTATGGTGTAAGTTCCATCTTGGCCAGGGAAATTTCACATGCCCATGGGTGTGTCCAAAAATCAATCAATCAATCAATCAATCAATCAGTCAAATGCTTTTAGAATAAAACAGAATGTTTCTCTTTACTGGAGATTTAGATCTTGATTCAGTGCAACTATACTATAACAATTTTAGAAAAGCAGTTTTGAATTTAAAGCACTGAGAGGAATAATTGATATAACAAGAAACTGGAAATAGCATAGTAATATGATTTGCTAAGTTCACTTTTTGGCCCCATGGAAAGCAGTAAACAGGATCTTGAAAGAATTGTACAGAACTTGTGGGCTAAAAGACCAGGAAAAATCCCAAATGCATGCCTGTGACCCAAAGGGGATAGACCTGGAAGACATCATAGTGGAGGTCTTAGGTCTCTTGAGGACATCATGAAACACTAGGTGCCTTGAAGTTGGCACTAAAATGTTCAGGGTTTTCTAAAGAGGTAGGCTGGTCCTGAGACAAATTAACATTTGAGAGTTTTGACTAACAGTTTCTCCTATTACCACTCACATCACAATCTTTGGTAGACTGTTTTCTACCCAACCAAAATTAGTGATAAATTTATAGTTAAAGAAACTAAATCTCATATTGTAATTAAATCATCAATCTAACTTAGCTATAAATCTAACTTTCCAAAGACTAGCCACTAGGAAAAGCTATTGCTATTGAGACATCTGAACAAAAACATTTTAAATACTTTATTCCACTCCATGTAATTCAAACCCCTTTTTGAAAAAACAGAATCTGTTACTCAAAGCACTGAATACTTCCTGGATAAATGAGCACAGGCTTTTATCCATTATTGAATTTTATATTTATCAGCTTTCTGCAACTTCAAGACAAGTGACAGGTTTCATCTTGGTAAATTGGACTGTTTAGATTTATATTTGTCTAAATGACCAGAATGCATACCCATGTGTGACAGCTTGATTTTCACTTTTCCCTGAATATTATTTTTTTCCCTAATGGTTTACTCATATCAAATATCTTTTTATAGATTTTTTTTTCCCTGAGTTTGGTCGATATGAACTCAGAATGTGCCAGAATGCTTAAATCCATATCACTGACAGACTTTCAAATTAACCTGCTTGCAACCATCAATATCCCTTTTGAAAATTATATAACCGTTTCTGATACATTCATAGTATTCTCAGCAATCCTAACCCTCTTTGCAGGAATATGTAAAGTCAATAAGAGGTATGAGTCACAAGAGATTTAAATCAATTCAAATCAACACCTATTGTGACAATCTCAGAAAACTAAATTATGATGGCACTGAATTTCTAATTAAACAACACCCTTCTCATTAAAGAAATTTCTATTTAAGTATGGCAGTAAAATTAAAATCTCAGGTGTCTCTTCATTTAGAATTTCTAACTTGAGGTCAACTCCCCAGCATCACGCAATTAACTACATGATTTTTGATGAACCCTGTTTCCCTCGCTGAAGACTATTCTCTGAGGGCAGGTCCATTTCTACTTTGGACACCACTGAATTACTGGATCCTAACACAGTAGGGAATAAAATTTATTTGCAGAACTGAAAATTGGATGTATATTTTTTGAAAACATATTCTCTTTTTTAAACAGAGAACAAAATAACTCTCTGCCCTCTGTACTCCCTACCTTACCCGGACAATGAAATTGCTCCACATTAGACTATGTTGCTCTTCTGATCAAAATATCTTCCCAAATCAAATAATTCCTGGTATCTATAGTTGAGTAAGAGGGAAAGGAGGAATTTTTGCTTTACTATCAATATCCTAATATTAAAAAAATAAATTTTCACTGTATTATCCTACTCAACAGAAATACTCTAAAGTTTTCACAGGTCAGAACATCCTTTTTTTTATGTTTATTTCCTAGTAATACTGCCATTTATAGCTGTCTTCACCTGCTACTCCCTTTATCACATATAACTCTTGGCTGTACCTTTCCTCTTTTCCTGGCTGGGGGCTGTTCATCTTCCACATCTCATCCTCGACATCTTTCCTATGAACTCACATAGATCACCATACTTCACCCATCAAAGGACATAACACACTGTACTTAACTATCTGGGTTGGTTTATTTGTTTTCCAGTGTGGCCATCACTCTATCTGATTCTTAGGATCCTCAGTGTTTAATTCCCGTAAGTACCAAGCACCTTGGAGATGGTTGATAAGTATTTGATGAATAATGATTGAATAAGACAATGAATGAATGAGCACATGAACTATTTATTCTGTTGCCTTGCTTCATTTTTCACTTCACTATCATTTTGTCTATGCAGAGAGAATCCAGTTGGTACACACATGGAGAAAAGTTCCTTTAAACCCCAACAATAATATAATTTCTGTGTGTGAAAAAAAAATGTATGTTACAAAATGTTTATGTTCTATATTGCATAAGCAAAATAAAGAGGACTACCTATATAATCACAAGTTAAATTTGACATGTTACCCATCTGGGACTTTTTTCTTAATTAGGAAGCAGAATTTTAAAAGTAAGTAAATATAGACATTCTGAAAGAGAGAAAAATGAATACACTTGGTTCCTTCTATTTATGTCATATCGTATTCAATTAAGATTAGGAAGAACAAGAAATCATTTAAAAAGCATTCTCTTGTACTATGGGAAAAGATTTTAATCCCAAAAAGTATCAGAGATAATGTGTGTCAAGGGCATGGGGAGGGGGAAACTAATCTAGAACCGGAAGAGCCCACTGTGAGTAAGTCACTAACATCAGAAAGGGAATCTGTGAAAGGAGGGACTAGACTATACCTATAGGTTCTTTCCAGCTCAAGGCTTTCATGGTCTTTGTCCATATAATCATCAAAGATTTGCCTAATCATCAAAGCAAGAGAGAGATTTGTAAGACATTTGGTGATTCAGGAATGGGAAAGATATCCTACTTTTTTGGAAGATCTTACAGTTTAATTTTGGAGCCAAAATATTAGATTATTCCCACTAAAATGGGCATCATCAAATATTTATTGGAAGTCTATTTGGCTCCAGAAACTCTGGTCAATGCATTTTTTCTATAACATCTTAAACTCCAAAAAGTTCAGCTGAGAAGAAGAGGTATACATTCACATAGTATTCTGAAGTCTTTATGGGACAAAACAGAATTATCTACCATGTTACTAATATAAAATCCTGGATTGTCATTCCCATATAGGATGTACTAAATGAAATTTGAATGATGGGTGTGGGGGGACATGTTTCTTGCATACCTGATACATACACACACATAATGTACTTTGCATTTGCAGATGAATTCATCCTTTAGATGAGCTGTTACTGAAACATCATTTTTCAGATAATCAAACAGATTCAGAAAACCTATGTAGTCTATAGGAAGTTAGCAAAGCAGTGATGGATAAGAACTTGGATCCATGACTCTCAGCTTCCAAAAATGGAAATAAAATGAGGGATGCATATTTTCAGAGGAGTTATATAGAAAGGGTGGAACTTATCATACATACTGAGAGGAGACTGAGATTTTTAATTGAATTTTTTTTAAGGGCTGCAGGTGTGGCTTATGGAAGTTCCCAGGCTAGGGGTCAAATCAGAGCTACAGGTGCTGGCCTATAGCACTGCCAGATCTGATCTGTGTCTGTGACCTACACCACAGCTCTTGGCAATGCTGGATCCTCAAACTACTGAGTGAGGCCAGGGATTGAACCTGCATCCTCATGGCTCTAGTTGGGTTCATTTCCACTGAACCACAATGAGAACTCCTAATTGAATTTTTACTTTGTGATAATTATACATGCTAAACCAGTTGTAAGAATTGATCAGAACAGGAGTTCCCATTGTGGCTCAGTAGGTTAAGAACCCGACTAGTATCTATGAAGATGTGGGTTCAATCCCTGGCCTCACTCAGTTAAGGATCTGGTGTTGCTGTGGTTGTGGTATAGGCCAGCAGCTGTAGCTCTGTAGCTCTGATTTGACCCCTAGCCCCAGAATTTCCATATACCCCAGTGTGGCTGTAAAAAAGAAAAAAAAAGAAAAGAGAAGAAATGATCAGAATAAATCCTATGCACCCTTTATCCAGTTTTCCCCAATGATAACATCTTGCAACTTTACTGTTGCTTAACCCAATGTCAATAATATAGTCAAAATACAGGCCATTTCCATCACAACGAGGATGCATTATGTTGCCATTTCATAGCCACACACGATCCTCTCCCAGCACTCCTTAATTACTGGTTACCACTCATCTACTCTCCATTTCTAAAATTTTATCATTTGAATACCATAATATAAATGGAATAATGGGCTATGTCATCTTTGGGGATTGGTATTTTTCAATCAACATGCTTCTCTGGCAATCCATCCACATTGCTGCATGGATCAAGAAATCATTCCATTTTCCTGCTGAGGAGTATCATGGTTGTAATGCTTTATTTAATTATTTACCCATTGAAGGTAGCATTCTTGCATTCAAGTTTTGGCATTTACAAACAAACTACTTTAAAGATTCCTGTATATGATTTGTGTGGATATTAGTTTTCATTTATCTGAGAGAAATGCCCAGGAATGCTATTTCTTATCACATAACAGCTGCTGTTTGGGAACCCCCCCCAAGTTGTTTTCCAATTTTGTTGTATTATATACATTTCCTGTAGCAAGATGGGGATCCAATAGCTCTACATCCCATACATCTATGGTCAACTTATCTACCACAAAGGAGGCAGGAATACACAATGGAACAAGAATAGAATATAAATGTGTAGATAGGTGAGAAAAGCAGAAAACAGAAAATAAGAAATTAAAATTCCTGAAAGTTTAAAACTGAAGTGTTGGTGATAGTTTATCCAGTATTTATTAAAAAAAAAAAACTATTTACTTTCACTTAGAAAATGTCTGTCCCCAAAAGTTTGGCCTAAACAATGTAAAATGAGTGTTTCCTGATTATGAGTTTGCTTTCAAGCAGCAACCAGACTGTAGAAAGAGGTAATGATTTCTTCACTCAGGACACCAGTTTATTTCCATTCTAATAAACTGTCATCTCCAGTTCAAGAGGTTTTGATCTTAAACGTGGGGAAAAGATCAAATCCATCCATTATGCATATGCATATATGCATATGTTGAGACATATTCATTTATCAAATGACTTCCCACTCAGAGAATTCACCTTATTACACATTGGCCAAGAGAGTCAATTATTTAAATCCTCTGAGGTCTTTTTTTTTTTTTTTAATCACAGCTGCATTTTGAATTTCTTTGATCAATCAGGTTTCCAAAATAGGAAGATCATCATCAAACTACTGAAAGAGACTGGGCAAATTAAGAAATAAATAATATACACTCCTCATATGGAAACAATACTGTTATCAAATTGGTGGGTGTTAGTAACAAAGAATTTTTAAAATTTTCCATGATATGTGGGGACCATCATTGGTTAGAAAATTGTGACATATGAAATGAAAATACTATTTTTAAAAATTCCAATAATATTGTCTAAAAAGTTATCACATTTCTAGAGTCCTTGCTTCAGTGAACTCACAGGATGAGGACAGCGTGGCAATGTCAGGTACTGACTACTGGCAGCATGTGGCTTCAGGATTCAACTCATGAACTGGATGACCCTTGGTAAATTGCCTAACCTGCTGAACAATCTGAGCCTCAGTGTACACCTCTCAGAAATCGGAACTGCAACAAGCAGGGCCCTGTGGGGCTATTGGACACAAAAGCCTTTCTATGTCCCCCACTTATTCTTTTCAGAAAAGGGCCTCATTCAGCCTCCATGGCCTTCCCTGAGTTCCAATGGGCAGGTTCAGACAGTTGCTCATTGGGGAAGGGAGTGGATGCAAAGACAAGGGAGGAAGAGTTAGGCAAGAATAGTACAGCCTTGGGACAGGATCCTGGTTCCCTCTCAAGGGATACACATAACAACATAAGCATCTTATACACCTAAGAGAAAAGCTATATTCCTTATACTTCTTTTAGAAAGGAATACTTTAAAATTGAACAGCTTGGAGCCCTTCCTTGCACTTCTCCCTGGCTTAATTGCACCCTAAACACAATCACCCATAAGCTAAAGATTAGGCACCCTGAGTACAATTGCCTGTGGGTTAAAGATTATTAGTACATGATGTTTTTTAGGAAATGTCCTAGTTTGTTCTGATCTCTGATAAATATGCCCTTTCTTCAGGTATTGTTATTCTAGGCAATAAACCAGAAGACCACCACCAGGATCATGCCGAGATCTCCTGATGACTTTGAGGATGACAAAGATTCCCTCAGAAAAGAAGAATGCCCCAACCCTGATTCTTATCTGAAAC
Source organism: Phacochoerus africanus (assembly GCF_016906955.1). Taxonomy (NCBI): domain Eukaryota; kingdom Metazoa; phylum Chordata; class Mammalia; order Artiodactyla; family Suidae; genus Phacochoerus; species Phacochoerus africanus. The sequence goes on from NC_062545.1 coordinate 156,138,706, forward strand.
TGTTTTTCTCCTTTTAGACTATAAAACTCTCCGCATTTCTTCTCCAAAGGAGGGCATGGGCTTTAAGGCATCAACCTGCTGTGGCCTCCTTTGCCTGGCAAAGCAATAAAAGCTATTTTTTTTCCTCCTTCACTCAAAATAGTCTCCACATTTCTATTCAGCCTTGGTGGACAGAGGCCAAGTTTTGGCAACAGAACTAAATGAGAACATAGGTAAAAGATTATCTCAATAATATCTGAAGATATTTTATAAACTTGTCTCAAGGTAAGTTCTCTAAGATTCTTACAATTAAATGTAGCTAGGAATACACAGATCATTAGGGTGCTAAACTATTAAATGAGATTTTATATTTCAATGGCCCAGCAATATGTATGTGATATATATATACATATATTAGGTTCTCAGTAATGTTAGCTATTATAATAAACATTACACCAATAAAAATGAGCAAACAACCAAAAGTGTATGTTTAAGTCAATAAAATACAAATTAAAATGATCTTTTTGACTTAGCTAGGAAAATATTAAAAACAATAATATTCTCTTGGCTGTAGAAGGAGCATGTTTATACACTGTAGGTGAGTGAGAATGTAAATTGATATACTTTTTCTAATGAACAATTTGGCAGTCTGTGAAAAAATAAACATTATTTGAAAAAGCTATAAATTTATTTCTAGGAATTTACCCTGAGCCATTTTTAAATGTCTAACGATGTATGTGCATGTGCATGTTTACTGTAGTGTTGGTTATATATCTAAAAATAAAAGTAAACTGATTTTTTAAATAGATTATCTTTTAATTAAATTATGGTGCAATCACCTAATGACTTTTATGCAAACCAAAAATCATGATATGATTTTAAGACCTAAACACAACCAGTGCAAATAATGTCAACAGAGTGGTTACATCTTCCAAGGAAAGGAGGTAGCTTCTGTGCTAATTTAAAATTTAAATGAACCCATATACTCATACAACACACACACACTCACTGTTTCAATAAGATATAGCTGCGGACTTATGCCAGAGCCATAGCAACACCAGATCCTAACCGCATCTGTGACCTATGCTGCAGCTTGAGGCAATGCTGGATCTTTAACCCACAGAACAAGGCCTGGGATTAAACCCATATCCTCAGGGATACTAAATTGGGTTCTTAACCCACTGAGCCACAATGGGAACTCCTTCTATAAGAATTTGTCCCAATATTTGTCTTCTTTTCAACAAAAACTTTTCTGCAATTTAATTCAATTTTATATACAGCATTCAAGTGCATACAGTAAAAGACATAGCCAATTCACATCTACATTTGCTTTCAGAATTCAGTGCTTCACTAATTTCAAAATAGCAAAATCATGTATCATAGTGCTTGAATGTATTGTGGTAGAGTTCTTTAGGTGGGTGAAATGTTTGTATCCTACTTTAAGAAACATAATTGCACTCTATGGATGTGAAATAGCTTATTCAAATGAGTCTCAGAACTTTTCATTACACCAAACTTAAAACGGTTGTACATCAGAGAGCCTGTATTGCATGACTCCCAAAGTGTCCTGAAAATGATGATATAAGACAACTTTTGAGGAGAGTAATAACAGCCATATGTACCTTCTTCTGTATCTGCCTCTAATTCCTAAATACACCTGTATACAACCTGGTGTACAATGCTTAATTGAAATGCTTCTCAGATCTCTGGGGCAAGGAAAAGTGGTACCCATCCTCATGGTTTGGTTCCTCTTAGAAAACAAAAGCTTTAAGAATCATCGGTTTTTCCCTTTGACTTAATTGTTAGGAAGAGTAGTTCCCAACAGTTGAGTCTTTCTCATCATAGATCTCTCTACATGCCCTCCTCAGCCTTATAGGACTTATAGCTGATGGGGAAAGGGAAGAGCTAATTGTCCAGAACATCTCAGCTAATTCCCAAGAGTAAAGTGCTCTTCCAGACAATTTTTCCCCTGACATGTGCAATCTTTTCAAAACTCTTGTGTGGTAACTAGTATTACTCTTATGTCCATTATTACAGTTTGTTTAGAGACTCAGAGAGGCTTAAGGGGTTGATCAGAATGAAGTAATTAGTAGGTGATGGTGCCAATTTGCCCCCAAATCTAGACATTTTCCATTGCACTATGTTCCTCTGATAACAAACATACTGTGGTATAAATTTATGCTTATCTAATATAAAACATACCTTGGTGTGAATTCATCTTTACAGACCTTTATAAGGAAGAAGTCTTCTAATACAAATTACTTTTATCTCAGCTTATATTTTCTAACTTATTTCCATTTCCTAAATTGTTCCTATACATTTGTATCTAAGACATCCTCCAGAATTACCTGTTACAAAATATATAATTTCTGACTTCCTACTTCTATGCACTAACACAATGTTCTATAAAGTGCAAATAATTCTACCTCCTCCTATTTCTAAGGATGATAATTCCTCCTTTATCAATAAGACAAAGAAAATAGCATGTACAGTCTGTAAAAATTAATTTGCTGTTGGTGGTGGTGGGAATGGAAAATAGACGTTTCCATGACTTTACTCAGCACACCTGTAAGAGAGGAATTAACTACAACAAAAGTGAGGTTGTTCTGTCTACTGCTAGTTGCCAACAGCCTTGCTAATTCAACTATGAACTGTATGTAACAAATCTTGCAAGTCATTGTTCCTGATATTTATAGCACATGATATCCAGAAACATCATAAAAGCAATACTTTTAATAAGTATTTATTTAGAGAAAGACATATCATCTTTGTGAGTATTAGTCAAATAATTTGTCTTTATAACATTCAGATAATTCAGATGTAGTGTTGAACCAATATCATTCCACAGCATTTTAAATCAGATGTAAACTGACATATTAGTCTTGATTTTCAGCAGCATTCTTTTTCACAAAGCAACCAATGTCTACTCAGTTGTACTTCTTAGAACAGTATATCATTTAATAACCTTCAGATATGTTTTAGTACATCACTCTTTACCCAGTATCTTACCTCTGCTCTTAACTCATAAATCACTCTGTCATTGCGGTTCTGGGAGCTTGATCCTTCCTTTATATCTCCTGATAAGTCTTCTATTTCATTTTTATGTTGACCATGAAGAATGTTAAACTAAAAAAGGAAATTAAAGTTATAATCAACCTCTGTATGACATTACAAGGGTTGGTTCCAGAATAACTCACATTAGCCTTTCATTTTGCTTTTATTTGTTTTCCTGTGTGGAGTCTGATAGGTTTTGTTGTTGCAGTTGTAATTATTATAGTTGAACCATTTTTTTTTAACACTTGTATTCGAAAAATCTTAAATTGTTGGAAAACAAATCAGCAAATTGCCACTATTCCAAATTCACCAATTGAAAACTGGGTAAAGCTTGGTTACTTCCACAGATTCCTGATAGTTGATACATTGGATTCTAAACTAATTCAATGAATCTTGATCTTTTAATGTTGAATATTAGTACCACGATGCCTTTTGTAATCCTACTTATGCCTATTTTCTATGAAGTAAATAAATAAAATAATAAATAATAAAAAGATAGTTATAGAGAAATATCAGAGCAATGGGAAAAAAGAACATCTTCTAATGCGAGATCTGGTAAAATGCAAACTGAACAACCATAAAAAAACTGTGAGTAAATTGCCATAGAAAACACTGCAAGAAAACAGTATAAATAAACTCTGGCACATCCAGACAATAGATTATTGTTCAGAACAAAAAAGAAATGACAATATAGTATTGGAAGTACTAGCCACAGCAATCAGACAAACAAAAGAAATACAAGGTATTCAAATTGGAAGAGGTAAAATTGTCACTCTGTGGAGATGACATGATACTATATATAGAAAACCCCAAGGACTCAACCCCAAAACTACTCGAACTGATAAACAAATTCAGCAAAGTAGCAGGATATAAGATTAAAATTCAGAAATTAGTCACATTTTTGTATACTAACAATGAAAGAGTAGAAAAGGAATCCAAAAATACAATAACATATTGCACCCCAAAAAATCAAATACCTGGGAATAAACTTGACCAAGGACGGGAGAGATTTATATGCTTAGAACTATAAAACATTCATCAAGGAAAGTGAAGAGGATTCAAAGAAATGGAAAGATATTCCATGCTTCTGGGTGGGAAAAATTAATATTGTAAAAATGGCCATACTACCCAAAGCAATCTACAGATTCAATGCCATCCCTATCAAATTACCCATGACATTTTTCACAGAACTAGAACAAACAATCCAAAAACCTATATGGAACCACAAAAGACCCAGAATGGCCAAAGCAATCCTGAGGAACAAAAACCAAGCAGGAGGCATACCTCTCCCAGATTTCAGGCAATATTACAAAGCCAAGTCATCAAGACAGTGTGGTACTTGTACCAAAACAGACATAAAGACCAATGGAACAGAATAGAGAACCCAGAAATAAACGCAGACACCTATGGACAATTAATCTTTGACAAAGGAGGCAAGAACATAAAATGGGGAAAAGACAGTCTTTTTCAGCAAGTGGTGCTGGGAAAACTGGACACACACATGTATATCAATGAAACTGGAATATATCCTCACTCCATGCAGAAAAATAAACTCAAAATGGCTTAAAGACTTGAATATAAGACAAGACACCATCAAACTCCTGGAAGAGAACATAGGCAAAACATTCTCTGACATCATCCTTATGAATATTTTCTCAGATTAGTCTCCCAAGGCAACAGAAATAAAAGCAAAAATAAACTAATGGGATCTAATCAAACTGAAAAGCTTTTGCACAGCAAAGGAAACCATAAAAGAATCAAAAAGACAACTTACAGAGTGGGAGAAAATAGCTTCAAATGATGCAACTGTCAAGAGCTTAATCTCTAGTATATATAAGCAACTTATACAACTCAACAGCAAAAAAGCCAACGACCCAATTGAAAAATGGGCAAAAGATCTGAATAGACATTTCTCCAAAGAAGATAGACAGATGGCCAGCAAGCACATGAAAAAATGCTCACCATCCCTGATTATTAGAGAAATGCAAATCAAAACTACCATGAGATACCATCTCACACCAGTCAGAATGGCCATCATTAATAAGTCCACAAAGAACTAATGCTCGAGAGGGTGTGGAAAAAGGGAACTCTCCTACACTGTTGGTGGGAATGTAAATTCGTACAACCACTATGGAAAACAGTATGGAGGTATCTCAGAAAACTAAATATAGAACTACCATATGACCCAGAAATCCCATTCATGGGCATCTATCCAGACAAACCTTTCCTTAAAAAAGACACATGCGGAGTTCCTGTCGTGGCGCAGTGGCTAACGAATCTGACTGGGAACCATGAGGTTGCCGGTTCGGTCCCTGCCCTTGCTCAGTGGGTTAACGATCCGGCGTTGCCGTGAGCTGTGGTGTAGGTTGCAGACGCAGCTCGGATCCCGCGTTGCGGTGGCTCTGGCGTAGGCCGGTGGCTACAGCTCCGATTCAACCCCTAGCCTGGGAACCTCCATATGCTGCGGGAGCGGCCCAAGAAATAGCAACAACAGCAACAAACAAACAAACAAACAAAAAAGACACATGCACCCATATGTTCACTGCAGCACTCTTCACAAAAGTCAAGACATGGAACCAACTTAAATGTCCATTGACAGAGGAATGGATTAAGATGATGTGGTACATATATACACAATGGAATGCTACTCAGCCATAAAAAAGAATGAAAATAGGAGTTCCTGTAGTGGCGCAGTGGTTAACGAATCTGACTAGGAACCATGAGGTTGCGGGTTTGGTCCCTGCCCTTGCTCAGTGGGTTAACGATCCGGCGTTGCCGTGAGCTGTGGTGTAGGTTGCAGATGCGGCTTGGATCCCGTGTTGCTGTGGCTCTGGCATAGGCCGGCGGCTGCAGCTCCGATTCGACCCCTAGCCTGGGAACCTCCATATGCTGAGGGAGCGGCCCAAGAAATGGCAAAAAGACCAAAAAAAAAAAAAGAAAAAGAAAAAGAATGAAAATAATGCCATTTGTAACAACATGGAAAGAACTAGAGACTCTCATACTGAGTGAAGTCAGAAAGAGAAAGATAAATACCATATGATATCACTTATATCTGGAATCTAATATACGGCACAAATGAACCTTTCCACAGAAAAGAAACTCATGGACTTGGAGAACAGACTTGTGGTTGCCAAGGGGGAGGAGGAGGGAGTGGGATGGACTGGGAATTTGGGATTAATAGATGCAAACTATTGCCTTTGGAATGGATGAGCAAAGAGATTCTACTGTGTAGCACTGGGAACTACATCTAGTCACTTATGAAGGAGCATGATAATGTGAGAAAAAAGAATGTATATATATGTATGTGTGGCTGGGTCACTTTGCTGTACAGTAGAAAATTGACAGAACACTGTAAACCAGCTATAATGAAAAAAAATAAAAATCATTTAAAAATAAATGTTTGATAGAATTTGCCTGTGGAAAAATTTTTTAATTTATTTATTGTTTTTAATTGTTATTTCCCCAATACAATTTTTTTTTTCTACTGTACAGCATGGGGACTCAGTTATACATACATGTATATATTCTTTTTTCTCACATTATCATTCTCCTTCATAAGTGACTAGACATAGCTCCCAGTACACAGCAGGATCTCATTGCTTATCCATTCCAAAGGCAATAGTTTGCATCTATTAATCCCAAATTCCCAGTCCATCCCACCCCTCCCCCTCCCCTTCCCCCTCCCCCTTGGCAACCACAAGTCTGTTCTCCAAGTCCATGAGTTTCTTTTCTGTGGAAAGGTTCATTTGTGCTGTATATTAGATTCCAGATATAAGTGATATCATATGGTATTTATCTTTCTCTTTCTGACTTAATTCACTCAAGATGAGAGTCTGTAGTTCTTTCCATGTTGTTGCAAATGGCATTATTTTGTTCTTTTTTTATGGCTGAGTAGTATTCCATTGTGTATACAGACCACATCTTCCTAATCCAATTATTTGTCAATGAACATTTAGGTTGTTTCCATGTCTTGACTTTTGTGAATAGTGGTGCAATGAACGTGCAGGTACATGTGTCTTTTTTAAGGAAAGTTTTGTCTGGATAGATGCCCATGAATGGAATTGCTGGGTCACATGGTAGTTCTATGTATAGATTTCTAAGGTACCTCCATTCTGTTCTCCATAGTGGCTGTACCAGCTTACATTCCCACCAACGGTGCAGGACAGTTCTGTTTTCTCCACATTTATTTATTTTTTAAATAAAAAGAAAAGAAAAGAAATGGAGCTGTCAAACCCTGAAAAGACATGGAGGAAGTTTTACATATGACTAAGTGAAAGAAGCCAATCTACAAGGACTCCATACTAGTATGATTCCAGCTATATGATATTCTGGAAAAGGCAGAACTAGGGAGACAGTAAAAAGATCAGGGGTTTCCAGGGGTGAGGGGAGTGAGGGATGAGTAAGTGGAGCACAGAGGATTTTTTAGGGCAGTGAAATTATTCTGTATGATACTTTAATGACTGAAACAGATCATTTATACATTTGTATGAATAAACAGGGTGCACAAAACACTAAGAGTGAACCTTAAGGTAAACTATGGATTTGGGGTGATTATGATGTAATACTGCAGTTTTATCAGTTGTAATTCATGTACCACTGTGGTGAAGGAACTTGATAATGGGGGAAACTATGTATGAGTGGAGTACGGGCCATATGGGAAATCTAGTACATTACATTCAATTTTTCTATAACCAAAAACTTCTATAAAAATTAAACTCTATAAAAAGAAATATAGGTGTAAGAAATGTATTGTAAATACAACGTGATTTTTCCCTAAAGCTGTTCTTAGACGTTTTCAGCAGAAATATGAAATTTTATATATATATATACAAAATGAAGATATATACATATATGCTATTTTATTTTATTAACTTACATTTTTCCCTAAACCATGTAAGCAACGGTTTTCAGAATTAAAATTATTTATAGGTAATCTAATAAATTAGACTATAAAAGCTATCATTACACCATATATTTAAAAATTTTAAATAACATTACTCATGTTATTATTGTTAATAGTAATACTAAGCATGTACTAGTCTCTATGAAATGGACTTGATAAATATTTCCTTACTTAATGCCAACAGTAACTCTATGTGTTAGGTATTATTACTACCCATACCTAAAGAAAAATAAACCATATTTTTACTAAGCTTAAGTAACATACCCAAATTCACAAAGCTGATAACTAGAGGAAGCAAACTGGAGAACATTCTTGCCAAATTCATTACTTGAGTTCTTAATCATAAACTAATATTCCTCTATAATTATAAAGCTAAATGTCATAATAATTTTCTGAAAGGCAATACGCTCATAGAAATAGATAACACAGTGAGAAGGGAGCATAACAGAAGATACTGTAGCCCCAATTTCACAGAAGTGGATCACAGCGGAGGGAATGGCTGATTTACCAGCTACACAGAGCACCATGTTCAGAATTGGTAACGTGGAAAATGCACCACAGAAAGTGAGAGTGAACAGGACATCATTCATTGAGCCATTGAACAGTTGTCTATGTGTGTTTCATTCCACATTCCTGTCAGTTAAATAGACAGTATGGAATTAATCTCTGGACAAAATAAAATAAAATAAAATAAAAGTTGCTTTGCTAAAGAAAGTAATGAATTGGAAGGATGAAATAAAAGCAACAGTTCTGGGGTTAGGCTCACCAAAGTAAAATCTGATCATTCTGGTAATTAATGCCCCTAGCTTAACTTCTGAAATCTCTGTCATTACTTGTCAGGGAACTTGATCAATCATAAACCCTTCCATTGTCAAAATAACTTTCAATAAGCCTTACCACTCTAAGAGAGAAGATAGGAAAATTAACTTCCATTCATAACAGTAGAGGGAATCCACATCAAGTACCTAAAATAATTCCATTTTCATTCATCAAGGATCTCTGTACAGAGGAAGAACGCCAAGAGTATGAAAAAATATGACCACTATTAAGAAACAGAATGTATGATAGAAAGCAAAACAAAACAGGAAAGTGGTACAATTTAAGATATGAAAGAGAATGGGTATTTTTTAAAAAATCTAATCATGATCTTAAGGAAAAAATGAATATATTTTGCATTCATATATTAAGGACAAAGCACAGTAAGAGGATATTTTTAAAATGTGTCTAGTCATGCTTCCTTTAGAAAAAAAATTACTAGAAAAGTTAGAAGATAGAGTTGAATGTTGGAGTGTACCCATTCCCTTAATGCACCCACTCCTTTGAACGGCTTGAGCAGACCCACGGCATTGCACACCAATCAAAATTCTGACAACCTCCAGATGCTTAGCTCCTTCCTGAAGATCTCCTATGCACTTCTCCTATGCATATCCAACTTCCTACATGTCCCTTCTACAGGTACCCAAAGCTTAACACATTGAAAAGATAAAGTAAATATTTCTCCTTCAAATATTTCTCTCCTAGTCTTGGCCATCTCAGCAAATATCAACTCCATTCTTCCCTTTGATCAGGCCCAAAATACTGGATTTATTCTTAAATTTTGTCTTTCTTTGATATGAAACATCCAGACTAAAAAGAAATCAGTTGAACATAGCCTTCAAACTATTAAATATATACACATTTTCTACCCACACGATTACTGCCCTGATCAACCACCATGATCTGTTTTTTTTAATATCACCCACACTCTTCTGCTTCCCATGGGTCTGTATTCCCTTTCTTAAAAGAGCAATCAAATAAATCTTTTTAAAAAGTAAATAAAATCATGTAGGTCTGTTGCGGGTGTGGCCCTAAAAAGACAAAAGACAACAACAACAACAAAAAACAAAAACAAAAACAAAACAACAACAAAAAAAAACAAAAAAAGAAAATGACAGAAATAGGAGGTATTTGATGAAATGAGTGAGTCAGCATTAGAAAGTATTTTCAAAGTTAACGTCCTTTTATTTAAAATTCATTTAAGTATAGTTTCTTGCAATAGCTTTTTTTAAAACTGTATAATAATTCCAAAATTCCTCTTTAAAATTCCCCTTTTAATACTGCAGTATTTGTGAAAGGTTAAACCAGGCATCTTCTCCTATCTATGACCTCAGAAATATCTGCCATAATTTGCTTCTGGAAAATTAGCAACATTATATGTAATTATTTACTCTAAAACATTTAGCTTAGCATAGAGTGGAAAATCTTTCTAGAGATGATGTCTAGAAACAAAAGCGTTGTGTAACATAAATAACAATTTTTTTTTTATAGGGCTGCACTTGCAGCATATGGAGGTTCCCAGGCTAGGGGTCTAATCAGAGCTACAGCTGCCACATATGCCACAGCCACAGCATCGCAGGATCTGAGCCACATCTGCGACCTACACCACAGCTCATGCCAACACCGTATCCTTAGCCCACTGAGTGAAGCCAGGGATAAAACCGCCAAGCTCATGGTTCCTAGTCGGATTCGTTTCCACTGCACCACGATGGGAACTCCTATTTTCTTGTTTAATCAGGTAATATAGGAGAAGAAAATGCATTCAACATTCAATTAATCACCAAGTATTATGATTTATTTTACTTGTCTATTTCTCAGCTCTTAACTTCACTCCATATCCCCCACCAGGTTTAGGAGATCTGTTTCATTCTTTCTGGATTACAGTGAAAGACTAATAAGAGTTTCCCCATCACCAACAACCCCCCCCCCAAATCCCTCCTTTATACTGAACTTTGAGTCTTTTTTAAAATTCAGATCGGATTGACCCTAGTCCACACACTTTGGTGGCTCTTTTCATTGTTTCATGTTGATACATGGATTTATAATCTGGCTTTGGGGATAAATTGACTATCGATTTATCAAGTATTGATAAATTTATCAACTATCAAGTATTGACTATCAATTAGTTCAGAATATGAGACCAAGTGTGTAATAGTTAGACAGATTCTGGTACGATACGTTAGGGAAGGTGAGGAGTGTAAGAAGGAAATTTGCCCTAATAGAAGGCTACCCAAATGTAGTGGACCGAGGGACAGCTAACAAGGTTCAGTTAATTCAAACAACTTGAAGTAACAGTAAGTGCACAAAGAAGCCTCCAAAATTTCCTCACTTGTATCATAGCTTCAAAACTTAGCCAACATTACCTAATTCTCTTCCTTAACCCTAAGGAATAGTAATAAAGCCACTAAAAAATGTTTAACTATGATTAACACTAATTTTACCACTCCTTCAAATCAAAATAAAAACACTAAAAAACTGATCTATTGGGTTTTTAAAGTATTTTGCTTGCATGCTGATGTATCTTTTACTCTTTAAAGTTTGTCTTTAAATAGTATATTTATTTAGATTCAAAAAATAAAATTTCTGGTGAATTTTAAATGGTGACACTTTAAAATTATTACATCACACTTTATGCAATGATATCTAAAAGCCATATAAATGTGGCATTTACTATCATCCGTCCTAAAAAATTATATTGTCAATTTTATTTCTTAAATTTTTATTTCTATTTCACCTCTTCCATATCATCACACTGTAACATATGTTTATACTTGAAAATGGTTTTAGTTTATAATATGCAATATAATATATATATTTTATAATATGTATGTATATTATGACTGTAAGGCTGCAAATATTAAAAAGTTTCTTTGGGGTTGAATTATCCTAACAATTATTACAGGTTCATGGTTGCTTAAAAATAGGACAAGATAATGCATTTGGTAAATAATTATTAAATATAAACTAATCATTTACTTGCAATGCATCTTTGAAGGGTCCCCCCTTTTCTTCAATTGGTTTGTGTATCCACGGATGAAATTACTTATTAATAGAATAAAATAAGAGTTATCATCAGTTTTATTTACTCTTTTTAGCATATGAACACCGAGAAAGTTGATCATATATTTTGTTATAGCAGTCATTGTATTATTTCTTAATATCCTACTAAATATATGGCAAAGTCACATTTTGATCTTATGTTAATATTTATTCTTACAGTCTATAAACTGACCAATCCATTAGTGCTATATTCCTGTATGTTTATCAAAAGGTAAATTAGAAACTACCTGGCATGCTAAAGGTTTTTGACCTGTGCATTAGTTGTTTTCTCAATACCAGTATTTTAAAATATCTCTAAGTCTCATACCCTTTCATTTTTCTGACTCTGGCAAAATGTTCTAAAATAATACTGGGTATGGGAGATGAATATGACTTTCATTTGAGAAGTGGATGGAGGGTAACCTGGGATAAGAGAACTTGCTCGTGAAGTACTTCCTTAGGCAGATGGCTTTTTGAAGGCCATGTGTGGAAGCTGGAAATCTGGGGTTAAAAATCAAATTACCACTCCTGTGGGGAATTGTGAGAGGAAGGCAGTGATGTGGTGGTGGTAATTATTTTAATAACTGCAACTCTCTCCATGAAAACAGACAGAGCAATGAAAATAACAAAACAAAACAAAAAATCTATGGAAGCCGACAGCAAAATTAGAGGATGAGTTTTCCCCATGAACCCTAAGATACAAGTTAAGACAACCCATTCACAGCTCCAAGAATTGCAGGATATCAGAATCTGCTTAAGAAAATTTAGGGGAAGCAGCAGGATCTGAGAACAGGAGAACTCCCAGGCTGACAACAGACAATACCTGGGAAAGCAGTCCAGTTAATAGGAAAACAGTCAATGAAACTAATGGGGTTTTACAAATTGTGATTGGGGAGCACATTGAGAAAGGTTCACTGTAAAGTCTAAAGAATTGGAGCAATCTCAACCCTATAAACAAAAACAGACAAGACTTCTTTCAAAAACAGCTCCTCTCCTTAGAGGGAAATGCTAAGAACAGAATTCAAACTGAAAGGAACAGTGACAAAAAGGCAGAGAAGAGGTCCATGTAGAAGTCACCTGGGGAACAGAGTCCAGGAATTTGGGGAAAGAGCAAGGCCATAACTGAGGGCACATTACACAAATATTAGGAGTAATGAGCTCTAGAGCAATGAAGCTAGAAAACATCTTTACTCACCCGCTTTCCCTTATATATACCCCAAAACCTGAACCCATTTAAGAATGAGCAACAGAAGAGGGTCATAGTTGAATCATATGTAATATTATATAAGGACAAAAGACCAAAGAGTAGAATAATCTTAAATACAATGTGAATATGGTATAAATAGTGAGAATATTCTAGAAATACATGCCCACTAGAGAAAAAGAAAACAAGATAAGACTTTTCATTGTGACCTAAACATTAATAAAATTATAAATAGCATGAAAGAGCAATGCAATCAAGAATTTTTAAAATTCAGAAATGTTATTCAGGAAAGAATTAGAAATAGAAGAAAAATCACTTCTGAATAAACTAAAAGGAACATGAGAGGAAATAAGTGCAACAGATACCACTGTAAGAGTCAAGGGAAAAAGAAATAAGATGCTTAATATCCAAAAGTAATGAACAAACTGTGACAGAGGAGAGTGACAAAGAAGAGCCAACATAGTTATAAATTTACCAGTTCTTTCCAATGGCCTGTAAACAATGACCATCTCAGCAGCAATGCACATATCTAAGCACAGCCTGTGGTCTTAAGATATTTCCCACTGTAAGAATCCAGGACTCTGAAGAAAAGGCTTATTCCAGATCTGAAACAAGGATAATCCTGGTATGTCTTGTCAGCCCACAGAGTAAGGAAATATAAAAGACTGCTAGAATTGCATCAAATGTTCTTGGTAGCCAATATTAAGACATTTCTGCTCTGTAAATATAGGAAATTTTGAATATCAGTAGGGATAAAAGTTGCAGTAGAATAAAACACACCCATAAGTTTAAATTCATGAATTCATAATGATACTAAGAGGAACTAATTTTATTAACACTGGGGCTTGTCAGTGAACTAATTCATTATTTTGTAAACAGTATTCTGACTGTATCTAAATGCACAAAATATTATATGAGGAATTTGTCTTCATTTAAATATTCCAACTAATAACCTAAGCAGAAATAATAGAATTACAATATCACAGTTTTGCAGCTCCTAATTAATCAGTGGTTCTAGGCTATGATTATAGTCTACCAGCACCACAGAGATAACCAAATATCATGTATCCTTAAGATCATGCCACCTGGGAGAAAGTCCCCAAACTGATTCACATCAAATCTATTGTTCCAACTACAATTTTACAGGAAATATAGAGGACAGAGAAACATTTTAAATCATATCAAAGGGTGCATGCAATCTCTAAAATCTAAAATAAAATTTTACAAAGCAAAGGACCAGATATTTCAATAAATTCTAAGAAGAAAAAAGAAAGAGGTACGAAGAAAAAATACATTAAAACACTTTAAAAAGACATATCCAATTAAAATGTCTGACCTTTATTGTGAATTTGTAAAAATAAAATGTATTTATTAGAAATTGGACATTTGAACACTGAGTATTTGATATTAGCAAACTATTGTTAATTTTTTAGGTTTGAAAATGGTACTCTATGTTTAACAAAAAAGAGCCCATACGTTTTGAGATACATATGGAAATGCTTGCAGATGGAATAATACAAGTGGCGATGGTAGGGGTAAAAAAATCGTCCATAAGACAGTAATTATTAAATATAGCTGATATGGTTCCCTGGGGTACATTACAGCATTATTTCTATTTTTCTATATAGTTGAGTAACAGGAGGCTGACTTTTTTCTTCTATATATGTTTGTTGACTTTCAGAGAAATATGAATTGTAGTTCATCCAAGAGTTATATTGTCATAAAATAGTAACTTGAAATTATGAAACATAACTCATCCCTATTGTGTCCATTAGAAAGTATTCAAAAGGTCATTTTGAAACCACTGTTTTGTAATACTGCCTCGTTCTGCCAATTGCATTCAAGTTCAGGTTCAGTACTTGCTTTAGTAATCCAAGGTTATACATTTTAGCTGATAGCTGATGTCTGTCCACAGAGCCACTCAAAGGCCAGGGGAAAGCCATTTAGAATCCCCAGGAATTATTTATTATTCTTAACATTTATCTACAAGGTTATAAAGGATATTGCAATAGTCAATGGAGGATTAATCCCAACTTGCAGAGAACATTCATCTGAGAAATTTATTTTGAATTTCATGAAGAGGTTAACACGCTTTAGATAAAATATCTGATAAGAGTATGCAAAGGAGTATAGTTGTGCATGTGGGTGTTTCCAATCTGTATACTATATATTTAGAGATGGATGTTTATACAAGCTTGTTAGATCAATAGAAAGAAGTTATTTTGTAACTGAGAAACTGGGAAGTCAATCAATTTCCTTGGTTTCATTTTTAATCTGAAAGTGTTTCTTTTTCTTCCCCTTTGGGCTATCCATTTCTTAACAACTTCAGATTCTAAATCACAACAACAAAATAGTCTAATTTTTTTCAACATTGGCTCCAAATAAAATTTCTAGCCTTTTAGTGAAAGAATAACAGCAGAGTTGTCGAAAGGATGGTGGAGAAGCATGAGGAAAGCTATGTTCTACACATGGTTCTGCCAAGATTTTCTTGGACTATCAGTTTTTTAGGTCTCAAATTATTTTATTTTTCATAAAGGAGGAAGATAAACTAGATTTTATTCTAAGTAACTTTTCAATGTGAATATAATGTGAAAGTCAAAGACTGAAATTCTCTCTTGTTAAATTAGTAAGAGTGATTAACAACTTAGAAACCACACAAAAAATAAAATGTTACACATAAAAGGATAATGACCTTTGTTCTGTTACTTCAATAAAAAAGAAAATGTTTTAATAAGAACATAACATTATTTTACTTTGTGTGTGTGTGTGTGTGTGTGTGCTTTTTAGGGCCGCACCTGTGGCATATGGAAGTTCTCAGGCTAGGGGTCCAATATTGGAGCTGCAGCTGCCAGTCTACTTCACAGCTCACAGCAATGCCAGATCCTTAACCCACTGAGTATGGCCAGGGATTGAACCTACATGCTCATGGATACTAGTTGGGTTAATAACCCGCTGAGGCACAACGGGAACTCCCTAACATTATTATTTTAAAGCAGGTTATCATGACTTATCAAAACATTCATAAAAACCCATATTCTGCATAAAATTGACTGCTTTATCAAAAATAATATTTAAAAGGAAACAAGATTTAAAAAACATACTTCAATACAGAAGCAAAATGATACTGACTGCTGGCAAAGATGGAGGGACAGAAGCCAAATTTGCCAAACTGAAACCACTAAAAAGCAAGAAAAATAGAAGAAACAACTGTCAACACATTGATTATAAGGTAATTCCTTAGAAATTGAAAACAAACACACAAAAAACAGCCCTAAAATTGACCAGTGTTCTACCTGGAAGGAGTATCAGTTCACAGGGTAGGGAAAGGAAGCAGAGAAGAGGCTGGCCGTCACCGACTCTGTTTAAAGCAGGGAGTGAAGGGCTGAGGGATATCTCGGGCGAGGGTACCAGAGAGGAAAGATGGGAGCAGAGGAGATCCCTGGAGGTCCACAGACTACCCACAAGGTGGTGATCTGAGCATCCCTTAAAGAAAACTAACCCCTAAAAGAATTAAAAGAAACATTATCTGGGATTCACATAAGGCCCGTAATAATTCCTACTCCCAGCTGCCAAAGTGGAAGACCTTATCATTCACATTTCCATAAGGAAAAGGATTCAGAATGGTTTTGCCTCCATGCTCAGTAGGAATATAGCCTTAGACTAAATGCTACTCTGGTCTCACCTAACGAGGTTTATGACAAAAAAAAAAAAAAAAAATCAAAGTATCTCCAAGTAATGAAACTACATCTCAATGCAAAGCTCAAAAATAATTTTTACAAGTAAAATATTTAGCGCTACCCAACAAGATAAAATTTCTAAAGACAAGAGGAGTCCAATCAAAAAGTGCACACCATGCAAACACACAGGAACACGTGACCCAGAGGAGGAAAAAACTCAAGCATTTGAAACTGTCCTGGAAATAACAAAGATTATAAAGTTAGAAGTGACCAAGAGGATTTAATATCCCCCTCAGCCTGACTAAATTTTAGAGGGACTTACTTGTGTCTAGAGGTTCTTGGTTTATCATTGTCTTAGAGTGTTTATTTTGAAAAGAGCAGCAACAACTTGTAATTCTAAATTCTTTCTCTGCCCCTTTGCATCACATGTCTTCTCCCAACCTTTAGGCAGCTTTATAATCTAGGAATGCTCTTCCTGAGGACCTAGGAACCATCTCTTTGAAATGTAAACATGGAAGGAGAGAGCACTTCCACTGTCTGGTCTCTATGGGAAGGCAGTTGGAAAACAGCGATAATCTAATTGTAGAGAAGAACATTTGAAAACTCAGGAATAATCAAGGTCCTTGATATATGCTCCTGATCAAACTTCCCGGCCCAAGCCCTCCAGTACATTTCCATTAGCCTACCCTAGTAAGACTACAATGGGAACCAATTAGAAAACAGTGGGAAAGCTTCCAGAGGTTTAATCTACCTATAATCAGAGTCCTTGACAAAGGGGTGGAGACAAATACTTGAATAATAATGACCAGGAATTTTCCAAATTAAAAAAAAATTATGAACGCACAGATGCAAGAAATTCAACAAACCCCAAGCACAAAGATATATGAAGAGATCATGTCAACATACATCGGAATCAAATTGCTCAAAGTCGGTAATGAAGAAAGTCTTTTTTTTTTATCATTTATAACTATCAAATGTGCCTTGTTTTTTTTTTTGTATATTTTTTCAGTTTATTGAGACATAATTTACATGTAACATTTTTTAAGTTTAAGGTGTACAATGTGATGATTTGATACTTTGATACATGTGAAATGTTTACCACAGTAACATTAACTCATCCTCCACACAATGACCATTTTGTTATAGTGAAAACATTAAAGCTCTACTCTCTTAGTAACTTTTGAGTATATAAAACAATATTGTTAATTACAATGGCCACCCAGTCTTCCAAAGTGGCTGTATCATTTTGCATTCTCACCAGCAATGCATAACAATGCCTGTTGCTCCACATCCTACTCAGTGTCTGAGGTCATTCAAGGTGTTCTAGATTTTGACCACTAGATCTAATAGGTGTTTAGTGGTATCTCACTGTTGTTTTAACTTGCATTTTCCTAATAACATAGGAGGTGTGAGCATTTTTTGATATGTTTATTTTCTATCTGCATATCTTGGTGAGGAGTCTTAAAATCTTTGGCCCATTTTTTCTCTTTCTTTCGTTCTTTCTTTCTTTCTTTCTTTCTTTCTTTCTTTCTTTCTTTCTTTCTTTCTTTCTTTTGGGGGTGGGGGGGGGGCTGTACTTGCAGCATATGGAAGTTCCCAGGCTAGGGGTACAATCTGAGCTGCAGCAGCTACAGTAACATGGGATCCAATCCTTGTCTATGACCTATACCACAGCTCATGGCAATGCTGGATACTTAACCCACTAAGAAAGGCCAGGGATTGAACCCGCATCCTCACAAATACTAGTTGGATTCTTAACCTCCCCCACTCCCCCCGAGCTTTGGCCTATTTTTTAATCCAGTTGCTTGGGATCTTATTGCTGAGCTTTAAGAATTTTTTATATTTTGGATAATGGTCCTTTACTAGATGTGTCACATATTTTGCTCCAGTCCTTGACTTTTCCTCTCATTCTCCTGACATTTTCTTTAGCAGAGCAAAAGTTTTTGATTTTAATGAAGTTTTGGTTTATCATTTATTTCACTCATTGATCATGTTTTCGCTCTAAAACATCACCACATCCAAGGTCATCCAGCTTTTTCCTATGTTATCTTCTAGCCGTTTGAAAGTTTTGTGTTTTACATTTAGGTCTATGATGTTTTGATTTAATTTTTGTGAAAGATGTAAGGTCCGGGTTTAGATTTTTTTTTCCCCAGAACATTTTGTTGAAAAGACTGTCTTTGTTCTATTGTATTGCCTTTTCTCCTTGTCAAAGATTAGTTGGGTATATATTTTTAAAAAACTTTTGGCCGTATCTGTGATATGTGGAAGTTCCTGGGCCAGGGATCGAACCTGCATCATTGCAGTTACCCAAGCCTCTACAGTGACAATGCTGAATCCTTAACCCAGTGTGTCACACAGGGAGCTCCTTCAGTTGAGTATATTTATTTGGGTCTATTTCTAGGTTCTCTATCCTACTCCATTGTTCTATTTGTCTATTCTTTCACCAGTGCCACCCTGTCTTGATTACTGTAGCTTTACATACGTAAAGTCAGGTAGT
Organism: Phacochoerus africanus; assembly: GCF_016906955.1. Classification (NCBI taxonomy): domain Eukaryota; kingdom Metazoa; phylum Chordata; class Mammalia; order Artiodactyla; family Suidae; genus Phacochoerus; species Phacochoerus africanus. Next base: position 156,157,875 of record NC_062545.1, read on the forward strand.
GTTAATTTGCAAACTTTTTCTTGTCTTTCAATATTGTGTTGGCTCTTCTGGGTTTTTTGCCTCTCCATATAAAGTTTAGAACCAGCTTGGTCAATGTCCATAAAATAACTTGGTAAGATTTTGATTGGGACTGCACAGAATCCACAGATCAAGTTGGAACAAACTAGCATCTTGACAGCATTGAGTCTTCTTATCCATGAAGTATATTTTCAAGATATATTTTGAGTGCGTTAACTTTTTAATTACTGCACTTAAGCCTTTTAAACTTCACAGAATATTGTTCTCCAAGTTCACACACACACACTGAGCCTCAAGTCCTTAGTTCACAAAGAACATGAAATTATAAAACATCGAAGTTCTTAGGGTGCAAAAAAATGTGTTTTAGACTTTTAATTTTAGAAAAACAGGATTTTTAAAAGATTAGCATGGTTTAATTCTTAATTAAATATTGCCTGAAGCTTCGCATAATTACCATAGTATAAAACAAGAAAAAATCAAATACTCATGTTTAAGTATATTTTATTAGAGTTCAAATATGTTTTTTTACTTCACCAAGTTAAAAATTAGTGCCAACTTTGGTAATAATTAATAGCTTATATTTCTGCAAAGCCTTAGAAATTGAAACATTTTTTTCTTTGTTTCCCTACTTAGTTTCTTAATGATTTGCACTTCTGTCAAAATCAGTTCTCATCTAAGAAAAATAATATAATTTTAAAATGTTTACCTCTTGATTCAGACATGCATAAAACAACTAAATGTTAATATATTTTCTTATGTAAAACAGAAAATTATGCCCTCTAATACTTTTTTTCTAAGTGAGGTTGCCATTTAAAAAATCAGCATGTTTATGTTCTTTATTGAGTTGTGACAGGAATAGCTGGCAGGATGGCAGATTACAGAAGCTCTATTCAAAAGCCTTCATCAGTTGAAAGAAGCCAGTCATAAATTTCCATTTATATGCATGCCCAGAATAGGTAAATCTGAAGGCCTACATTAGATTAGTGATGACCTCAAGCTGTGGGGGTTAGAGGGAAGTAAGAAGTGACTGCTACTGGAAGACCACTGAATTGTACTCTTTACAATGAATTGTATGCATGTTAATTATATCTCAATAAAGCTATTAAGATATTTTAAAAGCAATGATTATTTTAATCAAAAGAATTACAACAATTACACATTCTAATTTAATTTGAAATCACAAAGAGCTTCTGTTGGGAGTATTCTTAATTGAACAATCTGAAACACCATAGGAGCTTGTACCTCTTACTCTGTCTCACTAGCACCCCTAGTTTAGGAGAAATCAAAAAGCCTCCTCATTCCTTTCTCTCTGTGTTTCTTAATTTAATATTGAGAATGTGAATCAAAGTGAATTTGAGCATTTCACACTTAAACTTTCTCTCTGTCAATATTAAAATGACACTTGAATTTTTGTATATGATGCTGTTTGTAATGTAATTAAGTTGGTCTTGGATACATTCCATCTTATATGATTCTTCATTAATTTGGTGGCTTGAAATTTGTTAATATGTTCTTATTCTCCCCTAACATATGGTGCTTTGAAATCTTTAGAGATTGGATCCTGACCTGCACAAATCTTTCCCATAACCAAATAGCTGACAAAATCATTTTTGTTCTTTGGGACTTTGTGCTTTTTTGTGTAAACAATGCAATATCTAGAGTCAGCAAAAACCATATATATAGTGGAAAAAAAAGTCAGAACAATAGAAAATGGGCCAAAAGTAATGTCATAAAATACACAAAGAATAGATTTCATTTTATAATTGATGTTACTTACTAGGAGAACATGTAGTTCTTTTGGTGCCAACAGCACAAATGGCAAAGATGAAAAAACCATTGAGTGGAAAGAAACCAGGACTTGCAGAGGTCAGATCTAGCCAAGTTATGGCTTTTTCAGTAAGGTTAATGTATTCAGATGTTTTATAGAACCAGACTAAGATCTATTAATCAATCAATCTATCTAATTTAGTATAAATATAATTTCATACTTTTTACTTTCCATAAAGATATTTATCATAAAGATTGGCTCACTTGATTATGGAGGCTGACAATCCTCAAGTTCTACAGTCAGCAAGGTACAGACCAAGGAGAGCCCGTGGTGAAAGCTCCAGTCCAAGTTAAAAGACCTGAGAACCAGAAGGGCTCATGCTGGAGCTCCTGTCTGAGTCCAAACAGGCTTGAGATCTAGGAAGAGCTGATGTTTCAGTTCAAGTCCAAAACCAGGAAAAAAACTCATACCCCAGTTCAGAGACAGTTGAGCAGAAGAAATTCCCTCTTACTTGCATGGGGATTGGACTTTGTTTTTATTCAGGCTGATTAGATAAGGCCCACCCATAGTAGGAAGGGTCTAATTTTGCTCAGTCTACTGATTAAACTGCTAATCTCATAAAAAAATCACCCAGAATAATATCTGACCAGATATTTGGACCCTTGGTGGTGAGCGAGACAATTTGATCTTTTAAAAATTATCACAATTAGTTTTGGGGATTTCTACAGTTCTCCCCGACCCAAGTCATGTTTTAGAGCAGCAGATATCATTTAAAGTGCACGCCAGAATAATGAGCTTCTAAAAACATAGATATGTAATAAGTACTCCTAACGAATTAAATCAAAATCTTTCAAGAGACACCTGGACATATATGTTTTAAAAAATTATTTTCAGTTGAATCTAATGGATTCTGCTAATTCAGTAAAATTGCATTAAAAGATTATGTGCTATTTTTATAATATTCAGATTATCCATATGGGAACCCTCAGGAGATTTCATCAGCACCTCATTTTTGTATATAATAGAAGAGGCTTAATGTGAATATAGAATTACATTTTCCCTTGGCTTTGATTGTAACCTCAGAATTATATGACAAAGGAAAATTGCCTCAAGTGACAATTACGCATTCTAAAATGCATTTCAAAGAATACTCTCTGTTCTAGTATGTCATCTTTGCCTTTTCAGTTCTCCCATATGATCCCTGTAAAAATACCAGCTAAAGAAGCCTCCTGTCTTTATTATTTCTTGGCTCTCTTTAAAATTACTGGTACTGGAGTTCTGGTTTGGCAGCATGTTAAGAACCAGATATAGTATCTGTGAAGATGCTAGTCTGATCCCTGGCTTTGCTCAGAGAGTTAAGGATCCAGCATTGCCATAGGTCAAAGATGCATCTTGGATCCAGCATTGTTGTGGCTGTGGCATAAGCAGCTATAGCGAAGATTTGACCCTTAGCATGGGAACTTCCATGTGCCGAGTGGGCCTTAAAAAAAATAATAATAAGAGTTCCCATAGTGGCGCAGCGCAAATGAATACAACTAGGAACCATGAGGTTGTGGCTTTGATCCCTGGCCTTGCTCAGTGGGTTAAGGATCTGGCATTGCCATGAGCTGTGGTGTAGGTCACAGAGGCAGCTTGTATCTGGCGTTGCTGTGGCTCTGGCATAGGCTGGCAGCTGTGGCTCCAATTGGACCCCTAGCCTGGGAACTCCATATGCCATAGGTGCAGCCCTAAAAAGAAATAATAATAACAATAATAATAATAATAATAATAACAATAACCTACTGATGCTAATTAGGATGCACCACAGCCCTGAAGAAGATTCAGCAATGTCCTGAGTCTCTACCACATCCCCAGCCCTTTCTTTCTTTTTTTTTTATTTTTTTTTTGGTCTTTTTGCCTTTTCTAGGGCTGTACCAGGATTATATGGAGGTTCCCAGGCTAGGGGTCAAATCAGAGCTGTAGCTGCCAGCCTACGCCAGAGCCACAGTAACGCAGGATCTGAGCCACATTTGCGACCTCTACCACAGCTCATGGCAACGCCAGATCCTTAACCCACTGAGCAAGGCCAGGGATCAAACCAGCAACCTCATGGTTCCTAGTCAGATTCGTTAACCACTGAGCCACAACGGAAACTCACCCACAACCCTTTCTCATCAGAGCAGCTAAACTCTTACATAAGTTGTCATACTTTGAGCTGCTACCTGGACACAGTTCTGATGATGCTGTCTAGAAGTTGGTCAGTGACCTAAAAAGTCATCTAAGACAGGAAATCATTTCAGCATGGGGGAATAATTAAATGAAAAGAGACCAAAAAACCACACAAAACCCTGCACAGAGAAGTTTATAGCAGCCTTATCCATAACTGCTAAATCTTGGAAGCAACCAAGATATCCTTCAGCAGGTGGCTAGATAAATAAACTGTGGTACATCCATTCAGTGGAATAGTATTTAGTACTAAAAAGAAATGAGCTGTCAAGCCATGAAAAGACATGAGGAAAGCATATCACTAAGTGAAAGAAGCCAATCTAAAAGGTTACATACCATATGATTCCAACTATATGACATTCCAGAAAAGGCAATTCTATGGATACAATAAGATATCAGAGATAGAGCAAGGAAGGATGAATATGTGGAGCACAGAGGATTTTTAGGACAATAAAAACACTATCTCTGATACCATAATGGTGGAAATATTTCATTCTTTATTTGTCTAAATGCACAGCATGCACCACACAAAGAATGAAACCTAAGATAAATGGTGGACTTTGAGTGACTGTGATGTACCAATACAGGTTCATCATTGGTAAAAAAATGTACCATTCTGTTGAATGATGTGGACAGTGGGAAGGTTTGTATGTGTAAGGAGAGGAGATAGATAGAAAATCTCCACTAGGGAGAACAGTATAGAGGTTCCTCAAAAAATTAAAAATATAGATACCATGTGATCCAACAATACCACTTCTGGATATAGAATCAAAATAATTGAAATCAGGATCTAAGAAATATCTGTATTCTCACATTTACTGCAGCATTATTCACAATAGCCAAGACATGGAAACAACCCAAATGTCCACTGACAGATGAATGAATTTTAAAAAATGATATGGAATGTCATTCATCTTTAAAAGTAAGTAAATCCTACAATTTCAACAACATGGATGAACCTAGAGGAAATTATGCTAAATGAAATAAATTAGTAACAAAGACAAATATGGCATGTCACATATAAGGTATTTCTAAAATAGCTTCTCAGAAGCAGTGAATAGAATGGTGGTTACTAGGGGCAAAATGGCGAGTCTTTTTAAACGAATACAAAGTTTCTATTATGCAAGGTAAGTAAATTCTAGTAATGTTGTGCAACATAGTACTTAGAGTTAACAGTAGAGTATCGTGCACTTTGAAATATGCTGAAAGGATAGGTCTCCTGTGAAGCAAAGCAAGAACACAAGAAAAACTTTGGAGGTGTTGGATGTGTTTTGTACCTTGGTGTGATCATGGTATGGACATATGCATGTGTCCAAACTCATCAAAATGTATACATTGGTTGTATTTTTTCACATCAATTATACCTCAAGAAAGCTAAAAAATAAAAATCATTAGAAACACATCACAAAAACAGGCTATCTCTAAACTCCCCAAATCATGAATTCCTGTCTAGAGTCCTTGTCTTTAAGTCATATACTTGAAAAAAAAAACATTTATAACATAAAAAGATACAATGTATGTGAAAAGAATGGGCAATTTTGTCATTCCAGATTTTTATACCATAGAGAATTTTTTAGTAATAAACCCTACATTCCTGTTTCATAGCTGATTTTTTTCACTCCACCGTATGTAATCCATACTTTTGGTATTGGTACAGAGCAAGAGTAAGACGAGCTTAGTGCTTTGATCCAATCTCTTTTACAACAGGAAAACTGCTCCTGCAGGTGAAACAAACTAACTAACTAACTCTAATGCTATTTACTAGGAGAACACCCTTATCTCCAGGATGGTCTTAACTGAATATCCCTGAGTAGGGATTTCTTACAGGAAAAGATAAAATGAGAATCTTTGGAATTATGAGGCAGGCATTATTGGAAAATGTCCTGTCAGTTGGAATATAAAATAAAGATGTTTCACAGACTATGTGTAGCCATTGCCACTGTGTAGCTCACCTAGAGTCAAACTTTTTTTAACCTACTTTTTATCATCCTTCTCAAACTATTAATTTGTATAGATTAATTAAATATCCACTGACTCTGCTATGATTTAAACTTTAAAATAGGGTTGGTTAACTTAGATGCTAAAACATCTGATTTCAACCTCTTTTGTTATCATTTTGTGTTTCTCTAAATAGAGTGGCTTCTGCATAGCCTAATTTTCTTTCATAATACAGGTAAAAGCCTTACAGTTAAGTAAGTCATCTCGGTGTTCTGAGGGTTACCTTGGCAATGTCTATAAATTATCCACTAGTAGTTCAATTAATTCTGACGTGTAATTTAGTGCTTACATTACTCTTAATTACATTTGTTTAAAGAGGTCTTAAAGGCACTTGTATTAGCAAAGTGGTGTCCCATACACTTCATTGTTCTTATACACTTATAGAATTCTGATATGGTATTTTATCAGCCTCTCTCTTTGGCCTGATAAGCTAATTTATGTCTTGCAGAGAACAAGCCGAACAGATTTTCATGATGGATGGGATGTTAGGGGTGAAGGTTCACTCTGGTGCCCTGGAAAATCTAAAATCCTCAGGGATGTAGAGGAGTAGCTTCAAAAGGTAAAAGACAAGACTAGGATTTCAGCTACTTTCCTCTCACTCTAGCCTCAGTCCACACTCAGAAACATAAGCATGCAGAGCTAGAGAAAAGGTGGTGGTCATCACAAATTATAACCACATTCATTCAGTACTGGGGAGAGGGAAATGGATAAAGCTGAAGTGACATATATTATCATGAAGCTGATGTTCAGTGGGAAAGGCAAACAGTAAGCAAACACCAAAACAACTACACACTTTAGTTCTTTCAAAATCTTGCCCATTTATATGAGGGAAAATAGTAAAGGAAGCATTTTGGGGACTAAAACCATTCCTCTTTATAAAGCAATGTGTGGAAGGGTTTGGGATTGGCATATGCACACTGAGCTATATGGAATGATTGGCCAACAGGGACCTGCTGTAGAGCACAAAGAAATCTACCCAATATTCTGAGATAATCTATGTGGGAAAAGAATCTGAAAGAGAATGGATATGTGTTCATGTATAACTGAATCACTTCTTGTACAGCAAAAATTATCACCGCCTGTAAATCAACTATACTTCAATAAAACTTTCAAAAAGTGAAAAAAAAAAAGTAATGTGTAGACTGAAATTAATGGTGAGATGTGACTGGTGGATTGGAGGTGAAAAATTTGTCCTGTGACTGTTCTAGAAAGAAAAAAAAGCAGCATGGACATAGAGGTAATTAGGCAGGTTTTCCAGTGAAACAAAACTTGCCTGTGAACTAAAAGTGAAATAAGGAAGGTGCAGTAGCTCCTAGCTGGGCCTATATGAACCACCCCCACACAAGCCCCCATTCTCCCCTGTTTTTTTATAATCTCTGGTCACATGCAGAGTGTCCAGCTGTAAGACCTCTAACTGTCCAGGGCACAGCAGAGTCACAGATGGAAGGAGAAGGCTGTTCTTCACACACATGTGGGAAATGTACATGAGTCAAAAACAATTGTCTGCTAGGGACTGTCCTCTGGAATCAGGGGCACTGTGTTGAAGCAGATGGCGCAGAAAGAGGGGTGTCCTTGGGCACCCACTAAACTCTCAACCTTGGTGGTTCAGCCAGCTGGACCCAGGTTTCCTTGGAAAGGAAATTTTTGTTTCTGTGATCCAATTTACAGTTTTGAATTAGCACTCTTGACATGACTGGTGGAAAAATGAATTGGTCAACAGCACAGGACAAGAGACCCAGAAGGAGAGGGCAAAGTGGGAGATAGGATGGCTCTGTCTAGGGAAGGAATGGTAGGAGCTATGGTTCAGAGTCCCAGTTGATGAGATACATTAATGGTTTTGAAAAACGTATATAAGCCCCTGTGTCCTTGTGTTTTGAGGCAAAAGGCTTTTCCTCAGTCTCAAGGGCTGGCTCAAGAGTTAATGATTAGGAAATATTGGTTCAGCTAAAAACTAGTTAAAACAGTCTCTGTGATGTTATGTCCTGCCTTGGCCCATGAACCTACTCTAACTGGCTTTTCACAAATAATTTCTTCCTTGCTTAATTACTTTCTTTTACTAATGATTACTTTCTAGTTAGAGTTATACTGCATGCCTAGTGTTTTCTTTTCCTTTGAAACACTAACACCCTCTTCCTTTTGTGAACAATCTGCACTGTAGAGAGAAGGTCAAGATGCAGTAACACCAAAGACCACCAGAAACCATCACTGGATGCCTGACTTTGGCCTTGATGACTTTGAAATGATCTATGGAGGAAGAAGAATACTTCCAGGGACCCTAATTCTTATCAACAGACCTGGAGTTTTTTTTTGTTTGTTTGTTTGTTTGTTTGTTTTATTTTGAGATAAACCTATAAAACCTATTGCTATCCCCTCTCAAGGGAGGATTAGCCTGCTATGGACTCCTTTGCCTGGCAAAGTGATATAGCTGTTCTTTCTTCTTCATCCAAAACTCTCTGATACTTAACTGGTGCCAGTTTAGAGAGGCTGGTTTCAGCTACAGTTTTGGTTATTTTGTGGGAGTATTTCCTTTAAATCACAAAAACAGCAATAGGAGACCACTTTTAAATTAGCTTCATGCTTACAACTGTACTGATACTCTACCATATGCCTATTTCTTTTTTTTTCCTTCTTTTTTTTTTACAGCCTCACCTGCAGCATAAGGAAGTTCCCAGTAGGGGTTGAATTGGAGGTGCGACTGTTGACCTAGGCCACAGACATAACAATGCAGGATCTGAGCTGCTCTGCGACCTACGTTGAAGCTTGCAGCCATGCTGGATCCTTAACCCACTGAAGGAGACCAGGGATTGAAGCCATATCCTCACAGAGACAGTATCAAGTTCTTGACCTACTGATTCACAACAGGAACTCCATGTACATCTATTTCAACTAAATACCTTCAAAGACCCTTTCTTTATGTAGGCAGAGTAGCTCCCATATGACATCACCTTTATTTATGGATTTATTTATTTATTGCCATTCCCACAGCATGCTCAAGTTCCCTGGCCAGGGATTGAACTGGTGCCACAGCAGTGACAATACAGGATCCTTAACCTCCTGAGTCACCAGGGAACTCTTGACATAACCTTTTTTTTAAGTGAAGATATCAGTATAGAATTTTAGCTACATATAACTCATAATTTGAAACTTCTATTTCCATCAAATCAGACAGATGTTTTGAGGTATTTCAGGTAAGGCTCCAATGTGAGCTCTAAGTATCATAAAGAGTACACATGGAACCTGTGTCTCTGTAAGTATTTCGTATAAACATTAATTTTAAAAACACTGTAAAGAGTTTACTGGAAATGTTATGATAACAAAAAGATTTTTTTTAATGTCTTTTTAGGGCTGCACCCACGCATATGGAGGTTCCCAGGCTAGGGGCCTAATCGGAACTGTAGCCGCCAGCGCCTACCCAGGTCCGCAGCAATGTGGGATTTAAGCCATGTCTGTGACCTACACCACAGCTCATGGCAATACTGGATCCTTAACCCACTGAGAGAGGCCAAGGATCGAACCTGCAACCTCATGGTTCCTAGTCAGATTTGTTAACCACTGCACCACTAGGGAAACTCCCACAAAAAGATTTTTTTTTGTCTTTTTGCTATTTCTTTGGGCCGCTCCCGCGGCATATGGAGGTTCCCAGGCTAGGGGTCCAATCGGAGCTGTAACCACTGGCCTACGCCACAGCCACAGCAACTTGGGATCCGAGCCGCGTCTGCGACCTACACCACAGCTCAAGGCGACGCTGGATCGTTAACCCACTGAGCAAGGGCAGGGACTGAACCCGCAACCTCATGGTTCCTGGTCAGATTCGTTAACCACTGCGCCACGACGGGAACTCTTTTTTCTTTTTTCTTTTTGTTTTTTACAAAAAGATTTTTTAATAAAATCCTTAAAAAGGTACCAGGTAAAAGCACAAACTATTCAAAGAAAGATTTAAAAATTATATTTCATTTTTTATCTTAGACTAATTCAAAAATGTTAATAATGTTCTCTACATATGGCAAAAACATCTTGCATTATGTAAAGAATCAGTATTTACTATTAAAGCAAGATACCATACTTATTTGCAATAAATATTATTACCTATCTGAATATTTTATTCTCTGGCTCATGAGATTTCATAAAAATAATCATTACAGCACTCTTGGAATTCATAATCTAATTCCAAACCAATATTTACAGACTCACAAAGGAAAAGCTGACTAAGTATTAAATTCAGCATGGGAATGGCATTTTGAATATAACCATCTCTATTGCTCATTGTCTTGGTTGCATTTTAAATACCTATTGGATTTTGCAATTAAATTCTCATATTTACCCTTCTCTAAATGCCAGTGATTTAAGAATGATTTCCCTCTAAAGAACACCAGACTTTCAAATACATTTTTTTTTTTAAATCCTGGTCTATTAAGCACATCTGTTTCCAATTCTAAAAAATGCTAATCTTTCCATCAGCCATTTTTAGCCAGACATGTATTTGTTTGTAATAATTTCAGCCATCAAAAAAGAATGACAGAGTATCCAGAAATGTTTATAGATGAAGAGCTGCAGTGAAAGGAAAGGTCATTTATTCAAATTTTTGAGAAGTAGAGGAAGAAAGGAGAATTCATATGAAGTTTGAGAGGATGTATCCTGACAGCTCTTTCTAATTATTAATTAACTGCATGGAATTTTGAATATTTTACACTTATAATTTCTAAGCAATGACATTTCTAAAGGTACCATACAGTTCTTGTTCTCTTATAATCTATTTTAAAACAATCAAAGCATATATAAAAATTACATGTGACTAAGTATTTTTATTGTTTTAAAATTTTAAACATTCCATAGTATTTTATAAAAATAGCCTATATGTATACACCACAGGTCTTCCAAAAGGTTCTATGATTATAACAAATTACTTTTTAGGAAGTAGAAAGAAATTTTCTAATAATCCCACATAAATAATTCAAACAATGTTTTTAAAGTCTCTGTTAAATTAACTTTCCATTATCTACAATACTGTTCTGTCATTCATTATCACTATTTCATTCATTGTTCAAATTTTTAGTTCATCTAACTAAAACATGAATTCTAACGTTTAAACAGTTGAACAAATTTTCCACCATTTTGAGGTTTCCTCTGTTCTAAAAACCATATCATTTTTTCCTAATAAATGGGTCACATATGTATTAATATATACTTCTATATGTGCCTCAAAATATATACCCAATTTTTCCGTAAAATGCTGATTTTATTTTTTCCTCATCCATAAAACTTTGTCATGAAACTTAAAATAGACATTTGATACCCCAAAATACCATCTTTGAAGAGAAAACTTTAAATATTTTAAAATATGCATTTCATTTTGTAAACCAACTCAAAACCAATGCTTTATTCAAAAACAGCTGCCACGGACATTTTAAATGGACGTTACCAAGTCTGCACTGCCCACTAGTGGCAAAAGCCTGTAAGTGCATAATTTTAATTAAATTGACCAATTTTTTTTCTTTTTCCTTTTCTTTAAAGTGTAGTTGATTTACAATGTCCTGTTAATTTCTACTGCATAGCAAAGTGACACAGTAATATATATATAAAAATATATATATACACACATTATTTTTCTCACATCATCTTCCATCATGTTCTAGCACAAGGGATTGGATATAGTTCTCTGTGCCGTACAGTAGGACCTCATTGCTTACCCATTCTAAATGGAATAGTTTGCCTCTACTAACCCCCAAATATTAGTTTTCTCAGTTAAGTTTAGAGCCAGTTATTTCATAAGGAAATACATATATACTCTAAGCACAACATGATTTTTGTGTTGTGAACTATGTTTTCTTGTATAACATTAATTTACTGTCAGTGTTCACACTCAGACACATCGCGTTCAGTTAAGTACCTGTGACTACAAATACTATGAATCCGTGTGCACATACACACACATTGTGTATTTACCCAGTGTTTAAGCTGGAAATAAAACCACTCTGACAATATAACATGACTCCATAAATGAGAAATAAGTTTATCTAGCCTGCTAGCTTTAATTGCTTAATTTAATCCTCATTGAGAAACATTCCCAAACTAATTTTCTGTGGTTCTCACTGAAATGACCTTTTATTAATAAATGGATTTTAAGCAGGCGGTATTGGGTTGACTAGCTGACTGGTTGTGAACTGGTGCATGATGATTACTCTGCTCTATGAACTTGGGGATGTCTGCATATGACCATATGTAAGGTATGTGCTGGCAGTGAAGGCTCTTGAACATTCCCTCCTGGGATTTCAGCAAATTGAGTCAGTGACTACACTTTATCACTGCTGGAACAAACCTGAAGCAACATTCATATGGAATTTCATAAACAAAGAGGAATATGGCTTTCTACTTTTTAAACAACTGATGGAACAGTACTTTATATTAAGGTATGATTACATAATTGATTTAGATATGCAGCTCTTGAGACAGCTGTCAGTACACATATGACTTGTGTGCATATTTATTTGTATATATCTATCTATCTATATACATATGTTATACACACAAACTAAATGTTAACTCATCTGAGAGCATTTAGCTTGTCATTATTTTTGTTCAGTAGTTTTCTTTGCTTTGCTGCAACATACTTACCCAGCACAGTGCTTTAGTATTCAGAATACACACAATTAAATTATTATCATTATTATTTTCTATGGCCGTGCCTTTGGCATATGGAAGTTCCCGGGCCAGGGATCAACCCGTGCCACCACAAAGACAATGCCAGGTCCTTAACCTACTGTGCCACAGTGGGAACTCCACAATTAAATTATTTAAATAATGAATATTAATAAATCATGGAAAGTGTCCATGACAGCATATAATTGACAAAAATGCGAAGGCAATGTATAAAAGCAAGTGGCTGATCCTGAATAACTATAATGCCAACACGAAAAGGACCAAATGCACTTAAGGTGATATTTTCAGACTGCTTCATAACAGAATAAGATAGATTTATTTATCATAGATGCTATGATATAATATCTTCAGCTATTTGTCCCCTCATATATGCCTGGAATTGAGACTTAATTGTGTCATGTGGTTGATCATTAAACCTATGTGTTTAGAACAAGATTTTTTATGGCTCGAGTTTGACTGAGTCCACTATTGCTATGTGAGCTCAAGTATTCCTTTTATGAAGGGAATTCAATCTTCTAACCTCCTTTCCTCTTGTCTGCTCACTAGGTTACACCATGGAACAGAGAAAATAGTCAATTTCATGCTTCCTTCACTTCATAGGTCTCCATACCTCTTTCACACTTTTTGTCTTTGAATCTTTCAGTTCTTCATACTTCTGTTTCCAGACAAACAAAGCTGACTCCAGCCGTTCTATTTCTTTTTCCAAAGATAAGCGCATTCTAAACAGAGAAGTAAGGGCAAAATAGACTTACAATTTAAAAATCATTTTAGGAATGCATTCAATTTCAGATTTTCTATTTTCCTAATTTTTGATATTTGCATATGATCATTGTCATGATAGAAAAATTTTTAGCTTATGAAAAATTACAAATATTGAATAAAAGTGGATTTAATTTGTTCTTCTGCCAATTGGCTTTCCAGTACTTTAAACATATTTAATTCAGCTTTGCCAATATAAAAATAATTGACTTTCTGCCTGCTTTCTCCTGTATTATCCATCCATTTCTTTCAATGCCGTTTATTCACATTGTTTCCTTACACTGGAGGACATACATGTTTCTAATTTTAACATGATTCCTATACAATTTCATATCATGACTATATATGAATGAAGAATACTTGATACAGCAGAGAATACCAAGAAGCGCCCCTAACAATTTCAGAAGTCTATCACTTATTGGGGACCTAAAAAAAGCTTTTAAAACCCTTGCAATTCTGTCTTAATAAAACAATTTTACTGACACCTCTAAATTATTCAAAATAACTGAAATTACTTTCTCTATTTTGAGAACAAGTGACAAAACTAGGATTAAAGTCCGATCCCTTAATATCCCATCATTGAATTTTTTTCTACATGCCCATATGTCTTTTAGAATGAGTCATTGAAAATAATTGCTTATTTCTGGTTAGTTAGCATATACCGACCTTTGCAAATGGCCAGTCCACACAGTCTTCATCTATGTGGTAGATTAGATTACTGTTAAAGCATACTCATTCTCTTTCCTCTACTTTTGCAATTCTAGGTTTTGCTAGTGTGATAGCTGATGTGACAGATTGCAGAAGTTTGAAAAGAATTTATAGTTAGGCTTCTTTTGTTAGCTGTGAAGAGTTTCCCCCAGGAACTGCTGTTCCTAAGTAAACATAAGAAGCAGATCTGTGCCCAACCTTGCCAAGGAGCCATGCCCAGCTAGTCCACTGGAGGTCAGCTGACCCCACCTATGTTGCATTCACTTGGGCAAAATATGCTATTGTCTTAAGCCACTGAAAAAAATTTTTTCTGGCTTTTTAGGGCTGCCCCTGTGACATATGGAAGTTCCCAGGCTAGGAGCCAACTTGGAGCTGTAGCTGCTGGCCTACACCACAGCCAGAGCAACACCAGATCTGAGCCGTGTCTGTGGCCTACACCACAGCTCACTGCAACGCCAGATTATTAACCCACTGAATAAGGCCAGGTATCTAACCCACATCCTTATGGATACTGTTCAGGTTTGTAACCCACTGAGTCACAATGGGAACTCCCTTTTATTATTTTTGTGCAGCAAAAATAGCTGATACAGACATGATCATTTAAAGGGGATGCTACCATAACAAAAATGAAAAATATGTAGACTTAATTTAGAGACTAGAGGATGGACAGGGGCTGGAAAAAACAGTGGGAAAACATAAGAAGCTAGAAAAATAGTGATGCATGCTGTTGAGTGGTGAAACACGTGGCGAAATTGTCACTTGCAGTGTCTTGGAAATAGAAACTGTGTCTAACACTACCAATGGAATGATAATGAGCATGATGTGACCCAAAATTTGAAAGGCGTTTGTGCAATTGGGCTTACTCGCTTATACTTTGGCCGTTAGTATAAGGACATAGCCCTGCAGGCCCACTGCTCCCAGAGGGAAGATAAGAGCCATGAAACACTACTGAGTTTACCTGCAGAGCCCTGCCCAGACTAACCAACCTCCAGGGGCTCACAGATACCAGCTAAATCAATTCTGATTGTTATACACCTCTAGAATTCTGTGGTTGTTAGTTACAGCCTTATTGTATTTATAATTAACTAATATGCACAAACATGGATCTATTTCTGTGATAATGTCACTAGAAAGATCTTAGGAATATATTCACAGAGCTAGAAGATGCATCCAGAATGAAAATGGAATGTCATTTACATATTTATAAGAAATATGAATCTTTGAGGTAGCAGTACTATGATAATAATTTAAAATAGAAGTAGGCTGTAAACACATTAGTTTAATCTAATCATTGGATAAGCAGCCCAATAAGGAGTTACATAATTATATTTGCATGACTCAAGCCATAAAACTGAAGAAGATATAAAAGAATTTGTTACCACTTAACATCACCTCAAAAGACTCAGGTTGCAAAAAACACCAGTAACCCAGTACCATTTACAGGACTGTAGTTTAGAATCCTGTATTAACATAGTCAATATGTTAACAAAGAAAAAGACTCAATACAGAAGTCTAGGTCGTACAAATACTGCTAAGGTTGTCCACAGCTCCAGATTAACTAAAATCTAAAATTCTGATAAATAAACAAATTTAGCCAGCTGGTAATATCCCAGCTACTTACCATGACATGATTTTTGTTCTTAGTGACTGTGTTTGGAATTTTAAGAATAAGGTTAAGTATAGAGGTCTGAAAAAATTTCCAAATACTAGCATTTTCTGTTAACTATAGAAAGAATATATAGAAGTCATTGTATATTAAAAACATGTTTTATATATTTGGCATTTAGGTTTTAAAGTTTTGGATGATAAGACATATTGCAATATTTAAAAGAAATTGAGTGTTGATTCAAAGTTGTAAATTTAGTTGAAAAATACAATAAAATTGTACTATTTGTGACTTCATTGGAATGTTAAAGAATCATCATAATTATAACTTTAATTTATTTGAATTATATGAGTATAAGAACATGAAGGTTTTTGTCAGTAATTGAAAATCTTAAAAAGGAAAAGGAATATGTTAAATTAATAGAATAATTTTATTAAAGGATATTAATCAACTACATTTGTGCTTTGAAGCATACATTGACAAATATCCTCATAATTAATTAGGGTAATTATTATATTTATAAATAGAATATAAAATTATACTTGAAGATTTGAGAAAAGTCTACATTTTTAAAAATTTATTTATTTTATTTATTTTGTCTTTTTAGGGCTACACCCATGGCATATGGAGGCTCCCAGGCTAGGGCCTAAATCAGAGCTGTAGCTGCTGGCATATACCACAGCCACAGCAATGCCAGATCTGAGCCACGTCTGTGACCTATATTACAGCTCACAGCAACACCAGATATTTAACCCACTGAGTGAGGCCAGGGATCAAACCTGCATCCTGATGGATACTGGTCAGATACATTTCTGCTGAGCCAGTATGGGAACTCCAAAGTCTACATTTTCAAATTTACGAATTCAAAATTATGTTGAGAATCAATGTCAGCTAAATGTTTGATGATAATGTTAGCAAAAAAAGTCATATTAATATAAAAATGCTTTATCATTACTATAGAATAAATGTTGATCCTCGAATTATCATCAGAATTACTGGGGTAACTATTCCCTCAAGGGTTTTATAAGAAATTCAAGAAAAACATTTCAAATTATATTTTAAACTTTTTATCTGTTATATAAATTAGATCTAGAGTATATCTAAACTTAGAATAAATATTCTAAGCCCATTTATGAAATAAAAATAAAAGAATTTTGCAAAGTATATTAATATGAATAATATTTGTATTCCTTATATAAGGCAGATTAGTAACATTTAAACTACAGCATCATCTCTTTAAGTATGCATCTTTAAAATAACTGATATTTATTAGTTTAGTAAAAGAAAATTATGTATTTTATTTACATATACATGTATTTACCATGTATGTAAAATGGTAGAATTTAGTCAGAGAATTGAGAGAATGGGCAGTCCATAAAAATTTCTTTAGTAGCAATGTGATGCTTGGGTTTTTTTAGTACAGATTTATAAAAAAAAAATTTGTGACTATGCAAGCATTAGGACATAAGAACATTGCATACTTACATTTATGCAGCAGAGGGCACTCTTTAAATTCTTAATTTTCTGGCCTAATTTATACTACATTTTAGAGAGATTTTCAAAATTGATTAATTATACAGTTAAATTTATAATTGAAATTTAAACTCATATGAACTACAAGGCAAAAAAAAAAACCCTAATTTAGTCTAAAGCATATTGCATATTTCATGCACAGATTCTTTAAAGAAACGAAGTTACTAAGATATAGCTCGAAAAAATATGGTATTTTAATAGATGATGAAAACTTTTAAAATCAGATTTCTAAACTATATAAAACTTGTTGGATCTGAAAAATGCTGTGTGAATCAAGATGGTTTTTATGAAAAAATATATTTCTATGAAATTTTTTGATACTTTGTTAACTATCACATAATGACCCCATAATAAATTGGCATAAATTTTAAACATCTAGACAATAAAATTAAACAAAATATTTTTTTATGGGATAAAAGTTCTTGGAACATTACTATCTGACAATAAATATTAATCATTTTTGAACTGTGTGAAATTTTATCATAAACTATCTAGTCGGTATTTTCTTAGAGTCAGTATTAAAAGCAAATTTTTGTCAGACAAAAATAATTAATTTGTAATAACATCTAGATACCCGCTTTGCTATTAGTCTAAAATTTAGAGTTAGTGCTAAATGATGAATAATAAAAAATTTTACAAATACACTTTTTTAAAGTTTTATTGAAGTATAGTTAATTTACAAGGTTGTGATAATTTCTACTTACAACAAAGTGACCCATTCATAGATATACACATATCCATTCTCTCTCAGAATCTTTTTCCACATAGACTATCACAGAATAATGGGTAGAGTTTTTGTGCTATATAGCTGGTCCCCGTTGGCCAAACAAATATACTTTTAATAAGCAACCAAATCTGTCATTTTGTGATTTGACTCCCAACTATTTATAACTACATCTTATAGCAGTAACATCTTTCAGCATCTTTCCTTCTCAGTATCTTTCAGCATTTTCATCATTTTCAGCATCTTTCAGCAAATAGCCAAAGCCATATATAGTTAATTTAATTAGAAAAGATGACTTTAAATAATACTGTTAAGCTCAGAGACATCCAGGAGGACCTGGGTTGGAGGTAATGCAGCCAGGAAGGCTTGGAGGCAGTGCAGCCAGGAACAAGGCCTTTCTCACATCACAGAACTAGTCCTGTGAAGATCCCACTGCCTGGGGCCTGTACACTCTCCTGATATCAAATGTATTATTATACACTCAAATGAACTAATTTAAGTAGAAAGGGATATTGATAGCTCAGAGAATCTCTGGGAGAGCCAGAGAAGCAAATGCGGAAACTGCAGAGAAATACCAAAACCAAAGCTCTAGAAATCTTTCCACTGTGGCTAACATTTAGGTACAGACATGAGAGCATGACCTCAGTACCCCCAACTAGAGTCATGAAGGATCATGTCTCTAGAGTCTAGAGGCTACTGCTGTCTCTGAGGACGAGATTAGCCATTTCCACTGCCCTCGACCCACACTAGATTGGATTCTGAGGCTCTCTTCCTCTTGAAATATTATTAGCTTCTGCTAAAACATCTAGGTAGCTACCTCTGAAGAGCTGTTCCTATGCCAAATAGTGTTTGCACCCTAATTGCAAAGAAGACTGAGATAGAGACTTACTAGCATCTTTAGAGTCTATACAGAGAGATAGACTCTGTCTCATTAGGGACAGGACTGCCCCAAAACAAAAAGAGATACTTTAAAGTAAAAACAATCACAAAAATTAACTTGAATTATTAAATGTAAGAGCTGAAATTGTAAAATACCTAGAAGAACTCCTGAATATTGGTATTAGCAATGATTCTTTTGATTCTACGGCAAAAGCATGGGCATCAAAAAAGCAAAAAATAAATAAGTGGGACTCCGCCTAGCTAAAAAGCTTCTGCACAGCAAAAGAAACAAATAACAAAATGAAAAGGCAACCCATGGAATGGAGAAATTATGTGCAAACCATACATCCAATAAAGGCTTAATATCCAACACACACAAGGAACTCATACAACTCAATAGCAAAAAATAAGCCAGTTGAAGAATGAGCAAAGGACCTTAATAGACATTTTCCCAAAGAAGACATGCAAATGGCCAACAAGTATATGAATAGGTGCTCAACATCACTAGGCATTAAGGAAAGCAAATAAAACCATGATGAGATATCACCTCACACCTGTCAGAATGGTTATCATGAAAAAGATAAGAGATAAGTACTGGTGAGAGTGTGATGAAAAGCACACAGTTGATGGGAATGTAAATTATTACATTATGGAAAAAGTATGAAGGTTTCTCAAAAAGTTAAAACCAGAATTATCATATGATCTCGAAATGCCACTTCTAGGTATACAGCTAAAGGAAATTCAATAGTACCTCAAAGAAACATCCACACATTCATGTTCATGGCAGCATCATTTATAATAGCCAAGATGTGGAAACAGTCTACTTGTCTAAAAATGAATAGATAAAGAAAAGAGAAAAAATAGTCAGCCACCAAAAAGGAGAAAATCCTGCCATTTGAGAAAACATGGATGAACCAGAGGACATTATGCTAAATGAAATATGGCAGCACATCCAGACAAACACTAAGTGATCTCACAAGATCACCATGTGGAATCTTAAAAAGCTGAATTTTTACAAAAATGCTCAATATCACTAATTATTAGAGAAATGCAAATCAAAACTAGAGTGAGGTACCACCTCACACTGGCCAGAATAGCCATCATCAAGTCAAAAAATGGCAAATGCTAGGGAAGGTGTGGAGAAAAGAATATCCTCCTTCACTGTTGGTGGGAATATAAATTGGTACAATCACTATGGAAAACAGTATGGAGGTACCTCAGAAAACTAAATATAGAACTACCATATGATCCAGCAATCCCACTTGTGGGAATATATCCGAACAAAACATTCATTCCAAAAGATACATGCACTCCTATGTTCATCGTAGCACTATTCACAATAGCCAAGACATGGAAACAACCTAAATCTTCATCTACAGATGAATAGATTAAGAAGATGTGGTACATATACACAGTGGAATACTACTCAGCCATAAGAAAGAAAAAAACAATGGAGCAGTTTTCCTGCCATCATGTCAAATTTTCTACCTGGGAAGTCTTTTATTATTTTTAAGAGATCAGAAATATACAAATTTTCAAAAAAAAAAAAAAAAAAGGAGTTCCCTGGTGGCCTAGCAGTTAATGATCTAACATTGTCACTTCTGTGGCACTATTTCGATCCATGGCCCAGAATCTTTCTGCATGGTGTAGTAAAGGCCAAAATAAATAAATAAATAAATAAATAAATAAATAAATAAATAAATAAGTATACAAATTCTCAGCACATGAGGAGATTCCAGATGCTGGGTAATTATTCCTAAAATTGAACAGTACTCAGGCAGATTTTAGTGTTCCTGATGAGGGAAGGGTTTAAGTCAATGATGGTGGTGGAAATGCACCCCCTGAGCTCTCTAGGTTGATTCCTGCACTCCCATCAAGAGAAGTTTCCCAGGCCATGGGAACAGAGAAAAAATTACATTCACATCTTCTCAGTTCCAGCCGCCCACTCACTGAGATTCTAGGAGGAAGAATTTTAAAGATTAGACAGATTTATAGTAACAATATATACTATATACTTGGGAAACATTCTCTTGCAATAGAAAAAACGGCTTTACAACTGCCTCTCATGGATGGAAGGCTAATGCTGATTCATGGACACATCAGCCTCATGGGACTGTTTTGTAAAGAGAGTGAGAAAGCAAAACAGAATCAAAGGCCCTGTTTCCCCGTTATTCTCCAGCCTGTCTATACTGAGGTTGCTGAAAACTGGAGGATTTAGTTACTATGAGGATTGTTCATTTATTCTAAGGAAGTCAAATATATATGTACGTGTCCATGTGCATGAGTGGGAGTGTAAAGACACACATGCGTATCATTAAAATCAGTACCTTGGGGAGTTTACATGTTGGAAAACAGCATTTTCACATTGCTCCTATGACATCATGTCAGGGAAGGAACACTAAGTTGGAGAGAAGTCTATCACTGCTAAAAAATTAAATCATTCAGGAAATGAAGCCCAGAGGTTAGAACTTGACTGAGACCTCTAGTTTCAGAGTATATTAATTGTTAAGATGGATACAGGCAGAAAATTTCATTCAGTACTATTCTCTTTTCTACTGATGTTGATTGCCTTTATTAGGAATTTATACTTGCTGGTAAAATAATAAATATTTATCCTTTGCCCAGATGCTTATATTATCACAATCTATGCATATGGTGAGGGAAAGACAAGGAATCTGAAAAAGAGAATTTGTGGTACAAATAAATCTGAAAAAAGGAATTCATGGTACTAATGAGAGACTGCTGGCTGATAGAAAGGAGTTGGCAGATAAAAAGCTTACAGTATTTGTGTACAGTCTAGTATAGGTTTTTTGTGCATACATATCACTACTTTAATCCATTTAAACTAGGGAAATTAAAATCATTACATAATACATAATTATATTCATATTTAGTGATTGATATACATCACTCCCAGGTTTTTTTTTTATTCTACCCATTAAGAATATTATAACTAAAGAGATAAAAAAATATTTTCAGATTTGGGGACCACATTTTAAGGCATATCAAATATTCTACACAATGCTAATAATATTCTAGGGTGATCATAAAGAAACAACAACCATGAAAGAACATATTGAGTAATTCGTATCAGTCGCTACTTTCCTAGACATTGTGTTTGATCTGCAAAAGAATTCAGTGAAAAGCAGAGGTGATGCTATGTGACTTTTGAATCAAGGTCATTAAAATACCATCTATTTCTCTCTGTGCTCCTAAGATGTTCACTTTCAACCAAGCCATGATGCTGTGAGGGAGCCAAGTGGTCACACAGATAGACTACATGCAGATATTCTGACCAAGACCCCAGATGAAGACAAAGATGAATGGCCAGATATGGGAGTAAGTGAGGCTTCTGAGGATTCTATTCTCCCTACCCCACCTCCACCCAAAGTTATCCCTAGACTTTGAGCCATCCTGGTTATGTCACAGTTAGTAAGAGGTGGACCGTCCACACACATTCACACTCAGGATCATGAACAAAATACATGACAATTGTTGTCTCAATAATAATCATTGTTTGGGAAGTTTTGTTATAAGACAACAGATAACTGGAACACAGGTATCATTACCCACATTTCCGCAAAGTTGACAATAGCACACTCTTGGTTAAGCCTATATCATACCGTTGGAGTATGTCAGAACCAAAATGAATAACCAGGTGATTTAATCCCAAGTCTAGTGTTCCTTCCTCTTTACCACAAATGGTCAATGAATAAAGCATCTTTTTCTGCAATCAACAACTCACAAAACTGTGAGTTGTCCGTTATGAATATTAACACATCCATTCATTTTTATTGACGCACTGAAATATATGAATGCTCTACAAGTTAGATAATGCACAAGCTATTTTAACTACATACAATCATAATTCAAATATAATAAAAGTGAATCCACCTGAGATGATGAGAACCATGTTATGATTAAAGAATGTTAAAAACTGGAGTTCCCGTAGTGGCTCAGTGGTTTGGCTCAGAGGTTGAGGGTTTGATCCCTGGCCTTGCTCAGTAGGTTAAGGATCTGGTGTTGCCATGAGCTGTGTGGTGTAGGTCGAAGATGAGGCTTGGATCCCGCATTGCTGTGGCTCTGGTGTAGGCTGGCAGCTACAGCTCTGATTAGACCCCCAGCCTGGAAACCTCCATATGCCATGGGTGCAGCCCTAGAAAAGGCAAAAAGCTAAAAAAAAAAAAGGAAAGAAAAAAAAGAATAAAAACTAACATGTTCTAAATTACTTTTTAAAATTCAAAAATAAATATAAAATTCAAACTCATTTATTAAATATTAGTACTTAATGATCAATCATAGGTAAAATACATTATCCAATGGCCAGTTTACTAGACTTAACAATTTTAAGTTTGAAAATCAGACTTAGTTAAGGAAAGCAATGATTAGTACTTACTCTCTTTCTTTCCATAATATTTTTTGGAACTCATCCAAATGCACCTGCAAAGCTGAAATTTCAGACACTCCATTCTCCAGTGGCAGGTTTATTGCCTGTAGTCTTAACCCAGGTCTCATTTTACAGTTTCCAGAACCACCATTCTTGAATAAGTCAGGGCAATCTAGATTGAGTTTCATCTCATTTAATTTTAATGGGTCAATAACCAAATATTCTTTCTGAAAGAAAAAAATAAGATATAGTCCTTATAATTGGCTTTTTAAATCAAACATAGAAAAGTCATGAAGAAAACATATTTTTGGAAGAAAATAAAATGTAATGATTCAGCATCAAATTCATATTTTCAATTAACTGACATTCTCTCATATGGCCAAACTTTAACTTATATTCTTCAGGGTTTTTTTTTTTTTCCTTTCTACGTTCTACCTTATTCTAATAAAATACATTTCCCCACAGTCTTTTAAAATTTTTAATTTACAGTGGAATCTACATTATATCTACCATAAATCCCATACATCATGGAAAGGCTTAACATTTTAGATGCAATTATAGAAGAGCAAGGTATTAATTGATTTATGGTTGTAGAGGTAGAATTAACTAGAAAGAGGTAATAATATAAACTAATTCTACTTGAAGAGCGAACACAAATTCCTAGTTTCCAAAAGTATATTCCATGAGTTGTAGATATATATATATGGGAGGAGGGGTGTTTCATTGATAGATAAGTGTACGAACTGCTAGATTAAAGTTTTAAAATTTTTTATTGTGTGAAGAAATCTCAGAAACTTCAAGATTCAAGTGTACCAAGAAATTCCAAGAGTAGGTAGTGTGAAGCAGTCCCTAAAGATATTTGCCTAAGTTACCTATCTTTGAGTGATTAATTGTGAGGACAGAGTCCCAACCTTCAGGAAAGGTTTAAACTACTGTACGGATAATTTCTTAGTAATGGTTTACTAGAGTAAATGGAGAGAAATCTCCATAAATATTTTCTTTTAACATTAAAAAATGCTGGGTTAATTTTGGCTAAAAGTATGAGTAATATTGGTAACACAGGCTGACTTGTGTCTCCCCTAAAATTCATATGTTAAGGTCCCAACCCCCTCCAAATATCTCAGGATGTGACTGTGTTTGGAGATAGGGTCTTTAAGAGGTAATTAAGTTAAGATGAGCTTAATGAGTGTGGGCCTTCCCCTCCTCATTACTGTCTATAGCATTCAAATAATCTCTGGATTCCTCTGGATTTTTTCTGACCTTACTCTTTGTGTTCTCCTTGGTAGGAAATTCTCTTTTTCCCAAACACTCTCTGATGGACTCACACGTTTTGGAACCAATTTGAATTGAGTCTCTCTGTGTAGAGGACACATCTCTGAAACCAGGAAGCTTAAGGTCCTGAATAACTCTAGCTTCCAAAGCCTCCTTCTGAGGTGACAAATTTTGCTTCCTTTTCAGAGTACTCAGTTCCTTCACGGTCATCTCTAATTTTATCCTGAGTTGTCTTGCTTCCTCCCTGGCACTGTTCCTTTCAGCTCGAACTTTACTCCACTTTTCTCTCCAGTTGGCAGTGCAGTCTGACCACCACCGCATGGTCTTCTCCATCTGAGCAGCTCTGGCCTTGACCTCCTCCAGTTCCCGCAGTCGAAGCTCCTCACAAATATCCCATTCATTACTGTTGCATGAGTGAGCACAGACGTTGTGATAGGCATGAGATTGCAGCCCATAAAGTGGCAAACAGGGACCACAGGTGTCCCTGGGGGATGAGGCAGGCACCACCAGGTCACATGCTGGTTTAATTGATGACTGCTGCCTCTGGAAGATTTGTGTTTCCTCAATTAACCGACGAATGGAATCTAAATTCATATTTATCTTTTCAGGCCTAAGAAAAGACAGAGAACATAATTGCATTTGAATTTCCCCTGCAATTATAAGAGCAAGACCGACATTTAAAAAAGGAAGTTGATGAAAACAATGTGTCTTTTCAATATTGTATATTTCCCTTACCATTGTAGCTAAAAATATAGAGGAATTTCTGCATTTGCAATTACCCTCAAAGAAACAGAGATTTCTCCTATTTAAATTTGCCAAATAAATACAAATAATATATAAAGATGCAGTGGGGGATAGCATAGGACATGAATAATTCATTTTAACATATCCAGTTCTTTTCAGGTAATATTTATTGCAACATATATTGTCCATTAACTTCTCAATGGTCCCTTTTCCCCTGCTAACTAAAGCCCAATTTGTTCAGGTAGAAGGCAGAATCTATTGATCTTTGGAAGGATAAGCTCCTATTCCAATCCCAGGGGCTAAATTATGATTGGTCTAAACCTTTCGGATAACCTCCATTTAATTCATCATTCCTAATAGATAATAAATAGGTTTAAAGCAGCATGTGACCTGGTTCGGGCTGATGAGAGGTCAGGGGAAGGCTGCTAGAGAAGTCTCCCATTCAGAAAAATGTGAAATCATCGGAATAAGAAACACTTTTATCTCTGCTCTCCTCCTGCCTGATCAAAGACAAGATTCTGCAAGAAGGTAAATGTAACAGCCACCCTGTAACATTAAAAATAGTGAAACAGAAGAATGAAAAAAGCTTTGTGTAATGATGGAGCTGCTGCCTGAAATACAGAATCCATACCCCTGGTTTCCTTGCTGTGTGAGAATGATTACCTAAATTTATTTAAGCTATGACTGTTGAGTTTTCTGTAACTTGCTGTCAAAATGACATCTGACACATAAATTAACTTCCTACTGTGGTTAATATTTTAAGTTCTAA
Organism: Phacochoerus africanus; assembly: GCF_016906955.1. Classification (NCBI taxonomy): domain Eukaryota; kingdom Metazoa; phylum Chordata; class Mammalia; order Artiodactyla; family Suidae; genus Phacochoerus; species Phacochoerus africanus. Next base: position 156,183,902 of record NC_062545.1, read on the forward strand.
AAATAAAATATTATGAATAAGACATGATCTGTGTCCTTAAAGATTTTGTAGGCCAGTGAATGAGACAGGCACATCACTGGTGTGTACAAGATACACTAAGGGGTACTGCTAAAGAAGTGATGAACTGTTTTAGAGAAACAAAGTAGCTTCACAGACAACACTGAAAAGAGTCTCAGTAATTCCAGAGCTTTAAAAAGGAATTAAAAGCAGCTTTCCATATAAATAGCAAAGACAAATTAATTGGTAAATGCAAACCTTTCTTATCAGTATGTACATCCATCGCTTTATTTAATATAGCAACATAACTATATTGAGGATTAGCAAGTGGAACATTTTCTTTAAAATAAATTCTCAAAACATGCAGGTTAATCTACAAATTAATAAAGTTCTGTGGTTGTATAAGATTACCCATTTTTATTATCAAAGAGTTTCTGGTGTAAATGATCTTAGATAACATTTTACCTTCATGATATTAACTACTCCCATTTTTTTTTCCATTTCCTTTTATAGAGTTACAGATCATAAATTGTCTTTTTATGAACCATCCATTTAATCTACTGAAGGGGTTTCATTATACCAACTAAGTTAACTGCTATTGACTGAAAAAAGACCATATAATATTAAATGTATACCACTTTCAGCTGTGGAAAAACACATTTTAGTAAGTGTTCTGTAGGGATGTCAAACCAATTCACTCATTATAATACTTAATATAATAATATAGATTCACGGTTGTAATTATTTTTGTTAACATTAGTTTATGTCAAATCATATTTGAACTAGTGCTGACTTGGAGCAATTATTCCTTTCATTTACTGTAATTCAGTGACAATAATAATATACTGACCAAATTTCTCAGACCACTAGTAAACCAAGATCAGTATTTTAAAAAAGTACTTAATTAGAAGCATACCAAACATTATATATTTATATTTACATATTTCACTACTTAATAACATATTTCTTTTTGTTGAAATTTCAAAATGAAGATAGGAAATTTATTTCAGTATATTAAACTGAAATTTATCCTTGCCATTTTTCAAAATAAATCAGTATCATAAAATTGTAATGCCTTTTAAAATGTCTCATTAACTTTTATTTCACTAGTGTTTTGAAGACTCTGTAATTGGATTCTGGTACATTGAGATCTTGCCTACTAATTAACTATGTATTTTTTCACATCTGACTAAACAAAGTTGAGTTGGGTATAATTATTCAGTCCTTGAACATGAATAGTATTTCCTGTTCCAAAGTGTTTCTCAAGAAAATGTAAATGGGGATATTTAATTCTTTCTTTTTTCCTGGTCATTTTTTTTCATTTATTTATATATATATATTTTTTTCTACTGTACAGCATGGTGACCCAGTTACACATACATGTATACATTCTTTTTTCTCACATTACGGGTTCCGTCGTAAGTGGCTAGACATGTGTATTTATTAAAGCATTCATTTTCTCTATGCTTATGTGCCTGCTCTTCATGTTTTATTTCAGATGACTATGAAAGTATTTGACACGGTTGTAGCACAAAGCCTTTGATATATGGGAAAATATTTTAATGCTATTGATTCTGGTTTCTTTTAAATTTGAGGGGCCATGCTTGGGGCATGCAGAAGTTCCCAGATCAGGGATCGGACCTGCACCATAGCAGTGACCTGAGCCACTGCAGTGACAACACCAGATCCTTAACCCACTGAGCCACATGGGAACTCTGACTTTGGTTTCTCATATTGATTTTTGCATTGTTTTTACCACACGCACACACAAAAGAGTGGAAGGCACAAGAAAACTCTTAGAAATGACGGACATGCTTATCACCTTGGGCTTGTGATGGTTTCATGGTGGTGTACTAATGTCCAAGTTCATCCATTAAGCACATGCAGTGTTTTACACCAGTTACATCTCAACAAAGATGTTTTTAAAGAAAGTTCAGACAGGCTACCATGATTACTGCAAGTATTTTTGAATGTAGTACATAACCATATTAGTAAAATTGGATGGGTCTACAATGTTTAGACAGTATTACTAAATGTATTGTTTCTTGCCAAAGAGGAGCTTAGTGTGTGCGACATTGGTTTCCAGAATCCATTGGTCCAAGTGCTGACTCTGCTACATTCTAGATAGATGACCTTGGACAAATCACATAAATTGCCTTTGACCCATATCTTTATTTGTAAAAGAAAACAGAATTATCATGTACTTCACTAAGTTCTTGTGAGCATTAAATGGGGAAATGCCTAGATTTGTTGGCCCAGGTTGTCTCTTAGGGAAAGTGATAATTCTTCTCAGTGTTATATAAGTCCCTAATATGTCACCTTGGACTATTGTATGATTTAATTTTTTCAGTTTCTTTCTTCTTTTTTGAAATGGTATGCTTAAAAAACAGGGAAAGCAACAGATAAATATGATTTACAAAAAAGCTCAGAATTTCATGTAATAAAGGTACACTCATTTTTAATATCATATTAATATTATTCAACAATGAAATATTCAGCATTATTAATATCTTCATTCCAGATATGAATAAACCAGGGTTTACAGTTCTCATGTAACCAGTCCAAGTCAGACACTTGGAAGACCCATAGAAAGGGCTCAACCCATAGAAAACAAATTTATGTTTACGAAAGGGAAAGGGAGGTGGGGAGGGATTAAATAGGAGTTTAGAATTAACAGATACAAACTACTATATGTAAAATAAATAAATAACAAGATCCTACTGTATAGCACGGGGAACAATATTCAATATCTTATAAGAACTTATAATGAAAAATAATCTGCAAAAATTTATATAACTGAATCACTTTGCTCTACACCTGAAACTAACTCAATATTGTAGATCAATTTTCTTCTTCAATAAGAAAAGAAAAATAAAGGAAAAGTAAAGGAAAGAAAAGAAAAAGAAAAAAAGGGAGGGTCAACTCAGTTCAGGAATTAAGAAATTTGAATCAAGGGCCACTGCCTCTCCATATCAGAAATTTACAGCTCCAAAATATGTATTTCCACTATAGTGAAATCATCTTTAGATTATTTCATACACACATTTAGCAGAATTCCATTCTGGATATTTTCATGTTCAGATATCTCCCATTAAATCACACCACAAGCAGTTACCCGACCCTGACATTGCGTTTCAGGTGTATTCAACCTCCTCCTCATTGCTTAAAGGACATTTACGGTCTGGGATCGTCCATCCCTCCAGCCTCCTCTCTCTGCTTCTGTGCTCCATGCTTCGCCACTCCAGTGACTCCGTCCCCTCCACCGATATCACCTCAACTATCTCCTTTGAGCAGTCTGGTTGCTACGCAGGCGCACTTTCCCCTCTCCTACTCCCATCCCCCTCTTGGCTTCCTACCCTTCAGGTAGGAGCTCTTAGGACCTGTGCTTGACTCTCCGCCATTCCTTAGAGGCCCTATATAGAGGTTTGTCTTAGGTCTCCTCCATGGTAGTGTACAAGCTAGACGTGACTTCTGTCATCCAGGACCTTGTTTATTACCAAAAACAATAAATCAGGCTAACAATCACAAATTTCAATTGTCTTTGAAAGAAATAAGCAATGTATTATTCTTCAGCACTGACCTCTGTATTGAGAGAAGTCTCTCTGCAGTGATGTCCTCTGTTTTGTCAGAAGAATGAGGTGGACTAGAAGTAAAAGCATGTTTGGCAGAAGTTATATTTTCAGGGCTGAATAAAATAGGATCCAAAGGGATTTTTGCTTTATTGTTTATACTTATTGCTTTCCATCAACCTATAGGAAATGAATTCTTAATGAAAGCCTTCTTGGATTTTTTTTTCCTAAGAAGGATAGGACAATATGCGATAATGTTAATAAAAGCCATAAGCAAAGGGAAAATAAATGAAGATATGAACCATAATGCTAAGGAACAGTAGATATGGTGCCATATATGGTGATAAAAAAGAAAGATCATTTTTTAATATTAAGGAAAGTAAAACATCATATTGCTTTTAAAATGTGGCCTGTCAAACATGAACAAATGATTAGTAAAAAAAAACCATATGCATTCTGTAAAAGTCTAAAACAGGTAAAAAAAAATTATATTTTTTAGGAGTGTTTGCAATAGAACACTAAGTATTAAAAGTGAAAATTGCAGTGTGACAGTGAGGTAACAAAACAGAGTGAATGGCCCCGGCATCACTTCAATATAGGTCAAGCTTTTCCCATAATATTTTTTCAATATTATACACTGTGGCAAATTATATGGACAGTTACTGAGTATGGTTGTTGATGTGAATGTGAGATTTTGGAATCATGTAGGGGCAGGAAATATTTGCACTAAGAAGGCAACTAAATAATATAAAATGCATTCGTACAAGTTGCCATGTATCTAAAGTTTAGATACTTTATTTTCTTAAATCAGTGTAATACAAAATAAGCGCAAGTGCAAATATCTTAAAATAGGTATATTTATCTTTTTCTGAGTCATGTGTGAATTAAAAATTGCATTATCAGATCAGATAGAAATTATCTTTAAGGAACTGGAATTCATATGATAAGCCCCACCCCCTTTTAACCAACTCTTCCTTGATTTCTGTTTTTTTCTAATCAAAATTATTTTATTTTTAAACTTCTTCCTGTTACCTAGAATCGTTGAAATCATGTGTCATTGTTTTAAATCAATATGATGTCTTTTCTTTAGGTTAGTGAGAATAATTATTTGAGAAAAATAATGTTTCTTAGATAATGCTTAATAAAAAAATTAAGCTCATTTCTTTTCAAATAAACTATAATTTCTCCACATAGCATCTTCATGATTCCAGAGAACAGCAACAATTTCTATGCTTCAATAGCTAAAAAAAAATTTTCTGAATTAAAATAATAAACTTTTAGGTCATAGGTAAAAGTGATCTGTCTTACATCTTTGGAATATGAATAAAGTAATAAAGAAATATCCAAAATCCACAATCCATTTTATAAAATATCAATATATCATTTGTAATGAGCCTTGGAAAAATAAAGTTTCTGTTTTCTGGGAAGTTGATCTTGAAGCTTCTTTAGTGCTTTGTTTGCCACGCACAAATTTAGGTTCAGATCATTCAGAATTTCTTGGATGATATGGCATAATTTAACTACCTTGTGTAGTACTTGGGGGTACCAATCGGGTCTGAGAAAGTTCTATTTTTAAATATTCCCGAAATGTCTCACCAGTGAACAAGTATTAATATATAAAGATGTTTTATCTAAAATTTGAATTTAGAGTGTAAATTTATTTCTTCCAACAATACATATAAAGTCTGTACTACTTAGCTACCTATTTGTATGGAAGCTTGATATTTGTTGAATTCCTTAGCACTTTTTTTTAATATTTATGTTTATTTCCAGGTTTCAGTGAACAAAACCACAAACTATCCCAATTTTCTCATGTAATCTAATCCAACTTAACAGTGCCAAGAAAATAAGCCAAAATATCCGTTGAGGCCTTAAGCCAAAAACTGAAATTAGTATTAGCTATGGAGGAACTATAAAGCCCAGTCAAATCTTATTTTCATGTAGGAATAATCCTGCTGCAATTTCCAGGTGGCTAAGAGTCAGAGTGCACATTTTATTGGAAAGAACAGCAACAACCTGGCCTTGTCAGAAATCCTATCACCTTCCAAAGTTGGACAGGTGACCCTGAATCTGGAATTTACATCATTATGTATACAGCATTTTGGGCAATTTTGTAAAGATTAAATAATGTAACTGTGTCTGTAAGTATTAGTTTAAAAGAAATTAAAATAAAATCCAGAAGAGAATATAGCCAACAACTCAAAATTACAATTATTAAGTCATAATGTGAGAATGAATTACCCTAGGAAATAATTCCTATTACAGTTTCAGGACAACCCAAGTGATGGTAAGTGAAAGGACCTCTGCTTTCCTTTTCTCCCCTGCTTCTATTTGTTCTTTATTTAAAAGCTATTCATTTGTTAAAATTGTAGCTATTCTTTCTTTTTTTGGTGCCATATCGAAGTTCCTGGGCCAGAGATCAAATCTAAGCCATACCTGTGACTTAGACCAAAGCTACGGCAACACTGGTTCCTTAACCCACTGCCCCAGGCTGAAGGTCAAACCTGTGCTACAAGAGAGACAACTCTAGATCCTTAACCCACTGTGCCACAGTGGGAACTCCCTATAGATTTTTTTCAATATTGAATTCATCAATGTTTTCCAATATTTATGTCCATTTTAAAGTTGCAGTGAACGAAACCACAAAGTATCCCCAAATTTTTCTATGCATTTCCTAAGCAAAATTCCCGAGCCATTTACCCCATTCACACTTGCTCTCAAAGAATGTGCGTTGTCAGATATTCTTCATGGATTTGGTTACACTTTGTTCTGAACAAGAGAAAGCTCTTTCATGTCAAAGAATGAGTCATTAATGTTTTCTCACACTTGTTTGATGGACTGTGGGTAGCTGCCAAACTACATCAGTGGACTGGCAAATTTTCACAGGCTTCCTAATGAAGTTTGAGAACACAACCCAAATGACTGTCATAGTTACTTTTGAAACACAGTTATAATTTTTTTGATAAAAAACATTTATTCCTTAAGTCTGTTTAATTTTCCCCACAGTACATTCTCTACATTAATAATCCAAACTGGCTAAAATGTGTCCCACATCAAAAAGCTAAGAGAAAAAATTGAAATCAGAAGCAGAGATATTATAATGTACTTAGACATTTGTGAGCTACACCTATGCATAATATTTCCAAATATTTTGCTTCCTTCACCCTCTTTCTTACAAAAGCAAAGCAATATTCACCTAAAGGTATGAATGATATTGTTTTTTATTTGTTTGTTTTTTGCTTTTTAGGGCCGCACTAGTGGCTTATGGAAATTCCCAGGCTAGGGGTTGTATCGGATTTATAGTCGCCAGCCTACACAACAGCCACTTCAAAGCGGGATTCATGCTACACCAGAGCTCATAGCAATGCAGGATCCCTGACCTACTGAGCGAGGCCAGGGATCAAACCCACATCCTCATGAATACTAGTTGATTTGTTTCCCCTGAGCCACAACAAGAAATCCCTGTTATTTTTTGCTAAACTATATGTCTTATGTATAATCTAGAATTTAATTTCCAGTGTAAAAACTGTGACCCTATTGGTGACATTAAAATGCCCCTTTTGAATGATTAGATCAAAGGAAAAGTCTTTAAAAAGCTCAATTCCCCCAAATGGCAAGATTGTCAGTTCTATATGCTACAGAGAGCATGTAGAAAAGAAAGAGAAGCTAATATTTATTCCAGACACGAGAAAGACCAGATTTAAGGAACCCATAACCCACCAAGTTCAAGAGGTAACTTGGCAGCCCTTGGATTTGCAGCTACTCTGTGTAAGATATAATGAGGACATAATACCCAAAATAATTGCCATAGTGATCTTCAGAAATTTCAAAATTATCCCCCAAGAAGTTGTATAAGACTGTCATCTTTCCCTTGATGATCAAGCAAAGTCATATTTTAAATATAGAAGATAATATTCATATATTCAGTAAAATCATTAGATAGTGCCATGATAAAACACACTGAAGTTAAGCTAAGGAACAGTAGACAACTCTGCAAATAATTACCTAACATAGTAAAAGTGGTATTTATTTTACTCCTATAACAAATTACCACCAACTTAATGGCTAGAAACAACGCAAACTTATTTTCTTATGTTTCTAAAATTCAGAAGCCCTAATTAAACCTCTCTGGACCAAAATCAATGTGTTGGCAGGGCTGATTTCTAGAGTCTCTGAGGGAAGAATCTATTTTCTGGGCCTTTTCAGCCTTTAAAGTCCACCTGCATGGCCCATGGCCCATGGCCCATGGCTTCTTCATCACGTCACTACAATCATCACCTCTCCCACAAACACAGATCATTTCCTCTTATTTTATAAGGACTCACGTGGTTATATTTGCCCACCTAGATAATCCATGATTATCTCCCCCTCTTAAAATGCTTAACTTAATCACACCTGCAGAATCTCTTTTACTATATGAGGTAATATATTACAGGTTATGGAGATTAAGGATTAGGATGTGGACATCTGGGGGAGGGGGTGTTTTTCAGCCAACAACAGGTAACATTTTGAAAAGAGTGTGAACATTGAAACCACAAAGATATGCGTTCAAATTCTTGTTTCATCATTTACCCTCTTGTAACCTTAGCAACTTAATTAACCTTTGTGGAAAGGCTTCTTCATCTATAAAAGGGGATATTAATAGCTTTGTAACATGTTGTTTCGAGAGTGTCACGTGAAATTTCCCTCTCTACTGGATCATTCCATTTAGCATGCTAGTTACATCATTACCACCTCCCTCACCAAGTAATTTCCTATTTCTCTGTTCCCATGACAAAAGAGAAAATTTATCTAACGTGTTGTTTATTTCCACTGCTTTTATTTCCTCACACCCTATTTTCTTATCAACCCACTTCACCTGGAAATCTGTACATTCCATTTCACAGAAATTCCACTTGTCAAGATCACAAATGACTTCACAATTACCAAATCAGATGTTCGTTCTTTTCCCTTGCCTAACTTGGTCTCAGTAGTATTCAAAAGAGTTGAAAATTCCTTGCTTTTTATATATGTGTCTTTTGTGTTCTATATCATCATGCTCTTTTGATTATTCCATCACCTCCTTCTTCTTGTTCTACTTTGTTTCTCCCTGCTGTTCCTCTCTAAATATTGGAGAGTTCAAAGCTTCCACTGACTGCCAAATTCATATCTCCAGTCCTTCAATTTCTCCTGAGCTCTGGACTAATGCAGTGTAGAATTTTCTCTAGATTTCCACTTGGATGTCTAACAGGAATCTCTATCTCAACCTTAACATTGACCAAATTGAACACTTGATTCCCAGCCCTCTGAAAATTTGTGTTTTTCCCCCCATTGTTAATGTCACAGTAAATGGCACAACCATCCAACCCACAGCTCAAGTCAAAAACCTACTTTATCTCTGACCCACTTGTAGTCAGCAAGTTCTATTACCTCATTCCTTTAGCTTATTTCTTAGATCCATGTACTCCTTTCTGCTTTCACTGCCTCTGTCCTGTGGAGACAATGACCACCTCTCTCAACATTACTACAACTAAAATATCTAAGAACACTTCTATCTAGTTGGTATGCAGCAGCCAAAGAATCCTTTAAAATTTTTAAATAAAACTGAATAACTTTCTAATTAAAACTTATTAATTCCTCTCTATAGCAATTAGAATAAAATTAAAAGGTTTAACCACAGTCTCAGTTTCACATGATCTGGCACCAGCCTTCCTGACCTTGATTCCTACCACCCTATCTCTTTACTTTCCCTTCTTGCTCTGGTCATGCTTACTGGCTTCCTGTTCTTTAAAGGATGTGCTCATTCCCACCTTGGGACCTGTGAGTAGAATGCTCTTCCCTCAGACCCTTCGAATTCTGCTCTGAGTATTTAAAATGCAAAAGGTAGAGCTCTCACTGTGAAGAAACGGGATCACCAGCATCTTAGGAGTGGTAGGATGTGGGTTTAATCCCTGGCCCAGCACAGTGGGTTAAGGATCCTGCATTGCCACAATTGTGGCTTAGTTTGAGGCTGTGGCTTGGATCTGATCCCTGGCCTGGGAGCTCCATATGCTGTGGGGTAGCCAAAAAAAGAAATAATAATAATAATAAAATGCAAAAGACATTGAAGGTTGAAACTAAGAGGGTAAAAAGCTAACTGTAGAATTTCAAACATCAACTTCCAAATATAGAATAAAATGTGTCTGCTAAAACTATTTCAAAAACACTTTAAGTATACATTTTACAGGATGCTTATGGAAGTTCTATCAAGTAGGTATGGGTGCCTGGACCAATGTCAATAGACCCAGATAAGTGGCAAAGACAGGACTTAATTTAGATCTTTCAAAGTTCAGCACTACTGCCTCTGTACTGAATTGTTTTCTTTCCAAATGTTCAAGATAGTATATCAGTGTCCTGACCCGAACACCACAGCAAAGTGTGTGGTCTCATTGCCTCTTAAGGAGCGTGAGGACTTGGGGAAGAATTTAGCTTCAACCCATCAAAACATCCAGGAGGCTACAGACTTTAGCAGTAGTACCATCTTCTGTTTCTTAGAAAGATCCGAAGCTCAGGAGGACTTGATGAAGAAGGTCATGGCACAACACTCCATCCTTGTTCTCACATCATCAGTCTCAGAATAAGATTTTCTTTTGGAGACCAGCTTTCCCCCATCAATGTAATATTAAATTACTTATTCAAAAAAAAAAAAAACAGCTAAGTAATGAAGGTCTCAGTACCTTAGTGCCTTCCCAAGCCACCTCAAAAAATATATACCACAAGGTAAGCTTGCATGTATATACATGTGTACATATGTCTGTACACAATGTATATACACATATATATGCATACAGAAAAGGGATATTTTAACTGGGTTGTGTATAATTTTAATAGTATTATTTAGCAAATTGAACTACACTTTTGTGTATATTTAGGAATGTCCACAGTAGTTGGAGAAAAAAAATTCCCTCATGTCAGGTCACTTTTCTGTTTAATCTGTTTCTTTGCTACAATTATACAGAAGAAAACAAAGACTCAAGGGAAAATTATCGTTACTTTTAATGTATCTTGGATATGATCTTCTGTTGTTTCATTCTTTTTTCCAAGGTTCATGTCACATGCTTATAGTCTTTTTGACATTCAAAAAATATAAAGCATCTACATAGATGATTAAGCTCTTAGTAAATGTCCATTTCACTGCAGATGGTAAATTAATAATCACTAACATACGTTAAGCCTATATTTTTACATCTAAATAATACAAACTTACTAAGCAAGATTTATGCTATGATAGAAAAGAGCAGGGCTTATTTTAAAAGATGACTTTTAAAAATTATTTGACAAATCTGTTCAAGTAGAGGAAGATGAGTTGTTACAATTGTTCATTAAACATTCACTCTCTTTAAATAGTAATTGGTAAGACTTAAAAATTTAAATAATTGCTAAGAATACTAATAACTTTCCAAAATAAAGTACAATTTAAAAATAAGAAAGTTGGAGTTCCCGTCGTGGTGCAGTGGAAACAAATCTGACTAGGAACTATGAGGTTACAGGTTTGATCCCTGGCCTTGCTCAGTGGATTAAGGATTCGGCGTTGCCATGAGCTGTGGTGTAGGTTGCAGACATGGCTTGGATCCTGCGTTTCTGTGGCTCTGGCTAGGCCAGAAGCAACAGCTCCCATTAGACCCCTAGCCTGGAATCTCCATATGATGTGGGTGCGTACCTAAAAGGACAAAAAAAAAAGACAAAAATAAAATAATAAAATAAAAATAAGAAAGTTTGTTGACTCTAACTTAATTTTAACCAGAATTATTTTCAATGGCCTTTGTTGCCACTGTGTAATCTTCAACTCTGTATCAATGGCATTTAGCTTCGAAATGAGAAAACTATTTGATAGTGTTTAGAATCTACACATTATTGACATATGTTGAATTCCAAACTGAAATATTTGGATTTTGACTTAATCTTGCCAAAAGAATCCCAAGAGAAGTAGACCAAGAGAGTCTCAGACATCAAATATAAAAAAGAAAAGAGAAAAGCAGCCTAACGTGTTAAATTATAAACGTATGGATGGAAGTTCCTTTAAATTACTCCTTTGTCTAGACCTTAAGGGTAAAGAATTTTAAAAAACACATTTGAGGTTTCTGTAACACAAAACATTTGAAAATTTAGGGAATTCAACTACCCCCAAAACAGAAGAGATTTCCACTCTAATAGTGAGTAAACTAAACTTTCTCCCCTCCTGTTCTGAAATATCTGTACTCCACAAATAAAATGTCAATTCTTATTATGTAGATTTGTAATAAATATCAATGAATCTATTCATTAGATAGTTGAGAGTTTTTTAGTTGTTATTTGCTTTTGCATTCTGGAATCAGAAAAACTAAGAAATCAAGAGAAAATGCAAAATACATTATACGATGTGTTTGTTTATAACTGAATTTTCATTGAGATTAATTGTAAATTTACGTGTAATTGTAGGAAATAATACCAAGGTAACCCATGTACTTGTTAGTCAGTTTCCCCTAGTGGTGACATTGTCCATAACTATATACAGTGACCCAACCAGGCTTTTGAAATTAATATAAATCATTGACCTCATTTAGGTTTACCCAGTTTGACTTGTACCCATTTGGCTATACAATTTTACCACAAGTATGGGTTTGTGTATCCAGCACCATAGTCAAGAGAGAACCCACCACTGCCTTCACGTTCCCTCATCCTGTCCCTAATCCTTGGAAACCACTAAATTATCTCCATTTCTATATTTTTTCAATTCTAAAATATTTTCATTTCAAAAACATTATGGATGTTTAATAATGCACTGTGCAACCTTTAGAGATTGGCTGTTTCTTCACTCATTCGCATAGTACTCTGGCAATCATCCACATTTCAGTATGCATGCCTATTCAGTATGCATGGTTTGGGGTTTGGGTTTGTTTTTATTGCTGAGGAACATCCCATAGTAAGTATGTGCCACAGTTAGTTTAACCTGCTAACCTGTTGAAAGATATCTGAGCTGTTTTCCATTTGTGGCTATTAGAAATAAAGCAGCTATAAACATTAATATACATGGTTTTGCACAAATGTAAATTTTCATTTCTCCAGCATAAATGTCCATGAGTTCAACTGCTGGGAAAGACAGTAAGTGCATGTTTAGTTTTATAAGAAACTACCAAAGTGTTTTCCAGAGTGACTATACCATTTTACATTTTCATCCTCTCCAGCCCTCATGGATATGATTAGTGCCTTTACAAAAAAGGCTCCAAAAGCTTGTTCACCCCTTCCAAAAGCGAGGTCACAGTGAAAAAGCATCAGCTGTGAAGACAAAGAGAGCTCTCACCCAAATACAACCTGCTGGCACTTTGATCTTGGACTTCCTAGATGCCAGAAGTGTGAAAAATAAATGTCCTTTAAATAAGCTATCCATTCTGTGATATTTTGTTATGGTAGACAGAACACTCTAAGAGGGATAGAAGTCTCCAGTGAAGACATATGGGCCTGGCAATTTCATTTTTAGAAGATTTTTTAATTATAAATTCAAATTTCTTTAATGTTTGTAAAACTATTCAACTATTGTCTGTTTCATTTGATTAATATTTTAAGGAATTAGTCCCTATCTTCTAGATGGTCAAATTATAAGCTCATAACTTATGAGAATAAAGATTGTCAATTTATGAGTAGCTTATTAGTCCCTATCTTCTAGATTGTCAATTTATGAGCATAATGACTGCAGGATGTGTATGATGTCTCCTATTTAAATCTTGATGTTGGTGATTTATGCCTATTGTCTCTCACTTTTTTGTCAATATTGGTAAATGTTTGTCAACAGCTCATGCTTTCTTTGAAGAACCAGCCTTGTGTCCCTTGATTTCCTCTGTTATTTTTCTGTTTTCAATTTCACTGATTTCTGCTCTTGCCTTTATTATTTACTTCTTCTTGTTTTGGGTGTATTTTTCTCTTCTTTTTATGGTTTCTTTGGATAGATACTTAGATGACTGTTTTGAGACCCTTCCTTGTTTCTAATGTAAGAATATAGTACTATAAATTTCCTTCTATGCGCTGCCTTAGTTACCTCCCAAATACTTGATGTTGTATTCTTGTCAATTCTGTGGAATTTTTATTTCCTTTTTATTTTCCTCATTGACCGTTTGATTATTTAGACAGGTACTATTTAATTTCTACTTTAGAAATATTTCTATTGTTGATTTTTATTTGATTTCACTATGGTAAGAGAACACACCAACCTGGTTTCAATTTTTTTTAATTTGTTGAACATTTTTTTTGGCTTAGGACTTGGACTTTCTTGGTTAACAGTCCTTGGCACTTGAAAATGTATATTCTGCATTTTGAGGGTAGAATGTTCCATATATGTTAATTATATCCTTTTGGTCTATTATATTATTTAGATCTTCCATATCTTTGTTGTTTTTTGGCCTAGTAATTTGCTAGACACCATTGGTTAACTCATTGATTGCTGAGAGGTTTTGTAGACATCCCCAACTTTTGAATAATCTATTTTTTTCTTTCAGCTCCATTAGGTTTTTTTTCATGTGTTTGGAGACTGTGTAGTTTTTATGTATATTCATTTAGTCTTGTGAAGTGATCCTGATGGATAGAGTTCCCTCTTTGCCAAGGTTTATGGAGGGATTTTTGTTTGTTTAATTTTGTTTGGTTTTGCTCGGAAATACCTCCTCTGATATTAATATAATTACCCTAGCTTTTTTTCAATTTTTGACAAATGTTTGCTTGTGTTTTTTCCATTCTTCTTTTTTTCAACTTATGTTACTGAATTTGAAATAAATTTCTCATTAAGTTTCTTTTTATTAGTATATAGTTTCAGTATAGTGTATAGTATCACGGTTTTTGTTCTTTTCTTTTGTTTGCTTTTTTTTTTTTTATCCTGCCAATCTCTGTCTAACTGGTGTATTTAAGCTATTTACATTTGAGGTGATTATTGATATGTTGGAGGTTAAGTCTGCCATTTTATTATGTCTTTTCTGTTTGTTTCCTTTGCTTCATTGCTTTATCTTTTTCTTGCTTTCCTTTGGGTCACTTAAATATTTATTAGAATTCCATCTGCTTGATATATTTGTAGTATTTTTGAGTGTTCATACACTCACTTCATACAGTGTTCATACTGGTTGCTCTCATAATAAAAACATACAGGTGTGATGTCTTAGTCTACCAGAATCAGTGTTTCACCTATCTGAGTGAAGTGAGAAAAACTTAGTTCTAAGTCCTTTTATCTCCTCTGTTCTAAAATATTACTTTCTTGAATATAAGATGGTGTTGTAATTATTTCAACCATCAAATAAGATTCATAAAACCTATGAGGAGAAAGACATCCTTTTATGTATGATTATATTTATGCTGCTTGATTTCTTTCTTGCTTTCCAATGCTCCAAGATTCTTTCTTTTTTTTGTTTCCTTTCTGCTTGAAGGACTCCTTTAGCCAATCTTTAAGAATAAGTCTACTCATTTCTCCAAAGAAGATATACAGATGGCCAGCAAACACATGAAAAAATGCTCAACATCGCTGGTTATAAGAGAAATGCAAATCAAAACTACCATGAGATATCACCTCACACCAGTCAGAATGGCCATCATTCATAAATCCACAAATAACAAGTGCTGGAGGGGCTGTGGAGAAAAGGGAACCCTCCTGCACTGTTGGTGGGAATGTCAACTGGTACAGCCACTATGGAGAACAGTTTGGAGATCCCTTAGAAATCTATACATAGAACTTCCATATGACCCCGCAATCCCACTCTATCCGGACAAAACTCTACTTAAAAGAGACACGTGCACCCGCATGTTCATTGCAGCCCTATTCACAATAGCCAGGACATGGAAACAACCCCAATGTCCATCGACAGATGATTGGATTCGGAAGAGGTGGTATATATACACAATGGAATACTACTCAGCCATAAAAAAGAATGACATAATGCCATTTGCAGCAACATGGTGGAACTAGAGAATCTCATACTGAGTGAAATGAGCCAGAAAGACAAAGACAAATACCATATGATATCACTTATAACTGGAATCTAATATCCAGCACAAATGAACATCTCCTCAGAAAAGAAAATCATGGACTTGGAGAAAAGACTTGTGGCTGCCTGATGGGAGGGGGAGGGAGTGGGAGGGATCGGGAGCTTGGGCTTATCAGACACAACTTAGAATAGATTTACAAGGAGATCCTGCTGAATAGCATTGAGAACTTTGTCTAGATACTCATGTTGCAACAGAAGAAAGGCTGGGGGAAAAAATGTAATTGTAATGTATACATGTAAGGATAACTTGATCCCCTTGCTCTACAGTGGGAAAATAAAAAAAAAAAAAGAATAAGTCTACTAATGACAATTTTTTTAGTTTTCCCTCATTTGACATCTTTATTTCCCCTTCATTCCTGAAAGATAATTTCAATAAGTATAACTTATGCTTGATACTGCTTTTCTTTCAACTTAAAAATATGCCACCTCCTTGCTGCTTCCATGACTTTAGGGAAAATTCACTATCATTCAAAATGTCCTTCTAAGGGTTGACATTTTGTATTAGGAATTCAGCATTGGTTATTTAGCAACATAAACATTATGGCATATAAAAATCTTACATTTTGACTCATTTTTAAATTTCAAATATAGGTAGTAGTTATGTAGAAATTAGTGTGATTAATCAGGTGTTAATAAACACCAGTAAAAAGCAAGACTCTGGGTATGACTTCAAGCCACATAACATTATTTTGTCTTATGGTATCAAAAGTTTCCTTAACCTCAGGATAGTTGGATAAAATGATTTGGAAAAAACTCAGTTCAAAATGTTTTCTTTCAATGTGTATGAATAATATCTCTACCATTATTTTTATAAAAAGAAACTGTGGTAGGCACGTTTCTAAAATGTCCCCCAGTTATCCTCATCATTTGACAATCATCACCTTGTTTAATTCCTTCTCACTCACTGGAGGCTAGCCCTAATGACCTGATTTAATGAATATGCTATTGCAATAGTGACGGGATATCACTTCTGAAATTAGGTTATGAAAGGACACAACTCGCATTATGGTAGCACTCTATTACCTCCTCACGTGGTCATTCTGATGAAATCAAGAGCCATGTCATTTTCTTTCTTGTGGAGAGGTTCACATGACAAGGAACTGAGGGAAGACCTTGGGCAACAGCTTATGAGAAATTAAATCCTACCCACAACAATTTGAGGGATCTTAGAAGCAGACCCACCCCAAGTTGAACCTAAAAACCACTACAGCCCTGCCTGGCACTTTAACTGAAGCCCTTTGAGGGACTCGGAGACAGGACTCAACTAGCTACACCTGATTCTTAACCCACAGAAACCATGAGACAATAAATGCTGTGTTAAGTCACTAACTTCAGTATGATTTGTTATGTATCGATACAGAAAGACAATCCATGACAATTAAAATCCCTTCCTCAAATTATCAATTATCATGGCCATCCACCACAATTTTGCCAAAAGTGCAAATGTGCAAATACTTATAAAACAAAATGTTAAAATTTACCAATTAAGTTGGTATCAGTGGAAAAGTTAAATGATATATAAATGAGGGAAAAGGAAACAGTTAAGGTCAGTCCAAATGCCAACCACAGAAGTTAGGTGAAAATAAACTATGGTGTTTCTTCAAATAATATTAAAATGTAAAGAGTTCATGGCAAAACAGTTATGTTGTATTCAAAGGACTAAATGTAATTAATATTATATTATCTTGTTCAAATTAGATATGTTGACATTAAGCAAAATTGGCTGGTCCTTTTGAGAGCCATCACAAGAGACAGCTTACTCATGGCATTCATTTTCAGAAAGAACATTGTGTAACCAGTCCAAAAATGGAGGGAAAACTATCACAAACCAAGCAAATGAGATAAGTAGAGTGGCCACCACATATTAACAAAATTACTTTTTATTATTTTTGCCTATTATACTATTTGAAATAACTGAAATTCAAATATAACTCTAGAGTCTATAGGCAGCTTCAAATTATTAATTGCTGTTCTAAAATTTTGATATTAGTTTGACAGCAGAGCAAAGTTTCTATACAGATTACACTGAAGTAGCTAAAAGACTGAAGTTTCTACACACACACAAAAATTGGATTGTCATAAAAATCATTTTTTAGTCTATGTTATATTTGGGAAGTCAAAAACCACAAGGGAGAAATTTTGTGTTTTCAGAATAGTAATAGGAAATATAAACTGACATTCAACAATTTCTTTAACAATTTCAAATCAGAAAATGAGGACAGTGGGTGATTCATTTTGCTAAAATATTTCTCAAGAGCATAGGACTATTTATGATTACAGAAGACTTGAATTTGCTCTAGTGCATTTAATTCAGCACATATGATTTTCCTCTAAAGTGATATGTAAAACTGGGCGTGCTCATTTTTACATTTTAATATTCTGATAAATTAATTCATCGCAAGGTATTTTTCACAATTGACAGCAAGATATTGTTTTGTTCTTGGAAAACTGCCTATTAGTTATTGAGAATTTTTCTTTCCTATTTTTGAATGTGAAGAACAATCGTGTAGGAAAGGCTTTCTATTCAAATAGCACTTTAAGTTCAGTAGTGCTTATTGGGGACACATAAGGTGGCATTGAAACCATGACGTTTTGCAATTTAATCAAATTTGATTTGAGGATAATTCATTTTTTAAATGCTTACCAACTAACATATTCTGTAATATTTATCTTAGATAAGAATAATTTATGCAAATCAAATGATAAACTGAACTGTTTGCCATCTTAAACTGAAATAGGAAAAGAGAGAGAGAGAAAGATTGAGAGAAGTTGTCAAGCATCTGCCTAAGCATTTCGCATATATTAACCTTTGTACTTCTCACCATAACCTGAGGTATATCTGATTGTATTTATGCCTCTACACCTCTTTATTTTCTATTTATTCTGAGTCCGTGTTTGTATAAAAGTATATTTGACAGATAAATGAATTCTTCAGCTTAGCACATGTATATCCCATATTTTTATTATTGTAAATTATTTTTACAAGTTGTAATTCACAGAACCTCAGGCCTAACAGAAAATATTTCAAAGACTTATAATGCCACCTTAGTCTGGCTATTCTGTATTACTCAAATGATGACTTGGGCACATTTCAATAATTTCATTTATATGGGTATATTGTTTCCAATAAAATCTTATTTAGGAATGTGATTAAAAATAATTTTGGGGAGTTCCCATCGTGGTGCAGCGGAAACAAATCCAACTAAGAACCATGAGGTTGCAGGTTCAATCCCTGGACTCGTTCAGTGGGTTAAGGATCCGGTATTGCCGTGAGCTATGGTGTAGGTCACAGACCTGGCTCAGATCTGGCGTTGCTGTGGCTGTGGTGTAGGCTGGCAGCTGTAGTTCCAATTAGATGCCTGGCCTGGGAATCTCCATATGCCCCAGGTGCATCCCTGAAAAGACAAAAAGACAAAAATAAAAATAAAAATATTTTTTAGGGAGTTCCCATCATGGTTTAGTGGTTAATGAACCCGACCAGTATCCGTGAGGGTACATGTTTGATCCCTGGCCTTTCTCAGTGGATTAAGGATCCGGTGTTGCCGTGAGCTGTGGTGTAGGTCACAGACGCAGCTTGTATTCTGCATTGCTATGGCTGTTGTGTAGGCCTGAAGCTCCAATTTGACCCCTAGTCTGGGAACCTCCATATGCCTTGAGAGCGGCCCTCAAAAGACAAAAAAAAAAAAAAAAAAAAAACACAGTTCCTTATTTCAAACTAAAATGCCAACTTGACACTTTAAATATTTATCGTTTGCATTTGTAAAGTATCAGTTTCAAATAATAACAAATCCCATAGTTGGAAAACTTCACAGCAGTTTTTGTGATATTTAGAATGGCTTCAATTTCATAGTTTTACAAGTTTTTTCAGTTAAAGTGATACTTGACCTAGCATATTTAGTAAAACATTTACACTTATGTCCCCAAAAAAGAACCTAAATCTTGAAACTTTTTGACAGTTATCTCCTAAGGGAAGTCTGAAATTATTTTTTGATATATTCTTGAGTTTTTACCTGCAACTACATTAAATAGTGTTTATAGCCTACGTAGAATTTTGAAACATATTGTGTATTTTATCCTGCTGCCTGTATTTGGCATGGTTTCATACTATACTGGCTAGCTTCCCATATAGAACAATACATAGTATTTTTTACTATTGAGAAGAATTTTGAAGAAACAAAGTTTGTTTGCTCTCTTGGGTATTCAAGTGCTATATTTGAGTTCAGTGAAAGAGTAGGAAAGAGAGTTTAATAGTGCATTCCAACAATAGCTAACATAAAATATAAATATTGTATTTATGAAATCAATTAACAAAAAATTTTATAAAATACAGCATCTTGGAAAACACAAACAAATACATTTGCAAACAAGTAAAATTAAAAAAAAAATGATTACACTGAATTTAAAACAAGCAACAAGTATTTATTTTAATCATTGCTATTAAAGGCTCAATGAGACTAGATTATTGCCTGTATTTTTTTCTTTTTTGACTTAAGCGTGTAGTTCTTGTGCCAGATTTGCATTTAGTGTGAAGGACATGAATTTGCTTCTGCAAACTCCTTTAGGTTGGGAAATTCTCTACAAAACAGAGAAGATGAATTTCATTGTATAGTCAATTATTTTCATTTACAGCATTCTAACATATGAATTGGATGTCAGTTCAAATGAGAAAATAAAGTAATAGATATTGGCTTCCCGGAAGCCTCTGTAATCAGGACTTAGATGAGGTCCCCCTGCTGTGATCTCTGTTCTTCATAAACATGTGACAGAGTTGCGGTCCATGTTTTAAAATTATTTGATCACTCTCTACAGCCCCCACTGACTAAGCTGTGAGTTAGGGCAAGGACCATGTTTGGTTTTGCTCACTATTCCATCCCAGGGGCTGGATAATGCCTGAGTTAGAATGGACATTAAGTCAATATGTACTGTATGAATGGATGAATGAGTGATATTTAAGAGAAAAGAGTCTCTAAAATCCAGCAAATATCATTTCTATAGAATTACAAAGAAAATATTTTCATTACCAGGAAATAATATTAATTTTTCACAAACTTTTCCAGATAAAAGAAAATAAGTGAGCAAAAAAACCTTGATGCCAAAGATCTGATAGGAATTTTATGGCAAATATCTCCCATTAACATAGATATAAAACATGAACAGAAATGTTAGCAAGAAAAATCTGGTAGGTAAAAAGATTAAAACAAAGAAGTTGAATATACCCCAGGAATATAAAACTGATGTAGCATGTGATTACAATCTCTGCAAGTCACATAATAAACCATGTTAACAAAACTAAAAAAAAAACTCAATAAATAAATACAATACATTTGAAAAAAATTGAGCTCCAGTTTATAATTTTTAAAGAATTTAGCAAATCAAAAATAGAAGGGAAAATGTGTGATATGATAACAGTTATCTACAGAAAGCCTGAAGCAATAATCTTTCCTTATGAATCATTGAAAGTTTACCTTTGCAAGTCATAAGAAAGAGGTACCTACTAAAACTACTACTGTTCAGTATTTTATAGGAGGAGAGGTCTTAACTAGTGAAGAGGAAATTAAGCTAAATAGGAATAGGAAGGAAGAAATGAAAATGTCATTTTCCTACAATACGGTTGTATAAGTAGAAAATTCAAAACAATCCACAAACTAGTAGACCTAATAGGTGAAGTTTAGTAAGGTTACTGGATGTAATCAACATACACATTCATGTGTATTTCTCTATTGTAGACACTAATACTTACATATCAAATATCAAATGTTAAAAACTAATTCTACTTTGTAATAGCATCAAATATATCAGATTGCTAGGGATGTAACCGAAGATGGGTACACCCATGTTCTAGAAACTGGAATATGTTATTGTGTGAAACTCAAGACTAACCAAATATAGAGGGATGTATCTATCCAATGATGATGTGGAAAGCTCAAAATTGTAAGATGGTACATTTATGTAAATAAACCTGTAGGCAATTCCAGTCAAAAGCCTCAGTCAAAAGCAACCAGATCCTGCTGTATAGCACAGGGAAGTATATCTAGTCACTTGTGATGGAACAGGATGAGGATAATGTAAGAAAAAGAATATATATGTATGTATGACTGGGTCACTTTGCTGAACAACAGAAATTGACAGAACATGTAAATCAACTGTGATAAAAAAATTTTTTAATTTGTTTGGTTTTGTGATTGAAAATTGATTCTAACATTCCCTTGAAAATACCCAGGAGTCAAAAATAAGAAAGAAATGTTAAAGGAGAATAAAGAAACAAGAAAATATTAAAGGAGAACAAACTTAGAGGAATTATACGACTGGATGTTAAAATGATATAAGGCTACATAATTAAGACAGTGAGGTATTGGCAGGAGGAGAAACAAATAGTCAAATAGAATCACAGACCCATATCTCTGTGGTGCTTGATTTAAGACAGTCCAGTATGGAATTTTTCCCCCTTTTTTTCAAAAAAGTTGCTGACTCAACAATATATACACATGGAACTAATAGCTACATGACATCATGTAAAAAGATCGCATCCAAATAGAGCATTGACCTATAAGTGTAAGAGAAAACAATAAAGCTCTAGAAATTAACTAAGAAAAATTTCCCACTACCTTGTAGTAAGTAAAGATTTCCAATCAGGACAGCAAACATTGACCATAATGTAAATGTTTACAAATAGAACTTTACTAAAACTATTTCTATTCAAGAAAAGATATTTGTCGACAGAATGAAAGATACCAACAATTGCTTGGGAGAAAGTGTTACCCATACCTATATTCACTGAGGATTAATATCTAGAATGCATAAAGAATTTTTACAAATTTTCAAGAAAAAGATTGTCATTTTTAAAAAACATGCTATAAATTTAAAAATATAGTTCATGAAAGATGATATTCTCACAGTCAATAAACGTGGAATGTTATTAACATCATTAGTTGTCAAAGGAATGCATACTAAAAACACAGTGTAAAACCAATACCCTTAAGAATTATCATAACATTATTCCTAATACCTCAAAAGTAAACTTGTCTATTGTCCATAAGCTAATGATGGATACATAAATTTTGCAATAGCCATGTGACAGAATGTTATAGAACAATCAAAGATTACACACTGGAGCTAGAGAAAGAGGCATCTCGCCAAGTGATAAGAGAAATAACCTGGTACAAAACGACACATTCTGCACCATCCCCCTTATAATTAAGTTTAAAAAGAGGCAAAGCTATTCTCATGATAGAGGTCCGAATAATGTTTACCTTTGAATAAAGTTAGAGTGACAGGGAGCAAACATGAGGGAAGCTTCTAGAATGTGAACAAGTTTCTATTTTTCATTAGAGCTGTGTGGTGGCTACACAGGTGTGTCCTTTTTAAAAATTCTTTGTAGAACCTATGCTTACAGTTTTCTCACTTTACATGGGGCCATGAAGGTTGAACACCATCATTTAGATAATCAGAAAGCAGCCAGTGGCCAGGAGCTGTCTTACAAACACTACATCCACCCAGAGTGTTAGCTGTCAAGAAGCAGCTTTCAGATCATTCAGGAGAAGAAAGATGACAAAGAGAATACTATCCTCACAATCTAGTAACTTGTGCTTTTGCAGAAGTCCAGAGCAAGGGGGCCACTTAGGAGAGAGGAAATGTCACTCTACTTGGTGGCTGAGGAAAAAGTATTATTGTATGAGTAAGACTTTTTCAGTCACACAGGGGGGAGAATGTGATAACAGGGACCAGTCCATGTAGTTCATGAACCTCGGCAAAGGGTAGATCAATCAGCTCTGCTTGAAAGGAGATGCATTTCAGGAAAAGACAATGTGCCTTCACTAGTTGACTCATGGTTTAGTTATTCAACCACTCAGGTTAAATTCTCCAGATGTCTCTTTGTCTTATGAAAAGGTCTCATTAAAACAATCATATTCAGACTATCAGAATTTCATTATCAAGTATATTTCTCTTAATGGAAACAAAGGCATGAGTCTGTCTCAGCAAACAAATGGTTGTAAAGTCTCTAACAAGTCCAATGACAGAGCGGTCCTATTTGCCCCCTACCTACACACATGCGCACACACACACAAACACACACACGCAGGCACCCATGTGATCATTTGCTTGATAATATCGCCACAGTTACTTTTTTGCATTAACAAATTCAACCACTTCCTCTGTATTCTTTAAATGTATTTCCATTTTCAAACATTTGGGACAGAAAAACAGAATCAGATAATTATTTGCTCTTCAAATGCTAGAATTACAATGGAGAATGTGAAAAAGAAAGCAACTGATATTTTGGCAGAAGTCTAAACTCAAATGTCGAGTTCCGCTTGTTCATTATGTTTATGACAGCCAGATCTACTTTTAAATTTCTAACAATATTTGGCAGAATAAAGTATCTGACCTCAGAGTCCCATGTCTCCCAGAGCTATGTTGCATAAAATGTAGAAAGCAAATCCACATTCAAGTTTATTTTATACTTTATGTGTACTATTGCAAAAGAATTCTCAGATACATATAGTCAATTAAGCATTTCACAAAAGTAATAATAAACTGAAATAGAAAATAGAAAAACACATGTAATATTTTATAATAGCAGATTGTCTCTACTAGTAAAATAAATCAAAGACATTATTTTTAAAAAACAGCAAAGGAGTAAGTGTTCTGACTACCTTGGGGATTATTCTGGCTTGAGTACAACTCACAGCTTTTTTTTCCTCCCACAATGTAAAGCAACAGAGAAGACAAATACATCTTGTTAATCATAACAGAAGTTAATGTGAATACAAAAACATTTTCCTTCTCATTTTATTATACATTAGAGTAAGAAAAACTCATCTTTTTCCCATTTCCTGCTGCTTTTAGCCATTCTTCCTGATTATAAAAAAGCTGATAGGTCTTCAGAGAAAATTTCTGCAATTTCATTTGTAACTCTAAAAAGTGAGAAGGAAATAAGCAGAAAGGTATAGTGAAAAGGGACTTGATTTAACTTCTGACCAGGTTTAAAATTTTAAAGAAGTTTATTTTTCTCAGATTCAGTTTTAACAGTAAACCTGGGGTGATAACACCTTGTCACTTTGCTGTGAGAATACAATGCTAACACGTATAGACATTCAGTTAATGTAGCTACTATTTTATAATTCATTTTACTACCTAAAATTTCCCTTTTTTTTTTTTTGGTCTTTTTAGGGCGATACCCATGGCATGTGGATCTAGGGATCTAATCAGAGCTGTAGCCACAGGCCTATGCCAGAGTCACAGCAACGCCAGATCGGAGCCACGTCTGCGACCTATACCACAGCTCATGCAATGCCAGATCCTTAACCCAATGAGCAAGGCCAGGGATCGAACCTACAACCTCATGGTTCCTAGTTGGATTCGTTAACCACTGAGCCACAACGGGAACTCCTAAAATTTCCTTTCTGAATGTCATAAATTTGTGGCTGAAATTAAAATACACAGTATAAAATGATTGTTCACACATTTCTAATCACTAGTGTCAAAACGTCAGTGAAGCTGGAGTGTGTTATCCTGAGAATCAGCTCTTTGAACAATCATTGTTCTATTTCTCCTTTGGGCAAAAAAATATCCACTAAAATGAGATCAAAGGAAATGAGATTATTAAAATTTAGAAAGCAAAGCACTTCAAACAAAGAACAAGATATAGGAGTGTAAACACCCCTACATCCAAATTATGTAAAGCTATGGAAACAATAAAATGATAAATTAAAGTAAATAATTCAAACTGATTTTTCCCCGGTTCTTGCCCAAATAAGATGCTCATTTCACAAAGTCCATAGTTGTTGGCTATAGTCCTGCCAACAACTCTTAGCTAACATTTATAGAATATGAGGTACTCAGTCTAGGAGAAAAGACAGCTCTTGGGCCAAAAAAAAAATGTCTGTGTAGAAACTATTTAAAAAGAAAAACAGAGTTCAATTTGTTTGTGTTTTGTGTGTAATGGTGGTAAAGGCTAGCTAGTTATAAGGGAAAGATGAATCTACACAGTGTTCTTGTCAGTCTGTTCCTTTATCTGAGGCCCCATGCTCTAGTTAATTAATTCTGGATTTATGATACCACATAATAATTTTAATATATGTTTCTACCACCAGTCTCTGAGTTTGAATCTTATTTTTGTCCTCACAGTGACTAGAATATAGAAGACACTCAATTAATCTAGAAGGAACTAAAACTGTCATTCAATTAAAATAGTTTACAACTGCCAAAATGCATATATATGCAGTTATGTTTGTGTATGGCCATTGTGCCATAACAAATTAATTTTATTTCATTAATCCAGAATTCTCAGGCTTGTTGAAAATGAAAAGTATATTTTGCGTGTGTGTATGTGTGTGTGTGTGTGTGTATTTATGTGAAAATGGAAAGTGTGAATTTTGCTATAGCGGGTAGTCTAGGGAAAACTTTATTATTTCTTATTTTGTAGAAGATTAATTTGGCTTTCCTCCATTTTTTTTTTGCTATTAATAAAAGTCACCAATATCCTTTCAGTTGTGTAAGCCCAAAATTTAGACTTTCCTTACCAATCATTCTTCATCATTCCCTGAATCCTATCAATGACCAATTCTGTTTATTTTACTTTTTAAGAAACTTTTACCCATGTTCATTCTTCTCCCTCCCAGCTCCCTTGGTCCACACACAGTCATCTCATTCTTAGGTTACTGAAACAGATTTCCAGCTGTTATCCCTTTCACCATTTTTACCCCTCAATAACTGGAGAGACATTTTTATGTTTTTGATTATTTCATCTTTGCTGAAACTCTTGCAATTGCTTTCCTATTATTCTTTTTTTTGGAAAAAAATGAAGTATAATTGATTTACAAAGTTGTTAATGCTTTCCAATTATTCCTGGGATTCAGTTCCAAACCTTATTACAGCTGCACCCATTTTACCCATTGGCTTCCTTTCTATTTCTTTCCTTTCCAGCATTTCCAAGTTTTCTCTGCTTGGATACCTAGATATTTCACTTCTCATTCTGGGCAAGATTTTAGTCTTGGATTACCAAAGTAACTTCCTCTGGGTGTCAAAATTCTATTTCCATATGTTAATTCTTCAGAAGGAATATTTCTTCTATGAGAAAGGCAGAAGTTTAAAAATAGAAAAAAATAGAAAATTATGCACAAGCTATGTGTAATTTTTGCTTTTATGAATTTCCTCAAATATTCTGCAACAGACAAAAAACCAGAAAATGTTTGCATATTCATTAGAGTCACATTTTTTTCTTCCTTTTTGTATTTTACTTCCTCCTGATTTATTTAAAACAAGCTACTCAATTAATTCTCAACATGTGAAAGACATAACTGAAGTTCTGAAGATATGTAATGCTAACCAATGGAGAGGCTATTCAACTTCTTTATTATGTTCTTTAAAATTCTGCTATTATTTTAACTGAATCACCACATGAAAGTTGTTTTATATTGCTTTATAAATTCTCTTATCCAGTGATCACATACATACAGCCATACTTTCTAAATGATTATCAAACTCAATGAAACAAAAAGGAAAATTTTTTTCTGAAATAAATGCTTTGGTTAACATTAAAGTTTGTCACAACATACATTTAAAAAATAACATTTTTCATAAAGTACAACAAAGACTATTTGACATGTTAATGTAATGTGGATATTCAATCTATTTCTAAAATGATATTATTCAAATATATTTTGCCATTAAAATAATGAACCTTCCTAATGGAAATATGAAAGTTTATTTTCCTTTCTGTAAATGCCAACCATTGCTTAAAGCTTTGTAATCTTTATTTTCAACACCAGAGTGTTAAACAATAAATAAAAGATTAAAATATTTTCATCATGTAATGATGAAAAACTAACACTGTAAGTATATTTTTGTTTATACCTTATGAGTTTTTACCTCATATGGTGTCAGTAGGAGAATCTTATATTTATTTCCAACATGGAAAACTTAAAAGGTACCTACATTTGGTGACTGAATCATTTACCCATTTACATGTATGGGCTCAGTTCATTAAAACCAAACTCAGTCTAATGTTTGTCTCTTTCAGATCTGAAAGGGCTGAAGTAGGACAGTTATACAGGTAGTTGTGGAAGTCCCAGTAAGGGACCACAGATAGAGAGGGAAACCTCTGGAACTTTGGGAGACCACTGTAAATTAATAATTTCCCAAGAAAACCCTCAGAACAAGGCAGGTTTGCCAGTGGAGGTTTGTCAGTGGAGGCATGAGATTTGCCTCAGGTCATTGGGTGGGGAATGAAGTGAGGCCTGCATTCAGGTTCAGACCAAGGGCAGGAGTTTAAGGACCACCCTTCTGCGGATTTGAATAAGCACCATGATAGTCCTAGTCTGATTTTAATAGGGTCAAATACTCTTTTACCAGATACCAAGGAGGAAGAGGAGGCCTTTTTCCACCACCACTCCCCTTAAATTATAAAACTGTAGCCCACCTAATCTTCAGGGCAGAGCTTCCTTGCCTGCCTGCTTGCATCTCTCACAAGTGTCCTAAGAAATAGAAATAAATCTATTTCTTGTCTATCACTTTGTGTTTCACTGAATTCCTTCTCGGTGAAGACACAAAGAACCTGAACCCCAATAAGTCCAGACCCCAGATGAGTGATTCTAATTTAAAAAGTGTGGGTTCAAGTCCCAATCTGAGTTTAGGCTGAGTTCGAGTCCCGGCACGTGAGTTCAGTTTCCAATCTGGGTTCTGGCTAGGTTCAAGTCATTAATGCTATCAGTTTCAGATCCAGATATTCATCTTTTTCTTTTCTTTCTTTCTTTTTTTTTTTGTCTTTTTCGAGCCACACTTGTGGTATATGGAATTTCCCAGGCTAGGGGTTGAATTGGAGCTGTAGCCGCTGCCCTATGCCAGAGATACAGCAACACCAGATCCAGCATCCTGACCTATACCACAGCTCACAGAAATGCCAGATTCGTAAGCCACCGAGTGAGGCCAGGGATCAAACCTGCATCCTCATGGATACTAATCAGATTCGTTTCCCCTGGGCCATGACGGGAACTCCCAGACATTCGTTTTCTAATTTGGCCTCTCTCCCTACTTGTGAGGGTCAGATTGCTGAACTTAATGCTTCATGAAACCCCAAGTGCATCACTTGTCATCTCTCCCAAAAACCTTCTACCTTTCAATCACTTAACCACCTTGGCTTTCCCTTTCTTAAGACTTTTCCTGGCTTGCCTAAATTGTTCCATTTCTTAAAATTTGCATCCTATCAACACAAAAAGGAAACTGTTTTCTTCAAGTTTCCCTGGGGCTTGATATTTTTTTATATTTAGTCTTCCTAATTAAAAAAATTCTTCAAAATAGAGTCTCTCTAAAAATCGCCAAATTTACAAATACCTGGAGAGTAACCTGCACTCAGGGAGCATGTAAAACTAACTCAGACTAAAACACACCAACACTGGAGATTTTATTTTCTAGATTATTAAAGCAGATTGCAGTAAATCTCTCCTTAGTTTTTTTTTTTTTTCTAATGACATTTTAGAATTGCAAAAACGAACAAGTTGGAGGAGTTTTTTTGGTTGTTGTTGCATTTTCATTTTAAGCAGATAGAAGTCATATATGTGATGCATAACAACATCTGAACAGGGCTTTATCACCTGCTGAGCAAATGTATGCAAATGATTGTCCATTTATTAAACTTATTCATTGAAGTTTACAAATAATTTCCTTGGTTCAAAAAATAGATAGGTAGATAGATAAGAATCTAACTCATATGAAAAACATTGCTCACTATCTCTTTCCTAATTTTTGGTCTTATTAAGTTTTTGTTTGTTTTTTGTATTTTTCAAGCTCACGTGTCTTGTACGTGATACACCCTGTTGCAAGATGAGTGCTCTCTCGCAAACCTCCTTATAGCTCTAAATTTGACTGAAAGATTATTAAACTAAAATACATATAATGTAAAACAAGAAGTGGTAAATACATGTGTTAAAAGATAAACTGAGGCATATTAAAAATGTTGAGTTTATTTTAGTAGAAATCGATTCCCACCAGAAGTGCTTAAGAGCACTGTCCGTGGAGAAACTTTTGTAGAGAAAAGGTGGAAGCAAAGCAAGGAAACTGTTGATTAGCATGGCTTAACCCCACGCTGGTTATTTGTGATTATCTGTCCTTAGTTTTCAATTTAGTAATTTTGAGGTATTCATGGGCTTAGATTTTGTTTCGCTTCTACAAGACACCACATCATTAGAGTCCTCTCAGTCTAATGGCCTTACTTATTTAATTAATTTAACAATAGAAATTTTAAGATTTTTTTTAATTGCCTATATTTATTTCCACTTGGCTTTACTTTTATTTTTGTTCAGTTTGAGGTTTTAAATTTATCTCCACAACTCATATGAAACAAAGGCACATCCTCATGGATACTAGTCGGGTTCCTTACTGCTAAGCCACAAGAGGAACTCGCATCCTTTTAAATACAATAAAAATTGGGTTACAAACCAAACAAAATAAATTACTTTGAATATGTTGAAAGACCTGGAAATAATAGAATTGCATAAACTATAACACAAACAGACCAACCCAATTTTTTGAGTTTAAGCATATTTTCCTGATTAATGTCCCAAATATAAATATTTACACATGTTAAATTATTCTTCCTTTATAGAAAATGAAGAAACTCTGGGCTTAGAGTGAACTGAAATTTCAAAAGTTCTCAAAATATTTTAAACAGGAAACCAGCTGCTTCCACACACCCATGGCAATATGTTCAAAGTGCAGTACTGCAGGAGTTCAGTTAAGTCCTTGACTCCAAATTACTATAAGTCAGATTTAGTCCTTGAATTATATGCCTGCATGAATACAATTGCAGAGGACACTGAGAAAATTATTAGTGAATATGGACCTACCCAAGTTTCACAATTATGTTTTTTTCTTAAAAACATTATTAATCTACTTGGAAATCACAAGGCTACCTACCTCTGAATAGGAATAGCATAAGTTTCACAAAGTATACTATATCTCTTATGACATGAATGGAAAAAATATAAAAGAAATGTGTAAAATTGTTTTTGTGTATAAACAAAGCTATATATTCATAGTGTTATATTTATTTGTAGTGTTATAAGAATATTAAATCAATTGGTTTTTCTTCCTAAGGAGCATTTTAATACTCAGAAAACACTGAAATGAAATAATGTAGAAAAAGCAAAGGAGAACAATGAAATTGTTCAAAACTGAACAGTCTTGGGAGTTCCCATTGTGCCACAGTGGAAACAAATCCGACTAGTATCCATGAGGATGTGTGTTTGATCCCTGGCCTTGCTCAGTGGGTCAGTGATCTGGCACTGCCATGAGCTATGGTGTAAGTTGCAGATGTTGCTCAGGGTAGACCAGCAGCTGTAGCTTCGATTTGACCTCTAGCCTGGGAACTTCCATATGCCTCAAGTGTGGCCCTAAAAACCAAAAAAAAAAAAAAAAGAACAGTCATGTAACAAAAGCAAAAATATTAATAAATACATATATTTCATCACAAATTGTCAGAACATCAGCTAATAAGATGTTGATCTTTAGACAAAATGTTGCCTTTTTTTTGTTTTTTGGCTGCACTCATGGCATATGGAAGTTCCTGGACCAGGGATCAAATCAGAGCTGCAGCTGCAACCTACGCCACAGCTGTAGCAATGCTGGGTCCTTTAACCCACTGAGCCAGGCCAGGGATCAAACCCATGCTTCAGCAGTGACCAGAACTGCTGCATAGACAATGCTGGATCCTTAACTTGCTGTGCCCAGTGGGAACTCCAAATGCTGAATTCTTATCTCAATTGCTGGCACTAGATTTATATTTCTATGGACTCTTTTAGGATAAAAATAATATCAATCATATATCTGTTCTAACTCTTTTAAATTTTAATTAATATAAAAGAAGTAATCTGTCTTCAGATATATCATTTGGAGGAAAGTATCTTACCCTAGGAAAAAAATATGGTGGGTTATGCAATACTTAAGTCACTTTCTATAATAATATACCCCAAATCTTGATTTCACTGGGAAAATTTCTTTCGTAAGGTTTTGTAATCTTAAGAAAGGAAACAGGAGTTCCTGTCATGGCTCAGGGGAAACAAATCCGACTAGGAACCATGAGGTTGCGGGTTCGATCCCTGACCTCGCTCAGTTGCAGAGAGCAGTGGTGTAGGTTGCAGACATGGCTCGGATCCTGCATTGCTGTGGTTCTGGCATAGGCCGGGGGCTACAACTCCAATTCGACCCCTAGCCTGGGAACCTCCATATGCTGCGGGTGCAGCTCTGAAAAGGACAAAAGACAAAAAAAAAAAAAGAGCGGAAAGAAAGAAAGAAAAAACATGAAATATTTAAAGTCATAAATGTTATATTATCATTTGAAGATCAGTTATTCTATGTGCCAGTGAAACTTCTTCCCTGGCCATACTTTCTCCACTTTTGCCAAAATGTATTAGCAATTTCTTCAGACATAGTGTCTCTCAACTTTTCCAATCCTCTTTCTAAGTGTTGATGTTTATAGGTTTTTGTCCTTTGGCATAAGTATAGATAACACTAAAGAAAAAAAGCAATTTAACTATAAAGCAGAGTTCTTAACACAATTGCTAATTGATCTAGAATCAGTTTTCATCTGTTTGTTTTTATTGCAGGCATCTTTTTTTATTTCCATAGTTAAATAAGGAATTGGATTTAAAATGTCAAAATAACAGGAAGTTAATAGCCAGTATTTGTAGTATTTCTCAAAAGATCTGGCTTTCTAGTCCCTAAAATAGAAAATGTAAGACATGTGCAAGGAAAACTGCAAAGAGCTGAAACTAGATTAAACACATTTTTTAAAACTTGCTTTGCTTATATTTACCCTTCCAAATGTATAAATATTTTTCCTCAACCTTCCCCAAGTAATCCTGATAATGCCACACTTATAAATCATCCTCAAAAACCCTATATTTATTCTTTTGCTCTCTCTACTCTCCCAGATTTGTATCTTTTGTTTAATAAATAAAAAAGCAAAAAAAAAAAAAGAACCTAAGAAATGTGTGGATTCCTAGAAATTGGGTTTCATCATTTTCATCATTGCCTGTTTTTCACACTAATCAGATT
Organism: Phacochoerus africanus; assembly: GCF_016906955.1. Lineage (NCBI taxonomy): Eukaryota > Metazoa > Chordata > Mammalia > Artiodactyla > Suidae > Phacochoerus > Phacochoerus africanus. The sequence continues at coordinate 156,216,534 of NC_062545.1, forward strand.
TCCTTAAATTACAGCAAGGAGAGAATATATCAGTACCAGTTATTTCCATAGGTCCCCATCTGTCACATCTCAGTATCAATATAACAGAAATATATCAATATAACATCATCACAACAATATGGGTATCGTGGAACCCAGCGAATATTGGTTTCAGAATCAGAAAACCCGGGATAAACCTGTTCGTTGAGAAGGTTACTCAAACACATATCTTTGTTTACAACATGTAACTAAATACAATGCCTAAATATGATGTATGGTTGTTATGAGAATACTTTGTGATTGTTTATATTCTGGAGTCTATGCTGTTCAACATGGTAATCATCAGCCATTTGGAGCTACCAAGCTCTTGAAATGAGGGTAGTCTGGAACTGTGATGAAATGTATATGTATGCAAATTAGGCACAGCATAGAAAATAAAAATGTAAACTATCTCATCAAATTATACTGATTACATTTTGGAATGATAGTATTTTAATATTTTGAGTTAAGTAAAATATACTGTTGAATTAATTTCATGTTTATTTTTTAACTTTTTAATGTAACTTTAAATTGTATATGTTGCTTAAATGATATTCCTATTGGTCAGCTCTGCTCTATTATATCTTAAAAAAAATTAAGGGGGTTTCTTTTCCACAGAAGATTTTATAGAAATAGAAAATTATGTTTTAATATTTTAAAAACATGTTCAGTGCGTTTGGGCAATATTTTTGTTTCTGTCTTATGGAGGCTTTCTATCTATACTTCAAATTAGACGATCACTAGTAAGATTATTTACAAATATACGCTTGGAAACTTCATTCTATTGATAGTAGAAATACAAACCAAGTAGTCATACCTATTATTGAAATGTAAATAAGGACATTTTTTCATTCTCTGCCTCCTGGTCATATAATGCAGAAGAGGCACTACTACAGTGTCACATCATGAGAATGAACATCATCCAAAACATGGGCTATGTGTCTGGTCAACCTTCTCATCTAAGCTTTAAAAAAAACCCATTAAAAGATATTTTAAGCTATTTAAACAACTTGGGGTTTTAGAGAAAAAAGATTTCTTTTTAAAATTGATCTATAAAACTTAATTTTTAATGTAGCACAGTGTTTCTTCACAGCAATACAAAAATGATTCTTAAATTTAAAACATATATGTAGTTATTAAATATCAGTTGTATTATAAAGTCCAAGAACACTAAACAATATTATGAAAAAATATAACTTTACATTATTTTTGTCCAGAATGTTGGCAAAATAATAAATCTTTAGAAAAATTATGGGCTTACAATTGGTTAGATGTAAAAAATTGTAGCTAGATCTTATCCCTGCCTGAAGCTTGTTCTCTAATACAAGTCTGTAAGACCAATCAAAATATCATGAAAAATAGCAAGAAAGTAAATGGATAAAATCACAAACAGAAAATTAGAGTTTCAGTATGGTAATGGGCATTAAAATCAGTGTGTATTTGTGGATATTTACCACAAGTTTAAGTATTTCCTATAATAGAATCTGTGTATATATATACAATATCATGTTTTTCTATGTAACTTTATGAGATGTAGTTTCCACATTTTAGTACATTTTAAAACATTTCTTAATAAAAAATAAAACATCTGGTAAAACCAATTGTATTCATTGATTAGGTAGTAGAGGGATGAAATACATTTTCAGGGACAAAAACTTAATTTAATGTCCAAATTATTTTCCCATTCATTGCCCTTACAATATTCTCAACTCTCAGTTCCTATTAATTCCAATAATGGTACCCCACTCACCAACTGGCCGGTTATATACCCTAGAGGCCATTACCAGGTGAGTTCTTTCCCATTTCAGTGTTAAGCACCTCTTTGATTATCTTCTCCTATTGGCCCCACAATTCTCTTCTTTAACCTAACTTAGCTCTCATATAAATTGATTCTATTGCTTTCTGCTTCTCATCTACTTCACATCACATTTCCCTCCCTACTCCATGCTCCATTATTAGCAAATTACCCTCAGCTAGAAGGGCATTCTTTCCACCTAACTTGCCTAGAAAATCCTAATTCTGGTTAATTCTAACAACCTGCCTGGTCCATATATGCACCTGGGCTCCTGATCATACTTCAGAGAAAACACACCACTTACTATCTGGCCTCACTTCGAATCCTTGACCCCAAATATCAACCCAGCCTTTAGTACTGCCAAGCCAACCAGATCAGTTCACCCTCCCATTCTCCCACACAACTTCACAGATTTTGTCTTGAAACTTCCCATGTCTTCCTCAACTCTTCCATCTCTCTTAACCAACTTGTTTTTTCTATTTCACTAAGAAAAGTTCCCAAAGACAGCCACTATACTCTGGTTCATCCGTACCTATCAGTCTCTGTCAGTCTTGTTAATATCCTTATAATCTATCAGTTTCTGTGGGTGGATTGATCATGCCCTTAAGTACAAACTTCCCCCTTTGTATGCTCCATCTAATCATCTCTAACACACACAAGGACTTGGCCCCTCCCAAAATGGTGACCTTTCTCCTATTTAATCACTTTATACTTCTAAATCATTCCCATCAGCAAATGGTGAGGGTAGTTAATCTTCAAGCTCAAAAAAAATCATTTTGATCCCCACCCAGGGGCCACCCTACTTCTCTGGAATTTTTTGTGATAAACCATCTTTAAAAGATGTTTTAACTCATCCAATTGTCTCAAACTCACTCTATCAACATTTAAGCTTAGGTCTGTTCAAAAACAACCAATGATTTCTACATTGCTAAATCTAATTAATGATTCATTTCAGGCTTGAACTCCTGTTTTCTTTAACTAATTAGTAGCATTTATACAACTGGCCATTCCGTCTGTCTGGAATTACTCATTTGCTCATCTTCTGGGAGACTCCTCTTTCATAGTTCTTCTCTGACCTTGCTGATTGCTGCTCCTTATTTTGCTTCGGTGGGTCTGTCTCACCTCTGATGAGAGGTGCTCTAATATGGAAGTGCTCCAGGGCTGTCTTAATGCCCTTTCTCCACCTACAATGGTAATTGGTCTAGCTGAAGGCATCCAGTCATTTGCCTTGAATCCTGAGGTTTACCAAAATTATTTCTTGATTCTGAGATCTTTCTTTAGCTATGGACTCATGTACTCAGCTGACAAAATCATCACTTTAATATTTAATTGGCATCTCAAATTTCACATGTCCAAACACAAATTCTTGAACACCCACTCCCAATCTAAATCACTTCTCCCACTGGCCTCCCTCTGTCAACAAATAGATATTTTATTATTTCAGTTTCTCAGAGATTGTCTTTGAATTCTCTTTCTTTTCACACTGCACATCATCACTGTTGGAAAATTCTGTCAGCTCTGGCAGGGAAATGTGAACTATAACCATAATCTCATCACCTTTGTCTCTAATAACTATTTCAAACTGCCTTATCTCTTGCCTGGACTGTAATTTAATCAGTTTCCCTGCTTCTACATTTTCCCCACTCCAATGTATCCCCTACAACACAGAGGGAGTGATCTTTTTAAAACTCAACTTATTATATCATGTCTGGGATCAAAACAGTTAAATCACTTCTGATCAGACTTACAATAAAGAAATTCATGACTGTGGCCTATGAGGATTGAAGACTCTACTCCAAACTCTTCTCCAGGATCCAAGATTTCTGGAACTGAGATTCATAACATTGAGGGGTGAGAAGGCTATTTTTAAAGTAGAAGATGATCAGAGTTCCCGTTGTGGCTCAGTGGTTAACAAATCCGACTGGGAACCATGAGGTTGCAGGTACGATCCCTGGCCTCTCTCAGTGGGTTAAGGATCCAGTGTTGCCATGAGCTGTGGTGTAGGTCGCAGATACAACTCAGATCCTGCGTTGCTGTGGCTCTGGCGTAGGCCAGCGGCTACAGCTCTGATTAGACCCCTAGCCTGGGAACCTCCATATGACTTGGGTGCGACCCTAGAAAAGACAGAAAGACAAAAAATAATAATAATATTAAAATAAATTCGATGATCATCTTGAAACATAGCTGGATTCATTTCACAGCACACCTGCCTCTGCTTTGCTTACCTTCTGCAGCTGCTGGCCTTCTGGCCATTCCTTTAAAAGACATAACTCTCCTGACTAGAGACTTTAGTGTTTTTTCTTCTGCTTTTAACTTTTCCCCTAAGATTCCTCATGGTAGATTCCTTTTGTTCACCCTGACAGAGGGCAATTCTCTGATTATGTCCAAAGCCCACATTCTCCATTCCCTTTTAGCCTGCCTTTTCTTTCTTCATGCCCCTATTATTACTTAACAGGGAATTACAGAATTCCTGGATTCTATTGCTTCACTAGCTAGAATTTACACTCAATGAAAGAAGGGAATTTTAGTTCAGTTCGCATTTCTATTTCTATTGCTAGAACACAGGCTGAGACACAGCACATATTCACTGCTGAGTGAGTAAACCTGTAAGAAAACAGAATGACTTAGAACTATTCTTTTTCTCCCAAATGCAAGTTTTACTAAATAAGTCAGACTCCTCTAAAGAAGGTGACCTTTGAAAATTGGAAGGTGATAAATTTTCATAATTAATCTAGAAAAAGTTTTGAGTGAGGCTAACTTTCATTTTATTTGTGATCAGGAGCTTAATTCTTTGAATTATCTAAATTATATATATATATATATTATATATACATATATATATACTTACAGTGAATATCTATGTCTACAAAAGACAAATATTTACACATATTCAGTCACAAATAAATTTGAGAGTTTGGAAAGTGGATGGGGGTCTTGAAAGAAAAAAGCATGTGTATCCTTTCTGCAAAACAAGAGAATCAAGGGGTTTCACAGGAGTGAGAAGATGGAAGTGGGAGTCTGCCTTTTGCATTATTTATCCTTCTGATACTGCTTCTGATAAACATCTAAGTTTCTGGAATGTGTCACTTTCATTAATTTATAGAGACAATCATACTCAATAATACCATATATAGTCACAGAGTGGAAAAAGACAAGTGAATATATTAGTATAAGATCTAGGAGCTGAATTTTGGTGTCGGCTGGGCTTCAGCCCTGGCCTTCTGTGAGAAGCGCACCTGTAAGAGTGGTCCTTATGGCTCCAAGAATACTGTAATCCTTCCCATTAATCTGCACTAGTAGGTCAAATTTATTTTAGCTCCACATTCAAAGCTTAGAAGCCAGTATGTAGATTTGATTAGTATCAACATCTTCAGAGTCCATTTATTACATGTCATAATTGCCAGAATCAAGGTTTTCAATCCACACAATTGCACATTTTTTTTTTTTTACTTTCCCACTGTACAGCAAGGGGGTCAGGTTATCCTTACATGCATACATTACAATTACATTTTCCCCCCAGCCTTTCTTCTGTTGCAACATGAGTATCTAGACAAAGTTCTCAATGCTATTCAGCAGGATCTCCTTGTAAATCTATTCTAAGTTGTGTCTGAGAAGCCCAAGCTCCCGATCCCTCCCACTCCCTCCCCCTCCCATCAGGCAGCCACAAGTCTCTTCTCCAAGTCCATGATTTTCTTTTCTGAGGAGATGTTCATTTGTGCTGGATATTAGATTCCAGTTATAAGTGATATCATATGGTATTTGTCTTTGTCTTTCTGGCTCATTTCACTCAGTATGAGATTCTCTAGTTCCACCATGTTGCTGCAAATGGCATTATGTCATTCTTTTTTATGGCTGAGTAGTATTCCATTGTGTATATATACCACCTCTTCCGAATCCAATCATCTGTCGATGGACATTGGGGTTGTTTCCATGTCCTGGCTATTGTGAATAGGGCTGCAATGAACATGCGGGTGCACGTGTCTCTTTTAAGTAGAGTTTTGTCCGGATAGATGCCCAAGAGTGGGATTGCGGGGTCATATGGAAGTTCTATGTATAGATTTCTAAGGGATCTCCAAACTGTTCTCCATAGTGGCTGTACCAGTTTACATTCCCACCAACAGTGCAGGAGGGTTCCCTTTTCTCCACAGCCCCTCCAGCACTTGTTGTTTGTGGATTTATGAATGATGGCCATTCTGACTGGTGTGAGGTGATATCTCATGGTAGTTTTGATTTGCATTTCTCTTATAACCAGCGATGTTGAGCATTTTTTCATGTGTTTGTTGGCCATCTGTATCTCTTGCTTGGAGAAATGTCTATTCAGGTATTTTGCCCATTTTTCCATTGATTGATTGGCTTTTTTGCTGCTGGGTTGTATAAGTTGTTTATATATTCTAGAGATTAAGCCCTTGTCTGTTGCATCATTTGAAACTATTTTCTCCCATGCTGTAAGTTGTCTCTTTGTTTTCGTTTTGGTTTCCTTTGCTGTGCAAAAGCTTTTCCGTTTGATGAGGTCCCATGGGTTTATTTTTGCTCTAATTTCTATTGCTTTGGGAGACCGACCTGAGAAAATATTCATGAGGTTGATGTCAGAGAGTGTTTTGCCTATGTTTTCTTATAGGAGTTTGATGGTGTCCTGTCGTATATTTAAGTCTTTCAGCCATTTGGAGTTTATTTTGGTGCATGGTGTGAGGGTGTGTTCTCGTTTCATTGCTTGGCATGCAGCTGTCCAGGTTTCCCAGCAATGCTTGCTGAATAGACTTTCTTTTTCCCATTTTATGCTCTTGCCTCCCTTGTCAAAGATTAACTGACCATAGGTGTCAGAGTTTATTTCTGGGTTCTCTATTCTATTCCATTGGTCTGTCTGTCTGTTTTGATACCAGTACCACACTGTTTTGATGACTGTGGCTTTGTAGTATTTCTTGAAGTCTGGGAGAGTGATGCCTCCTGCTTGGTTTTTGTTTCTCAGGATTGCTTTGGCGATTCTGGGTCTTTTGTGGTTCCATATAAATGTTTGGCTTGTTTGTTCTAGTTCTGTGAAAAATGTCATGGGTCATTTGATAGGGATTTCATTGAATCTGTAGATTGCTTTAGGTAGTATGGCCATTTTTACAATATTGATTTTCCCGATCCAGGAACATGGAATATCTTTCCATTTCTTTACATCTTCTTTGATTTCTTTGATTAAAGTTTTATAGTTCTCAGCATATAGGTCCTTTCCCTCCTTGGTCAGGTGTATACCGAGGTATTTGATTTTGTGAGGTGCAATTTTAAAAGGTAGTGTATTTTTGCATTCCTTTTCTAATATTTCATTGCTGGTATACAGAAATGCAACTGACTTCTGAATGTTAATCTTATATCCTGCTACTTTGCTGAATTTATTAATCAGTTCAAGGAGTTTTGGGGTTGAGTCCTTAGGGTTTTCTATGTATAGTATCATGTCATCTGCATACAGTGACAGTTTGATCTCTTCTCTTCCTATATGGATGCCTCTTATTTCTTTGGTTTGTCTAATTGCTGTGGCTAGGACTTCCAAAACGATGTTGAAGAGCAGTGGTGAGAGTGGGCACCCCTGTCTTGTTCCCGATTGGAGGGAGAAGGCTTTCCGTTTTTCCCATTGAGGATTATATTTGCTGTGGGTTTCTCATAAATGGCTTTGATTATATTCAGGAATGTTCCCTCTATACCCACTTTGGCGAGGGTCTTGATCATGAATGGATGTTGGACTTTGTCAAATGCTTTTTCTGCGTCTATTGAGATGATCATATGATTTTTGACTTTTCTTTTGTTAATGTGGTGTATGATGCTGATGGATTTGCGTATATTGAACCATCCTTGTGAACCTTGGATGAACCCAACCTGGTCATGGTGTATAATTTTTTTGGTATGTTGTTGGATTCGGTTGGCTAAGATTTTGTTGAGAGTTTTTGCATCTATATTCATCAATGATATTGGGCGATAGTTTTCTTTTTTGGTGGTATCTCTGTCTGGTTTTGGAATGAGGGTGATGGTGGCAGCATAGAATGTCTTTGGGAGTATTCCTTCTTCTTCAACCTTTTGAAAGAGTTTCAGGAGGATGGGCACCAATTCCTCTTTATATGTTTGCTAGAATTCACCTGTGAAGCCATCTGGTCCTGGACTTTTATTTGTAGGGAGTGATTTTATGACCTCTTCCATTTCATTTCTAGTGATCGGTCTGTTCAGTTGGTCTGTTTCTACTTGATTCAGTTTTGGCAGGCTGTAAGATCCTAGAAAATTGTCCATTTCTTCCAGATTGTCAAATTTGCTGCCATATAGTTGTTCATAGTATTCTCTTATGGTTTTTAGTATTTCTGCTGCATCCATTGTGATTTCTCCTTTTTCATTTATAATTTTGGTTATTTGGGTTCTTTCTCTCCTCTTTTTAGTGAGTCTGGCCAGGGGGTTGTCAATTTGGTTCACCTTTTCAAAGAACCAGCTCTTGGTTGTATTAATTTTCTCTATTGTTTTTTGAGTCTCTATTTGATTGATTTCTTCTTTGATCTTTATAATTTCCTTCCTTCTGCTGACTTTAGGACATTTTTGTTCTTTTTCTAATTCGTTTAGGTGGAGGGTTAAGTTGTCAAATTGGGATCTTTCTTCTTTTTTGAGAAAGGCCTGTAGTGCTATAAATGTCCCTCTGAGCACTGCTTTCGCAGCATCCCATAGATTTTGAGCGGTTGTGTCTTCATTATCATTTGTTTCAAGGTAGTTTTTTATTTCTTTCTTGATTTCCTCATGGACCCATTGGTTTTTTAGTAGCATGTTGTTTCGTCTCCATGTAGTAGGTTTTTTCTCTTTCCTTTTCCCATGGTTGGTTTCTAATTTCATGGCATTGTGGTCAGAGAAGATACTTGAGATAATTTCTATGCTCCTAAATTTATTGAGCTTCGCTTTGTGTCCCAATATGTGGTCGATTCTTGAGAATGTTCCATGAGCATTTGAGAAGCATGTGTATTCTGCTTTTTTTGGATGTAGTGTCCTGAAGATATCAATGAAGTCTAACTTTTCTATTGTTTCCTTTAGGATCTCTGTTGCTTTATTGGTTTTCTGTCTAGAGGATCTGTCCATTGATGTGAGGGGGGTATTAAGGTCTCCTACTATGATTGTATTCTCATCCATATCTCCCTTTATGTCTGTTAATATTTGTTGTATGTATCTGGGTGCTCCTGTATTTGGGGCATATATGTTGATGATGGTAACATCCTCTCCTTTGATGGATCCCTTAATCATTAAGTAGTGTCCTTCTTTGTCTTTCTTTATGTCTTTTGTTTTAAAGTCTATTTTGTCTGATATGAGTGTTGCGACTCCTGCTTTTCTGTCATGTCTATTGGCATGAAATATTTTTCCCCACCCTTTCACTTTCAATCTGTATGTATCTTTTGTCCTAAGGTGAGTTTCTTGTAGGCAGCATATTGAAGGTTTTTGCCTTTTTATCCACTCAGCCACTCTGTGTGTTTTGATTGGGGCATTCAGTCCATTGACATTTAAGGTGATAATTGATAGATGATTATTTATTGCCATTTGAACCTCGTGTTCCAGTTGATTTTATGGTTCTCCATTCTTCCTTTCTTTTTTTTTTTTTTTTGATTGGATGATCTCCTGTTATTATCTGCTTGAGTGTATTTTTTTTTTCCATTTTTTGCAAATTCAATATTTGGTTTTGGCTTGTGGTTGCCCTGTTTTTTAAGGATGCTAACCCCTTCCCATAATTGTGTGTTTTAGCCTGATGGTCCTGTAAGTTCAAACCCTTCATTACTATATTAAAATTAAGAAGGGAAACATACAAACAAACAAAAAGGGTTATTTATTTCCTAACATCCCTTGCCCACATTTTATGGTTTTGATGACTCTTTTTTATTTTTTTCTTTTTCATTTTATTTTGTTTGAGGCCTGTTCATGATTAAATCTGTATGCTGGCTTATTTGAGTGACTGCTCTCTGATTGCGGTTTCCTCAGTCCTAGTTCTTCCTCTTCTTTTTTTTTTTTCTTTTCTTTTTTCTTCCCTTTCCTTCCTTTCTTTTTGGTTTAGAGAATCCCTTTCAGTATTTCCTTTAGCCTGGGTTTTGTGTTGCAGTAGTCTTTAAGTTTTTGTTTGTTGGGAAAAATTTTTATTTCCCTTTCTATTTTAAATGATATTCTTGCTGGATAGAGTATTCTAGGTTGCATATTTTTTTCCTTTGAGCACTTTAAATATCTCTTGCCATTCCCTCCTGGCCTGTAGTGTTTCTGTAGAGAAATCAGCTGATATTCTTATGGGGGTTCCCTTGTAGGTAACATTCTGTTTTTCTCTTGCTGCCTTTAGGATCCTCTCTTTATCACTAACTTTGGCCATTTTTATTATGATGTGTCTTGCTATGGGTCTATTTGGGTTCAGTTTGTTTGGGGCCCTCTGTACTTCTTGTATCTTGAACCCAGCATCCTTTAGATTTGGGAAGTTTCCAGCGATAATTTCTTCAAATATATTTTCCACCCCCTTATCTTTTTCTGCTCCTTCTGGAATTCCTATTCTGCGTAGATTGGCCCACTTTATCTTATCCCATAGGTCTCTTATATTGCTTTCCAGTTTTTTGATTCGGTTTTCTGTCTGTTGACCGGATTGAGTGATTTCCATTATTCTATCTTCCATATCACTGATTCGTTCTTCTGCATTATTCATTCTGGTTTTTACTGCCCTTAGTTCAGTTTGCATCTCTGCAAATGAATGTTCTAGTTTTTCTTGGCTCCTCCTTATATGTTCTAGTTCCTTTCTGAGGGAGTCTGCATTACTGTTCATATCTTCTCTTAATTCCTTCAGTATTTTCACTATTTCTCTTTTGAACTCCAGGTCTGTCAGACTGCCGAGATCTGTTTCTTTGTTGACTGTTTTAGGTGAGTTCTCCTGTTGGTTTGACTGGGGGTGGTTTCTCAGCTTCTTCATCTTGCTTGTTGTTTTCTTTCTCCTGAGGGAGTTGTACTCTCCGTGATTGGGCAGTGTTTGCCTTGTCACTGCCGTGGAATATTTCCTGAGGGCTGGTGTTGTTGGTCAATCTTTTTTGAGGCAGTGTGGCTTTTCTGGAGTGTTGATGGGGCTAACAGTGTTTCTTTGAAGCAAAGGAGGACTTCCTGAGGGCAGACAGGACTGGGAGGTCCACACCATGATGGTAGCAGATTTCACTTGGTCATGCAGAGCTTGCTCTGGTGTTTTTAGGCTGTGGGGTTCTTGCAGGGGGTTGGCGGTGTTGGGCAGCTGTTCCTCAGGAGTGCAGCACCCCCTGGTGGCTGGAGCAGCTATCTGGGTCACTGAGAACCTAAGAGGCTCTTCCCTAGGGCAGCCCAACTCAGAAGGATGGCCTGAGAATGTAGGCAGATCTTTTCATAGTCTGGCCAAGCTTGTTGCAGCTTTTCTGGGCTGCAGGGGCTCTTCTAGGGGGCTGGTGGTGCTGAGCAGATATTCCACAGGAGTGGGGCACCCCCTAGGGGCTTGGGCGGGTAGCAGGGCCACTGGAAACCCAAGAGGCTCCTCCCCAGGGCAGCCAGACTCAGAAAGACCGTCTGAGATCTTTTCCCAGCTTGGCCAGGCTTGTTGCAGCTTTTCTGGGCTGTAGGGGGTCCTGCCTGGAGCTGGCAGTCCTATGCAGCTGATCCACTAGGGCACCCCCTGGGGGCTAGGGCGGGTAGCAGGGCCATTGGAAACCGAAGAGGCTCCTCCCCGGGGCAGCCCGACTCAGAAAAACCGTCCAGGAATTAGGCAGATCTATTCACTGCCTGGCTAGGCTTGTTCTAGCTTTTCTGGGCTGCAGGCCTTTTCTCTGGGGCTGGTGGTGTTTGGTGCTACTCTGCAGAAGTGTAGCCCCACCAAAGGGCAAGCAGGCCTGTGCAGGGACAGCCCCTGCGGTGGTAGGCTTCAGGCAATTGTTGAGGCCAGCCCTCCTGGATGGCAGGCAGCCCCAGTTTCTGGCGAGAGCATAGGGGGTGGCGGGGGGTGGGGGGGAGGGGGGAAGGGATGCACTGGGAAGCACAGCTTTCAGCTAGCTAGCGGGCCTGTAAGCTTGCTGTGGCGTGGGGGGTATTCTATGGGGACCCACCCCTTCTTCTCTCCCCTCCCCAGTACGGGCGCAGACCAGGCTCTTTAACCAGGTTCCCTCTGATGCGGCTTTCCACTTCCCCACCCCTAGAGTATTGCTCCCTTCCTCTGGGACAGCTTTGTTTTCTAGTCTCCCAGGCAGTCTCTGCCCCGTCAAATGGTTTCTAAACCTCCCAGGCAGTTTCCGCTCCGCCCCGCCCCCCCAGCCCGGGGACTAACCTCTGGAGCCTAGGTCTCGGTGCCCAGCCCCCACCCAGGCATCTCAATTTTTGGTGACTGTGCCCATAGTTCAGATGGTCCGTTCGGTTCTTGATTGGCTTTTCCGTACTCCAACTTACTGCTACACTCTTCTCTGCATCTGGAAATTCCTCCAGTTTGTTTGATCATTCCCCCGTGTAGGTGACTTTCCAGGGTGCGGGATCCCTTTCTCCTCCGCAGTTCCCTTTCGGGAGCGCCCGTCCCACTGGGATTCACCTTCTCTCACTCTCCTCTTTTCTCCCGTTCTGCCCCGTAATGTCACAAACTTCTTGCCGTTATTGGAGTTTAGGTTCTTCTGCCAGCGATTGGTTGCTGTTCTGTGCGAGTCATTTATTCTGTAGATGTGCTTTTTTTTGTTGTGTTTGTGGGAGAGGGAGAGCGTGTCCCCCTACTCCTCCGTCATCTTGTCCTCTATCACAATTGCACATTTTGTAACAAGCTTTGTCATTATAAAAAGAACAGAGAAGCTTGGGCAGCATTAGAGAATGAAATGAGAGCAAGTTTAAGCCATCTGGCTTTGACACAACTCAGTCCTGCCCTTGAGTTAAACCCACAGGAGATTCTGAACCAAAGACTGGATGAAGCACAGCCGAGCCCTTACACACTCCCTGCAATTACTTGAGTTCCTCTCTAGGAATAACTTAAAAATGGAACTGCTCAGAACTACATTAAACTCCAGTAGATTGCCTGGCAGTTCTTCTCTCTCCTTCCTCTCTCTCCCTTCCTCTCCTTTGCTACCAACTCTTACCACACTGCTGAGCTGAGCATTAATAATTTGTGAGTTATATTTTCACCTCATTTGAATGATTAAACAGAAGAAAGGAATCTGTGAGTATGTGTTGAATAATAAAGCCATTTGAACTTTTGCAGGCATCATAAATCCAACTTTTGACATGATGGCCTTCATAATCCTAAATTCACTAAAGAGGGAAATGAGAGACTCAATGACAAACCCTCAGAACTATTTCCTTAAAAACTAGTCTAGAGCTGCTTCAGGCTCTTCTTCGCTGAAATAGTCACTTTAAAACCTCATGTGACATTTCCAAATGGTTCCTATAGCTTAGAAACATATGTCCATGAATCAGTGACTGAAAGACTCACTTCTTTTTCTTTGAAATTTTAATTCTACAAATTAAAACAAGTGTTTGATAAAGTACCATTTGCAGGTTCTGCAATGAGCATGTTTTTGATGCAATACTAAAGCTATCTCTGACTTCAGCTGCCGAGAAAAGATGCTTCTACCAGAATTTTAACATCAAATATCATTATATCTTTGTTACATATAACAGTAATTCTTAGCAAATATCACTGAATATGTGTAATATTGTTTGTAATAATTTGTATAATATTGTATAATAATAATATATATAAATTATAATAACTTGTAATATTATGCCAATGTAATAAATATCATTATTATTATATCAATAATAATAATTCTCTGCAAAGCTATGATTTCAGTGGAATGGCCTTGAGCCCAACCCATCTTCTCTTTGATAGGCTGATTTCCTGCAATGAAATATATATCTAGTTTTCTTTTGTACAACCAAGTTCTCAAATTCACACTCAATCACAATTGAGCATCTATAATTGGTGAGTGCACAGACGACTGGGCACTGGATGTACAAAATGCTCTCTTTGGCATACAGTATTGGATTTTAGCCTAGACCTTATTTAATTAAAATAAAATGTCATAAAGTCAGTGACCAAAGTATTTGAAACAACAAAAATGTACTTGTTCTTTTAGAAAAGTTTTAAAGGATGAATCTTTACGTTTCAATATAATCTTTATCTGTTTGGATGTTTGGCAAAAGTTATTACTCCAATAAAGCCTACTTAAGTGATAGTAAGCTTCTAAAATAGTAGATAGTACAGTTCTAAAATGATATCAGTTAAGTTACACATACATATAATTCAAAACTCACTATTGTAACATAAGGTAATTTTATAATTTTATTTCATTAAAAATATTGAAAAATAGGAAAGAAGAAAATGAATACTATTGCAGATACTGGTCCTATTCTGTTTAGAGGAAAAGCAAAATAATACATTTAAGGGTTGGGTATTTGAAAGGAAAAATATTGATAAATAGATTCTATTATTTTTACTACACATACACTGTTCTCAACCTTATCTATTAACAATATAAATTTTATATATGCTCTTCACCCATTAACATAAAACTTACAGAATAATTTTCTTTGGTCATGATTGAGTCTCTCCATAATTTTAAGGTGTGGTCACTAGGCATCCATTCATATCACACCATCAAAGAGAAACAAAGGGATCCCAGTATGTTCCCAATATCACTTCCAGTCACTTCACATATTTTATTTGTGAATAAGTAATATTAGATGAAAATCAGAGATGCAACTTCCTTTCAGCAATCAAAATATATATTTTTGAATGTGAATAAAACATTCAAGAAAATGAAAAAAAGAGGAAAGCATAAGAATTGAATATGAGAACAGCCAATTAAATGTAAACACTGCTTATTTTCAGTATCTATTCCTTCTTTCTATTACCAAAGGCAAGAATGGACCATCTGAGGGAACTGTGATCAGTTTAGGTTTACAAAAGCTGGAACCAATCTGCCTAACTTTCTCACAGCCTCCTCCCTGCACTCTGTTACCCCAATGCCAATTCCAAACCATCCTGCTAACTCCTGCCAGATTCACATTCTTAAAATACCAGTGCAACATAGTGGAACAGCTCTGAAGCCAGAAAGACATTGTTTGGAATCCTGGCTCCACTTACTATATCTGTGGCTTTCAAGAAATCGTTTGACATTTTTGAACATCAGAGCCCTTCATGTGTAAAATAAAGATAACATGTAAGATGAAGTTAATTTGATCACACATCTATCAAAACGGTAGATATGTATGTAAATTACCTTGTACACAGAAGTACAACTACGTGCTGGCAGTATTGCCAATGATGAAGAAAAAGATGATGAAGAAAGAGGAGGAGGAGTAAAAACACTCCATCTCTTCAGAAACTTGCATTTGCCCAAATTATATACAGACAAAATTAATCTATGTGAGTTTTAAGATGCTCCACAACTCTATCCAGCTCTATATTTGAACACAATGTCTGCTCCTCACAAAGTGTACTTTTTTCTGCTCCAATAAGGTGGATTATTCATCCCTGCTCTTCCTGGTTTAGATTAATTTAGCCTCAAAACCCTTTGATTCAACTACTTCTACAAAGTAGAAGAGTCTTTTTGCTTTTCAGCAACTATCTAAATTCCTCTAATTTTTTAAGTCTCAACTTACATAGCCAGACTTTTCTTTCAAGGCTTCTCTAAAATCTTACTAAAAAGGAAATTTTGAAGGTTTTGGCAATAGGGCAGAATTCAACTGCCCCTGTAATATAAGCATGGGAGATATACTTCTTCTTCAAATGGAAGTGGCCTAAGATCATTTTCTAGTTTAAATAATTATTGTCATTATATGTGTGGCTCTAATAATTAGATGGAACCCTCACAAATTTCAAGGCCACACCCATGTGAGGTACCTGGACGTTATGTCCCAGAGATCAAGCAAATACTGAATACAATCAAAACAAATAAGCAAATACTGAATACAATCAAAACAAATGAAGAGTGCAAAGGAGAGACTACTAAATGATATTTCACACACAAGAAAAATATTTTTTAAAGGTTTGAGGAAAAAAGGAATTCATATAAAACATTCTCCTAAAGATTCAAGTAGACATTGATATTTTAAATCAATGTTGCAAAATCACACAAAACTCATACAGGTATTGTATCACTAATTTTTCAAGATTCACTTCCATATTAAGTAAAAATATGGAGAAAAGTTAGAAATTAAAGACCATTTAATTTCTGTGTGAGGATATTTGACAATAAAATGATGAATAGCAAAAAATTTAATCAAAAGTTGTAGCAATACCCTATCCCATAAAAATATTAGCAAAAGAGTATTCAGATAATTTTAGAAAATAGGAAAACTAATGTTTATGTAAATGAGAATATCAAGAAATATATCTGAATATTTCAATGCCGTATGTAACATGTTCTAATTGTATTTTTGAAGGATATCTCTCTTATATTTCTATTTAACAGATTTACCCACTTAACATTCATTTCATAATTTATCTTTGCAGAAAACATAAACAAATACTCCCAATGGTTTCCAGAGATTTTTTTCTTCAATTCTATAATTACTTTCTCTAGAGTTAAATGCTTATTTCATTTTATTATGTGAAAGATTTTAGTATTTTATGCTATGTATTTCTCCACACCACTCAGATAACTTATATCAAAAAATCAAGATTAGGGCTGAGTTGGAAGTATAGTTTTTTGTGAACAGTGATAGAAACTCGGCATGAAGACTAGCAAAATGAGAACTCTAAATGCATGAGGAATAAACTTGAGGATTTGCATAACAATTTTATTTTTACTCTAAGAATATAGATTACTTCAAACACAATGACTAAATAATATTAGTTTGGAGCAACAAAATAAGGTTTTATTACCAACATATCATATTACTGTCTAAATTTAGAGTTGAAAATCTTACCTTTGTTAGTATACAGTTATTAAAAAAAAAAAAAGGAAATGTCTGACAAGCTGTTAGGATAAATAATACCAACGTGGAAAATGGAAGAGGGATGGAAGAAATCAAGTCCACTTTAAGAAGAAACTCTAAATCCCTGCTTCTCAGACCTACAGTAGTTTTGTTCTGCATCTTATAAGCAACTGTCTTTCTCTTTGCTCTGAGAATACCGCACACTCGGCCCCACCAGGAAAATATAAAAATTAAACAGAAAACCACAAGGTTATTAAGCATCTTACCCTCTGGGCTTGCTGGGCTGCTCTAGCGGCTCAGTGTTACAGACATATGTGTAAACAACAGAGTTTCCTGCATCCTTTTTTCATCTGTATGGCTCTGGGGTCCTGGCCAACAGGATTATTTCCAGCATTAAGGCTACTCCACACTAACTTGAAAAAGATTCCCATTGGCTGTGAAGTTTTATCAAAACCAATACCACAACACCCTTTGTGGATCACAAGTGAACTATCCAAAATGAAATCATTTTACTATTCCCTAACTCATGGATATGGCTATTCAATGCTCTCTACACAAATTATTTCAAACTGTGCTGTGAGTGAAAAAGAAAGAAACCACCCACCCTTTCATCCACCAGTGTATTTGTTTAATAACTTGTATATAGTAATAGAAAAAATATTTGTATAACTTGCAATAGTAATAGAAAAAATAAAATGGCAAAGCAAAAGTACTAATAATGTGGAGTCCCCTGTGGCACAGCAGGTTAAGGATCTGGCCTTGTCACTGCAGTGGCTCAGGTCATTGCCATAGCAAGGTTCGATCCCTAGCCTGGGAACTTGTGTGTGCCATGGGCACAGCCAAAAAAAAAAAAAAGAAAGAAAGAAAAAGCCAATCAAACTCATAACATATCTATCTGCAATAGATTTAAAGAAAAATTATACTGCAGATTACAGGAACAATAGGAAATATAACCGGTCCAAAATGATTTTTATTAGATTGCCTCCCAAAAGAAAAAGAAAAAATATTTAATAAACTTTCAGTACAGAAATCAAGACACAAAAACTATACATTGAAATCTTTGATTCCAGTCATTTTGGGAAGAATTATGAGCTGCATTCTCTGGGGCTGCCAAGAGAGCTCTCTAGGGTCCCCAAAAGAGGTCTCTGGCTCCTGTCCCTGGCGGGGGGAGGCGGGGGAACCAGAGTGACTTTGCAGTGACATGATGCAGCTGTCAGGAGGCATAATGATGAATGGGGATGTCACACCACATAAAAGAGAGCTTCTCCGTTTGAAACAGAATAGAACACCCAAGAAAAAGAGGACAGGGCAAAAGAAACTTGATCACTGTATCCTTATAAATAGCATGAAAACAGCAACATCGGGGAGTTAATATCTTCAAGTTATTTTATTTTTATTCCGTTCTTATTTTGGAGGAATGTTCTTAGCTGAATAACCTACTAATCATCTATTTCTGCTTAACAGCATCCTTTCCTCCTTACTTCCTGGTGCAATGGAGAGGGTGACCATCTTCCCACGGAACGTAAACTAAGCTTTTGAGGTTTCCTTTCGTTCTGTCTTTTCAGGAAATGTGCTCCATCACCATACTCTCTTCGCTTTCACTGAGCTCTCCCTTTTGTCTGGATTTTTCACCATGAGATTGTAAATATCAATTCTTCAGTCAGTTTCAGTTATGCCAATGACTTTCCCTTTTAGTTCAGTCATTTTCACTTGCAGGTACCATTCTCTTTTCCTTCATGGTCAAATGACTGAAAGAGCTCTTTCCAGGCAAGAAACCCATTTAATCTGCCATCTACTCCTTTAAGGCACCAAAATGATTGTCTCTGAAAACACACACTTGCCCACACACACACATACACAGGCATTCATACACCTGCCCATTTTGTGTTTTAATTAAGTTTATAGACCCCTCTCAGCCCTTGTCCTGTCATCTATGCAGTCTCATATTGTTCACAACCCACTGACACGAAGACTCTCTTCTCGGATCTCAGCACTATATTTTCCTGGCCTTCTTCTTGACCACTCATCCTCCTGGCTCCACTCTCTGGATGTGCCTCATGTCCTCACATAAATCTATTACCTCTCTGGGTAATGTCACCCAATTCTAATGGTTTCAATTATCACCTTTCTTTTCATATGATTCCCAAAGACTTACATTTGAATCCAATCCTCTCTGAGTTTCTAAGACAACACATCAGCACACTATTTTCTGCTATTAGAAAATATGACATCAAGATATTTACAACTGAAATCATCACCTCTCCATGGATTAGCTGTGTTGTTTACCTCAATAATGGCAATGAGTCTTACTCCTTTTTATTCTATATTCAATCCAGCATCACTTCACTTCAATGATCTGCCTTGTCCTCTCTTCCCGCTACAACAATCCTGGTCCAGGTGATTGCCATAATCGGTCTGGATAACTGCAGAGTCTTCCTGAATGACCTCTCTGCCTCTAGACTTGTTCTTCTACATCTTTAGTGAGAGCTACAGTTGTGTATTTCCAGTTCTCATGTTATTTGAAACTTTTGAAGATTTTCAGTCCTCTTATCAAATCTCTTCTTCAAAATACATTTGCCAGAATGCACCATTTCTGGATTATTTTTATGCTTTGTTGGCCATGTCATGTCCTTATCTCCTCCTATATTACTTTGTTCTCTTTCAAGAAGGAATCACTCCACAGGACTATCACTCATCCTATTCTTACTCCTCATCCTCTATCAGAGTAATCACATATGATTTTGTGACTTCTCTCACTATGCATCTTGTAGTGGGCTGAATTATGTCCTCCAAAAAGATATGTTAAATTTTTAACCCTTGGTACCTGTGAAAGTACCATTATTTGTTAATAAAGTCTTTGCAGATATAATCAAGTTAAGATGGGATCATATGGACTAGGGTAGGCCCCAATCCAATGACTGATGTCCATTTAACATGAGGGAGAATTAGATACAGAAAAGCAGAGGAGAAGATCATGAGAAGACAGATACAGAGACTGGAGTGATGCATCCACAAGCCAAGGAATGCTGGTACCCACAAGATTTAGGAAGAGGTAAGGAAGGATCCACCCCTAAAGCCTTTGGAGAGAAAGCATGGTCCTGCAGACATCTCGATTGTTAACTTCTAGCCTCCAGAACTGTGAGACAATAAATATCTATTGTTTCAAGCCACCAAGTTTGTGGCAATTTGTGAAGGAGTCCTAGAAAATATACTAACACACAAGTAATTCCCAAATATGTATGGCCAGCCCTGAACAGTTTATCAACTTCAGATCTGTATTTCTAACATTCTAATGAGAATAGCTATAAGGAGACCTCTCTATAATCTCCAGACCCCAAATGTTACATTTCTTTCAAAACCTATACTGTACCTTGTACTATCAATTGTAAATAAAGAAACAATCATCCAGTCTCTCTCGAAACCCTTTGTTATTCCTGAGTCCTCACTCCTCTTCACTCTTTAAAGAAAATAAGTCACTTTTATTAGGAAAACTTGAAAGAATTGTCAATTTGTCTGTCTTCTCTTCATCTCCCCCATTTCTTTCAAACCCACGCCAATCAGATTTTTGTTTTACTGTATCTGTTTTTACCGACGAGTTTATAAATTACTGATCAGTAAAATCTGGCTGTCTATGGAAGACACTGTCTCACTTGGAATTTTGTTAAGTAAAGGCTCTTTTTTTTCTACACAACTTCACTTTGCTTGGGGTCAGTCAGAAAGTAGTGTAAGTCCTGGTTTGTCCTTATTGCCAAGTCTGTCTCACAAATGCTTTGTTGATTGATAGTGTGGTACCTACCAGCATCATGAAAACAAAGTTATCCCTCATCTTCCTCTTAGTCCAAAGGGCACATTGCCACTATGACTTTTAACACACACATACACAAACACACACACATATTACATTAACACTCTATATACCACAAAAAGGAAGAGGCACCTGAGAAAAAAGGAGGAGAAACTTGGAATTTTCATAATTTGTTGGCAAGTGTAAATAGCTTAAGGCACTCAGCACACACCAATGAAGGCTGATTTGTGGGTGTGTTTATTCCAATTTCACTGCATAGATTAGGTCCTCCCTGTGAATTCTGAGATTTGCCCCCCAGTATCATACCTCTACTTCCTTACTACAAAAAAGAATATTTTATTTTTGTTTGGGGCAACAACAGAGTAAGCTAAAACAAAACAAAAACAAAAACAAACAAAAACCTTTGTGTTACAGTGAAACATAAGCAAAAGTCTGTAGAGTATTGTTGGAAAGTTTCATCTTCCTCATGTGGGTGCCTCTCCATTTCACTTATTTCCTCTTCTTCCTTCCTTGAATAAGAATGGAAGGCTGGAGATGTGCAGCATTCCTTAACTGATTGTGAGGTCCTGAGGTCAAGACTCAAATGGAAGCCACATTGAGAAGGGCAGAAGGAGCTGGGGTGTGATTGACTCATGCAGACTTAGGTGATGGAAGGAAAAGAGAGTTGATCTGGTTAAATCACTGTCATCGGGTTTCCCCTGTGGCCCTCCTTATTAGAGTGGGAGCTACAAGCCAATAAAAAGTGGTAACAGTATATAACTGCAGAAATCATGGGAGAATAAATGTTAATCAGAACAGATTTTACTCTGGATCCTTATCACCTAATTGAGGAGCCCTGAAGAAACCATGAAATTGAAAACTCCCATGGCAAATTTTACCCAATTTTATAGCTATTTCTCATCCCTGTGAGGACTCTTCTGATCCCCAGAGAAAGAGTTAATGCTACAGCCAAAGGTGATATCCATGTATTTATTTACATGTCTGTTTCCTTGGCTAACCATACAGTTCTTAAGGAGATGACATTATATGTCTTTAATAATAGGTAAATAAAACAATGGATCAATGAATGAATGAATAAATGGACAAATGAATAAATGTATGGATGTTCTATGACAGCAAGGAAGAAAACAAAAATAATGAGTTTATCTCCAGACTGAACAGCTTGTCAAGAAAATAAATTGGAAAAATATACTTTAAAACAATGAATATGTGATTTTTAAATTTCACCTAATATTGTTTTTTCTACTTTTGTAAGTTGAAAAAAATAGTCCCAAACATCGCATGTATACGCCTCTCACTGACAAAGTAAGAAAAATAGAAATATTGACAAAAACAAATGGAAATGATTTTCTGTGGATCTTAGTAACTCTGTGAATGCAGGTGTTCTGTTAAATTTTAATTGCTACAATTTTAATAGCATTAACATTAATTGTAGCTTAAACTAAAGCAACATGCAATTGTCTCAGTAACTAAAATTTTTTTGCAAGGAAGCCAATTTTTGTTTAGATTGAAATGTAGTTGTGATTTGAAGTCAAAGATTAGAAACGTGTATGCACAAAATCACAGAATATGAATACATCCTTCATCAATCAAGAGACCAGCTGGAAAGCCCCATCTTTAATTAAACTAACTTGTGCCTATCCACATACATCAGGCACATAAATCTGAATGTCAACGTGTGAGTCTTATTGCAGCATTAGAGAAAATGTTATTTTTCTTTCACTCTTTTAGAAATAGGAATTATTTTCTCACAGTGTGTGGAATTTCTTTACGAGCACAATGTATATTTACTATGAAAATGTCTAAGTTGTAACACAAAGCCAACTCAATTAATGTCTTGTCAGTTGAGGACAAGATATGTTAAGAAAACAATTGTAAGAAAAATAAATCTGATCCACAATAGAACATATTTTAAAAAGAAGAGGCCCTGATCTAAGACAGACCTCAGAGTCACATCTCTGAGCCCCTCAGTCCCTTCATTTATAAAATGAATGTCATGAATTATAGAGAGATTCTGAGGGCTAAGACATAATGGATGTAAAGAACTTAACATAAACTTAATATTAAATAATGTAGAACTATCATTAGTGATAGTAATCATTAGTAAATTGCTTTATTTTAAAAAGTAGTATGTTGGCTTAACTACCATGCCTACAAAATAATTTTAAAGAAAATTTTATATTATAAATAAGTACATGAAGAAAATGTTAAGTACAGCCCAGTTTGATGATACAACTTATTTTGCTACTTCTCTACCTGGTAGCTTCATGGTTGTAATCTTGTTCTGGCACCCAACACTTGGGCCTGACAGAAACAATTTGACATAATACTTGGGCTTATAATAAGCATATGATGAATTTATCATAGTGAGACTTTGTAAAAACAAAATGAATTTATATTTGTGAGACTTTGAATATTACATGAACATTTCTTAGGAATGCCTCCTCATGAGACAATGGCCCAGAGACAAATACTTTCTTTTTAAATAATCTGATGTATTTTACATAATTAGGATTAAACATTTAGATATTGGATGAGTCAATGGTTAGCTCTCTTTCCTTGGTTAATCACGGTGTGATGTACTTCATATTTTGAAAGGATTTATCAAACTCAGTACTGTCAACATTTGGACTAAATAACTATTACAGGGGCCTATCTTGAGCATTATAGGGTCTTTTGTAGCATCCCTGTCCTCTACACACTAGTTACCAGAAAAACTTCCAAGTTGCAACAACCAAAAATGTTTTCAGACATTGCCAAATGTCCCCTGAGGGGCAAAATTCCTATCAGTGGAGGTTCATTGTTTAGGGGGCTGGAGTAATGGGAAGATGAGATTAAGACATGGCTTCACTCTGCTGGTAACCAGCTGTCAGGTGTGGGTAAAGTGACTCTGTCATTCCAAGCCTTATTTTCCCCATACATATAGCCAGGAAATTAGAAGGAAATTAGATTAAATACTTTCAAAAGTTTATTTTACCAAAACATTAAGTTCCTTAATATCTTTCTCCTTTTATCTCCTGCTCTCTCCCTCTCCCTCTTCCCCTCCCTCTTGCTCTTCTCTCTCTTAATAAACACACACACACACCACCACCACCACCATCACTCTACTCACATATTTCAAACATAGTCACTCATGCAATCTGTGTACATTAAGGTATCAAAAGTATAAGGAATGAAAACAAAAATGTTGCAAAACCCATTGCTAATGCAGGGAAAAAATTTCTAATTCAGTCTTACAGTATTACAATTCATTTGTCCTGGGAACTTCAATTTAGGATTACTACATACTCAAAGACAACAAAGCTTCTCCTTAGTAAATTTAAATTGATAATGCCAAGAATATTTTTTTCTCAAAAGAGCACAATTCAACATTCACTACATTGATGAAAAGTGCTCTCCACTGCTCAAGAACTATATTAAATTAACAATTTAATTGTTGACCAAACTGAGAAAAGACAGTCCATATAGAGAAAAATTAATTTTACTAAGGTGGTTTAGAAAACATACCCCATTTCTGAATACTTCAGCCACAGTTGTTGGACTGCCCTTGCCAAATAATCTCATTCAACAAAGAAGTAATCCTCCTTCACACGTTCTGATTAATGTTAATAAATATTCTTGGCAGCAACAGTAAACTACTATTTGCTAAGGCTTACGGAAAAATTTTCTCCATATAGCACGTTTCCTTTCACTATTTTCATAAATTGCTTTTTGCTAATCTATCATTTGGATTCTGTGAAAGGAAAAAAAATGTTACTTTTTTTTTTTTTTGGCTTTTTGCCATTTCTTGGGCCGCTCTCACGGCATATGGAGGTTCCCAGGCTAGGGGGCCAATCAGAGCTGTAGCCACCGGCCTACGCCAGAGCCACAGCAACGCGGGATCCGAGCCGCGTCTGCGACCTACACCACAGCTCACGGCAACACCAGATCGTTAACCCACTGAGCAAGGGCAGGGATCGAACCCGCACCTCATGGTTCCTAGTCGGATTCGTTAACCACTGCGCCACGACGGGAACTCCCAAAAAAATGTTACTTCTTTATATTTTAATGAGTTGCAATTTTCAGCAATAAATCCCAGCTATGTACAAAGTTTAATAAAAATTATCAAAACAGTAGTGTTTCATAGCATAATCCACTATTATAAACTAAACCTGAATAATGTCCTAAGAGATGTGGGTTTGTTCTTGATCTCAATGTGTTGTCTATGTTAGACTCAACTTCACTAAAGGAAAATTAGGGAAATAAAAATGTATGTTGAAAATTATTATTATTTTCCCACATTATAAGTATCTCTATAAATGGCCAATCATACTCTTTAATAAAAACTATATCATGTCCACCCTAATTATGAATTCTTGAAGTCCTATATTCAATTAGCCCTTAAGTTGTTTGTAACGTGAATTATTATCACAGCCTTAAGCAAGTTTGAGGCTTTTAATATTTAAAATTTGGAGTATATTTGAGGTAAAACAATGCAGTTTAGAAATTAAAAATTCTTAGGAAACATAAAAATGTAATCATGGTTGTCAAAGCACCATTAGAATAGTTACACATTTGCCTTTCAAGAAAGAGCAAAACATGGATTTTAGTCTTGAGTATCAATTATTAAACCAGGGAAAAGGCATTTCCAAAAATTCATAAATGGTATCATCAGACGTTAGTTTAATGTAGTGGACTCCATGTAAATTTTTTCCTCTTCTCACACCCAGTGTCCTATTGACAAAACATAAAAATGTCATTGTTGTATTAAAAATTAACCTGTAACTGTGCTGAAATCAAGGAGTGCTTACATGAGACAAGACATTTGGGGACATTTCTAAACATCAAAAGCATATTGGTTTCATACAAATTCTAGGGTTATTTGTTCTAGTTCTGTGAAAAATACTATTGGTATTTTGATAGAGACTGCATTGAAACTGTGAATTGGTTTATGGTATAAAGATGTTATACACATACACACACAGGAGTATTACTCAGCCATAAAAAAGAATGATGATATTCCTTATATGTGGAATTTTTAAAAAATGATATAAATGAACTTATTTACAAAACAGAAATAGACTCAAAGACATAGGAAACAAACTATAGTTAACCAAAGGGGAAAAGGTAGGGGGGAGGAATAAATTAGGAATTTGAGATTAACAGATACACATTCCTATACATAAAATAGATAACCAACAAGGACCTACTGTGTTGCGCAGGAAATTAGACTTAATATCTTACAATAACCTATAATGGAAGTGAAATACACTGAAGCAAACCACTCAAAAATTAAAAAAAAATAAAATAAAAAAGTTTTCTAAAAAAAGAAAAAGACAGTGGGTATCTAGAGCTTGCTTTCCTGCTTTCCTCTCTAACCTGCCTGGAAACCTGCCTGGAAAGGGGCTCAGAAAGCCTTGTCAGGGTCCTTTCAGGGACCAGATCTTCTGGGTAAACAAAAGTACCCACAACGCAACCTCCACTGACCCCAGACACCTCATCTGCAACATGTATTGTAAGGACACTTTTGAATCTGCAAAATGGAATCCAGAGTCTGGCATGTAGGAAGCCCTCATTAAATGGCATGCATAATGAAAATAGTAACAAATAATAATATAGATTCAATTATACATCAACCATGAAAAAACAAATGATATTCTTTTTATTCTAAGCTCTTCAAAGGATTTTAAATATCCCTCAGGATTTTATTCAATTCTGGTTAATCAATACTGATGAATTCAAATCTTCTTATTGCCAACTCTTGTAAATTAGAGAGTTACAGTGGCATCTCTGAACTGTGGGAGGGGAACACACCTCTGATAAAGATCGAGTCTGACTGAGACTATTAAACTAAAACAAAAGGAAAAGATAAAGCAAAAAACATTTTTTAACTTAAAAATAGACTATGTAGTGCCATTGGCTAATTAAATATAGGCAATAGTATTTCCAACACATATTTCCCATTACTCAATTATAACTTCTACTTACTTTGAAAAACTGTGGGGGAAAGGAAACAAGGAATTGTTCACTTTTTAAAAATATTTTTGAAAGGTAATTTAATTTAGGTATATTCCTATACAATAAAGACATAGAGATGTATGTATACATTTTTTCCCTTGGATTTTAAAAAGTCTCAAATCAGGAGTTCCCGTCGTGGCACAGTGGTTAACGAATCCGACTAGGAACCATGAGGTTGCGGGTTTGATTCCTGGCCTTGCTCAGTGGGTTAAGGATCCAGTGTTGCTGTGAGCTGTGGTGTAGGTCGCAGACGAGGCTCGGATCTGGTGTAATGGTGGCTCTGGCGTAGGCTGGCAGCTACAGCTCCGATTCGACCCCTAGCCCGGCAACCTCCATATGCCGCAGGAGCGGCCCAAGAAATGGCAAAAAGACAAAAAAAAAAAGTCTCAAATCAATAAAAATAGAAATAATTTGGTGAGGGGCCAAATAAAAATGCATAGTTTCATTCAAATCCTGAGAGTTCAAAAATAAAAATGTCTATAAACATTATTAAGCATATTTTTTTAAAATAAGTCAATGATGATAATACATTTGATAGGATAAGAACAGGAGTAGAGTGGTTTTTTCAAGCGTAATTGCATTGCTATTAGTTCAGACTAGTGAAAATTTTCTGGGTAAATGATAGAAATTAACATAAGATAACTATAATAAAAACAATTTCTGTATTTACGGTCTCTTTTATCTGTTTATTTTTAGAAACCCTCAAAAATACTTCAATTAGTATTCTATTTAGACTATCACTTAGATTTCAAAATTAAAATCAATGTATATTGTAACTTTATCTGAAGTAATTTACAAGGCTTGGCAATAAGTGTTACTATAAAAGCTTTTAAAATGCCCATACTCAATACTTGTGTCTTCTATTTATTCCCCAAATCATTATACAGGGCAAACTCAGATGACATTGCAGGCAATTTAAAATAATAATCATTATTATATTTTAATATTTGACAGTTTATAGTCAGAATTAATCTAAGAAATTATTTTTCACATTGGCTTTCAAAATGTTTTTAAAGTAATGGAGCCCGTTCTTTTAAGAATAAAAAATGCATGTATATTACACAGAAGTCTTGTACATCAAGCGTGGAACTTCTCCCATTAATGCTTGGAGAAAGGCTTGGATACCTTCCCACTTGGACACTCTCCTCATACATATCTAATTTCCTCTAACAATGGCACTTGGAGGTCATCAATGCATTTCCCCAGACTCTAAGGAGCACTTTGGAAAACAACTAATGTAATAAAGTCATTATTTTACAGATAGGAATCTTGACTTCAGCAAAGAAAAATTATATGTCCAAATATTTTTGTCCACCCACTCGTTCTTCTCTTACTAATTTCTTGAGAACTTAAATACATTTTGTCAAAAATATGTGTTATATGACTAATGGATGTTTCTTTTTAAGGAGATCAGAAAATACTAATAGACACAAATAAGAGTATTACCCATGACCCTCATGATCAGATAAGTAATGAAGACATCTTGTTATGTGCCATTGCTGATATTGTTGGTTAAATTACTACAGATGACCAATAGATAATTTGTGCTTCCTTTATCATGATGGAGGGTGCAAGATATACCGAGAATGCATTATCTCGTATACCTAAAACTTTTGCTGATGTAGTGGGTTTTTCCTCCACTCTTGGTAAGGCCTGTGGCTTAGAAAGGCCATTGAAGTACTATCTACTTCCTCCTCATCTGGTGTGATAAGCATAAAGTCCTTTTTTTGACACTGGTCCAGGTCTCTTCAGATTATGACAGAGATGGAAAAATTAACCTAGATCTGTGACAAGACTGTCCACTACAAGTGAATACAAAATGTTTCTGATCCAAATAACATCATCACAAATGGTGGAGTAGGCAAATCTGGAGCTCAGAAACACTGAAAATCTGATGAAACAGTCAGAATCCACCTACTGGAACTCTGGAAGACAGGCAAAGATGTACTATAACCTAGCAAATACTTAACCAAGAGAAAGTCCACTGAAACAGATTAGGAGATTTTTGTAGTTCAAACAGTAAACTAACTTTACTCTTTATGAACTATATAAAGAAAACAAAACTAAACCCAAAGCTGGCAGAAAGAAGAAAATAAGAAAGATTAGATCAGAGATAAAGAGTATATAAAATATACTTTAAAGATAAAGAGTATATAAAATATACTTTAAAAGGTCAACATAACAGACAAACTTTTAATTATATTAATGAGAGAGGAGAGAGAGAGAGAGAAGAATCATATCAATGGAATAGAAATAAAAATGGGGACATGTCTACCACCCTTATACAAATTTTAAAAAGGACTGTAAGAAAATATTATGAACAAATGACCATCAAAAAATTAGACAAAATGGACAGATTCTCCTAGAAATGCACAAGCTACCAAACCTGATTCAGAAAGCAAAAGAAAATCTCACAGACCTATAATAAGTAAAATAAATAAATAAATAAGATACAAAAAAAAAAAACAAAACCTCTCAACAAAGAAGAGGTAACACTTCCTAACTGATTTAAGGAAGCCAGCATTACTCTAACCAAAGTCAAAAAAAGCTATTACAAGAAAATACAGACGAATGTCCCTTACAAAATATCAGTGAAAAATTCCCCAATGAAATACTAAAAAATAGAATTTAAATGCATGTTAAAAGGATTATATACCATGAACAAGTGAGATATAGCCCAAGAATGCAAAGGTATTTCAACACACAGAAATCAGGAGTTCTCTTGTGGCACAGCAGGTTAAGGATACAGCATTGTCCCTGCAGTGGTCTGGGTGGCTGCTGTTGCACAGGTTGGATCCCTGACCTGAGAACTCCCACATGCTGTGGGCATTCTCCCCACCAGTCCCCCAAAAAGGAAAAAAAATCATGGAAATCAATCAATGTAATACACAACTATAACATAATGAAGGGGTAAAACACATTATTATGTTAATAGATACCAGAAAAATAGTCTGCAAAATGTGACAGTCTTTAATGTTTACTGAAACAGTCAGTAAACCAGGAATAGAAAGGAATGCCCCCAACAAGATAAAGATAACATAGGAAAAACCCATACCTAACATAAAACTCAATTATAAAACACTGAAAGTTTTCTCACCACCATCTCTCTAATGTAATGAGAAAGGATGTCCACTTCAACCACTTCTACTCAATATTATACTGGATGTCCTATCCAGAGTAATTAGGAAAGAAAAAGAAATTCAAAAGCATCTAAATTGGATATATACTATCTATATTCACAGGTGAAATAATCTTCTATGTAGAAAATCTGAAAGAACATATATTAAAATTGTTAGAGCACATAAATTCTGCAAAATTGCAAGTTACAAGATCAAGACAAAGATCAGTCATTTTTCTATATAGTAGCAACAATCTGAAAGGATATTAAGAAAACAATTCCATTTACAATAGCATCCAAGAAAGGAAATATCTAATTAATTTAAACAAGAAGGTGAAAGTAGTATACACCAAAAACTGTAAAACATTCATGACAGATATTAAACAAATACACAAATAGATGGAAAGATATCTCATGCTCAAGGATTAGAGAAGTCTTAATATTGTTAAATGGCAATACTTCCCAAAGTGATCTACGGATTTAGTGTAGTTTTACTATCAAAATCACAACAGCATTTTTTTAATTGCAGAAATGGAAAATGCAACCTTAAAATTCATATATAACTGCAAAGTATCCAAATAGCCAAACAATATTGAAAAAGCAAAACAAAGTTGAAAGACTTCTCAATTTTCAAACTTACTGGGTTTGTTAAATTCACAGAATTTTGTAATTGTCATCACAATCAGTTTTAGAATATTTTCATCACCAAACATAAAAGAAAAACATATATATATATATATATATATATTTTTAGGGTCACACCTGTGGTCTATGGAAATTCCTGAGCTAGGGGTCTAATCAATGCTGCAGCTGCCAGCCTATACCACAGCCACAGCAATGCAGGATCCAAGCAGTATCTGTGACCTACACCGCACCTTGTGCCAACACTGGATCTTTAACCCACTGAACAAGGCCAAGTATCAAACTCACATCCTCATGAATACTAGTTAGGTTCTTACCCTATTAAGCCACAACAGGAACTCCTGAACTATATATTTTAAATGAGTGAACAGTATAGTATATGAATTATGTCTCAATAATACTGTTTTATTTTTTTAAAAATCAGCTTATGTGTGAGGCAGCAAGTTTGCCTAAGATAGCAGAGCTTTTTTTTTTCTTTTGCCTTTTGTCTTTTTAGGGCCGCACCTGCAGCATATGGAGGGTCCCAGGCTAGGGGTCTAATCGGAACTGTTGCTGCTGGGCTACACCACAGCCACAGCAACGCCAGATCCAAGCCGCGCCTGCTACCTACACCACAGCTCATGGCAACGCAGGATCCTTATCCCCCTGAGCGAGGCCAGGGATCGAACCCACAGCCTCATGGTTCCTAGTCAGATTCATTTCTGCTGCGCCGCAATGGGAACTCCCAGAGCTCTTTATAATCAACAGCAAGGCTCTGTAGAGTTACTATATGTCTCATCTCTAGAGTAAGCTATTATTTTTTTTGACTACCTTCTTTCTTCCCTCACGGCATGATTTCTGCTTCTCTTCATTAGTAGTCTGCAAGCATTTTTGACTATATAATCACCAGCAAGTCATATTCAGGATGAACCCACAATACAAGCACCTGTATTCACTTATAAAATATAATATTCAAACTATTGTCTCAATAGGTGATGTATATTATTAGATTACTGTGAAAACACACATTTACAAAAAAATGAAATTTTTTAATATAAATAACTATTTATTATTTTCTTTCTACTTTCCAATTGCCTAAGCAAATCCAACCACAAAGTACATGGGGAAGATATAATTTCCAGGATGCACTGCTGGTAGGTTTCCTATTGACATACTCCCTCATAATTTTTTCTGATGAAGACTATACTCCATAATTTCTTGCTACACTGCCAGCTCACACACCTCCATAAAGACACAAACACATGTGCATGCATAAAAAGTTCCTAACAGAGTAAATTATTGGCATTTGCATTCTTTGTTTACCAAGGTGCTGGAGATGAAAGCAAGGTAGTTGGGAACATCTGTCACCCTCAGAGAAAAGCACTTGAGGGTGGCCATCCATTTCTCTGGGTGGTATGTCATTACATAGGAACCCATAAAGCATCTTTGTATTATTCTCCAAAATAACTTCCATCACACTTTAGGATAAGGCAGATGCTGAAGCTTAGTTTTTCACATACCCACCCTATCTGCCTTATAGCTGTCTTCAATTCTTCAAAATCCCAGAACTAGGTTTTCTTAGTTTTGGTTTTGTTCTAGTGTTCCCTCGAGCTTTCTCCCTTTTTTATTTGCAATGATAAATTTGGAAAGGATGCATGAATAATTTCTAACTAGAAATTGTTTTGACTGGAGTCAAAACAATTTCTTTACAGTTGTTCTCCTCTAACTCTGCAGATTCCTTCAGAGCAGTTCCCATGCCTTGTTCACCTTTTATTCCCAATTTCTAGCACACTGGTTTGATAAATACTAGGTTTTCAATAAACACAGTTTGAATAGCCTATGATTTACTCAATCAGTTATGCATCAGGGATTTGGATAGTTTTATTTTTAATGTAAACATTGTCAATTAATTGAATGACTTTGGGAAAAGTTCCTCACATGACTGTGACTCAGTCTTTTTTGTTTGTTTTGTACTTTTTTTTTTAAGGATGTGGCCTAATGATACTAAAAATCTTGTTCATTTCTGACATTTGGTGAGGTTGCAAACTAAAACTGATTACATCTCACACCAAATGGTAGCAGCCACTCAATTACAAATACAAGATTGTCGGAGGAAAAGGAAGGCATTCTTGGGCATCTGATTCATATAACACTGGTAGATCATCAGTATGAACTCATAAAGAGTATATCAGTTGATGCAAAAGAAATGACAAAGCTTAGATAAAGCTAAATGATGTTATATTTAGAACATTAATCAAGAAAATTCCTTTGCTGTCAAATAAAGATCTTGGACCCAGTAACTAGCAATTTTTGTCGGTAATTAAAGGACAATTAGACATATGGGGAAGAAAAATATTGATTATCTCAAGATTCCCAAGTTCATCAAACTATCATGGAATTGTTTTCTACTACTAGAGAATAGGTACAAATCTTGAGTTATATCTCACTTTCTTGCCAGAAAGTGCTCTCTCCCTCGTTAAACTTATGAATCAGTTGTTTAATCAAGACACTCAAATAAACCTATTGTTTGTAAACTAGTTTCTAATCCAGTACCTTTAACATGCCAGAAGATGATAACTTAATATCAAGAATTTTCTTTTAAAATAGTAGAGAAAAATTTCCATTGAATTCATTGCAGTATGCTTGTCAACTCTGAACATTTCTTTAGTCCCTAGAGAATCAATCATAATAACCTTGTTTGATGTATTTGGAAAACTATTCTTAGTTTTTGTTGTTGTTGTTGTTTTTTTCCAAGAAAGAAACTCTTTTTTTTTTTTTTTGGTTGCAGCATGCCAAAACAATAGGTTCTCAGTTTCTAGACCAGGGATTGAACCCTGGCTGCAGCAGTGAAAGCACTGAGTGCTAACCATTAGACTATCAGGGAACTCCCCAAGAAACTCAGAGTTACTTTTTAATTTGTTTAAATTGAGGCATGTGATTCTGAGTCCTTTGTTTTGAAAGTTTATCATATATCCCAACTTTAAAATTCTATGCACCATGAAGTAGTTCTCTCTGGCAGCACAGAGATCTAACTATGCCCTTAAGATTCTACTAATGAGAAGATTTTAAATAGCTAGAATGAAAAGAAACACTTTTTTCCTAAAGTGTAAAGAAACTAAGAAATATTCGACCACAAGTGAAGTGAAAGTTAGAAATCAAGGAGGAACAGAGTGCTCAAGTCAACTTTCATTGTGAGACTATTTACCCAAAATCAATAAACTTGAAACTAGAACCTGTCAAAGTTGGGATATAATAGCATAGATCCTCACATTGAATTGGAACTCCAAAATCTACCACTTCAGCACAGAAGTCCAGGATCAATTGGCCTGCTTTGCAGAACATAAATGTAAAATTAGCTCTGCCTGTCTTGAGCTTGTGGTGAATGTGGGAGGTGAAAATATCCCGTTGAAGATCTGAAAGCACAGCTGGGCCTGTATGAATCTGCTGCTCGACTTTCTGTGACCTGCTCAGTCCAAAAATTCTCAGAAAATTTAATTAAAAATGGTTCTGACTTGAAAATACTCCCAAGACCTCAAACAGGTCTCACATACAAAGTTCCATGGAAAATAATCTGCATATACACACACACACAGAGTACAAAACACATGAGAATACAAGATGTGATGAATAAAACTGGAAGAAAAAATGAAGCATAGTAAAAAACAGAAAGACTTCATGTGATAAAATTATTTAGACCGAAAATATTCCAAAGTGTATCAATGTCTTAAAAATATAAGCAAAATCGTTATGAAACCTCTCCAAGCACTTTTAAAATAAACAGAGACATTCTCAATATAAAAACCGATTCAAAATTTAAAAATTCATTGGAAGTGGTTAGTCAGCAAACTAGACTTAGCTGAGGTGAAATTAGTGAACTTGAAAACAGGAGCAAAAGAAAAATCTAAGATGGCATCTCAAAAGATACAGAGAATATGAAATAAAGGTTACAAAAAATATGCAGGATAATGAGGAGATATAAAGAATACACCTAATCATAATTCCAGAAAGAGAGCACAGAGAAATGGGGGAAATAAATAATCAAAGATATATTACAACAGAATTAGAGTGTCATTCTGTGTATCAGTAATGAATGAATCCAGGAAATAGTAATCAATGACTATCAACATCACAACATCACACAAAGGGAGCCATCCTGTTATTATTTATCTCCTCGTAGAAATGCACAACACCTTTTGTATAGAAGTTTTTGGCACTTTGTGCCATAAAAAGGAACCTAAGTCATATCAAGACTTTAAATCAATCATTTAAAAAGAGAAATACAGGGAAGAGAAGAAAATGAAATTCTACACAGGTTACATCAATAAATAAATTTCAAAGGAAAAATAAAGAACAAATGTATTTCATTAAAACAGACAAAATATATATCAACCAAATGCAATGTATGGATCTTATCTATATCTAATTCTAAAGAAACAACATAAAAAATGAACTAATACATCATAGAAACTTGGCACTATCTAGCAAAACTAAACATACTTTTATATTTTCATACAGTAGCTATGCCCCTTTTAAAAATATATATTAAAGATAAACTGGTGAAAATACCAAAAGACATATACACAACACAACCACTAACTGCAAGAATAATTTAAAAAGCATAGGTTGGAAAGAGTACAAACCTGTCAATATAAGAATGGGTAAGTGGCAGCATATTAACACAACAGTTACAAAAAGGAGTGAAGGATATTTCTATATATAACTCTAAAGTGATGTCTAGAATAGTGTTTAAAAAACAAAACAGGGAGTTCCCATCATGGCTTAGTGGTTAACTAACCCAAGTAGTATCCATGAGGATGTGGATTCCATCCCTGGTCTCTCTCAGTGGGTTAAGGATCCGGCGTTCCCATGAGCTATGATGTAGGTCACAGACGCGGCTTGGATACCACATTGCTGTGGCTGTGGTATAGGCCGGTAGCTACAGTTCCAATTGACACCTAGTCTGGGAATCTCCATATGCTGCAGGTGAGGCCCTAAAAAGACAAAAGACCAAAAAATTAAAAAATTAAAAAAACAGGAGTTCCTGCTGTGGTGTAGTGGGTTAAGAACCCAACTGCAGTTGCTTGGGTTGCTGCAGAGGCGTGGGTTGGATTCCAGCCCAGCACAGTGGGTTAAAGAAATGTATATTGCTGCAGCTATGGCTCAGATGCAATCCCTGACCCGGGAACTTCCATACACTGTGGGTACAGCCATAAAAAAAAATTAATTAAAATAAATAACAAAACAACAACAACAAAAGAACAGAAAAGGAAGCATGGTATGCTACAATCTACCTAGGAAAGACAAGACCTGAATATATACATATAATTTTAATATATAATATATTAAAATAAACATATAAATTATAATGTGTTAAATGACAAAATATGAGTGGTATTGATTATATAATAAAATATATTAAAATTAAAAGATAAGCTGTAATTTTTTTTAAAGAAAACTTTTGGGGTTATTGGATAAAGAGAACAGAAGTTAAAATTGTTTGCTTATTCCTTGTTTAGTAGATTCAATTTTGAGATCACATAAAATTAAATGAAAAAGTAATCAATTTCTAAAACTCAAAAAAATGAAAAAAATGAATATATATATCCAGTTAATGTTGTAACCACACAGTGATTAATGACTTCAAGTTATTTAAATCATTATACTTTGACCCAAATAAAACTGCAAAAGTTTTAAACTATTTTCAGTAGTCATATTGTTGGTGGTCATGTTGGTAATTGTTATTCTGAGATTGTTGTGTGTATATTATCGATAAACTAAATGAAAAATTACATAATCTGTGACATGCTTATGTTATAATTTTCAGGGTGTTCAGGAGCCAGGATTTGTAACATGGGAGAGAAGGGATACAGACAGAAGAAGGGAAAAGTTGGTAGAAATCCTAGTCCTGACTGCTAGTGGAAGTATCAGTGAGAATTCATTATGTAATTTATATAACTGTATAATTACTGTATATAACTATATACAAAAGTGCATATAGAACCATGTAGTTTTATCCTAGCTTTTTAAATAAGAGGGCCTGGGAATAATGGCAACCCTGGTAGCAAAGATTACCCCTAAGAACGAAAACTCATCTTCAAATACAATTTCCCACTCAAGGAAACCAGAATTTCAAAAATGGAAGAATTTAAGCATCAATAAAAGTAATAACTTCAATGTTGCCTATTGGAAAAGGCTAGTGACCCACCTGCTTAATTCTAAATTTTGATGTGTTTTAATGTTTCCTTTTTTACGGATTTTTAAACTAATAATATTATGGTCACTTTTACTTTACCCAGTTTCCAGTTTTTTTCTGTTTTTTGGGTTTTGTTTTTTTCTGTTTTTGTTTTTTTTTTGTTTGTTTGTTTTATATTTTTGTTTTTTAGGGCCACATCTGTGGCATATGGAAGATCCCAGGCTAGGGATCAAATCCAAGCTACAGCTGCTGGCCTATGCCACAGTCACAGCAACATTACTTTACCCTTTAACAAATAATATCACTTAAAGAGAGGGTGTACATTTTCCCAAATACGTTTTGAAAGTGTAAGCAAAATTTCAGTCATCAGCAACATTTATACTGAACTGATACAATACTTGGCTACATTAATTGTGATATTATTATTGTTTTTACTGTTCAAAAAAGGAATGGATATTTGAAGAACAGAATATTTAAAACAAGTATTAACTAACATGAAAATCAGTTATGACATCTTAGTATTTTTCTATTCTGACATTTTAAAACTAGTCACATCAAACATGCTTATATTTCAGACAACTTTTTAATTTTTTGGTCTTTTTAAGGGTTGTACCTGCAGCATACAGGCTAGGGGTTGAATCAGAGCTACAGCTGTCAGCCTACACCACAACCACAGTAACACCAGATCCAAGCCACATCTGCGACCTACATTACAGCTCAAGGCAAAGCCAGATCTTTAACCCACTGAGTGGGGCCAGGGATCGAACCCACATCCTCACAGATACTAGTTAGTTCATTACCGCTGGGCCACAATGGGAACTCCTAGACGTCTATATACACAATGGAATACTATTCAGCCATAAAAAGAACAAAAATAATGCTATTTGCAGCAACGTGGATGGAACTAGAGACTCTCACACTGAGTGAAGTCAGAAGGAGAAAGACAAATACCATATGATATCACTTATATCTGGAATCTAATATATGGCACAAATGAACCTTTCCACAGAAAAGAAAATCATGGACTTGGAGAAAAGACCTGTGGTTGCCAAGGGGGAGGGGAAGGGAGTGGGGTAGACTGAGAGCTTGGGGTTAATGATGCAAACTATTGCTTTTGGAATGGATTAGCAATGAGATCCTGCTGTGTAGCACTGGGAACTGTCTAGTCACTTATGATAGCTCATGATAATGTGAGAAAAATGAAGGTATGCATGTATGTATAACTGGGTCACCATACTGCGCAGTAAAAAAAAAAATTGTATTGGGGAAATAACAATTAAAAAAAGAAAACAAAAAATAAGATTTTGTTTTAAAAAATAAATAAATGAAAGAATGTTTTTTATATCTCTCAAAATCTTCACCCTTAATGATATCCAATGAAGAATATGCTTTGTATTTTATATACTTGAAGTGTATTTTTACTAGAGAAAATTGTATTCAATTTTAAGAAATAAAATTATCCTAAGGAAAGTAACTTAAAAACAATTATACTTCAGTATTAACTTACTTAAGATAAACTTACATTAGGATGCAATGAAGCAAAAGGTTTTAGTCTTTTTTTTTTTTTTTTTTTACAAATTCTAGTAGATACATTTAAATAAAAACGTTATGGGGAACTATGAAGTAAACCCACTTCCAGGCTACTGTAGGACATATCAATTTAACCTTCCATTTCTCCAGGGTTATTAGCACTTCATGCTGCCTCATTCTTACCACTTTTGGAATACAAATTATTTACAGCTGTAGAGAGACAGCCTTTAACACTGAAAACAATGACCAGGTTCAACATGTAAGGGAGACTCAATCTGTTTCTATCGTCTTGGCGGTTTGTTTGTTTTTTTCCCCTAGTTATGAACAGATTACTTCCAAGAATTAAAACATATGATATTACTTTGGAAGAAGTTCTTATAGCTAATGATCCATTTTTGAGTGCATGATGATACTGATTCAATCCATTTCTTCACCTGGTAATTCTCTTTTAGAATCCACATTTCATGGTCTGTGTCTCAGGAATCAAAACTATAACATCCATTTGTCCTTTCTCCACTCACTGGAAAGCTGTAGCTTCCTTTTCCAGATTCATGTCAGTTTTCTCTCTCTCTCAAATATATTTTTCATCTCTTTTATATGATTTCTTCCAGATTTTTTTTTTCTGTTAAACTATTGAATGCTCTGGCACTATGTACTAACTAGTTCTCCCAAAGAAAATATTAAGCCTGTTCTTTTATTTGGTCTGTTTAGAGTGATCAAGACAAATTTGGCAATACTCTTCCTCCCCTGGACTAGACAAATCATTTCCAAACCTCAATTTCCAAATAAACATAAAATTAATATTTTGATTATTTCCATCATTTATCAAGAGACAGTATATATCAATGAATAATAAATGACTTGTTAAATAATTCAGCTTTATTTTACAAAACTAAGAACAAAATTATCCAGTTTCTTAGCAGTCCAGATTTTGCCCAAGTCTATAAACTACAAAGCAAAATGGAAAGTTGGCTATAATGCTTGTGGAGAGAGCCAACCCAGACATTTGGGTCAAAAAGTAAAATTTTTACCCAGTGCTTAAATATTAGAAGTTATTCACAGCTGCAGATAATTTGTACTCTACAAGTTCTAAGACTATGGTGCTGAGTGTGGCTTTGTCCTAATTATATGGTTTGGCTGCCTCTGCTGACCAGCTTTTCAGGCTTATTTCCAACTTTCTATTTCACCTTGTGCTGGCACAACAAAAGAAGATTTCAGTAAAATAAATCCATTTGAGTGAACAAATCTGCGTTCTGTTGAATTGTACTAGATTGTGTACAAGGCTCTGGCGCACAGTTACTTTGATAGTTAAGCCAAAGTGTTCAAATTTGGGGTTGAGAACTCTTGGATCTTTGGCTGATATCATGGGAGAAAAATCTGATTCTGCTCCTCATTACACTGGATCGTTACATTAATCTCTAACCTTGGAACTGTGTAGAACTGAAACAATAAAATCAAAACAACCGCATGGTGAAACAATAATTGTAAAGCATTACGAAACAGGAGAACCCTATTTACTTTAAGAGACTCTGACCAGACATTTAAGAGCTAAGCATCTTGGGAATTCTTATTTCCTAATGATGCCAGTGTACTTATATTTCATAGTAACAATGCATACGTGCAGAATGAAATGTAACTTTCCCTCTTATGAATAAACTCAAATTCCGGGTGACCTCAATCTTGATCTCTACTTCCACTGATGGCAGAAGTTTATTTTTCCAATTTAAGGTTACTCAGTAACTTCCAGGTTGAAACTATAGATTCTTTTGGTAGATGGCCAAAGGTATCCATGGCCACATGTCTGCATAGTTCCCAAGCTCAGGCTCCCCTGACACCACCCCTCCGCATTCTGCAAAGAAAGTGGCTCCATCACCCCCTGTTTTACAAGCTGGCCCCATGTAACATGAGCATTAAAAGAATGTATTCAAGATTTCTCCACATTTCCTCTTCTTTTCCTTTTTTTTTCTAGGAGTTACCTAAATCATAGGGAGCAAGAAGTAAGGAGAGGCAGTCAAGTGAAGTGTATGTGATTTGCATTTCTCCTGAATGGAGAGAGCAGCTTTGGTTATTGCTATCTCATGCCCTGATGTACTACATCCTTGATGATTTCAGGTATTTAGAAGTGGTACCTGCCATAGGTGTTACTGCTCCTTTATGGCTGCTCATCTTGACTTGTCATACAGTCTACATTTTCTCAAGTTCTCTTCTAAGGACTTCTCCCCTTGTGGAGCTTGGGAACTCCTTGGCTACTTCAACCTCACCACCCCAGAGGATGTCAAATCCTATGACATATCTCCAGGCCCATTTGCTTGAACACCATCCCTCAGCTGCTGATAATTTAAATAGGTTTTATGTTTTGCCCTTTGTAGTCTGGAAGGTAAGGCACAAAACTTCTAGTCCATGAATCCTCCAAATCTAACATCTTCCCACTCAGAGGCCTCTCTTAACCTATAAGCATTGATACCAGTCAAGGTATCCACAGAATCATCTCTCCTAACCTACTGACTTAATTTTTCTTTCTTTCATGGTAAAGCAGTGAGTACTTTATAACATCAAATATATTTCCTTTGGTAGTATAAAAGTCTGTGCTCAGGACTCTGGGCTTGGCTCTCAATTTTTTAAACTTGGTGTTTTAAAAATCACAGAAAATCCTTTCTGCTTTCTACAAAGTTTGACTCTTATGAATCAAAATATATTTGCCTTTGCAAATATCATGACAGCTTTGCATTTGAGAAACACCTTACAAAATTATGTAGACTTCTCTGAGAAAGAATTCATCAACCACCCCTTTAAGAAAAATGTACACAGAAAGGGACTACTTTGGACTAGTTAGGAAAGAATTGGAGTGAAAGGAATTGTCCAAATTCTTTCATGTTGTGTAGGGCAGAATATGACCTAGTTTCATTCTTGTGATAGGCTGAATATCAGCCCCAAGCCTCCCATCCCCAGTAAGGGTAATTTTTATACACAATCTTGCCTTGGCCTCTTGCAGGTGGAGTACATATTCTCAACTCACTGATACTGGTCTTTACCTTGCATCTTGCTTTGTCCTGTGGAAAATGGAAGAAGTGGTATTCTGCAACCTGTAGGCCTCAGAAGCATGAGATATTTCTTGTTCTTTGCCGCCCCACAGTAGGGCTTTCCCTGGGTAGCTGCTCTAACTGCAGCCCGAGCCTCAGAATAGTAATTATTCATGGATCACACCTAAGCCCAATCCAAGCAGGATTCAAGTCCAGACCAATGCACACCTTGGAGGGAAAATCAGCAGAGCCTTGCCTGACCCCCACTGATACACGGACATATAAGAAATAAACACCTACAGTTGTATGCCACTGAGATGTGCGGTGCTTGTGTAACAGGCTAATGATGCTGTTTGGAATGGAGAAAGATGGGTATTGCTTTCCTTGTGTTACATCAACTAGTAGAGGCTGAGAAGCAAAAGAAAATTTAAGAAATCAGGATTTTTAATAAGCAGTTTCTTGACTTTTAGTGAAATAATCAGGTTGTCTCTCAAAGGTCATTCAGAGGAGCCACAGTAGTCAACTGGCCAAAATTCCATGAAATGCACAAATGTTCTTTCTAAAATTCAAGGCAAGGTTCCTATGTCCTCTGCTTTTGACAGACCTCTTAGTTCAAGCTACTACCCTTTCTCACGTGGACTAATGCAGGTCTCACCCAGACCTGGACTGGGCCTCTAGGCCCATCCCCTAGCATCCACTCTTGTCACCACCTACCCCTTTCTAGTCTGTTCCTCATGCTAATGTGTTCAAGGCAAATATGACCATATTGCTACACAGCTTAAAATCCTTCAATGCTTTCCCATTTGCTTTAGGAGAAAGACCAAAATGAAACATATCTACAAGGATCAGCATAACCTAGACCCACTCTACCTCTCCAGCCTCGGTTCTTGAGCTCAGCCTTGCTCCACATAGTCCAGCATGACAATTACCATCGTTTCCTTGAGCTGTGCTTAACCTCTTTGACAGCTTTCACTTCCCACTAGCCACAGTCTTCTTGATAGCTGGCCAGTGAGTTCCTCAATTCCAGTGCCAACTCCTTAGTCTGATTTCCTGCTGAAAACAGAGCTTGAGACAAAGTTTGAGTGCAGTTAGATTATGTGGGCATAACTCTAAGAGCAAGAGTAGAAGGAGAGAGAGATGGAAAATGGAAGATAGGGTGGGCCATGAGGCAATCATTTCCCTTTCAAAATTCATATGTTGGGAGGGAGTGCCCTTGTGGCTTAGTGTGGAGATGGAGTCTTTGGGAGGTAGATTTATATGAGGTCATGAAGGTAGGGCCCTTATGATGGGATTAGTGTCCTTATAAGGAGAGACACCAGGGAACTTGATTCCTTTCTCTCCACCATAGGGAAGACACAGCTGGAAGAGGGCCATCTGCAAGGAAGAGGGCTCTCACTGAGGAAGTGAACAACCCAGCACTATAATTTTGGACTCTCCATCCTCCAGAACTGTGAAAAATAAATTTTGTTATTTAAGTCATCTAGTCTATATTATTTTGTTATGGCAGCCTAAGCTGATTGATACAGCATGTTGCCACATTTTAGTTATTGAAAATCTGGTAAGTTTTTAAAAAAATTTTGTATTGAAATACAGTTGATTTAAAATGTTGTGCTATTTAGGTATACAGCAAAGTGATTCAGATATATATATATATATATATATATATATATATATATATTTATGGATAAATATATAGTTATATTCTCTTCCATTGTAGGTTGTTGTAAGATATTGAGTACAGTTCCCTGTGTTATACAGTAGGTATCTGCTACTATCCCAAACTCCTAATTTATCTCTCCCCACCTTCTCCTTTGGTAACTATAAGTTTTTCTATGTTTGCAAGTCTATTTCTGTTTTGTAAATAAGTTCATTTGTATCTTTTTGTTTGTTTCCACATATAAAGAGTGTTGTATGGTATTTGTCTTTGTCTAGCTTAACTCACTTAGTATGATAATCTCTAGGTCCATCCATGTT
This sequence comes from Phacochoerus africanus, assembly GCF_016906955.1. Lineage (NCBI taxonomy): Eukaryota > Metazoa > Chordata > Mammalia > Artiodactyla > Suidae > Phacochoerus > Phacochoerus africanus. The sequence continues at coordinate 156,259,497 of NC_062545.1, forward strand.
GCTGCAAATGGCGTTATTTCATTTCTTTTTTATGGCTGAGTGATATTTCATCATTCCTGGGCATATATTCAGAGAAAGCAATAATTTGAGAGGATACATGCACCCCAGTGTTCATTGCAGCACCATTTACAATAGTCAAGACATGGAAGCAACCTAAATGCCAATTCACAGGTGAATGGATAAAAATGTGGTATAGATACCACATTTCAAATGTGTATCTTCTCAAATTATTGCTTTCTCTGGATATATGCTCAAGAGTAGAATTTCAGGGTCATACAATAACTCTATTTAGTTTTTTAACTAAAGGAATCTCTATACTGTTCTCCATAGTGGCTGGACTATTGATGATTACAAATCACAAAAAAAAAGATTCATAAAAAGATCAGTCTCCAAGAACAAGTGCTTATTTAAGTATGAACATTTTTATTTTGGTGTTAAAATATAGGCAAATATAATAATTATAACTTGAAATCTCAAATTTAATTCTTGATTAAATGTATTAGAGGTACATAAACAATGATTAAATTGCTTGTACATATTTTATTATAAATAATTTCTCTTACTAAAATGTATTTTGTAAAGAGAAACTTTAATATAATTAACATTAATTTTTCTCATTTTTGTTAAAAATATTAAATGGTTGTAAACAACTATTATTACACTATTCTTTGTAAATCATACATAATGAATGATATGATGAGCTTTTAAAAACATCACCATGATATTTTAATGCTTTATACAACATCATGGATGTACTCAATGCCACTGAATTATATTCTTCAGAATGGTTAAAATGGTGAATTTAATGATGTCATTTTTCTCATAAAGAAGTTATATTTTAATCTTTGATTGCAGATTAATATTTTTCAATTCTTCTGTAAATATTGCAGTTATTGTTTCTTTTAATAATTCTATCTTCTCCTCTTCTAGAACTCCAGTATTCATTGTTTCATGTCTATATCACCTTCCCTCTCTTCTGGCTTTTCTTCTCTTTATTCACTTTGCTGCATTTTGGATTATGTATACATGGTTCTGGGTTCTGAGTTCACTAATTCTTTTTTCAACAGTGTCTAATCTGGTACTCAGCCTGTTCACTATGTTTTTATTTCAATAGTGATTTAATTTTCATTTCTAAAAGTTTCATTTTTGTTCTTTTCTAAACTTACCTGTTTCAAATTTCCTATTGCATAACTTCATTTTTAACTTTATCCTTTATTACTTTAAATATTTTATACTCATTTTTATCATATTCTATATTTGACAGTTCCAGCACCTGGAGCTCTTACATGATTAAATCTGTTATTTCTTTTTATCATTGAATACATGACTTGTTATCTCAATTTGTCATAGACAAGCTCTTTTTCATTCTCTTGTCTTACATGGAACACCCTACTTTTAGTCCCCCCCCTTACCTCAAAAGCAAAAGAAATCTCATTAGCAAGTAAGCAGAAGAAAATTGTTATCCTGCTGTGTTCCTGGAAAACTCCACGGTTCCTAAGGTTTCTGTGCATCTCTATGTGTTTCTCCATCACTTAGAATATCATTCTCTACATCTTCATATGGATAATTCCCCTTTATCTCCCAGGCACACCATGGGCACACCCTTCGGAAGGCTTTTCTTGACCCTCCATCTACTCCTACAAAATGTTCTTGGGCACCTCATACTTACTTCTACATAAAGGTTTATTTTCTTCCATTATACTTTTCTATTATGTATTTTTCTAACTCTCTCCATAAACTATGGAATCCCTGAAAGCATATGGTGTCTTTTTTTTCCCACCTGATTTACAGCCCCTATCTAGGTGTAAGTTACCCAGTAAATGTTTGCTGAATAAAAGACTGAATAAAATAAAATCTTCATGGTTGAACAAGTGATTTACCTCCCAGGGTATTTGAACATTGTCCTGGATATGCCTGCTCCCACATGCACTCTCCATTCCACCTGATCTGTGCCCCAGGAGGCTAACATCCATGGACCACAGCAAGCTCACTGATCTTTGGCTTCCTGGCAAGTTTGGTCAATGAAAAGCATGAGTCAAAGATGAAAGCAAGAGGATATTTACTTCCCCAGTTTCCTCCTGATGGAGTCATCACATGTCAGCTATTGGACTTTCCGCATAAGACCACAGCTCCTCTCATGAAGTCTTTTCCATTCTGTTATTTTATCTGGGCTTTTCTACAACCTTTTCTTTCCTTCGTCTGAACTATGAGTGGTAATGCAACTCCACTGTGTCTAGTTCCAGGATCGTGCATTATCTCTTGATGGGTCCAGTGTGCCTTGTCAAAACCTGGGCAAATATTCCCTTTAAACTCGTTTCCAATAATCCAATTTGAAAACTGCTGGCTCTCAACTCATAACAGTAATGTCACACTGAAGAAATGACTATGATTAGGAGGGAAAAGCTAGCATACCTTATGAAAGATAATACAATTCAACAAGAATGTTTTAGAAAGTAGTATGCAAAATGTAAGTAAAATGTTAAAAATAATGAGGAGGTACCTGGAGAATATTATGCTTAGTGAAGCAAGCCAGTTGCAGAAGGACAAATACCCCTTAATTCTACCTCTATGAGGTATCTAAAATAGTCAAACTCAGGAACTTCCTGGTGGTCCAGTGGTTAGGACTTGGTGCTTTCACCACTTCAGCTTGGGTTCAATCTCTGGTCTGGGAAGTGAGATCCTATATCAAGCTGCTGCATGCTGTAGCAAAAAAAAAGTAAAATAAAATAAAATAAAACAGTCAGACTTACAGAAGCAAGATTAGAATAGAGGTTTTAGGGGAAAGGAGGGAGTGTGGGAGAAATGGAAATTCCTGTCAGTGGATAAAATTTTTCTGGTAAATGAATAAGTTCTAGAGATCCACCATACAACACAGGGCCTATCCTACATCTGTTAAGAGGGTAGATCTCATGTTAAGTGTTCTTAGTCCCCAAAACCAAAAAGGGGGTGCGCACATAAGAAATTTTTTAAAAATGCCGGTTACTTTAATTGCAGTGATTGTAGCACAGGTGTTCACCTGTGTTCAAATACATCAAATTGTACATATAAAACATGTTCAGTTCTTTGAGTATCAATTATTTCTCAGGAAAGCTTTTAAAAGTTATATAAATTATTTAAGATTTACCTTTAAGGCAGAACCAAATATAATAATAATTGGGTTTTTTTAATAAAAGATGAAAACTGTGTATGGTATAGATTCTATGGGTCTTAAAAAAAAGAGCAGGTAATTTAAGGGCTAATATTCTTAGGGCTAGAGTATAAAACCAAACACCCTGAAGAAGAATATCAGAGGTAAATTTTTAACTGCAGATGCAAGAGTATCATGACTCATTTATCTTAAAATCAAAGAAGATGTTGGACTATTGCTAGTTCTGGAGCCACGCCACCATCCTTCCTCAGAAATTTTGTGATTAGGGACTTTGTCATTCCTCAGTATGATTTAGATTACAAAAGAAACATATAACATTGGGCGACAAACTGTTTAATATACCTTTCTGAGAAAAAGTTCATAAAATCTTCAAATAGCACTATGACAATTTTTTGATAGACTAGGACTCCCAGCTGAAAACACTTAAAAGTGTCTTTTTAGTAATTTTGAAATGTTTTATCAGCTCTTTAGGTGATGAATTGTATTCAGAAATAGTCAAAGTAAGGGTATGTCTAAGGGTCTAGAAATTATGCAAAGTTTGGTTCTTTTGGAAGAAGCTCTTAATAGGTAGTAATATATGGAAATACTGTTTTCCAAGCAATATCTGGAGTACGTGTCTAAGGATTAAGACAAGATGTTGTACATTGTGCGTGCGTGTGTGTGTGTGTGTGTATGTGTATAAATTTACCATAAGTTAGTAAAAATATTAAAGGTCCACTCTGGCCCGTGTTAGGTAATTCACATGACAGTGTAAATAACATGATTGAGTGTGGGAGATAAATACAGAGGAATTGTCTTGGCATCTTAAGGAAGCCCAATAAAGAGCAACTGTTATCCCCACTGAGTTCTGAGCATATTAAAAATTAGTCTAAGAATAAGGCCTTTGCAAACATCATCTTTATTCTTCATGAAAGTAAGTGGCAGGAAGTAGCACGTGGTAGGGGGTGAAATAAGCTATCTGACCTGGATTCAATCCCAAATTCTCCATCACTCTCTACAAAGATTTGAAAAGTTCATATATCTGAAATGACAGGACTCTACAGAGCTTACTTTTATAAGGCTCCTATTTTTTTTGAAGGTTTTGATTGGTTATACATAGCTTTTTTATTTTTTTATTTATTTTTTATTTCCCCAATACATTAATTTTTTTTTTGTTCTGTACAGCATGGTGACCCAGTTACACATACATGTATATATTCTTTTTTTCTCACATTACCGTGCTTCCTCATATGTGACTAGACAGTTCCCAGTGCTACACAGCAGAGTCTCATTGCTTATCCACTCCAAAGGCAATAGTCTGCATCTATAAACTCCCAGCTCCCAATCCATCCCACTCCCTCCCCTTCCCCCTTGGTAACCACAAGTCTGTTCTCCAAGTCCATGAGTTTCTTTTCTGCAGAAAGGTTCATTTGTGCTGTATATTTGATTCCAGATATAAGTGGTATTATATGGTATTTGTCTTTCTCTTTCTGACTTACTTCACTCAGGATGAGAGTCTCTAGTTCCATCCATGTTGCTGCAAATAGCATTATTTTGTTCTTTTTATGGCTGAGTAGTATTCCATTGTGTATATATGTACCACATCTTCTTAATCCATTTCTCTGTCAATGGACATTTAGGTTGTTTCCATGTCTTGGCTTTTGTGAACAGTGCTGTAATGAACATGTGGATGCATGTGTCTTTTTCAAGGAAAGTATTGTCTGGATATATGCCCAAGAGTGGGATTTCTGGGTCATATGGTAGTTCTTTGTATAATTTTCTAAGGTACCTCCATACTGTTCTCCATAGTGGTTGTACCAGCTTACATTCCCACCAACAGTGCAGGAGGGTTCCCTTTTCTCCACACCCCATCCAGCATTTGTTCTTTGTGGACTTATTAATGATGGCCATTCTGACTGGTGTGAGGTGGTATCTCATGGTAGTTTTGATTTGCATTTCTCTGATAATAAGTGATGTTGAGCATTTTTTCATGTGCTTGTTGGCCATCTGTATATCTTCCTTGGAAAAATGTCTATTCAGGTCTTTTGCCCATTTTTCAATTAGGTTGTTGGCTTTTTTCCTGTAGAGTTGTATAAGTTGTTCGTATATTTTAGAGATTAAGCCCTTGTCAGTTGCATCATTTATAAGGCTCCTCTTTAAAGGCAAAGTATATGATCCCATTAAGAGACATTGGGGGGCAGGCAGCATGGAGGCTTTGAGAAACTTCCAGGTGCTGATCCCCACAGCACCTAGGGTACTTATTTGCAAACTGACATGTTCTCCATATTGAATCAAGATGTGTGTAATGAATCCAGGCTTCTGGAGAGCTCAAGTCAGAAGTTCCAAGAGAGATTTTTAATATACCTCTGATCACATAGTCAGATCGGATTGTCTAACCCATTATGCCAGTTGAAAACCATAGGTAAAAAAACTGGCTCATGGTGTCAGAATTTAAACAGCCCATTATAAATTCTATTAACCTTATCTTGGCCAAGAACCAAAGCCAGATATCCAGACATCCCCAGAAATAAAGATAGAGCCATTACAGACCAGCTGTACATTTCCTTATCCTAGAGTCTCTCTATTAAAGAGTTCAAAGATTATCACTACACTATCCCTATACCCAGCAAATTTATAAAACAAAGCAACCTGCAGCCTCTGAAGCAGTTAAGTGAGCAAGATTTTGTTCATATTACCCAGTAGTTAGTGATGATAAGAATGCTGCAGAAACTCAACATCATGGAGGGAAGGAGAGTAGATGAAGAAAGTCATTGCTTTCACCTCTATCAGAACACTCACCAAACTGTGGGAGTGGTTCATGAGCAATTAACTTAAAATTGCAGTAAGGATAAATCAAGAAGAATAGGGATAAATCAAGAAGTGAATTTTGCCATTATGTTTGTCTTATATCCAAACATAAACCACTTTTATCAAAGAGTAGCATATGGAATTTAATGGTCTTTTGTGAGTTGAATGGTCTCCAAAAAGATATGTGTAAGTACTAATCCTTGGTGTCTGCGAGTGTGACCTTATTCGGAAAGAGAGTCTTCGCAGAAGTACTTAAGATGTTAGCTAGGAGGAAATTATACTGGAGCAGTGTGGGCCTTTAGTACAACATGTCCCATATCCTTCAAAGAAGGAGAGACAGACACTTGGAGAGTACACCATGTGAAGAGAAAGGCAGAGGTGAGCCATGCATCTATAAGTCAAGGAATGCCAAGGACTGCCAGCCATAACCAGGTACTAGGAAAAAGGCAAGAAACAAAATTTCCCCTCAGAGCCTCCAGAATAAACCAACATTTCAGACATCTTGATACTGGATTTCTATCCTCTGTAACTTAGAGACAATACATTTCTGTCATTTTAAGCCTTCACTGTGTGGCCAATTATCATAGCAGCCCTAGAAAACTAACACACAGTCTGACTTCATTTTTGACATTTGACTACTGAGGTGTTAAAGCTCACCGCTCCCCCTTTACCTCCTGCTCCACCCCTGGGAAAGCAGTTAAGAAAGCCTAAGTCCTCCCTCCTCCTCATGTGGTGAGAACTTTAAACCAGCAGAAGGAACCCTCTCTCTGACCCTACCCCCTAATCACAACAAAACTCCAGCCTTGCTTCCCTGCCCTCTCCAGCCATCCTGGACCTGGTATGGAGTAACCCTGCTCTGACCAGAAAGCCTCATTATGTGAGTAATAAGCATTTGTACCTTCCTTGCATGTTTGTGGTGTCATCATCACTCTTGACGTCTGAAACAAATTTTGGATAGGGGTCCTTTCTCTCTCTTCAGGGACGCCAAAAGTTGCAGGAACATGCCTGCCTCGTTGCAAATTTGAGACACCTGCCACCTTGGCAATTCTCTTACTTGTAGCAGGATTCTATCCCATTTACCCTTTCCAAAGCCTCTTCATTCCTGCTCTCCTTGGGAGCCCCTCCGCCTGACACCCTAGGATTGCTCTAGAGATTGCACAGCTCACTAACAGAGGCATAGAGGCATCAGGTCCTCTTATGAGGAGGAATTCAGTCCCTGGCTCAACCATGCCTCCTCAGGAAAGGTGCATCTCTTTGGTTCAGCTGACGCTGGCTGACCTCCTGGCATAAGTAGGGGAGCTGGTGTCAGCTCTGTAGCAGAGGCTCTAGCTGGTCCTGCTACCTGCCCCCTTACACTTTTCCAAGAAAATTTAACTAAAAAGGATCCTGGAGAATCAGAGCCTGCATTGAAACAAATAAATGTGAGAGGCAAGTGTATGTGGATGGTGCAAGAGAATGGAATGAACACTTTGTTGAACACCCAGGTCCTCTTCATGTCAGGTACACCCATGTCCCACCTGGCAAAACTCACTGGTGACACTCTGCCCTGGAAACTGTCCTCAGCCCCTTCCAGGCTACTCGTTCCAACTCTCTGAGGGAAAATTATAGCCAATAAAAGACTGAAATGGGGGAGGTTAAAAATGTCATGTCCTTTGTCTCAAGATCAGGGCCAGCTTTTTTTGCAATTGATGCTTAGACCTGTGCTGTGGAATATGGCAGACAGCAGGCACATATGGTATTGAACCCTTGAAATGAGATATGCTGGTGACACATGGGATTCCAAAGATTTAGCATGAAAAAAATGTAAGTTATCTCAACAATACGGTTAATATTGATCTGTGCTGAAATGACAATATTTGATGTAAGTAAAATGTGTTTAAACCATCTGTTTATTTTTACCTTTTAAATGTGGCCACTAGACAGTTTCAAAGTACGTACAAGGCATGCAAGAGACTTAATATATTTCTTCTGGACAGCATTGTTCTGGAGCTTTCCTGTGAGATCGGTCTGAATGAAGTCTCCAGCTCAGACCACATTCTTGTTGCCCCATTTCTCTCAAAGCTCTTCTCCAGAGAACACTCCCTCATTGTATCAAGGAAACAGAATTCTTCCTCAGGCTCTTCTAGGAACCAAATCTAAGACACGTGATTCTTTGCATGTGTTAGGTCTTTGGTGCTCTATAAATAAGTAGATATGATGTAAATCATCAAGATATAAATGTGCAAAGAAATCATGGTGCAAATATGATAACTAGCACTATGGCATCAAGAAAAGTTTCCAGGAGTTTGCAGTGTAAACGAATGGCACAGTAGCGCAGTGTAAACAAATCTGACTAGGAACCATGAGGTTGCAGGTTCCATGCCTGGCTTCACTCAGTAGGTTAATGATCCAGCATTGCTGTGAGCTGTGGTGTAGGCCGGCGGCTGTAGCTCTGATTAGACCCGCAGCCTGGGAATCTCCATATGCCATGGGAGCAGCCCTAAAAAAAAAAAAAAAGAAAAGAAAAGAAAAGATTCCTTAAAAATGACGCGCGTAACCTATAGGTTTAGGACATAATGCTAAGTGATGTGCCTGGGGCAAGGACATTAATAATGGTTTGAGTCAGAATGCTAGAAAAACACTATTTAAATCAGACAGGTCTTATGTTGGTCAAACTCAGTTAACCTGAATTCACTCTCAAGTTGGGGAGAGATCTTTGTGTTTCACAGATGCTATTCCTGGGCTCAATATTTAAGATTATAATCACTGTTTTGATGAACAAATAAGAATATACACTTTAAAAATGTGGTAACTTAGAGTTCCCACTCTGGTGCAGTGAGTTAAGGATATGACCTTAGCCACTTGGGTAGCTGTAGAAGTGTAGGTTCAATCCCTGGCCTGGCTCAGTGGATTAAGGATCTAGCAGTGCTGAAGCTGCAGCTCAAATCCTGGCCCTGGGAGCATCCATATGCCACAGGTGAAGCCATTAAAAAAAAAAAAAAGTGGGAACCCAAAGAATAAGATGTGACTAGGATTCAAATTTTAAATAAACTTAAATTTAGGGTTTTCTCAAAAATGACAGCAACTAGAGAGTTTTGTACTTTCACTGTTCAGGGAGTATTGTATTTTTGGTCTTTGTCCTAAGACAGCCTTTAGAACTGTTATTCCAAACAGTTATTTTGAAAACATATTTTTTAATTCTGAAAATTATCATCCAATTGTTTAAACAATTATTGTTTCCTTATAGAAAGGTATGGTGCTTGGCATAAAAGAACTGTTAGAAAAGGTGGATCCTGTCAGTAGATTAAAACAGGCAATGTTGCCAACAAGCCTGCCTGCATAACCTTATACTACCACATGATGTCGCTCTAACCTAAGGTTCTAAGGATGGAATAAACTAGAAGTTGTCAAAAGATGCACTTTGAGGATAAAAATTTTCAGTTAGAAGGATTGTAAGCAATACAGATGTTACAACATCAGGCATTTATAATTGGTAAGTTTATACTGAATCTCACGTATCAATTATCAAAAAAGAACTTATTTTTGGAAAGTCCCAGAAATACAGCAATTTGCTGTTTTGTGAGGGTCCCTGGTAAAAAGTTCAGGAAAGTCGGGGGTGGGAGGGGGGAGTATGTGTTCACTTTTGTTTCCTTACCAGATCTGCCTTCATGCCAAACAGGTTATATAAAAAACAAAAACGAACGAACAAAAGACTACACAGGGAAATACTGCGGTAAAATTTAAGTACAACAAAGACAGATAAATTTATAAAGCTTACAGTGAGGGACAGGATCAGAGAGACATCAGGCATCACAACAAAAACGGATGCAAGAAAACAAGAATCAGGATAATTTTTAATATTTAAGGAAAAGAATTTTGGATATAAATTTATATACCCACGGAACTGTCCCTTTAAATGTTATAATAAAGAATGTGTATCAACAATCCAAGAAAATTGTCTAAATAAATAAATACTAAAGGAAATACTAAAATGAGTTGCTTCAAGACAATGGGAATGATGGTCACCTGACATCACAAAGTACTGTGTTGTCTAAAAATCTAAATGCCAAAAAAAAAAAGACTATCCATACAAACTCTGATCTAAATTCTAGAAAATATTGATAGGTAGAAGAGCAAGAAGACAGTGTAACTCCTCATACCTTTCACTCACTCTTTGTCCTGACAGGTGGCAGGGAATAAGATGGAATTCTAGAGAATGGTAACCAAAATGATCAAGAGTTTCTTTCAGAAAATGCATGTATATGGCTGGAAACTTGGGCCTTAAAAAAATCTGCAAAGGCTGACATTTATAAAAGTATGCATGAAATAAAATAGGAGAAATTCACTTTAAGAATACTAAATTTGGAGGCATTGCTTTAAATGTAAAATAGGGAGTTCCCATTGTGGCGCAGCAAAAACAAATCTGGCTAGGAACCATGAGGTTGTGGGTTCAATCTCTGGCCTCACTCAATGGGTTAAGGATCCAGCATCATCGTGAACTGTGGTGTGGGTCACAGATGGAAGCACCAGGGCCGGCAGCTATAGTTCTTATTAGACTCATAGCCTGGGAACCTTCATATCCCGCGGGTGCGGGCCTAAAAAGACAAAAGCCAAAAAATAAATAAATAAATGTGAAATAGACTGAAAATTATGACATTTGAATCCCTAAACATAAAACCTTTGACATTTGTGGATTCCTGCTCATGGTTTAAATATATGCGATGCATAAAGTTTCTCCCTAAGCAAGGTGATGACCGTAATCTCTTGCAGTTGTCATCTTGTGGCATTCAAAACATGCTGCACCATGCTGACTCTAAAATATAGGCTGGATTTTAAAATGATGCATATATCGGTGCCCTGCTGTTTTGACTGATCTCTACTTCTGACTCTGCAGTCTTGCCTAATAAACACACTTACAGAGGCCACATCTCTAGATGTTTGTCTTTTCCAAGCTGGGTATCTCCTGTCACCATGGGCCTCTTAATGAGCCCTGAAACCAACTTCCTCAGGGGAAGCAAACTATTCTTTTCTGTTCTTCCCAGAGGACACATTTACTTTGGCAACAACACGGCTACCTGGTTTCTCGCGGACTTTTTAAACTTCTTAGTAATGCGGGTCTCATTGCAAAGATATCATCAAAGCTTTCTGGTCTTTCAAAATCTTGCCTTAAAAAGCCAGACTTTGCCCATAATAAATCTTTATTATAAATAAAGCATGGACTTTGTTATTCTCCATTTGTGTGTGTATTTGTAACCTCTCCTGGGAATCGCAGGCATGACTGGAGCAGATTACTACAGTCAGTTGCTAGAACCGAGCTCCTTGATGCTGAAATGTCACCGGCGGAATGCCACCATTCTCATTACTAACCAGAATTCCAACCTAAAGTTCCTTCCAGGTTGATAGAAAACAATCTTAGTTCTTATTAAGGAAATACCACAAAGTAGAAGTAAACACATGCAATCAAGCATAAGTTTTCTTTTCTAATAACTGAAATTATAGAGATGGTTGGTTGGAAGGCCTCTTAGGTAAGTTCTCATTTTAGGCAAGTTATTGGTAGTTTATCTCCTAAATTTCAGTTTACTTGTCTATACAGAAGAGCTACCAGTTCAAAACACTGGAAGTCATTATGAGTGCTAGTAACACATGCCAAGGACTAACATGATGTACGCCTTGGAAAAATTCAAGTGTGCTATGCTTCAAAAGTAAGATTTATATGGCAAAGCCAAATAATGAAGAACTCCACCCCCAAGTAGTCTGTAGTTTGAGGAACACGGTTTCAACAAATTATAGTTCCTTAATATTTTATTAGAAAGACTTGATGACCCAATTGGAATCTAAATTTTCAGTGCCTCTCACAAAGAACTTTTTGAAGTTTACAAACTTCAGCCTTCCTCTCCCTGGGTTCCTATCACAATACTTCTCTTCCTTGTCTGCTCCTGGGAACTATAAAGTAATTTTCAAATGGACTTAACCAGATTTGCAATTTTTATACATTAAAGAACCAATACATGATGCATAGTCCTCTCCTCTCCTTTATTTATTGCTTCATGTGTTACCTAGTAAACAACATTTAATTTTAATTCTGAGTCTGTGGTCTTATTTTCCAGGGCAAAGACAAAGTATGCTGGAAGTATGAGTAATTGGTATCTTACTTTCAGACCCATCTCACTTTCTCCCCTTCACTTCCTGGGCCTGACCTGTCTGGCCTTTGGCTTCCCTTCTGAGATACTTCAGAAAGACTTGCGAATTCACAGGAGGATCACACACTGAGTTCCTTAACATAACCATGTCCCCAGCTCTTATATCACTGTGTAGTTCTCCTTATAAAATGGATGTCTTCCTTTTGTCCCTGGGCTGAGGTCCCCAGTCCAAAGATCAGGTAAGAGGCCCTGACTGTGCTCCATTGATATGGAACTTTCTAGTGCCAGGTCTGTACCCGTGTAACTGGCAGGGCAGGGATGACCATGCAAGATAAGTTTTACTCTCCATGATGCTGGGAAACGCGATATTCTGAAACATTTAAGAGAAAATGGGGAAGCTTCAACCCTGAATAGATGAACTCTTACTATTTGTGGGCAGGTGAGAGTTACAAAATAAGGATAACCAGGAGACATTCCTATGAAAAGCCCTCAAGAAATGCCAAACACCCACGTGGAGGAATAAGACCTCAAAGTAGATTACCAGTTCCTAAACCCTTGGTGGAATCCACTGTAGAAACACTAGAAACACTTAAAATACACAGGGTACTCACACAAAAGCTCTGAACTCTAGTAAACTCTGGCCCACATAGAAGATTCAAGATTCCTTCCCTGAAGCAATATATTTAATTGAAATTAATTCTTTTACTCTGCGAAATTTAACGCTTGAGTGTCTGAACATGTTTCACAATGGAGACAGTTCCTCCAAGTGACCATAGAATACTAAAGTCAAAGGATTGAGAAATTTTGGGGGGGGGAAGAAAAATAGCTGCAAATATATACTTCCTTCAAAAAGATCTTGGACTGCTCCAATTCATTTAATTTTCTGAATTTAATTGAAATGGAAACAGTGTTTGGAGATTCAATCTTAAGAACAATTGTCTGTTTGAAGAGTCTTCCTTCAAATGGATTTGACAATTGATATAACCTGAATTAACATTGTTATGTAGCATATTATATAACAGGTATATATTTACACACAAACAATTATTTATGAAATTAATTCTCGGTCCACTGAAATGGCCCGGAGGCATCAGGTGGGACCAGCCTAATAGGTAAACTGAAATCCAGATTATAGTTTCTAAAATCAATTTTGCATGAAAAGGAACTGGAGATTTTTGGAAAGATAACTGATTTCCGGTCTGGAGAAGGAAGGCAAAGGAGAAGGTAGGATTTCTTGGAGTTCCCATCATAGTTCAGCAGGTTAAGGAACTGACACTGTCTCTGTGAGGATGTGGGTTCGATCCCTGGCCTCATGTAGTGGGTTAAGAATGCAGCATTGCTGCAGGCTGTGGTATAGGTTTCAGATGCAGCTTGGATCTGGTGTTGCTGTAGCTCTGGTGTAGGCTGGCAGCTGCAGCTCCAATTCAACCCTTGGAACTTCCATATGAGGCAGGTGCAGCCATAAAAAGAAGAAAAAAAAAAAGACTGTAGAACATATCAGAAGTAAAGTTTCATTCAAGGATTAGTGGAATCAGATTAAAAGAGAACTGAACAAAATCCTAGAGGTTTGATTAGGAAAATATGAACATCAGAAATGGAATAATGAGTGTAGTTAACTGAAATACATGTCAATCTATTAAAGTCCTGAGCCCATAATACACAAAAAAGATAAATATGTATGTAAATACACTGAAGATGGTCACGTGATCAAAATATATTCCTACTGGGTCTTATTACTAAGACCTTTTGGTATGGCTGACACATTGATCATAATGATGAATGATACAGAATCTAGTAAGCCTTAAACACATCAGCTAAAAGACATTTTCTGACTCAAGGAAATGGTCTCATAAGTGTGACAAACAGTCAGGTTAAAGCCATATGACCTAAAATCAATCTATCATTTTTAAAATCAGATTCTCGTGCTTTTAAGAATATGGATGAGTTTAAGACTGCATCAATGTTTAAAAGTCCTTAAAATTCAGAGATCTAAATTTTAGACTTAAATCTTCTAATTAATTGCTTATTCTGGGTGGAATTGCAGACTTCTATGAGCAGACAGAAGAAAGAATCACATGAGTCACCCCACTATTGAAACTATGAAGAAATTGTCATAATAACTAAAAAGGTTTAAAGTGTTTCTTTAGGATCAAAGATAAGAATCTAAATTTATTCTCCAGGGCTAACTCTCTAGAAGTAAAGAGCCTAATTAACTGGATTATTAACTGACTTCCATAATTGGGCTAGCACCTTTCAACCCTAGGGAGACATGGAAGTAAATATAGGTATTATCGTGAAAGTAAAAATAGAACATTGACATTTTTGTATTTTTATATTTCTAACAGGTAAGATAATCTGGCAAACTGTAATGGTAGCCTGGAATCTAATCTGAGATATGTAAGCAAGAAATTTATTTAGGCCACATCTAGGGCCGCTCCTGCGGCATACGGAGGTTCCCAGGCTAGAGGTCGAATTGGAGCTGAAACCACAGGTCTACACCAGAGCCACAGCAACACGGGATCCGAGCCACGTCTGCAACCTATACCACAGCTCACGGCAATGCCAGATCCTTAACCCACTGAGCAAGGCCAGGGATCCAACCCACAACCTCATGGTTCCTAGTCGGATTCAGTAACCACTGAGCCACAATGGGAACTCCTCCTTTGTCTCTTAAAGGAGCTGGAACTTTTGATGGGCATCTAGCCAGCCGCTCAGTGGGGCCACACCTGTGAGACACATGGAAGTGCCCATCTGTGACCTATGCCTCGGCAACACTGGATCCTTAACCCACTGAGGGGGGTCAAGGATGGATCCTGCATCCTCATGGATACTACTCAGGTTCCCACCTAAGCTAAACTCCTATTCAAAAACATTAAGACTGGATTAAGATGGTGGAATAGAAGGGCTGGAGCTCAACTTCTCTCCTAAAAACATCAAAATTCACAACTAAAGACTGAGCAATCTCCACCCAAATGGACCAGAAACCCATACCCTACTCCAGAAGAAAAAGAGGAGGCCACATCCACAGGTAG
Organism: Phacochoerus africanus; assembly: GCF_016906955.1. Lineage (NCBI taxonomy): Eukaryota > Metazoa > Chordata > Mammalia > Artiodactyla > Suidae > Phacochoerus > Phacochoerus africanus. The sequence goes on from NC_062545.1 coordinate 156,274,583, forward strand.
GAGGGGTGATTTTGTGATATAAACAACCCCATACCTCCTGGGTGGGAAGCTCCACAGACTGAAAACTAACTGGCTCACAGAGACTCACCTACAGGAGTGAGAGTTCTGAGCCCCACATCAAACCCTCACATGCTGGGATCTGTCACTGGGAGAAAGAGCCCCTGAAGCATCTGGCATTGAAGGCCAGTGGGGCTTGTGTGCAGGAGCTCCACAGGACCGGGGGAAATGGAGACCCCATTCTTAAAAGGCACACACAGACTTTCACGTGCACTAGTCCCAGGGCAGAGCGAGGTCTCCACAGGAACCTAGGTCAAACCTGACTGCAGTTCTTGGAGGACATCATGGGAAAACAGGGGTGAATGTGGCTTGTTGTGAGGGAAGGACATTGAAGGCAAAGCTCTCAGGAATATTCAGCAGTTGCTTTCTCTGGAGGTGGCCATTTTGGTAAAATCTGGCCCCACCCTTCAGTCAGTGCTGAGAAGCCCCAGGGCAAACAACAATCCAGGTGGGATCACAGCCCCACCCCTCAGTAAACAGGCTACCTAAAGAGCCTCAGGCACACAGCAGCTCCTAATCCCATCCAGAGACTAAGCCACACCCACCAGAGGGATTAGATTCGGCTCCACCTACCAGTGGGCAGGCATCAGCCCCTCCCATCAGGAAGCCTACAGCAAGCCCCCCATACCGACTTCAGCCACAAGGGGGGCAGACACCAGAAGTAAGAGAGGCTACAACTCTATTATCTATAAAAAGGTCACCACACCAAAAACCTATAAAAATGAAAAGACAGAGAACTATAACTCAGATGAGAGAGAAAGGAAAAACCCCAGAAAATCAGCTAAGTGATGAGGAGATTCTCAGCCTCCAGGAAAAAGACTTTAGTCTGTTGATGCTGAAGATGATGCAAGACATTGGAAATAAACTGGAGGCAAAGATGGATAACTTACAGGAAACACTGACCAAAGAGATACAAGATATAAAACTTAAACAAGAAGAGAGGCAAAATACAATAACTGAAATAAAAAACTCACTAGAAGCAGCTAACAGCAGAATACAGGAGGCAGAAGAACGAATACGTGAGGTGGAGGACAGATTAGTGGAAATTACGGGTGCAGAACAGAAAAGAGAAAAAAGATTGAAAAAAAATGAAGAGAGTCTCAGGGAACTCTGGGACAATGTTAAATGCACCAACATCGGTATTATAGGGGTGCCAGAAGGAGAAGAGAGAGAGAAGGGGACAAAAAAAATATTCCAAGAGATAATAGCCGAAAATTTCCCTAACATGGGAAAGGAACCACTCACTCCAATCCAGGAAGCACAATGAGTACCATATAAAATAAACCCAAGGAGGAATACCCCAAGACACATATTAATCAAACTGACCAAAATTAAAGACAAAGAGAAAATCTTGAAAGCAGCTAGGGAAAAGAAACAAGTAACATACAAGGGAACCCCAATAATGTTATTGGCAGATTTTTCAGCAGAAACTCTGCAGTCCAGAAGGGAGTGGCGTGATATACTTAAAGTGATGAAAGGAAAAAACCTCCAACCAATAATACTCTACCCACCAAGGCTCTCATTCAGATTTGAAGGAGAAATAAAAACCTTCACAGATAAGCAAAAGCTGAGAGAATTCAGCAACACTAAACCAGCCTTACAACAAATACTAAAGGAACTTTTCTAGGCAGGAAAGAAAAGATCAGCAACAGGAAACAAAAATTCCACAAATGACAAGGCTCACCAGTAAAGGTATATATACAGTAAAGATATGAAATCATCCATGCACAGTTATACCATCAAAATCAGAAATCATGAGAAGAGGTGGGTACAAATGTGGGACACCAGAGATGAACTTACAATTAAGAGAACAACAACTTCAAACAATCTCATATACATATAGACTTTTACATCAAAACTTCAGAATAACTGCAAACCAAAAATCTACAATTGATACACTAACAAGGAATCTCTGGAGAAGAAATATATCGCATAGTAAATAAGTGCATAATCCACCATGAAGGGGGTCATTTGACATCATTCTTGGAATGCTGAAGTCCTCTTAGATCTGATTCTGATTTCCTCTCCATCAAAGAACTTATGATAATTATAATTAAATAATGTCACTGTACAATTAAATAATACAGTTCTACAATTGTATTATTAATAACTATTTCTCTCCATGGTACAATGTAAAGTCTATAATGTCTTGTTTATCACATCACCTAGAATGGTGTAATGCCTTTATTGAAGAATCAATGAGATGGAACAAATTGTGAGGACATATTTATATAGTTACACTGTTTTTTAACCAATTTATGCATTTTCTATTTTACTTATTTTCAGAGGGTGTATTATTTTTGTTATGCTTACCAGTTGTTATTCTTTTTACTATGCTATATAAAATATTTAATGGTATATAAGGCTTTCTTCTTTATAAATTTTAGTTGCATAACAATTTAATATAATGCTAATTTTTAAAGAAAAATTGAAATGTAATAGATAACACTAAGTAGTAGTAAAGATGAAAGCCATAAAATTGGGATAAAGTATAGAATAAATTTCCTATTTGTCTCAGCATATTTTCCACTCCACTTCTCCAGTGGGAGTCACTTAATCTGTTTCTTAAGATCCATGTTATAATAATCTGTGTGAATGTAATTGTGTGTAAATGTATGTATTTTATTCTGTAAAAAAATAAAAATAAAAATAAATAAATTAAAAAAAAGAAATTTATTTAGATGAAATCTTACATTTTATATTTAGTGTTAAAACATCTAAGAGAGCCTTTGCCTGAGGGTATCATTAAACATAAATTTTATTCACTGGGTGTGAGAATTCCTAATGTTCCCAACCACATACAAAATGAAAGCCAAATGGTATGCCAATGAAGTTAATGCATTTTTATGAAGTAGAACTTTGCTAGATATTTGCATTTCTTTTTAGTAAAATGTTTGTTTATGTCTTTTGTTCATTATTGAGTGCTTTGTATTTTTCCTTATTGATTTTTTAACTAATTCTTTTTAGTTATCTGTTGAATGTGACATTTCCAACTCCATTGCTTGTCTTTTCACCTTCTGTATGGTGTCTTTCACAATGTTTTCCTTTTTGACTAGCAATTTTCATGTCTGAGAAATCCTTTGAATCAAAGATATTATCTTATATATTCTGAAGATTTTAATGTTTTGCTTGCTTATTTGTCTTCTTTCAGGCTAGATTAATTTTTGTTAATGGTATAAGATATGAATCCAATTTTTTTGTCTTTATGGATATTAAATTGTCTCAGTGCAGCTGTTCTTATATATACTTTTTCTTCAGTGTTATCTCCATCACATGTCAAGTTTCCATTAATGTAGGAGTCTGTTCCTGGACTGCCTATTTTATTCCATCGGTCAATTTTTCCCTCTGCTAATATTACATCATCATTAGTAAGGGGTTTTTTTGGGTTTTTTTGGGGGGGGGGTTTGCTTTGCTTTTTAGGCCCACACCTGCAGCATATGGAAGTTCCCAGGCCAGGGGTGGAACCCCAGCTACAGCTTCCAGCCTATGCCACAGCCACAACAACGTCAGACCCAAGCCTCATTGGCAACCTATGCCACAACGGGCAATGCCGGATCCTTAACCCACTGAGCAAGGCCAGGGATGGAACCTGAATCCTCGTGGATCTTAGTAGGGTTAGGGATGGAACCTGAATCCTCGTGGATCTCAGTAGGGTTCATTAACTGCTGAGCCATGAAGGGAACACTTTTTAAGTATGGTTTTGAGTTTTGATATCTAGCCAAATAAGTTCTCTCACCTTATTCTTCTTCTGTATGAACATTTTAGATATACTTGGATGTTCACTCTTCTACACACATTTTTAAATCAGCATGTCCAGATCCTTTAAAAAAAACTTAACTTTCAATGAAATGTCATTAAGTGATAGGTAGTCTGGGGATAACAGATACCTGTGTAACGTTGAGTTTTCTATCCATTAAAGTGTTTTGTCTTTCTACTTCTTGATGTCCTGCTTAGATTAAATAATGTTTATAATTTTCACCATACGGCTGTCATACCTCTTAGTCTTATTACAAGGCAATATTTTTGTTACTATTATAAATGATGTGTTTTTAACATGTGTTTTCTGTTTATTGCTATTTTAAAGAAATACAATTAATTTTTGCATAATGATCTTAACCTAGACACTTTGGTAAACCTTGATTAGTGCTAATAATTTGTGTGGGATTTAAGACATTTTTTTCAATATAGTCTTACCTGTGACTAATGACCATTTCTTTTTCTTCCCAACCTTATGCAATTCCTTTTCCTTCTTTATTTTACTACACAAGCCAGGACTTTCAATACAGTATACAATACAGTATTTGATAGCCATGGTTATCAAATACTGTATTTGATAGCCATGGTTATGATACACTTTTAATACAGTATTTGATAGCCATGGTTATAATAAAACACTTTTAATGTATTACAGTATTTGATAGCCATGGTTATAATACACTTTTAATGTGATTCCTGATATTAAGGAAATTCTTTTTTACCCTTATAATGTTGGATGTAAGTTATTAATCTTTACTGTGTATCTGGTAATTCCTAACCTTTTAAGCATGATTAACACCCACAGAAAATAAAAATTTTAGCAGGCATCGATGGAAATGGATGAGGCTGCTCAAGGCAGGAAATGATATACCAGGTTGTTCTACCACAACAGCTGCACCTGAGGCTGAAGAAATAACATGGTAGCAAAGCTGTAACATACCCTTGGTATGCAGGTTAAAGCTTTACCTTGATCTGAGGAACTAGGAGGATTAAGTTAACTGGAATGTTAACTGGACCAAATTGGTCTAGAATTTTTCTTTCTTTTATTCAATCCTTGGGTACTATTAGCAGTAGCGGCTTTGGTTGCTGAGCAGACAAAGGCAAATCAAGAGTATCTACCACACAGGCATAATCCACTCACATCCTTTTGTAGGACTAGGGAAAGAGTCACTCTAATCTGCTGCATGCTGGATCTTCCCCCTAGGAATCGTTCCCAGAAATATCAGCCAATGTTGCCTTTTGTATTGAAAAGCAGTATAATTTCAGGAACAATTTGGACTTTGGCAGAGTCCAGGGATATATGTCTCCATTCAGCCCATCACTGAGTAGCTTGAGCTCCAGCACACCCACTCCTTTCCTGGGCCCACTTTGTCACTTCAAGAAATAGAACTAGAACAAAAACGTGATTCCAGTCACCTTCAGAAACCAGAGTGAGTTCTTTGGTGAGCAAGAGTACATTCTACTTTGATTTGCACTTTAGGATTACCAGTGATTTCTGAAGAATAGTACCTGACACAGGGGGTCCCTTTATCATTTAGATATCTAAGGCCTACTTGCCAGACCAAATTGTAAGTCCATAAGTAACAGTCCACAATACAATAAGCCCAAATTTTTATTTGCATCCAGTTCTTTTACCACTAGAAATAGGGGCTATAACTCAGCCCACTGGACTGCTAATTTACTTTTGCCTTCTTCTGTGAAGGCTTTACTACCTGCTGGACACAGAACAGCAGATTTTCCCACAAATCCATGGCTCTTCATTCTGGAACTGTCGCCTGTGAACCAGGCCAATTCCTTTGTATCTCTGGGACGTTGTTGAATGCTGAGGCCCATCAGTAAGAGCATTAGGCAAGTCTTCAGCAGGCTTTTTTGGAGGTCCAAGTGAAAAACATGCTCATGAATAAGTTATGAATAGGATGAGTCCCACTGTGTAACATGGCAGAATGCTTCTGTAATATCATTTCCATTTTATGATGCAATTCTTTTTCTCTTTTTTCTTTTTACAGCTGCTTCTGCAGAAGTTTCTAGACTAGGGGCCAAATCAGAGCCTATGCCACATCCACATTAACACTGGATCCAAGGTGCATCAGCGACCTATGCCACAGCTTGTGGCAACACCATATCCTTAACCCACTGAGCGAGGCCAGGGATCGAACCTGCATCCTCACGGAGACTACATCGAGTCATAAACCTGCTGAGCCAGAATGGGAACACCTATGATGAAATTCTTAAAATTTCCCTTCTTATTGGGATGCCTTTTTGATATTACTCATGACATGAGGATTTGATATCATTTTATTACTCAGCATTTGATATAATTTTATGTTCTTCAGTTAATGGGGATGAATAAATGCCCAATAACTAACTAGTAACTGTCCTTAAAAGAAATATACCATTGTATGTCTGAGCAGTATAATTTTCTAGTTGATCACAATTATGGGCGTTTGCCAAAAAGACTTGTGTCTTCATGAAGGCAGGTGGTTGACACTTGAATATCATTTCAGCACTGGTATCTGTATTAGTCAGTACAGGCTGTTGTAACAAAATATCATTGACAGGGGTCTTAAACAACAGACATTTATTTCACAGGTCTCAAGGCTGGGAAATCTGAGGTGAGGGTGCCATGCATGGTCGTTTTCTGATGAGATCTCTCTTCCTGGCTTGCAGGCAACTGACTTCCTCAGAGAGAGGAAAAAAGGAGCTCTCCTGTCTCTTCCTCTTCTTAGAAGGACATTAACCCCAACATGGGGGCCCTACCCTCTATGGCCTCAACTAAACCTACTCACCTGGCTGACTTCTCTCTGAATCCTCATGTGGTAGACAGAGAGTGAGTGAGCCCTTGTCTCTTCCTCAACTTATAAGGACACAAACACCATCAGGTGCCCCCAGGACCTCACTTAAACCTAACTGTCTCACAAACACCCACCTCAATATACTATCACATTGGGGATAAGAACTCCAATTTAAATGGACACAATTCAGTCCATTATGGCCCAAACAGGATAGTATTAGCTACAGCCTCTGCAGTTTCAGGAAGCCTTGTGTTATTCAAGCTTCTAACCCAAAAAATGACTTTTCCAGGTGATTTAAATTAGTTGGCCCCAATAATGTCCTTAGCTGGGGGATAGGATTTCTCTAAAAGCCAGTAGGCCTATTAGGCATTAGGCCTCTTGTTTAGCCTGGTGAGGGGTGAGGGGCAAGAACACAGTATTCCTAGCGGTCTACAGTGTATCACAGGGCACTCCAGCCCATGTAATCCTCCCAAATTTTACAGACTATGCAAGGCCCTGGATCTTTTTCAGGGTTCATAAATCATCTTCCATCAGTCATATATTTATGATCATAGTAAAGCTGCTGTTGATTCTCAGTTTCAGAAATAATCATAATGTCATCTATATCACGCACTAGAACCTTGTAATCTAGTTGCCTTACACTAGAGCTGCCTCACTAGACTGTAGCCTTACACAGGGGAGGCAAATGTAGGAAACCATTCCACACGAATGCACTTCCTTTTTAACGCCATTTTAAATTAAGCTTCTAAAGAGTTTCATGTCATTAGGTCCTGAATTCTTGCCCTTTTATTGTTCTGATTGCTTTTTTCTTTTTTTTTTTAACCCTAATACTTGTATTATCTTGAAGTCTGGTAGGAGAAATCTTGGATTAAAAAAATCCAAAATGATCGCTTTTATATCCACTGAGCTCCCAAGAGCAAAATCACATGTGGTGTTCACGGTGCTGGGGCTCTTTATATCATCATCTGGGTGAGGGGCATCGCAAAGGGAGCTTGTTTCATTGTCACGTCACCAGTCCAGTACTGCCTGCATCAGCAGCATGTCTGTAGTTCAGTAAATATTGACATTTAAATGACAAGGGAAGGCCAGAGCAATTACTCTACTCTAGGAATGCATGTCCTCCATCCTAATCCATTCTCATTTGCAAGAACTGTTCCTAGAACTATCCCCAAAAAGATAGCCACAAGAGGACTTAGTTTGTGTGCAAACATCCTCCTCTACTCAAGTGTTCAAAGCCAGAGACACTGCAACTTGATCTAAAATTCTGAGGAGCCATTTTAACAAAGGATCATCAGGAGAATGCTTGTGACAATCTATAAAATGCTTCCACTTAGTTACCGATTAATTCTTTACTCCAATGGTTTCCAGCTTGCAGTAATCTACTGGTCTCGCCTGGATTATCTTTTTGGTTTCAATGGGTCTCCCAGGCTAAGCTGTCCCATCAGAGGTTACAGTTCCCCGGGTTCCTCTGGTTGGAGATCTGCGTGTCAGCCAGAGAGGATGAAACTCAACCAAAAGATATTCTGAAACTTTTGCCAATACTGAAAGCTTCAACTGGAAAGGATTTAGCCAACCTGCCATCAGTTTGAACTTTTCTAATTGTGTTTGCTCCTGGTGTGCAGGTTCTATCATTTCTAGATTGTAATGGGAAGTCTTATAATCAGTAACTGATTTCAAAGCCTGTGCAACTTTAAACCACCTTTGCCTCAATATTCATTTTCACCCCTTTTATCAGAATCATGCATTTTCTTTCTAAATAAAGCCTAAGCCAAGTTTTGAGCAAAAAAATATGCCAGAATTCTTCTAAGAAATCTTACCTCAAATGTCAACTGAATTAAAAAAGTGTTTGATTGCTAAAAAAGACTCTCAGGACCCACCTCCTACCAAATAACAATGCTTATAAATTTATAATCTACTGCAGGTAAATGATACAAGTGTTGAAATAAAGGTTAGGATCACTGCCAAAGGCTCTTGGAAAGGAGCCTGGGGAGGTTTGGTGCAAGTTTCTACCTTCTATAAGGGTCATCATGGTTGTAAGAACTTTCTTTCTTGGACCATGTACATGTGCGTACAACACCTTGAAACTAGGGAGCCCAAAGTGGAATATTGCTGGGTTTTGTTTGTTTGTTTTGCTGGGCACATATATATATTCCAGCTATAAAATCAGCCGGGGGGAGCAGGGGAGATGCAAAGCATTCATCTCATTCTTGCCAATAAACCAAGTGGACACGCTGGTAAAAACCACCTTAAAACTCCTTCAATCCATGGATACAAAAGCATGTTTCAGGTACTGGGACCAGAGGTTAGTGTCAGGCAGGAACTTTAGTGATGTAGTTCAGGCAAATGCTAGGACTGCCTGAAATTAATCTGTGCAGCACCTCATGTTGAAGAACTGTTCTAATCCTAGTTTACTATTGATTGGTTTTGATATTATCAAATTATTTTACTTCATTTGGTCATTTAAGTGACTACATATTTTTCATCTATTGTCTATTACTGTGGAAAATTTACACTAACTTTTCCCCCTAATGTTAATCTACACTTGCTTTTCCTGGGAAAATTTTTTTTACCAATTTTATCTTTTTTTGGCACTTTGTTAGATCTGGTTTGATAATGTTTTATTTGGAATTTTTTCCATTTTTTTTCATGATTAAATTGACTTGTATAATACCTTTCTAACACATGCCAAATTTATATAAGCTTTATTGAACCAATTGGGAAGTTTTACCTATTTTTATATTTTCTAAAAGAACTTGTAACCATTTTTTTTAATAAAAGTTGTATAGTATACTATCTTTTTTGAAATAATTTCAAACTTCTGATTCAATTTTTTAATGGCTATCCAATTTTTGTCTTTCTAGTTTTCAAATCCATCTTGGTTTTTATTTATTTTTTGTTGTTGTTTTTTCTGTTTTTAGGACCACACCTAAGGCACATGGAGGTTCCCAGGCTAGGGGTCTAATTGGAGCTACAGCTGCTGGCCTAAACCACAGCAACATCAGATCCGAACAATGTCTGCGAACTACACCACAGCTCATGGCTATGCTGGATCCTTGACCCAATGAGTGAGGCCAGGGGTTGAACCTTTGTCCTCGTGGATCCTAGTCAGATTCGTTTCCACTGAGCCACGATGAGAACGCCCAGTATGTTGTGTTTTTGTAACTTTTTTATTTTTTTTAATATATGTTGCAATAAAGTTGACTTAGTTAACCTCTGCTGTCTGTATTTATGTTACTTGAGGTTTTGGTCCTAATATTATTCATCTGTAATTACTGAATAAACATTAATAGCAACATAATCAAAATACAACAGATTGTCCTCCTATCATTCCATTAAAAACTTTTCAGTGTGGGAATTCTGCCCCTCTATAAAATTCTAACAAGTGCACTTGGATAACAGTTTTGTGTGTGTGTGTGTGTGTGTGGTGTCTTTTTGCTTTTTCCAGGGCCGCACCTGCAGCATATGGAGGTTCCCAGGCTAGGGGTTGAATCGGAGCTGTAGTCACTGGCCTATGCCAGAGCCACAGCAACACAGGATCCAAGCCTCGTCTGCAACCTACACCACAGCTCACGGCAACGCCGGATCCTTAACCCACTAGCAAGGCCAGGGATCCAACCCACAACCTAATGGTTCCCAGTCCGATTCGGTAACCACTGCACCACGATGGGAACTCCTGGATAACAGTTCTAATTAACATTAAGCTGCAAACAGTCTAATAATTTGCATATCCAGTCCTAGTAGTAATCATAATTCTGAACTAGATTTACCATCAAGGATTTTCTCCCTTCCCCTCCAAGAGAAGGTAAATCAAGACCTGGGAAAGGGGGTCTTGATTTTCCCTCACTTTTTTGCCTTTCCCAGCTGGCTAACTGGGCTTTACTCTTCAAGGGTTGGTATGCAAGGAATAAGAATGGGATGGGTGAAGATTCTGTCTTATGTTAACTGGGTCAGTGGTTAATCTGGCTTCCACTTCTCTAGGCCGGAAGTGTGATTCATCTTGTTTCTCAGAAGGTATCCAGGTGATTTGTGGATACGTTAGATTTTCTTTTATTTCTTCATTTTCTCCCTGGTGGTCTACTCGTTAGGATTTGGCACTCTCACTCTGTCATTTTCTTTCATGTGTCCTCTATTTCTGGATTAACAAGAAATGTGTTCATTTATTAATTGCTTCAAAAAAAAACACACTTTGGGACTTCTTTGAGTCTATTGCATTTTTTCCCTCTATAGCTCTAGATGAGTTAATGCATGTAAAGCATTTAGAACATGGTTCTATTATATATGTGCTATATAAGTGATTGCTCTTATAACCACTAGGAAATAAAATTGCATGAGAGTCCATTATGTTCAGTGCTATGCTCTCAGTGCACTGAACAGTTTCGGGCACAATAAAATAAAGTGAATGTTCCCTTTTATCTTTTGTGTCTCTCTCTTTTTTTTTTTCTGTTGTTTCTCCTATTTTTTTATGGAGAATATTTAGTTCACTATTTTCATTCTAAAATAAAAAAGCATTATGTCTATAAATTTCTCTAAATGTACAGATTTTCCTGCATCCTACAATATTAACAGGCATGTTTTCTTTTTTAATTCTAAGTATATTTTAGTTTCTAGTATTTTTTACAGATGTTATTTGTATTTCTAAATTTCCAGATTTGGGGAATATTTTATCTTTTGTTACAGGTTTACAAACTGTGTTGTGATCAGGAATATATTAAATTCAACATTTTTTCAATCTGTTGGAACTTACTTTATGATATGTTAGGTATGTGATTATCTTTTGCCTTTTCCACTTGTCCACATTCTCTGCTTGTTGAATGCAGAACTCTATAAATGTCTAATTTGTATTCAAACTTTTGCTTTCAGGACTTCTGAATATTCTTAAAAATATACTGAGGACCCCAAAGACCTGTTTTGTTTTGTTTTTTAATGTGAGTTGTATATAACAATATTTTCCATATTAGCATTTAAATCTGAGGCATTTAAAAATATGTATTATCCACAACAACAAAATATGGAGTTCCCATTGTGGTGCAGTGGAAACGAATCTGACTAGTAACCATGAGGTTTCAGGTTGGATCCCTGGCCTCATTCAGCGGATTAAAGATCTGGTATTGATGTGGTTGTGGCATAGGCCAGCAGCTGTAGCTCAGATTCAACCTCTAGACTGGGAATCTCCATATGCCACAGGTGTGGCCCTAAAAAGCAAAAAAAAAAAAAAAAAAAAGTTTGTCATATAAAATTAACAATAAAACTATTATACAACATCAAGAAATAACAATTATAAAATTTTATATTTTGTCTAGTTTTTTCCTCATGTATGTTACAAAGCAATCTAAAAATGAATGGAATTTCTTGGGTTTATTTTCCCTCAACACCATTAAATGAGATCTGCAGACCAGACCAGAAGCAACAGCATTTCCCAGGAACTTCTTAGAAATGCAAATTCAGAACTACTGACTCAGATTCTGTAAGTGGTCAGAAACTGTTCTATCAAGGTCTCCAGGAACTGATGCTTAGTTCATTTGAGAAGCACTGCTTTAACACTGTACAATGATCATCTTTCCATTAAAAAAAACACAGATTCTTTCTTAAACTTTCATTGTTATAGTCTATATACAGAAAAGTACATGAACCATAAGGCCAGAGCTCAATGCATTTTCGCAAAGTGAACACCTCTGTGTAACAGCACTCAGATCAAGAAACCAAACACTGGGAGTTCCCATCATGGCTCAGTGGTTAATGAATCTAAGAACCATGAGATTTCGGGTTCGATCCCTTGCCTTGGTCAGTGGGTTGAGGATCTGGCGTTGTGGTGAGCTATGGTGTAGGTCGCAGACACAGCTCAGATCCCGAGTTGCTGTGGCTGTGGGGAAGGCTGAAGAGCTACAGCTCTGATTGCACCCCTAGCCTGGGAACCTCCATGTGCTGTGGGAGAGGCCCTAGAAAAGGCAAAAAGACCAAAAAAAAAAAAAAGGAACCAAACATTATTGGAGTTCCCATTGTGGTTCAGTGGGTTAAGAACCCAACATAGTGTCCTTGAGGATGCAGTTGCTGTGGCCACGGTGAAGGGCGGCAGATGCAGCTCCGATTTGACCCCTAGCCTGGGAACTTCCACATGCTGCAGGTGTGGCCGTAAAAAGAAAAAAATATCTTGACTTTTAACACCATTGATTAATTTGTCTGCTTTTCGAGCTTAAAGCTGAAATCATATCATACAGTGAGTACCTTCCTTTAGATTCTCACTTTTGCTCAACATTTTGCTCATGAGATGCATCCATGCAGTTTCCTATACAAAAGCTCATTCATTCTCATCACTATAGGAATAAAGCCCAACTTAGCATTCTATCAGACATTTGAGTTGTTCAGTTTTTCACAATTATAAACAGACCTGCTACAGACATCCTTATACATGCCTTCTGGTGAGGATGTGTATGCATAATATAATGGACAGATATATTTACAATATGTAGTTCATTTGAAAGTTTTTCTAAAAGCGTCATATTTAATACAGAGCCTTCTAAATGTCAAGGAAACTGATTACCACTGGAGACAGATAAGCAGGAAAAATGCATTTTTCAATAAAAATGTATTCCATATTGTACTATGAATTTACTAAATACAAGTTTTGGCATTTGTAGCTTAGCCTGTTCTCTACACAAAAACTTTTTAAAAGTTTGCTATGTTTAACCATTTTTCAATTAATGCTCTATTCTGATCATTTGCAGAATGTATAGGTCAGTGGTATGCAATAGGAATATAATACAAATCATAGATGCAGTTTTAAAATTTCTAGTAAAATAAATGGAAATAGGAGAAATTAATTTTAATATATTTTAGGAATGCATACTCAAATATTTCAACATAATCATTTTTTTGAGAAATTTACATTCTTTTTCACACTGTCCTCAAAATCCAATATTTAGTTTTTTCCAGCCATACTTAAATGTTTCCCAGTAACTGAATCAAGAATCAGTTTTAAAATTTAAGTTTATTAAAGTTAAAAAAGCCATTATTCAGTAACCATCACACTAGCTACATTTCAAGAGCTCAACTGCCACATATGGCTAATAGTTATGCTATCTGAAAGCAGAGGCCTAGGTCAAGAATGTTTTTGTGTGTGTGTTAGAGCTGCACCCATGGCATATGAAAGTTCCTAAGTCACGGGTCAAATTGGAGCTGCAGCAGCTGGTCTATGTCACAGCCACGGCAATACCAGATCTGCAACCTATACCAAAGCTCACAGCAATGCTGGATTCTTAACCCACTGAGCAGGACCAGGGATCAAACCCAAATCAGCATGGACACTAGTTGGGTTCATTACCTCTGAGCCACAACAGGCACTCCCGAGAATGTTTTTTGTTGATCTCCACAGGATAATTTAAGTTGTGATGGAAATTTTTAAAAAATCGTATTTTTTACATGTTGTGCAATTTTGAAATGGATGAGAGTAATTTTTTAGTTTATTTATTTTGGAGGGATACCTTTGTACTTTCAATTATGCTGTGAACCTAAAACTGCTCTTAAAAAATAAAGCCATTTTTAAAGAAAATGCAACATAAAAGATTTTTACTAAGATAGCAAACGTGGTAATAATACTCAACGTAACTTATGCAGATTATTTTATGCAAGCTTCAAGGGATGAAAATAGCATGGCTGGTTCAGTGGGGTACTGTTATTAGCGGTACACAGTTGGGGAGGATGGGACAAAAGGGAGGGAAGGTACAGTAAACAATAGATGATGAAAGTACTAGCACATAGTATAGAGAGCTATTTTTCTTTCTTTCTTTCTTTCTTTTTTTTTTTTTTTCTGTCTCTTTAGGGCCACACCCACAGCATACAGAGGTTCCCAGGCCAGGGGTCAAATCAGAGCTGTAGCTGCTGGACTATACCACAGCCATAGCAACGCCAGATCCGGGCCACATCTGCAACCTACACCACTGCTCACACCACAGCAGATCCTTAACCCACTGAGTGAAGCCAGGGATCGAACCTGTGTCCTCATTGATGCTAATCAGATTCTTCTCCACTGAGCCACGATGGGAACTCCTAGAGAGCTATTTCATTCTGTATCCCATCGAGTAGTGTAAAGTTTAAAGTGATTTTATATTAAAGTTGCTAGATTTCTGAAACATCAATCTAGCAAGTGATGCACAGTTTAACTGCCTTCAAGGTGAAACTAAAGTCTAGGAGCCCGTTTAGGAGGCTATTTCAATTATCCAAGTGATATTTGTATGAATCTAATATTTTTAAAAAATTATCTTGTCTCACTTGGTAACATCTCAGTTGGAAAAAGTTTAAGACACTATTTAAAAACATATATACTCACGATTCATCTAAATCTTCTACAAAGGCCTGCACTGGATACTATGCAGATTCCATGAAAAGGCTGAAACCTAGGGCTTGCTCTCAATCAGATTACAACTTAATCTTCTAATCATTAAGAACAGCGGGTGTTTTATGGGATTTCTTCCTGGTGGAATTTTGCACCTAAGGTGAGTGGGCTGACATCATAATCCATTTCTGTCCTGTAACACATCGTTCAATAACTGACTTAATCTAAATCCTCTATTTCACCTCCTATAAAATTTTCATCTAAGTCAGATGCAGTTCCTGCAGCAGTCCCTATTGTATAAAGCTGTATTGCTTTTATAAATTACTTTCGTTATGTAGAAAAACTGCAATATTAACACCTTATAGCGAGTACTTTACTTATTTTAACAAGAAAACAGGAACAAATTATCAAAAAATTATGTCCTTCAATCAACTTCATGTTTTCAAATTTCAAGAGAAACAGTTCTTTTAAAGGGACTATTTTAGTTGGCAAAAACACATTAATGGAGTTTACTACCATAAAACAGATCTCCCATTTTGCAAACAGGGTGAAAGATTTCAAATTCATTATGGAGATACATGGAGAGTCACGCAGCAATCCACAGCTTCTTTCTACCCATAGCTAAAACAGACCTCTTTTCACGAATTTGGTTGCTAACGGCACATGAGCAGCAGGTGAGAGGTGACAAAATCCATGACAAAATCCAATCTCAAGCGTTCAGTCTACCTCACCTTCCGCGCACAAAACAGCGGGCATTTAATTTTCCGGAAGTGCCTCTACCCTAGTCCCCACACACCACTCCGCCCCGAAAGGAAGGCGCCCCCGCTCCAGGTTCCCACGCTCCCGGAGGAAGCCAGGGCGCTGCTTTGAAGTCGTGACCGCGCATGCGTTCCAGTTCCGCGCAGGCGCTGTAGTTCCGCGCATGCTCAGAGGCGAGGTGGCGGTTCTTGGGAGGATACCAGAGGCCGGCCTGCTGCGCCCCCGCCCCTAGCGCCGAGCTTCCCTTACGGGCACAGGCCAGCCGGCTTCCCTTTCCGGGAGCGCAGGCGGCGGCCGCCGGTGTTCTTTTCTCTTCCCTCCGCAGTGTCGGCTTTTGCAGCTCCTTTGCGGCGAGCATGGCGGCTCGGAGTCGCGGGGCCGCCTTGGGGCTGTGCGCCACAGGTAAAGGCCGCTTGGGCGGTGCGGGAGGGCGCGGGGACCCTCGCCCAGGTGGGATCGGATGCGGGGCTGGAGCAGGGTCTCGGCAGTTGGGGCGAGAGGCCTGAGGGGGTTGCCGCCGAGGTACTCTCCTGATGGTGGTCCGGTGACCGGCAGCCTTACGGTCCTCCCCCAGCGCAGCTTCACAGGAGACCCATGCCTTGCGGTGGTTTCTGTTCTCGGTTCGGCAAGAAGTTTCAGAGGCGCCGACTCCTTCTTCACTAGTGGCCAAACCTTGCTTTGCCTTTAGGTTCTTAATTTTGTTACATCTGAAGAGTTTTTAACTTTCGCGGGGGCTAGAGAGAGGGAGGGTCAAGGACCGATTACGGTCAGGTCTTACGGGCTGTGCGGTGTGAAAATTGATCTGAACGTATGTTGGCCCTTCCCAGCCTCGTGCCATCATCAGGAGTACCCCGGTTCTCACCGTGATATGGCCACTTACAGAGCAGCCTCTTAGTTCCCACTACATTCTGTAGTCAGTATTAGAAGTGTAGCTCAATTTTGTTTCTGTATATCAATGGTGAGAGGGGTAGTCTTTTGAATGGTGTTTGAAATTTATAGAGATAAATTCTGCTAGAGAAAAGGAGATGAAGAAGATGAATTTTCATTTTTACTACAAAAAGATGGAAAAGTAAAAGGGAAAAATAGGATGAAAGTAAAAATATGTAAAAAAAGAACTTCCGTGCCTTAGATTTTTTAGTTTACGTAGAACTTGCTGTCAAAATGTGGTTGCATGAAGATTAAATATTTTTTAAACACATGCTTGTGCCCTGGGATAGATAAATGATGATGTTTTGATAGGTTGTAAAAAAACAAAATATTTTATAGGTGACTAAGTATGTAAGCCAGAAGGTACATCAGCATTTATTCTTTTCTTTTTCAGTTTTTTTACTTGATGTGGCATTCTGTAAAGGATTTGTAGAAGATTTAGATGAATCGTGAGTATATATGTTTTTAAATAGTGTCTTAAACTTTTTCCAACTGAGATGTTACCAAAATATTTGTATGAATCTAATATTTTTAAAAAATTATCTTGTCTTATCGAGCACTTAATCTACACCACATAATTTTCTAATTCCGTATGGAGTTAGAAATTTTTTTTAAGTGTAAGTGATGTAAAATATGATATTAGCTTAAAGCGTACAACATAGTATGAATCTAATCCTTTGATAATAGAGACAGTAATGGCCAGTGTTAATACAACAGTAATTTTGTTCCAGAAATTGCCAGAGTGCTATATATACAAAACAGGATTGGGCGCAAAAAAGTTTTAAGGACAGTTAAAAGATCAAAAAAAAAAAAAGGCACTCTTCTATTTTAACCATTTTACCTTGTATATCTGTTATATATTTTGCCTTTAGTTGCTACTAAGTGGTGCTGGAATTTGGTAACCACATAGTAACACAGCATTAATCACAAGTCATTGTTTATAGCAGGTGAAATTCTGCCTCAATCCAAAATCCTGTGTATGATTTTTCATGCCTGACTCCAGCAATTACTAGGCTTTTGCTGGCAGGCCTCTAGGGGGAAGCTGCCCTCCCCACACCAGATTTGGTACACAGCCAAGGCTTTGCAGTCTCTGGAGGGAGTTGTAGTCATAGACTCAGGCCCCCAGGTCAGCAGTGCTGTCTGTCTATCTGCATACTCAGCCTCTTTGGAGGCCTCAGTGTTAGGGGTAGCCTCCCCTAAGGCATTTCAGAGGTATCTCTGCTGAGACCACCTGCCTTATTGACAGGCTTGGGTGAGGCGCATTTTTCCACTTGGACTCAGTACCTTTCCGCTACTGTCCCTTTCCTGTCTCCCTCCCTCTGTGCATGGGTCCTGAGAGGCAGAAGCCTTGGGTTCAGTGCTCCTGGGCAGTGAAGTGGATTCCTTTGTGCTACATTGCCTGACCCTCGCCTGTTCCAGTTCTGCTCAGAAAAATGGAACACCGAGGAGCTGGCCCCTTATTTATTTATTTTGCCTCTTGGCTTGCATTGTCTCAGTAAGTGAATAAAGCCTTGATTGTTACTTTCAGTTTGGCTTGTTGTCCTAATTACACCTCTACACAAGGAAATGTCTGCTTGTTCTCGGACCCAGTTAGCATCCTTATGAAGTCAGGTTACTTAGTCTGTAATACAACCCAAGGCTTAAGTGACAAATTTCTGGACATGGAGGAAGCAGCCACCATGAAGAGAGCAGAGACTGACGACCACAAAGAGTGACAGTGAGAGGGACCTGGGCACCCTCTCCTGGATGACCTGTGCAAGAGCCTTTCCAGAAAGATCTGAGGGTTAGTGTGGTTATTCAGTAATGGGGTCTCGGGAGGAAATTGATAGGCTCCTTACAAAGGACCTCATGGCCAGGTATCAGTGTGTGAGGGGTCTGATGGGCATTGTCCAAGGGTCAGTGTGATGACAGCCTGTGACTCTTGGAATTATGCCTGCCATCCTGCCTGGAGAAGAGTCACAGAGCTCCCAAATCACCTAGACCTTGACAATGTCTTAAACTGAGGCATCTCTTTCCCCAGTGGGGTTGCCTGGGGAGGTGGGGAAGTACTGCACTTCTCTGGCTCTTTGGATATCAGTGCACAGTGGGTATAATCCCTGCAAACCCTGCTCCCACAATGAGGAGAATACATGTAATGCCGTCTGGTTTTGAGTCTATGATGACCAACACCAGCCCCCTTGCCCAGGCTGGGTTCTGGGTGGGTACTTTTGGGCCCTACTATTCAATGTGCTCATTGGTATAGATGATTAGCTATGTGCACTTCTACTTTGTCCCTAAGCCCCAGTGGAAATTGCTGCACTTGAGGCCTCTTCCTGGAGCATGTGGAAGACCGAACCTACCGGCTACCAGCTCTTAGTGCTATTGTCTCTAAGTGCTCTATGAAACTTTCTCTATTCAGTGGCCCCATGTGGCCTGTGCACAAGGCCTTGGGTACCTGGAGACTCAACATTGATGGTAGGTACCTCAATGCCATAGAGCTGTAGAGCTACTCTTGATGCAGGTATAACCTGACATAAGGAAGGTCTACTAGAGGGAGCTTGGTTTATGACATTTGTGATGTCAGATGCCAGCACCTCTCGTCACTGGGCTGATCAGGATCAAATCCCTTCACTTGGAATGGATTCCAACACATTTTTACTGTCCCGTGATAGCTACATTACCTGCCTGTCTGCTGCTCTCAGTGGGTAGGCCATGACTTGAAAAAACTCCAAGAGGGAGCACTGACCTTCCACTGCGTTGATAATGACCTCCTAGAGCATCTAGACAGTCCCTGCCTACAAGGACCAGACACCATGATGACTCAAGTGGCAACATGGCTAGGATGTTAATACCAACAAGGTACAAGTACCCAGGTACCCAATTGAAATTCTTTGGTGTGAACTGGGAAAGCATATTTCATCTCATTCTTTTAGAGATCACTACCAAACTCTTGTCTCTTTCTGACCCCAAAATAAAAAAGGCCCATGTTTTGAAGGGCTTGTTGGGCTACTGATACTGTCACATAACTCATTCAGAGATCTGGCACCCATCTACCAGGTACTTGCAAAGCCACAGGGGCCAACCCAACAGGATACTCTTGAGGCGCTTAAGCAGGCCACCAGGTTTCCCTTCCCCTGGGCCTCACTGGTCCACATCTGCCATTTGAGTTGCACATCTTGGCACCCTTTCAGTTCACTGATTTGAGTTTATGGCAGAAGAACAACACCACAGAGCAGCATAGACCTGATAGGTTCCCCAGGTTGGCTGAAAAATACCTACCTTTTAAGAGGTAGTCAGTGGCCTGTTGGATGTTGGTGGACTGAAGAGCAACAGCTCAGGAATCTAGTGAACTAGTGATAGCTCATCCAGGAGCCCAGCTGGAGTCTCACAGCTCAGTGAAAAGGTCTCAGGGGTGTCACTCCACCTCCCAGGGACAATACCCAAGAAGCCACTACCTCCTCTGGCCCCAGGGAGACTCAGATGGAGAGACCTCCCATACCACCTCTGAGCCTGGTTCATGGGTGGCTCCTCCTGGTTAATTTATACTGGGATGGAATTGGGTGTAGCTGCTGTCCAACCTGAGCAAGTCCTGTCCTTCTCAAGCACGATAAAGGACCTTTTGCACAATGGGAAGCTTCATGCAGTGGGGAAGACTATGATTATCTGCCCTGCTGTTCCCTCACCTTCCTGCTCCTTGTTTCAGTACCAGCAAATGAGCCCTGCCCTGTTTTCACCAGCTTTATAGGCAGTGGCTAATTGCTTGGCCGTTGGTTGTGTGGCATATAAAACAGACCCCCTGTGAGGATAAGACATTTGGGTAAAGATTGGTTTTGCCCCTAATAGGTCTTTTGTTCCCTCCATGGATGCTCACTAGAAAGGCCCCTTTGCTGACAAAGGGAAATAACCAATGAGTGTTCCATGCTTGTCAGCTAAATGAGAATTGTTCTTCATCCCAGAGCAAGCAGATGTGTAACTCATTGCCTCCTGGAGCCATGAGAGGATGGCCTGTGGAAATTCACACACCATCCTAGGTTGGGCTGGCATGCACGGATTGCCACTGTTGCAAGAAGACTGAGCCAGAATGGAAAAGCTGTCAGACCTTGGTCAAGGCTAAAAATAATTTACTCAGGATCAGATTATTTCCTGTTGGTGGGCCAGGGCATTCTCAGAACACATTAGGCACCTCAGCCCATCCATAGTGTCCCCCTGGATCCCAACTGCAGTTGACACTTTCTCTAGGTTTTGCCTAGCCATCCCTGTATATTACACTGACTCAGGCCACACTGTCAGGCCTTCTAAGACCACCTTTGTTTCCTCTTAGGTTCCCTGAGAACACTGCATCTGAAAACAGCCCTGGATTTGGGGCCCAAGCTATATATACATCAGTGAGCCCAGTGATGAGGCATACAACAGACTTTCCATATCACCCCAATCCCCAGGACAATTAAAGGACAAGTTTAATCAATTGATGGGAAGGGGTGAGATTACCACAGCCTGGATTACACATTTGAGGCAAGCAGTAGGGGGCTCAGCCATTCCCCAGTCAGGTACTTCTTAGCCCTGCATGTTTAAACAAGTTATCTGCCCCCTTTAATTGCATACTCTTGCAATTATTGACACTTCCCTCTCCATGTGGGACCTTGTAAGAGACTTCTGTACCCTTCAACTCCTTCCCAAGGTCTAAAGAAGAGTCCCGGGAGAGGAGGATGACTATTAAACATCCAGGAATGGGAGACAGCGACCTCCTCCCTTCACTGTTGGGGGCAGAGCATGAGTTTTTGCCTACAAGGACCTCAAGAATAATGACAATCAGAGGACTTTGATTCAACAGTTTCCCTACAGTAGCCATGATGCTTTCCTGGTGAGCCCCATGGGATGAGTATTAAGTAGAACTTACACTATAAACCAAAAGTAGAGAAGAGGCAAAATATCTGTTTCACCAACCTAGGGTACTGTCTTTGTCCCTGGTACACAGCAGATTGTGTTGTAGTTGGATAGTTGTGAGCACCTTGGACCTCAGAGCTCAGGTATGGGGTGTATGTTCTTTGTTTTACCTGTAGGGTGAAGAATCTTAGTAAAGTATCCCCATAGGGAACTTTTGTCATTCATCCAATATAAACTAAATACAGGTCACTATGAAAGGCACTAGGAGATGAAACAAATATACTTTTCCTTGATTAGCAAATCTATGGATAACATGTAAACTACAATGTATGAAAATTGGTGAGAATCATAAAGAGGATTAAGATCATACAGAGAGATTGTTTCTAGCTTTGAGGAATTTAGGAAGGCATTATGAGTTAGTAGTGTTTTTGGCTTAGATAGGATTTGAACATGAAAGTATATAGGAAGTAAAACTCTATAAGTTTAGCTATGATTACCATAGTCTGGAAATTATAGGGTGCTATATTTGGGGAGATAAGTTGGAGCCAGATCTTTGTAGGTTGTAGGAAGGGACCTAGAAAATGTTAAATAATTTAAGTAATGTGATCAGAACTGTGTTTTAGGAAAATTCTTTGATTGTATTGAGTCATGGTCCCCTGGAGCACCCCCAAGTTCAGTGATTGACTAGGCGTGCTCGCACGACTCAGCCTACAGGCAAGTCAGAGCTGTGATTTGTTACAGTGGAAGGACGCAAAGCAAAGTCAACAAAGGGAAAAGGGCATGTGGGGCGGATTCCAGAGGAACCAGGAACAGATTTCCAAGGGTCCTTTTCCTGTAGAGTCACATAGGATATTCTTAATTCCTCCATCAGGAGTTGCAACCTCATGTGTGAAATGTTGCCTACCAAAGAAGCTCATTGGTGACTCACTAGTGACTCAGCCCAAGAATTTTTACTGGGGATTGGCCATATCGGCACCTCTCTGCCCAGCTGTTACCAAAATTTCAGACTCCCTGAAGCTTAGTAGCTGTTCATCACAAGACCACATTGTTTGCAAAATGTGGGACCAACCAGCCACCATTAACAGGAAATGGTGGGAACTCCTGAAATTCAAATTCCCAGATGCCACCCAAGAGCTAGTCTTGCCACCCAGGAGCCACCTTTCTAAGGATAGCCCCTCAGGCCTGCTCCAGTCACTGCAGTGAATGGGTGTACATGGAATAGAGGGTTGCAGGCTAAGGCTGAAAAAGTCTCTTTCTACCAAGTCCCACTTAAAATTTTTTTTTTTGATTCTTTACTCCTAATTTATCATTTCTCTACTTGTATGAAGATAATTAATGGATGAGATTTAGAGGTCACTGAGTAAAACTTTTAAATAAAAAATTATTGAAGGAATTTCTTCTTTGTGCCTGTATTTATCAATTTATTATGTTCACCTGTAAAACTTAACAAAGATTTGTTTTCTTGTTTTTGTTTTTTAGGTTTAAAGACAATCGAAAAGATGATATTTGGCTTGTAGATGTGAGTATGTAAATTTTTTTTACTAATTAACCACCCCTACCACTTTAAGTATTATTTTCTATTCTCTTTTACCTAAATTTAGTAATAGTACTAATGTGTATTACCCACTCTGTTTTCTTGGGCAGTTCTGTTTGGGTATTTATATTAAAGTGAACCTCAGAGCCTTAGGATTCCTGACAAGGGAAGTTGTTTTTGTTGAAATTCTAATGAGGTCCACTGTGGATTATATCCAAGAGAGATTATGGTCTGATTTTATTATAGAATTCACTCTCATCTCTTCATATTATTCAGGAGATTGTATTAATACACCTGGCAGTCAAAATCATATTCTCATCTTTGTGAACAAAATCAAATTTTCATCTTCTTTTCCTCACTTTGACGTTTTGAATGTGTTTAACCCTTGTGATGTTTGGAATTCATTTTAACATGCTTCAGTGAAAAAGCAGAGTGGCAGGAGAAAAGATGGAATGAGAATGGCAGAGCTGACATCTACTGAAGCTGGGCAATGAGGCATGAAGATTCCTCATTTAGTTCTCTCTCCTTTTGTATATCTTTGAACATTTCCATAGTGTAATGTTAATAAAAGAGATGTCTTATTTCACAAAAATACAACAAGCAGTTTTTTACACTATTTAACTAGAGGAACCTAAGTACCACCCCAGCCATCCTGTGATTCTTAAGGAGAAAGAACTGTGGTTTTAGTTTTATCAGCCTGATTTGTCACTGTGCCAAACCAGTCATCCAGATAACCCCATGTGTCTTAACAGTGGTTATGCTTAAAACAGCAAAGGTACCTACTGTGTTGGAGTTTTTGTAGTAGAAATAGATCGATGTTTATCATTAATACTTAAGGGATGTGCATATGATGTATGAAGTATATTGGTGGCTTCATTTTATACATAACGTGGACATAGTTGGGAGCAAAGATGTTTGTATTGTAAGTCATCTGTTTTAAATAGATACCAGTAGTCATTTAAAATTAACCTAATATTAGTATCAGTGTTCAGGTATATCCTAGGAGTTGACCTGTCTAGATTGTGTGTGTTTGTTCATTTATTTTGTAAGCACTTAAAAAGTTATATTTAGAATTTTGTCTAAAACAGATTGCTATCCAATCACTTAGTCAAAAAGATTCTTTTAAAATTAAGATTGATATCCACAGTAGCACAACATCTTAGTAGTTTTGTTTCTCTTTTTTTTAAACAAGTTTTATGCACCATGGTGTGGCCATTGTAAAAAACTGGAACCTATTTGGAATGAAGTTGGTCTTGAGATGAAAAGTATTGGTTCTCCAGTTAAAGTTGGAAAGATGGATGCTACTTCCTATTCTAGTAAGCTTTTATTTAGTTTATTATTCTATTGTTTTCTTAATGATAATGTTTTAATTACATGAAGCAGTATTCAAGGTAAGAGGAAGACTTTTTTTTTTGCTTATGTAAAATTAAAGTTATTTTAGAGATTTCAGACTATATATTTTATGAGTTAGATGAATTAACCATTGAATGTATATATTGTAATCTTATACCTAACATAGCTGTATAAGACGCTGTTCCTCTGTTGAGCCCACTTGAGAGAATCTTTTTGGTTTGTTTGTTTTTTTAGGGCCACACCCATAGCATATGGAAGTTTCCAGGCTAGGGATAGAATTGGAGCTACAGCCACAGCAATGCCAGATCTGAGCTGTGTATGCAACCTACACCACAGCTCATGGCAACGCCGGATCTTTAACCCACTGATCAGGGCCAGGGATCAAACCTACGTCCTCATGGATACTAGTCGGGTTTGTTACCACTGAGCCACAAGGGGAACTCCTTCAGAGAATCATTTGCCTAAGACAACTACAGAAACTTAAATATTGGACTCTTGGTGTAGCTCTTTGGGTTAAGAATGAGAGTTTGCTGTCTGAGCAGCCTCAGTGGCCTGGTAGGGGAGTAGATGGGTATGTGAAGGCTGAGCTGAGTTAGGATAAATACAAGTAAGGATCAGGAAAGTATTCATATTAGAGAGCATATTAAAGAAAAATCATAGAGCTGAGAATAACCTTAGTAGGTCTCTACCCTAGCCCTGGATGTGGCCTGGTCCCCATACCTGCTTTACAAATAGAGCTCTATTGGAACAGTTGCTCTCCTTTGTTTACCATTGTCTATGAGTGTTTAAGGTCCCAGAGGCAGAATCGAGTAGTTGTAACAGAGACTGTAGACCCCATGAAGCCTAAAATATTGATTATCAGACCCTGGACCAATCTTAAAGGATATGGAAAAAGGCAAAACTAAGTTGACAGAAGTATGAAGTATCGTACAGATTTGGAAAGAGTATAGCTTCAGGAAGTAGATCACATCCTGGCTCTACCGTCTCCTTTTGCCCTGTAACATGAGGAAAGTTTCTTAACGTCTCTAGACTTTGATTTCCACACTGGCAAATATTTAATTGTAGTGCATCTTTCATTGGTTGGTTGGAGATTAGAATGATGTAGCACATGTGAAGCCCCTTGTAGTGTCCAATACATGTAGGTTCCCTTTTCCTTTAATTAATGAAGAAAGTAGAATTATGAAATGTGCATTTCATTTTAGGAAATCAGCATTGTACTCTGGATACAGCTTTGGAAATAGGTAGACTTGTGTTGTAATCCCAACTCTGTCTTATCTACTTTTGTAGCTTTGAGAAGGTGCTTAACTTCTCCTAATTTCAGTTTCCTTGTCTGTAAATGAGAGTGGTAATTCTCAAAGTTGTAAGATTTATTTCTTATTCCAAACCCATAGCACAGTGGCTAGCACATATAAAGTGCTAAGGGATAGTACCAGATTTTAAGAGCCTCTCAAGTGGGACAAAGTGTTTTGGATTTATCAGTTGTCAATTGAGAGTTAATTCACAATTTTGAGAAGGCAGATAATTTAATAAAAATATTTTTTGGCAGAAACATATAGGATGGAATGAAGAGTTAGAGACAGAAAGGTCATCTAGGCTGACTTTTGTATGCATCTTGATTTAGGACGCTGGGGGGCCAGACTTGGGTGGTTGGTCGGGAAGTCAAGGGGAAACAGTAATTCTTACAGACATTTCTAAGGGTTGAATAACAGATGTGGTAGGTTAAATAACAGATGTCCCCCATGGGGACGCAGGTTGGATTCCTGGCCTTGCTTAGTGGGTTAAGGATCCTGCATTGCCATGAGCTGTGGTATAGGTTGCAGATGCTGCTCTGATATGGTGTTGCTGTGGCTGTGGTGTAGGCTGGCAGCTATAGCTCCGATTCGACCCCTAGCCTGGGAACCTCCATATGCTGCGAATGCAGGCCTAAAAAGACCAAAAAAAAAAAAAAATTGCAAATAACAGTATACGATTCTTAGCATAGTTCACACTGAACTCCATTACCACTGGTTAAATGGAAAAGAGTAATTTAATTTTGTTTGTGTTTTCATGTTAGCAGTTGTTTTGAATTTGTGGTATTTTGCTTTATTAATAATGTTTGGTAATATAAGGAACTAAAGTGCAGGTGAGATGTTGGAACTGGAGTTATTGAGTCACAGAAGTGAATTGCTGTGACTTTAAAGAGAGAGAGAAACTAATATGCTTGAGTTGATATTTCTTGAAATAAGCTTTTTACAAGGTTTAAGAAATTATTCCTTTTAGCTGTTGCTCCTGAGAGTAAGTTCTTGTATCTAGCCATATATTTTGATTAGACATGCATATACATATATTCATCAAGTATTCATTTCACTCAGATGATAGCTAATAAGGATAAGTAAATTGTCTGGTGTTTAGAGTTTGATGTCAGTGATGGATGCATAGTTCCTTTATTAAAGAATCAAGAAGATGTTTTATGTGCTATAGAAAAAAAGTTAATCTTCAAAAACTCATCTAAATATTACAAATAGATTTTGGCATATAATTCTTAAAATTTTCTTGAATATTTCAAGGCAGCTCAAATATAGACAATTTAGTAAAACTTGGAATTAAACAGATGAAGAAATTGAATTTTTTTTCAGGCTCTCTGTTGGCCATGTTTTAAATCTAACTGTAGAGCCCTGAAGGATTTGCTCTTTTGTATATGTCTCTTCCATCCGTATAGTTTACTTTTCAGATAGAGCATCAGTGTTTCCTGGCATTTAGGCTGCAGGCTACATGCATCAGGTCACCTGGAGTGCTCAATATAAATTCATATTGCAAAGGCCCACACCAACCCTACCAAATGAAAATCTCTGAGATTGGTCATTAGAATTTGTATTTTTAACATGGACTTTAGGTGATTCTGCTGCACACTCAAGTTAGAGAATCACAAAGTAAAGTATTATTTTGATGGATAGCTATTTATAGGATTTCAGTTTGGAGTGGGTTAGGATTATTCAGTGATTAAGTGTAGAAAACCTCTCAGGCTATTTGAGGGTAGATTATTTCTCAGTCATGTAGCTGCAGTGCCTGAAAGTAAATGCCGTCACACCCAGTCCAACAAATCTCTGTGTATAGAATTTTCTGAAGTAGAGAGAGTTGAACTGTCATGATTTATCCTGCCCTGTGTTTGGAATTGTATCAAAAGTTTCTTGATGTATGGTTTTAACTAATGATATTGTAATTAAATAACATTAAAAAGTTATATAATTTCCAGTGTAAATTTAGACATTATTTTAGACTTTCTTTTTGTACATATTCCTTCAAAAATAAACACAAAAACTGTTTCTCAAAATTTCAGGAGTTAAAAATGTTATGGTGTTAACCTGTAATTATGCACTAATTTCTATTACAAAACCATTGAAATTCTACTTATTGCTCAACCTAAGTTTGACATTTTATAGTAAAGATTATCTGTTGTCTGTCTTTGTCAGTACCATTCTTATTCTGATTCCTTGATCCCAGATATCTTTGCAAATCAGCCTTAACTCTTCGAGATTATAGTCAATGACTATATTTCAGAGTTATTCAAACTTGGCACTGTTCACATTTTGGGCCAGTTACTTATTCGTTGGGGGGGGGGGGCGGTGTGTGTGTTAAGGAAGTGATTCCTGTGCATTGAGGATGGTTAGAGTGCCATTGGCCTTCACCCCTTAGATCCCGGCAGCACTCCTCTCTCTCCACCTGCCAAGTTGTGGCAGCAGGAAATGTCTCCAGACATTGCTAGTGTCTCTTGGAGGGCAGAGTCTCCCCCAGTTGGGAACTTCTTTTATTTTTTTATTCTCTTCTAATGTTAAATGCATAGTGACTCCCAGTAAATACTAAGAAAAAAGAGTAATTTTGAGCAGAAAAGGGTTTCAGATTGATTCCACTCCTCATTTCTTTCTTTTCATTGTGTAGATGAAGTAACAGAAAGTAATTAGCAGTGAAATGACTGAGTAATTTCAAATACCAAAGTTGGAGGCAGAATTAGGCCCAGATCCAAGATCACCATGATTCAAATTTAGGCCTGTCTTGACCATCAAGATACTGTCATTTCAAGGAGAAAACATGAAATGGGGTTTTATGCTTAACCTCATTTTCTGAACATTTACAGTTACAAAATTTCAAGGGAAGTTAATCATGTTACAGTTGGATTCTTCAGCTTGTAAAGGAACTGATCTCAGGTTTTGCTACAAACCATTCTTCTCTGATATGAAAAAACAAAGAACAAAAAATTTATCCTGAGACTTGAGTTTCAGTATGGGCCCTGCTACCTAATCACTGCTTGCTTTCTAACAAGTTACCAAGTGTTCCAAAGTTTTACTTTGAAAGATAATGTTAGCACCCTTCATCCACCCTCACAAAATTGTTTTGAGGTGTAGTTGAGGGTATATTAAAGCCAGTTATAAGATACTCTACACATGCAAGTTCTTATTAATATTAATCAAAAGATAATTAGTTAACAGTGAAGTCATGATCAAGAATAGGAGAAAATGGACCCAGCATTTGAGGGTCTCTATGTGCCAGACTCTCTGTAAGATGCTTTTCCACATTTACTGACTTAAATGTCACCCAGGAGTTCCCGTCGTGGCACAGCAGAAACGAATCCGACTAGGAACCATGAGGTTGCGGGTTCGATTCCTGACCTTGCTTAGTGGGTTAAGGATCCGGCATGCCGTGAGCTGTGGTGTAGGTTGCAGACATGGCTCGGATCTGGCGTTGCTGTGGCTGTGGCATAGGCCAGCAGCTATAGCTCCAATAAGACCCCAGCCTAGGAATCTCCATATGCCGCGGGTGTGGCCCTTAAAAGACGAAAAGACAAAAAAAAATAAAAATAAAAAGTAAATGTCACCCATAGCCCCACAAGATGAGTGGTATCCTCAGAAGGGGAAACAATCCAGAATTAAGGAGCTTATGTAGAACGAATGATAAATGGAGAAGTTGGAATCCTGACTTGGGTCATTATATGTTTGTAACTCCTTCTTTGTGTGCTTTTTAATTATATAATCATTTACATCTAGAAAAACCTACCTTTGGAGTTTTAGCAGTCATTGTCAATTGAAATTCTATCAAAAATGAAAGTTAATACTCAAGGAACCAAGGGGCTAAAGGGTGGTTAGTATCATCTCTATCTTATAGATAAGGAAACTGAGATCAAGGAAATTAAGTGATGGAGTGAAGTGTGGAGGAAAGGTTTTCTCTCTGAGCCTATTATAAGAACTATAACATCAGCTGTAAAATACCACTGTATTTTTTCACTGATTGCACATTTCATCTTCTTTATTTGATTTGTTTATAAATAAATTTGCACTAAATTATGTAAGAAATTGCTAGTAGGCTATAACCTTTCCTTTGGTCAACAGATTAGTCTTTATGTTTTGGCAGTTTTTAATGAGCTTTATTTGAAGGTACTAAGGGCTTATATTTACCTGCCTTCTTAATTTGGGATGGAGAGCATTAAAAATGTACTTTATCCATATCTACGTTTTTTTCTTGGAAGAGGGCAGTCTTAGTAATGGCAGTCTTCAATTAGAGTATACTTGACACAAAAATATTTGCAAATGATATGAGCACTAAAGGATTAATACCAGAATATACAAACAGTTCATATAACTCAATACCAAAAAAAAAAAAGTCAAAAAATGGGCAGAAGATGTGAATAGACATTTTTTCCAAATAAGACACACAGATGGCTAACAGGCACACATGAAAAGATGCTTAACATCCCTAATTATTAGAAACACCACAATGGGATATCACCTCATACCCAACAGAAGAACTGCTCTCCAAAAGCCTGCAAATATGGAGTTCCTTCATGGCTCAGTGGTTAATGAACCCAGCTAGCATTCATGAGGACGTGGGATCGAATCCTGGCTGTGCTCAGGGTTTAGGATCCAGTGTTGCCATGAGCTATGGTGTAAGTTGCAGACGCGGCTCGGATCCAGCACTGCTGTGGATGTGTTATAGGCCGACAG
This sequence comes from Phacochoerus africanus, assembly GCF_016906955.1. Lineage (NCBI taxonomy): Eukaryota > Metazoa > Chordata > Mammalia > Artiodactyla > Suidae > Phacochoerus > Phacochoerus africanus. The sequence goes on from NC_062545.1 coordinate 156,304,925, forward strand.
CTACAGCTTTGATTCAACCCCTAGCCAAGTAACCTCCATATGCTGTGGGTGTGGGCCTAAAAAAGACAAAAAAAAAAAAGGCCTACAAATAAACACTGGTGAGGACAGAGAGAAAAGGGAGCCCTAGTACAGTGTTGGTGGGAATGCAAATTAGTATAGCTACTATGAAAACAATGTGGAGAGTTTTTAAAAAACTAAAAATAGAGCTACTGTATGATCCAGAAATCCCACTCCTGGGTATATATCTGGAAAGAATGAAAATAATTTGAAAAGATAAATGCACCCTAATGTTCACAGTAGCACTATTTATGGTAGTAGCCAAGACATAGAAACAGCCCACGTGCCCATCAACAGACTTGCGAAGATGTGGAGTATTACTCAGCCATAAAAAAGAATGAAATTCTGCCATTTGCAACAACATGGATGGACCTAGAAAGTATTATGTTTAGGGAAATAAGTTACATAGAGAAAGAGAAATATACGTTATTACTTATTTGTGGAATCTGGGAAAAAAAAAAAAAACGAATGACTGTATATGACAAAACTGAAATGGATTTACAGATATAGAAGACTAGTGGATTTGAGTGGGAAGAGGGAAGCAAGGAGGGGCCAGATAGGGATGTGGAACTAAGAGATACAAACTAGTATGTATAAAATAAATAAGCAACACTGATATATTGTACAATACAGCACAGGGAAATATAGCCATATTTTATAACTTTAAATGTCCTAGCTGCCTTTAATTTGTATATAGTCTATAAAAATATTGAATCATGCTAATTCACCTAAAACTAACATAATATTGTAAATCAGCTATATACCAATAAAATATATATGTTTATGTGTGTGTGTTTACTGAGTTCCTATTTTTGTTACCTATGTTTTTGTTGCTTCTAATAAAAGCCAGTATTGATCACTGTCCAGAACCTTCTGGTCACCTCTTTCTGTATGTTTAAAGAAGAAGCTCCTAGGGTTGAGAAAAGAATAAAGAGAGATTTTGGGTATTACTTGCCACAAGTTTACTTTATTCTTGTATATTGTGGGGAGTGATGAGAAACCAGAATTAATACTGAAGTGATTCATAAATCAGAACCCACTTAGAAAAATAGTTTTCTTATACTCATTTGTGATAATATTCTAGAAAGGAAAGAAAATTAACAAAGGGAAAGATCATGTGAGTAAATATAGTATACTTTGTATATACTAGTATAGTTGTATGAATATACTGTATTTGGTCTACTGAGAATATTTTGTCTTCTTTCCTGTCCTAGCTGCCTTTAATTTGTAAAGCAGTATAGTATTAATTTTCTATAATGGTGACTATACCTCTGTTGTTTGCTTGTTTTCATTATTGTTTCTTCTTTCCCTCAAAAAGATGCCATTGTAGTGTCATTTTAATTAATGTGAGGATTTCAGAATAACCTTTGAATAAGTGGAATTACCCTAGGTTATTACAAAAGCAGAAACTTTTTAAGTGCATAAAATTGCTTTTAGATCATATATTGACTGCAGAAATTACAATTCATATTTTTAACATTAAAATACAAAGCAGTTCTTTTAAGATGCAAAGAACAATAAAGGAAGAAATGGGCCTTTTTTTTAAAGAAATATTCATCCTGAAAATGAAGTCAGATGAGAAGGGAGACTTTTTATATATGTGTGAGTGTATATAAATTTATATGTACATATAAAACAATATATTTTAAAACAAATATTTAAGAGATTAAAAGCGTATTCTTTTGACATTTATTTTTTATTTTGTCATAGTATTTTTTAGGCTATAGGTTGGATTATTAAGTATTTTGAATGAGAATGTCATGTTTTTTTCCTTTTTGTATTTGTTTACATTCTTTTTTAAGAGTTAGAAACAGTATATCTATATGGGTTTATATAAGTATATCTATATTTTTTAAGTAAAAGGCTCATTTATTACCTAGTTTCTCATTTAAAAAAAATTTAGAATTGTTTATTCTTTTTCTTATTAAGGCATTGCTTCAGAGTTTGGAGTTCGAGGTTATCCAACAATTAAGCTGTAAGTTGAGTGTTGTATGTTTATATGTGTATTTTTATTAGTTCACTCTTCTTACGTTTTATTACATTAATTTTAGTCACTTCCTTGGAGGATTGAAGACTTGGGCTCAGCAGTTCTTTCTAGGTGCAGTTTGTGATCACAGGAGAGGGACTGCATCTTTGTGCTTTTCTTTATTACCTAAGTAAATGAGTTGTTTACAGCTGATTCACCAAGCGTGTTTTGGGTTTACTGTGACAGGTGCTGAGCAGGGCATGGTGTACAGTTGTTAATTAGGAAAGGTCTTTTACCCCTGAGGAGCTCCAGAGTGTATTCTGTTTAACTTGTGAATCCTGTCTCCTAATAAATTTTACTTTTCTGTAGTTTAAATAGATGTGTCATTAGAGATGAAAGGAACAAAGAATCTCATCTGTAGATGTTAATCCAGTATGATACAGAGTGTATACATTAGAAGAGATGGTGTGATAGTCCTGGAGAATATAATCATGTTTTTATTGAATTTTCTCATGAGTTTAATCCTGACCTCATCCTTACTTTGACAATGTGGAGAGTTGAGAAATTATTTTGAAGCTATTTTTTATAATAAAGTTATTTTAGTATTTTAAAATCTCAAATTGTAAATTTTGGAATAATCTTAATTTTATTTCTTGGGTTTTTTATTGACCTCCCTCCTTCCCTTACTATTTAAAAATGTTTACTAAGCTTCTTTTACTTTCTTGTGTTAGTAAATTATTTTTTCTATTCTTTCTGTTTAATTATAGGTGTTCTATTGTGCTTTCCCAATTTTTTAAAAATTTCAGTTATTTGGACACATAATTCATTGGCAGGCTTTTGGAAAATTAATTTTCTAGAAGAGGTATTCTTATGCATTATTTTAGTCTGTAATCTTGGAGCATCTTTCACATTACTCTGATGTTGTATTGCCTCAAATTGGTTTTACCTTTACCAAAATACCTTTAGTTCTGTGTGCTTTCACTCACCTTTTAATAAAGATAGGATTATAATGTTTTGACAAGTTCTTGACTATGAATGTGTGTATTACTCATGTTTTAGAGGGCATAGACACAGTGCACCTATCAGAGTGAAGTATTTTCATGTAATTTGAATAAAATACAACCTTTTTCTTTATATTTTGAGTTGTTGGTTGCCTGAAGGCAGTTATCTGCTGTTTTTTACATGATTATACTACTTCCGAAACTCCACTGCATTTACTTATTTATATACTGTAATTTGTGTAACAGTAGTAATTAACATTAGATATGAAAACAGTTGAAATAATCTTAACTTCTACCCTTTTTTTTTCTTTTTAAGATTAAAGGGGGACTTGGCATATAATTATAGAGGACCACGAACTAAAGATGATATAATCGAGTTTGCTCACAGAGTATCTGGGTAAGTTTGTTATGAAGGGCCTTTGCTATATGATATTTTAAAAAGAAATGTATTTTAAAATGATGTGTATTTTAATAGACCATATTAAACATACATATTTTTATGTATTTAACTTAAATAAAATTTGTCTATTTATTTATAAGGAAAGTTAGGGTTGTATAACATGTGCAAAGAGATCCTCTAGAGAAATAAAAAGGTCTATGATCTGTGTTATGTATGTGTTAACCTCACATTTAAATTCATTTTGTGTATAGAAGAATTTTTTCCCAATGGATTTTTAACACATTTTCAAAACTTGATTACATCTAACAACTTTGTGAATCTTAATTTTTATTTCATTATCATTTTGCTTTTGTATTGCCTGGTTTATGATTTATTTTTATTTAACCTTTGAATTTTAAGAGAAACCCCACAATATTAAGTTCCGAATATTCTTGGGCTTTAATCCCTGGCCTGTGATAGCAGAATGTGCTCTTCAAATGTAGTTGAGATACTTCATCTTTCACATGCTCCTTCATGCCAACTGTGAGGTATTGCACATTTTGCTTAGAATGTAGCATAACTAGAACCCAGAAATCTTTTTTAGTTATAGATCTCTGAAGTTTCACTGTTAAAAAAACAGAAATTCTTTTGTGTTTCCTTTTGGTTTGAATGTGATGGTTTTTGTTTTTTAAATTACGTCTTTGGCTCAGTGGTTAACGAATCCGACTAGGAACCATGAGATTGCGGGTTTGATCCCCGGCCTCGCTCCTTGGGTTAAGGATCCGGTGTTGCTGTGAGCTGTGGTGTAGGTCACAGACGAGGCTCGGATCCTGCATTGCTGTGGCTGTGGTGTAGGCTGGCAGCTACAGCTCCAATTAGACCCCTAGCTTGGGAACCTCCACATGCCGAGGGAGCGACCCTAGAAAAAGGCAAAAAGACAAAAAATAAATATATAAATAAAATTTAAAAATTAAAAAAAATAAAAAAATAAATTACATCTTGGTGGTTTGTGATAAAGTTGGTGCTTGAAATTACTTAATGTGATTGTGTATAACTTTTTGAAGAGAACATTTATCAAGATAGTTAACCTACTTTGACTTTAAAAGTATAGGCACTTAGGAGTTTGACAGGATATATTATATTGATAGCTTTAAATTGCTTTACAGCAAATCAAAATATTGGGATGGATTTGTTGGATGGTATGGTGCTATCTAGCTTAAATTGTTTGAGAAAAGTCATAGAATTAGGAATGAATTTTGTATATTAATGTGTGCAAAACTTTGATAAAATATAGTTTTCACTGTTTTTTCTCATTGATTACGTATTTCATTTTCTTTATTTGCTTTTTGCATAAATAAATGTTAAGATATTTTTATATTATATGAGGGGGTCGCTAGTAGGATTACTTTATTCCTCAGTGGTTTAAGTTATTAGTCTTTATGTTTTGGCAGTTTTTAATGAGTTTTAGTTTAAGCTTAAGATGGCCTTCTGATGTAACTAGGAGCGACTCTATTGCAAAGGAAATTTCAAGAGTCTGTTCTGGAGTTGCGTCATTTACCAGTTAATTACAAAAAGTATTAAAATAGAGGTTAGAATAGAGTGATGCAATGCATTTAAAGAATTGTGCATTTTGAAAGTATGTTTGCCTTTGCAAAATACATTTTGTTCTTTTTGCAAATGTGGTGGAGTAAAAATCTGGTAATATAGGCCACATTTAAGAGAAGACTGCCTCTTAGCTTTTAATGATACTCTGTAAGCAATATATTTTATAATAACTTTTGATTTATTTCTTAGTGTATTAGGCTTGAAATATGATTGTATAATAAAACTTTTCATAGTTTTGTTTTCTTTTTATGAGATTATTTTTTGGGGAGGGCTGCACCTGTGGCATAGGGAAATTCCTCGGGCAAGAAGCCAAATCAGCGCTGCAGCTGCCAGCCTCCACCATAGCCACAGCAACACAGGATACAACATCTGAGCCACATTTGCAACCTACACCACAGCTTGCAGTAATGCCAGATTCTTAACCCACTTGACAAGGACAGGGATCGAAGCTGCATCCTCACAGACGCTATGTCAGGTCCTTAACCCACTGAGCCACAATGGGAACGCCTATGAGATTCTTATATGCTACTGTGACTATCACTTTCCATTTTATTTTTTCCTGAAAAGAGTAATAAACTTACCAAATATTTTAATTTTAACCTTTAATAGGGTATTTTAAAACTATATAGCATTTAAATGGACAGAGGAAAACATAAATATTCTAATACAATATTATAAACTCCCAGGATAGTATTTTGCAGTATATTGTGTGAATGATCTTTGGAAGGGGAAAAACATAATTCTCATGTGGATTGTTTTGTTTATAGCTGAGGAGTCTAAATGGATTATAGTTCCCATCTTTGCCTATGAAAACATTAAGATGATATTCTCTAAAGGAATTTTTTAAGGCTTATTTATTTAGTTAGTTAGTTTTTGCTTTTTAGGGCCACACCTGTGGCATATGGAAGTTCTCAGGCTAGGGTTTGAATGGGAGCTACAGCTGCCAGCCTACAGGACAACCACAGCAACATGAGAACTGAACTGCGTCTGCAGCCTGCATGACGGCGCACAGCAACGCCAGATCCCCGACCCACTCATTGGGGCCAGAGATCAAACCTGCATGCCTCATGGATACTAGTTGGATTTGTTTCCACTGTGCCACAATGGGAACACCAAGGCTTATTTTTTTAACTGGTATATTAAATCATAGGTACTATATTTTTGTTATATGGGTATAATTGTGTACATGGAGTATAGTTTATTATATTTATGTGGATTGATTTACATAAAATGCAGTCAGTACAGTATTAAAAGTACAAAGAGTATTTGTAACTCTAGATATGGTAGCCTGGCATATAATAGGAGTAAATTATGTACTATCTTTAGTTCAAGTGCAAGTTTTTTTGTTTTCTTTTCAAACAGAGCTCTAATTCGACCACTTCCAAGTCAGCAAATGTTTGAACATGTGCAAAAGAGGCATCGTGTATTTTTTGTCTATATAGGTGGAGAGTCACCTTTGAAGGTATCAGATGATTTTATTTGTTTAACTCACAAACACAGATGTATTATATTTTAATTTTCCATATATAACCAAGACTTCACCAAAACTCGGGACTTAAGTCACTCTTATTAGAAATACTTTAGTTCAATCTAAGTATTTTTATAATGAAAATACTTTGTCATATAGCTTCTGTAGTGTTTGCCTTCATGAAGCAGAATTGAGTTAAAAGTGGGTAGATGTTGCCTGCTTTACTATTTCTTCTATTATTGACCTAGTTATTTAAATTTTGGATTGCTCTTCAGCATTTTGAGTCTTTGAGACTGCAAAATGCACTTTGAGTGTAAACTTCTTAAAGGCAAAAGTCCAGTCTTAAGATTATTGAATATGTATGTATGTGTTTGCATGTGTGGATGCAAACATATCTCTCTTCCTAGAATTATAATCAAAGTAAATTAAATAAATATGAATTGAACTTGTTTAATGAACTTTATCTGAAGGTGTATAAAAACAGCTACAATAGTCTTTTGCCTTAGAAGCAGTTTATTTCACTTCCTTATATTTTATCATTTCGCATGAAAGGACTTAAGGTAGCACATTGAGATTATACTACTTATCAATAGTACTGCTTGCTCTGAGTGTATAATGAGGAATGAATTTTGATCTTAATTAGTATTTAAAGTCACCTTTTTTCTGTTTGTATCTTCACAGGAGAAATACATTGATGCTGCTTCAGAATTAATTGTATATACATACTTTTTTTCTGCCTCAGAAGAAGTCATTCCTGAGGTAATATTTAAAATTGCATTTTAAATACTGTATTAATTAATATACAAATATATTTAGCTAAAGGACTTTAGTATTAACACACTCACATAATCATTCTGTGTGGCTTACCCAAATCATGTCTCTTCTGCTTTGATAATGAATTCTCTGTTGTAATTTTACTATTTTGAAATAAGAACAACACAGGTATAAGAGGCAGGTACCTACTATCCCTTATCATTAGTTGCCATTGTAAGTCCCATTTATAAAGCAGTTGACAGTTTCATCCTGCTCTCATATGTGTCAGCAGACCTTACTGCCCTAACTCCCCCAGTGAGGGTGGGGCGCTCAGCATCCGATTCCTCAGGTAAAGTGATGGACTTATTGTTACACAGCCTGGGGTGGGGGGTGGGGGTACCTCCCCATGCTGACTGTTACCTAAGCCTCTGCTCCTCTTCCATGTCAGAGTGCCTCCTGTCCTTTACTTCCTGATATCTTTGGGTCTGTTAACAACTCTGAGAACATGAGTTCATAAGAATGCCTGGGATGTCTCAGGAGATATCTATTAAGACAGTCCTGGAATGAGTGTGGGATTGACTGTGCTCTTTTTCACTCTTCGTAACTTGTTGTTGTTGTGTTTTTCCCTGTTATCTTTCAATACTTTCAAAGTCATGGATACCAATTAAAAGTTTTCAACCATAAATTCTTACACTTCTGATTTTTGTAGTATGTGACCCTGAAAGAGATGCCTGCCGTGCTTGTTTTCAAAGATGAAACTTACTTTGTTTATGACGGTAAGTTCCAAAGTTTTAACTAACATAAAACACTTTGTTTACTCTAGGGCTTAAATGAGGGTGAAATTTAATGTAAATGCAGCTACTGCTTACGATTCCCATTAGTTGAATGATTGCTGGGTTTTTCTTACCCTTCAGCTTAATAGTTTTTCCTCAGTGTTCTTTCATTCTGAGTTTGCCTATAATGAAATTCTTTTTTTTGTCAGATCATTTGCCTTTTTTAGAAATGAACCCTAATGTAATTTCTATATGTTACTTTAAAATATTCATACTTTTTGAAAGTTTCACATTTCAGACACACAGAGAAGTGAAAGAAATAAACCATCTTTGGAGTTCCTGCCATGACACAGCAGAAAGGAATCCGACTAGGAACCATGAGGTTGCAGGTTCGATCCCTGGCCTCGCTCAGTGGGCTAAAGATCTGGTGTTGCTGTGAGCTGTGATGTAGGTCGCAGACAAGGCTTAGATCTGGCATTGCTGTGGCTGTGGCATAGGCTGGCACCTGTAACTCTGATTGGACTCCTAGCCTGGGAACCTCCATATGCTGTGGGTCTGGCCCTAAAAAGACAAAAAAATAAAATAAAAATAAACCGTCTTCAACAGTGATGAAGCTCTGGATGTTCATCCCTAGCTTCATCTCTTTCCCTGACAGAAGTAACCATTCACTGGCTATTCAGCATTTCTCTGTCAAATCAAATAATGGGTCTATTTAAAAAAATTTTTTTATGATGTCAAACATACATTTTAGTAAAAAGAACACTGAAATAAAACCCTATGTACATATCTGTCACCCAGGTGAGACAGTTACTAAGATCTTATCACATTTGTTTCAACAATTATCTTCTTATGTTGAAGTATTTTTGCAAATCTCAGTGGCTTTTCATCACTATGTCCTTTGTTATGCATTTGTTTAAAAATGTGGCTTTTTGGAGTTTCTTTAAAACATAACACTTAAGTGTTAAGTGCTACAGCACTTAAGAGTAATTCCATGGTATTATCAAACACTTGCTCCCACAGTTCCCAAACTGGGATTGGAGGTAGTTTAGGGCTTTGCAGCAAACTTACTCGAGCACTTGGAGAAATTTCAAGTTCCAACAGAAGTAGTGAAATTCAACATAAGTTTTAACACTGCACAGGCACTCAAAAGTAGAAGTGAATGCAGGAGTTCGCATTGTGGTTCAGTGGTCTAAGGACCTAACATTATCTCTGTGAGGATGCACATTCAATCCCTGGCCTTGCCAATTGGACTAATGATTTGGCATTGCTGCAAGCTATGGAGTACTGCAGATATGGCTCAGATCCAGTGTTGCCGTGGCTGTGGTGTAGGCTGCAGCTGTAGCTCCGATTCTACCCTTGGCCCCAGAACTATATGCTGCAGGTATGGCTGTAAAAAGAAAAAAATAAAGTCAAGTCTCACCTCCTAATGCAATCTTGATAGCATTCTAAATTACAATTGATGAAATAGAAAACTCAGGTTCTCTTCTCTACATTTCAAATATTCAGTGGCCATGTGTGGCTTTTGGTTGGAGAGCACAGATAGGAAATATTTTATTCATATCAGAAATATTCCACAGTGTTACCGTTATTGAACCCAATTTGAGTATGCTTGCCATCAGCATGAAAGGCAATTTACTGACACCAGGTTGTGGTGAAGGAAAGTGTAGCATTTATTGCAGGGCACCGGCCGAGGAGTCCAGGGTAGCTGATGCTCAAAACACCAGAACTCATCAGTGGGTTTTAGCAAAACCTTTTTAAAGGCCAGGTGAGGGAGGGGAGTCCCAAGGGTATGTGATCAGCTCAGGTGCAGATCTCTGATTGGTTGATGGTGAGACAACAGGGTGGTGTCACAGGGGTTAATAGTATCATCCTTAGGCCCCAGAAGGCCTGGGGTCTAAGTGTTCTTGTTCTTCAGAACAACTCAGGAAAAATGTATCAGATACTGTTTTCTGGGAACTTCAGAGAGGAGCTAAAGCCATCTTTGTACTTGATATTTTCATTTTATCCTTACCCTCATCTATGAGCTAGGTAGTAGGCAGATAGATTAATATTCTGGGATTATAAAGGAGGTAACTAAGAATGTTAGCTAAAGAGAGAGCTGTATAATTAAATTGCACTTTCATTCATTGGATATTTGTTGAATGGCTGCATGAGACATTGGACTTAAAAGAAGTTAAGAGAAACTTTTATACGTGAAAATATGTTAAAATAATTCATATCTGCACCAGTTCCATCCACTTACTCTTTAATTACTATATTTCTTGTATGGTTATCACTTAGTGTATATTGTCTCAGTTGGTCATTACAATAGTCTTTTGAGATCAGTCTTCTTACTGTTTCACAAATAAACAGGATTAAATAACAGGATTTCCAAGTTAAAATAGTAGTGTAATCAAGCTTCAGCCTTTAAATCTCCAGTTCTGGTTCCATCATGAATTTGTTAACAACTCAAAATGGAAAAAGCTGATCCTACCTGTTTAGACATATATACTCTTGAATAATGACTAAGAAAGTGCCCTTCCTCATCTGTATTTGTGATGTGGCCTCCATGTCCAAGGAAGACAGGAGTAGGTGTGTTAAAGTACCTTTTCTAACATGCAGCAGTGTTTAGCACCTCCCTGGAACTCTATAGATAAAGGGTTTACTTTGAATGTTTATCCTACTATTGATTTCATTGTTGTTAATTTCAGAAGCATTGGGATGGGGCTCAGAACAATAGTTTATTTTCCAGTGAGTTTCAGATTTATCACTTCTGTGTATAATCTTTTTTTGTCTTTTTGTCTTTTTGCCATTTCTTGGGCCACTCCCCTGGCATATGGAGGTTCCCAGGCCAGGGGTCTAATCGGAGCTGTAGCAGCCCCCCTACGCCAGAGCCACAGCAACGCGGGATCTGAGCCGCATCTGCAGCCTACACCACAGCTCATGGCAATGCCGGATCCTTAACCCACGGAGCAAGGCCAGGGATCTAACCACGCCACCTCATAGTTCCTAGTTGGATTCGTTAACCACTGAGCCACAACAGGTGTATACTTTCTATACTTTTGTGTATAATCTTTAGAAAATTTGCTTTTGCCCTGGAGTGGAGATGGTGGCCCAATAATTAACCTCTAGTTTTATGTTTATTTTTCTAATTTGTAAATCCAAATCCATAAATACTTTCAGATTTGCATTATATTACTTATTTTATGGGTTTGATAACTCAAAAATGTTTTGTTTAGCAATGGAAGTAACAGAAAAGCACACCTTTTTAAATATCAGTTAAATCCAGCCTTGAACCAGACATTATTGGTAGGCTTTTATATCAGTATTCTTCTTTATGCAGTTATTATAATGATTTTTCATAATTACTTCAGAATTAAATTTGTAATCAGGACATAATTCTGTTGGATATTATAAATGTTTCCTGTCTGCACATCAGAAGCTTTGATGTTAGAAAAGGGCTAAAATACTATGGCTTTGTATGTGTGTTGGTGTTTGTTTTACTTGCGAAAAAGGGTTGCAGACTGAAATCAAAATTTCATATAATAGAGAGGAGCAGAGAAATTATAATTAAAAATTACCTCTAATGCCATCATCCAGGAATAACTAATAAGTCAGGAAAACTATTTACTAGGATATATATATATGCCTTTGTTTTATCATTCAGTATTTTTCATACTTTTTAACAAAGTTAGTCATGTTGTGACATTGTTACCTTTTTACCACTTATTACATTTTTTTAATCTATAAATGATCTTCCACAATATGTACTGTAATGATTTATTTTCTGTTTAGGATATTTGTTATTTTTGCTATTTTTATTTATTTATCTCTTCAGTTATTTTATTTTTATGTATGTTTAAAGGTGCTATAGTTTGAATTGTTTTGTTCATTAGTTCTTTTTTTACAGTTGATTGTGTGCTTTGAACAACTTCCTAAAAGTGAAATTTACACATTTAAGATTATGATCCTGTTTCAGGCATTTTATACATATTGCTAGATTACATATTATAAACATTTTAATATCTTTACACTAAAATTTATCAACTTTGTTTTGTTTTTAAGAATATGAAGATGGTGATCTATCATCTTGGATCAACAGGGAGAGGTTTCAGAATTATCTTACAATGGATGGCTTCCTCTTGTATGAACTTGGAGACACTGGTAACAAGCATATAGACAACACTCCATGACTCTAAAAAAATGTCCTTTAACTGATTACTTTAAATCTGTAGCTAATTAGGGTTTTGTTTTGTTTTTGGCCGTTCCTGCAGCATGTAAAAGTTCCAGGGCCAGGGATCAAACCCACACCACAGTAGTGACTCCAAGCCACTTCAGTGACAATGCTGGATACTTAACCTGTTGCACCACAAGGGAATTCCTATAAGGAATGAGTTTTTAAATTCTGTTTCATAGTAGCATTCCTTCTTTCAGACCTGCAGTTCAACTTTAAGAGAATATGAAGTAATATTACCAAAGAACATACCTTTGCATGTGGAATAATATTAGCTAGAAAGGGTTTATTAATAAAACTGATAGTGATAGGAAAAACAGAGCTTGGATAATAAGAAAATGAGAAAAGTAACCAGGAGGCTATACTCAGGAGGCTGAATTTTTTTGTTTGTTTTTTTTTGTTTTTTTGCCATTTCTTGGGCCGCTCTTGAGGCATATGGAGGTTCCCAGGCTAGGGGTCGAATCAGAGCTGTAGCCGCCGGCCTATGCCAGAGCCATAGCAACTCAGGATCTGAGCCGCATCTGCAACCTACACCACAGCTCAAGGCAACACCGGATCCTTAACCCACAAGGCCAGGGATCGAACCTGAAACCTCATGGTTCCTAGTCAGATTTGTTAACCACTGCACCATGACGGGGACTCCAAGGCTGACTTTTTAATAGGAGCTGGAATACAACTTATCACAACCTTTGAAAGCCTGCTTTTACTTATGAAGCATAAAATTGGCATGATTTCTTGAAGCTACATGATTGAAAATGATAAGCAAAGCAAATATAAATGTAGATGCAGAAAAGAAAGCTCTAAGAAGCTAGAATGGTCTCAAATGGAGAGAAACTGCAAAAATTATAAGAAGCTAACCATGTAAGTTTTAGTAGGAAGTGTTTTGTAACTTTATAGAAATTTAAAAATAAGAAATAAGTCATGGTAAATGTTACCGCATTTGTGTCTATCCACAACGTTATGATAAGTAGGATGAAAGTATAGTCTTAGATTAAAAGAATGGGAAAATGTTACTCAAGTCTCAGTTTTTTAATATGAGAAGTATAGGCATAGAATTTCCTTTTCATGATTTCCTCCTCTTGAATCTGATTAAGAATACAAAACAGAAGTGTTCTATCACATCCTTCTGTTACTTGGTAGCTTTCATGGGATGATCTTTGCTCTGTTTCCTCAGCCTGCTTTTTCTGTCTGGTGATGCTTCTGTCTTTGCTGTCCTTGCAGAGAGAGCTGTGCATGAGTTCAGTATTGGAAGTTGATGTGGATACTGTCAAAGACTAGGTTTACTTGCTAATTCATGCAGCCCCATGGAAAAGGAAAGGGGTGAGGGGGAAATGTCAGAATATGGTAGTTCTGCTTTCAGTACAGTGATCATAGGAGGCAGATGACCTCAAGGTAATTGAGATAGGCAGCTTTGGCCCTCTTCAGTGTCTTCTCCCAGGTTAATTTGGAAAGGAGTTGGCTATGGCAGCGTTTGTGTGCCCAATGTGATTGCCCTGATGAGGTGTCAGCTTTGGCTGTGATCCTGCTTTTCTTATCTGGCCACTTGTATAAGCCCTGTAACAGACTCCTTGTCCTTGGTGGCTTAGGGTCTGACTTAGACCCTTAGATCTAAAAACACTTAGGGTCTTTACCAGGGGTTCTGGAGACTGCAGGTCCCTGTGTCTTCTGACTCCTGCCTTTGCTCAGTTTTAGTCTCACCCTCTCTCTTTTCCAGCCAACGTTGACTGTTCAATTTCTTTAAAATTCTGTACACCTTGAACCAGAGCACCATTAGACACTCTGTTTTCTTTGCCTGGAAATGTGTAGTGAATTTATACTCATCTGTCAAACTCAGACCTTAGGACAATCTGTCACTGATCCCTCAGAGTACCTTAGTGTACTTTAATCTTTTATAAACCCCATGTGTCCATCCTCCCAGTTTGTAATTGTTAATCATACGTCTGTGTGATTATCCTTCCCGTAGACACTGCTTCTGCAAGAGCAGAGCTGTGTCTGTGCTCTTCACTGTGGCCTCAGGAACTAACCCAGTGCTGGGTACATTGCTCAGTGCTCAGTAATTGTGAAATTAATACTTGAGAAACTACCAGTGTTGGCCTTGGGAAGATGCTGGACATATCGTAGGCAAGAAAAACCTCATGAAGCACCTGAAAATTAAAGATATATAGTCAGAACCAAACACTGAACAGGAAATGAATATTTCAAGAGAGGAAATAAGCATTGTGAACTTATGTTTTTAGCTGAAGATTAAAAGAAGAGTCAAGATTTAAAGGCATGCTTGTGTAGAATTTAAGTATGAAAGTAGAGAAGAAGTATTAGCATATGGGGCTGATACTGAAAGATTGTTGATTTAATCCTATGTTTATATACCTATTTGGAGCCAGAAACTACCCCAGTATTTTTGTACATGTAATCTCCTTCCACTCTCCAAATAACTTTGCTATAGATACTAGTTTCTAAAATAAGTTTGATGTTTACTAAGGCTAAGTCACACAGCTAATAGATGATGTGCCTCGTGGTCTCCCAGCCTGAACACAGTAGATGCTGCTAGATTGTAGGGCCTGGTTTCCTGACTCCAGCACCAATGGTCTGGTTATTACATCATGCTGCCTTCCTAGAGGCTATCAGAAATGAATATCATTTATGTTCTACTTAGGGTTAAATAAATTCGAGTCCATTTCATATTGTTCATTATTACTAGCAAGTAGTAGCACATGGTACCAGAGGGAATAATATTGTTAAAATTTTTTCTGTTCTATACCATTTTTTTAGAGCTGTAGTAATTCTTAGTATATTTCTTTCATCAACTTGTTTCTTATAGTTTTAGTTCTCAATAAAATACTTATTTTAGTCAGTTTGTGGGTAACTGAATTGTATTCAAAACATACAGTTTAATACACAAATTGTTAAATATTTACTATTTACATTTGGGGGATGGGAGGTAGGTGGGAATTTATCATTTTGAGTCAGTAATTCACTGCTTCACTCTCGTAAGCATAACATGTGTAAGATAATTGAATTCTGAAAACTATATACTAATTCCTTATTCATAGCTACAGTAATAATTGAGATGTTTGTATAATGAGGGTTATATTGAATTTAGATGTCATTCCTAATTTCAGGAAAGCTCGTGGCTATTGCAGTTGTTGATGAGAAAAATACATCAATTGAACATACCAGGTATAGTGTTTTGAAATAGTTTTAAGCTTCACATATCATCCAATTCAGACTTTACATGGCCTCAGATAAACTTGATGTAGTATCTTACTTTTCCTGTAGTATTAGATATTAGATAAGGCAGCCAGTATCATAATTGAATATATTTTTCAGGTTAATGATATGGACTATTCATGTGGTTTTGTTCTTTCACAGATTAAAGTCAGTTATTCAGGAAGTTGCTAGAGATTATAGAGACCAGTTCCACAGGTAAATGTTTGCATTCTGGAAGATTTCATTTTCTTTGTTGAATTATGTTTTGTAATACAGCAAATTAAAAACAGGAATATTTCATACTTTCAAAGATGAATCAAGGAACTGAAGTGAATTACAGCATGTTTCATTTCAGTATAAATTGTTTGGACTTGAAGTTTATTGCTATCTGCAGCAGTAATTTCCCTCAGTCTATATACATTGTTTCTGCAGCTCTCAGAAAAGTAAAAGCAATTTAACTGATGAGGTTTTTCAACCTTAATGTATTCTATGGTTTGTGACTGTAACTCTTGAGAACTAAATAGACAAATTCAGAAGAGAGCAAGGTCACTTTGGCTTGAGATAATGGAATTGGCTTCTTCCAAATTCTTGTTAATGTTGATTTTTCGACCTCTTCCCATGAATCACAATTTTTTTGTTTGTTTGTTTTTGTTTTTGGCTCTATCTCTGGCATGTGGAAGTTCCTGGGCCAGCACTAGAGGCAACCTAAGCCACTGCACCACAAGAGAACTCCGAATCATTAATGTTCTTAATGGCATCTAAAATGGTGAATCCTTTCCAGAGGTTTTCAATTTACTTTGCCCAAATCCATCAGAGAAATCACTATCCATGGCAGCTCTGGCCTTAGGAAATGTGTGTCTTCAATAATAAGACTTGAAAGTCAGAATGACTCCTTGATCCATGGGCTGCGGAATGGATGTTTTGTTAGCAGGCATGAAAACAACATCAGTCTCATTGTCCATCTCCATTGGAGATCTTGGGTGACCAGGTATACTGTCAGTGAGCAATAATACTTTGAAAGGAATCATTTTTTCTGACCATTAGGTCCCAACAGTGGGTCTTAAAGTATTCAGTAAACCATGTTATAAGTAGATGTGTTGCATCCAGGTTTTGTTCATGTTTACAGTGCAGGCAGAGTAGAATTAGCACCTTTAACTTCCTTCAAGAACTTTTCTTTTGCATCACAGTATGGCTAACTCTTTGGTGCAAGAGGCCTAGCATTCAGTCTGTCTCTGCTTTTGACTCACTTTCCTCATTAAGCTTGAATTTTTGTTACTTTTAAGGTGAGAAATATAGGACTCTGGCTTGAACATTCAGAGACCATTGTATGGTTATTAACTGGTATGATATCAGTATTGTTGTATCTCAGGGAATAGGGAGACTTGAGGAGAGGGAGAGAGATGGGGAGACAGCTGGAGTGGCCAGAACATACACAATGTTTATTACTTAAGTGGTCTTGTATGCACGCAGTTCATGGTACCCCCAAATATCAACATAGTAATATCAAAGATCACTGCTCACAGATCACTATAGCAGATATAATAATAAAAAATTTTAAATATTGTAAGAATTATCAAAAATGGCAATGATAGCCTTGTTTAGTGCAGGGTTGCCACAAACCTTAAATTTATAAAATACACGATATCTGGAAACTTAAGCAAAACACACTAAAATGAGGCTGCCTCTCTACTCTTACATTTGAGATAAAGTTAAATAAGCAATCACAATCAGATAAAGACAGATGATTGTAACAGAAACTCAAAGAATAACAGAACATTAAAAAATAGGTGATTTTTTTTCCTGTTTGCTGCATCAGTTAGTTACTGTCATGAGTCAATATACATTTGTTACACTTAGTTATTATCCCCCTTTTATTCTGAATCTTCTAATGATGTATCAATGATATGTATTTATGCTGTTACATACTATAAAACCAAATAGAAGTATTTTAAAGGTTTGCACAATTCTTCAGTGTGTTTGTATCATAAGAGCCAGAAAAAATTATACTTTACTCTTTTTTGCATTTATTATATGTGATTTATATGTTAAATGTTTACAGCGTTTACATGTTTACCAAGCCCTAAGTTTAGTTCTTTGTATTTGTCCCTTTTTTTGCATTTAATATTGTTCTCTTTCTCTCTTTCTCTTTTTTTTTTCCTTCTTGTTGTTTAGGGATTTTCAGTTTGGCCATATGGATGGAAATGAATATATAAATACCTTGCTGATGGAGTAAGTAAAATATTAAATGATGAAATGATTTTGTGTTCAGTTCCATCAATTTTTAAATTTCTGTTTCTCAGAGACAGGCAGAAGGACTAATAGCTGAAAAAACAAACCTTTGGTATGTGGTGATGCAGATATTCTCCCATTAAATATTGTACTTCAGTTTTTAAATCTATATTTTAAACTTAATATAACTTTAATATTGTTCTATACTAAAAACTCCCAATTTAATGTTGATAACTTATAGTACTTGAGAAAGAAAACACCAAACTTGTAAATTTTGTGGTTTCTGTTAATATACACCTTAAGTTCAGTTTTTAATAACTAAAGTAGAAAATTTTTCTTATTTTTTATTTTTTTACTTTTTTTGCCTTTTTTAGGGCCCCACCTGCAGCATATGGAGATTCCCAGGCTAGGGGTCGAATCAGAGCTACAGCTGCCGGCCTATACCACAGCCACAGCAATGTGGGATCCAAGCCGTGTCTGCGACCTACACGGCACCTCACAGCAATACCAGATCTTTAACCCACTGAGCAAGGCTAGGGCTTGAACCTGCATCCTCATGGATACTAGTCAGATTCGTTTCTGCTGTGCCACAATGGGAACTCCTTCTTAAGTAGAAAATTTTTAACATTTAAGAATTAATTGCTATTCTAGAATTTATTTTAACATACTTAAAATAACTCAATAGAAAATATGCAATTTTAAAGTAATATTATTGAGTATGTTTATGTTATAAAGCTCTGATTGTTACTTCAAGGAGTTGATATTAGAAAACACATACCATACCTATATTGAATTAATAAATTTCAAATAAAAGCCTACTCTATTCAGTAGGCATTCAGTGGTATTTGCTTATATATTGTGTTTGGTCTTGTTGATTCAGAAAATGAGTAAATTAGAATCCCTGTCTTCAGATGCTTATAGTCTGCTGGGTAAGGCAGCGTGATGAATATAGCACTATATGAGAAGGTCTCTGTGGTACAGAACTCTGAAAACAGAAATACCCCACCCTTACCCCAGTCCCAATGCACAGTAAGGCAGAAGGGTTTAGAAAACATTTGCCAGAGGAGGCAGTAATTATGAGAAAAAGAATGTGTGTATATATATGTATGATATATATGTATGACTGGCTCCCTATACTGTAGAGCAGAAATTAACATGACACTGTAAATCAACCGTAATTTAAAAAGAGAGCAAGAGAAAGACGTTCTAAAGAATGAGAAGTTAGCTGAAGCCTGCAGAGAGGTTATTTCAGGCAGAGCATAATAACAGACACAACAGCATTTGGAAAATGGGACTTAAAATAGCCTGGATGTGAAGATGGGGAAAGCTCTAAAGAACTTGTCTGGTGGCATTGAGGCCCAGTTAAAACAGATGGTACCCTGTTGGTTCCTCTCTTGCTTTGCTTGGCAGCTTTGGTGTAGCAGACACCTTCCTTCATTGCTACAAGGCATTAGGTTAAATGAATATCTGCCATTTTCCAACTAAGAACATTGGGGAAGTAAAAACCCACAGTAACATGCATAATTTTCAAATAAGTGCATGAAGTTAAAACATAGCATTTTCTTTACTCATTTATAGTCAATTCATTATCCATATTCCAATAAGAGTTTGAGAGGGCGGGTTTACCAAAGATATAAAGTACTAGATATAATGTATAATGAAGAAATTAAGACAAAGGTAGATGAAATAGTTACACAATTTTTAAAGGTACTTAAGTTGAGTTTAATACTCTAGACAGAGTAGAAAAACATTTACACATTTCCCATCACCTATAAAATAACTTTTACCTAGAGGAGTATGGTTGACCTGGTGGAAACCTAAGAGAAATTGCTATGTTATGTAATCTCATTTCTACTGTAGTAGAAATATATTTTAATAGGATTTTTACAGTATATATAGTAGGGACTTTGATATAGCCCTTTTTTAATGTCCTTGTAAGCCAATAAAGTGATGCAGTGTAACATTAGTGGCAAAGGGCCAAAGCAGTTTGCATCTGATAACTCCTTCATCAGAATAATATTCAGAATTTCTAGAGATGGATGGACATTCCTTCCTTCATGAGAAGTATTTCTAATTCGAGTTGTGAGATAGTAGAAATTTTGCTACAGTTATGGTCAAAGAACAATAATCTCTGCCACCAACCCCTTATTTTTTTTTAATTTATTTGCTTTTTTTGAAAGAAGAGAGAAGGCATATAATGATTGTTATATAATAAGCAAAAGTCCTTAATGAGCACTTTACCGTGTCACCACCTCTGGACTAAGTGGTCAATGTATGTTTTCTAAGTTTTACAGTGACTCAGTAAGGTGTAAGTACTATTATTATTTCCATTTTATATAGATGGGAAATTGAAATTTCTTAGAAGAAACTCAAGGAAGTTAAATAATATGCCAAAGGATGCCCAACAAGTAAGTCAAAGAGATCCAGTCCTTAAATCCAGATCTCTCTTACTCCCAAAGCTCTTAATTCCTATAACATCAATATTGACAGATAAATTAGTAGAATCTAGTTAACTGTTGATGCCTAAAAGTTTTTAAGTTAGGGCAAATATGATATCATATAAGGTAGTTATTCTGTAGCATTCAGTATGTTTTTTACTTTTTCTCAAGAAAATAGGGTACTCTCAGACCTTTGTCTATTAAATTATTTTGTATTAGGTTTTTGTGAGTATCATTAAGAGGGAATAGGATGAGTTATTTTTTATAGTTATTCAAATTCAATTTTTTCAGAACAAATTGTTTCTAGTTCAGCTGTATATTTAACTTTTTCATAAGACGTATTTTTATAGGAAGGCCAGTTTCTAATCCCTTCCATAAAAATAGAATTTTTTTTGATACTGATGCATTATGATGATAACCAGTAACTAAACTGCTATAAGTCAGAAAGTTTTCTCATATTCTTATACTAACAAAAATGAAGCTGTTTTTTTTTGTTTGTTTTTGTCTTTCTTGCCTTTTCTAGGGCTGCTCCCCCGGCATATGGAGGTTCCCAGGCTAGGGGTCTAATTGGAGCTGTAGCTGCTGGCCTATGCCAGAGCCATAGCAGCGCCGGATCCGAGCCGCATCTATGACCTACACCACAGCTCACAGCAATGCCGGATCCTTAACCCACTGAGCAGGCCAGGGATCAAACCTGCAACCTCGTGGTTCTTAGTCGGATTTGTTAACCACTGAGCCACGACGGGAACTCCTGTGTTTTTTTGTTTTCTTTTTAAATTACACAGTTAACTCTTGCCTGATATTAATACTGGATAATAAAGCACCCTAATACCCAGTAGCATAAAGCAGTAATCATTTATTGTTTCTTTCTTGTATGGGGTTGGCTGACACTGTCTAGACGCAGCCAGATGTGGCTCCAGGCTGCCAGTTAGGTTCAGGTCTATCCCACGTGTCTTCCACATCCTTCACCCTGCAGAGATATTTTCCTGGGGAGGTTCTGGTAATCACACAAACACAAGAAGGCAAGTGCATTTCAAGCCTCTGATTCAGTCACTTCTGTGCCTTCCTGTTGTGGATCACACAGTTGAGCCCAACATCAGGGGTCAGATGAGCATGTTTTGTCTCACTGGAAGAAGGACGTGGCTTGGGGGGTATAGAGAGTTATAAGCAAAAGAGCAATCTCCTGGACTCAGTTACTTGTGTGCTTGATAATGCAGTGGTGCAAATTGTTTCTGCTCTAGAGTTGTACTTTTGCATCATACATCCATCTACACATGTGAATAACCATAAACTGATGTGTAGGTGGCATACAGAATTAAGTACCTTCCTTTTATGATGATGTAAAGACCTATCCTTGAAGGAAAAAATTAAAGATTATTTAAAGTAAATGACACATTAGTAATATTGCAGTTTTTGTCTGCAAGCTGAATTGATGTTTAGTGTATCACTGAAGCATCCATGAGGTTGGGGTGATTATATTGTGGGGTAGTTGGGAGTTCAAAGAATTTGTAGTATTATTTATTGAACCTGTATTATGTACAAGAATGTGCTGGATATTCAGCTTGAATTTTCTCATTTAATTTCTATAACAAGATAGGTACCCTCCCCTTTATATATTTATAAATGGAAAACAGGCTTAAACTAAGTTATGGGAAAGCATTAGATTTGAACACAGGCATTGACTCTGGAGAATAGCTCTTCTCACTCTAGTTGCCTGAACACCATTTACTGAATTGGGTTTTTTATGATTAACAGTGATGGTATTTAAGATAAAAGTTATCACAAGGAATAATATTGCCCAGAAACTGATATTTCATATGTCATCATTTTTATCCTTAGGTTTAATTGTGAATACTCGGCTTTCTGTTCTTGTGTGGTAGAATGTTTTTCATAAATGTTACTTAGCTATTTTTCAAATTGATGCACAATATCTCCTTTTATACTTTATTTAGATATGATACAAATAAATATCAGAATATTTGTTGCCTCTGTGTTTAATGTTTACTTTGATTTCTTTTTCTATTTTTAGTGAGTTGAAAGTCCCAACTGTGGTCGTACTGAATACTTCAAACCAACAATACTTTTTACTAGATAGGCAGATTAAGAATGCAGAAGACATGGTCCACTTCATTAATAACATTTTGGATGGCACAGTAAATGTAAGCTGTTTACTTTAATTTCAAAGGGGTGATGGGAGGAGGTGGAGGAGAAAAGAGTTCTGATTCTGAAAGGAAGAGTCAGCCATCACCTGGGGTGAGGGGCCAGCCTCCATCCTTGCTTCTCTCACATTATAGGTAGAGTCATATTCCCAGGACCTGAGTGGCAGAGGCTGCTAGTGGGTGGGAATGTTCCTTTAAGGGTTATTTGGAATTTAGGTTGTCATAGTGATTGGGAGACATGTTGGCCTTTAGAATCAGATGCCCAAGGATGGCGTTTAGAGTCAGATGGCTAAGGATGCTCTGAGGGCTGCAGGGCACAGAGTTGTCTGATAGTGAACTTTCCTGGCTCTCATTATCTCTCCGGATTCAAGAGTATAATTGGATTCAGTTATTTAGACTGGCTTTCTTTAAAAAAAAAAAAAAAGCGAATTATACCTGTTTCTTAAAAGATAAGGAAATGTATTGAGAATCAGCCCCAGTTTCAAATGTAATCATGTAAAATATTTCTTAGAAATAATAGAGATAATCTTAACTTTTTTTTTTTCCAGAAGGCATTCTGCAGTATTTTTCAAACTGGGTCGTAACCCGTATTAGAGGGTTATGAAATCACTTCAGCAGGCTGTGACCAACAATGCATCTTAATCAGTATATTAGAATAAAACAGAAAAAAAAAAAAAACCCAAAACATGAGATATCAGTGCTTTCCTGAACTTTATTATTTCGTGAGACTTGTTTCAGCTTTACAAACTATACTTGAAAGTTGGCTAACAGATTAACAAGTATTTCTTCTCTGAAAGCACTCTTAATCACATAGTAGAAATGTTATATTTGTGAAGATAACACTTACTGAAATGAAGTTCCCCTGTGTAAGTGAGAACCCTTCTGTTTGTAAGTAAGTGAAATTCAAGGAATGTGCCAGACAGACTTCACAGATGGCTGGTGCATGAATTTGATTGATTTTTATCAGGAATTTTTCTCCCTCTACCTTGCATTACTTTTTTCATTTTGGCTTCCACTCTAAGGGAAACTCTCCCTAGAAGATAGCAAAAATAAACGTAACCCTCTCTCAGCCACACGCACAGAATAGGCAGGCCTCACTCCAGGTGGGTCAGCCTCAGCTGAGCAGCTTGGATTGTGAACAGGGAGAGTACATTTTCAGAGGCGAATCAGACTGTGTTCACACAGGAAAGCAGAAGGAAGGTGGGACAGAAAAACCAGTAAATGTTTCCTACATGGCTCTTTCAGGTGCTTTATATAATCTTTTGTAGTCAGCCCTTAACCTGCAGTTGTAAAATACTCAGAAAAATGAGGTCATAGTACTTAAGTAACAATTATTTTTTCTAATTAAATTTAAGGCCCAAGGAGGTGATAGCATTGTCCAGAGATTGAAAAGAATAGTATTTGATGCCAAATCTACTATTGTGGTAAGTTGTGACAGTTCAGTGTCACTGATAATACCTTAGGTTATATCTAAGGTAAAATATGGAGTTTCAAAGGAATTGGTAAAAGTGTATCTTCTTAACTTGCACATTAAGAACTAGTCCATGTTTATGTTAAGAAAAGTTACTCATCAGGTGGAAATTAAGTTTCAGTTTATTCATTTCTGTTTGATTATAAGTTAACTAGAATTCAGAATCACTCATCTTGATAGCACAACTTTGAGAGTTTCATTCTTCTCCCTGCTCTTTTCAGCCCTTGGATCTGAACCCTTCTTACTGAGATCTCTTACTATCCCAGTCTCAACTTTCAGGCAGCTTAGTGCAGGGCAACCCTAAATTTGTTGGAGCCTTAAATTTAGGTCTGGTTGTTGCTGTCTTGAGCTACTCCATGGGAATTTTCAATCACTATGGCCAAAAGCAAAGTGGAGCTAATAATCTCCTACTATTGGTGAAAAGTAAATTCTGATAACCTCTTACTTCATGTATCCTTTGGTTTCTCAGTGACCTTCTTTCCATGGATTGGGCTCATACCACATTATGTCTGGTTGCTGCTCCAGCCACCACTTGGTTTCCTCACTTACCCAGGCCCTGTCTCCAGTCCATTCTGTACATCTCTACATAATTAATAATACCAAAGTAATTGGTTTTGATCACTTTCTTTCCCATCTCCAGTGATGCACATCAGAATTCCCTGTCCTTAGTCTTTGAGCTCATGCTGTACCTTGGTCTGCATTTTTCTTACTCACACTTAAATTTCTGCCTCAACACATTTTTATTATGTGAAGCCTTATTACATTATCTCAAGCCGAAGTGACCTTGCTCTCCTCTGAATTGTCTATTTAGTTCTCAAGAGTCACAACCCATAGAATATATTATGGTTGAAAACTCTGATCAGTTAAATTGCTTTTACTTTTCTGGGAGCTGAGGAAACAGTATATAGACTGAGGGAAATTATTGCTGCTTTAGTGCTAACCAGAAAAGTAAAAATGTTAAAAATGTTGGGTAAAGAGATACTGCCTTCTTTAACCAGCCTTCTCAGTAGCAGATAGATTCCTGTAGCCAAGATTCAACTGTTGGGCACATAAAGCCATCTCAAAGAGACCTTTGTGATTTATGTAAGAAAAATAAATGTCTCAAAAGGTAATGGAGAATTTGGTACCTTTTTCTGCTGCCAGTAGCTGGTTACACAAACACACACACACACACGAGTATGCAATTTCTATCTCTTACAGTGTCTTTAACATGGTAGTTGCTACAGAAAAAATGACATTGGAGAAAAAAGAATCTATACACTTAGGTGTAACTGGGTCACCATGCTGTACAGTAGAAAATTGACAGAACACTGTAAAGCAGCTATAATGAAAAATAAAAATCATTATATTAAAAAAAGAAAGAAATGTTGTCATTGATTCATTGGAAGTAAAAGCAGGTTGGATGGCAGCAAGAGGAAGAAATTTGTGGAGTTTTAAGTTCATTTATGCATTTTATGTCGGGATCCATCTGTGGGAACTGAGCTGCACTTCTCTTTCCACAGTCTATATTCAAGAGCTCTCCACTCATGGGCTGCTTTCTCTTTGGCCTGCCACTGGGTGTCATCAGCATCATGTGCTACGGCATCTACACAGCCGACACAGATGGAGGTTACATAGAAGAACGATATGAAGTGTCCAAAAGTGAGACAGAAAGCCCAGAACCGGTAGAAGAGAGCAAAGAACAGCAGGAGCCCAGGAGCGGAGACCCTCTGGTGCCTGCGGTGCAAGAACCCAAAGATGTATTAGAGAAGAAGAAAGATTGAGACTTTACTAGGATAAAATATTTGATAGCATTTCAAATTATTAAGGAGTCTATTTATTGAATTTAGACATTTAATCATGACCTCTAAAGAAGAGAACATGGCATTTGTATTTTGCTATTATCAACTGCATGGGTTATAAAACTGTCCTTCTGTAAATGGGGAGATCTTTGGAGTGAAGAGATGAAATGTTTGTCTAAAACAAACAAAATCAAAACACTCCATCAAAGTTTACCTTACAGATGTTGTTATACCAGATCAGTTCTATTCGCATGTTTCTCTATCTGAAGAGTCTGTGACAAAGTTAATATTCTTGGGCAGAATATTTAAATTGGCTGGTCAGGTGGAAGATCCACGTGTGATAGAGAAATAAAACCTTCACCCCTATCATCCATTCTCCTCATGTTTTGGGAAAGATTTCTATGGACAAAATCAAGTCTTTAAAATTTAGACACTTTAAGGAGAACTAATAACTTTTTCCAAGTATCAGATTAAGGTTATGAGATGAAAAATAATTTGGTTTTATATAGAATAGTGATTTTATTTTGTTATTACTTTTAAAGGAGAGGAAGTGTTGCTTTTTATCTTTACACTCAGTTGCATTATAAAATTTTCATATGGGCCAACATAGTGGGGAAAAAAAAATAGACTTCAGTTTAATCTTTGCAGCATAAACAGGATTTACTTGGATCCGTGATTTCAAATGATGCCCTGGACACTCAGAAGGTGTCTTGGTGCAAGAAGGGGGCGGGGTGTGTCTCTGTTACTGCTGTGCTGGTTTAGCCAGAACAGCCTGCTTTTATTTCTGTTTATATTTTGGGAGTTCTGAAAGATTTCTTTGATAAAAAGCTCCTGCTGCTTTTTAAAAAGTAATATATATCCTATTTTTATGTTGATGTTAATGATAACATGATCTAATGTATGTGTGATGTGTATATATCTGTATACACATCACACATACATACACATGTAAAATTTATTGACATCTGTTATGTAATATTATGGGCATGTCTATGTTCATAATGAGTCATGAGTGACATAATCAGCCTTTTAAGAAAATTCAGGTCCAAGATTAAAAAGATCTGTCAGTTACCTTCTCCATCCTCCCAGTTCTGTTATCCAGTTTATCCTCTCATCTCTTCATAATGGGATAACATAGGAATTCTCTACCAAGTAATGTACAAAAATTGATATTTTCTTTTATAATGGTATGGAATGTTCATTGTAGATTAGTTTATTTTTGAGGCTTTCATTTTAGCTAAGTTTAGGATTTTTAGTAGGTGACTATTGGGTAATTATTCATTGAGTTAGTAAACATTTAAAAATGTGTTATCATTTTAAAAATATGTAATTCATGGTCATGATGCTGAAGCTGTTTAGGGCTATGGTCCCCAGGGCAGCCTGTGGTTGTCTCTGATGTCATGCTGATCAATACTAACCTGAAGCTCTCCTTATCCTAAGTGTTAAGGAGTGACTAGTAATTGCTTTCTTACACTTATTAGTATATAATAATTACTTATTCTTAAGTACCCCTTTGATTTTGGCACCCCGTTATTACAGTTTTTATAAATGAGGAACATACTCAGTCACAGGAAATTTCAGGAAATACTGAAATGAAATGTTATTCTTAAGTGGAAATTGGAGATAAATGCTGTTAATTTAACAAGGACATTCCTGTCTAAAGAGTAATAGCGATTCTTTTGAAGGATAAGTATTAATGTCCGCAATGGCCAAGCTTGTTTGCGGCAGTGAGAAGCTCAGGTAAGCACAGGTGCCTCATTTGAGTCTCAGCCTAGTAGGAAAGTAAAAAGCTTAGCCACCACCACTGACAGGGGAAGGTGTTGTAAAAATGTCATTGCTTTTTTTCTTCATGCTTATCACTATCATATCTGTCATCTGCACAGTTTTGTCTTTTGTCAAGCACACCTATAAATTAAAAAGCAAAACAGGGAAAAGGAAAAAAAAAAGCAAAGCTTAATATGTATCAACAAAATCCAGTGATCTTTGTATTCTGAGATTTTCTTGTTTATAAATTAATGCCTTAGTTTTCTGTTATCTTTTCACAAGTCTATACTGTTGCCTCATATTCTGTTTGTGTTTTAAATGTGTACATAGTTTAAGTGAATAATTATTTTGTATTAAAATTTTGCCTTTTATTTGTCTCTAGGATACTGTCTCAGTAGCCTTACAAAAGAGATTTAAAATGTTTGCTCACTAGTGAGGTTTTCTCCTCAATGTGATATCAGAATTTACTAGGAATGCTATTTTTATTTCAGGAAAAATTATTTCAAAATAAAGGTAGGTTTCTCCATGAGTCTGTTAAAAGAACATTGACAACCCAGTTGAGTGGTGCATCCTGCTTTGATTACATGTCCATAGGTGGAAAGTCCTTCAGTAAATTGGAGTTTTGCCTTCTCTTTCAGTTGCAATAAAGTTCTGCTTCTAACTTCTGAAGTTCAAAATTTTAGATGCTTACTGTTGCTGACTCTGGTGCTCAGACAGTTTTTAAAGCTATTTCAAAGAGAGAAAGTGCACATGTTTTTATTGAGCTATGCACCCTGTTACAGCTTGCGGTCTTTTTTGTTTCATCATATCCATTGATATTTCTCTAGCTATTTGAAACTGCTATCTGAAACTTATCTGAGGTGTATTAGACCTGGCATTTTCATTTTATTCTTCACATATGCTGCTCCCTGGTATCTGAATTAGAAATAACATTACGAGCCAAATACCTAGAGGCTGAAGGACGGGTCTATATGAATAGCAAAACAGTTAACTATATTGATTTTATTTAGCGGATTTCTGTTCTTGTGATGTTTCTTGTATTTTTGTTTCAGGGGCTTTTTGGGGATTGATTTTTCAAGATGTGATTTAAATATTTTCATCATTGCTTCATATAATATGGAGGTAGGACAGGGAAAAATTACTCAGCTATTCTTAATATGCAGAAATTGTTCAAATAAACAACTATAGGATGTTAGACTATCAATTAAATGGTGGAATTAGGTTTACCATTTTATTTTTATAAATATATATTTTTTCTGAATGTGTCTGAGTCCAAGAGTGGGCAAAAAATATTTTCTACTTTGGACTAATCTATAAAGGTTTTTGAAAGTCTGTATTACTAACTTGTTGATGTCATGATACCCTGCCTTAAGGCACCAATTGTAAACCTTCATTTTTCTAAAATAAATTAATTGAAAACATGTAATTGTTTATTTTTACTGTTTATCTTTTGGTTGTCTGGGACATAAATATTTCTCTGTGCAAGCAAAGAGGACACCTAAGACTGATCTTCCACAAAATGTTTTTCCTCATTTTTTAAAGTTGCCCCCCTGTGACATGGAAATTCCTGCGCCATGGGTGACCTAAGCTGCTGCAGTGACAACACTGGATTCTTAACCTGCTGTGCTACAGTTAATTGTTATTTGTTACTGTAGAAACATGGTCTTAAAATTTAAACAGACTTGAGAGAGATCAGATTATAATTCTTTCTTTAAGATGAAGAACCTGAGATTCATAGGTTTGATATATTTTGTATTTGTAAAACCTGGTCATCTTAAGTTTAAAGTTAGGATAATTGGATATGAGTCTTGGGTCAACTGCTAAACTGTGATCTTGGACACAACACAAACACCCCTCATTTTCACTGTCTGTAAAATGGGACTCAATCCTCAATCCTTTTGTCTTTTTTCAAAATAGTACTAAAAAAACTATATAAAATTAACTTTTGATAATTTTCCATATTTTATACCATGAACATACTTTTTATGAGAATTATTACCTTGGCACAGGAATATCAGCCACAAAATTGGTCTCAAACAATTTGGTGTGTACAGACTGGCTGTTAGAATGGGCCTCTTCTAATAAGAGCCCTCAACCAGTGGAAAAGTGGCAATTTTTTTCTTGCAATTTATACTTTCAACAAATGTTCATTAAATGTCTTCTCTGGACTACTGAGGGTACAGCAGTAAAAGGCATTCATAACCTCAGTCCTCGTGGAATGTCTAGGCCGCAGTAACTGGCATGCAGGTACTACTTAAAATGCTCAATTGTGAGTCTTCTGCTTTGCTGTTTTTCTTAGTTTCCCTTTTCATATAATTTGTTGTTCAGCATGTAATGACTGCTATTAGATCTTTGGGCCTCAGAGGGACCAGGACAATACAGGTGACATCAGTGTGAAGGAGTCAGATTTCTCAGCTTGTCTGCAACTGTGATAGTTCCATGGGTGGATCAGCGAAATGGACTACAGTTCAAGGTGAGGGGATACTTGGCAAAAGGAATCTCCAAAGACAGAAGAGCCTCCTGGGGGACAGAATTCCCACACTGAAAATACTTTAACATAAGGGAACATTTCCTTCTGAGAAATTCTGTGAGGCCACAAATACAGGCACAAAAGCTGCCCTCTGTGCCCATGTTTACAACAGTTTCTTCTCTTTCCAACACAAAATCCCAAAATCATGCTGCTTTTATATATTAAAAGTTGGGTGGATGAAGCAGTCAGGTGAAAAGAGCATATAGTAGAAACGATATTTTTTAGTTTTTCAAAGTTGTCATATAAGTGTTTGCATCACTAAGTTTACTTAGGGATTTATGGAACGATAGTTTTATTCTTTTTCATCAAAGTTGATATACTGCTGTTTCCAGACAAGTTTGATCCTGTAAGAATTCTATCAAACCATAAGAACCCAGTCAAAAATAATGTAAATGAACAGATTTTAACTCGTACAATGACATTTAATATTTTGGGGTTTTATGCTCAAAAATAATCTGTGTAACTAATAAATCTACGTTCAGAGAACTTTATAAGACTGTGACTGGCATTAAGATTTCAGGATCATATGACTTCTCCAAACAATACTTTATTGTTCTAAGTCAAATAACTGAGAGGATGATTTAATATTAAAGATTTTTATAAGGTAAAAATTGACTCCTTATTTTACAAAGGGTGATTTCGAAAGGAGTAGAAGAATCCACAAAATTCACCTTATATTATTTGGATATGTGTTAACTCTGATTTTTTTTTTCTTTTTTGGGGGAGGGGGACTTTTTAGGGCCACTTCTGCAGCACATGGAAGTTCCCAGGCTAGGGGTCAAATTAGAGCCGTAGCTGCCAGCTTATTCCACAGCCACAGCAATGTGGGATTCGAGCCCTGTCTGCAACCTATACCACAGCTCACAGCAATGCCAGGGATAGAACCTGCATCCTCATGGGATACCAGTCGGATTCGTTTCCACTGTGCCACAACAGGAACTCCCGTTAATTCATATTTTTAATAAAAAACTAGGTAGTTTTCAAGACTGTATAAACCTCTCATATCCAAATTACTACACTTAGTACAATCTATTTCTCTCAGTTGTTGACCGTATAATCTCAAATTCTGAATTACTGCTCTTCAAAATAGTAGATTTTTCTCTAGAGTCCTGCCAAGTACAGAGTCAATCTGATATTACTGTGTGAAGCCTAATGGTGATTTTCACAGGTGCCTAAGGACCTCTAGGAAGACATACCAGGAATGTTTTTTCCCCAGAATATCCAGTTGTTTATTAGGTATTCCTCAGAAACATTATGTAGGAATATTGTTTTTTTTTTTTTTTGATTTATAGTATGAAGTATAATTCAAAAGAGCCTTTGGAGATAAACTATGGTTGATGTCTGAGTAGTCACTCTGTAGTTTTAATCTGAACAAGTCACTTAGCCTCCCTTGCTCATTATTTCTGTGATGAGAGGCAGTGATGTTTCCTCCACTCCCTTCTCTGCAGTGAAGTTGGGAACCTTAAACTGTCAAAATCTTGATGATGTGCATTTTAAAGCCGAAGTTTTAGGGGAGTTGGTAGAAAAATTTCAAGATGTTAGGGTGCATTGGCCACTGCCTGTGATCTTCGGAAAGGTCCCTATAGGAAAGAGACAACCTGAGCAAACAGGAAGCGAACATAGAGCTCTGCTAAGAGCCTTCTACCTGGAGTCAACAGTTCATGACCGAGTAACCATTTTCCTCTTTTACTTGGCATAAACCAAATTCCTTTCCCCAGGATTAATCTAAGAATCACTCATATGTAGGCTTAGGGAAATGTGAGTCTCCTGACCTCATAACTCACTCTACTGCCAAGTGATGTTGATCTTGCTGTACATCTGGTAATGAAACATATTTCTAGGAAGTAGTAAGTGCTGCATCTTGTTTTCTTATCTAAGTTTCTTCAAGGAAAAGGATTTCAATAAATGATGCTGAATCAATTGACTATCCCTGTGGGGAAGAAGTGAACGTTGATCCCACATAATACCATACACAAAAATTAACTCAAAATGGATCATAGATGGAAATAAAAACAAACATCCTTAGATAAAGTCTTAGTGACCTGTGGTGTAGAACAATTGCTTAAAGAGGACAGAAATAAGATGACTAACCATGAAAAAAATCATCAATTGAATTTCATTAGCATTAAGAATTTCTGTTTAGGGAGTTCCTGTCATGGCTCAGTGGTTAGCGAATCCAACTAGAAATCATGAAGTTGCGAGTTTGATCCCTGGCCTTGCTCAGTGGGTTAAGGATCCGGCGTTGCTGTGAGCTGTGGTGTATGTTGCAGACACGGCTTGGATCCCACGTTATTGTGGCTCTGGTGTAGGCCAGTGGCTACAGCTCCGATTCAACCCCTAGCCTGGGAACCTCCATAAGCCGCGGGAGCAGCCCTAGAAATGGCAAAAAGACAAAAAAAAAATTCTGTTTATCAAAAGACACCATTAAAAATGGAAAAGAGAAAGAGATTCACAGTACTTACTTCTTCCAAAGGACTTGTAGACAATATACAAAGAATATTTGCAAATCCATAAGGAAAAGACAACCCAGTATAGGCAATGCACAAATCACTGGGAATAGGAACTTTTCAAAAGAGAACCTTGGATGATCAGTGAGTCCATTAACAGGTGCACAACATCATCCCTAATTCAGTTGCTTGATTTTAAAAGCCTAGGCATGGACATCCCACAAATTTGTACCTCAGAACATTCCAGTGGCTTATCCTACTCAGCATAATAGTCATGTTATTGGTTGAAATGTGCCTCCCCCCCCCCAATTCGTACATCGAAGTTCTAACCCATAGTACCTCAGAATGTGACCTTATTTGGAAATAGGTTTTTACAGACATAGTTAGTATAAAGTCATTCTGGAGTAGAGTGGGTCCTAATTCAGTATTACTGGTGTCCTCGTAAACAGGGGAATTTGGAGACAGACACACATGCAGGGAGAAGGCCCTACAAAGATGAGGGAGAGATTGGGGTGATGCTTTTACTAGCCAAGGGACACCAAAGATGGCCAACAAACCAGCAGAAGCTGGGAGAGATGGAGAAGAGAATCTCACATCCTGAAGACACTTTGATCTTGCAATTCTGGCCTCCAGAACTGTGAGGCAATAAAACACTGTTACTTAAGTCACTCAGTTCATGGTACTCTGTTCTGAGCACTAGCAAACTGACAGTGCCTATAATGCTTTTTCACAATCCCCACTTATGACACTTTATCTTCTACCTGCCTTTTACCTGTTCTCACTCATTCCATCAAAACCTTCTGCCCCTTGCTGTTCCCAAAACCCACCAGGTGTGCCCCTTTGTCCTTGCTGTTCCCTTTGACTGAACAACATTCTCTTGGATGTCCTTATGGCTCACTCCTTCCTTATTTTAGGGCATCTAATCTTCAACATCTTTATGAACATTCTGTGTAAATTATACCTCCTGGCCCTACAGTCTCCCTAGCCCTTTATTTTACATAACCTTTTCTTTATAATACTATATATTGTTTTGTTGCCTGCTTCCCTCCTCAAATACACAATAAATGTAAGCTCTGGATGGTCAGACTTTTTTTTTTCCAAGTTCCTAAAACATGCTTGTCATGAAGTACGCATTCACTAAGTACTTGCAGAATGAATGAATGAGTAACTGAATATAGTGTATTTATACAATGATGTGTTTATGACTAGTGTTTTAAAGTTGAAAGTTTCTGATTTTTAGAAAATCATAAACAAGAATTCCCGTCGTGGCGCAGTAGAAACGAATACGACTAGGAACCATGAGGTTGCAGGTTCGATCCCTGCCCTCGCTCAGTGGGTTAAAGATCTGGTGTTGCCATGAGCTGTGGTGCAGGTCGCAGACACAGCTCGGATCTGGCATTGCTGTGGCTCTGGTGTAGGCTGGCAGCTGTGGCTCCGATTAGACTGCTAGCCTGGGAATCTCCATATGCCGTGGGTGTAGCCCTGAAAAGACAAAAGACAAAAAATAATAATAAAATTAAATTAAGAAAAAACCGTTTTAGTTGATGACTTGAAATGCATGTTCCAAAAGTATCTAAATGCCTAACAATTACGCAATAAAAAATTAACATAAGCTTGGGAAATATTTTTGTATTTATAAAACATGTAAAATATGTATTAATATGGAAGATTTTTTATAAGATTTAGCTTCGGATCTAAAATCTTAAAATCTATACAGTCACTGAAAATAAGAATAGATTAAGAGGTCAAGAATCATGGAAAATTTTAGGTAATCAGATATTCTCCATCCATCAAATACCATGGAAAAATAACTAAAAATCTCTTTTGCAAATGTCAGCCTAAACTTGTTAGCCTTTGTAATAATCACTATATTTTAAGTCAGGGAGTCTTGAACCAGTAGGGCTTATCAGGGATTCTTAACCAACAGGATTTATCAGACTTACAAAAGCATCGATTGCCACGGATGAAATACACATAAATCCTAGCAAATCTTTTTGTCTGGCCTTAGAGGAACTTCTACTTGAAGCCAGAACAAAGAGAAAAAAACCTTTCCTGGTTTATTTTGGTGTGTCCTCCACATGGTAAACCAATGGCTTAAATGATTAGTAGGAGGGGTGAAATGTCAGTGCCTTTGAGAGAAGTTGAACTTTCTGTGATTTCCATGTGAGCGTTCAGAAGTCAAAGATGGTGCAAGAATATGACATGCTTCAATGGTCCACCATGACCCTTGGCCTCCATGGAGAGTGGGTCAACTTGCTGGCATAACAATAGCAGCTTCAGGAACATGGTTATTACTCTTGTACACAATAAAGTAGGTTACTTTCAGGAGTTCCCGTTGTGGTGCAGTGGAAATGAATCCAACTAGGAACTATGAGGTTGTGGGTTTGATCCCTGAACTCCCTCAGTGGGTTAAGGATCCGGCATTGCTGTGAGCTGTGGTGTAGGCTGACAGCTGTAGCTCCAATTAGACCCCTAGCCTGGGAACCTCCATATGCTGTAGGTGCGGCCCTAAAAAGACAATGAATAAATAAATAAATAAATAAATAAATAAATAAATAAATAAATAAAGTAGGTTATTTTCAACTGGGATGATTTGCCTCTCATTCTCTCTAGAGATAAGCAATGGCTTAAGCAGACAGAGATCAGTCTTTGCTGTTGGGGACATTCAAGACAGGAGCTCCAAGGAGGATAGACCACCAGGGTCTCTAACTTTCTGGCTTCATCCTCATGAGTTGTTTCTGTGGAAAATGAAATTTAAAATACCAAAGTATATTCACAGTTTTGCTTATTTCTTCTACACTATATAAGGTAAAACACAATGTTATGTGATCAGGAACTGGTCCCAAATATAAACTGTGTGCCCAGATGTCCATTTAAGACCAAAAGCCAAAAATAGCCAAAACATAGCTCTGTAGGAGGGCTTTTCTGCTGGAACATCCAGAGTGTAGTTCATTTCTAGATAAGGGGACTTTTGTGATCAACAGCAGTTTCTTCACTAGGAAATCAGATTGACTTCAGACTGTAGAATAATAAGAAGAAAACAAGAGGAGCTACAATTTTCAGTACCCAAGGAGTGTTGCCTGTTAGAGAAGTGGTACCACGGCTTTGTCCCAATCATCCTGTTTTTTGTTTTTTTTCCTCAGTATTATGTATTCTAGGTTTTTTTTTTAAAAATAGGTTATAAAGATGTCTAATTATATATATTTAGAGAGAAAAATAAATAAACATCTCAATGTTTACCCTTGACAATTCTAAAGACATATGAGTATATTATGTACCCTTCACCTAGAAAAACCAATTGTACTATTCTGGCAACTTTTATGTAGGTTTAAAATTTTTCAAAATAAATATTAGGGAAAAATTAGAGTAAGCATTATAGTACATTCTTGTTTCCTGGTGATAATCTTGGAGATACACCCAGTGATTTTTTTCAAATTTTCATAAATTACTTTCCACCACTTGCTTTCAGCTCAGTCCCCAAGTCTGCATAAAATTTGCTCTCAAAGTCCTCAAAATGCAGAAAGACAGAAATATTTTCTTTAGAGCCCCACAAGGGGTCAGCAAACTTTTTTTCTGTAAAGGATCAGATAATGAATTATTTAGGCTTTGAAGACCACATCTGGACTCCGTCACATATTCCTATACTTTTTTAAAACTCTTAAAAAACATAAAAATATATTTTGGCTCAAAAACAAGCTATAGGCTGGATTTGGCCAGCATGCCACAGCTTGCCTGGTAGAAAGATAAAAAATATTCACCAGATCTGTAGCTACATACCAGATACAAGGGGATGTGTTTTGTGCTACAGCAAAGAAACCACATCTGGTATAGTAGCTGCCATTGGAAGTCATAACCTGATTAATATTTCAATAATTTACTTTTATTCTTCAATACCCATCTGTTTTCTATACAGGCACAACAGGCAACTTGAATGGAACCACCACTCCTGCATTTTTTAAGCCTTTGATGATGGTAATAATTTCTGCAATCCCTCCAGTAATGTTCTATTGCCTTTGGTTTACTATTTTCAAAGAGCCAGTTCCAGTGGCTTACACTTAACTCTCCCTGTCACAGCCCTCACTCCATAGTTAGGTAACATGTGGAAATCTTGTAAGTTGCTATGTATTATTTCTAATTATCCATTCCAGAACAGGAAAATAATTAGGGGGATGGGGTGGGGCTGGGGCACCGGGAAGGAGCTACAATGAGATGGACTTGAGACCAAATCCCATGGCTTATCTGATCTGTTAGCTCCCTGCTCTGACTGGTGGATTATAGGAAGTACTGTGAATTTTCAGCCAGTGCCCATAAACTATCAATATCTAATTACTTTTTTTTCCCCAAAGCTTTCATCCTGGTAAATGGCTACAGAAACTTTAGAGGAGGGTAAAGAAGATGATTTATGGTATAATCTTTTTTTCTTTGCTCTGTAGCAGCATCTTCTCCTCAATGGGACCTGGCTTTCCCTGCTTTTGAAGGGCTCTGGAGATGTGAACTGGGAATTGACTGAGGGCCATGACTCACTTTTCTGGTGATTTAATTCAGATATGAGTTCACCTGGCCTGTAGCTTCCACTTAACAGATCATGTGAGGCTTTCCTAGCCTCCCATTGCTTTCAGTTCTGGCTTGACCGGTTAGTATCCACCTATGAGTCATCACAGTAACCTCACTCACCTTGCCGTTGGTCCCTCACTTGGCTCCACTACCCCAGGATCCTTTTTTTTTTTTTTTAGGGCTGCATCTGCGGCATATGGAGGTTCCCAGGCTAGGGGACCAATCAGAGCTGTAGCCTCCAGCCTACGCCAGAGCCACAGCAACACCAGATCTGAGCCACATCTGTGATCTACACCATAGCTCACGGCAACGCCGGATCCTTAAACCCATTGAGTGAGGCCAGGGATCAAACCCACAACCTCATGTTCCTAGTTGGATGCTGGAGCAGTTCCTTTGTTACTTGTGGCTGATAGTGGAGAGAGAACACATTGTTCTTCAAGACCACTGGAGCTCCTCTCAGGAATTTATTTCTCACAGCTGTCACAGAAGACATGTCTTCTGGGCTTTCCCAGATTAGGTCTTATATGATAAATCCACTCTAACACCTCAATGCTATAGAAACTCTTTATTGGATAGCTTTATTGAAATAGATTTCAAATACCATAAAATTCACACCTTTAAATGGTACAATCCATTGTTTTTTATATATTCACATAGGTATGCAACTATCATCACTACCTAATTTAGGACACTTTCCTCACACCAAAAAGAACCCTGTACCCATTAGCTATCATTCCCCATTCTACTCAATCTCCAGTCAGCCCCAGGCAACCACTAAACTGCATTTGGTATGAAGGTTCCAATGTCTTCAATTCTTGTCAGCACTTGTGATTGCTTGAGTCTTCTATTTTAACCATCTTATAGAGTATGGAATGTTATCTCATGGATTGGATATACATGTCCTTAATGACTAATGATGCTAAGTATCTTTTTATGTGCTTGTGGGCTACTTGCATATCTTGTTTGGATAAACGTCCATTCAGATCTTTTGCCCATTAAAAAAAATTGGGTTATTTGCCTTTTAATTTTTGAGATTTAAGAGTTACTTATATTTTCTGATACAAGTCCCTTGGTTTCAGTAAGTATAAATTGGCAAAATCATTTAATTCTTTCCATTTGCATTGCACTTTCTCAAGGGTCATACTGAGTTTCTCACAATTTAGAGCCTGTGGGTCATTACAGTTTGTTCAGACAAAAGGAAATTAACCTCGAAGAGCTAGAAGGACAGCTTCTTACCAACTCCCAAAGAATTGGGAGAAATTTTGACTTGTCAACTTATAAAGTTCAACTTTTAAAATGATTCCAATCTTTCAACCTATAAAGAGCACTTGGAACACTTTAACTCTTAACATATTATTATATTCCATGTTATTATATCATCAGATGTGAAGTCAGTCTTATATATAATTATTATTACAGAGATACTTTGTTGATGATTAGATTTACCTATATGTTTATAATTTCTCTACTCACAAGCATCTTAAGTCTTGTGCCTTTGTTGTATACATTCATTTTGAACATTTTTAAAGTAGCACCTTTAGTGGCATCCTGGAGCAGTAAACTCCTTTAGTATGTGGCTGAAAATTTCTATTATATGTCTACTACTTTATGACACATAGAATGATTTAAACAAATGTATAATGACATGTATCCAACACTATAGTATCTGACACAGTATTTTAACTGCTCTACAAATTCTCTGTTCTTCATCTAGTCCTGCCAACCCCTAACCCAATCTCTGACCTTTCACCATGTCCTTAGTTTTGACATTTCCAGAATGTCATATAGTTGGTCATAGAATATGTATCCTTTTCTTGTTGGTTATTTACCTAGTATTATGCATTTAAGTTTCCTCCATGTCTTTTCCATGGCATGATGGCTCATTTCTTTTTAGCTCTGAATAATTCTCCAATGTACAGATGTACCACAGCAGATTTATTTATGGATAAATGGATATCTTTGTTTCCTCCAAGTTTTGGCAATTATGAATAAAGCTGCTGTAAGCATCCATGTGCAGGTTTTTTTTGTAGGGGCATAAGCTTTCAGCTCCTTTGGGTAAACACCAAGGAACACAATTGCTGGATCATATGGCAGGAGTATGCTTAGTTTCCTAAGAAGCTGTCAGACTGTCTTCCAAAGTGGCTGCACCATTTATTCTCCCAGCAGCAAAAATGAGAGTCCCTAATTACATCCTCATCAGCATTAGATGTCACTGTTCCAGATTTTGGCCATTCCCACAGGAGTGTAGTGCCATCTCATTGCTTTAATTTGCATTTCTCTGATGACATATTATGAGGAGCATCATTTTATACATTTCTCTGCTGATGATCATGTTTTTATTTTTTTTTATAATGGGTACAACTTCAATTCTCTAGGTATGGTATTTAGAATTAAACCCCCAATCTACGTGTGCTATAAAATTATTTTTCATGATCTCTGCATGGAATTAATACATTCTTTGTGTGTTCTGGAATATAACAGTCCTATCAGTATAGCAATTCAATTATTCTCTGTTACATATCTGCCAAAAGAAGTCTATAATTTTCTGACACAATTATTAAATTGCATCTCTGCTAAAAATTGGGAAAGATCTGGTTATTATGGGAATTGAAATAGTGCATTTTAGAAAGCCCCTAGCATTTTAAGCTCCATCACAAAATTGTATATATGGATTCCTACTGGAAAGTCATAATTTCATATTTCTTTATTCGATCATTTCCTAGGTTTGTTACCTTGAGAGGGTTACTTATTTGTAAAATGGAGGCAGTTCATATTATGAACTTGAGGTTTAAATGACAACGTAATTTATAGGTATAAATGATAATTTATCATTTAGCTGGCACAAATTAAAACAATACATATTAGCTCTAGTATATATAGCATCATTATCATCAAATTTACCACAACTACCATCCACACACTGGAATCAAAACTACATTTTTTTTGGTATGACAATGCCTAGTATTTATTTCCATTACACACTGTCAAGGAGGAAGTAGTAACTAAAAACTTCATAGTCTAATTTTTCCTAAATGACACAAGATTTCAATACGGTGAGTAATATTTTATACATTTTTCAGATCAAGTTTCATTTTTTTTTCTTTTTTTCTTTCTTTTTTTTTTCTTTTTAGGGCCACACCTGTGGCGTATGAAAGTTTCCAGGCTAGGGGTTGAATCAGAACTGCAGCAGCACCAGATCCATGCCACATCTGCGACCTATACCACAGTTCATGGCAACACCAGATCTTCAACCCACTGAGTGAGGCCAGGGATCGATCCTGCATCCTCATCGATATTAGTCAGGTTCATTAGTGCTGAGACACAACCAGAACTCCAGATTTCATTTCTAAAATCACTATTTTGATAGTTTCATTGTATGAGATTTTCTTTGATCACATGTTCTACATCCCTAGGAAGTAGATATGTATTTATGTGTGTGAAGAAACTGAACTTAAAGTTCATTTCTCTGACGCTTAGTACAGTTATTATATTTGAAAAGACTATAAAAAATGTTCTGTAAATTGAAGGACATATGAGAAAAGGATGCTCAGAACCAAAGATTTCATTACTCTGAAATCAAAGTCACTTAAATTATAATTTTTTTTTTTGGTATTTTTATGGCCGCATCAGCAGCATATGGAGGTTCCCAGGCTAGGTAACCAATTGGAGCTGTAGCAGCTGGCATACACCACAGCCATAGCAAGGCTAGATCTGAGCCACACTTGTGACCTACACCACAGCTCATGGCAATGCTAGATCCTTTAACCCACTGAGTGAGGTCAGGGATCAAACATGCATCCTCATGGATACTAGTTGAGTTCTTAGCCCACTGAGCCATGATGGGAACTCCTAAGCAATGTTTCAGTATAAGTACTGTTTTAGTATAAGTATATCCTATACACTATTTGAATATATTAAGTAAAGAACATTAAAAAAAAAACCCTATATACCCACTGGGCTAAAAGGGATAAATAAAATGGATATCATCAGACTAAAGAAGAGGGATATACCTATACTAGGAACATAATTATACTAAAATATTATGTGTTCCTTACTTGAAATTGACATATAACTGGGCATTCTGTATTTTT
Organism: Phacochoerus africanus; assembly: GCF_016906955.1. Classification (NCBI taxonomy): domain Eukaryota; kingdom Metazoa; phylum Chordata; class Mammalia; order Artiodactyla; family Suidae; genus Phacochoerus; species Phacochoerus africanus. The sequence continues at coordinate 156,345,811 of NC_062545.1, forward strand.
TTCTGGCAAATCTTGTCTGGTGAGCCATTTTGGCTGCTCTTGCTGCACTGACTCTCAACTTGGACTGCATCCATTTAGAGGCACTGATTTAGGACACAGAGGTCCCTAAATCCTCCATGTCAGTTCAAACATTTAAGCTGATACCTACTTTATTTATCTCTTTTGGACCACTGAGATTTTTTTTAATGTTCTTTACTCAATGCATTCTTTTTAGTATTATATATTATTTCATTCAAATGAATAAATGTGTGCTAATCCATTTGTAAGTTATATATCATCATAATAAACAAACAGAATATACTCTCTACCTGCAAAAAGCCAGGATATTCCCAGTAACACTGAATCCTCCTGTCTCCCAGAAAATGGCTTCACCCACTTTTCCACAAGGCAGTGCTGTCCTGAATTGTGTGTATATCATTCCTTCACCCCTTTTTTTTTATTATTTATCATGTATATGTGTCAATTCATGTATATATATCTCCTTACACAATATGGTGTTATTTAGTTCTGCACATCTCTAAACTTTATGATATTCTGTGAATTCTTCTGCAGCTTTTTTTTTTTTTCACTCAAAATTTTGTTTTTGAGATTAATTATCCTAGTTTTGGTTTTCTCAGAAATAGACCCTTAAACAGGGTTTGAATGAAAGCAGTTTTTACAGAAATTTCTGGGAACACTAGTGGGTAAATATGGGGGAAAAAAGGAAGGCAGGGGCTGTCAATGAAGACTGCATAATAAAGCATTGAGCACAGTGGGTGACTGAGGCTTAATTATTTAAGAGAAGAGGCACTTTCTGCAAAGAGGCAGACACTGGTCCTCAGAAAACCAAATTATGTTATATAAAAAGGATATCATTTGGAAATTTTGATTCCAGGCTCCACTACTTACTATTAAAAAATGGGTTAACCTATGTGAATGTGTTCATTTTCTCATACGCAATATGGGAGATATTAATCACATTTATATCATGAAAATTATTGTGAAAATTAAACATGGTAATCAGTGTATAACATGCTACATATATGTCAAAGAGTTGGTCCACATCTGTGTCATCCTCTTGCTGGAAGAGAACTGGGCTCCTTTCCCAGACACACCCCATGGCCATCTGTGACACTCTGATTGAATTCTAGCCAATGGGATGGGAGTGAAAATGACTTGTAATATTTCCAAGCCTATTTCATATTGTCCCATACTCTGTGCCCATTTCAACAGGCTGGAAGCGAGATAATCCCTAGGGAAAACTTGGAAACTAAAGATGGCAGAACCTTTCATACCCTGGGTCCAGAAATGACAGCATGAAAGTGAACCACATTACTACCATCACCTGGCAAGTACAGTGTGGGCAGCAGCAAGAAATAAACTGCTATTAGTTTCTTTATACATTTGGGGACTAATTACAGTTATAGTAGCTTGCATTAAACTAAATAAAACACTTTATTATTTTGAAATTCATGACTGGAGGCAGATTTCTTATCCCAAAGCGTAGCGAGAGCATTCGATTTATGACTTATTGAATTAAAATACAATGAATTACAAAAAATGTTGACGGCATTTATCTGCTTTGTGTAAACTGAAAATACCTAAAGATGTAAGTAGATTATCTTCAAAATACAGGATTTTGAAATTTAGTATGTGAAACCAAACATAAAAAGTACAGAAAATTAATGGCACGGGGTAAAGAACAATTAAGTGACGTCTCCATTGTTTACTATAATTTGCTCCTTAGAGTCCATAATGTTCACACAGCTGCCCAAAGGATTTTTGGCTGTTTGGAGATGCAAGAGAATGAACCCAAGACAAATGTTCTGTGACTTCATTTATATGTGGGATCTAAAAAAGTGGAACTGGCAAAAGCACTTGGCCATACTGGTTGCCAGGTGCTGGGGAGTGGAGGAAATGGTGAGATGTTGGTTATCATTATTTTGGATATGTATAGATATATAATGTAAATTATACATTATCTAATTTCCAAAGTTCTGCAGGTGATCTTAACAGATTAAAAAGTCATTTTATATTTTTAATACACTAGAAAAATGTTTGTTTTAAACATGAAGCTTAACGTGGAAGTATATAGACCTGGCTTAAATTTAACATTTTTGAGAAAACAGGTGAACTCCATCTAAATACATATCTGCCATACTCTAGTTCGTGCCAAGGCAAGGGGCCAAGATCTTTATTCCTGTGTGTCTTTGAGTTAAATAGAGACAAGATACATCCAGAGCATCAAAACCGGAATGGTAAGAAAGTTAACATGAATTGAAATAAGATTAGGATGGGAATGGAAATAAGGAATTTGAAAATCAAATTTTAATAGCTTCCTAATTGGAACAAGTTCAGGTATTCAGAAGGTTGGGCACAGGAGAGAGGGTTAAGGAAGTCAATGTTTCATATTTACAGACGGAAAGTACCCGAGCTGTGCGGAAGCTTCACAACCTGCTACATCTGGTCTTGTCTCCTTCATTGACTCAAGCTCAGATGTAACTTTCAACATAACTAGTTTGGCAATTATCTCAAAATCATCAATGATTTACATTTATTTCTGCCTCACTGGCTGCCTCAGTAGTGTTTCTTTCTTGTTTTTTTTTTTATGAACTTCATTTTTAGAGCAGTTTGGGGTTCATAGCATAATTGAGCGGTAAGTGTGGAGATTTTCTATATTCCACCTGCCCCCACACATGCACAGTTTTCAGTATTTCCCACATCCCCAACCACAGCAGTACATCTGTTTCCAAGGATGACGCTACACTGACACATCATAATCACCCAAAGTCCTTAGTTTTCCTTAGGGTTCACTCTCCATCTGTACTTTCTATGGATTTGGGCAACTGTATAATGACACATACCATCATTATAGTATCATCCAGGGTACTTTCACTACCAGAATCCTCTCTGCTGTGCCTATTCATTCCTTTCTCCCCCATAACTCCTGGTAACCACTGACCTTTTTATTGTCTCCAGAGTTTTTCCTTTTCCAGAATGTCTTATAGTTAGAATCATCTAGTATGTGTAGCATTTGGAATTGGGTCTCACCACAGCTGATTTATCCATTCATCTATTGAAGGACATCTTGGTTACCTCCAAATTTTGGCAGTTATGAATAAAGCTGCTGTAAACATCCATGTGTAGGTTTTTTGTATGGACATAAGCTTTCAGCTCATTTAGGTAAATACCAAGGAGCAAAACTGCCAAATCATACTGTAGGAGTATGTTTTGTAAGAAGCTGTCAGACTGTCTTCCAAAGTGGCTGTACCATTTACACTCCCACCAGCACCTATTGCTCTACATCTTCACCAGCATTTGGTGTTGGTTTTTGGATTCCACATTCTGATAAGTGTATGGTTTTAATTTTTAATTGTCTTAATTTGCATTTTCCTGATTATGTATCATGTTAAGTATCTTTTCATATGCTTATTTGCTATCTGTATATCTTTAGTGAAGTGTCTGTTCAGATCTTCTGCCCATTTTCAAAATGAGTTGTTTTCTTATTGTTGAGTTTTAAGAGTTCATTGTATATTTTGGATAGCAGTCCTTATCAGATATTTTCTCCCAGTCTACAGCTTGTCTTTTCATTCTATTGAAAGTTTTTTTTTTCCTTTTTGGCCAGCCCACAACAAGTGGAATTTCCTGGGCCAGGAATCAAACTAGCACCATAGCAATAGCTAGAACCACAGCAGTGACAATGCCAGATCCTTAACCCACTGAGCCACGAGGGAACATTGGGTTTAATGAAGTATCTTTAATGAATCAGAGGTTTTTAATTTTAAAGTAGTCTAACTTATCAATTCTGTTTTTTTGTTAATTATGTCTTTGTTTTCTATCTAAAAAGTCATCATTTCCAAGGTAATCTAGATTTTCTCTTATAATGTCTTTTAGGAATTTTATACTTTCACCTTATGTCTGTGATCTATTTTGAGTTAATTGCTGTCAATGCTGTAATCTAATGCCTGTGTTTTGTTTTGTTTTTCTTTTTTGGTTTTCCTGTGGCACATGGAGTTTCCAGGCCAGGGATCAAATCCGAGCTGGAACCTATGCTGGATCCTTAACCAACTGTGCCGGGCTGGCAATTGAACCTGCATCCTAATTCTCCAGAGATGCCACTGATCCTGTTGTGCCACATCGGGAACTCCTAATGAAGTTTTAATGCATATTTTTTATTTTTATTATATAAAATTGTTACAGATTCCTGCATAGTTCGATATTAGGAATTTTTTTTTTAAATACTACATAAGTAAGAGATAAACATTTAGTTTTCAGTTAATCATGAAGTCAAGATCTTGGTATCTGCTTAATTATATTAGTTAATTTCCTACTCAGGTTTGATCATTCTAGTTCACTCCTCCAAAGACTAACATTTTAGAGGAAAATTTCCAAAGTTAGGGACTAATCTGAGAACTTTTTAAAATAAAATTAACAGTTGCTAAAAATTGTTCCTTACTTTCATGAAACAAGTGTTACTATACTCCACTTTTTTTTTAATAAACGAGGAAACTTGAGTAATCGGAATTTAACCTATCTGTGCAGGGTCGCAAAGCTAGAATGTGATGGCTACCAACCCAAACTCATAGTGTAACCACAGCGTCCCAATTGCTCTCAGTGTGGCAGAACTTAGCGTTGTCTTGGGCAGACCATTTTCAAATTCCTCTATTTCCTTTCTTGGCTAATTTCTACTCAGTTTTATTTTATTTCTTTTATTTTATTTCATTTTTTAAAGATATGATGTCATTTATTGGTTACTCTTAGAACATCCCATTTGTGACTGGACTCAGACTTAAAGATAGAAGCTCTCTGAGAGGACAGACAGTCTCTATCTCTTGGCAATCTGTTTCTGATGTTTTTCTTTGGCCTCCTTCATCCTCTGGGCCAAAAGTTTAGCATATTCTGTAGCCTCTTCTTTATTTTTCTTAGAACGTTGTTTCTTCAGAGCCAATGTTTGTGGTACAGAACACATGGAGTAACAAGATGCTGAATCTTGGGTGCTTTGGTCCTAGGTTTCTCACCTTCTTTGTTGAGGGGCTTTCTCACTACATACTGATGGATATCACCTTCCTTAGACTGGAAAGACTGGATTCTGCTAGCTCTTTTAGGCCCCAAGCAACAAGGCACAGTAGTATCAGAGAATCTAGGAATATCCTTCTCCCTTTGTTTACAATCACCAAATTGAAAACACTCAGATTGGCATCCACAGATTTTCACTTTTTTTTCTCCAGTCCTTCTTGGTCTGTAACAGGAATGCCCCTTACTCAGGAGCAGGTAAACTTGGCCATGGGTCAAGGCACCCTGCTTCATGGAGAAACCTTGTTTGTCATTCCCACTGATGATTCGGACCACATAACCTTTCCATTCTTCACCCAGAGCGTCAGCAGCAACTTTTGTGGCCATACATTTCTCATAAAAGGTAAGAAGTTTTTGTTCATCTTCCACTTCAATGAGTTTCTGGCAGCCAGTGGCTGGGAAAGAGATGTTCACCTTCAGGCTGCAGAGGCCGACCGCCTCCGAGGCACCACGAAAAAGAGCCCTACTCAGTTTTAGTTCACTTAGTGTATGTAATCTTCCCTTCAATGATTTTTACTGCCTTATCCTAAAACAAGGTTTCATTTACATCACAAAAGAGTGCATCTGCTTTGTTTATTTACTCTTCCAATAGTTTGTTCCAGAGAGAAACTCTCTTAAACAAATCTTCAAATGCCTTTAATCACTTTTGAAGAAAAGAGGTAATGAAATGTCAAATGAGATCCATCAAGTTAAACTCATTTGTTAATCTGTTTAGTAACTGAGTTGAATGCATAAGAAAAAGAACCTATCGGATTGTGGCGCAGTGCTTAATGAATCCGACTAAGAACCATGAGGTTGCAGGTTTAATCCCTGGCCTTGCTCAGTGGGTTAAGGATCTGGTGTTGCCCTGAGCTGTGGTGTAGGTCACAGACGCGGCTGGGAACCTGCATTGCAGGCCGGTGGCTACAGCTCCAATTAGACCCATAGCCTGGGAACCTGCATATGCCGCGGGAGTGGCTCAAGAAAAGACAAAAAGACAAAAAGACAAAAAAAAATCAAATTTTACTGACAAGTTTTTGTCTAGCACTGTACTTACTACATGCTGTGCAGAACACAATAAAATTTCTTTACCATTTTTTTTAGCCTAAGTTTGCAGTCTATCCTGAGAGGTAAGACAAACAGAATGCACTGTGTTATTCAACAGCTAGGTCATATGTGTAGTCTCCAAGTATAATAGTAGCAGGTGAAAATTTAAAAATAATTTATACATATAACTTTTGATGTTGACTTGTTTTGAGTTATTTCATTTTAGAATAATTGTACACTTGAGCAATAGGTATAATTACCACTCGGTTTTACAAATGAAGAATCTGGATCTAGGAGAAATAAACAATGTTCCTAGTGTTATGGGGATAGTAAACACTTAAGCCAGGACTCAAATGCAAGGTTTCTCATCATGTTTGCATTACACACTCCTGAAGACATCCGTGGATTATAATAGTTGGGGTAGATTCTTAAAGTGAATATTGGATACAAAGTGATTGTTGGGATCTAAATGATCACTGGTACCAAGTAAAGAAATCCAAGATCATAGAATAAAACTAAGGCAGGTGAAGAGTCAACATGTTACTAGTAATAAGTGAATTAGTGTGTATAGTCTGAAGGTTTTATAACTAAGGATAATTGTGAACAGTACTGAGTTGTAGAGTTAGCAGTCAACATCGGTTATTGATTTGTAGTTTGTTTGTATTATTGTGTCATTTACTGTTTCTGAATTCCTGAGATGTATTGATATATAATCTGAGCATATATAAGCAAATGATGCTGAAAATTGCTAAAGGCAGCATGATTCATAGCTGATATATTTTTGAAACAGGGTAATTATTGATAGCCCTTCAAAATCTAAAAGCACATTCTTTATATAAAGATTTTTATTCTTTCTTTAGTTGAAAATGAAATATGACTATCTCAAGGGACTAGGAGTGATGTGATGTAAAAGAAGAAAATAAATGTCGTAGAACCTGAAAAATCATCAGTGGACTGTAATTTACTGTCAAATCTGGGAAGAAAGTTGGCTTTAGAAAGCTGGGTTGCCTGGAGAATGCTCAGCAGTTTCACATGAATAATAATAAATCTAAATTATAGGATATTAATGGTGATTTAATTCACATTATACTATTTATTCCAAAGTTTTCCACTTGGTTTAAATATATTAATACTCCAAATAAAAATTCTCAAACTAATATTGTTCAAGGACATCCCCACCTGATCCTTATTTCTCCTTTATGATATATAGAAGAAACTAGAAGGTAATTAAATACATTTGAAATATGGTTACTCATCAAAAGTATGATAGCCAGGAGAATAAAAATTATTATAAAGCCCTTAGCAAATTCAGAGTGCCATGTGAATGCCAAGTGATGGGGCAAAGCTTGATGGGTGTTAGGTATGTGTGTTTTGTGACTAATTTGTTAACTAATTCAGGATGTATTTCATTCTTTAAGAGAGAACCATTTGGGCATAAGTATGTCAGCAGGTCGTGAAGAGTGGATGTGGTGTGTGTGTGTTTGTGTGTGTGTTTGGCCATGCCTATGAATATACACAGAAAAGAAAAAACAATTTCAGTTATTCCATTCTAAAAGTCTGTCCTGAGCAAGGTGGGTAGTTTGAATTAAATTCCATTTAATTATATTTTATTCATTATCCACTGTATATCAAAAATATGTTTGGTAACTAGAATTAAAAAGATTTACACATTAGGGGCCCCTCTCAATCTTGAGGGGGGAGACATATATGGGAAAATTACAGTCAAGTGTGGTTAAGACTGTAAGGTGGTTCTGCAGCTGTGGAAGCACAGAAACCAATACAACTACCCTGACCTACACCTGTGCACATCCGTGGACGCATGAATTAGGAAAAACTACTTTGAGGTTTGTGGTTGTTGGGGTGCCATTTTCATGATTTCTTTAAACCATTTTTAGTTGAAATTGTTGAAACTGTATCTTAGTGATAATGTTAAAGGTAAGAAAATACTTGTCACAAATATTAGACTTAATTGTGAGAAGCTTACATTACAAATAAATCTGGCACCAAGAAAATCTAGAATTATAAATTGTTAATATTCTTTTTTTTTTTTGCCTTTTCTAGGGCTGCTCCTGAAATATTCTTGTTGCTTGTGTGTCTTAGATGAGACAGCTTATCAAAACTAAGCATCTTTTAAAAAGTAGAAAGGACCTCCAGTCTTCTTTCAGTATACAGCACAGAGGATGCTTTTTTGCTGTCTGATGGAATAGTGTTTTCTTCTGTTACACCTTCTGCAGATTGGTACACTGACATGTTACATAGGTTATTAACCTGGCTATTGAAATAGGATAAAAAGAATTCTCTCAGCCTTCTGAAAAGGAAAATAAAACACTTCAAGGTAATTCTTTAATATTTAACTAAAAATCTCCTAGTTACTAATAAGTGGTAAGAAATTTTCATTACTTGCCATATTTCACATCCAGGGGCCTGACTTTATAATAAAACAGATTGCTGTTATCTTACAGTCTAATTAATAAATACATCATTTAATTTTAGTCTTTTGCCAGTAAAAAATGGTCAATATTTGATTACTCTGCCCATGGTCTTAAACCATAAAGATATTAACTCATCTCCTGCAGTTCTTTACTCAATATGTAGCTCTCTCAGTGAGGCTTTTCTTGACTATTCAATTCAGAATTGCAACCCCCTTCCCAAAGCCCACTTTCTTTGCTTTTACTTTCTCTGTAGTGCTTATCACCATCTAACATAATATAGCTTTTCTGTATATGTTTGTTTATTGTCTGTTTTCAGTATTAGGATGTAAGCCGTGAGAGCAAGGATTTTTTTCACTCACTTATGCTTTTGCTCACTCCTTTATTTCCCAGAACTTAAAACAGTTCCTGTAAAATAGTGAGTACCTCAAACAAACTGAAAAAGAGAAAAGCTTTGTTGATGTATTAAATGAATATAAAAATATAATAAAGACATTTATTTTGTGGAATTGTGAAAAAAATAAAAGAAATCTACTCAAATAACTTCCTTTCCTTATTATCTGCAATTATTTCAGTCTTATCTTTTGCCACTTGTTTTGATCCTACTTGAAATTTGAGGATCAACTCTTGGCATCTGATTAATTAAAAACCAGAGATGCAGCTTATGTTATTTTCAAGAGGAAAGGAACTCTCTGGTGTGCTAAAAATGTCCTTCTGTTATTTATACTTATTTTTAAAAATGAAATCCTGGCAGCAAATAATACCACAATCTGTAAGTAATAACCTGTTGGGATGGCTGGAGGGGCAGCAAATCGACAACGATTATAATCAATGGTGTGGGAGTCAGTCATGTTACATGAATTATTTAGTTTTATATTTCTTCTTTAGGAAAAAAAAGAAGTCCAGTGGTTGGCAAACAAGTGTTCTCATTACATCCTGTCACTCATCTCTAACCACACATTATTGGGTGGTTATTTAGAGAAAGATTATATCTGGAGACACAAGTACCAACTCTGTGACTTTCCAATAAAACACAGCAAAACTTTGAAAGAGCAGGTTCCAGGGAGAAATCAACCCCCTTGGCTCTGGTTAAGTTTATTATCTCTAAGTCATGCTGAGGATATTGCGTAAAATGGTGGCTCTGCACAGATCCTCTTGAAAGAGTAGGCACAATCAGTTGAATGATATCAAGCCAGTGTGCTGAGCTAAGGGTGACCAGCTCTATTTAAGATAATGAATTCGATTCTAGGTGAGAAAACCCCAGGCAGTTTCCACCAGCTCCCCATTCTTCCCCTGCTCTCCAACCAGCTCAGGTCCTTCTACTGATAACCAAAAGGAAACAAAAAGCAATTAAGAAAGACAACTCCTGATAAAGAGCAAGACATCTCTCTGGAGCCTCTTTTATGAAAACACTAATCCTAATCCTGAGTCCACCTGCAGACCACAGCACCTCCCAAAGGCCCCACCTCCTAATACTATCAACTCCAGCTTTAAGATTTCAAGTTAGGAATGGGGTGCAGGAGAGGCACAAACATTCAGACAGGAAACGAACATCCAAAGGAAGGTAAAAGGCAACCCTGCTCGAGTCTGTCAGCTTCAACTGGGGAATGGTGGCACACTGATAAGGCTTAGGGAAAGAAACTAAAAGGACAAGGTGTAGTCCCTTATCTGCATTTGGATGAGATCAGCTCTCTGTAACAGTAAAATTTACAGATTACCATATTTCAGCATATACTATCAAAGAGACATTGTTATTAGGTATGAAGAGCCTTTTCCAGTGTATTTCCTGCTGACTTACCTTGCAATAGCATATTGATTCTGTGATCAAATTAGTAAGCAATTCTGTTTCACATCAAAATCAGTCTCTGCTATTATACACAGATTCTTAGTTTAAAATCATGATATTTTTATATTCCAACGTAATATGGTTGATAGCGCATGAATAGGTTATTTTTCCATGACAGTTGGTAGAGATAATTGCCTTAACTAGAATGCTAAGAAAAATACTTCCACTAATTTTCTGTAAAAATAGCAAATACCAAATGTTACTAAATGTCCTAAAATGTTACCAGGTAAATCAAACCCATATTTGGAAAATAAGCAACAATGATTTTAAGAGAAACTGAAAACTGAATGTGAGTTCATTTTAGTCTTATTTAATCATTTAATGTATATGATGTCATTTCTTAATTTGAAAATTGTTGAAAATGTTAAGTTCTAAGCTTTTTGGGTGGGAGGGTGGGGAATGGGGAAGTGGGAAGGGGAGATAACTTTCATTCTGTATTAGGAACTGTGAGTCTTAATACAAAAAACTGACTTTTTTCAAATGACTTTGTTGTTTTTATTATTCCCTTTTAGTGGGCACTTGTTCTGAGGTAGGTAGAGCTATGGTGCTACATTTTTTTTTTTCTTAACTAATCCACTGACTAAAGTGACCTGGATTTAAGTGTTTTACAGAATGTTAATATATCTTGCTTAGCAAAGGAGCCTGTTTGGTAAAAAATGTTTGGTAAAAAGGTTAAATACATCACAAAAATTTTTTAAACTGCAAATTTCATAGAGAAGATTATTGGCTAATATGAATTATAAGTTTGTAAAATATACACATACCCATTTGACTTTACTTCATAACAGTTTATTAAAGAGCTAATTTCCCACTCCTTTATCACAATTTTTTATTTTATTTATTTATTCATTTATTTTGCTTTTTGGGGCTGCACCTGTGGTATACGGAGTTTGCCAGACTTAAGAGTCGAATCAGAGCTACAGCCGCTGGCCTATACCACAGCCACAGTAATGCAGAATCCAAGCCACCTCTGCAACCTACACGACAGTTCACAGCACTGCCAGACCCTTTACCCACTGAGCGAGCCCAGGGATCAAACCCACAACCTCATGATTCCTAGTCGGATTCGTTTCTGCTGCACCACAATGGGAACTCCAATAAATACTATTTTTAAAATAGTAATCTATGTGAGAAAAGTGAACCTTATTTGATTTTGCAGGCAAGGTTAAATATCACTTATATTATGCTTATTAGCCATCCATTCTTATTTCTTTGGTAAATTATACATTTTTCTATTGGCTTGTTTTTGTTTTTCTGCTTCAATTCCATTGCTTTTAGGCTTATTATATCTTTCTTAATTCGATGCATCACTTGCAAAGGGAATATAATTGAATATTTTAACCCTTTTTGATAGTCTATGTTATTTGATATAGTGATTTGATATTTTTACATTTATTAAATTAGTGATAATTTTCTTTGTTATTCTGTTACATTTTCTTAATATTTTCCTTTTATTTCAGTTTTTGATATTAGAATTTCTTCTTTTCGAGTCTGGTGATCTTTATACTCTTCATCCTATTTTTTTTAGATGATCTAAAATTTTTCAAAGGTTGATTTAAATATACTTTATCTATCAAATAAAGAACTATCTGGGATTTTAATTTAATACCTTTATTTCTAAAGATTACTTTCCCAACATTTGTAATAATGATTCCAGCTATAATTGATATTATGAAAGATTTCTTAAGTTATTCGTCATATTTCATGCTTTCCTCTCTTAGAGTTCTTTCATTATTTTGTTAAAATAGATCTTCAAGTTATTGTTGTCTTTTTTTTTCCAAAATAGGTTAAAACATGATAGTCTTCATTAGTCTTCATATCTGAGAATGTTGATTTCAGTGAGAATTCAAACATAAAATTCTAGACTCAAGATTACATGTCTTTAGAATCTTAAAAATATTGGTTCTTTTTTCTTACCATATTTTTGTTTTTGGTCATTTGTCTTTTTTTTTAGGGCCCCACCCATGGCATATGGAGGTTCCCAGGCTAGGTGTCTCATCTGAGCTGTAGCTGCTGGCCTACACCACAGCCACAGCAACATCATATCCAAGCCACATCTGTGACCTACACCACAGCTCATGGCAATACCCAGATCCGTATTCCACTGAGCAAGGCCAGGGATCGAACCTGCAACCTCTGGTTCCTAGTCGGATTTGTTTCCGCTGTGCCATGACAGGAACTCCTTTCTCAGCATTCTTTATTAGAGACAGGGCATGTCTTTGGTTGTTGTTGTTGTTGTTGTTGTTGTTGTTGTTGTTGTTGTTGTCTTTTAGGGCTCCACCTGCAGAATATGGAAGTTCCCAGGCTAGGGGTCGAACTGGAGCTGCAGCTGCCAGCCTAAGCCACAACCACAGCAACACCAGTTCCAGCCACATCTGCGACCTACACCACAGCTTGCAGGAACGCTAGATCCTTAACGCACTGAGCGAAGCCAGGGATTGAATTCACATCCTCATGGATACTAGTTGGATTCTTAACCTGCTGAGCCACAATGGGTACTCCTAGGGGTAACAACTTTTAATTAAAACTTTAATTTTAAAATCATTGTAGAGTTGCACGTGGTTGTCAGAAATAATAAAGGTTGTGAACTCTTACTCATTTTCCCCTAAAGATTACATCTTGCATAACCACAATAAACTATTACAATGAAGATAGTGATGTAGGTAGAATCCACTAATCTTCTGCAGGGAATTCCATGCCGTTTTACTCCATGTGTAGTTTTGTGTATAAACTACCACAGTCCAAGTTGGGACTAGTTCATCACTAAAAAGAAACCTCATACTGCTCTTTTATAACTCACATCCCTACCACACCCTCTACCCCATTCTTAACCACTAATGACCACTAATCTGTTCTCCCATCTTAATTTTGTCTTTAAAGGAAAGTTATATAAGGAATAATACAGTGTTTACCTTTTGGAGACTGGCCTTTTTACTCAGAATAATTCTCAAGAGATTCACCCAGGTGTCACCTGTATCAAATTATCATTTAGCAATATTTTACAATGGATGTATCACAGTTTATTTAACTATTTACCAATTGCAGTGCATCTGGGTTGTTCTAATTTGGGGCTGTCATGAATATGCTTCTATGGATGTTGATATAAAGCTTTTGTGTAGTTTTATTTTTCTGGAATGTAGGCCAGAGTGCAAAATGTTGGTCATATGATAATTGCTCTTTTTTTTTTTTTTTTAAATAAGAAACTGCCACCCTGTTTTCTGGAGTGGTTGTGCCTTTTTGGATTTATACCAGTAAACACAGGAGGAATCCAGTTTCTCTGCATCCTCATCAGCATTTGGTGTTGTCACTATTTTGAAAGCTTTCTAGGATATTTGTGATTTTAATTTGTATTCCTCTGATGGCTAATTTCACTGCGGAGTTTTAAGGGTTCTTTACCTATTCTGTTATCAGTCTTTTGTCAGATATATGCTTACAAATATTTCCTTCAGTCTAAAACTGGTCTTTGCATCCTTCTTCTTCTTCTTTTTTTTTTTAACAGCACAGGCGGCATGTGGAAGTTCATGAGCCGAGGATCAAACTCGTGCCACAGCAGCCACCCAAGCTGCTGCAGTGACAACTGCCGGATAATTAACTCACTGCACCACAAGAGTAGTTTGGTCTTTGTATTCTCTTAACAGGACTTTTCTCAAGGCAAATGTTCAAATTTTGATTAGATACAACTTGACAGTTTTTTCTTGTTTATTGTGCTATAAATATCAAGTCTAAGATCTTTTAGTCTTGTCCTAAATCATTGTTTTCTCCTATTTTTTTCTAAAAGTCTTATAATTTCATATTTGTTCAGGATTCATTTTGAATTAGTTTTAAAATAAATATGAGGTGTTGGTCAAGGTGACTTTTTTCGGGGGGGGGGCGCTATGGATATCCAATTGCAGCAGCATCATTTGCTGAAAAGACTACTCTTTCCTTGTTGAATTGCTTTTGCATCTTTGTCAAAAATCATTCCAGCACATTTGTGTGGATCTGTTTCTCTATTCTCTATTGTGTTTCTGTTTTATTGATTGTTGCATCTGCCAATACTGCACTGTCTTGATTACTGTAGCTAAATTGTGAACCATGGCATTGGGAGGAACGACTCCTCCCATTTCATTCTTTCATTTCAATATTGTTTTAATTATTCTTGAGTCTGTGCTTTTCCATATAGATTTAGAATAAGCTTGTCTATTTCTATAAAATTAAGTAATCAATTTCTATTTCTAATCTACATTCTATGTGTGGGTGAGGGGAGTGTGTAGATGTTTTCATTTCTTTGTAGCTCCTTTAAAGCTGATAATCTGAGTTATTCTTTGGAATATGATATTTTCATAAATGTTTGTTTCTGCCTCTTGTTTCTTATAATTCACTCTTTTTAGTAGCCTCAACTAATGTAATGAAATGTAAGCTAATACTTTGGTGATGTATGTCATCGTCATCATTATAAATATTATGACCAGTTTAATTTCCTTTTTTATTTTTGATGCTATTATAAATACTATATTTAATTTGTTCATCTATAATTCTTTTTTATAAAATTGTAGTTGATTTACAATGTTGTGCCAATTTCTGCTGTACAGCAAAGTGACCCAGTCATACATATACATTTTTTTTTTCTTATACTATCTTCCATTGTGTTCTATCCCAAGAGACTGGATATGGTTCCCTGTTCTATAGAGTAGGACTTCACTGCTTATCCATTCTAAATGTAATAGTTTGTACCTACCAATATCAAACTGCCTATCCATCCTACTTCCTTCCCCCGCCCCCTTGGCAATAAGTCTGTTCTCTATGTCTGTGAGACCGTTTCTGTTTTATAGATAGGTCCATTTGTGGCATATTTAGATTTCACCTGTAATGATATCATGTGGTATTTGTCTCTCTTTCTGACTTACTTCACTTAACATGAAAATCTCTAGTTGCATCCTTTTTTTCCTTTTTTACATTGACTTTTCCTTATATAATCTAATTTCTTCTCTCTTCCCCTATGTTCTTGAGCCCACTATAAAAGAATTAAGTGAATAAAGATTTAATAATAATGATAATGATAATAATAATGGTAATTATAAATCACAAACTTTCAAAAATGCTAGGCAGTCATGGAGCCTATTCCTTTAAATGTATTAGAGATAACTCAATAATCTTATGAGGTAAATATCAGTTTTATAAATACATATTATTTTATTACATCTCAATTACAGATTAAATGTAATCCCCACTGGCTTAATACACAAAATTTTATCTCTTGCTTGTAGTGCCTAACAGCTTGGGTTAGTGGATGGAAAGTTCTGCTATACAGAATCACTCAGGTCCCTCCTGTGGGAGACTTTGTTGTCTTGTGCAACATCATCTTAAGCAGGACTCCTTGTTTGTCAAGGCAGCTTATGCTCATAGCCACTTGGTAAGGGCCAGTTGTATGGTCCTGATCTATTTTAGGAGAAGAAAAAAATAATCTGAGTACATACCAAAATGAGAGAAGAACTGGTGCATAACACTAGTATTGTTACACAATCTACTTTGCAGTTTAGAAATGAGTTTTAGTGAGATTGAGTACTTTTCCAAGTCTGTAGCCTTCATTTCTAGAAGGTGAAGGTTTGTAACCTTCACTTCTAGTAAGTTAATTTTTACTGTATGAGCTGCTAGGATTTGAACATGAACCTGTCTGCACTTAAGATGTGACTACTCAATGTGGGACAATTATGGGATGAGAATCTCAAAAATGTGATTTCTACTGAAGAATTTAAGGTAAACCCACTAATAATTTTATATATTTTGAGAAGGACTCATGAGAATTACAAAGATCTTCATCTAGAATAACACTCAAATCACTATATCTGTCCATTGTATATTTCCAGTGAAAAGTATATTTTCTTGGTCGTTAGAGCACGAATCTTGGCACAAGTCCTAGTTCTTTGTAGTCATTTCAATACCAGAATCAATTGAAGGCCACAGATTTAGTTTTTTGAAAGTGTTTTCATGAAAAATATTTAAGGCACATTTTTAAAATTCTAAGCCACAGTCTTAATGTAATGTGGTTAAACTAAAGTGATGACTCCAGGAAATAATGCCTCCCTTTAAAAAAAAATATATATATATATTTTTGTCTTTTTTTTTTGCTATTTCTTGGACCGCTCCCACGGCATATGGAGGTTCCCAGAATAGGGGTCAAACTGGAGCTGCAGCCACCGGCCTACGCCAGAGCCACAGCAACGCGGGATCTGAGCCGCGTCTGCAACCCACACCACAGCTCACGGCAACGCCGGATCGTTAACACACTGAGCAAGGGCAGGGACCGAACCCGCAACGAATCCCAGTCGGATTCGTTAACCACTGCACCACGATGGGAACTCCCAAAAATATATTTTTAATGGCAGATAACATATGCCATATTATAGATAATATGTAACATATGGTTATAATTTATAGATTCATGTATTCAACTTACTTACTCAACAACCATTTGGTAAGCTCCAAATATGTTGTGGTCACATTTCTAGGATCCAGGAGTACATAGTAAACAAAAATAAAGCCCTTCCGTCACTGAGTTTATATACTGGTGTGGGAGACAAACATTAAATAAGGTAAATAAGTGAAATACAGAACTTCAGTGAAAGCTAAAAATAAAAAAGGAAGCAGGAAAGAAGGCTGAGAAATATGGGTATTTATGTGTCCAGGAATAGTTTGCACTTCTCAGGGAGCTGTTTGCATGCCAAATCGCTGAGTCAAGGAACTAGCATTTCATGTTTTTCTTCAAGTCCACAGGCAGGAATGTGGTTCTCCAGAGCCAATGTGATGGCATAGAAAGAGTCATGCATAGAATCTTCCCCTGGCAAAGAAAACTCCTAGATGCTTGTGTTCAATAAAACTATACTGATATCAGCATAGAAATATTTATTAAAATTCTAGCCTCCAGCAGTAATAGGTTAGAAAAAAAAAGCTGTCAATTAGTTTCATGTTCTACTAGATAATTTTATTGTTGAGTAGGAAACTGTTGATATTAGTGTCACTTAGGACTGTGCAGCAAAACGTCACAGAGACAATGACAAAAAAGGATGTCAGGAGATGGTGATTTATGTTTATCTTATCAGACTCAGGTAACAGTAACAGGTGAACATACCACTGTATAGGGGTTAATGCCACAGATTGCTTTTTTTTTTCTAAAAGGTAATCTTGTGTCTCAGCAATGATTACTTTTTGATGAAAATGTACATTATAAAAATTGAATAGGTTTCTAGAAGCCCTGAGAGTCTTCCTTTGCCATTTTGTGCTTTTCTTTGGGATAAATTATATATATAGAATTTGTGTATACATATATAGAATTTGTGTATTATATATATATAATGTTTTTTCACAATCTTATTTAGTTCCCTGTGACACATACTAATCAGCAATATCGTTATAGATGTAAATTAGATTATATAAAATAGGACTTTTCATTTCACATGGAAGGAAAAATCATAATTAAAGTCACCTTAGTTAATACTGTTTTAGTGTAAGGATAAATTGGGGAGTATCAACATATAGGGAACTGTCTCAGTGACCCAGCCTGCAAACAGGCCTCCTGGAATTCCTTTCAGGATGTAACAATAGACCTAGTGGCCCAATTTTATGACCCCTCCTTGCCAGGTGTCTGTTCCTTGTTCAACAAGTGAACTGTTATGCAGATTAGGGAACTCTTTTTTAAAAATTATATTATCTTGTTTTTAAATTCAAAATTTCGTTTTTTCTTTTTACAGCCACACCTGTGATGTATGGAAGTTCCCAGGCTAGGGGTCAAATTGGAGCTGCAGCTGCTAGCCTATGCCATAGACACAGCAATGCCAGACCCAAACTGCATCTGTGACCTACACAACAGCTTGTAGCAATGCTGGATATTTAATGCATGGATACTGGTCAGGTTTTTAACCCACTGAGCCACAATGGGAACTCTGATTTTTAATTTTAACATTTTTATTTTATTTTATTTTTTGGCTGCACCTCTGGCATGTGGAAGTTCCAGGGCCAGGGACTGAACCTGCATCAGAGTGGTGACCCGAGCCACTGCAGTGACAATGCAGGATCCCTAACCCACTGAGCCACACAAGAACTCCTTAAATCATATTTTCCCTTTGGTGTTCTTATCTCTTTTTGGGCCAATCCTTGCTTTGGCCTTATTAACTTCTCTTTTACTTGCTACTTCTCCTATTTCTTATACTGGTCTTTGTATGCCCTGCAAAGTTATTTAATCGTCTTTCAACATGAGGTGCTTTTCTTGTGCAGTTTTGTATGGGATTTATATCACACAGTCTAATTTGTGCAGACCATGTAGATGGTTGTTATTGTTAGGGAGCCTCCATCTGCAGGTGCGATCAGATAAGAAAATGAGGCAATTCATAAGACAGGATACTTCATGCCAGCTTTCTCCCTGGGGACTGGAGAGTGGAGTAGCTTTAGAGCCTCATGGATCCCTCTACAAAGGTTATTTTATACACCTTATAAAGTGCCCTTTGAAATATTTTACAATCAAGCCCTTTTAGGTTTGCTTTTTAAAGGCTTTGTGTGTTTTTTGTTTTGTTTTGTTTGCATCCTACTTCTGCAAAGACCGACAGGGGGCAGCAAACCCTCTTGAGAGAGGAAACCAGTCCCAAATAGTGCTCGGGTCTGTTAGCTTATGGCTCTTTGTTATTGTCTTGACATTTCAGTTCCTTTCCCCTGTTTTTAAAAATAAAGTTTGAATTTTTAAAATGATCAACTTTTTTCCTTTCCATTTAAGCTCACTATAAATTTGTAATATTAAAATATGCATGTCTCTTTTCTACAGAGTAGAGGTGAGAGAATTGACAAATTTGGATCTTAGAATCTGATCAGGATAGAAAAAAAAATCCAAATATAATTAGATGATTTCATGTAAAATGACCTTTATTTAGAATAAGGTTTAATTTATAGCTACAATGCTTCTGAAATCACAATTCTTGGATAAAATATAGATTTATGATCTAGATTTCTGGAATAATTAAAAAAAAATTAAGATAGATAAGTTCCCATTGTGGATCAGCGGGTTAAGGACCCAACATTATCTTTATGAGGATGCAAGTTTGATCCCTGGCCTCACTCATGGGTAAGGATATGGTGTTGCTGCAAGCTACAATGTAGGTCGCAGATGTGGCTTGGATCTGGTGTTGCCGTGGCTGTGGTATAGGCTACAGCTGCAGCTCTCATTCAACCTGGGAACTTCCATATACCCTAGGTGCGACGGTAAAAAGAAAAAAAAAATAATTTAAGAGAGAGAAGATTTTGGTTAATTTTTTTTTTTCTTTTTAGGGCCACTCCCACAGCATATGGAGGTTCCCAGGCAAGGGGTCAAATCCAAGCTACAGCTGTTGGCGTACACCATGGCCATAGCAATGCAGGATCCAAGACACATCTGTGACCTACACCACAGCTCATGGCCAACACCGGATCCTTAACCCACTGAGGGAAGCCAGGGATCAAACCCCCAACCTCATGGTTCCTAGTCAGATTCATTTCCACTGCACCACAACAGGAACTCCTGGTTAATTTTTTAAAAAGGAAATTAATCTTTCATTTTCCTTTTAGCATAATTTTATTTTTGTCACAAGTTTTATTATTTTATGAAAGGGAAAAAAGACATGGTGAGAGAGTGAGGGAGCAAGAATGAGAAAAACAAAAATGAGAAGAAAAATTAGGCCCTAGCAAATACTTAAAAGTAGCAGATTTGACTATATTATTTCATAACATAGGGTTTGATATCAAAAGCATTTAAAAGTCCAAAGACCTATTTCATTTTGATAGAATGTAAAAATCTAATAAAAAAGTATCAAAGTTATCAACTTATACGCATTACGAGTTTTAAATATCTGAAATAGAAACTGATGAAAATATAAGAATATGAAATCAAAGTGATCAGGCTAGAAAACTTAAAAAGTTTCTAGGCATTGGACAGATCAAGTAGAGAAGAATTAAATAAGGAAATTATGGGTTTAAATCATAGTTTAGTCATAATTAAGAAGCATAAGCATTCATAAAAACAAACATCCTACAGGGATTGCATGTTATTTTCAAAAAGGAATGAACAATCACAGAAATTGACCCTGTATTAAGCCATAAATGCACCTCATTTAGTCCCCCAAATTATGCAATCACTATTGTCTATTGTGAAATTGGTATATAATCAATGACAAATAGATAATAAAAATAAAATCTATGCACTATATTTAAAATATATTTAAAAATACTGTTTTATAGAATTTATCAAATTCAAAACTCCAAGCTATTTAATTACAGATAACTGGGATTGGACTAGAATTTAATAATTATGGAGTGTGATCAAACTGATACTGAGAAGAAATCATCCAGCTTTAAATAGATTTTTTGAAAAGAAAAAGGATGAAAGTATGCAAACTAAGTTTTCAATTTAACAAACTAATAAAAGCATAAGAATAAATCCTAAGAAAGTAGAACATCTAAATTAGTATGGGGAAAAGCAGAAATGAATGAAATAGAAAATAGACAATTATAAATATGCAAATAGCAAAGTTAATTAATTAAAGCAAAAGCAGTGGGTGGGGGGAAGACATTAAAAAAATAATTGAGATGAGGAGAAGAAATACAATGCTTATATGGTTACTTGAAAAAAAGATTAGAGAATCTTATTTTGAATATTATACCAATTTATTTGGAACTTTATATTTTTAGATCAAATGAATAATTTCTAAGAAAATGCAAAGTATCAAAAATAGAATAAAATATGTCAAGCTTAAGAAGCCAAAATCAGAAGACATTTTAAAAGTATTCTAGCTTGATCTATAATTATGGAAATTGGCTCAGTTAACTTGAAAGGAAAGCTCTATCAAACTTTCAAGCAAAGTTAATTCCAGTGTTATTTAAAATTCCAGATGATAGAAAAAGGTAGAAATTTTCTTAGTCTGGTACGTGATGCTGGCATATTCCTAGGACCCAAATTTAACCAAGGACAAAATTAATAATAAAAAAATATATGGTCCACACTTAGTTCTAAACAAAGATGCATATTCACTCACACATTTAAAGAATTACAGAGTGGCAAAATAAATTTATCCTGTTAGTCATTTCCTTCTCACTTCCTGAAGTTACCTAACCCTTTATAACTATTTTTTCAAAACACTTTGTCCAGTTTCTATGCCACCTACTCAGTGATCCCATCCCACTTTTTTGTCATGTAATCCATATACATGCTTACTTTTATCCCACTTTGTTTTTCCTCTAAATGTTAAGTGGGGGAGTTCACCAGTATTTATTATACTAGGTGATATATATGTATATTTGTCTTCTTGCAATATTGTATTACACTTGAGGATAAAGATACATTTCTATCTGCTTTTGAATCATTTATAATGCCTAGTATGGGGTCTTATAGTGGGTATTTAAGTAGTGCTTGATGATTTTAATTAGGTTGAAAGTTAGAAAAGGTAAATAAGGAAAATATGTACTACTAATAAAAAAAAGTCATAGAAGATAGGGTAAGAGTTTACAATGTTTTGTAAGGACATGAGACATAAGTGTGCAGACTCAGTGCTGAAACTTCATAAATGTCCAAATGAATAAGTGAATATTATGCAGGAGTTAAAGTAAAATTATTTTCTTCTCTCCCTGTTGCTCATAAAGATTAACCACAACTAAAAGCACTGTATATTTATGTTGTCATTTTATTAGAAGATCCTGTCATTGTTTTCCTAACAGTATGGAAATAAAGAAGCTGGAACATATGAAAATGCCTGGAAAACAAGATACATTCCCTTCATTGCTGAGTGCTATTATTGCTGAGGCCTACTAAGTAGAAATGGATAGGAATCTTGGCACAAAATCCAGTTGACATTATTTAATTTCCCACAAAGAACATGACAGTAGTGTTCAGTCTCAATCTTAAAAAGTATTTCTTTCAATGTGCTAATGATCCTATGTAGTTTTAAAAAATTATTACACTTTAATTTTTAAGCAGCTTTAGAATTACAGAAAAATTGAGCAGAAAGTAAAGTACCCTTATACCACCCACCACCACCCATATACAGTTTTCGCCATTATTAACATTTTGCAATAGTAAAGCACATCAGCTACACTGACAAGCTAATATTGGTGCATTATTATGAACTAAAGTCCATAGTTTACATTAGGGTTTACTCTTTGTGTTGTTCATTATATAGGTTTTGACAAATGTATAATGACATGTATTCATCCTTACAGCATCATGGAGAGTAGTTACATGGCCTTAAAAATCCTCTGTGCTCTGCCTATTCAATCCTTCCCCTGTCTCTTCGAATTCTTGGCAATCATTGATTTTTTCCCCCTGTCCTCATAGTTTTGCCTTTTCCAAAACGTCATATAATTGGAATCATACAGTATGTTGCCTTTTCAGACTGGCTTCTTTTACTTAGTAATGTGTATTTAGGGTTCTTTCATGTTTGTTGGTTTGTTTGTTTTATAGTTTTGTAGCTAATTTCTTTTTATTGGTGAATATTCCATTGTCCGGATATACCACAGCTTGTTTATCCACTAACCTTTTGAAGGACACCTTTCTAATTTTGGCAATTATTATAATTTTTTTTTTCTTGTTATGGCCGCACCTGTGGCATATGGAAGTTCCCAGGCTAGGTGCTGAACTGGAGCTGCAGCTGGGGCCTATGCCACAGCCACAACAACACCAGATCTGAGCCACATAGCTTACGACCACCAGATACTTAAACCCACTAAGCGAGGCCAGGGATCAAACCTGCATCCTCATGGATACTAGTCAGGTTCTTAACCCGCTGAGCCACAATGGGATCTCTGAAATTTCGGCAATTATGAATAATGTTGCTGTAAAATTTCAGTACACGTTTTTGTGTGGACACAAATTTTCAACAATTTGGGGTGAACGCCAAGAAGCATAATTACTAAATCCTATGGTAAAAGTATATTTAGTTCTGTAAGAAACTGTCAACTGTCTCCCAAACTTTCCCAACAACAATGAGTAAGAGTAGCTATTGTTCTACATTCTTACCAGCATTTGGTGGTGTTAATGTTCTGGATGTTTGCCATTCTGATAGATGTGTAGGAGTATTCCATTGCTATTTTAATATGAAAATTTCTAATGACATATGATGTTGAGGATCTTTTCATATGCTTATTTACCATATGTATTTCTTCTTTGGTGAGGTGTCTGTTCAAATCTGTTCATTTTTAAATTGAGTTGTTTGTTTTCTTATTGTTGAATTTTTTCTTTTCTTTTTAGAGCCATACCCGTGGCATATAGAAATTCCCAGGCTGGGGTCTAATCAGAGCTATAGCTGCCAGCCTATGCCACAGACATAGCAATGCCAGATCTGAGCTGCATCTGTGACCTATACCACAGTTCACGGCAATGCCAGATCCTTAACCCACAGAGCAGGGCCAGTGATCACATATACAATGCTTTTGGATGCTAGTTGGGTTCATTCCCACCAAGCCACAATAGGAACTCCTTCTTATTGTTGAATTTTAAGATTTCTTTGTATCTTTTGGTTACTGGTCCTTTATTATATTTGTGTTTTGCAAATATTTTCTCCTAGTCTGTAAATTTCATGCTCCTAACATTGTCTTTTATATAGTAGAGCTGTGTACTTAAAACAACATTTTAAGTCTTAACTATTTAGAGCAGTTTTAAGTTCATAGCAAAATGAGAGGAGGGTACAGAGATTACTCATATACTCCCCGGAATTGTGTATTTTTAAATAATGTAATTTATAGGCAAATAGGATCCAGCCCCAAGTTTATATATCACAGGCTTGTGATGAGGTCCACCAAGTCACTTGGGTGCTTTTCTATAGAACCAGTGACCCTACGCTAATGGCTATGCATATCTGTTGGTTTTTCCCATGTTTGGGTTTTTCCTTTGTCAGCAAAATGAATTAATTAGGGTATTACTCTAAAACTGGCTTCAAGCCCAAATTTGTAAGAGATTTTGGCTTGCAATTTTACTGTTTTCCTTTTTCCTTTTTTTGGGCTCAATTCCAAGTGAACCTTTTATGTTTTTTAACTCTAGGTATAACTATAAGCAGAAAATACCTAAAAGAAAAAGACCTAATAATTTTCTCACTATTTCTGCCATCAGCAGAAAATGTCATGTCATGTGGCAAACTTGAAAATTCACATTAAGTTAAGGGAGGACACTTACCGAGGTATATCAGTGTAATTGCACCTGCATCCTATCTAAGAAACTAAAGATTAAACTATCTAACTCTTAAGTATTAAAAACATGCAAAATAGAGCCAGCAATGTAAGCTAGTCCCTTCCAGCCGAATGCATTTGATTTGCAAAGTGTATAAAATGTTTTCACACTCTGAAATCATTTTCGGATATTATATTCAACAATTTCCTGAAATGGTTAGCAGTTCCTTTAAAGAGATAATCACCAGCCCTTGAGCTGTATGGTATAAAAATGTATATACAAGGACTATTTCAAAGGGAAGAATACAAATAGATCTGCTTGTGTCCCACACATCATCAAACAATTGCTTTCTCCTGGTACAGATTCTCCTAGTGGGAAAAGGCACACAGCTCTAGTCTCTTCTATTATATGTTTTGGATGACTCACTCCAATTTTATCTTAAAGCTTCTGAAATGAATAATACATTTAAGGGCAATTACAAAAGTAAATACATATTTGCACCAGTTAATTTTAGTTAAAATGTGTTGAGCTTTCTGTTTGGAAATGGCATGAGATAAAGTCCTTCTTTTGATGAATGTGGTAACTAGCTTTTTTTCATATAAAGATAGCAAAATCCTCCTGAAGTTTCCAGGAAAAATATATCTGTTTCATAAACAGAAAATATCTGTAACATGTGGTTTTATCACTAAATGATTTCCTTCTGTGTTTCATATCTACATCTACTTTGTATAATTACATAATTTTCTCTTTATTGCTCCTACATGAATATCTAGTTTCATCTTTCATGTAGATTCTATCCCAAGGTTCTAGGTATTAATGCCAAGGTTCCAGACATTAATCATGGCTGTCAAGAAATTAACTTTTGGACTAAGATGTGACTCAGCCCTTGCATTAATTTACTAGAGCTGCCATAAGAAGGTACCACAGACTGGGTGGCTTAAACAACATACATTTATATTCTCATGGTTCTAGAGGCTAGAAGTCTAAGATCAAGATGTTGGCAGGGCTGATTCCTTCTGAGGGATATAAAGGAACAATCTTTTCTGTGCCTTCCTCCTCAGCCCATAGATGGTTGTATTTTCTCTGTGTTTTCACATCATCTTCCCTCTGCCCAAATCTTTGTCCAAATCATCCTATTCTTATAAAGACATCAGTCATACTGGATAAAGGACACACTAGCCACCTTACATTAAAAACCTCTGCGACAAACCTATCTCCAAACACTGTGACACTGTGAAGTACTTGAGGTTAGAATTTCAACATATGAATTTCCTGCTAGGCTATTGTTATGGAGGATAGGTATATGTGATCTTTGAATAGGACCTGAAATTTTTGACACCACCATGGAATTATTTTTCCTTCTTGGTGAAGTGCAGCCCTAGCAGATTACAGATCATGCTTGTAAACCTGTTTGTCATGGTCTTTATGTCTTTCTCAAAATGCAATTGCATATAAGCACTGAGAATGGATAAAATCTGCAAATTGCTTGTTTAAATCCCCTGTTAGGAATCAATTTGGTTCCTGTTTTTTGTTTTTATGTCTTTAATGACAGATGCTTTATGCTTTATATTCCAAATAACACAAAAGAAAATCCTAATGGGATTTCAGTATGGGTCCCCAGTTTTCTTTTTCAAGGAAAAAATATAATATGAATAAATTCTGTCACTTGTTACACAAATAATGCTAGAGAAAGTTGCAATGAAATGCCTTTATTAATCATCAGAGTTATGATATGGGATCCTGGCAATCTCTAGTAGTGGCCAACTAGTTTATTTACTATTATTATTGGTAGTAATAATAATAACTCATGCACTTAAGCATCTTTGATATTTTAATCCTTGCTATAATCATTCTTTCTAGTGCATGATCTGTCTATCTATCTTCATTGAGGGATAATTGACAAATAAAAAGGTAAGACACTTAAAGTCTATTACATGATTATTTGATATATGGAAACACTGTGATAGGAGTCCCTCCTGCATGGAATTAACAAACACATCACCCCCTCACACATTTGTTGTTTGTTTTTGGTTTTGGTGAGAACATTTAAGGTGTGCTACTTAGCAAATTTAAATTGTACAATACAGTGTTATTAACTATAGTCACCATGTTATACATTAGACCCTCAGATCTTATTCCTCTAATAATGAAAAGTCTGTACCCATTTACTAACTTCTTCTTCACCCCTAATCCCTGGCAACCAGTTTTCTACTCTGTTTCTGTGAGTTGACTTTTTAAAAAAATTCTAAATACAAGTGATACTATTTATATTATATTAAAAACTAAGAAATAGATAATAATAGCTTCATTTCAGAAGAGATGGGGTTACAGAGAAGTTAATTGGTTCAGCCTGTTTCACACAGAATAGAGACTGGAATTAGGTGTGTCTATATCCAAAGCCTATGTTCTACCTGGTAACACATTGTCTTCAAAAGTCCTCCGTTTAGTTGGGAGTCAAAATATATGAATTTTAATAGCAATTATCTAGTTATGTTGTGTTAAATCCATAAATCGCTAGACAAGTGCAAAGTATTATAACCGACAATGTCATGTAAAATTGCCAAATGATTTTATCAGTTTGTTATTTCCCTTTTACCTTTGCCTCTGATGTTTATTGCTATGTGAAGAATTTTTTAATTTTTGAATTATGTAACCATGTTAGTGTATCTCTTCTCTCATTCCTTCTGGTATGGCGGCGGGACTGTGATGTGTGTTGACTTCCATGTGGCGAAACAGGCTTTTCTGAACATGATGTTTTAATATTTAAAACCTGACATCAAGTTGAAAATAACACAAATAGGGAATAAAAGTGAATAGAGTTTGCCAAAAAAAAAAAAAATGCCAAAACCCACAAAGAGAGTTACTTCCCAAGATTAGAAAGATGTGACAAAAACAGTATGGGAGTGAAAAGTCCTTGTGGTGTTTAGGAGAAAAAAGTGAAGTGTGAATACCAAGAACTGTACCTTCAGGGTTCTTTGAAGTTAACTAGCTACAGACTATGTTAAAATAACAAATCACTCTGCAAATGCAAAGTGTTAAAACTCACAATGTCAGATGAAGGTGGTATCTCGAGATATATCTGCTAGTAGTGCCCATCAGGCATTTCCTCTAAAGGGATAGAAAATAGAGATGGAGGTAAATTGGACTCCTTCTACAGCCTGCTTTTTTACATCAATCAAATCTATCAAACAACTGAGTGCAGTGAGAGGCCACATGCACCACAGAAAATGAGGATTTGCTGCAACTCTTTTATCTATATTCTTCTTAGAGGGAGAATCTGTTGTGTGACTTCACAGTAAGGCCACAATAGTTGTATTCAATGTGCTCGCACACTTCATTTCCAGCTTTGGCCTTGAATGAGTTTTGATCATCTTCAGAAATCACATCCACTTTTAGAAGATGAGAATGCCCCAATTTCACAAATGGAAAAAAAAATACACAAATTGTGAAGAAACTGTCCACTGAGAGTTTGAAAAATAAACAGCATTGGAATATTTGAAATACACAAAGGACTTTCCAAGACTACTTTGATTTGAACATTTATTTTGATACAAAACTTTACTCTTTTATTTATTAAACACTTACTGAGCTTTCAGTCAAGCATAGAGGATGCAAAAACAATAAGTCAGAATTGCAACTTTGGTGCAGTTTATTCTTGTATGTATGTTGAAAAATCTCTTGTTATGTCATGGTTGGTAGTCTGGGCAGTAAAGCATATACAAGCAGATCTGAAAATGATTAGCCCTGTTACTTGCCTTTCAAAGCCTTAATTTGATACTGGTAAAGTAAAGTTATTCACAGACTGGTTTTGAGAGCAACATGAGGTGATATAATTAAATTCCTCATCCCAGTGCCAGGTACATAGTAAGCTCTCAATAAAAAAAGAAAATGAGAGCTATTCATCATTCTTTTTAGATTTTTTTGCACCATATTTTTTTTCTTTTTTTGGCCACCCCACAGTGTATGAAGTTCCCAGGCCAGGGACTGGATCCAAGCCACATCGTAATCTATGCTGCTGCTGCAGCAACCAGAACCTTTAACCCAATGTGCTGGATCAGGGATTGAACCTGCATTCTGGTGCTGCACAGATGTCGCTGATCTCATTGCACCATGGCAGGAACTCCTGTCATATTTTATCCAGGCCTATTTTTTCTGTTTTCTTTAGTTTTTGAAAGCAAATTTATCTGTTCTCATTGTCTCATTTTCATATATATATATCACCTTAATCATTTTACACAGACCTAAAGAATCATTCATTTTTTAAGTATATATTTAATGAGCAATCACTCAGTGTAAGAAAATTTTACATGTTACATTTATTTAATCCTCTCAAGAAACCTAAGAAGTAGACAGTAATGAGTTCATTTCACCTGAAGAAAGGGAGCCACAGAGAAGTTAGTTGGCTTAGCCGATTTCACAGAGAGTTGAGACCTGATTTAAGTGTGCATAACTCCAAGGTCAATGCTCTATTTAGTACAGCACATTGTCTTATATTGTCTTTGTTGAGCTATGGGGATCACATCAAAAGATATGGATTTGAATAGTAATTATGTAATTTTTCTTTTATTTCTCCCACTAGAACTGTAGTTCCAAGAAAGCAAGAACATTTTCTTCACATTATAGGCTCCTATAACTCCTCAATAAATACCTGTTGAATAAATACATGGAATATAATAGGAAGCTATATTAAATTCCCAAATTTTTATGAAGTTGATATAAAAATATGAATTTTAAGGAATTAAGAGAATGACACCAGGTGGAGTGTTAAGATAGTATGAAAGAGATAGTGGGGCCATCTAGAGGAGGTTGGAGAGGCTAGAACAAGGAGGAGAATGGAGAGGACTTACCATGAATGCAAGTGCAAAGGCAAAGTGCTAGTATGGTAGACCAGATGGGTTGAATGATTCCTGCATGTAGCTAGAGAAAACATTAGATGGTAGTCTGCAGCCCAGTTTCTTGAACATGAAGCAAAGTGCATTGATATTACCCTGTAAAACATGGAAGGTGGAACTAAAAAGGGAGTAAGGGAATTTAACAGTCATTTAGAGCCTTTAGAACAAGCTTGCTTGCTTTCTTTCTCTTTCTTTCTTTCTTTCTTTCTTTCTTTCTTTCTTTCTTCTTTCTTTCTTCTTCCTCTCTCTCTCTCTCTCTCTCTTTCTTTCTTCTCTCTCTCTCTCTCCCTCTCTCTGTCCCTCCCTCCTTCCCTCCCTCCCTCCCCCTCTCTCTCTCTTTCTTTCTTTTTCAAGCCATACCTGCAGCATATGGAAGTTCCTAGGCTAGGGGCTGAATAGGAGCTGCATCTGCTGGCCTATGCCACAGCACATGGCAATGCCAGATCCTTAACCCACTGAGCGAGGCCAGGGATTGAACCCTGTATCCTCATGGATACTAGTTGGGTTCTTAATGTGATGAGCCACTAGGGGAACTCCTAGAACAAGCTTCTTTTTTTGACCTACTGTGCTCTGGTATTGTGTCAATATAATCCAGGAATGCTGGTTATTTGTTCTCTTAATACAAATGCCTACTACCATCGAGAAACACAGACATAAAATGATGCAAATGTCTCTAAAGACACCAGGGAAGGCAGTGGTTTCCTTTACCCTTGCAGAATTATCTTTCTATCCAAGGGGGAAGTATTCCTTGTAGTTATTTATGATGTAGTTTTTTTCTGAGGAATGACTGACTGAGAGATCAACTGCCATATTTTGTTGGGCAAGGCATTGCTGACAGGGCCTGTGCTGGGCCTTGAGGCTTTTTTCTTTTACATTCACAGAGATGAAGGCTCTTTGCTTGCAGGAGTACTGTGGCATTGCTTCTCAAGAAGCATAGCAATGCTCCTTGGCTAGCACCTCTCTGGGAGGGAAATCTGGATAAAGGAGAAGCGTTATCTTTGGGAAAATGCAATAGGTTACATTGACAGTATGGAACACAAGGGAGTGTAAAATCCTGAACACTAATTCATTTTGATCTGTTTGTACAATTCCTGGGCCATGTTTAGTGCCTTCCAGGCTAGTGATTACAAAGTGTGCTGTTATACTGACTTAACGTTATTTGCTTGTCTCTTCTATCTTCATGAAAATAAAGTCCCTAGCTCAACTTTACATCTTTGTCCATCCCAACCCCCTCTCTCCTGCCTTCACCACTGAGTTCATGAAAATGGAGTCTTTCTTCAATGAATAATGCACTCCTTCAACACAAGGCAGTCACCCGTCATGTGGAGCTTCAGTGGAAACAGTTCACCAAGGTGGCTAGAAATCTCTTTTCCTCTTCTCTGAATCCAAAAGGCAATTTCCACACTTATCTTAGTTGATTATAGTATTTCCTGATTTTTCTTTTTTATTCTTTTTCCTCAGATTCTTTGTTGCCACATTATCCAGGTGTCCCACATACCTGGCTGCTCTTTCCCTGTCTTTTTAGGTTCATGTTTTAGGTCTACTGCTTAAATGCTTGTATTCCTTAAGGTTCCCTCTCTCATATGTAACCTCATTTCTTTCTGCATGCTACTAATTCCCAAATTCATACTTAGACTCCTCATTTTTCTCCTAAGATCCCACAAACAAATGAACACAGTATTTCCAATTTTAGCACATTTCTTTTTCTTTAATCCAGGTGATATTCTTATTTCCTAACTCATGGCTGAAATTTTTCTAGCTGTACTACACAGATCCTGAGAATCTTCTTAACCTTTTCAATCACTTCATCCACACATCTATCTCCTCTCTATCCCATCAGCTAGGTGGAACACCTTTCCAAGACATTTTTTACAGTATAGCTAGAATTATCTTCCTTTTGACTATTATCACTCAGCTGTAAAATCTTTAGCAGCTTCCTTTTGCTTCAGGATAAGTTGCTCAATTCCTTAAAATTACTTTCTTTGCCAAACCTCACACTTCTGATCTCATATTCTACATTCTAGCCATACTCAACTTCTTTAACTTCACTGTGTGCTACTCTACTGCAAATGCCTCCACCTCCCATCATAAGCCTTCAGGTAAGTGTCAGGAACCTGAGGTCAATATCATCATATGCTTCTTCCTTAAATCTTGCTATCATCCTCCAATGCCATGCAGTTTGGAAAACTTTACCTAGCTCTAGGGTTGGACCATGATAGATCTAAAAAACAGTAGTCTCAGAGAAATATTTCTACATCCGTGTTCATAGCAGCACTGCTCACAATAGTGAAGGTTTGGAAACAACCTCAATGTCTACTGATGGATGGATGAATGGATAAAGAAAATAAATTTTATATACACACGCACACACACACACAATGTAATATTCTTCACCTTGACAAATGAAGTAAATTCTGTCATATCCTACAACATGGATGAACCTCCTTGAGGACATTATCCTCATTAAAATAGGCCAACCACAACTTGACAAACACTCTATGATTCCACTTATATGAGATAGCTAAAATAGATAAATTCATAGAAACAGAAAGTGGAATAATGGTTACCAGGGACTGTAGGGAAGGAAAAAAGCAAAGATGTTTACTGGGAATAGAGTTTCAGATTTGTGAGATAAAAAAGTTTGGGAGATCTGTTTCACAACCATGTAAATATACTTACACTGCTGAATTGCACACTTTAAAAAGGTTAAGATGGTTTTAAAAAAAAATGGGTTCTAAAGGTGTTGCTACATTGCTACAGAGATTACTTTATTTTTAAGTTTTTTTTTTTTTTTTTGTCCCTTGTCTTTTCTGGGACTGCATCTGTGGCATATGGAGGTTCCAACACCAGGGGTCCAGTTGGAGCTGTAGCCACTGTCCTACGCCAGAGCCACAGCAATGCCAGATCTGAGCTGAGTCAACGCCAGATCTTTAACCCACTGAGCAAGACCAGGGATAGAAACTGCAACCTCATGGTTCCTAGTCAGATTCATTAACCACTGAGCCACGAGAGGAACTCCCATAGAGATTACTTTAAAGACGGAACTTCAACTAAAAGTTACACTCTAAGGCACAACTGCAAAGTAATTGCCTCAAGAATATCATACTGGCCCAGATATTTATTTGCCTTAGTGAGATTAAGGTTCTAGGGATGACTGGGGTCTGTGGATTGACAGAAGATTCTGAAACTGTTGTCCTTTTCAGAGTGGCCTGATACTGAACAGCCTCCTCAGGCTAGGACATGTCACACCACTACCGCATTTTTCTGGAGCGTGGATTGGACATGGGGAATCTTACCCATGGAAACTCATTCTTAGTCCTACTCTTGGCTCACCTTAGCTCTGGTTGGATGGCTGATCATGATAGATTATGGTCTATCTCTGAATCTTAGCATCACTATCTGCATCATGTAGCTATGGGAGTCACCACATCACAGCCCCCATTTAAAAAAAAAATGTGTAGGCCAAGACTCCACATGGCTGTAGGTCATGCATGGCATAAAGCAGTGAAATTCTAAATAAAGGCATATTTGGAGTTCCCATCTTGGTGCAGTAGAAATGAATCCAACTAGGAACCATGAGGTTGCAGGTTCAATCCCTGGCCTCGCTCAATGGCTTAAGAATCCAGCGTTGCCATGAACTGTGGTGTAGGTCGCAGATGCGGCTCGGATCTGGCATTGCTGTGGCTCTGTTGTAGGCTGGCAGCTACAGCTCCGATTAAACCCCTAGCCTGGGAACCTTCATATGCTGCCATTGTGGCCCTAAAAAGATAAAAGATAAATAAATAAATAAAGACATATTTTTAGAAGTCAATGGAAATTTCTCAAATGCTTTGGACTTTTTGCTGAGAGAATACTCTGAATTATTATTTATGAGGTTTAAACAAAGCAGAAATGTTCAACAAGTTACCCGAAAAAAATATGTCAGTAATGAAAGTACCTGGTGGTAGTTACATGTTTTAAAAATGTGATTACTGGAGTTCCCATTGTGGCTCAGCAGAAATGAATCTGACTAGGAACCATGAGGTTGCGGGTTTGATCCATGGCCTCGCTCAGTGGGTTAAGCATCCAGCATTGCCGTAAGCTGTGGCGTAGGTCAAAGACACGGCTCAGATCTAGCGTTGCTGTGGTGCTGGCGTAGGCCAGCAGTAACAGTTCTGCTTAGACCCCCTAGCCTGGGAATCTCCATTTGTCCTGGGTGTGGCCTTCAAAAAAAGACAAAAGACAAAAAAAAATGCAATTACTGTGGTAGGGTAAATTACAAAGCTATTGCCACCATTCATTGAATAGTGTGTTCAAATTTAATAGATGGTTAATCTATTCTAAATAAAATTTTTATGAATGTAAATGTACTGTAATCTCAGAGTTGAAAACTCAAGAAATGCAGTAAGTTTTAGAGAAGAAAATATAAATGATAACCCTTCCTGGGAAATGTAGCCTAGATTACAGTTGTGAGTGAAAATAGAGATTTTCCTCAAAGGAAAAAGAAGGCTTTATTTTATCCTTCCCTTCTCCTTTCCTTCCCTTTCCTTTTCTTGCCACACGGAAGTTCCCCAGGAGAGGGACTGAACTCATGCCACAGCAGTGGCAACACCAGATCCTTAACCCACTGAACCACCAGGGAACCCCAAGGATGTTCTATTTTCAATCAGGTGGGAAAGGAAATAAATGAGGGAAGGAAGGCTTTACTTTTTCCCACAGTGTAATTTGTTGTTGGATGAAGACTTGAATTCAGGCAGATGCTCTTGTAGATTCCTGTTGGAAATTGTCCTATGGAGCCTGCCTTAACCTATATAAGGCTTCTTCTTGGATTTGCTCTTTTCAGGACCCCAAAGTAGTCCTGAAAGCTCCTTACACTTAAAGTTGTTAACCTTTATTTTATATAAACATACATAAATAAAATATAAATATATATATTCATATTTATATATTTATATACGAAGGGTACCTGATAAACAAGTACTGAGTAGAAGGATGAAAACTTAATCAGATTTTGTTATTCAAGCAACCAGGTTGCATATGATTATTAATTTTTTAAAATGTATGTATTACTGCAACCATTTCAGGCTTACAAAAAAGCTGCAGGAAGAGCAAATGGAACTTACATTCCTCCAGAGCCATTTCAGAGTAGATGGCAATGTGATGCTCTGTCATCCCTCCAAAGCAATACTGTTTCCAATAAAAAAGGGTATTTTCCTGAAGGACTGTGATTTAGTCATGAAAACAGGAAGTTAACAGATTATTACTGCCATGTAGTCTTTAGATGCCATTTAAATTTTGCCATAATATTCTGTAAAGCAAAAGAATCCAAGTCTAGAATCTTGTATTGGATTTGTCATTTTCCTTTAGTTGCCTTAGATTTGTAATACTTCCTCGACATTTCCTTCATGTTCTTGACCTGGACACTTGAAGATTACAGGCTAGTCAGGTTATTGAGTGTTCCTCAATTTGGGTTTGCCTGAGGTTTCATCATGACAATATCCAATTATGAATGATTTGCAGGTAGGTCAGAGAAGGGATGTGAGTCCTTGCTACATCCAGTCAGATGACAATGACACACATTTTGATTTGTCTCATTATAGTAGAACACTTAGATGATTTCTGCCCAGCTTCTCCATTGTAAAAGTACCATTTCCCCTTTTTTAATTAAAAAAGTTATTACATTTGCTTTGAGAGCTTATTTTTTTCACTATATTTTGTATTGTCAACATTTTCTCATAACATTAATATTCCTAAGTTTTTAAATGCTGTGCAATATTCTATAGTGTAAATATACCATTTTATGTGTATGTTTATCTACATTGTTTTTAGCTTACAGTGTATTTTCACCATTAATGTTAGGATGTTGTACCTATTTCTAACACTGGTTTTCAGCTATATTTCTCATTTTAAAGCATGCATGCTTTTATTTTTTTCTTTTCCATTATAGTTTGTTACAAGATACTGAATATTGTCCCTTGTGCTATACATTAGGACTTATTTTATATATAATTGTTTGTATCTGCTAATCCCAAACTCCTAATTTATCCCCCACCCATCTCCTTTGGTAACCATGAGTTTGCTTTCTATGTCTGTGAGTCTGTTTCTATTTGTAAATAAGTTCATTTGTATCATATTTTTTATTATAGTTGATTTACAATGTTGTGCCAATTTCTGCTGTACAGCAAAGTGACCCAGTCATATATATATGTGTGTGTGTAAACATATATATGAATGTGCTTAATATATATATTTCATATGCTTTACACATACACACACACACCTTCTTTTTCTCATATTATATTCCATAATGTTCTATCCTAAGAGATCGGATATAGCTCCCTGTGCTGTATATATAGTAGGACCTCATTGCTTACCCATTCTAAATGTTATGGTTTGCACCTATCAACCCCAAACACATTGTCCATCCCACTCTCTCCCCCTCCCCCTTAGCATCCACATGTCTGTTCTTTATATCTGTGAATACGTTTCTGATTTGTAGATATTCATCTGTGCCATATTTTAGATTCCACATATATGCTATATTATATGGTATTTGTCTTTTTCTTTCTGATTTACTTCACTTGGTATGAGACTCTCTAGTTGCATCCATGTTGCTGCAAATGGCATTATTTTGTTCTTTTTTTATGGCTGAGTAGTATTTGATTGTATATATGTACTACACCTTCTTAATCCATTCATTTGTCTATGGACATTTGGATTGTTTCCATGTCTTGGCTATTGTGAATAGTGCTGCAATGAACATATGGGTACATGTATTTTTTTGAATTCTAGTTTTGTCCAGATGGATATATGCCCAGGAGTGGGATTGCTGGATATATGGTACTTCTACATTCAGTTTTCTGAGGAACATCCATACAGTTCTCCATAGTAGTTGTACCAATTTATATTCCCATCAACAGTGTAGGAGTGTTCCCTTTTCTCCACACCCTCTCCAGCATTTGTTATTTGTTGACTTACTAATGATGGCCATTCTGAACTGGTGTGATGGGGTACCTCATTTTAGTTTTGAGTTACATTTCTCTAGTGATTAGGAATGTTGAGCATTTTTTTCATGTGCCTACTGGCCATCTGTATATCTTTGGAGAAATGTCTATTTAGGTCTTCTGCCCATTTTTTGAATTGGTTATCTGTTGTTTTGTTGTTGAGTTTCATGAGTTTTTTTTATTTTTGGAGATTAAGCTCTTGTTGGTTGCATAATTTGCAAGATTTATGTTTAAGTGTTTAAGACATTTTGAGTTTATTTTTGTGCATGCTGTGAGGGTGTGTTCTAGTTTCATTGATTTGCGTGCATCTGTCCAGTTTTCCTGGCACAACTTGCTGAACAGCCCGGATTTTCCCCATTTTGTATTCTTGTCTCCTTTGTCAAACATTAATTGACCATAGGTGTTTGGTTTTATTTCTGGGCTCCCTAT
Source organism: Phacochoerus africanus (assembly GCF_016906955.1). NCBI lineage: Eukaryota > Metazoa > Chordata > Mammalia > Artiodactyla > Suidae > Phacochoerus > Phacochoerus africanus. The sequence goes on from NC_062545.1 coordinate 156,382,620, forward strand.
TCTGTTTCATTGATACTATATATGTCAGTTTTTGTCCCAATACCACACTGTCTTGATTACTGTAGCTTTGTAGTATTGTCTGAAGTCTGGGAGAGTTATGCCTCAAAGCAGGCATGCTTTTAGTTTCAATTTTTCTGTGAAAAGTAACACAGTTGCATAAAGACATAAAAATGTAATTAATTGATTATAAAACTAGGCTTCTAAGAGCTAATGGAAGATGCTTCCAATGTTATTAGATATATGAAATATTGTAGATGATTAAAATGCTTGAATGATAAATTTTACCTTAATAATATATTCTTCAAAATATTAGGGAAATTAATTTAGGAAAAAAATAAGGGATACATTCTTAATCCAAAGGAAAAAAATCATTATCATTATTAGAAAGGTATACCACAAACTATTTACATCTTATGGCTAGGCCAATGTTTGAATGTATGGGAGTTTTGTAGATTAAGGTTATATCATGTGGAAATCTCATATGTAGATTCGTCTTCACCAGAATCAGAAAGCAATCCTATGCACCCATCTCTGGATGTTATTGCACTAGCTTACAACACTGCTGGGAAATTTCATCACCTCTCTAAGACCACCGCTGAGTTATTAGCTTTGCTGCAGGCTACACACTAAATGAAATGTGTGGATATATATAGTTATTCTATATAAGAGGATAACTATAGAAAACTTGAGAAACAAATCAGGTTGCACAATTTTCCTTATGTAAATCACTGTGCAATTAGAAGTTTTTTGTCTGAAAATATGAAGATGTACATGAAAATGAATATTTCATTAAAAAGATATAAAGATTTATATATGAAAATAGCATTCAGTTTATGTTAATAGAAAAGAAATATAAAGAAGAATATTAGATTATTGTTTTTAACCTCTGGAATGTTAATTAGGATTTGGAATATTAACTATTTCCTTTGTACATCATACTTTCATAGTTTTTTATTGCATTTTTTTCATAAATGAAATATACACATTTTAAAACCAGGGCATTTCTACTTTTGAAATTGCACAGGACACAGAGATTTTGATTTTTTGTGGGTAAAAGAGATGGCAATGAAAGGATCTGTTTGGGGGGTTATCATTAGTTTATATTTTCTGGAAACCAAATCATGTTAGAAAGCCACACATGTTAACAAGGAAGTTTTTTAGGTTTATATTTAAGCTACTAGTAGATTTTCATCTAATATAATTTCAGATATTATACTGATCAATAACACACAAGTATTTCTTCAACTATGTTTCCTGTGACTGCCCAGTAAAGAACAACTTCTCACTGGAAATCTAGAAGGTAACTACGTAGTGAAAGGATTTTTAAGTATTTGACCACTCTAACTTCCTGAACCAGATATTTATTTTTCCTAATAAATAAAATAAGATTTTCTGAACTGTAGTATTAGGTCATTAAATTTCCTACAACAGAAATAGATCTTGATCTGATATATAGAAAACTATCTGTTTCAATGGCTGATTGTTGCTTTAAGGAAAACACCACTGTTAAAGGGTCAAATTAACCTAGATTTGGGTATATCCTGAATCAAACATGAATTCCCAATTCATTAAATATATTTGTATACCTTTTCAATTTATATAATTTTATTGTCCTTGTAGGACTTCTGTTAAAGACTTTTTTCTTTGTGTAAATATAAATTTCATCTTAAAAGTCCACCATTAATTCTACCTGATCATAAATATTTGGGATTAATTCAAAGTTATATGAGAACCTGGAGTATAAATAATATATAGATCTTATTCTTCTCTCTCCACTCCTTAGCGCATTTTTGAATAAATAATCTTCCTTTCTCATATCCATAATGAAATAGTGTCTGAGAAGCAAAATTAACAAGAGAAATACACAATACAATTACCACTCAATTTCATTTGCTTGAGGTAAAAATATTTGGAAATTATGTCTTTTTTTTTCTTTTTAACTATTGCTCTTAAATTTCCTTAAGAATAGGAAAAAATCATTCTTTCGGAGAAATTTCTGCTCTTATGTTGATCAAATAGGTGGATCCTACAGCACATTTTACTCTGGAATGGTAACAGACTCCTCCAGAACCACTGAAGCACCTGCATGCTGAGAACTTTTAACAAGTTGCCTAGGGCAAATGTCTTCATCATTTAAAGTTCATTTAAAATTCACTCTGTGCAAGGTGGTATGTGTTCTTTTAACAGGTCAAATTCTAATGATACACTGTGTCACTTGTCTTAAAACAATGTCCATCATTCGTAATCACTTTTACATTACAGATGTTTGTGGCTTACTTTTTCAGGGGAACTGGTTCAAAATTCTATAATATTGTCAACACTTGTTTACCTATTACTAAAAAATATTTTCTAGTTGTTTCTTGTGTCTCTCCCTTCTAGGTTACAACCTTCTTAAAGAAAAAGACATTATATTCTACTTTATTATACTCCAACATCTCATGTCCATAAAGAACATTTGATAGTGATTAAAAGTCATTTGACAAAAGAATGGATGAGTCAAATCTTCTTGAAAACTTAAGAAAAAAGCCATCTGGAATTTCCTGGTGGCTCAGCGGTTAAAAATCTGGTGTTGTCCCTGCTGTGGCTTGCGTCACAGCTGTGGCATGGGTTGGATCTCTGGTCTGGGAAACTTTTGCATGCAGTTCTCAATCAAAAAAGGAAAAAGAAAAAAGAAAAAACAAACCAAAAACCCCAAAAACAACAACAAAAAAAATGCCATCTGTCTGTAGTTATCAATCTCTATGCCAGTCTATTGTCTGCCTGTCCTTTCCACATTAAGTAGTAACTAACACCTTAAAGGAGAGATGACCAGTTGTTCCCAAATATCCATTTTCCATTTTTCTATTATAATGTGGCACCCAGATTATGGTTGGCTGATGACTGCTCAGCATAGAGTCTACTTTTCCAAAACTCCTTTGAAGGTTGGCATAGGCATGCAACTAAATTCTGCCATGTGAGAGGATGTGATATGTACAATTTCAGATCTTGCCATTAGGGTTCTGTTATAGCAGCCAAAGCCATATCCTAACTGCTAGTAATGTACAAATATGTATCATTCATAAACAAACGCTAAATGCTAGACCAGGGTGTTACATGCTATACACACTTTATCTTTAAACCTCAGATCATAAAGATTGGTATCATTATTCCTATTTTTTCAAATAGTAAAACAGATTTATAGGTGTTGGATAATTTGCCCAAGGTTATCCTATAGAAAAAGTATAGTACCATGTAAGGACAACCTTATGCTGTGTAGCACTGTTTTCTTTCTCTTTTTTAAATGTTATCTTCAGGAAGTTTTTTTTTTTCCTTCCAGTTTTATTAAGATATAATTGACATGCAGCACTGTATAAGTTAAAGGTATATAGTATAATGGTTTGGCTTATCTACATCAAGAAATGATTACCACAACAAAGTTTGTGAACATTCATCATCTAATATAGATACAAAATTTAAAAAATAGAAAAAAATCATTTTTCCTTGTTATGAGAGCTCCTAAGGTTTATTGTTTTAACTTTCATATATAACACACAGCAGTGCTATTTATATTTACCATGTTGAAATTAAATCCCTAGTACTTATTTATCTTTATAACTGAAAGTTTGTACCTTTTGACTATCTTCAATGATTCCACCTCCACCTACTCTCTGCTTCTGGTAGCCACAAATCTGATCTTGCTTGTTTGTTTCTGAAGTATAACTGACCTATAACACTATATTAGTTCCCGGTACACAACATAGTGATTCAATATTTCTATGTATTACAAAATGATCATGGTAAGTCTAGTTACCATCTGTCACAATATAAAGATATTACCTGATTACTGACTACATTCCCACAGTGTATGTTTCCTATCTGTGACTCAGTGGTTTTGTAACTGAAAGTTTGTATCTCTTAGTCCCCCTCATCTATTTTTTTCCTCCTCCCACTCAGTCCCCTATGAACCATCTGTTTGCTCTCTGTATCTATGACTGTTTCTGTTTTGTTAAGTTTATTCATTTTTTTGTTTTTTAGATTCCACATATAAGTGGTAACAGAGTATTTGTCTTTGTATGACTTATGTCACTTGGCATAATAACCTCTAAGTCCATCCATGTTGTCATAAATGTCAAGATTGCATTCTTTTCATGGCTGAGTAATGTTCAATATATATTACAGATAGATAGGTAGATAGATAGATGGATGGATAGATAGATAGATAGATACCACATCTTTATTCTTTCATCTGTTGATGGACACAGGTTTTTTTCATATCTTGGCTATTGTAAACAATGCTGCAATAAACACAGGGGTGCATATTTTTTTTTCAAATTTTTAGTGTTTTCCTTTTCTTCAGATAAATACTCAGGAATGGAATTGCTCAATCATATGGTAGTTTGTTTTTAACTTTTTGAGTACTCTATACTGTTTTCCACAGTGGGCCACATCAATTCACATTCTTCTTTTAACCAGTTCTTAAGGTTAGTCATTTCAGAGGAATCATTCTTTCAGCTTCTTTCCACATCCAACTAGTAGAAAGTCTTACAAGTCCTATCTTTGAAGCAGCTCTAAATTCTATCCTCTTTTCACCTTACCAATCACCACTGCTTTAACTTGAGTTGTCATTCTCCCTTTCTTCTACTCTTTCTGTTTACAGCTTAGTCTCTTGTTTTTCTATTCTTGTCCCAAATGTTCCCTCCTGGGACACTTCTGACTCTAGTCATAGCCTACAAATTTATAGCACAGCTCTTTTCTCAGTATAATTTTTGCAGCTTTACAATGAAAAAATAAAAGTGTGTATATTTAAGGTGTAACATGTGATTTTTGTTTATACATATACATTGTGAAATGATTACAACCATGTTAATTACCATATCCATCACTTCACATAGTCACTATTTCTTTTGCTGTGGAGGTGAGAACATTTCAGATCTACTCTCTTAGCAAATTCCAAGTATATAATACATCATTATTAACTATAGTCTTCATACTAAAGATCAGATCTCCAGTTTATTCATTCTCTAACTGAAACTTGATACCCTTTTTTTATTTGTCTTTTTTTTTTTTTTTTTTTTGCCATTTCTTGGGCTGCTCCCGTGGCATATGGCGATTCCCAAGCTAGGGGTTGAATCGGAGCTGTAGCCGCCAGCCTACGCCAGAGCCACAGCAACGCAGGATCCGAGCCGCGTCTGCAACCTACACCACAGCTCACGGCAACGCCGGATTGTTAACCCACTGAGCAAGGGCAGGGATCGAACCTGCAACCTCATGCCTAGTCGGATTCGTTAACCACTGCGCCACGACGGGAACTCCGGAAACTTGATACCCTTTGAGCAACATCTCCCCATTTCCCCCATTCTCCACCATCTAGCCAACTCATTCTACTCTCTGCTTTTATGAGTTCAAATTTTAGATTCCATATACACAGAAGTGAGATGATTCAGTATTTATCTTTCTCTGTCAGGCTTATTTTGCTTGTCATAATATCCTTCAGGTTTATTCATGTTGTTGTAAATGACAAGGTTTCCTTCTTTTCTGCCCATTTTTTAATTGTGTTTTTTTTGGTATTGAGTTGTATGAGCTGTTTATATATTTTGAATATTAATCCCTTATCATATTATTTGCAAATATTTTCTCCCATTCAGTAGGCTGTCTTTTTGTTTTGTTGGAGCCATCCTTTGGTGTGCAAAAGCTTTTAAGTTTAATTAGGTTCCATTTGTTTATTTGTGCTTTTATTTCTCTTGTTTTAGGAGACAGATCCAAAAAATATGGCTATGGTTTATGTCAAAATTTGTTCTTCTTATGCTCTCTTCTAAGAATTTTATGGTTTCAGGTATTACATGTATGGATTTTTTTAGTTTATTTTTGTATATGGTATGAGAAAATGTTCTACTTTCATTCTTTTACATGTAGCTGTCCAGTTTTCCCAGAACCACTCATTGAAGACAATGTCTTTTCTCTGTTGTATATTCTTGCCTCCCTTCTTGTAGATTAGCTGACCATAAACATGTGGGTTTATTTCTGGGCCCTCTATTCTGCACCGTTGATCTTTATGTTTATTTTTGTGCCAGTACTGTACTATTTTGATTACTGTAGCTTTGTAGTATAAGCTAAAGTCAGGGATTGTGATGCCTCCAGCTTTGTTCTTTTTTTCTCAAAATTGCTTTGGCAATTCAGGGTCAAGTATGAACATTTTAACAATATTAATTTTCTTTTATCCATGAATGTAGGATATCTTTTCATTTATTTGCATATTTTTACTTTCTTTTATTAATGTATAATAGCTTTCAACATACATATCTTTCACCTCTTTAAGATTTATTAAATTTATTCCAGAGTATTTTATTTTTTTTGATACTATTGTAAATGGGATTGTTTTCTTAATTTCTTTTTTGAATAGTTTGTGGTTACTGTAGAGAAATGCAACTGATTTTTATATGTTGATTTTTGTATTCTGAAACTTTGCTGAGATCATTTATTAGTTCTAACAGGTAAGTGCTGAAACATTCTATTAGGCCATCTTGTCAATGTAATTCTTCTCTGCCTATCCCAATATAATTTTGATTTTTATGTCTGTACTCTATCTAGATAGTACATTTCTCTAGAGAAGCGACAGTGTTTCTGCTCCTTATCCTCAGACCTGAGAGCAAGGCCTTCAAATGATAATCATTGATAATTAAAGATTTCAGAAACTAAAGATTCTCTATTTATGTCCTTATAAGTTATGCTGTGAAAAAGGCTGCTTTTAAAATCCTACATCTAATTCACTGACACTATGAATATATAGTTGGTACCACTGGGTATTTATTTTCAGGGGCAGACAGTGATTTCATTCTAAGGTGAATAAAGCTGATGTATATACAGTTCAGAAGTTTACATTTTACAAATTATAATCTTAGGAAGACTGAGTTTTTTGAATGGCAAAGGGTGATAATCCTTCCTCAATTTGTTAGACTTTATTTTTTAATTTTTAAAATTTTTATTTTATTTATTTATTTATTTGGCTTTTCTAGGGCCACACCCATGGCATATGGAGGTTCCCAGGCTAGGGGTCTAATCAGAGCTGCAGCTGCCAGCCTATGCCAGAGCCACAGCAACTTGGGATCCAAGCCACATCTGCAACCTACACCACAGCTCGTGGCAATTCCAGATCCTTAACCCACTGAGTGAGGCCAGGGATTGAACCTGCAACCTCACAGTTCCTAGTTGGATTTGTTAACCACTGGGCCATGACAGGAACTCCCACTGTTATACTTTCTTAGATATAGTACCTTTTGAACAGTTTAATCATTATGTTTTATTTCATGAAAGAACAGATGAGTTCACATTTTGGTTTTAATTCCATGAATTTTCTGTGATTATAAATAGGGTCCTACCATATGCCTATTGCAGCAAATAGAAGTGCAAGTACCTTCAGTTAAAGTGAGTATAATTCATGATATCAAAATACTGTTAAATTCAACTGACTTCAACTGACAGTGCTTAAAAATGGTTGAGAAAAAAAACCCATAAACTGGAATTACCAACTCATAATTCCTACTCCTTTTTTTTGTTTTTTAGATCTGATGGTACAAAGACATGAATAAAGTAACACACCATTCACTTAATTAGTAGCGTATAAGATAATGAACTGGACCAAATTACTCATTTTTCTTTTTTTTAACACCATGGTTTATATTCAAAATGCAATGCCTCTAAATCCAAATCAGGGAAATAATCTCTGATAATAAATGGCCACCACTGCATTTGCTCCACCTTAGATCTATAAATATATATTAAATGCGGAAGTGAAAAAAACCTCAGAACTACACATTTTCATTGAAAATATTTTGCCCCTTCCACAATATTATTCAGAATTAACTGGGGTAATTCAGATGTATTTGGGGAAAATACTGTCTTGAAGATAATCATGTAGTGTGAATTAAGCTTCCCCCAAGCAATCCCAAGCTGTTGATTATTATTCTCCTTTAAGAACAACTCTTGGTTGTCTAGAAGTTAATATTTAAATCTTACTTCTTTATGTTTAATTAATGCTCCATCTTTAATATTTTAAAGTGACATTGAAACAAAGCTAAAAGCTCCAGGGGTCTTTTGTAATCAAGTGCCTTTACTTCCAGGAGCAACATTTATTTTATCTAATGAAATGCAAGTCTCTGTAGCAACAAAATATTGCAAGAATTTTATTAATTTCCCAAGGAAAATTTTTCCATTATAAATACAGTTTTTATTAATAGCCAGAGAATTTTTATCATGTACTTGCATTATCTATTCATATCATCATATGGTTTATCTTCTGTAATGAGTTATTGTTGTAAAATGTGCTAAACAATTTCTAACATTGAGCAAATCTTGCAGACATGATCTAGACACTGCATATGTATTTTTGTACCTTCTTGGGTGTTTTCACTAGTATGCTTGTTATAGCTGCATATCACCTCTTGAGTTAGATTAGTTTTTGGTTTTCCTTTTGTCAGTTTTGGGGAGTGTTATATTCATAAAATAAATTACAAGTTTTTAGTTTCAGTTTTTTTCATGGCCTGGGTTATCATAAACAATATTGGAATTACCTGCTCTTTCAAAGACAGGAAGAAACTCATTTGTGAATTCATTTGCTCTAGTGCCTTTTCCAATTGCAAAGCTCTAAAAACTTCTAATATTATCAGTGATAAGTGGCTTATTCACTTTCTCCTATTTTTTATATTTGATTTGTGTGACTTGTATTTTGCTAAGAAATCATAATTTTTTCTATTTTTTTCAAACTGACTACAATATAGTACACTTAGTATGTATCTGTAAATACCTTGTTTTCTTCTATATCTATGCCTCTGATTCCTATTTCATTCCTGATCTTGTCCTATTTCATTCCTGATCTTGTCATGATGACAATGTTATCATTTCAAGGTAACATATTGCAGATTTATTTAGTTTTTCAAATAAATTTTTTCTTCTTCTTCTTCTTTCCTCCACCTTTTTTTTGGCTGTGCCTGTGGCATGCAGAAGTTTCTGGGCCAGGGATTGAACTTGCACCGCAGTTGTGACCTGAGCTACAGCATTGTCAAATAACTTTTTATATTTTGGTTTTCACTAGCTTTATCTTTTTTTTTTTTTTTTTTGGTCTTTTCTAGGGCCACTCCCTTGGCATATGGAGGTTCCCAGGCAAGGTGTCTAATCGGAGCTGTACCCAGGCCTACTCCAGAGCCATGGCAACCCAGGATCCAAGCCATGTTTTCAACCTACACCACAGCTCACGGCAATGCTGGATCCTTAACCCACTGAGCAAGGCCAGGGATCGAACCGCAACCTCATGGTTCCAAGTTGGATTTGTTAACCACTGAGCTGCAACGGGAACTCCCACTAGCTTTACCTTTATTAGTTTCCTACTTCTAGTTTCCTTTGGTTTTTAAAATTGTTCTACCTTCTAGAGATGAAAATTAAATTTCTTTTCCTTTTGTATTCTTTACAAATTTGCGTATTTGAGATATACAACTTATTTTAAATTCACTTTTTCCGGGTATTATAGGTTATGATATTAAGCATTCTTCCTTTTTATTCATTGATTCTTTTTTTTTTTTTTTGCTTTTTTAGGGCTGCACCTGCGGCATATGGATAGTCCCAGGCTAGGGGTTGAATTGGAGCTACAGCTGCTGGCCTATGCCACAGCAAGGTGGGATCCCAGCCACATCCGCGACCTACACCACAGCTCATGGTGACACCATATCTTAACCCACTGAGCAAGGCCAGGGATCAAACCCACATCCTCAGGGTTCCTAGTCAGGTTTGTTAACTGCTGAGCCATGAAGGGAACTCCTATTTATTTATTCTTTAACATTTGTATGTTCTGTCAGCCATTAACATTAACTATGTTCAGTCTGGTAAATATTCAAGGTATATACTAGGCTTATTACTAATATTTGAAAATATAAGTTTCACTTCATTCCTAGTTTTTCTTTGTTATTTATAAATTTTTACTGCTTTTCAAGAGATAAGTATAGGCTTTACTAAATTTTATTGCTGCATTCTGTCTCTTTGTTCACCTCCCTTTAACCCATCTACATTTTAATCATAGATCTATACTTTTTTTTTGAAACTACCACATTTATATAGAATAGTGAAAGTAGCTAGCACATGGTATGTATTATATCTTCTAACTCAAATGCATTCATATCCACATGATGCACACAACAACACCCTTAGGTGGGTACTCTTGTTACTCTAATTCCCAGGTGAGTAAATAAGGTACAGAGGTATGAAATAAATTGTTCAAAATCATACTATTAGTCAATGATGGTACTGAGACCCAGACTCAGGCAGTCTGGCTCTAGAGGCCCCAGGAAAGAAGCTTCTGTGAAACCCAAATTTTAAAAACTGTCAGAAAGCACATACTGATATGTGGACATTACGGTAAATTCTCTCTCTTTTTTTTTTTTTTTGCTTTTGTTTTGAAATTTAAAGTGCTTTATTTAGTAGTGATATCAATGTCTTCCTTTCCAGCATCACAGCTAGTGTGTGTTGTGAATGTTTCTGTTTCCACTTTCTTTGAAACCAATTCTCTAAATATATGCTAATTAATCTACAGCTTACATTGTCATAACCAACTGAGGGGCAATTATCACTCTATATAACATCCAAAGGCTTAGCATTTAGGGTGAGCATTCTCTACCTAAGATAAGTGGGATGGAAGTTATTCAGTCCTTAGTGAATGAGTTGTCCCTATTCACTCTTCCCTTCCCATCACTTCACCCTTCATGACTTTTTTTGTTTTATAGGGCTGCACCCATGGCATATGGAGGTTCCCAGGCTAGGGATCTAATCGGAGCTACAGCTGCCAGCCTACTCTAGAGCCACAGCAACTGAGGATCTGAGCTGTGGCTGCGACTTACACCATAGCTCACGGCAACACCAGATCCTTGACCCACTGAATGAGGCCAGGGATCAAACACACAACCTCATGGTTCCTAGTTGGATTCGTTTCCCCTGCGCCATGAAGGGAACTCCCACCCTTCTTGACTTTAATCACACACATGCACCTGTGAGCTGCCTAGTATTGCTATGTTAATTGAGGCCCAGATCTGTCCTCCTTGGCATACAGGATCTCCTAACTTTGAGTACCTTACAGTCATTCATTTCCAAAGGATTCTGTACTTGTGAAGGTATTGTTTATATTAAAAAGAACAAATATAATTCTAAATCATTTTACTTTATTTATTTCTTTTTTGTCTTTTTTTTTTTGGCATTTCTTGGGCCGCTCCCACGGCATATGGAGGTTCCCAGGCTAGGGGTCCAACTGGAGCTGCAGCCACCGGCCTACGCCAGAGCCACAGCAACGCAGGATCTGAGCCGCGTCTGCACCTACACCACAGTTTACGGCAACGCCGGATTGTTAACCCACTGAGCAAGGGCAGGGATCGAACCTGCAACCTCATGGTTCCCAGTCGGATTCATTAACCACTGTTCCACGACGGGAACTCCTAAATCATTTTACTTTAGAAATGATACCAATCTTAAATGTAACTGTATTGTTTCATTGCCTCTAAATTATTTAGAAAGCTACTCTTGATCCTGGAAATTCTCTTCAAGCTTAAAAGGAAGCTACTTTGGTTAAGAATCCTTTTACAGAAACTTTTATCCACTTAGTGGATAAAAGGGAATTTATGCTTAAAAGGACAAAATATATTCAACTATTGTATAGGTAAATACAATAGGTAAATACTGCTTAAAATTCTGTTGGAAGGAGACACCAGAGTTGCTTTTTCATGTCTACTTGAAATGATGATGTATGTTCTTTCCTAATTTTCTCAACCAGTTGCCATCCAATCTACTCTGATCTGCTCAGGAATCAAAAGGTTGGGTTTTATAGACTCTCTTCCCCAGGTTTCCTGTAGGATTTGGCCACAGAGTCACACTCACAGAAGGTTGGAGGGCATCAGCAAAAGGGATTAGGGTGTTTGTTTTATAGCTACACTATTTCCAAGACAAATCCTATGGCTCTTCTTTGGATGGCCCACTTGGGTCCTGCTGAAGTCAAGTAACTATCTCCCTATTTGCCCACTCAGTCCTAGGTGACAGCTTCTCATATTGCTGGTCTTGGGATGCTTCCCCTTACTGGTTTCTCTAAACACCTTTATAGTCAGCATTAAAGTGTTGTTAATCACTAATTTTTTGTTGACATACATTTTCTGCTGTAAATTTAAGTTATAAAATAAAGAGTATTAAGTGAGACCATAGTGGGTAGGATGGTAATGTCAAGATGGAATGTGGGGATTGCATTGCACAGATATTTAATAAGCATTAGCATGTATATAACTTACCAGGAAAAATGAGACAGTGCTAATATGTCATCTGGTACTGTCAATAATTATTCAGATTGTCACTGGTGACGGCATGGGATAGAACATTGGTGGGAGGCAACTAGTGGAAAGGTAACGTGGCTATAGCACATATTTGCTATGGTAATGATATTATCACTGTATACTGTGCCTAGCTGTTTCTAATAGCCTTGAAAGAGCACATAGAGAAAAATACCAATTGAAATTTATTAATTTTCTTACACACAAGAGGAAGCAGGTAACAAGAGGAAAGTAAGAAGTCTTTATGGAGCTTAAAAAATGTCCCTTAACTCATATTGCTGCAGGGAAATTGTGTTTAAGCCTCAGGCTCAGGGCCCACGTGGGACAGTTGCAAAGCTTCAGTGCACATTCATGCACAACATTTCCAGACCTCAAATAGAAACATTAGGAGCCTTGGTGGGTCAAAAGTTGGAGCCTAAATCATGAAATGGGGAACATAGGAAGAAACAAGTAAAACCGAAACTCTCAACTCCCCCAAATCTTAAATCTTCCTTGCTTGAGAAAGCCCACCTACCCACCCCTTCAACTCTTCCACCCTCTACTCCTGTCTGAAAAATAAGAGCTCACCTCCCCAAAATTTTCAATGATTACATTTGGATAGTGGTTTCACAAAAGGATAGCAATTGTTTTTGGCTAGATCCTCCCCCCTCCACTATGTTACTTGCATGGATACCAGAATTGTCCTGATCTACAGGAGCTGGTAAGAAAGGAGAGAGCTTTTGCGCTAAAATAGTTGCAGGATCTTGCTAGTTAGGAGTCTTGAGGCTTATATTAATGAGACTAGGTGCTAAAGGTATTATATGAAATAATCTACGATTAAAACAACTGAATTTATTGACATAGGTCTACTCTTCTGGGATACAAGATTTAACATTTTATTTCTGAGCACCTGGCAGTATCTCTAACAGTCTGCATGGATAATTTATTGAAGATATGTCTCAGAAGAATTTCTAATTTACTTCCTCCTTATTAAAATGTTTCAGATTCCTTATCTCAAAGTGACGCTTATTGCTGATGGCGACTCTAGTATGTATACTAAAGGTTAAAGTGAAATACAAGGTGTTATTTCTCTCTCTACAGCATTTTAAGATAAGTTGCATTTTTTGATATAATTATTTATATTTATGTATATTATGACTGTATTGTTATTTTCTTGAGAACACAGCAGACTATTTCCTACTCAGTTTTTAAAAGTTCCTGTAATCTAACATCTTTCATAAGCAAAGTTGAGAGTAAATAAATATTTGCCAGATGGAGTTCTCTTGTGGCACAGCAGTTAGGATCCAGCATTGTCACTACAGCCGTGAATTGGGTGGCTGCTCTGGCGTGGGTTTGAGCCCCGGTCTGGGAACTTCCACATGCCATTGGTGCAGCCAAAAAAACCCAACCAAACAAAAAAAACAAAAAAAAACAAAAAAAAGCCCAAATCACAAAATAAAACCCTCAAACTCAAGTTTGGTTATTTTGCTTCTAATGCCCAAATTCCCTGGTATGTATACCTGAATCATCTTAATTTCTCAATCACAAGTGACCTAAATTTATTGGGAATTTTCTCTATCCTCAACAAGCTTATATCCCATAGGAGACAATACATTTATATACAATTAGTATTATGAGATAGGATTAGTAAAAGCCAAAGGAGCATAGTAGATAATAAGTGAATAGGGGTTTGACAAGGGAGATAATACTAAAAGTTGTGGTCATAATCTTCATTCCAGTGTGATAGTTGGTTGGAAGGAAAGGTAGGTGTAGATAAGAATGGTTATTTAAGGCAGTAAAATCTTGAGGGCCTAAACATTATATATAACATTGCTTCAATGTTTGCTAAAAGACCAGTTCAGAATTAGGGGGATTTCTTATGAGACTAGTAGAAGTAGTTTAGCAAATAACTTGTTACTTGATCATGAGAGAGCCTGAACATTTAGTTGAGAGTTAGAACTATATTTTATAGGTTAGACCTGAAGCTTAGCCTGGGCAGAGAGGTATTTTAGGAAGTCCGCTATGGTAGCAGTGTTGAGGTTGAATTGAAGGATGATATGCTTGGAGATAGAGAGGTGAGGAAACTGAAGAAATGTAGGCAAGAGACAAGGAAAGTCTGAACGAGGCTGGCATGAGGGGAATTCCCTTTCTGAGCTCCCTGAGAAAGGGGACACGTGTGATGGTGACATGGTAACTGCTGTCTCTCCTCAGAACAGTATCCTTTGGCATATCTGTCCTTCCAAAATTTTAGAGAATGAGATGAATTAAATTTTAGGTAGACAAATTCAGCATTTGTGAAATGATAGAATTGTTAGAGCTGCATAAGACCATTTAGAGCTCTCTAATTCAGTGGATGGTGAATAAGGCACCAGGTATACAAAGAAGAGATTTACACTACCATCATCTAGGTGGATGGAGGCCCATGAAGAGGAGTTGGTCAGAATGGAGTCATTAATTACAGGAAGGATTGAGAGGCTGGAAAGATACACGGAGGAGTTTAATAGATGTGGATCTTGTATGGCAAGTGGGAGAGTGTGGGAAGCTGCAAAGAAGTTAAAAATGAGAGATCACAATATAATGGGAGTGGAGGTAGTAGGAAGGAGGAGGTGGGATTGACAAGTTTCTCTCAGCTTTATGCTCTGAGCTAATTACATCTCAACTTTTGCCATTAAATTTCCTTCAATACATTTTAATTGGCAGGAAAAACCCTTCAGTCCATTTTTTAAAGTGTTGGTTTTTAACTATGCTAAATGTCTAATAAATGAAACACTTATCATCTTAAAATAGTCAACTAATGTGTGTAGTACAAGCTTAAGAATTTTTTATTTTAGAAAAAAAAAACTTTGGAGGTTAGAGATTAAAAAAAGCAGTCTTACTTTTAAAAAATGTAAATGCCTTAGACTTTTGCTTTTTTCCACTTTTATCTATGACATACCACCAAATGTAATATAGTGGACCAAAATGTCATTTATTTAAACGTTTTCCATTAGCTGTAAGAAAAACATACTGAATTTCATAATTTGATGAGTGAAATTCATACTGCACAACACTTACAAGCAAATGAAATTCAATATATGTCAGGTTTCAAGATTAAATTAAAGATATGTGGAATTCAGTTTACTCCATGTGTGGAAATATACCACACAATCAAAAAACCAAAATGAAAAGAGTAAACCTAAGATAAGAAATATTAATACAGAGTCTAGCTAGAGACACTTTATTTTGTATTTTTCTTTGTACTTTTCATTATGACATAAAAGATAGCTTATAATAACTTGGGCTTTCAAATAATCTTTTCTTTAAATTTTTATAATGTTTAAATTTAAAAATAAATGCTATTTTAAAGCTGTCAGTCAATATGGAATGTTGGAAACAGCACAGGCTTTAATGTGCTGATTCTGTCTCTAGATATATATGGTATCATATTATTATATATTGTTATTATGACTATATAACATTTATTGATATATAAATGTTATGATACATATGATATAGTAATATATACTGTATAAATACATTATATTAACATTTAATATGCTGCATAATATATATTATATAATGTATAATAATAATGTAACAGTTTATATTTATATATTTACATAAAATCTTGAGAAATTTAATCCTAATGCTCTGAACTTTAGTTGTCTCATTTCCGAATGAGGTCTTAGTACCAATTTGATGGATTGTTGTAAAGATACAAGAGTGCACTAAAACTCTCAATGCAAAACATTAACAAATACTGGGAGCATGATTAGTGTATTTTGAATATTCTTATATTTACCTCTTGCTCATTTAAATCATACATACAGTGTAATAAATAATTTCTCCTCATAGTCAACTTAATAACAAATTAAAGTGCCCTCACCACTCTATTGATAAAATAGAGTAATCTCCAGATACCCTACTATTGTTTTTAAATATATTGGCCTATTATTTTTGTTGGCACTTAGGCTCAAAACCTGAATGTAATTCTACTCTTTTAGAATCCTTCACTATTTCCCATCTATTTATAAAATATTTTTAATATTTATTTTTGAGTTTAAATTTACTGCTTTTTTTTTTTTTTCTTTTTAGGGCCACAGCAACACAGGTTCTGAGCCACACCTGTAACCTACACCACAGCTCACAGCAACATCAGATTCCTGACCCATTAAGTGAGGCCAATGATCGAACTTGCATCCTTATGGATCCTAGTCAAGTTTGTTAACTGCTGAGGCACAAAAAGAACTCCCTTATATTTATATTTAAAAACATTTCTTATGCCTCTTTTTTCCTTCATACATCTCCCATCAAATGAAACATTCAGCCCCTGGCTTCGTCTCAAGGGTGATGTGTTTGTCTTCTATTTTCTTAAATTAGAAGTCACCCTGCTTGCACTCCTACAGGATCATTTTACCATATAATGTTTGTTTAAACTACTTTATCAAAGCTAATTTATCTACCTATAAAAGGGACTGAAAACAGCAATGGCAACAAAAACAGTGATTAAAAGTTGTTAACAATTTTAGATTGCTTTCTATGTAACAGGTTGTTCTTTTAAATACTACTTATGTATTAACTCATTTAATCTTCACAAGTTAAATAAAATAGCAATTACTATTCCCATCTCTGGAATTTGATGGCATGCATTTTTTTAAAGGACCCTGTACAATCTGTGAAATCTTTATCTTGGTACACTGAAATCTTCATCTCAGTACTTTATCTGGCACACTGTCTACACTATAGTTGTAGAATTCCCAGAAATCACCTCAGAGGACACTAGAGGAAGATGGAGAACAGCTTTATTAACACCGGGGCGGGTCCATGGGGAATCCCTTCCCAATCATGGACCTGGAACAGAAAGGGAGAGATATATTTATAGTGCTCGCTTTTGTGTTTAACATGCTACATTAACTTTTAATTACATTCAGGATACAGAAAGATGTATAGCTGTGCAGAATGTCTTACATTGTTACTTTGATGATTAACCTCAAGTACAATCTAGCTATTTTCAAATATCCTTAGAACAACTTGGGCCCAGAGTTCCTCAAGTCCTAATGACTGTTTTTCTCAGGGCCCTGGTATGGGTCACCTTAAGTTCACCAAGACGGACGGTGGCGGCAAGATGGCTTTGCTCTTGTCAAGCTCCCTATTTTCCTTTTCCACACCCCTACATAGTGTTCAAAATGTCAGTCTCTTGCAACACTTGCATGAAGCTCAGTTGGCAGATGTGGTGGAGGGCATTTATTGAGGAAGGGGTGGTGTTATTGTTGGGGGACACTCTTGGCTTTAAAAAAGAAGATGCTTGGATGGAAGTGTTAAAAGATAAACCGAGGTGTATTAAAAATTTTAAGAGTTTGCGCAAAAAAATCATCAAACTGAAAGTGGTTAAGAGCACTCCACCCACTTTCCTGAGAGAGGCTTTTAAAGAGAAAGTACAGAAGCAGAGTAAGGACATTACTGATTGGCTATAGCCTAAAATCTAGTACACTGTATGGGATTAATTGTCCTTAGTTTCGATTTCATAACCTTGAAGCATTAGGTTTTGATTTGCTTACATAGGCTATCAGGGCATTAGAGCCTTCTTAGTCGGTCTAATGACCTCTTTGATTCATTAATTTAACACCTCCCCCTTTTTGTCATCCTCTCCTATATGAGAGCTTGACCACGTACTGACATTAGTGCCACCCTCAGAGTTAAGTTGCTCTTGTCTCACTGTGGAATTCTGGGTTATGGTGACATTTCCCTGGAAGAACTGTTTTTACTTCTCTCATTGTTACCTTGTTTCAGTTTTTCTCAGTGCAGTGGGACCATGCAATGGGCTGCTGGCATCTACAGAGCTGTGAAGACTTTTGAGAGAAGAGGGCACCAGGGGGAATACAAATAACTATCAGGAGGAGGATACCAGGAAACTTCAGCATGTTCCTTAACCAGGGCCCCCATGAACCAAACCAGTTGGTATCAAATGAATCAAAAGTATACCTCATGGGGGCATCAACCTATTTTAGCCAAGCAGTTTGTTAATTTCTTATATTTGCTGCAAAACCAAAGGTGTTGATTCTGGTCCAGTAGAGGGTATCGGCTGTGGCACAGATTCCTCCCCGTCAGCCAATGAGTTATTTGAGTCATTTCTATTATCTAAAACCATCTTAGCAAGAAGGTATAGGGACTTTGTTGTGCAGCTATGGCCTTAAGAGTGGATAGAGCAGTAGTTGCCAGAGTTATGGAGCTTTCCCTGCATTAACAGCGAAAAGGCAAGTAGCAAAAAGATAAAGGTTTCATATTGGGGGTGAAAATGTTGGTCCATGATCTTAGGAGAGCTGTCTGCCTCAAAAATGCCATCTGATTATGAGAAGAGACCTCCCTTGTCAGTTTTAATTTAAAATCTCCAGCTTGTGTTTAGTTACAAGAGCCTGGAGGAGCCCTTTTTTAATTGTGGGTTGTGGACCCAAGGTTCAAGTCCCTGAAGTTCGGCTGCTGTCTGGGTGGTGAGGAAGACCTGGCCTGGCCCTTCCCAAGGAGGTTCAAGGGTAACCTTTTTTCTTAGTGGTTTCACATCAGAAGCATTAGGAGAAAATTGGAAACATTTGTTTGAGGTGTTATAGCCAGATATTTAAGGAGAGTGGAAGAATTTAGGATCCGGTTCAATTTATGGATACATAACAAAATCTCATAGACAATGAACAGGACTAGAATCCAATATTGACAGGTTGTCTAATAATTTTCTAGTGAAATAGTTTCTTCCTCTAATCACCCTCATTTCTACCAAAGATGATCACAGTAAGACTGATTTGTTTGTCAAACTGAGTCTCATTAAATTTAGCCTCCTTATTTACATACGTGTGCAAAAATAGTGATTGACTACATAAGGTTTTTTAAAAATCTACTTTGCTGGACCTTTTCACAAGGAATCTTAGATTGGACTTTTAAGACATATATAATATCACACACCCATAACATAATACATAAACATACAAGAAGATGTAAACACAGATCTGATAGTTTTTGTTTTTTAAAATTTAGCCATGAGACAGATATGATAACACAAAACTCACTAGTTTATAAAAGAACAGTGGAATCCAATTCGCGTTTCTGGCAGCTGTCATAACATTTATCTGCTCAAATGTCTTAATCTTTCTACTAACATTTCTGGAGTTTTTAAGATTTTTCATTCACCTCATTTCCAAATAGCCTTTTCCATTTTTTATTCATCTTATAAGAAATGGCTCTCAGTTCTTAGAGTAGCTTGGGTAAAACATTTACATTTCAAAGACCCAAGGAAAGAATGCAAGTTCCTCCAGGACCTTTGTCTCCAATATCACAATTTTACAATATCTTCAAGCCTTCTGAGATAAATATGGGAGGTTTTGGGATTGGTGTGTATATATATATATGGGAGGTGGGGAGGAGATAGGTGGGCTTTGAATTGTTTCTAGTGCCCCATTTCTGTTCTTGTAAGTACAGTTATTTTTAATTTCTCAACAAATGGACTTGCAACCTGAATGCTCTCTAGGCTGACTCACCTGTCCAACTACTTTATCTTCAACTTGCTTCTTTATACCAGGGAAAAGATTTTCAACTAAGAAGGAAGTCTAAAGATTCCTATGTTCTAGAGTTAGATATGTTTGTCTTTGGAATTTAAAAAAACATTTTTTTTTTTTTTCCCTCTCTCCGGGTACCTAGTTTCATTTTAGCTTGGGGGGAAGGCCAAAAAAAGTTCCAATCAGGCTCTGAATATCAATTTCCAATTCAGCCAACTTCTGACTTCAGAATGACTTAAAAAAAATTCTTTTGAAATTCCGGTCGTGGTGCAGTATAAACAAATCCGACTAGGAACCATGAAGTTGTGGGTTCGATCCCTGGCTTCCCTCACTGGGTTAAGGATCTGGGGTTGCTGTGAGCTGTAGTGTAGATTGCAGACACGGCTCAGATCTGGCGTTGCTGTGGCTGTGGTATAGGCCAGCAGCTATAGATCTGATTCAACCCCTAGCCTGGGAACCTCCATATGCCATGGATGTAGCCCTAAAAAGACAAAAAAAAAAAAAATTACTTCCAATATGTTGTCAAGACAAACGGTAAATATTCATGACAGTTTTAAATAACCCCATGGACACAAGAAGGGTACTCAAAAAGAAACCACTTTTCCAAGATCCAGAGCCACTTTAGAAGAAAACCAAAAGAAAGAACAACTCAGACCATTCTCCTGAGAGCTGGTAAAAGGTGGTAGGCTCCTAGCCACAAATTGGGTGCAGCCCACACTTCAGTTGCCAAGCCAAGTTCTCCGGACACAAAACAAGACAAAGAAGGCAATAGGTGTCTCTGGTAGAGAAAGAAGAGACAACCAATGGGTACCTGAAAGCAAATTCACAAGTCACAGTTCAAAGCTCCAATTCTTAGAAATGCTTTTTCCGGCCAAACTGAATTTGGAAAGGAAGGGACAGCTCTCTGCAGAGAGCTGGGAAAGTGGATGTAGGTAGAAATTCTAACCTTTGTTGGCTTTCCCCATTTTCCTGGGATGCGTCTGTAGGCTCCCGAGTGAGCGGGGTGTCCTCTCAGTTCTCATCCTGGTCACCAGCAACCGCGGAGGCGGAAAATAACCCTCCCTCTGCGGTTGGTACGCTGCGGTGACTGGCTGAGGCCCTTTGTCTCGAAGCTCGCCTAAACGGACGAGACTTTCTCAGACAGACGTTTTCCACCGCGGCCACTGTAATTCAGGATTCCCTTTGGTAAGGTTCACCTGCTGTTCAGCTTTAAAATAAAACTGTATTCACCTGAGGCCTCACAGGCCCTGGGCCAGTTTTCAGTCAGACCCAGTCTGAAGGTGGACTGGGCTGGTTCTGAAGTCGGAACTAGTCTGACTAGAATTGGTCAGAACCGGAAGCGGACCGGTTTCTAGGTTGGACCGGTCCGGTTTCTAAGTCGGACCTGGGCCAACACCAGATGGTTTCCTGACCCGTTTTGGAAAAAGAAATGCCCGGAGTCTGAAAGCTCAAGATGCAAAGCAGCTGAAGTGGGCGGAGAGCGGCGGGGACGTTCCCACGCCCTCCAGAGATAGTGAGGAGGCAGCCATCTCTGCGCAACAGGTACCTCCACCGGCTGCTCGCGGCGCCTGTGGGTTGTTGGGGTTCTTTTGGTTTGTAGAACTCTTAAAAGATAAACTGAGGCATATTCAAACTTTTATGAGTTTGACTGAACAAAAATCCATTCAAATCAGGTGGCACCAAACTGGAAGTGGTGAGGCCTACTCCAGGGCCAGGTGCTGGATGCTTCTGTAGAAAAAGTGCAGAAGCAAAGTAACGAAATTATTGATTGGCTGTAGTTTGAAGCCTAGGTGGCTGTTTGCGATTGGTTGTCCTTAGCGGGTTTTGTATCCTTGAGGCATGTACAGGCTTAGATTTTGGTTTGCAGTGATAGGCCGCCAGGGCATTAGAGCCACCTGAGGCTAATGGCCTCCTTGTTTAACTCATTTAACAGGTCCAAGCTTTGTGGTTCCAAAAGACCGTAATTTTTTTTTTTTAGGGCCACGCCTGCGGCATATGGAGGTTCCCAGGCTAGGGGTTGAATCAGAGCTGTAGCCGCCAGCCTACCCACAACCACGGTAACGCCAGATCCGAGCCACCTCTGCGACCTACACCACACGGCAACGCCAAATTCTTAACCCATTGAGCAAGGCCAGGGATCCAACCTGCGTCCTCATGTATGCTAGTCAGATTCATTTACCGCTGAGCCACAATGTTGACTCCAAAGCTGGTACAATTTTGATGTTGTCTTTAAGGGAAGTGATATGTATTTTGACAAACAGGGCTGCTGTTTCTGATCTTCATGGAGCTTCATCAGGGAGTTTCTGAAGCAAAAAAAATATGAGTTACAAATGTGAAACAATCTTGGGTGGTGGTTGAGTTTATCGAAAGTTAGTATTTCAAAGTGAGAGCCGCAGACTACCATTTTAGTTGGAGCTCCTTTATGTGGAAAACCTGGAAACTTCGAGCAAGGAAACCTGTGAAGTGAGGATGATAGATTACTGAGTGCTGGCTCAGGCAGTTTACTGGTTATCTCCCTCCTCCTTTTTCATTGTCTTGCCCAAATTTTATAATCCTGTAACTTGAAAAATCCCAGTTGTAGTGATTTCCCAGTGTATAGCTTCCACAAGAATCTCTTCTTATAACCAATTTACACATGCAGACATTTTTTATTGAAAAGTTTTTATTCTGTTTTGCATAAAAAATAGTGTGATTCAAATGATATAGAATTAAGAAGTGCTAAGTATAATGTCTTATTGGAACTTGTTATTGATGTCTGGACTTGCTGCTGATCTGCTTCTTGCTTTGATGATCTGGTATACTTTTGATGTTTTCATCCTCCTTTTTGGGACAGGTTTGGCAGTCAAAATTAAGTAGATGCTTTTCATATGCTAATATCTATGTGATTACTACATCAAGCTATTATATTTATTCTGCAAAGAAGTGTAAAATTTAAAAGGTTGGAGATAATAGCAAGATTTCAAAATCTTTCTATGCCTCTGAGTAAATGAATTTTTTAATATAAAAATACCAACTGAGGCCTTTTCTACCTCAGATCATTCTAGCTCACACCCCTGTGTTAAAAGTAATAAAAATGCAAGTGATGTTCCTGGTACAATTATGTATTTGAGCAAATATGTATTATACTGTTGTTCCCAACAAAAGAAAATATTATTCTGTGATATTTTGTGTACCAAATTTATAAACGAGGTTTGGATGAGGTAAAAGGTTAAACAAAAAAGTAAAACAAATATTTTAGGGGCTCGATTGATCTTGAAATATGATTCCATTTTCTTCTTTAGTTTCATTTTATTCTCCACTAGCAAAATGGCATCTACATGTGTTGTCATTTCAAATTACAGTGAAATATGATCTCTTTTTCCTGCTTCATTATTCCTGTTTTCCTATGTCGTCATAGAAAATTATTTTGCAGTGTTTGATCTCTATCCTTATTTTGCATGTATCCTTGAGAAATGTAGTAGCATTCCATGTGTCTGCTTTTAAAATTTTTTTTTTTTGGTCTTTTTGTTTTTTCTAGGGCCGCTCCCGTGGCCTATGGAGTTTCCCAGGCTAGGGGTTGAATCAGAACCGCAGTCACTGGCCTATGCCAGAGCCACAGCACCGCAGGATCCGAGTCGTGTCTGCAACCTACACCACAGCTCATGGTGATGCCAGATCCTTAACCCACTGAGCAAGGCCAGGGATCGAACCCACAACCTCATGGTTCCTAGTTGAATTCGTTAACCACTGAGCCACAATGGGAACTCTTTTTTTTTTTTTTGTGGTTTGTTTTATTTGTAAGATTTACAGAGCTACAGAAATGTTGAAAGATGAGTAAAATGAAGAACTTAGATTTACAGTTGTTAACATATTGCCTCTTCTGTCATTCCCCCAATCTTTATCTTATTACCTTGGGAGTTGCAAAACAACTATTTTCTAATTATTACTCTAGCATTCATCTGTAAAGAAGAGTTTTTCTTCTCTACTATCTCTCTCTCTTTTTTTTTTTTTGAAGTATAGTTGATTTACAATGCTGTGTTGGTTTCAGGTATATAGTAAAGAGATTTTATACATATATATGTATATATGTATATAAATACACATATGTATATATATACACTTTTCAGGAACCCCCTCCTCTCTTGATCTATTCCTTTTGAAAAATTCAGTGTGTCAAAATCCCTTTCTTTCACTTTTCTTCTTAATGTTCAAACTGACCTAAATTTGGAATGTAGAATCCCTTCAGGTAGCTTCTAGGCGCTTTTGAGATGATCGTGTTATCTCTTTAAGTGCTTTCTGGTTCAACAAGTTACTGTGCTTCCACCTACTCATCTTGTACTTTCTCTGTCCCACACCTGAAGTTATTCCAAGAAGCCTTGGCTTCTTCTGGTAAGAAATGGACACAGGTACCAAGATCTGGGTTTATTCATGACTACTGATATCTTATTGTTCCTGAGGGTATTTCTGTGGACAGCAATAAACTAATACATATTTTAGAAAAGATGAGTTTGTACTAATAATAATAACTATAATTAAAATTTTATACTAAATTATTTGTATTTTCCTTTTCCACTTTCCCAATGAAAACTCTCTCACCCAACTACAATAGATTATTCATTTGCTCAATAATACAATATACAAATATAATTTACAGAATTACCACCACGATCTCACTAATAATGCCTACTAAGTTCAATATTTCATTGCAGTTTGTGGCATCCTATCCAAGTACAAGATATATATATATATATATATATATATATATATATATATATACACACACACACACACACACACACATTCATGTTTCTGAAATCTTTCAGGTGTGTATTAAAGTTTTCTTTATGTACATGTCGATGTGCATGTATTTGTAATTAAAATATATTATTGTAATATAAGCCTCATTTTGTTTCTTACTTTTGCCAATCAGGATTATATTAAAATCATTTTAAGATCTAGTTATGTTGCTGGGTCCCTCTAGTCCGTTGCTTCTAATTCCTTCATGGTATTCCAAATCGTATACCCACTTCCTTTTACTTAGCCTTTTCCCCCAGAGATGGGCAAGTAGATTGCCTCAAACCTCCTGATAGTATATACAAGCTGCTATTAAGAGGCCCAAAGTGTCTTCTAATGAACTTTTCTGAGAATTTCTCAGCAAGAGGTTTGGTAATTTATTAGGTACAAATATATTTACTTTGACCATCAGATTATTCTCTAGAATTAATTTTATTAGCTTGACTTATTAGGTTGCTACTCTGTTGCTCTTAATTAAAATTTATAATGGTATATCAAGTTTCTAAAATTGTTAAAATATTGTTACAGAAGGACTAGCACAACAAATACCATGTATATATACATAAATATCACTAAAAATATATTTTAGGAGTTCCCACTGTGGTGCAATGGGTTAAGGATCCAGCATTGTCTCTGCAGTGGCTCATGTCACTGTGGAGGCATTCGTTTGAGCCTGGCATAATGGGTTAACTATCCAGCATTTCTGCAGCTATGGCACAGGTTACAGCTGTGGCTTAGATTTCGCCCCTGGCCCAGGCCCCAGGAACTTCCATACACTGTAGGTATATATATATAAATCTGATTCAGTGTCAAAATACTTGACAAGGAAAAAGTCTTTTATTTACATATTTGGTACATCCAAAAAAAGTAACTGGTAGAAATCTTTTGTGAAGCCTGTCTACTCAATGTCTTTTTCTGTGTTTTTTTTTTTGGTTGAATAATAGAGGGAATTGATAGAAAATGTGTGTTCAGACTGTTATCAGTAACATTTTTTTTTACTTGCCCTGCTGCCTCACTTCAATGACTTGGCAGTGATAAATTGTAGTTTAACTCAAGGCAAAGATTAAAGTTTTTCTTATTATCATTAAGCATGAAGGTGCTAGGAGTTGAACCCAAGGCCTCATGCATGCTAAGCACACTCTCTGCCACTAAGCTACACTCTTGTATTATTAGCATTTTTAAAGACCTTTAATTCCTAATGCAGTGTTGAGGATAAACTAAGATATCTCATATATGCTAGATATAAGGTATGGTTTTTTTCTTCATCAAACTTTTCTTGGGAAGAGGAAGGTGTGTCATAGAGTCCTTATAAAGTCATTCCTATTAGAGAATGAACTGTCATAACTTTATTGTTGATAACAAAGTACACTTTGGAGAAGACAGATTAGCCTAAAACGATCTCAGTAGTAGTTTTTGGTTGCTTATAAAAGTCACCTAAAGTAATCAGGGAAAATACGACAAAGAAACTTAACATAGATTTAGTGGTTATTATCAGGGCCTTGTTCTAGAATAACAGAGGTTGGATGTGATTGTGAACTTGTCTTTAGAGAATGGTAAAGTGGATACTATGGGTTGGATAGGGGAGAATTTGACTTTGGGTAAAACTTCTAGTGACAGTGTCCATGCCTCCATTCAAGAAGTTATCATGACAACTTGTATGGAAATAATGGTGGTGTGCTCTGGAAAACTGAGTTAGATGACTTAAATATTTATATTTAGGAATGAAAAATGGTTGATGTGAAAGATGCATTTGGAGGCCCATGATGATTCTAAGGGCACCATGAGGATCCCTTGTGGCCCTGAGCTGCATAGATGGTCCTGCTCCTCCTCCTGATCACTACTTTCAAGTGCCAGGAGCAAGCCCAGACCACCAACTGGAAGGTTACTCTGAAGAACATCCAGAAGGGCGTTCATCAGACAGACATGTACCTGCTGCCTTGACCTTTTGCGGGGTGAGGAGGGGACCTGCCAGTGTAAGTGCAGTGATTTAAGCCTTTCCCATGTTCTGGTTATAAGCCCTTCCCATCAAATGGATATGGCTCTCCATGATTTGATGTTCATCTTAACATCATTATCTCTTTCCTGACAAAGTGTTGCAACTCATGCCACAGGTGCTTTGAGACCTGTGGCAACAGCAAAAACGACTGTGAACCAGAGTCTAGTACTGCCTCCCCTTGATCTGCTGAGATGTGCACAAAACTAGGACCAGCTCAGATGTTCAGGCACGTGGGACCACTGTGGAGTGCTTGTTTCTGTAAACCTACCTGGACAGCCAGTGAGACTCACCTAGATGTTGCTGGGAAGAAAAAAAAAACCTGATCTTTAAAGATGCTGAAAGGTGGTGACAGCAAAAGAGGAAAGAAGAACCTAACCTTTGACAAAGAACTAATGTTTTAACAGCATATTGCTGTTAAAAAAAAAAAAAAAAAGAGAAGTTCCTGCTGTGGCACAACTGAGATCTGAGGCATCTTTGCTGAGAGGCGGGTTCCATCCCTGGCCCGCAAAGTGGGTTAAGGATTCAGCTTTGCCACTGCTGTGGTGTGTATTACAACTGTAACTCAGATCAGATCCTGGCCCAAGAACTCCATATGCCATAGGGCAGCTGAAAAAAAAAAAAGCATGCATTTGAAGCATTTAAATAAATTCTAGCACATTTCATAGTGTTTTTACAATGTAATAAACCCTATAAGGTGACATTATAATTCATCCACGTTACTAAGATTTAATCTATTCAAATCGATCTGAAAATCTTATTGCAAAAAGAATGAATCATAATTTTCAGGTTCCTATTATATTTAGCTATGCAATGGCAATGAAAATAATATGCTAAATAAAACTTAAAACAAATTATATTTATGAGTTGTAAGTTTGTTGAAAAGCCATAATTCATAGAGATATAATCATAATATTTTTTGCTTCAAATAATTTTTTTCATCCATGTTTCGGGGATTTATCTTTTTCTCTTCACTTAATATCAGGGCAGATTCTAGAATATTCTAGTAATTTTGGGTTATTAAAATTCAGTCCAGTCTGGTTTGAAATTTCTTTCTCATATTCTTTTCAAAGTTCTTTCTCTCTAATCTCTTAAAGTAGGCTGAATTTGAACCCTTAAAGTTGAAGAAAGAATGTGTGTGTGTGTGTATGCGCGTGCGTGTGCACATATGTATGTGTGAGAGAGAAGATAAAGTACATGTTTTACTAAGTGAAAGAAGTTTAAAAGTTCCTTTCATTATCATATCCTATATGGAATGTTGTTTATGGCCTAGGGAATAAAAGAATGTTCAAATTCAAGGATGCTGCAGGGTCGAGTAAACAGAAATGTAACTGATCAGGGTGAATAATTAAAATAACAGTCAACATCTTACAGCTCATTTTAGGAAGAAGAAACACCTCAAAGTAGATTTTATTTATTAAATTTTTTAGCTGTGAAGAAGCAGAGTTTTACAACAAAAATAATTGCAGATACATCTTTCTAGCTATGTAACAGGCACTCTTCTGAAACATTTTACTTCAATCCTCTTTAAAAGTCTTTAGGATTGATAATCTTATTTTCTCTTGTTTCAATTTACGGAATTGTCATATAACTTGTTAAAAAGTTAAAAAGTAGAGGAACTGCAGTTCAAACGCTGATGCTTTAACTCCTGAGTTTATGTCCTTAATCACTCTGCAATACTGTCTGCCTGGATTGCAACTGCAGAGCTGACTTTCTGCAAAGTCAATTAGAGGAGAATGTGCATGTACAGTGTCTTGGGGAGAATGTCATTGGATACCAGACGTGGGACAATGAGATGATGTCAGAAAAGAACTATCATCTTAGGGTCACACTGCTTGCCTTTTCTCTCCTAGCTCAGAGTTCCCCAGCTTGGGACCCAGTGTGAGATGGCCCAAGAGCCAGCTCCACACCCAGGCATCACAGTCCCAAAGTAAGTGTAAGTTAATAGTCTGTGGGCTTAAAACTTTCACAAGGGTGCAGAAGCCAATGGATATATATTTCTTCCTTTTTCTCCTCCCACAGAAAAAGCCCTGAGATAATTTTTATAGAGCGTTGAAGATGACCCAAAGAAGTGAGTAACCAGTCACCCATAAAGGCAGCTGATTTAATAATGCATCCTTGCTTGGGACCTTCTTACTTTCCAGCTTTGCCTCACTCTGTCTCTCACTCCAGCTCCCTGGGACTAACTCCTGCAGTAAATTGCTCATGCATTTGCCTTTGTCACAGGTACTAAGGGGAACTAGGGCCAATGCAGTCAGTAATGGGTTTTATTTCAGGAAGCTACCTATGAAAGTGGGAAGAGGGTTTTGTGTGCTACTGAGGTTTTTGTATAATGATTTTTATTTTTTTCATTATAACTGGTTTACAGTGTTCTGTCAATTTTCTACTGTACAGCATGGTGACGCAGTTACACATACATGTACACATTCTTTTTTCTCACATTATCATGCTCCATCATAGGTGACTAGACATAGTTCCCAGGGCTATACAGCAGGATCTCATTGCCTATCCATTCCAAAGGCAATAGTCTGTTTCTATTAACCCCAAGTTCCCAATCCATCCCATTTCCTCCCCCTCCCCCTTGGCAACCACAAGCCTACTCTCCAAGTCCATGATTTTCTTTTCTGTAGAAAGGTTCATTTGTGCTGTCTATTAGATTCCAGATATGTGATATCATATGGTATTTGTCTTTCTCTTTCTGACTTACTTCACTCAGTATGAGTCTCTAGTTCCATCTATGCAAATGGCATTATTTTGTTCTTTTTATGGCTGAGTAGTATTCCATTGTGTATATATACCACATCTTCCTAATCCAATCATTTGTTGATGGACATTTGGGAATTCCATGTCTTGGCTGTTGTGAATAGTGCTGCAATGAACATTCAGGTGCGTGAGTCTTTTTCAAGGAAAGTATTGTCCAGATATATGCCCAAGAGTGAGGATTGCTTGGTCATATGGTAGTTCTATGTATAGATTTCTAAGGTACCTCCATAATGTTCTCCATAGTGGTTGTACCAGCTTACATTCCCACCAACAGTGCAGGAGGGTTCCCTTTTCTTCACACCCCCTCCAGCATTTGTTCTTTGTGGACTTACTAATGATGGCCATTCTGACTGGTGTGAGGTGGTATCTCATGGTAGTTTTGATTTGCATTTCTCTAATAATCAGGGATGTTGAGCATTTTTTCATGTGCTTGTTGGCCATCTGTATATCTTCCTTGGAGAAATGTCTACTCAGGTCTTTTGCCCATTTTTCCATTGGGTTGTTGGCTTTTTTGCTGTAGAGTTGTACAAGTTGTATGTCTATTTTAGAGATTAAATCCTTGCCAGGTGCATCATTTGAAACTATTTTCTCCCATTCTGTGAGTTGTCTCTTTGGTTTCTTTTTGGTTTCCTTTGCTGTACAAAAGCTTGTCAGTTTGATTAGGTCCCATTGCTTTATTTTTGCTTTCATTTCTGTTGCTTTGTGAGAGATTGACCTGAGAAAACATTTGTAAGCTTGATGTCAGAGAATGTTTTGCCTATCTATGTCCTCTTCCAGGAGTTTGATAGTGCCTTGTCTTATATTTGAGTCTTTCAGCTATTTTGACTTTATTTTCGTGCATGGTGTGAGAGTGTGTTCTAGTTTCATTGATTTGCATGCAGCTGTCCAGTTTCCCAGTAATACTTGCTGAAAATACTGTCTTTTTCCCATTTTATGCCCTTGCCTCCTTTGCCAAAGATTAATTGACCATAGGTGTCTGCGTTTATTTCTGGGTTCTCTATTCTGTTCCATTGGTCTGTTCGTCTGTTTTGGTACCAGTACCACACTGTCTTGATGACTGTGGCTTTGTGGTATTGCCTGAAGTCTGGGAGAAGTATGCCTCCTGCTTGGTTTTTGTTCCTCAGATTGCTTTGGCAATTCTGGGTCTTTTTTGGTTCCATGTAAATTTTTAGATTGTTCTAGTTCTGTGAAAAATGTCAAGGGTAATTTGATAGGGATTGCACTGTATCTGTAAATTGCTTTGGGTTTTAAATATTAATTTAAATAAATACTAATCTTTCTGACCCATGAACATGAAATATCTTTCCATTTCTTTGCATCTTCTTTAATTTCCTTGATGAATGTTCTATAGCTCTCAGCATATAAGTCTTTTGTGTCCTTGGTCAGGTGTATTCCCAGGTATTTGATTTTTTGGGGTGTAATTTTAAAAGACATTGTATTTTTGTATTCCTTTTCTACTATTTCATTGTTAGTATACAGAAATGCAACTGATTTCTGGATGTTAATCTTATATCCTGCTACTTTGCTGAATTTGTTAATAGTTCGAGTAGTTTTTGTGTTGAGTCCTTGGGGTTTTCTATATATAGTATCATGTCAAATGCATACAGTAACAGTTTTACCCCTTCTCTTCCAATATGGATGCCTTTTATTTGTTTTGTTTGTCTGATTGCTGTGGCTAGGACCTCCAGTACTCTGTTGAATAACAGTGGTGTGAGTGGGCATCCTTGTCTTGTTCCAGATTTCAGTGGGACGGCTTTCAGCTTTTTTCTATTGAGTATTATATTGCTGTGGCTTTGTTATAAATGGATTTTATTATGTTATATTCCCTCTATACCCATTTTGGTAAGAGTTTTTATCATGAATGGATGTTGGACTTTGTTAAATGCTTTTTCTGCCCCTATTGAGATGATCATGTGATTTTTTACTTTTGTTTTGTTAATGTGTATGATGTGGATTGATTTGTGCATGTTGAACCATCCTTGTGCACCTGGGGTGAATCCCACTGGTTGTTGTGTATGATCTTTTTTATATGTTACTGGATTCAGTTGGCTAATATTTTGTTGAGAATTTTTGCGTCTGTACTCATCAATGGTATTGGCCTATAGTTTTCTTTTTTGGTGGTATCTTTGTCTGCTTTTGGAATTAGGGTGGTGGTGGTGGCATAGAATGTCTTTGGGAGTGTTCCTTCTTCTTCAACCTTTTGAAAAAGTTTAAGGAGGATGGGTATAAGTTTCTCTTTGTATGTTTGGTAGAATTCGCCTGTGGAGCCATCTTGTCCTGGACTTTTATTTGTAGGGATTGTTTTTATGATGGTTCAATTTCATTTATAGTGATTGGTCTGTTCAGTTGATCTATTTCTTCTTGATTCAGTTTTGGCAGGCTGTAAGTCTCTATCAAGTTGTCCATTTCTTCTAGGTTGTCAAATTTGTTGGCATACATTTGTTCATAATATTTTCTCATGGTTTTTAGTATTTCTTTAGTATCCCTTGTGACATCTCCTTTTTCATTTCTTATTTTGTTTATTTGTGTTTTTTCTCTCCTCTTCTTGGCGACTCTAGCCAGAGGTTTGTCAATTTTGTTTACCTTTTCAAAGAACCAGCTCTTGGTTTTATTGATTTTTTCTATTGTTTTTTGAATCTCTATTTTATTGATTTCCTCTCTGATCTTTATGATATCCTTCCTTCTGCTTTAGGTTTTGTTTGTTCTTCTTTTTCTAATTCATTTAGGTGGTGTGTTAAGTTGTTGATTTGAGATTTTTCTTCATTTTTGAGGAAGGCTTGTCTTGCTGTGAATTTCCCTCTGAGTACCACTTTTGTAGCATCCCATAGATTTTGAGTGGTTGTGCCTTCATTGTCATTTGTCTTGAGGTATTTTTTAATTTCCTTCTTGATTTCCTATTGACCCAGTGGTTTTTTAGTAGCATGTTGTTTAGTCTCCATGTAGTAAGTTTTTTCTCGTTTCTTTTCTGGTGGTTGATTTCTAGTTTCATGCCCTTGTGGTCAGAGAAGATACTTGAAATAATTTCTATACCCTTAAATTTGTTGAGGATAGCTTTGTGACCCAGTATGTGATCAATCCTTGAGAATGTTCCATGTGCACTTGAGAAGAATGTATATTCTGATTTTTTTTTGGATGGAATATCCTGAAAATGTCAATTAAGTCTAAATTTTTCTATTGTGTCCTTTAGGATCTCTGTTGCTG
Source organism: Phacochoerus africanus (assembly GCF_016906955.1). Lineage (NCBI taxonomy): Eukaryota > Metazoa > Chordata > Mammalia > Artiodactyla > Suidae > Phacochoerus > Phacochoerus africanus. The sequence goes on from NC_062545.1 coordinate 156,415,175, forward strand.
TATTGATTTTCTGTCTAGAGGATCTGTCCATTGATGTGAATAGGGTGTTAAGGTCTCCAACTGTTATTATATTCTCATTGATTTCTCCTTTTATGTCTGTTAGTATTTGATGAAGGTATCTGGGTGCTCCTGTATTAGGGACATATATGTTGACAATTGTAGTATCCTCTTCTTCAATGGATCCTTTAACCATTAAATAGTGTCCTTCTTTGTCTTTCTTTATGGCCTTCTTTTTAAAAGTCTATTTTGTCTGATATGAGTATTGCAAGTCCCACTTTCCTGTCTTGTCCATTGGCATGAAATATCTTGTCCCATACACCTCACTTTCAATCTATATGTGTCCTTTGCCCTAAAATGAGTCTGTTGTAGATAGCAGATTGTGGGTTTTTGTTTTTTTTATCCAGTTTGCCACTCTGTGTCTTTTGATTGGAGCATTCTTATTCTTTCCATTGACAGACACTTAAGGTGATTACTGAGAGATATGTATTTCTTTTCTTTTCTTTCTTTTTTTTGGGGGGGGCATACCTGTGGCCTGTGGAGATATGTATTTATTGCCTTTTAAAATTTTTTTTTGGGCTGTACCCAGGCTAGGGGCCAAACCAGAGCTACAGCTGCTGGCCTACCCCACAGCCACAGCAACACAGGATCCTAGCTTTGTCTGCGACCCATACCACAGGTCATGGCAATGCCGGATCCCTAACCCACTGAGCAAGGCCAGGCATTGAACCTGCAACCCATGATCCCTAGTCAGATTTGCTTCCCCTGTGCCATGATGGAAACTCCAATATGTATTTACTGACATTTTAAACCTTGTTTTACTGTTGATTCTATGTTTCTCTTTCCTTCCTTTCTTTTTTTTTTTTTTTTGGTTGGATGGTTTCCATTTAGTTTATGCTTGAGTATTTTTCTTTTCAGTTTTTGTGAATGTAATGTTCAGTTTTGATTTATGGTTGCCCTTTTTTTTAAGTATGTTATTCCCTTCATGTATCTGCTTGCTTTAACCTGATAGTCATATAGGCTCAAACACATCAGTATAATTAAAAAAAAAATCTATATTTTCTAAATTTCATTCCCCACATTGGATTTTTTTTTAATTGATTTGTATGCTGGCTTATTTAAATGCTTGCTTTCCAGCTGTGGTTTCCTCCATTCTATTTCTTCCTGCTGCTTCTTTTTTTTTTTTTTCATTTGGAGAAGACCTTTCAATATTTCCTTTAGAGTGGGTTTATGTAGTATTGCTAAACTCTTTTAGCTTTTGTTTTTTGGAGAAATTCTTTATTTCTGCTTCTATTTTAAATGATATTCTTGCTAGATAGAGTATTCTAGGTTGCAAATTTTTTTTTCCTTTCAGCACTTAAATTTATGTTGCCTGTAGTGTTTCTGTAGAGAAATCAGCTGACAGCCTTATGGGGGGTCCCTTATAATTAATGCTTTGCTTTTCTCTTGCTACCTTTAGAATCCTCTCTTTATCTTTAACTTTTGTCGTTTTTATTATAATATGTCTTGGAGTGGGCCTGTTTGGGTTCAACTTGTTTGGGGCCCTCTGTGCTTCCTTCATCTTGATATCAGTATTCTTTAGATTTGGAAAGTTTTCAGCCATAATTTCTTCAAATATATTTTCAATCCCCTTTCCTTTTTCTTTTCCTTCTGGAATTCCTATTATGCATAGATTGGCCCATTTTATATTATCCCATAGGTCTCTTATATTGCTTTCATGTTTTTTCATTTGATTTTCTGTCTGCTCTCCTGATGGGGTGATTTCCATTATTCTATCCTCCGTGTCACTAATTCGTTCCTCTTCATTATTCATTCTGGTCTTTATTGCCTTTAGCTCAGTTTGCATCTCTGCAAACGAATTTTCTGGTATTTTCTTGGTTCATATTTTCTAGTTCATTTTTAAGAGAATCTGTATTACTGTTTGTATTTTCTCTTAATTCCTTGATATTCAGCCTTAATTCCTTCAGTATTTTCACTATCTCACTTTTGAACTCAATATCTGTCAGACTGCAGAGGTCTGTTTCATTGTTGACTGCTTTAGGTGAATTCTCCTGTGCTTTAACTGGGAATGGTTTCCGTGCTTCTTCATCTTACTTGTGTTTTTCTGTGAGTTTTGGGGAAGCCAAACTGTAGTCTTGTAAGGCTACTTCTATGCAAGAGTACCCCTTTGTATTTTTGGGGGGTGTTACTATTTATTTTTGGTATGGGTGTTTGAATATTTGCTGTCTCTTTCTTCAGTGTGAACAGGCTGTTATTCCCAGGATTCTCAGTGTGTTTTCAGGGAGAAGGAGGCAATGGATAGGGTCAGCAGTCAGTGCCTGGTTGCTGGGCTCTCAACAGCAGCAAGGACCTGCAGGAAGGTGGCACAGGCTACTCCGAGTTGCAGGGACCTGGGAAGTGGTAATTAGCTCTAGGCAGATCTGCAAGGTGTCCAGAGCATTTGGCAGTAGCAGCAGCAAGGTGCGTGAGTTCCCAGGGGAGTGAGAGCAACAACAGCTAGTGTTTGATTGCACTATCCTTCTCTGAGTTGATTGGAACCACAGGTTGTGCGTGTTCAGTGACCCCTACTGGTAGCGGGCCATGACTGTCTCTGGAGTCAGTGATAACTATTGTGGTTTGCCACTGCCACCTGTAGACTGTGCATGAAACAACCTGTCTCACTTAGCCCACATTGGAGGTACTGCACAGGCTGCTCCTAGTTGCAGGATCCGGGGAAGTGACAGAGATCAGGTATGTCGGTACTGCCTGGAGCATTCAGCAGTGGCAGCAGCAGGGCTGGTGTGTTCCCAGGGATGTGAGAGAAACATCATGTGGTGTTTGGTCACAATTCCCTCCTCTGTGGTGTCCTTGAGGTGACTGGGGCTGCAAGTAGTGCCTGTTCATGAACCCCTAGTTGTGTGGGCCACCGCCACCTCTGGAGCCAGAGATAACTGTGGTGGTTGGCCCCCACCTCCTGTAGACCATGCAAGAAGCACCTAGTCCTGCTTAGCCCCCACAGGATGTGCTGCACAAGCTGTTCCTAGTTGCAGGTTCCTGAGAAGGGACAGTGATCAAGCATCTGGACACTGCCCAGAGCATTTGGCAGTGGCAGTGGCAGGGTGCGTGTACTCCCAGGGAAGCGAGAGCAACAGGTGATGTTCCATTGTAATGTCCCTCTCTGTGGTGCCCTCTGAGGTTGTTGTATCTGTAAGTGATTTTTGTTCATGTATCCCCAGTGATGATGGGCTATGCCCACCTCTGGAGTTAGGGATAACTGTAGTGGTTTGCCCCCGCCACGTGCAGACCATGTAAGAAGCCCCCTATCCCACTTAGCCCACATGGGAGGTGCTGCACCAGCTGCTCCTAGTTGTAGAGTCTTAGGAAGGGCAACTGCAGGGCAGGTGTGTTCCCAGGGGAGTGAGAGCAACATTGTATGGTGCTTGGTAGGCACCATGTTGCACTTAGCCCCCTGATACCCTTGGCCCACACAAGAGGTGCCAGGCCACCAGTCGCCTGCGCGAGAAGCACCCAATCCCCTGTAAATGAGCAGGAGGCTTCTTACCACACGCAGTCTGTGCCAGAGCCACCCCATCTCCCATAGATTAGCAAGTGACTTCCAGCTGCCTGTGGCCTGCTTCAGAGCCGCCCTGCCCTCTGAGAGCCTGTGGGCATGCACATGCTCCAGTGCAGGTGCCATAGGAAATATGGCAGTCTGCCCCTCTTCCACTCACCCTCCCCAACAATGGTGCCTTGCCTCTCCTCCCAGGTTCTCTCTGCCATGGCATTCCACTCCCCAGCCCATGGTGCACTGCTCCTTAGCTCCTTAGGCTGTCTCCACACCCCCAACCCCAGTACTCTCCTGGGGATTGACCTCTGGAGCTTAAGTCACAGCGCCCAGCCTCCATATGAGTGTCTCAGGCTGTGGTGTCCGGGCCAGTGGTTCAGATGATCTGTGCAGCTCTCACTCTGCTTTGGCATTCTCAGTCCAGCTGCTGTGCTTTTCTTGGTGACTTTGAGGTCCCTCCTATTCAGCTGATCTTTCCATTAGTTAGCTAGCTTCCTAGGATTGTGGGTTCTTTTTCTCCTTCACAGCTCCCTCTCAGGGATGCTAGTCCTTCCTGATTCCCTTTCTCTCTCTTTTTTTCTTTTGTTCTACCCAGTTATATCAAGAGTTTCTTGCCCTTTTTGGAGGTTTAAGTTCTTCTGGCAACATTCAGTTGATGTTCTGTGTGAGTCATTTTACATGTAGATTTGTTTTTTTGATGTGTTTATGGAGGGAGCTAAGCACGGCGTCTTACTCCTCTGCCATCTTGTTCCTCCTCCCTGAGTTTTTTTTTTTTTTTAAAGAGCAGTTTTGGGTTCACAGCAAAACTGAAAGGAAGATAGAGATTTCCCCTGTCCCAACACACACACTGCCTCCCTGTTATCAATATTTTTCACCAGAGTAGTACACTTGTTACAACTGGTGACCAATATTGACATCACAATCCATTAGAGTTTACATTAGAGTTCACTTTTGGTGTTGTGTATTCTCTACATTTGGACAAATGTATGATGGTATGTAACCATCATTATAGTGTCACAAAGGGTATTTTCACTGCCCTAAACATCCTCTGTGCTCTGCCTTTTTACCCCTGTCGTCTGTCCTTTCCACTCCCTCCCACATCATGGGTACCACTGATCTCTTACTATATTTGAAGAGAATTTAAAAATAATCGTTATCTGTGCTCCACCTTTCAGAAATTCTGATTTACTTTTCTGGAGTTGGTCTGAGCATCAGAAAGTTTCTGGATGATGGTGACATGCAGCCAGGATTGAGAAATCTGGAATTAATCATGGTTAAATTATTAAGGGAAGGATTCAAAAGAGAAAGATTGAAATGAAGATCACAGGTCATAACTTTTTAGAAAGGGAAAGAGAATGGAATTTGGGGTATGTGAAGAAAATTAGTTTTTGAAAGACAGAGGAACACCTGCAAAAATTTGTTTTAACAAGTACTCTTCCACACATGCCTTGCCTGGGGATCTTGTTAAAATGCAGATCCTGAATCTTTAGGTCTGGTGTGGGCCTGACCTTCTGCTTCTCTAAAAAGTCCAGGTGATGCCAGTGCTGTTGGTCCATGAGGCCCATTTTTATTGGCGAAGCTTTTTTTTTTTTTTTTTTTTTTAGGTTAGTGTAATCAAAGGGCAAAAGGGAAAGGAAGTTTAGGGTTTATTTAAGATAATTAAAAAAAAAATTTGATGGCCACACCCGTGGCATATGGACCAGGGATTGAATTTGAGCCACAGCTGTGGCAATGCCATATCCTTTTTAACCTACTGCACCTTTGCTAGGTATTGAATCTGTACCTCTGCAGCAACCTGAGTCATTGCAGTTGGATTCTTAACCCACTGTGCCACTGGAGGAACTTATAAAAAAATTCACTCCCGGCCTCTGGAGGTGAACCGCAACATCTGCTCCTTTTCGGTTTCAAGCCTGATAGCTTTCACACTGGACCTTGCACCATTCTCAGGCCTTTGAACTTCTGGAACCATGGTCTCCACCACCTCTGCTCTCCAGACAGCTGACTGCAGGTCTTAGGGCTTTTTAGCTTCTCTAATTAATTTTGTGTGCTAATTGCTTTTAATACATATCCTTCTATGGAGGATAATGTGAGAAAAAGAATGTGTATAATATTACATGGGTATGTGTGACTGGGTCACTTTGCTGTACAGTAGAAAATTGACAGAACATTGTAAACCAAGTATAATGGAAAAAATAAAAATTATTAAAAGGAAAAAATACATATCCTTAACATAATATGTACATCCTATCAGTCCTGCTTCTCTGGAGAACTGTAATATACCAGGCTTTTTGTTAGATACCAGAAATAGAGCAGTAGACAAGATGGCCAAGTCTTGAGCACTTCCAAGGTAGTGAGCATTACCAAATAATTATGTAAATTCTAAAGTAATTTAAATTTGTTCCAAGTGTCTACAGGGAATTCACATGTTTATTTTTTTCTCTTTCTTTTCAGAAGGAGATAATGTTAGAAAAATGGCATTTTTCTGACGGATAAAAATATTTCAATACGTCTGAGTTTCTAAATACTCACTATACTATGCTATCCATATTAGCTATTTAATCCTGCTAATTTAGTTTGAATTTCCCCAGGTTTGAACTTGAAACAATATTTTAATCTTTGCATTGACAGAATAATTCTCTCTCCTAATGAAAATTCAGATTTAATGCTACTTTAAAAATGGGAATATTTTAAATTTACGTTTTGGAAAGATATGACCCTAGAATGAGCAAAACCATAAAAAAAGATAGAAAACCTTTCAGACTTATATATAACAAAAAATGGCTCTGTAATTCAGATCCTATTGCTGATGTTAGCTAACACAGTAGCCTTTAACAATTCACTTTTTTTGGGTCTTTTTTTTAGGGCTGTACCCACGGCATATGAAGATCCCAGCCAGGGGTCAAATTGGAGCTGTGGCCGTGGGCTAACGCCACATACATAACCACTCTGGATTCGAGCTGTGACTGTGTCTGCGGCCTACCCCACAGCTCACAGCAATGCTGGATCCTTAATTCACTGAATGGGGCTAGGGATTGCACCTTCGTCCTCATGGATATCAGTCAGGTTTGTTACCGCTAAGCCACAATGAGAACTCCCAATACTTCACTTTTTTTTGAATTTATCATTATGGGATTTTTTTTTTTTTTTTGTCTTTCTGTCTTTTCTAGGGCCGCACCTGCAGCATGCGGGGGTTCCCAGGCTAGGAGTCCAATCAGAGCTGTAGCCGCCGGCCTACGTCATAGCCATAGCAACACCACATCTGAGCCTTGTCTGCAACCTACACCACAACTCATGGCAACGCCAGATCCTTAACCTACTAAGTAAGGCCAGGGATTGAAACTGCATCTTCACGGTTCCTAGTTGGATTCGTTAACCACTGTGCCACAATGGGAACTCCCTCATTATGGGATTTTACTCTTCTGAAGTTGTTTTTTTCTGACTCAAGAAGGCAGATGTATTCACTTCCTCCTTTGTGTATTTCTGTACTGCTTATTGGCTTTTTCAAAAAAATAATAATTTTAATTTAATTTTTAAATTTATTTATTAGAGTATAGTTGATTTACAGTGTTGTGTTAATTTCTGCTGTAGAGCATGGTGACCTAATCATACATAGACATACATTCTTTTCTTGATATTATCTTCCATCATGGTCTATCCCAGGAGACTGGATGTAGTTCCCTGTGCTACACAGTAGGAACTCATTGCTTATCAATTCTCAATGTAATCATCTTATTGGCTTTTATAATTAGGTGTCTTTATGTATTTATGTGTCCTGTGTAGTCTAGGAGGGCTGGGGTTTCTCTGGGTGGCTGGCACTCACACTTGCTCTTCTATCTCCAGAGACTAGCAGTGCCAGCTGGCCCACACTAGATGTGCTAGACATGCTGGTGGCACTAACCTGAACACTAAGATTCCATTAAGTCCTAACAGTGGTACTAGGTCTGACAAAACGCTTCACATTGAGTAACAGCTCTTCCCACTTCCCTGGAGGCTGAACTACTTGGATTGCTTATAAATGTGGTATGTTCTTTCTGACCCCTTTTTGTTTTATCTTTTTTTTTTGCACAGGTGGAACAGTCAGAGTATAATTAACTAGATGTTTTTCATATGTAAATATCATAGTGATTACAATACCAAACTTTACTGGGTATCAGAAAGAATGATTCTTTTGTAAATGAAGATTCAAAGATTAAAGTTACTATGACTTTCAGATTTCTTTTATTCTTCCCTGTGGATAATCTTACCCCCTCTTTTTTTTTTCCTTTTGAACAGATATTTTACTTTATTTTTTTACCTTTTTTAAAAAAAATTATTATCGTTGATTTACAATGTTCTATCAATTTGTGCTGTACAGCAAAGTGACCCAGTCATGTGTGTGTGTGTGTGTGTGTGTGTGTACATACATATATCTATGTGTACACATACTCATTCTTTTTCTCACATTATCCCCCATCATGTTCCATCACAAGTGACTAGATAATAGTTTCCTGTGTTATATAGCAGAACCTCATTGCTTATCTACTCCAAGACATTTTACTTTGTAAGAAAACTCTTTCTAGTCTGCTGGCCCTTCACACATGCTATCTGAGGGCCCTCTGCCAAGCTAGATGACAATGCTAATGGAGCTTCCTCTGTACTGGCCAAGGGATTCTTTGTTCCTGAGGGATTACATCCTCAATATCCTGACACAAAATAACAGCAGAAGTTTCAAGTATAAAGGAGGGCAGCAGATTTTATAAGTAGCTGCTGATTCTACCATCCCCCAAATAATCTTTTTAGCATCACTACTTCTGATTGCCCTAAGTAAACTGAATAATGGAAATAGCATTGACTTTGCCAAGTGCTAAGTACTATTCTAGGTATGCCTCAGGTGTTAATTCACTTCTTCAAAACAAGTTTATCTTGGAGTTCCCGTCCTGGCTCAGTGGTTAATGAATCCTACTAGGAGCCATGAGGTTGCAGGTTCAATCCCTGGCCTTGCTCAGTGGGTTAAGGATCCAGCACTGCCGTGAGCTATGGTATAGGTCGCAGACGAAGCTCAGTTCTGATGTTGCTGTGGCTCTGGTGTAGGCCAGTGGCTACAGCTCTGATTAGACCCCTAGACTGGGGACCTCCATATGCCAAGGGAGCAGCCCTAGAAAAGACCAAAAAAAAAAAAAAAAAAGAAAAAGAAAAAAAATTTATCTCTAAAAATCATCTCATTAGCTACAGATTAGGAAATGAAGGCAGAGTGAAGTTTAGCAACTTTTCCAAGGTAACAGCCCTAATGAGCCTAACAGGTTCAAATCCCATCTAAGTGGCCATAAATAATGTATACATGTAGTGTGTAAGGTCACATGAGCACTCTTGAATTAAAGGGCTGACCATACTTCATTCTCCCTTAGTATGGGCACACTTCACATGGCCAAGCCTAAAGTCAGGGAGCAACTGGCTGAGTTACACACCACTTTGAGTGACATACTAACCCTGACATCAACGGGATAGATAGGTATTCTCCACTTCTAGGAGGTGAGGTGCATATTTTGAACAGAATATAATCTGTTACTCTGATGATACTCAGACCTATGAAATGATATCTCATTGTCTTTTTATATGTTCAATGTCTATTTTGTCTTTTGTGAATGTCCTAGGCACATCATTGGCCTATTTTTTCATTGGTTTGCTTACTTATTGAAGGTCTAAATGTTTTTTCTATTTTATGCATAGCAAAAAGGCTCTATTTTAAAAATGGGGACAACAATTAAATTATATAGCTATAATAAGGAATACATGATAAGTAGACAAATTTTATCCCACCTGGCATGTGGTAAATTCTCAATAAAGATAAAAAAAAACCTCATTGTCTAGATTTTAGGTCAGCAAACTATAACCTGTGGGCCAAATCTTTCTCTCTGTCTATTTTTGTAAATAAAGTTTTATTAGAACACAGCCACACTAATATTTTTATGTATTATCTGGCTGCTTTGTGCTGCAAAGGCAGAGTTGAATTGTTGTGACAGACACTGTATGTCCCCCAAAGCCTAAAGCATTTACTATCTGTCCTTTCACAGAAAAATTTTTGCCAACTGCTGGTCTACATCATGACTTAAATGGAGATTTAATGGAATGCATTCCCCCATTAACCTTAGGTCCTAAGACTGATTCTAATTTTTAACCTAGACTCCTGGGTGCAATAGAAGGCTTGATTTACTTTTTTTTTTTTTTTGTCTTTCTGCCAGTTCTTGGGCTGCTCCTGCGGCATATGGATGTTCCCAGGCTAGGGGTCTAATCGGAGCTGTGGCCACCAGCCTGCACCAGAGCCACAGCAACACGGAATCCGAGCCACGTCCGAGACCTACACGACAGCTCACGGCAATGCCGGATCCTTAACTTGCTGAGCAAGGCCAGGGATTGAACCTGCAACCTCATGGTTCCTAGTAGGATTCATTAACCACTGAGCCACGACAGGAACTCCTTGATTTACTATCTTGATAGTAGACGGTAGGAGTGTTTTCAAAGCTTCCACCTGATCTTTCCCTCTATGCAAAGTCTTAACTCACCAAACCAAGCTAACCACTAATATGTCCAATTCACTAGTAGAGTGTATTGTCCCAGTGGACCCAGCATGAGTGGTCCTGGTCCAGGTGTCCATTTATGGCCCACCTATGTCTCCTATTGTCTCACACAGGGACATGATGTTTTGTATTCCCAAGTTTCAATGATTACTCAGACCCTGTGCCCCAAAGACCTCACAATGTGTGAGGATTTCCCTTTTAGGGATCTATGGTTACCTGAGTAAGTGGCTGTCATCTCTTGGGAATGAAATGGAGGAATCATTACCTTATGTACTGACCGTGGTGTTCCAGGGTCCATCTTGATTGAGACTCAGCCTCTCCTTCAGAAATTGTGTTCTGAACCCATTTTGGATTCAGATTGGGTTCTAACACAACATTGTATATCAACTATACTTTAATTAAAAAGAAGATGTCACAGAAAAAAATGGAAAAAATGGGTTCCAGACTTGAAAACTGGCCCAGCAACTATGCAAATGATCATGACTTCTTATGGGAGAGGTTGCTTACAGCCTCTAAATCACTCATGCTTTAATTCTTTTAAGTGCATAAATTTGATAGTATCCTTTTCTGATGCCCATATATCTGGAAAAGTCATCTTCTGTTAACAGTTCATGAATTCCTGCAGCTCAGGTGGTTGCCACATCATTTTGCTGCTCCTTAGGATAATTGCATCCATGGGGGTTGAACAATTCCACCTATCCTCCTACTTGGAAATCCTTTTATTCCCATTGCTGTCAGGGAGCTCAGTTCTGTAAAAGCCTCTCCTACCGTCATCCCTGGCCTAAGAAGATAGGCACCACTTCTTAGTGATGCTGGTCATGGCTCTGATAAACTGAGATACATGTTCCTTACTGTTTGGTTAGGGAGAGCATCTGCCACAGTCTTCCCACAGCAGGGCTATTTGGTAGGTATTTGGGTCTCAAGTAGCAGAGCCAACCCAGCAAGGTTTCCTCTTCAGCAAACTTTTTGATTCCGTCCTACAGAGTTTGCTGCTGCAGTTCTACCATTTTAACTAGACTTAATACGAGCCATCACTTTTTCTAGGCCTCCAAAGATGTCCAGCATTAACATTAGAAAAGTCTACTGAGACCTCTACTAGGGGATTAAATCCCGTCTCCTGTCCACTATAACACTGCTCATCACTTGGCCCTTGAGTCAGTTTCTTTTCTCTGAAGCTTTTGAATTAGTGAATATACTTTGATTTTTTTTTTTTTTTACTTTTTTATTTTTTATTTTTTAGGGCCGCACCCATGGCATATGGAAGTTCCCAGGCTAGGGGTCAAATTGGAGCTGTACCTGCCAGTCTATGCCATAGCCACCGCAATGCCAGATCTGAGCCACATCTGTGACTTATACCACAGCTCATGGCAATGCCGGATCCTTAACCAGCTGAGCGAGGCCAGGGATTGAACCCACATCCTCATGAATACTAGTGAGGTTCGCTACTACTGAGCCACAGTGGGAACTCTGACATTAATTTTTTTTAAAAAAATATAACATTGCATCTTATATTTACATAGTTTTTATCATGTGCAAGGAACTGTGCAAATTCTATGATTATTTAAGACTATAACAACTCTATAGGTGAGATGGTATTATTATTATTAATTATTTTATTTTATAAATAAAGTTTTTGAATAAATATGGGCCAGGCACCCTTCTAGGCATTTGGAATCTATCAGTGAAAAAAAAGAGACAGTAAAATTTTAAGGCTTTCATCCTAAAGGAGAAAGAAAGTGAATAAATAATAATTGTTATTAATTACACTAATATATATTATTTATATAGTGATGAAAAGTATTATGTTTAGAGAAAGTCAAAACAGAGTGAAAGGGATCTGGAGTGATGGAGAGTTGGGTATGTTGTACATGGTCATTTTTCTCATTAATGAGACTTCTGAGTGAAGACTTAATGGAGGTTAGAGAATGAACAATGTGAATATTCCAAAAGAAGTGATATCTAAGCTGGAACCAACATGGTGACTGGGGAAGACTGGATAGTGAGTCAGAATTCACAGAAATCCATTCAAAGTGCAGAAAGTATTTGGTGGCTTCTTAATAGAGCACCAGGTAGGTATGGGTAGAGGAAGGTTAAGAGAAAGGACCAAGGAGATAAACAAGGGTCAGACCACAGAGCACCTTATGAGCAAACTTAAGGGACAGGAGATTCCTAAGGCAAATGGGGGACTGTTGGTCCATTTCATGTGAGGAAGAAAACACATGTTCCCATTAAAGTTTCAGAAAGATCTCTATTGATTGTAGAGAATGGGTTTGGGGGAAAGAGGTTGGTTTAGAAGGTGTGTGAAAATGATGGAAACCAATTAGGAAAATATTTCATTATTTAAGTAAAATTGATAGGTACTCTAAATGGTAGTTGTAATAGAAATTACAATAAAAGAAGAAAGAATATACAATGGGGAAAATATAGCCTCTGCAATATATTGTGTTGGGTAAACTGGACAATCACATGCAAAAGAATGAAATTAGACTACTACTTTACACTATGCACAAAAGTTAATTCAAGATGGATTAAATACTTGAATATAAGACCCCAAACCATGAAGCTTCTAGAAGAAAAAATATGTGGTAAGATCCTTGATATTGGTCTTGGTGTTTTTTTTTTTTTTCTGTTTTTTTTGGATCTGACTCCAAAGGCAAGGGCAATGATTTTGTCCGTGCAGGGAAGAGGGGGGGGGGGAGAACAGAGGCTCCAGACTTTGGATCTCTTGGCACAGGGGCCTCCTGCGCCGTATGGAAAGGACTGTTCCTAGGGTGCTCTCAGAATGGGATTTCTGGGTCCCACGAAACGTGTGTGTTGGACAAAGAGGCAGAAAGAGGGGTTCCCGGCTGGAAAGCCCAAACCACAGCTCTTCAGACGGGTAGGGAAGGGCAGACAGACTTCCGGCCCCAAGCAGTGATCTGGACCTCCAGAGGCCTTAGGACGACTTCACTGAGAACACGCAGAATACGACCCAGCCACAGCCTCCTCTATACCTAGCTCTGTTTCACTTTCTCTGTCTCTCTCCCCTTAAAAAAAATGAACATGCAAGACTACATCAAACTGAAAAGTTTCTGCACAGGGAGGGAAACCATTAACAAAATGAAAAGGTAGCCTACTGAATGAGAGGAGATAATTACAAATCATATATCCATCAAGTCATTAATATCCAAAATATGGAAAGAACTCATACAACATAGAAACAAAAAAATAATATAATTTTATTTAAAAGAAGACATACAGATGTCCCATAGGCACATGAAAAGATGCTCCACATCAATAATTATCAGGGAAATGCAAATCAAAAGAACAATCAGATGATATCTCACATCTGTTAAAAAGGCTGTTATCAAGAAGACAGTAACATAACAAGTATTGACAAGGATGTGGAGAAAAGTAAACTTGTAGGCATTGTATGTATGAATTCAAATTGTTGCAGCCACTATGGAAAGCAGTATGGAAGTTCCTCACAAAATTAAAAATAGAGCTATCATATGATCCAGGTATTCCACTTCTGAGTATTAACCCCTCAAACATTAAAGCCCTAATTCAAAAAGAAAAAAAGAAGAAGAAAATGAGAAATACTGAAAAGGTAGAATGAGTAGTTTGCAATAATTTGATGAGGATATAGGAGAGAGGAGTTAGTAACAGATATTTAATTATTTGGCTTGGTCAGTCAGGTGGATATAGTGCCATTTCCTGGAAAAAATGTACATTTTGGAAAGTATGAAGGCATGATGGTACTTTCATTTTGGATACATTAGTTTAAAGGTCATTGTTTCATCAACAAGTATTTTTTTAAGTGTCAGTGCGGTATACTGACACATGGTCTGAGATAGTGGATATACTGTCAGGAATATAGGGTCTCACTCATGCAGCTTACCATTTAGTGAGAAGACAAACACAGGGACATGGAAATAAATGTGTATTTATATGTTATAATAAATCTATGAAGGTGATTCTGTGCTGTGGGAGAGAGAAAAATAATGTTGGGGAAAGAAGATTATTTGGATTGGATAGTTATTCCTGATTTTGAAGAAATTATATTAAGGTGAAGATCTGAATGTCCATTAAGAACTAGTCAGCCCTAGGTGCACAGCTTCTTATGGTCCAATTCCTGGAATGAAGCCATTGGATTTGGAACCCAAGATCAAAGGGAGAGAGGAATGAAATTATGGAGCAAATAGTACACCATTCCAGCATAGTATCATAATTTTTTACCCAGAACCACTATGCAAATTTTCAAAACTTTGGAAGAGTGGTACAGTGAATATCCATGTACTCCCAACCTCAATATAACAGTCATTCATATTGTGCTATATTTGCTTTATATCTTTCTCTCTTTATATAAATGTATGTAATATATAGGTTTATATATAAATCTTTATATATAGATAGATTTTTGTTGTATCATTTGAAAGTAGCATCATGAAATTAAACAATGATATGATTTATATTTTGATAACTGTTTTTGTGGTAGAGGTTTTTAGAACAGATACAAATTTCTTAAATATTTAGACTGCCAATTTCACAAAATAAATTCTTTATTAGTGATAATTGCATCTATTTGTGTGAATCCATTTGTTTGAGAATTCCGAAAGCTGTTTCACAGATAACCTTTAAAAAATTTATCTTCTGAAGATTTCTACTTTTCAAGTAGTCCATCTTAATCTACAATATTTGAATCTATTAAATCAAGAAAAAAGTATTTGTGCAGTTCCCATTGTGGCTCAGCAGGTTAAGAACCTAACATAGCCTCCCATGAGGATGTGGGTTCGATCCCTGGCCTCACTCAATGGGTTAAGGATCTGACGTTGCCACAAGCTGTAGCATAGGTCTGGCATTGCTGTGGCTGTGGCATAGGCCTGCAGCTGCAGCTCTGATTTAACCCCTATCTCTGGAGCTTCTGTATGCTGTAGATGTGACTATAAAAATAAAAAGATCAAAGTATTTGCTAGTATATAATTTTTAGAGAAGAATGTTTAAAACTATGATATATTTGCTCTCTATGTTAAACTATCTGAAAAGAATGAATATGCACAGAAGACTATATAATTGCATTGTTTTGCTACTATAATTTTAAACTCTAGAAAACAACTATTTTTTAAACATCCCACAATGCTTAGAAGAGTGCTTTGTACCTAAGAGTTGCTATCTATTCACATATGAACTTGTATGTTCATCTACACATATGTCTATATCCATGTCTACAAATATGTAAGATTATTTGATGAATAAAATGCTATAAGATACATTCTCTAATCTTCCTTGGTTTTCACTAGCCCACATCATTAATTCCAAATCCTTTCATAAAGCTTATATTACTGTTTTAGGTCAATTCATAACAAGAAGTTTATTTTTGTAATTGCATTTATGCCTTGACTAATACAATAATTTTCTTCTAAGGAAGCTCTTCACACTTTTTGAAATATTGCCTCATTTATCTTTTCAGCATCCCTAGAGGGCTAGAGTTAATTTTATTACTTTCCTTTATATGTGGAAACTGGCTCATAAAAGTATGGAAAGTATTTTCTGGGAATCACAGAATGTCAACAAGTGAAGTAGATTTTTAGATCAAATTATCAAATTGCCTTCAATCTAAAATGAAGGAATTTTTGGTGTACTGAAATCAAGTTTATTCATCACTATTATTTCTACCCTTGCCAGGTGTTTAGCTCTGTGTCCACGTCTGTCCTGAAAGGATTCAGCATCTTACTCTGTCTGTACCCCTTTTATCCATAGCTTAAATTTGCTCTCTCTCTTTCCCTGAAATAAAAATCAATGGTGCAACAAGTCTTGTCTTTCTGGGCACTAAATATCAGTAAACAAAGATAGAACTATCATTTTGTGGGAGATGTATTTTAATTCAAGTGTCCTCTCAATGTTCAGATAACTCTTTCAAGCTTCAGACAACATGACCAATACCTGGGACCTAGGGGAGAAAAAAATGTCAAAGTAATTAGAAATATCATAGGGGTTTCTACCAGCAGGTCTTCCTATTTATCTGTTCCCTTGTTACCAACACAGCCTCAAAATCCTAGGTCCTGCTCTAGGAGCGCCTGCCCTAAATATAGTAGCTAGTACTCATTGCGTGACCTTCTGTGTTTTATCTTCAAATTTTTCACATGGTACCCTTACATCTACTATGGGAATACATGGATATTGATAAATGCTGAAGTAGTGAGGTCAGAGGCCATTTTTAAATGGCTTTGAGTGGTAAAAACAGACAAGCAAATTTCTTAAGACCCGTTGAAAAGGTAGGGACAAGAAAGGGCCAAATGGCTGGAGGGAACTGTAAGGTTCAAGATGCCTTTTTGTTTTTAACATGTAAATGACTAGAGCCTGTTAAAATATATATGAAAAGAAAGTAGTTTCCAAGCAAGAACAAAGATGTACCCTGACATCTAATTCACAGTGTTTACAGGGGAAAGTTAAGTTTTGAGATTCTAAACAATTAATTGAAAACAAGTTATTGATTGATTCGTTGCTATATTTATTGGCCATGCTGGTAGTCTCTAAATAATTTATAGAGGTGGTTCTGGCCCAGAATTCTGTAACAATAACACCATGGATTGACAAGCCCACACACGTATACATATTTGGAACATATTTCCCATCTGGGGCTGATACATGTCCTTGATTGAGGATGACTGCTAAGAACTTGTTCTATAAAGATCCGAATTATTTGATTCCTACAAGTCTCTATGTAACACGACAATATTTCTATAAAAAGGAAAAAATAAAAAATAATAACTCCCAAATAAAAGCCTTAATTGAGGAAATTGAAAAATTGAGAATAAAAGTCAGCTGGTCATTTGATGTATTTGTAAATATTAGAGTGCAGTTATTTTTCTCTGTACAAGCAAACTGATTCATTTTCTGTTGTTCTCTTAGACTTGAATGTAGCTGTCAGCTATTTCTCTCTTGAGAGTTTTGATTTCAATGAAGAAAAGCATGTGGGAGTATAAACAGATATTATTTATAAGAGGCTTTTGCTAATGAAACTCGCTTTGCCTTGCTGAGAAGTTAATTAGAATCTTCCCCACTAATATACCTTATACATATTTCTTGACTTACTTTTCTATCTTGGCCTGGATTGAAACAGTTAGCAGACTACTAAACAGTTTTCTTACTCAGGCCCCAGGATGTAAGTCCTTGCTACTCTGTGTGGGCTGTGCATAGCGGTGTATACATAACACTATGTATACCTTATATTTGCGAATACACACTTGACCCTTGAACAATGCAGAGATAAGGGACGTGGACCCTTCCCACAATCAAAAATCTGCCTGTAATTTATAGTTGGCCCTCTGCATCCATGATTTATCTACTTCTGTGCTTCCACATCTGATGAGTCAACCAACCTCAGACTGTGTAGTACTGTGGTATTTACTACTGAATAAAATTTATGCGTAAGTACTCCCATGCAGCCGAGCCCATGTTGTTCAATGGCCAACTGTATGTGAAACTATTTAATGTTAATTTTGCAAGGGAAAATAAGAATGATAATATCATGATTAAAGCCTGATTGTCTTTCAAAGAAGGAAATAGGAAATAATTAACTTTTCCATATGTCATGGAGAAAAATTATTTTTTAAGGGAAATATGTTCTAAAATCCAAATTTCTGAGTTCTTGTTGTGTCTCAGTGGCTTAAGTAACCAACATAGTGTCTGTGAGGATGTGGGTTTTATCCTTGGCCTTGCTCAGTGGATTAAGGATCTGGCCTTGCCTTAAGCTGCAGTGTAGGTTGCAGATGCGGCTCAGATCCTGTGTTGCTGTGGCTGGCAGCCGCAGCTCTGATTTGACCCTAGCCTGGGAACTTCCATATGCCATGGGTGCTGCCCAAAAAAGAAAAAAATAAATAAATAAAATCCAAACTTCTAAGATCATAAGCTATAATATTGTCCTTAGTAAGTTTTATTCCTCTTTAAGTTTTAAGAAAGAAAAATACTATTTCTAAAATGACCACTCTGTTATTTTTACTTTCTATTTCCTAGAAGAAATAGATTCTAAAATATGTTTTCAAATTTATGAAGATTATGTAATAATAAAAGTACTGTTTTAGTTAACTATAACAAAATATGAGCTTACTTAAAACATTCGTTCTTTTTATTGTTGATTATCTTTGACTATCTCAAAATATTCTCCAAATTAGATTGTTATTTTCCTGTTTGTTTTTGTAAGTTAGTAGAGACAATTTTACATAAACAACAAAGAGAGATTGTTGAAATCCTAAAAATGTTTTGACTCATAATTCTTACTGCTTATTACATTTGATTACATCTTGTCCTCTAAATTCCTAGGAGGGAGAGATTGTATGTTATACCTTGTTTTTCTTCTTTTACTTCTAAAAATATACTCTACAGAACTTAGTACTCATCTCTCAGTTACCATATCCAATAGTCTTTTATGGATATTTGATCATTTTTTCCTTTTATTGACATTGGGCATTGATTATTATTTCCTCTTTTTTTAGATTCTCTTTTAACTTCATTCTTTATTATCCATTTATCTCTTTGAACTCTTCTCTGTCTTCTTATTTGGCTACATTTTCTGTTTCCATGCCCGAAATGTGGAGGTTCTAGTTCTCAAACTCATCATACATCTAAGAAAAGCTGCTTTATTGGTGCAGTAGTGAAAATAAGATGAATTAAGGGATGCCCTTGGCTTAAGGAACTTATAGCACAGTGAAGAAATAGCTCACGTCCAATGTACAAAGTCTAGTTCAGACAGCCTAGTAGCAGCTCAAGGTTCTCCCCAAATGGATCCTTTTCTAGCTAAAAGCACTTAATAGTTACTTTGTGAAAATAGTTGTGTTTATGCTGTTGGCTTTTTATTTGCTCAAATAGACACTCAGTTTTATCCATCCTTTCAAGTACTGTATTTCTTGAGTTTATTTGATCCGCCCAGGTGATCATAGCAAACAGGTCATCAGGGATGAGGAGGGTCTTCAAATTAGGTGCACACTGACTTGAGACATTGACCGAGATGTAGGTGCCCAGAAGGAAGAGCAGAGCTTGGGAATCAAGGTGACTTCACTAAGTTGATTTAACCAATTTACTTCTCTGTGCTTATTTTCTTCACCAGAAATAATCCTTAATTCAAATGTTCGTGAGCATTAAATGAAATCACATACTTTTTTTTCAACTTGAGGAGTCATAGTTTTATTTAATTCTTGAAAATTCTCAAATACTGTTTTATTCCATTCTCTTTCTTTTGAGCTTTTAGATAAATATTGAGGCTTGATATAATATTTCTCTAATTTTTGAAAGTTTTCGCCTTTCTTATGTGTGGCACTCTGGTAATTTCAATCTACTTTTTTTAGATCATAATTCTCTCTTTAACTCTATGTGGTCTATGTATAATCCATCTGTTGTCATTTTTTGTTTCCATGATTATATTTTTACTTTTAGGATTTTTTATGTGGTCCTTCTTCACATTCTTTATTATTTCATTGTTTACCACTTTTGTTTTATGGTTTGATATTCCTTTTATATCTTTAGACATTTTAAACCTATTTCATTGAAAATAGCTTTCAACATAGTTTAGCTGTGAGAGTCATATCAATTCTCAAATGTTGGGTGCTGCTTTCCCCCCCCATCTTAGTAAAAAATTACAGCAGACTTCAAGCTGAGACTACTTTTGTTACACTGACCCAATTTATATAACTAAAGTTATAACTTCAGTGGTAAAAAATTGATTCTTTGTAATCTCATGTATTTTTAGGTGACTAAATAATAATAAAATACAGTTTCTTGTTTAACTCTACCAGTTACAGAGTACACTTTGCCATGAAAAAATAAATAATTTTTCTCATAATAAGGGACCCCCAGGCCTTTATAAGTATTCTCTATCTGGGGATTCAACCACCTTTGAAATTAGTTAGCTACCCATTATTTTATTTTGCCACCAAGTTAAATGACTCCTACCACACACTAACAGGAAGATAAATCTTAGCTTTTTATGTGACTTAGTCTTAAAATAGCCAGCTAACAACACATATTACCAGCTCCTAAGAGTGGTGTATATGTGTATTAGTTTCTAACTTTTTCTGGGACCTAGGAAAGTGTTATCACTTTAATTACTTCTACTTACCTGGCAGAAATCAATTTAATCACTTCTAATACTTACCTGGCAAAAATCATCACTCACCTTTGGTAAGTAGTATTACCCTAAAGAATGCTTAAGCATAATTTATTATTCTCACATTATCTTGTAACAAAAATAAAAAAGGACAGGAAAACTACCATTGTCTTCATTTTTCTAGGTAGGAAATTACAATTATATGTTTTCAAAGAAGAAAATTTCCTTTCTTCAGCATGACCAATTATTTGTGATTAATAGAAGTTCAACATATACTGTCAATGGGTAAGTGATTTGTAAAAACATAAAATAAAATGTAGAAAATATGATTTTTTTTTCCTCCTCTGGATATTTAGAAGGTATTTTGTGATAATCTAGGGCCATGTTGGCATCATCAAGAAAAGTAATTTTTATTGACGTTCCTGTTGCGGCTCAGCAGGTTAAGAACCGACATAGTGTCCATGAGGATGTGGGTTGGATCCCTGGCCTTGCTCAGTGGGTTAAGGATCTGGCATTGTGGCATAGGTCATAGATGCAGCTAAGATCCTTTGTTGCTATGGCTGTGGTGTAGGCCTGCAGCTGCTGCTCCTTTCGACCCAAGCCTTGGAACTTCCAAATGCCATAGGTGTAGCTGTAAAAAGAAAAATAATTTTTATTGAAACTTTATTGCAGAAGCAAGGTTAATAGATTTTTGACTGTTAGACTGACAGATAACCCTACTTTAATTGTGGCACAACTCATTTCTTGAGTTAATTGTAGAGTTATTTTAAGTCATTGTGTTTTTCATCTCAGAAAGCTCACAAGTAGTGTAAAGCACTTTCCAGGAAATAATGCTGGAAGGGGTCAGTATTTTTGTGGGAAAGGAAGTGGCCACACTACACAGTGGTGCTTGTCAGTTGGAGAACAGACCGCTCTTAATAGGGTCTGTGCTGACCCTTTCTCCAGGGATGTACTTAAATGGAGTGTTCCACATAGGTCGTCAAGTTAAATGATACACAGGTAAAAATGATACACAAGCATCTTCGGGCCAGTGCTGTGCTGGCAAATGTTTATGCACCACTGGAAGCGGAAAAAAGGCTCTGTTTGGTAGGTTTGATTATTTCTGCACAAATACTCTCACAATGGCCCATTTCAACTACAACCAGTTTACAAAATTCTTGTAAATTTAATAGTTGGCTCTACAGAGCCAGTACAAGCCAGCTTCAGCACTCCATTGAAATTCTTCCCTGTGTAAACACATGCAATACAGAAAAAATAAAGAGGTTTGATACAGAATGATTCCCTCAATTAGCTGGAAACCACTTGAAAGTAAGGACTAAATATACCCAGAAAGCTATAGCCTCACAAAAAGACAAAGATGAAAAAAAAATACAACAATGATACAAATATCATTTTATTCATAGCAGCTTATGTAGTTTGTTGCATTGCTTTTAGAGGAATTTGTAGGGAGAGAGTATAAGTGTTTGATGTATATTATAGCCTCCCTCCCCTTTTTTTTTACCTAAAGGAAAATTCTGCCAACTTCAAAATTAGTTAATCAATGTACGTCAATAGAATAACTATTGTTCCTTTCTACCTCCTTAATGTTAATGGTTCATAGACTTACAAAGAGATATTTCTGCCAGTAATTAATTGACCTGAAAATATAGACACATTGACATTGTTTTACTTAACAATTAAACCCTTTTTTTTTTTTTAAGTTTTGGAAAATACAGAAAACTCACTTCCTAGTAGGATGACATCTTAAGATCTTTCAAGTTTAGTAACAGAGTGGTTCCTATAGTTTTACCATTTTAATTAACTGATATTTTTATTGTTAGGAACAATATTTTAGTAGCATTAATTAAAATGTTGAGACTAATTTACTCATAATTTCATCATTGTAGTTAGATATTACATATTTCTTCCTCGTCATTCTAGATGCATGCTTTTATGTAATCAACATTAGATCATTAAACTTTTTTAATATTGTTAGTCTTCATAATATTTTCATAGTTGAGCTTATATAAATTATACATATTTTAATATTATAGATATACTGTAATGAGTATTCTCCTAGATGGTGTATATTTTTAAATAACTTATTTTAATTTCCCAAATGGTATTATCTAGACTATAGCTTGTCATCATATGATGAAGTCATTCAGTGACATCTATTTAACAGTGCTTAGGTAACAAAGCAGACAGTTTTACCAAGTGTAAGGTAAGATTTCAGAATCACCTTTCCGCTATACATAAAATAATTAAATATTTTTAAAGAGGCATTATAGCTTATGTAAGTTTCTTCCACAAAAGCATGATTCTTCTATAATTTATAAAAATTTATAATCAAGTTAAAATAGTAAAAGTTTGAATTAAAATGATACCCAGATAAAATATTTTAGAAATGTCACTGAACATTCGCCCATTTTAAATAAGATTAATTATGATAGTAATGTCTATAAAAACAAATTTATGAGTACTTTACCTTTAATTTCACCATCATCCTTTGAGGTAAGTGCTAAGATTACTCTAATTCACAGATGAAATATCAGAGGCACAGAGCGGTTAATTAACATTGATAAATGATACAGTCTGCCCTGACAGAAGTAGGATTTCAGATGGCTCCTCTCTTACACTGGGAGCTTTACCAATCTGTGTTAACTCTATAGCTATATATTGAAGCAATCTCAGGAAATTTACTACTAGGCTTTCGCATGCGTTTTCAGAAAGCTTTAAGTCAATGATTGTAAATGTGGATGATATGCTTATATAGATCTTTTTAAAATTTTTGCTTGATGGGTTTGTGTTATTTTATTTATATATGTTGGGTTTGTGTTGTTTTATTTATATGTGGGTATGTTTGGGAATTCCTAGTTGTGTTCTGTTCTACTAGGATGCAAGCAGAACATTGCTGTAGATGAATGTTGTAACACTGTTGGCTAGTGGCCCAAGGGTTCACATCTTGCAGTTATATTAGCAAAGATCTTTCTGACTGAGGGATTCTAGTTTCACCTGGTAAGCATCTCATCTCTAAATAATTTACTAGATTTCTCTTCCAGTCACCACGTCGCCTGTATAAGGACAAAAGACACGATCCAGCCCCTAAGAATTGCTTTGTTCAAAATTGATATCGGAGAAAGACAGTTCATGTTTATCACTATATTTTATCTAATTTATAAATTTCTTGAAGAAGAGTGAATTTTCTTAAAAATACAGATTTTACCGCTTATAGGGGCTTAGATTAATTTCCATATGGAAACTTTGGACCATAGGTTAATTTATAACTCTTTGCTAATTAGATTTATGCCAATACCACTGAAAATAATTTATCACAGTTAGTCCTTATGTATTCAGGTTTCTCAAATGAACCTTCTCCTTTAGTTGCCTTAAAAATTATAAATATTTCTGGAGTTCCCGCCATGGCTCAGTGGTTAACGAATCCGACTAGGAACCATGAGGTTGTGGGTTCGATCCCTGGCCTTGCTCAGTGGGTTAAGGATCCAGTGTTGCCGTGAACTGTGGTGTAGGTTGCAGATGCGGCTCGGATCCCACGTTGCTGTGGCTCTGGTGTAGGCTGGTGGCTACAGTTCCGATTCGACCCCTAGCCTGGGAACCTCCATATGCTGCAGGAGCAGCCCAAGAAATGGCAAAAAGACAAAAAAAAAAATTATAAATATTTCAGTGACCAAATCCTTCTCATTTCTAACTTCTGCCAGGTGATGATGACTAGCCTGCCACATAATTTCCTAACATAATAGGGTAAACAGGACTTGTTAGCTCTGTGTTAACATGTACTCCATACATAGTTGAAAATTAATAATTATTTAATAAAAAAATTCATGGTAAAATGTACATGTTTGCTAAATAATATATGGCTATTTATTGTCTGTAGCTTCTGTTTTTTAACAGACATCACAGTTGGAATGAACATTGATATGTCAAGATTGCATGAATTCAACATCTGTCTTTTTATTAAATAATCTTTTTTATTTAGAAAAACATCAGGTTTTAGATACTACTTCAAAAGAAAATAAAAAAGGTAAAAGAGATAATTTCTGTGACTTGATGATAAACTTGTATGTGAATCCCATAATTCAATCAATATTATGGTTTTCTTTGTGTGTGAAGAATAAAGTTTTTGTATTAATCTAGGGTTAAACCAAAAAATGACCCTTCTTGTATTATGATAGTCTCTTCTAATATCATATTACTATAAAGCCAGTGGTCATTGTGAGACATCTGTCGAGGTATTTTTGTCTGTACTATACAAAAAGTATAATGCATACATTTA
This sequence comes from Phacochoerus africanus, assembly GCF_016906955.1. Lineage (NCBI taxonomy): Eukaryota > Metazoa > Chordata > Mammalia > Artiodactyla > Suidae > Phacochoerus > Phacochoerus africanus. The sequence goes on from NC_062545.1 coordinate 156,439,624, forward strand.
GTCCTTTAATTTCTGTATAATATGCCATAGCGTATATATATATGTAGAAATATTATACTTGTGAAAAATTAAACATGAGGCACTTTTTGTAGTATTTTTATAAGACACATTTGAGTTAATTAGTCTACTGAAGCACCTTGCAATGTAACTGGTGTAAAAATCCAATTTTAGGTGATCTAATAATAATGAAGGACTATAAAATATCAGAGATGATAAAGATTGTATAGAAATCCGACAAGGGAAAAAATTCCAATTTGCAACCTTAAAAGGAAGAAGAAGAACAAACCAAAGTTAAAAATAAATCAAACATAAGGGACAGATTAAGATTTAAACAACAAAGTAGATTCATCATTTACAATAATTTTGAAATATAGTAGTATTCCCAAATTCCTTTATTTTATATGTTTAAAAATGCATGTTTATTAAGTAGAACTTCCTTCCATATTATTCTACTGAGTCGCTTGAGTATCAATGATGGAAGAATAATATTTAGAGCATTAGAATACGACTGACTACGCTAATAGTTGTGTTTACAACTGAGTTATTTGTTCATATGTCTGAATCCCTTTTTTTTCCCTCCTCTCCTCTTGGATTCTTCCTATAGGTTGAAGAAAGTGGTTTATTTAGCTTAATATTTATTAAATGTCTTTGCTAACACAAAGCAATTACTTAGTAAATACCTTGATAATGAACGTTCCTATCAGTAAAAACTTCCTGTGAAACTACGATGTTAGATAAAATAGAAGAGGTGGGAGTTCCCATCATGGCTCAGTGGTTAAGGAATCCGACTAGGAACCATGAAGTTGCGTGGTTCGATCCCTGGCCTTGCTCAGTGGGTTAAGGATCCGGAGTTGCCGTGAGCTGTGGTGTAGGTCGCAGATGCACCTCGGATCCCATGTTGCTGTGGCTCTGGAGTAGGCTGGTGACTACAGCTCCAATTGGACCCCTAGCCTGGGAACTTCCATATGCCGCAAGAGTGGCCCAAGAAATGGCGAAAAGACACACACACACACACACACAAAAAAAAAAAAAAAATAGAAGAAGTATACTAAGACATTTTCTAAAACGTGGGGAAATTCTCCTGTAGTAGTACTTTTGATGCTACACAACTTTCAAGAGACAGCTGTCATCTAGCCATATATCCCTTTGATTCCTTTAGAATTTCTTCGGAATATAACCCCTTCTTGAATGGAGAGAAACTCTAAATCTTTGGAAAACTTCAACTATTCATGCCAGTGTCAGATGCTTACAATTTTCTACTTACTTGAGATGTTGATTTTAATGTACGTCATTCAGTTATATCTTACTGTATTACTTGGTAACATTCATATCTGTGAGGGTGTTATCTGATATTTGTGTGTATGGTGGTTATTGTAAATAAATTACCTCGAATTCTATTTGAAATTTGGTAGGGTAATTTCTAATGAATAAATACGCATCTGTGATAAGACACATTGAAATTTTTACAAGAATCTATATTTGCTGTCCGTTTAATGGCAGTTAGTATTATCACATTATCATTATTATTTTTGCTTTTTTAGGGCCACACCCGTGGCATACAGAGGTTCCCAGACTAGGAGTGGAATCCGAGATGCAGCTGCTGGCCTACACCACAGCCACAGCAATGCAGGATCTGAGCTGCATCTGTGACCTACAACATAGCTCACGGCAATGCCAGATCCTTAACCCACTGAGTGAGGTCAGGGATCGTACCTGCATCCTCATGGATACTCTTCGGGTTTATTACCACTGACTGAGCCACCATGGGCACTTCTATCATATTATTTTAAAGACTAAAATTCCAAGATTCTTCTCTATTGGGGTGGGGATTAGTGCCAAAAAGAATTAAGATTATCAAAATATGTTTTGATCTGTGGGAAAGAGAGCCAGAGTTGTCAGTTTTTTTTTTTTAATATTGCACTGTGTTTTAAATTATATATGGAAAAGCAGGTAGGTTACAGACCTTACTTCCTGTGTCTGTACAAGGCAGTGTAACTCCTGAGCTTTGGAATGGGAATAAATAGGGAAAACTTTGTGTCTGACGGAATGTTCAGTTGCCAAGATCATTTTCTGCATAATCTCTGATTTTGTGTTATATTACCTCTATGGACTTAATTACTGGATTTTTCTTTGCATGTTATGGGAATAAAGATGAATAGTTTAAACAAGAAAAGCTGCAACCTATGTTATTCTTTCAAGTTCAGGATTTCAAAGATCCTTGAGAGAAGTAAAACTTCCCCAGTGATCCAAGATGAGAAATTTCTATTCTCATTTAAACTTACTACCACACATTACCTCACATTCTTTATTTCTTTACCATTCTAATACAAAGCCATTTCTCTTGAATGAAATATTTTAGGTTTCATTGAAATAAATGTTTTTAACTTTCTTTCCCTTGTAATGGAAAGAAATGGAAATGGAAACCGAACCTGCCATTAGAGTTACTCTTTCACCCATTTAATAATCCATGTATCTTTTTTCTTCTTTCTATAGAATTAACTGCTTGGTTGAATTTAAAGAGAGAATTTCAAGTAGCTAGTTTCCAAAAAAAAAAAAGGTATTTGTACTAAAAAAGCCCAGTTGAGGCAAGATACTCAGTTTCTCATAGTAACCCCAAGAAATCCACACATTCATGTGTTATTTGTCTTTAATTCAGAGCAAATTCCTTCTTTTAAAACAAAAAGCTCTACTTTTTCTCACATAATATTATACCTAAAGCTAATTATATGGTTGTTGATTTTCATTATTAATCATTTTATAAAAAACTGTGCCTCAGTTTCTTCATCTATAAAAGAATTGGGTTACTTGCATTGAATGATCTTTAAATTTTCTTACAGACATAATCTAAAATTATCTTCTGTACTGTGTGGGTGGTTAAAGACCACTGTGAGGATAATACAAGATTCTTAGGATATTAAAAAAGTGAGATTTAAGACATTTTAAAATCTAAGTGCTTAGAAATAAAAGAGTGGAAAAACTTGGAGAAAATAAAGTGTGTATGCAGAAGGGAAGAAGACTAAGGAGAGGTGAGCTGTATAGGCCTTATTAGGTAATGCTACAAAGTGCTACCCATTGCTAAATCCCTGCTAAGCTAACAAAAATAGCCATCTTCTTGGATGACTCCGCTGTGTTAAGCTGTGAATATTTGAAATGTTGATGACCCTCCATATCAGAGGACAATCAATCTCCTTTTTCTAGCTTTGTCTTCCACAAGTTCACAGACTCAGGGCTCTGGCAACACCAGGCAATAACCTGTTCTAATTATAAACTCTGCACATCTCAGCTTGCTTCATGCTGTTCCCTTTGAAATCTGCACTCACTCTGTCCCAACATTTCAGATTTCTAGCCATCACTCAAGGCCTGGCTAAAATACCATGTCCTTCATGAAGCCCAGCTTGATATTTCTCTCTCAAGACCAATTCATACAGCTTTATTTCAGAGTCCTTTGTGTCTTGTTTTTATTCCCCTTCTTAGGATTCAAGTTTTTATTTCTCTGGGACTATAATAGTGAGTCTTACTCATTTTTTGTTTTCTCTCTCCTCCTTTGCCTTATAGCTCCTAATACAAAGCCGTAGATTTAAGATTTGTTCAGAGAATATATGCCCCTAAAATCATCTCTTCTTTAGTGATTTTTAAAGTGATTTTTATTTTTTCCATTGTAGTTGGTTTCTTTAGTGATTTTTTTCCCTTGCATTTTCGAGGTATGAGAGATTACAGCAGGGTAAACTGCATCCAATAGGCAGTGACAGAGTGAATGAATGGCTTATAACTGAACATGTCCTAGAACTAACCATATTTTCTCTAGGTAAAATGTACATTTTACAGTTCACGTTATATCTTACAGATCTTTTCATGTAGACAATGAGTGTTGTTTTTTTCTTTCTAAATTTTAGGGTGAGGCTTACAACATATTAAAGATTGTGCAATTTATAGATGTGCCTTTGAAAATTTTTGATATTACACACCATACAAAGTAAACATTTTTGTAGAAAAGATTTCCAAAAGGGGGTCAAAAATCATGCATATTTTTTATTGACACATTTTGTTAAATTGTCCATTCAAAAGGCTTAACAATGGTGGATGAACATTACCATTTCCCCACCTGGTTGCCAACCTGGTTATTCTCAGCTTTCATATTTTTGCAATGTGATGGACAAGACATGGTGTCTCATTGTGGCTTCAAGATGCAGTTGTCTAATTGCTCATGATAATCGTTTCTTTCTCTGTGTTGTTTCTGTTGTGAATCACCTATTATAACTTTTTTAATTTTAAAGATTATTCATCTACTATGGATATCATTTTCCTGGTTACATATGTTGCACATATTTCTTTCCATTTTTCTCTTTTAACTTTCTTTGAAAAGTTTTAACTGCCTTTTGAAGCATGGGAGTATCATATTATTGTATCTTTAAATTTGTTAATATTTCATTTATGACTTTTGCCATTAATCTCCTAAAGAGATTAGATTAGTATTGTTCAATGCTTTTATTTTAGAGCACGAAAATATTTTGCTTATTATTCAGGCAAGAATTCACTTTTGCAGACAGTTGCATGCATGATATAAATTTCACATATGTATGTATATAACCTCCAATTGTCCCAATCCCATTACTGAAGTCTACTTATTTGAAATAACATCTTTATCTACAAAAAAATTTATATATCTTTGGGTATATTTCTGTACTTTCAGTTCTGATACGTTGATATATTTGTTTATTCTTATACCAATATCACACTTTAACTTTTTGCAATAATTTTTGAGTATATTTTAACAAATTTTGGGACAAACCACTCCTTATAGCTCTTATAAAATAAAATTGATAGTTCCCATTTATTTTTTTAAGTGAAATTTGAAGTTATCTTGTCAAGTTCTTTTTTAAAAATTCTATGGAGGTTTTTATTGAAAGAAGAAATTCAGAGAAGACCGATATATTCATCAGGTTGAGTCTTTTCATCCAGAAACAGGTCTTCCCTTGTATTCAATACTTTTAAATTTTTCAGTGAAGTTTTATAATTTTCCTCATAAAAGTCCTGGACTTATTACTGGTTTTATTTATCTCTATGTACAATTTAACTTATTTATTATTATAAATTGAGATTTCCCTTTTATTTTTAAATTAAATGTTGCTATTTTATAGGATAACTATCAATTTTCACCTCTTGATTTTGTATCTTGCTACATTACTGAATACTCTCACTTATTATGATTACATTTTCTTGAATTTTTAGGTGGATCATTAAAATATTTACCAGTTGTTTTAGTTTGGATTGTTTTTTCCAATAATTTAAATTTCATTTATTTTAATATTCTAATTGTACTTGCTGAAATTCTAGGGAGTTCAAGATAATGATGGTAATAATGGGCATCCTTAATTTTTCCCTTAACTTTAATAAAATTCTTCTAATTTCCCCACTAGTTATATTGTTTGTAATTATGTTTCGCTATGTAATCTTTATCAGATTAAAGAAATATATTTTTTTGAGTTGGGAATATTGGTTGAATTTTACCAAATACTGTTTTGTAATTTATGGAGAATATCATCTGCTTTTCCCCTAAAAATTGGCTATAATAATTTTTTTAAGCTTTTAAAACATTTTTGCTTAACCCTTTAAATTCTGATGTGTTTTTTCAATATGTTTCTGGAATTGAGTTACTATTATATTTAGGATTTTTGCCTCTGTGTTCATAAGCGAGATTTGTTTAGGACATTTTGTGTGTGTTTGTGTGCCTTTATTGCTTGGTTTTGTGCCGGAGTTTAGTGAATCTTATAGAATGAATTAGAAGTTTTTCATAATTTTGAAGGCTCTGATTTGCTTATGTCTTAGCCTGGTCAAAGATTATTTGTTTATGTATTTCTGTACATAAAGTCTCTCATGGGTGCATCCGTTTCTTTATGATGTCATCACATAGTTCTGTTATTTCTTTAGCTGCATATAATTATAGTCAATTTTGATTTGTAAGAATGTACTTATGTTTTACAGTTAGCGTATAATTAACTTGCTTTTTAACAGTTAAAGACAGATCAAATCCTAGATTACTTGTTTACAATAAAAAGTAATAAAATTAACAATTTGGCATAATGTGTTATTGTACATATTGCATTGAAGTGAAATCTATAAAAACATTATTTAACACTGCAAAATATGTTCAAGTTGATGTGCCATGCATTATTATGCCTTGTGGTGACAAGTCTTTCTGCCTCCCTTTTTACTTGTTGTTTTTCTAAGTCAAATGGGGTGTGACAAATTTAAAGATTTATCAGTGCTTCTTCGACTTGGCTCTAAATTGAGACTATCTCCCTGACGTTGAGTTGCTCATAATAACCTACTGCTTGATTGTTTTCCAGTGTTTTAGGGGTAGCTTCCCTCGGAGTAATTTATCCAGGTACTAAGACTACCACCATAATGTGATGGTGATTCTCAATGGTTTTTGCTTTTTACTTTCCTTCTGCTTTTTTTCTCCCAATTCTCAATTAGAATCTCCAGTACAAAGTGCTAAGTTACAACTTATCATCAAAGGAGAATCTTCCTGATTTATATTCAATATTTAAAATGTGGAACCAAAAGTAGTATTAATTTTCATGTTAATTTAAAAAATATCTTTAATATCCATTTATTTTGAATAAAGAAATCAATTTTAATTCCTTGGAAGCTTATGATACACAAAACACAGAAGTTTGTCTCTTGTATAGTATAAAAGTTGTACAGTTGTGCTTCTTCATAGGCTGAAGGTTTTACTATTCTCATCTTCAAAACTTTGCACTAATCCTCTCCTAATTTTTGACTGTGGATATTGAGGAAGAAAAAAAAAACTTTTGTACTTTGGGGGTTTGTGCAGAAGAAAGATAAGAAATAGTTTGATATTAGCCGCTTAAATAAATCCAAATAGCAATGCTTAATAGAAAGACTTGATGTTGCTTTAAGTAAAAAGTGAGATATAAAGCAACAATAGAAAACATGTGACTATAAATGTTATAGAGACTATACATCCTAAGTGAGAAAAGGAACCCCAAGGATTTTAGGGTGATAGTTGAAAAACACTAAACATTTTGGGAAAATATTGGTGAAATGAAATTAATACAAACTTTTGTTTTACATATCACTTAGAATAAGATTATCAAGTTGTTAGAGGCAGATGACATTCTTCTAATCTTTCTAAAAGTATTGTTGATGATTACAAAAAAACAATTTATATGACCAATGTTGTTTATCCACTTATTCCTTAAAGTATGCCTTCTGGTTTTCCTATCTTTTAAAACCATAAAACTATAAGTCCACAAATAAACTAAGATATCAATTGAAAAAATATTTAATATTTCAGAGAAACTTGAGTCAATATCAAAAGCCACATAGCTAGAGAATGGTAGAACCTGGATCCTAGGAGATTAAAGACTCCAGATTAGTCTTTGCATTAAAGCATCATACCCTACCATACCACAGAACCAGTCAATACATGCAGTAACTTTAAGCACATTCTGCTAAAAATGTTGATGTTACCATTACTGTTTTTTACTTGCAAACAAGTAATCATTCCTTTTCCTTGCTGGACTCTGTTCCCTAATTGCCTTCTTTCCATATTATTTATCAGGTATAACCACTATTGAAAAACCACATATTTGCTGATAATTATTTTCATATTCAAATAGAAAAATGGAGTCTACATAAATACATTAAATAATTTATTTTAAAATACTATTTAATTTTGGGGATGCTTATAAAGGTGATTTTACATGTAATTTATATGTATGCTCCCTTATCTCAAATATACTACTTTCACCCAATCATCACCCAGTCTTTGTATTGGGCTCTGCTTTTAGTGAGACTTAAACTAAACGTTAAAAAGATAAAACGATATTTAGATTGATTCAGTCTTCAAATTTGTATTTATGTATATAAATATGAACATATTTGATAAAGTGCATTTATTCATGTGAGATATGCTTTGTAAGAATATCTGTATATAAGAAGATATTATAAAAGATATTCTGGCTATGACAGTTCTCGTTATCATATTGATCTCTGGGGTTAGTCAAGTTTAACTGTCAAGTTCCCTCTGGATTCCAGTGATTGTTCAGTCAGTAACACACAGTTTTCTTTTCATCCTATCGCTGCAAATCACATTCATTTATAGTCCCATCATGTGACTTTGTCCCATCATTTATTGTCACATCATAAAACCACACATATAATCCAGTCTGATGCTGATTTCTTGCTAGAAATCAGGAAATTCTACCACCAAGTATGAAAGGAATATTCTGTAAATCTTTTATGCCTCAAGTTCTTTCTCTCATTAAAAAAATTGTATATATATGTATAAAAGAATTTTTCACACAAGTTGTGAAGCATTCTTACCATTCTTTTTATTTTTGGAAACATTTTTAAAATGAAAAAATGTGCTGAAATTCCTCCAGTTGTCCTCTTTGCCCTCATGGTTGGATTTCCTCAGTGAAATCAGTGCAAAAATCAGAAAGATTGTAACTACAAATTCTGAATTATCAAGATTGCAGGTTGCAAATCTAAGTGTGAGAGAGAGAAGGGGGCCACACACTGCCTTGAAAGACCAGATTGGACAATACCATTGGGGGGGGCAAATGGGGAAGCGAAGGTCAGAAACCATGAGTTTCTGGCAGGTAAATCATCACCTTTCCTCACACTTGGTGTTTGAAGTTGAGTAATGGGTTTTCTGTCTTTGTTGTACCATGTTGAGGCTCAGTAACTCACAGTGACCCCATTTTAGTATCATTTGTTTGATAAAGTGATGTAGGTCTGTATCCTGAGATTCTGCACAGGCATTTGTGGAGCCTGTCCTGTGCTGGCAGGAGCCTCAGCCCCATGTCCAGGACATGTACATGTGTCCTCCAGGACAGAAGGTGGGCCCTCTGGACAACTCAACACACATGTGGAGCATGGAGAAAAAGGTGGGATTCAGTAGGTATAATTCATGACCTTCTGGTTGTGATTTGTAAATGCAACTCATTTTGGGAAAAAGTCATTGATTCTAAGAAGGTGACTTTTTTATTACTGGTAAATAATTTTTGTCTATAATGAATATGTATTGAATTTGCCCCTAGAAAAATTATAACTAAAAATATAAACCTAGTGTATTTCACTAACAACATGCACTATCTGTAAGTGCAAGGTGCAAGGTTTTATTTTTTTAATGACTTCATTTTGCAGTTGAGTGTCTATAGACACAGAAAGGTTGATATAAACATGCTCAATCTCTAACAGCTTTCCTAAACTCAGTCTATGTCACATTGTCATAATTAATAACAATTGATGTTTTATACATGTTTTCACAAAGTGGATGTGGATATAAACACAAATTATTCTTTTCTGGAATCTATAACAGGTATGACAGCTTGTCTCATATTTGATCCTAGTTTGTTAAATAATGGACAAATAATTCCTTGTACCACTGTTTTTCTAACAAGGCCCTAACAGCCCCAACCTCTCATTTATTTCAACTTCACATTTGTAGAGTAAATGAAAAATTGCTAAACAAATTAATATTTTTAAAAGAAAATTGAATAGAAATTCAAATTCTGTTTATTATAAAGCCATTACTTTATTATCATATGAAAAATTTGACCCTGACAAATTACAGTAATGTTCTAAGTAAGTGGAAGACACTTATTTCTATAAGACACAAAATGTGTCAAAAGTAAATGCAGTACATGTGGAAAACATAAAGCCATCTGCCAGTTGAACCTGCCAAGAGACCAGATGCTGCCACTGGAAGAGCCACCCTCAGTGCCTTGGCTTCTGAACATGCTTGGTTTGATAAGGTACCACATGTGATCATATTGCTTTTAGGCCTTTTCTTGGCCACTTATCCTGGATAAGCACAATCCAGCAGATTTGGAGGAACATGTGACTATGGCTCTCAGTAATTTAGAATTGGTATAGAGAAACGGAAAGCAGCAAATTCCTTATTTCAATTGTGCATGTGACACTGAAAAAATACTCAAATTATAAAGTATTTCTTGCATGTATTTACATCTTTTATAGCTGCATAAGTGCACTTCTAACTCAATTATCCCTATCACTATGTTTATGCATGTATAAAATGATAGAAAATACAAAAATTAAAAATACCAGCATTTTATAATTATTAAAATAATTAAATTATTAATTAAAATAGCTAATAATTAAATATAGTTAAAATAATGTTTGTATGGAACAATTAAATAATAATGAAACGTGAACAATAATAAAGTAATATTTAATAATAATTGCATATAATATTTTAAATCTATAATAACTAATAATAATGATTTAAATTTATTTGGAACTGAATATTTTAGTGAACTTTTCCATAAGGTCTTTACCTTTTGAGGTGAAAGAGACATGTTGACTTCTTTCTTTGAATATATTTGCTGGCATACAATTAATTTAACATTCAAATCCTCCATTATGTTTCATAAAGTTGTATCATTTATTGAAAAAATTTTACTTATTACATTATATTCATAATCTTAAATACATTTTAATACTTTTTCAGTTTACAAATGTTTATGAATTTTATGTATTTCAAGTAGATGTGCTAGTCATGTGGATACTCATCAACTCAACATCTATTTCGTGTATTATACCATCATGAGCATAACAGTGGGCGCTCTCACAGGTAGACCAGTGTTCTTACATTGGAATCACATGGGGAGTTGTTTGTTTTTTGTTTTTTGTTTTTTTTTTCAGAAAATAGAACACTTTTATTTTTTATTGTAGTTCTTGGAGAGTTTATCCAACATAACGTAGTAAATATTCTATATATTAAAGAAAAAAAATTATTTCCTAATGTCACTCAGTAAGAGAAAAAAATTCTGAACACAAGTTTTTCACCAAAAAAACTGAAAAATAGTCATGGTTTTTGACAGAAAATAAGTCAGATTTGGTTCCTTGCCATATGATGACTTTCTCATTTAGGCTAAACTGCAGACATTTTCCATGAATATATGCTTTAGTCTTGTTTACCTAAGGTCAAAAATAAATTTAGATTACATGATATGATAAAAATATTTTATAAAAAATATGGTATTTGACAAAGGTGTATTGAAATTAACAATTCCTAGTGCTTTTGAACATGTGCAATAAAGTACCACTAGTAATAGTTATAATTAATAGCCATTTAATTAGTCTTTGTAAATCATAATTTGAAAACCTTCCAGGAATTGAGAGAACAAATAGTCCTCATTATTGAGTAACAAATAGTTTTGTAAATTGAGGATTTCCCCCCATCAAGCATTAGCTTTCCAAAAAAAAAAAAAAAAAGAAAAGAAAAAAAAAACTAACAACATAATCAAATCTTCAGCCAATTGAATTTAAAAATAATTTGTAATGATGGATAACAGTGCAATTTCTAGCCTATAACCCAGAAGAAATTGGGGAAATTTTTTTTTTGTCTTTTGTCCTTTTAGGGCTGTACTCACAGCATATGGAGGTTCCCAGGCTAGGGGTCTAATCAGAGCTGAAGCTGCCAGCCTATGTCAGAGCCACAGCAATGCCAGATCCAAGCCACGTCTGCGACCTACACCACAGCTCATGGCAATGCCGGATCCTTAACCCACTGAGCAAGGCCAGGGATTGAACCCGCAACCTCATAGTTCCTAGTCAGATTTGTTTCCACTGCGCCGCGATGGGAACTCCAATATGGGGAGATTTTTAACACTGATATTTTAGCTCCAAACCATAGCAAAAGATCAAAAAATCTGCAGGTGTGGGTCAGGCACTGGCTTGTTTAAAATTCTGGTTTGTCCTAACATGATTTCCTGTGTTAACCAAGTATAGAAAAAGTGTAGTTTGTTCATCTAAGCATTTTTAATAATAACGAGAAATTAGGAATAGCTTAAATATATAACAAAATAGACATTGGTTAAATAAAATATAGTCTAAACATATGAAGGAGCACTATGCAGCTATTCATATTTTTGAAGCATGCTTCAGTCAATAGGATAATACTCCCTGTAGTAGTTTTTTATATAAACTGTAAAAAGTTACCACAAACTTCGTGGTTTGAAACAACAGAAATTTCCCACAGTTCTGGGGGCCTGACGTCTGAGATCAATATGTCGCAGGGCCCCTTCCTTCTAGAGTCTTTATGGGAGAAACCAGGAGAAAATCCATTTCTTGCCTCTTCCAGCTTCTGGTGGCTGTTGGTGTTTCTTTGCTTGTGGCCATCTCAGTTTCCTCTAAACACCCTGGGCTCTGCTCTTATTAGGACATATGTGGTAGCCTTTGGGGCTAACCTACATAATGCAGGATATTTGCCTCAAAATCCTTAATTAACCACATCTGCAAAAATTTTGCCCTCTCTGAGAACATTGACAGTTTCCAGGAATTAGGACCTGATACTTTAGAGACATCATGTAACCATTTACACTTTGTAACAGGTAGCAGAATGATCTCTAAATTTGGTAAAGTATATGTAATTGAGAGGACATATGTAAAATTGTTAGAAGTGATTTTCCAGAAAGTTATATTATGTAAAATTTTTCTTTTTTGTCTATACTCTAACTTATAAAAAATGTCTACAGCAAACACATTATGTACATATGCAGTGTATATAGGGGTAATCACAGTTTCTTCTGTGGATAACAAAAACTGAGACTTGTAGTATTTATTTAGTGCCTACTGAAAGAATATATTTTTTTATGTAGCATTTTGGAGGAATGTTAGATTAAGAAAGTATTTGCTTTCAGTGGTAGCATTTTTTTTTCAAACCCATTATCTTTCAAATTGCCAGTGGGCTATGCTATTTAGAAAGTTACTTCCTGGGGAGGTAGGGCTGGGAACCAGCCTGTGTTCTGTGCAGAGACCCATAGCTTGTGAGCAGGTTGTAGAGGTGGAGGTAGCTTAGAATGTATAGGATGACCATACAGCTCCCAGGCAAACTCCTGCCCAGAGGAGGCTACATGGGAATTCTGAAGCTCTTCAATTGAAGGGAAACAAAATTGAGGCAAGATTTGGGCTCTATCATATCACTTCTGTGATGTCAACTGATCTTGGGGATGCCAACTGTCAAACAGTTCCCATGTTATTAGATCAGTTCCATGTTTATTGAATATTTTGTAGGTGATATTTGAGCTATGACAGTCCAGTAGAAGCTGTAGTTAGGCAGACTCACAAGTCATTGGGTTTTTCTTCACTTGGCAATGACAACACTTGCCAAGTCAGGGATACTTGTTCATTTCTGATTTCCCTATCTTCCTTTGTACTTTCCTCTGTGACTAAAAACAGCCCCAAGTATTTCTTGCAATCAAATTTTAGGAAGAGGATAGTAATCTACCTACATCTGAGGAGAGTAGTAAAGGAACATACCTGGGGACTAGTGGTAGACCTGTCAGGTAAGAAATGGAGACAAGAGCCTGGGCATTTAGCAGAAGAGGCCTGTTCTATGCATCTCCAAAGAAGGGTGTGGCCTCCAAGGGGAGGCAGTGGATCGAGTGGAATGGGGATGAGTTAGGGCATGTCTTTGTCTTTATACATCTGAACCTTCAGATCAGATACCTGCCTTTGTCTTAGATACATAGAGACTTCACAGCATGCCTGGTACAGAGCAGCTACTCAGTAATGTTCCGTGGGTCAAATTGAACTGATCAACTTATGTAAGTCAAATGAGACTTTTACACTGACAGCATTGAAGAAAAGCAAAATGTGGAGTATGTGACAAGATTTTCTTGAATTGTTCAGAAGAATGCATTGGGGAAATCAGCAGAAATGATGTTGACATGTTGAGGAAATGGTTGTATGAAGTTTAGTGAAAGGTGCTTGAGAGTCATACAACTGTTTACATTTAATAAGATTTGTAGTAGTCCCAGGATAAGAGATTTGTCATATGTGTGAATCCATTTCACTGCATAACTGATGTATTCTACAAAGGATATGTAAGGAGACTGTGGCAGTAGAGAGCTGTGGGTTTTTTCCCCTATCATAGGCTGGCTGATAGCAATGAATAAGACACCAGAATTTTAAAAGAGCAACACTTTCCACAAGGATAATCTTTACATTCTAATCACTGTGTTCTTCTGGGCCATCTATTAGCTTCTTCTCTTCAATTATTTACTAAGTGTATAAGTAGTTGTCAAAATATGGGCATGTGTTTCTAAAGCATTTCTGAGCTAAATTCTCTAGCCTCTCTCTTCAGGAACTTGTTCACAGAATTTGAACACCAAGTGTGGATGTGGGAAATTTTTGTTTTCCTTCAGGCCCTGGGTGTGTTTTATGAATGGATCATCATTCTGAAGTACAGTATTTCATGTCTTTCACAGAAAATTATTGAGTGTGCTGTAAAGAAGTCAGGGATACTGTTTTTAAACAGAAATTTAAAATTTATTTATAATATTTAAACATAATGAATTTATTGAGGTTTTGAGGGAAAGTAACACTGTTTCCATCACTTTCAAGTCCCATATTTTAAATTTTAGAATGGACATTGAGATTACTTTTTCATTAAATATGGTATTTAGGTTATAATAAGTTTATAACAGCTATAACAAACATTTTGCTGTAGACAAAAATTGGTTCTAATTTATTTATTTTTTATTTCACTCTTTAAAATTCTTTTTTTTAAATAACTCAATGAATTTATTACATTTATAGTTTTACAATAATCCTCACAATCCAATTTATAGGATTTCCATCCCACACCCTCAGCGCATTCTCCCACCCCCCAAACTGTCTCCGTTAGAAACCTTAAGTTTTTCAAAGTCTGTGAGTCAGTATCTGTTCTGCAAAGAAGTTCATTGTGTCATTTTTTCAGATTCCACATGTCAGTGATAGCATTTGATATTGGTGTCTCATTGTCTGGCTGACTTCACCTAGCATGATAATTTCTAGGTCCATCCATGTTGCTAAAAATGCAGGTATTTTGTTCCTTTAATGGTTGAGTTATATTCCATTGTGTATATGTACCGCATCTTCTTGATCCACTCCTCTGTCAATGGACGTTTAGGTTGTTTCCATGTCTTGGCTATTGCAAATAGTGCGGCAATGAACATTGGAGTACATGTGCCTTTGCGAGTCATGGTTTTCCCTGGATAGATGCCCAGGAGTGGGATTGGTGGATCAAATGTAGTTCTATTTTTAGTTTTCTGAGGCATCTCCATCCTGTTTTCCACAGTGGTTGCACCAATTTACAACCCCATCAACAGTGTACTAGGGTTCCATTTTCTTCACACCTTGTCCAGCACTTATTGTTTGTAGACTTTTGGATGATGGCCATTCTGGCTGGTGTGAGGTGGTAACTCATAGTGGTTTTGATTTGCATTTCTCTAATGATGTGTGATGTTGAACATCTTTTCATGTGTTTTTTGGCCATCCATATGTCTTCTTTGGAGAATTGTCTGTTGAGATCTTCTGCCCACTTTTTGATGGGGTTGTTTGTTTTTTTGGTATGGAGCTGAAGAAGGTGTTTATAAATTTTGGAGATTAATCCCTTGTCAGTGGATTCACTTGCAAAGATTTTCTCCCATTCTGTGGGTTGTCTTTTCATTTCGTTTTGGGTTTCCTTTACTGTGCAAACACTTTTAAGTTTGATTAGGTCCCATTTGTTTATTTTTGTTTTTACTGTCATTACTCTAAGAGATGGATCTGAGAAGATGTTGCTGTCATTTATGTCGGAGAGTGGCCTGTGTTTTCCTCTAAGAGTTTTATAGTATCTGGTCTTATATTTAGGTCTTTAATCCATTTGGAGTTTATTTTTATGTATGGTGTTAGGGAGTGTTCTATTTTCATTCTTTTACATGTGGCCATCGAGTTTTCTGAGCACCATTTATTGAACAGGCTGTCTTTTCTCCATTGTATATTCTTGCCTCCTTTGTCCTAGATTAGTTGGCTGTAGGTGCATGGGTTTCATTCTGGGCTTTCTATCATGTTCCACTGATCTATATTTCTGTCTTTGTGCCAGTACCATATGGTTTTGATGACTGTTGCTTTGTAGTATAGTCTAAAGTCAGGGCACCTGGTTCCTCCAGCTCCGTTTTTCTTTTTCAGGATGTTTTTGGCTATTCTGGGTCTTTTGTGCTTCCAAACAAACTAAAATATTTCGTTGAAGTCCTGTGAAAAATGTCCTTGGTAATTTGATAGGGATTGCATTGAATCTGTAGATTGCCTTAGGTAGTATAGTCATTTTGATAATATTAACTCTTCCAGTCCAAGAGATGTATGTCTTTCCAGCTATTTGTGTCATCTTTGATTTCTTTCATCAGTGTCTTATAGTTTTCAGAATATAGGTCTTTTGTCTCTTTAGGTAGGTTTACTCCTAGGTATTTTATTCTATTGGATGTGACGGTAAACGGGATTGCTTCCCTAATTTCTCTTTCTGCTCTTTCATTGTTAGTGTGTAGAAATGCCTTTGATTTCTGTGTATTAATTTTGTATCCTGTGACTGCCAAATTCATGGATGAACTCTAACAGTTTTCTGGTAGACTCTTTGGGGTGCTCTAGGTATAGTATCATATCATCTGCAAATAGTGATAGTTTTACTTCTTCCTTTCCAATTTGGATTCCTTTTATCTCTTTCACACCTCTGATTGCTGTGGCTAGGACTTCCAAAACTATGTTGAATAGTAGTGGCAAGAGCAGACATCCTTGTCTTATTCCTGACCTCAGCAGGAATTCTTTCAGCTTTTCACCATTGAGAATGATGTTAGCTATGGGTTTGTCATATATGGCCTTTATCATGTTGAGGTAGGTTCCTATTATTGTACTTTCTGAAGGGTTTTTATCAGAAATGGGTGTTGTATTTTGTCAAAGGCTTTTTCCGCATCTGTTGAGAGGATCGTATGGTTTTTAATTCTCCAGTTTGTTAATGTGGTGAATCACACCGATGGATTTGTAGATATTGAAGAACCCTTGCATCCCTGGGATAAATTCCACTTGATCATGATGTGCAATCCTTTTAATGTATTGTTGGATGTGGGTTGCTAGTATTTTATTGAGGATTTTTGCATTGATGTTCCATCAGTGAAACTGGCCTATAGTTTTCTTTTTTTGTGGTATCTTTGTCTGGTTTTGGAATCAGGGTGATGGTGGCCTCATAAAATGAGTTTGGGAGTGTCCCTTCCTCTGCAATTTTTAGGGAATAGTCTCATAAGTATAGGTGTTAGCTCTTCTCTGAATGTTTGATAGAATTTGCCTGTGAAGCCATCTGGTCCTGAACTTTTGCTTGTTGGAAGTTTTTTAATCACAGTTTCAATTTCAGTACTTGTGATTAGTCGTTTCTATGTCATCTTGGTTTAGTCTTGGAAGATTGTACTTTTCTAAGAATTTGTCCATTTCTTCCAGGCTTTCCATTTTATTGGCATATAGTTGCATATAGTAGTCTCTTATGATCCTTTGTATTTCTGTGATGTCCATTGTTACTTCTCCTTTTTCATTTCTAATTTTATTGATTTGAGTCCTCTCTCTTTTTTTCTTGATAAGTCTGCCTAAGGGTTTATCAGTTTTGTTGATCTTTTCCAACAACCAGCTTTTCGTTTCATTGATCTTTTCTATGGTTTTCTTCATTTGTATTTCCTTGATTTCTGCTCTGATCTTTATGATTTCTTCCTTCTACTAACTTTAGGTCTTGTCTGCCCTTCTCTCTCGAGCTCCTTTAAATGTAAAGTTAGCTTGTTTACTTGAGCTTTTTCTTGTTTACTGAGGTGGGCTTGATTTGCTGTAAACTTTCTTCTTAGGATGGCTTTTACTGCATCCTGTAGGTTTTGGAGTGTTGTATCTTTGTTGTCGTTTGCTGCTAGGTACTTTTAAATTTCCTCTGGAGTAGGATGTCTTTTTGGAAGTTTCCTGTCCATTTGCTTGAAGATTGCTCAGTATTTGGTTGTAAATTTTGTTGTTTTAAGTAAAGAAGTTGAGCTCCAATCCCACATTGGTTCTAATTTAAAAGTAGGCTGTGACAGATAATTCAAGCTATTGGCAAAAATAAATTAAAATCTAAGTGAGATGGACTAGGAGTTTGGGCTTAGTGGATGCAAACTATTAATTTTAAATGGATAAGCAACAAGGTCCTGTTGTATAGCACAGGAAACTATATCCAATCTCTTGAGATACACTATGATGGAACAAGTGTGTGTATATATGTATGACTGGGTCACTTTGCTGTGCAGCAGAAATTGGCACAGCATTGTAAATCAACTATACTTAAATAAAAAATTAAAAAAAAGAAATCAGTAGCACTATTAGTTGTATCAACATTTTTAAGTGAGAGCTTCTATGGTGGCCTCCAAAACACAAAGGCCTGAAAACAAAGGTGCTTTGTTTTAGTAATAGAGCTATCCTCAGCTCTACTCTGTGATGGTGGAAAATGTCTTGCCTGTTTCCTCATTTGTGATGTTAGAATAAAGCCAGATTCATAAGAATGAAATGAGAATCAAGTGAAACCATTTATATTCCTCACTGTATCCCAGGCCCAAGTTACGATTATCAGTCATAACGATAACTTTTCTAACAACGGCCTTTTGTCTTTAATATGTTGTGGTGCTCTGCAAGCTATGAAGTCTCTCCTCCATATAATATGCTAAAATGGTAGTGGGATTTCTTTTGTATTTACAAATATATTTAATGTTTCTTTTATATCCCTATAGAGGATTTCTTACATATTATAATTCACTAAGAACAGCACTACAGGTATTTGTGGAAGAAGCATTTCCAATAAGATTAGATATAATATTCCCTTTTCTAGGCTGGTCTTCACTTTCTTGGTTGAGTTCTTGGATCTATTGGGTGGTTTCACAAGGAGAATGACTCATTAATCAGTAAGTTTTCACAAAGGACCTCTGAGGGTGTCATGCTTTACTGAGCTTACTCATGGCTTGCAGGCACTGTAATACTTATAGAAAATTACAGAATGAAAGGATTTCACCTTTTTAAAGGTCAATTTTATTCAGCAATTTAGAGAAAAAGGTTAAATATTAAAATACATTTTAAAATATCAGAAAATCTGGGAGCATTGTGAAATAAAATACAAAACGTGTACAATAAAACATGAGGCCTAAGATCAACCTCATGACTCCTAAAATGAGTCATCACTGGCCTATTCCGCCAAGACAACTTTGGAATATTCATCCAAAAATTTATGACTAATAGGCTTCTGAATTCAGTTTAAGACTTCTTTGGAGTTCTATTATTTCTTAGACAATATTCCTCTAAGAATCTGCAATCAAAAACAGTTTACTTCTGTATCTTTTTTTTATATTAGATTCCACGTATTAGTGATCTTCTGTTGTGCTTGTCTTTCTTTGTCTTTCTTCACTTAGTATGATAATTTCTAGGTCCATCCATGATGCTGCAAATAAGAACTTAGGGAATAGAAACAGACTCAAAAATTTTGAAACCAAATTTATAGTTACCAAAGGGGAAACATGTGTGGCAGAGGGATAAATTAGGGGGTTGGGATTGACATATACATACTACTATACATAAAATAGATAGGTAGCAAGGACTTACTCTATAGCACAGGGTAATCTACTCAATACTATGTAATTACCTATATGGGAAAAGAATCTGAAAAGGAATGGGAATATGTATAACTGATTTACTTTGCTGTATACATAGAAACTAAAACAACTTTGTAAGTCAATTATACTCCAATAAAATGTATTAAAAAACCAAACACAACATACACACAAAGAAAAAAAAAGAACAATCTGCTTTAAAAAAAAAAAAAAAAAGGAATTTCCTAATGGTGCAGTGGGTTAAGGATTCAGCATTGTCACTGCATCAGCTCGGGTCACTGTTGTGCCATGGGTTCAGTCCCTGACCCAAGAACTTACACACACTGTTGGAGCAGCCAAAAAAAAATAGTTTGCTAAATTCACTTGAAATCATATTTTTTTCTGGATTGTTGAATTATCATCTTCATACACAGTGAGTTTTATTCTTTTCAATTTTTAGTGATTAGTTTTTTTCATTTCCTTTTATTTCTTAAGAACATAAACCTTTTGTGTATTTTGAAACTCAATACTATATCCACAAGGTATATTTGAGAGAGTTCTTATTTCTCGTTTTTTTCTCTGCTGTGCTCCCTCTCTCCTCCCTTAGGGAAACATTTTATAGTTTTTAATTTCTCCTTCCAGTATTTATTTTCAAATGTTATAAGCACAGCTCTGGATTTTGGTGTTTGATTTTTTCCTTAATATTTATGGTGAGACTACACATGGGTGCAAACTCCCCATATCTCCAAACTCCTTGAGTTGTGTGCATTAAATATGTACATGTCAATCATAAACCAATAAAGTGGTTGAGATAATGATACAAAAAAGAGAAGAAAAATAGTAAAAGCTTTCTTAAAAAAATGGTCTGTCACTTTACATCAGCATACAGATATTTTCATCTTTTTGAGGCTACCAAGTATTCAGTTGTGCTGATGTTCTATGTTTTACATAACTTCCCTATTGATAAGCACTTTATTTTTTCCCAATGGTTTTCTTCTTGAAATAATGCCACAATAAAGGCCTTGTTATTTCATATTTCAGCCACTTTATATTTGGGATTATTGGGTCAAGGGGTACATTCACATCTTTTTCATTCCCTTGTAATATTTAACAGCTTCTTTATATACATAGTTATGCCTGAAAAATGTACCTTTTTTAGTGGCTTTGATACCTACTGATGAAGTGTCAAATGGTTTTAAATATTTTAAAATATTATATTAATAAAACTCATCTTGCTATGAGTATCTATACTTTGTTTTTATATGCTGAAATATTGTTGCTATGAATATTCTTGTGCCTCTATTTTGGTGTAGATTTGCCAGAATTATCAGGGGTGTGTGTGTATACAAATCCTCATAGAAATGATATAACATCCTCTGCTTAATAGACAATAATAGTAGCTTACTATTCAACAGATAATGCCCAAATTTTAGTATTGCACACATGTCTGGTTCTTGTTTTCAGCCATTCTCCCATGAACAACCATTGGTAAACTCTGCCATGCTGTTTCCCTTCTCTGTTACTTGGTACAAGCCAAATCCTCTGCCTGAAATGTACTTAACCTCAGTTAATACTAATCTTCTACTCATCTTTCAAGACTTAATTCAAGTATCTCTTCCACTATTTTCAAAGATGAGATACTTGTCTTTCTTGACTGTTCTTGTGTTGAAACCTTTACCTGAATACTAAGCACTTTGTGTTAAGTATTTGTATACATAGCTGTCTCTTCCACTTAACTGGGAATCACTAAAGGCAGAAGTGCTTTCTAGTTATCATTATATTACTAAAGTCTAGCATAGTGTTTGGCTCATAGCACCCACTTAATTTTTTTTAAATTGATGAGTCAATATTTTAAAAATATTGAATTTGCATTAGGTGATATAAGATCTTAAATTTTTATATGAAAATTTCTCCCAACTTTCTGATCCTGAGACCGAGGCAAACTCTCAGAAAAGAGTTAAATACTGAGCTAATACCTTGACGACGTTAGAAAAATGAACCTTTCTTGGTAAATCATGTACCCACAAAGTCTGGAAGAGATTTGGGGTTTTTAGAGGAGGAGGACAAACAAAGAAACAGATAAAGGTTTTGTTTGGGTTTTTCTTATCTTGTCTTACATCTAGTTGAGAACTTTGAAACTCAAAAGGAAAGGCTGAGAGAGTAGTAGATACAGAGTTAATATTCTACGTGTTAGAATGGAGAATAAAGATAGTCATGACCTTTCTCCAGGAGAAACCAGAAAAGGAGGAAGGTGCATGAGTGTGTTTAGAAGTAGTTCATCCTTCTTCTCATGTTTCCAGACCTTTACCCATATAGTAAGCCATGAGAATTTTTCTTCTCATTGCTGTCATTAGTCGTTGCCATCTGCTCTTGGTATCATGTAGGAGAAGGCCATGTGTTCATGCCCTGGGCTATCCTCAACTCCAAATTGTACTCCCACTTTATCAGCAGTTGGAGACATCATCAAACAGTTTGCACTTCTGCTGAACTAAAGGTGGAATTCTTGACATCTAAAATCAGTATCCACATGAAAGAAAATAGCCGAACCTGAGTGTCTGGGGAGAGTTTAAAAAATACTGAAGGGCACCTTTACAACAACCCTGAGAAATTAGTGTTATTATTTACATTTGGCAGATGAGAGAACTGAAGCTTGTGAGGTTAACCAACTGGGTCCAAGTCACCCATAAGTAATTGGTCAAAACAGAAATTAAACTCATCGTTGTCTGGCATGGGTGAAGATTTGTACTAAATACCCCCCTGAATTGAATAAAATTGGAATGACTTATTTAGTTTGATAGGACAACCTTTCTCTTTTTCTACCGGGGCACACTCTGACCAATAGTTATCTGCAGAGGATGAGTTTCTGGTTGGCAGGTAAAGTGTGATGATTTATATGTTTTGCTTCATACTTAGCTATATGTTCCTTGCCAAAAAGTGGCTTATCCTATTCTTTTATATGTGAGTGTATTAAATAGAGGGAAGAGAAGAGCATGGATTAAGACATTATGAAATTGGAGCCAGTGCTTTACTGACTTGGCTTCTTGCAAGCTGAGGGACACAACACTCTGTTCTTAGGCTCCTTATCCCCAGAGAAGATACAATATGAATTGATTTTACATTTTGGTGATTGTCAAGTGAGATGGTGTCTATAAAACCACTATGCAAGTAAAGTATGTGTTAAATAAATTTATCAACTCACTTAGGTATATATTTACTAATTAAATACAAAAATCATATTTATTCTCCTCAAAATGTTTTTTTCACAATAAGGATAAGATATGCACAGAAATAACTATGAAAAAAGATGAAAAATAAAAAAATGAAAGAAAATAATGAATAAATAAAATAAAGGTTAGAATTGTTCTC
This sequence comes from Phacochoerus africanus, assembly GCF_016906955.1. Classification (NCBI taxonomy): domain Eukaryota; kingdom Metazoa; phylum Chordata; class Mammalia; order Artiodactyla; family Suidae; genus Phacochoerus; species Phacochoerus africanus. The sequence continues at coordinate 156,462,420 of NC_062545.1, forward strand.
CTGAAACTGAAAAAAATCACTCACTTGTAATGTAAATCTTGTTAGTATTTAAAATGAGTTAGTATTTAAAAGAGCAAAGATGTTATTTTTACATAATAAATTGATTTCCATCAAGAAAAACAATTTCCCCTTATAAGACTGATGGATTCCTACAGTTGCCATGTCAAAGAAATGCCGTGGTTTATATGTCTTATGTTCTTGGAATACCAAGCCTAGGAGACTTCTACTCTTTTTGTCATTAATAATATATAATGTTAATGATATTTTAAATTAATTGAAGCTATCCGTTTTCTATTAGCTCCTACAAAATTGAAAATTTACAGAAGTGATGATTTACTTAATGTCAATATTGCTGACAGTGAAGGCAGTGAAATGTTGTTAACTTTTCAGTAGAACGTATGCAAATGGCTACATTATTGGTTTTTAAAGCACAATATCCCATCTCTTTCATGGAGAATTTTACAAGGAACTGATTTGTCAATCTTAGTGATAGATTTACTTTAAAATCAAAGTGTGTGTGTTGTGTTTGTGTATGTTGCACTGCTCTGAATGGTAAGGAGGAGAAAAATAAAAGTAAAAGCAAAAAGAAAAAAAAAATAAATAAATAAAGTCATTAACACTGCAGCAAAAATTTCATCTCAGTGATTGGAATCCAATTCTCACCATGTACCTCTGAGCCTGTGATGGTTCCTGTGGCTTTCACCTGGCTTCTCTACCCCCACAGGAAGCAGTTGTAGCCTTGAATTTGGTAATATAAAAACAATAAGCCAATAAAATCAGCTAAAAGCAAAATTACTATTTCACTCAGTAAAATTTCTCTTGAGGAATCAGCAGTCTATTTTATAGAACTGTGAAAATTCCAACTCATGCCTTTCTTTTGACAGAAGCCTAAGGCTTCTTTCTCCTGTGTTACATTTTAATTTAGAACTGCATGTCTCAGACCAATATTAAAATTTTGTGACTACTGTAAAATCGCATTCTGTCATCTTAACTCATCAATTTAGTGTGTTGTGAGGGAGGAGTAGGTAAGAGAAACCCATGTACTGAACTTTGTGTGATTCTAGGTAGATTGTCACAGAAACATGTTTTTATGAATTTATCATTTAGAATAAATAGATTTATAAATTGGCTTTGACCCAAGACTTTGAAATTCTCTCTTCATTAGTATTCTCACCTCCAATATGAAGTCCCTCAATCTTACCTTCACTGAATTCTTAGAACAATACAATTTATGTTTACAGAATGTTTTGAAACTTCTTAAGGAAAGTATTTCATGGATACAAGGTATAATTTTAAGATATTTTCTTTGAAATTTACCCATGGCTTAAAAATTTCGTTATATTCTTGAGAACAGTTCTACTTTCTTGTCACTTGATAATATATTATTTTCTGGCATAAAAATTTCTATGGATTATATTAGTGAATATCTTATTTTATGCTTCAGTTGATATTTCTTGTTCTCTTTTTTGGCTGTCATATAACCTATGGAGTTTTCTGGCTAACTATCAGATCCGAGCCACAGTTGTGACCTATGCCATAGCTGGGGCAATGCTGGATCCTTTAACCCACTGTGCAGCAATGCCAGACTGAGGATTAAAACCTGCGTACAAGTTCTGCAGAGATGACTCCGATCCCCTTGTGCCACAGCAGGAACTCTGATATTTCTTGTTCTTTTGGGGAAATAAAACCATCATTTAATTCTTATTTTTTCAAAAGTATTAAATATTTTTTAGGTGTACATTGTATTGAGCAAATACCTGTCTGTTTACTTAATAAGCAAAGGAAGTATTTGGTGAGAGCAGGAAGTAGAGAAGAGTTAATTTTAAGAAGAAGAACAAATGCCTTAATGCAAAAAATAAGTAAAAACATTTATCTTGCACTAAATATGGTTTTATCCTGACCATGCCAGCAATTTTCTCAGTAATCAAAAAAACCAAAGAAAATATGATAATGCCAATTTTGGTAGCAAGAGATATATAAATAATAATTTAATAACTTTTAATAAATATAGCAATGATATGGTTTATTAATGTTAATAATTAATAAGGTCAAGTGAAATAGCACCTTTTTAGCCACTATAGGCACTATTAACAATTTTAGGAGTTCCCGTTGTGGCTCAGTGGTAACAAACTCAACTAGTCCGTGAGGACTCGGGTTTGATCCCTGACCTTGCTCAGTGGGTTAAGAATCCCACATTGCTGTGGCTGTGGTGTAGGCTGGCAGCAGCAGCTCTGATTCCACCCCTAGCCTGGGAACTTCCATATGCCACACGTGCGGCCCTAAAAAGCAAAAACAAACAAACCAACCCCCCAAAAAAACTTTAATAAAAAGAAGAGGCATAATAGGAAGAAGAAAATAATATCAAAATCTAAATTTAATCTTGGTAAGGGATATCAGGAATTGAAGAGGCCAAAAATTTAGCAGTATTTTTTTTTCTCTTAGTTTTGAAACAATCAGGAATCACGTATGCTTTAAGATGGGAAAGATGTCCCTTGAAGACCCAGCAGGAGGCATTTCAACATCCCCCACTGCTGGCAAAGTGCTATGGGTGAGGATTTGTCTTCTAACACTTGGCTGAGAATTCCACCGTTTTTACTTTGTCTCACAAAATTCTCCCTCATCCTGAGTAGAACTATATCTATTATTTTGTCACAGTTCTAGCTACTTTTGATACACTTGGGTACTGTCCAATATTGCCTTTAAGGCAAACTACACTGCACCATATATTCTGGGAAAATATTCAGGCTATATGAACTATGTTCAAATACTGTTGCCATGGGTATGGTTTAGGGCCAGCAATTCAGTTCCAATTAGACCCCTAGCCTGGGAACTTACATATGTTACAGGTGTGGCTGTAAAAAAAAAAAAAAAAAAAATCATGTGTGAATTCTGCCTCTGGGGAGGAATAATTGTACTTTTGCATCTAAATGCAACTAAAAGCAGGGACATGATATATAAAACAAACATAAGCCTCTGAAATGTGGAGGGAAGAAGGCAAGCCAGATAAAGTCTCCAGAACCTCAGTAACAGTGTGGTCATGAACTGTCTAGATTTTCTTTTTGCCAGATATTTCTCAGACTTCGGCTGAATAAGCTGGCAACCTGGAAAAGCCAACTGATGTGGGATGAGGGGTGGAGGGAAGGTTGCTTTCCTGTTACTGTTTTAATATATATATATTTTTTGGCCATGCCCTATGGCTGGATCCTTAACCACTAGGCCACTAGGGGATTCCCACATTCTGGTCAAAGAACCAGAAAATAAACAAAATAGCAAGAGAGACAACTTTGAGATGATAATCACTCTATTTCAGCCAAAGGCCACGGAAAAAGTGTGACTTGGCTATATTCATGCGAGGATATGCCCAGTAAGGAGCCCGACATCTTTGTGAATTGTAGAGAGGTGTCCAAACCTGCTCACAAGGGTCCTGTCAGAATGCCAAGTAAAAGGAGCTGGTGAGGAGGCTCCCTATGGCACTACAAGGCGGGGGGTGTGGACTCCCCTGCCTCAGATTCTTTCCTTCAAGTAAAAACTCTACCCTAGCTATCCCTACCATTTGCAGCTAAACAACCTTAATCCTAGGAAGACTGGCTAATTTAGTATGGACACCAAAAAAGAAAACAAGATATCCGCACATATTAACTTACTATTAGGAAAAAGAATAGTGATAACAGAAAGTGGAACTCACAGTTTACGAAAAATTTCTTGAAATAAACCAATACAATACAATAGTTTTCAGTTTTTAAAGACATTGCAAAATAGGAGGTCCTGATGTGGTGCAGTGGGTTAAGAATCTGACTGCACTGGCTTGGGTCGCTGCAGAGGCGCAGGTTTGAACCTTGGCCCAGGGCAGAGGGTTGAGGGGGCTGGCATTGCTGCAGCTATGGCATAGGTCACGGCTGTGGCTCAGATTCGGATTCAGTCCCTGGCCTGGCCTGGGAACCTCCCCATGCCATGGATGAGGCCAAAAACAACAACAAAAAGGGTGAATACACACATAGAAAAGGTAGGAAAGAGAGGAGAGAAGGAGAAAGAGAGATGCATGATGTGAAAAAAAAATATGTTTATATATATATTTTAAAATAACTGGGGAAATTTAATTATGGGAAGAATTTTAGGTGATACCAAGGGATTTTTCATTTTGTTATGTGTGAAAAGGACATTGTGGTAATACATGGTTTTCAGAGAAGCATACCAGATCAAGTATAGAAATAACACGATGACTCCTTTAAACTACGTTTAAAAAGGCATAGATAAAACAAATGTTAAATTATTGATAACTATTTTACATTGGCTACATGGGTGATTGCTGCCCTGTTTAAACTGCAAGTCTATATCTTTCTAACTGTAAGACATTGTCTTTCAAGATGTAAGTTGTTTACACTCACTCTTCTTGACTGAAAAAATGGCTTCAGTATAAATATCTGCCCCTTTGGATTGTTGAGTTTGCTCTATCAGACATCAGGTTACCTGCTTGCACAGTACCTAAAATGATTTGCTAAGCTTATTGCTTTCTGGGGAAAGAAATTGCCAGAAAAGAACAACATCAGGCTTTTGTCTCAGATTACACCATGGGCTGTCTTTCCATTGACCTTAATATAACTTTTATTAGATTCAAGAAGATAGACATTTGGGCACCATGATGTATTCCTGACTTTCCAAGCAGCACAGTTCTGTAGGCATTTTGGCCTCTCATTTTTGTAGCTGACAGAGTTCTCTGAGTAGATCATGAAAACTTGTGCCGCTTTCAGGGCTGGAGTACAGAAGCCCTACAGCTTTAGTTCTGATTACTGCTTTATTATTATTATTATTATTATTATTATTATTATTATTATTATCATTCATGAGAGTTTACATTCCTATAGGACAAGGCTTACTAAAAAATATCTGATGTAGGGTTTGGGACTAAGGCCAAGGTTGCTAATTGAACTGGGTCTGGGGGCAGGAGCTGAAAAGAAAAGGATGTGAGTCAGTCAAGCCACTGATCTGGCTCAGGTGTGATATATAACATCCCAAAGTTCATTTCTGAAGTAGGGCTCTGTGCTGCCATCCAAGAACTGTTTCTGGCTTGGGGGTCTTAGATTTTAGGAGGAAGCCAGGCAGGTGGAGTAAAGGCAGGCAGAGAAGGAAAAAAAAAAAAACTAATAAAAAATAACCTCCATCCACTTAAGAAGTAACTGCAAAGAGCATAAAATAAACTAACATAAGAAAGTAAGAGCCCCAACATAATCTGCTTTGAAAAGATAAACTGAGTAAAGTAATCTAAACATGGCTTTAAGAAGCAGAGTATCCTTGAGGAGACAAAGAACAGATGTGATGAAATGATAAATGGATGTGAAAAGAATCAAATGGAAATCCTGAAAAAAAATTGTATATAAATAAATCTTTCAAAAGGAAGGATGAGGCAGTTCCCTTTGTAGCTCAGTTGTTAATGAACCCAAGCCACTAGGATCCATGAGAATGTGGGTTCAATCCCTGGCCTCGATCTGTGGGTTAAGGATCTGGCATTCCTATGGCTGTGGCGTAGGCTGGCAGCTGTAGCTCCAATTTGACCCCTAGCCTAGCAACTTCCATATGCTGCAGGTGTGGCCCTAAAAAAAGGAAACAAACAAAAACACAAAAGACAGGATGCACTCTGAGTTGAAGAGACAGGTATTGAATCAGAAGGAATTAGAATGAAATTTATACCAAATGTGGTGAAGATGGAGGAAAAGATCAAGGTAATGATGAGGCTCTAAATCAAGGGGGCAGTAGGTGGAGAGGCTCTCAAATAAATTTAAGAAAAAAAAAGATTAAAAAATTGAAAAGAAATGATTTGAAAAAAGCCATGGTAAAACACAAATTCTCCTTGTGGTTTTATGTGAGATTGGGACCAACAAGCACTTTGGGCTCCATCAGTGTGTGGCCCTAGGCTGTCCGAGGATTTATGTCAGATCCGTCCCCTGGCTCAGACAGAGGAAGCATCACCCTCAGGGGAACCTGACCTCCCTCAGTCTTGTCAGGCAAGGGCTCCTCATCCTGCTTCTGCATGTCTTAGAGAATTGCAGAATAATTTGACATTGTCAGTGTGTGCAGTTAAAGCAAAAGAAACCAGGAGAGTAGGCAGAATGTACAGTCTGGGTTCTTGACTCCTTTATCCTCAGACCCTTTGGATTCACCCCTGTGTTTTTAACACCCACAGAACAGAGGTATCATTGGCTGGACTTCCTGCCCCATTAGCCCCACTTTTCAGGGACTTGGCTTTCTGCAAACTGAGGGGTTATCTTTCCCAGGCTTTTACTTTCTTGAATCCAGACCAGTGAACCATTCTAGCCAAGACGCATTAATTGTTCCTTTCTCTTCCACCTTCTCTGGTCCTACATCCTGGAGATTCTGTGTCTGTTCTTTTCCACAGCAGAAATAGGCATTTCTGAGATATGCCCTGGGTCCCAGGGCCCAGATGCTTACATCATCCTTGAGATCATAGGGACACTCACATCTCAAGTAATTAATGGAAGAAGTTTCCTACCAGAGCTTGTTCTGGGAAACTTTTTCACAAGAGAAAGGAGACCTGCTTATCCCTGCTTTTCAGGAAGCTGTTTTGAGGCAGCTGACTCACAGCTGCCACACCAGCTTCCAAGTCTTAACAGAAGCCTTGGGACCCAGGTTTTCTCTTTGGTTTTTTTCTCTGAGGCAGTCAATATGACCTCCTTCTATTCATCCTCCCAAATTACTTTCACCAGCAGTGAAAGTCTGTAAGTCCCTCTTGCCTCCTGTGAAGTCAGAGTTGCCTCTGCAAGGCTTCCTTCTAAATCAATCCAGTGGCAACTTCCATCCCCCTGGGCCTGATTTTTCCGGACTCCATCACACTGTGCTGTGTTTTACAGCTCACAAAAGAGTTTGTAAAAAAAATCTCAACACACACAGAGGTCTTTTCTCCTTCCTGTTGATGTATGATGAGAAAGTTGACTTCAAAATCCTGGCAATGTCTCCTATAAACAAATGCCTATCTCAGACCTGCTCGTCACTCATCTAGAGACCAAGGGATCTGCTGGTTGTGACTATAGATAACTCTTAATTTCAAGACCTGCAAAAGTTTCCATAAATCTCTGCCTCCTCCAAGGCCTGTCAGCCCTCTTACATTTCAGCAGCATCTTTAACTAGAACTCAAATCCTCTTCTCTTGTCTCAGAGGCCTGCTATTCTTTTTACTATGGCCTTTATTGCAGAGTAGTTGATACTGGGGCCTCTGTCTGGACCCCATATTCAGGGCTGATACATCCATCCTCATATGCTGCCGACCACTCAGCACTGAACCCCTCATTAGGAATTACCCTTGATCATAGATAACCATGCACCGATCTCCCAGGGGTCCTGTGGCCTTGACTGGTTCAAATGAGGGAAAAGCCCTGGCCCTCTGCCTCAGTTTGGGGTAATTTGTCATTTCAGCACCAAAGTTCCCTGTAGGGGAATCTTTGATTTTTCTGTCTTCCCAATATTACCTTACTTGTTCTCTTACTAGTATATTATACAAAGACACCCCCGCCCCCGCCCCCTGGCCCAGAGGCCTTCTAAATGAAATTTTCCATCTCAGTGTTTATTTCTAGGAAACTCAATCTGAGACAGGTGGGATCAGAAGGAAATAAAAACAGGGAACATGGAGGTGGATCATTTTCCAGTTAGTAGGCAGGAGGAGCAAAATGGCAGGTGGTGGATAAAGTGTTGGTAGCCTAGTGCTTGCTGTAGCTGTACAAGCCACAGTGCACTGGCTGGTGCAGTGTCTCTGGCACCAGAGGAGAATGAAGGAAATAGTGATGAAGGGTTAGGAAATTGAGTGGCTATTGCTAAGCATGTCCAAGGCTTTGTTGGTGACAGATAATGACAGGCTCAGAATGGTTAATCAATAGTTCAAGGCAAAATGTGAAAGCCAGATAACCTTCTCAATAACATTTAATGAAACCCTAATATCCTGTAGCCAGAGGGCAGACAGAGCAGAGGAAAGCTCAGGGTCTAATTATGAGGGTAGTGGAATTTCAGAGATGGTTGAAATAGCTTTAGTTAAGCTCCTATATCAAGGTCATAACCTTGAAACTTGAAATGCAGAATCTGTTAATGCAGGCGAGAGTCTATAACAATATGCAGGCCACTTTCGCCCTAGGAGTATGTTAACTCCTCTTTTCTCTTTCACAAAGTAGTGCACAGTGTAAGCACCTGGAGATCCTGCTGGACATCTTATTGGTCCATTAGATCAGTGACATCATGCTAGATTAATCATACTGGATGGGCAAGAGTTTAAAAGTATGTCAGAGGTCTTTATACATACATTAAAGAGGTTAGGAAATAAACCTAATGATATTTTAGAATCCTGCCACATCATTGAGGTTTTTAAGAATACGAAGACTTTGGGGCATGTTGCACTTTCCTTCCCAGGTAAAGCTAGATGCTTGTAGCTGACACCACTCAAAACTAAAATAAGAAGTGGAGAGAATGAATGATAGACCTCTTTGGGTTTGGGCTGCAGCACATTTGCATGTAGACATTCTGCTCCAGCCTACCTAATGGGTACACAGCAGGGAGCTAGATTTGATTGGGACCAAGAAAAGGCTTGGCGATGTGGGTCCTTTGTTCCAAAGTCTGGTCAAGAGCAAGTTCCACATGTTAGTGCAGTTACTGGGGAATTCTGTGTTGGTGGGAGAAGAGGGCGGGGCCCCTAAAACCAGATTTTTAGGAAAGATTCATTTTTTTAGAAAATTGTATATCAATTGAGGCTAAAATTAAATTTTAAATTCCAGTTGGTTATTCTATAGGAAAGTGTCTTGACTTTACTTAGTCGTATAAGCTCTCATAATAGTGCTTTATTTGGAATGTCCAAGCATATCCAGATTGTAGGTTTAAAAATGTGGGGCCAGTGAGGATAGAACTGTGGTATCATTGAAACTAGGTAGTAAGTGGAACTGCTACTGAGCTAGAGTTTGTACTTGATCTTTATCAGATTTTATTATGTGTGCATTTAAATCAGGAAAACTTTGCAAGAAAGAAGAACATAGCACCAGCAAAATGGACCTTAGAAAACTATTGTAATGCTAGGAATTCTATGAAGACTCTCAGACATTAGCATCAGTCTTCAGGGGTTTGCAAGACTCATCCTTTGTATGGTGAAGGAAATGCTTTTGGGTGCAACAATGGGCTTTGAGAAGGTGAAACATTTTCTGGGTGTAATTTAAATATACAGAACCTCAAATTTGTTTGTCACTGGAGTCTTCACAGATTAATCCTAATCCAGATTTTGAAATTTAAAGGACTATGTCCTTTGTTTTCAAACACTTAATACTGAAATACAGTAACCAAGACAAAATTACCCCAAATGAGAAATAGTGATTTTTCTCAGAAAAGTGATGCACTTTTGTTTACTTTCTTTTTGAAAGCTAGCTGACAAAGCTGGGAGAGGAAACTATAAGCCTATTGTATGTATTAATTACTCAGCATGATGTAAACATGAATATAAAAAAGACAAATGTCATGAATAGATTTTTTTAAAGTAGTAATAGGAACCTAAGCTTCAAGAAAAAATACTTTTCCTTAAAAATGTTGATTTTTTTTTTTTTGTGGCGGTGGTGACCACAAATACTACTTATTTAAGTAGTCTGTTTTTAATTGAGATTATGTGTTATTTGAGGGGAAATAATGACCTGTTGGAAAATCAATTACTGAAAAAAATTGATGGATCTGATAATCTTTAAAAAAGGCAGAGAATAATCAGCAAAGTCACACCTCACAGAATTTGACATAGAAAATTAACATATAGACCAAGGGCTTTTATGCACCTCCCCATTTCTCTACATCTGGAGTAAGTTTTGTCTCCATTTGCCTCTCAGTTTTACCATTTTTCTGCTTTTGAATTTCACTGTAGTATTTCAGGGACTCATTTAATATGTGTTCTCACCCAATTGTTATTAGCACTTTTGCTGAAGAATGACCACTATGTACAGACATTTATTTACATGTAATCTTTTCACATTTAAATAATATCATCCAATCTGTTTTCTTTAATTCCAACTCTCCTCCAAAAGTCATCATTTTTAATTTGCTTTATCCATTAAAAAAATGTTCTTATACACAGAATTAGTGTCCATATCTTCATTAATCTCAAAAGACAAAAATTTTACAGGGATATGTGAGTCAAGGCAAACTTCCAGTAGTATGAATATGTTATTCTTTTTTTGTAGTTGTGGGAATAATTGTGGTTTTCCTGAAATGCATCCCGTTTTGAAAGATTGCCAAATTGAGATTTTTAAAAAATGGTGTTGAAATAAATGATGCGTTTTCAGAGAAGTACTCCAGATTCCAGAAGCACCAAATGAATAAATAGTAAGGAAAGGACACTACTGTCAGTGTATAGTGAAAATGTACTTCCACATTTGCTTGGTTATTTATGTATAACTTGCCCATTTCAGCAAAGATTCAAGGCAACTGGGTCAAGTTGTATGCTACTTTAGAGGAGGGCTTTTGAGCTTCTCACAAATATAATTTATTAGAATCAGTTGGCATGAACATTTTAGATGAAGCAGATGGTTTTCACTGGAGATGATGAAGTGATTTAATTTTTTGGTGTTATTCTGTGGCAATATATTTGCTTTCTGATTAATAACAAACTTCTATTTTCTTTTCCTTTCTTCCTTCCATCCAACAATATTTGAGTGAAAAATTGGAAGAAATAGCTTTACATTCAGTAAAAATTCTTTCTTCTACCAAGTAAAATTTTTAAAAGCCCCTCTTACTCTTGAGAGTAAGGGAGGGAAAATGGAGTTTGAGTTCCTGAACTAAACTCTCAGGAGTAAGTTGGGGTTGGGGGTATTTTATTTTATATGCTCAAAATAATTTTTATTACTCTTGATAATAAGGGATATGGAGTTGGCTAAGAAAACCAAATGCTGGGGAGTTAGCAGGGACTGTTATTTTCCATGTCAAGGGAAGGATTTTTATAGGTTGAGGTCTTGCTTCCAGCTTCTCACTCACTGATCCTTTGTTTGAAAAGCAAGCCCTTTGAGGATCAATGGAATAAGGAGACAAACTTGGCTGTTGATTTGTCCTGTGTCTACTTAGCTAAACTGGAACTGCATTTTCCAGAATTCTTTTCTCTTCAAAGTTCTGGGTAAATAGAGGCTTCCTTCTTTTGCATCAGATTTGGGAGGAAGCAGCAGCCATATTTTGCTTCTATGCTGATGCAGGAAGCAAGGTGCTGCTGCTGCTACTCACATGCAGCAGTTGTCTGTCACACTCAGATGCAGCAGCTGTCTTTCACACTTGTCATTTGTTACCTAGTGCTGCCTCACCTATCACGGACCCTCCCTTTCTACCTGTCTGACTTCAGGGCCAGGTGGATGATGCGATGCTGTTGGAGGCTGCTGAGGTCGTGAGAGACCCCTGTACTTTTGTCCTTTTGGCTTCCAGCTCCTTTTCATAGTTTTCTATTATAGAATAAATGTATGCTTGTTATAGAAAATTTAGAACATACAGAAAGCTAATAAAAACAACCATCTGTGACTGTGGTGCTCCATCAAATGTCTTTTAATATTTCGGCATATATTATATATGCCGTCAATCATATATAGATATATCTGCATGTGTACATATGTGTATATTCATATATATTTACACTTTAATTGTATAATACATAAAATATGAGACCATATACAAAATAGATACATTTAAAGATTGATTGTATTTTATACATTTAATAGTGTATCATATATTATAATTATATAATATAAAATATATTAAAATGAGAATATACTCATACAGGTATATCTATAATGGTTCAAAAAACAGGGACTGTATTACATATATAGTTATTTAATTTGTACTTTTATTATTACCATTTCCCCAATTCCTTAAATATTCTTGAGAGTATGTTTACTTTTTTTTTTTTAAAGAGCTGCATTTGTGGTATATGTTAGTTCCCAGGCTAGGGGTCGAATTAGAGCTTCAGCTGCTGGCCTGCACCACAGACACAGCAAGGGAGTATCTGAGCCACATCTGTGACCTACACCACAGCTCAGGTAACACTGGATACTTAACCCACCAAGCAAGGCTAGGGATTGAACCCACATCCTCATGGTTAATAGTTGGATTCATTACCACTGAGTGACAAAGGAATTCACGAGAGTATATTTAAATAATTGTATACTGCTACATCCTTTACTTACCCAATCATCAATTGATTGGGTATTCATACCCTCTTATTTTTTTCTATTAGAGGCAACAATGTAATAAGAACATTTCACATAAAATTTTGTGTAGATCTGAACTTCCTAGACTTAGAATTTCTGATTTAATGCACATTTTTTTAATGCTCTTGATCCCTAAGACTAAATTACCCTTATTATGGATTGAATGTTTGTGTTTTCCACAAATTCATATGTTGAAATCTTAAAGCCCCCCCCAAGGTAATGGTATTTGTACTTTACTTAGGTTAATATTTATTTGATTTTATTTAACATTTTATTATTTTTATTGGATAAGTGACAAAGTAAAACATAGTAAATCCAAATATATAAACATATGTAAAAAAGAGCAAAAAATATGGAATATACTCTTACTTCTTAGAATAAAAAATAATTTGATATGTATTATTTTCTCAAATTTTTGGCTTCCTTTCTTTATCCCTCACTCCCTTGACAGGATGTGTCAAAGTAAATCAAAATATTTATGAGAATTAATATGTAGTGAAATATAGATAGATTTTCTTTAGTACTATAAGTTGCAACTGAATCTGAAAATGGTTTGGCAGAGACCATATAAACATAAATACTTGGAAAGTTTAAGTTTCGTTCTGACATTATCCTGGTCAGCAAGATAAGAAGAAAGAATAATTGGCTGACAGAACGTGAGATAAAGACTAAGACTCATAGGTTTGTGGATAAACTTAAGACATAATAGGATTTCAGTCCAGTGGGAACAAGGTTCCATGGGTTTAAATTTAAATTGTGAAGGCTCCAATGTAGCTGCTCTGGTCCTGGAGTTTTATCCTTATTGTGACTGTAATGACATGAAAATGAGGTTAAGATTAAATACGTTTACATAGGGCTGCTTTGAGGAAGTATTTTAGCAAGTTTTGTAGAGGAAAAAATAATATTTGATGTTGAAAATAAAATATACTGTGCTAAGCTGTATATTCTAGACTTCCTTAAAATCTTGGGTAAGTGATGAAAAAATTAAAATAAGTGTTTTGTGTACCTAGGCTGCCTCACCTGTTCTACTTGATGTACATGGCTTCATGGAGAGCCCGAGAATAGGGTTGTCCTTTCTGTAACGTGGATCCTTGGATTATCTGCTGTGTCTCTTGCTCCCCCAGCCTTCTTCTGCCAGGAAGAATCGAATCCCTTAAAATGGTTAAGATTTAAACAAGTAAGTTCACAATACATTGCAAATACTTACTTTCGCAACTTCCATTTGTTTTTATCTTCTCTATAGTTTGGTAGTTGTTTCTCATTTATTTATGTTTATTGATACATTTCAATTGTTCAGAATTTACATGTGTGGTCAAATTTTTTTGTATGTTGTTATTCTTTATGATGTTTTCCCTTAGTTATTTTTTTCCTACTCTCTGAACATTGAAATATTATCCTATAGTTATCTCTATGGTTTCTTTTTCTATAGTATCACTGTACTTTTAGGATTGAGTTTTAAACTTCGAAATCTGTAATAAATCTAGTATTCATTTTTTTATAATAATGAAACAGTAATTTTATTTTACCCCTTATATATCAGATTGTCATTAGTCTTTTAAATACCATTCTTTGTTCACATATTTGAGATTACATATTTATCATAAGTTAACATGCATATATACTTGGGGTTTTTTTTTTCTGGTTTTGATTTCTCTTCTGTTCCTTTGATTTTTTTTTTTTCATTTGCTATTGTTTTTTTTTACTGCACAAGAATAAAGAGGGATCGCTGCTTCAGTATTTTAGTTATGTAACCAAAGGGGGAGAAAAAAAAGCAAACACTGTTTTGAAGCATACCTTGTGTTTCAACACAGCTTATCATGTTCTATTCTTACATATTTGGGTCTCACCAAGAGCCAGACCTTTATCACAGAATGGAATAGCCTCAACAATTAGTGAGCTTAAAAATTATCTTGGGTGCACATAAAATGTGCAGATGCTCAGATGTGTTGCCAGGCATTCCTATCCAATGAGTCTGGGGTGGGCCCTGAGACCTGACTTTTAAAAGAATCCAAATGATTTTGATAGAGATACATGTGATCAAACCTTAAGAAACTTGGATCAAGTTGGTTGATTTTCATATATTCAAAATATATACTGAAAAAAAGACTTTATTGATTTATCCAGATTTAATTTGAAAATTGATTTTATGGCTAAAACCTGACAATAGAGTTATTTTTTTTCTGACTTGTTCTATTCCAAATAATTTGTCTTGACATAAGGGATATTAGCCAGTTGCCATTCTGAACATAAAATAGCTCCAAGCTTAAATACAAGCTCCCTTGCATCTCTACCAACAATATTAAGCCCTGCTGATTTTAGTACATGGCTTGAGGAATAGATAAAAATGACTAAAATACATCATTTAGCATCTTTTAATAGTTGTCTGTAGAGAGTTATGAAAAGAACTCCTATCAAATACACTCTGGGATGTGCTAGGCCTCTGCAGAGGAATTTTAGAGCAACTGAGTGGGGTGCAGGTGGGTAGCAGCTCAAAAATATCTGAGTTTATGTTTGTGATCATGAGCCAATGGCAAAGTTAGGCCGAGGCCAGGCAGGTAGCAATTCCTACAAAAATTTTTTAAATGTTTGGAAAACTTAAAAAAGTGACTATTATCTGTGAAATATGTGAGTGATACTTTAGACCATCTAAGAGAGTAGAGCTGCTGAAGAACTATTCACAAAGAAGTCCAAAAGAAATCCAGAATTAATGAAAGAGAGGGAAAGACAGAGAGAGGCTAAGAGAGCCCACTCAGAGTCTGGAAGCTGGAAAACATGCCTGTTCAACCCTCAGTGAAGACGGCAGTAAACAGCCCAACACACACTATTGTCAAAGCAAAGTTGCACTGTATGGAGTTAGAGTCCAGGAAGACTTCATGGCAGATTCTTGCCATAGGTGTCAAGATTATTGCTGCAGAGAGAGGAGCTCTGTTGAAATAAAAGCAGGAGAGTCTTTAGTGCTGAGAAAGTCCTGGATGATGTGAAGAGGGAGGTTGACCAATGTGATCAGTCCACTGAGTTTGCATTTAGCCTCTTTCCTCATATGGAGACTGGGAGCCTGGGAGACTGGGCCCTATCTTTCTTGATGACAACATTTCAGAGACACACCTCCGAGGTCCTTGTGAATGATGGTTTTCTTGGTAATGCCAACCACAACAAAAAAGGCTTGATGTAAATGCTATATTTTGCTTTTTACTGTATCTTGAGTATCTTTGCAGTCAGCATCAAACCTTATTAGTTGCTTTTATCTCTGTCATTCTCCTTCAGTATCAGGTGTTATGCTCACTACTTTCTGCTGTCTGTATTTGTGATTTCTCTAGTATTCCTGGTCCTCTGCCCTCCCCTACTTTCCCACCCCCAACTACCTTCATTATAACATTATATTTTTTTTGTGAAGTGCTATATTATCCTATCTTATATAGATCCTGAATGGTTATCCTTACTGCTTAATTATCTGTACATTTAAAACAAATATTGTGATAATCAAGTATTTGATTCACAGTTGCCTCTAATTCAAGTCAGAAAGAGAAAAAAATTCTGTAGAGTCATGTACCCTTAGGATGGGAGAAGAATGTTCTCCAACTCTGTGTAAGTGAAAGTTTTTGAATAGCATTAATATTTACATTAAAAAAATTCAGTGTTTAAAGAATAATGATTGCTGTAGAGCACTTTTAAATATACTTGACACTTAATAGGGACCTGTTTTTATTAACATTAACCTTGATATCTCTTTCAGTAATTTAGCAAAGTAGTCAATGCTTGATTATGATTATGGAATAAGGAAAGTATATCTTAAATACTTTTCAGGGTTACTTAACATATAATGAGCAAACTAGTGACAGAACCCATTTCAGTTGAAATAAGTACAATGAAACATGATAAATAAATCTTTCTAAAAGTTTTTTCTTCTTTAATTGTCTCATTTTCTTTTATCTTTACTTTTTCTCCTTTAAAAAGTCATTTGAAAAACTGCAATAACAATGCATGCTTATTATAGCAACTTAAGCAATAAAGAGAAGTTAATAGTCTCCTTTAACAGTCAGGCATACTTTGGAATGCAAATAAAAGAAAACCAAACTAATAGTGATGAGTGGAAGTTTATTTTTCTCATATAAACTGAAGCTTTTATGTAAGCAGTAGCTGGTCTTGATTACATCTTTGCGTCTTATGGTTACAGTATAATTGCTATAGCTTCAAGAATCGTATTTGAGTGTCTAGCAGAGGAAAAACAATTTTCCCTCTGTTCTTCTTAGTTCTTGGCAAAGAACCCTGTAATAAATGACAGCTAAACAAGAAAAAAAACGAATACAAGTTTATTAATGTGTATACTTGATATATGTATGGGCGATACCCAGGGTAAAATGTGATGGCCTAAATCAATGGTTTAAATACCATCTTCAGCTACTGACAAGAGGAGGAAAGGTGTGAGGAGATTATCAGGAGAAACAGGGTAAACATGGGTAGGGTGTGTTGTGCAGATTTAAGTCTCTGTCTCCTTCATTGATGAGAGTTTCATATGATCTATTCATCCTTCCTTCCTGGTACGGAAAGGGAGACACCTTTACAAATGAAGATTTCCCTTATAAATTTAAATTTCCCTTATAAAAGTTTTAATTTTATGCTCTTTCTGAAAGTTTCTTCGGTATATGCTGCTTCTCAAAATAATTGGCTCAAAGTAACCCTTATGAGTCATCTTTTGGGGTGGCATATTTTGCTGTTCTTCAAGTTTGAGGCAAAAAAGGAGAGAGGGGAAAGCAGTGCCAGCTGCCTCTGTCCCTTTCAAAGGCAAATGATTTCTCAGAATTCCCCTAGCTGACCTTCCCTTTGCCTCACTGGCTAGAACTTGACTACATGGATAAACCTAACTGCAAGGCCACTGGGTAAGTTAATATTAGACTTTTCAGGAGGACAGTATGTAACTTTTCCAGTGGAGGAAGCAAAGGAAAAATGTAGGAATGACTTTTAGGAGACCTGACCTTTCCTTCAGCCCTGCTCCCCTAGTACTAACTGTTTAGTGTGTAGCCCTGTGCTTTTAAATATATGAAACATACACACTTCTAAAATTATACACATATATTACATTTTATTAACAATAAAATGGGATATTTGACATCACTTTGCTACTTTTTTCCTTATATGATGTCTTATCTATATAATATAAATAAGGATCTACATGTGTATAGCTGATCTATATTAATAAAATATTACTATAGTATGTAAAATATATCATATGTGGTATAACATATATATATCTCAGAGCTTTCCAAATCTGTGTGACTACATAAATGTAGTTATATTCATAAATATATCTAGGGATTTCCCATCATAGCTCAGCAGAAAATGAACTCAGCTAGTATCCATGAGGATCTGGGTTTGATTCCTGGCCCTGATCAGTGGGTTAAAGGATCCAGTCTTGCCATGAG
The DNA here is from genome assembly GCF_016906955.1 of Phacochoerus africanus. NCBI lineage: Eukaryota > Metazoa > Chordata > Mammalia > Artiodactyla > Suidae > Phacochoerus > Phacochoerus africanus. The sequence goes on from NC_062545.1 coordinate 156,480,045, forward strand.
CTGCAATGTAAATCACATATGTAGCTTGGATCTTGAGTTGCTGTAGCTGTGTTGTAAGCCAGCAGCTGTAGCTCTGATTAGACCCTGAGCCTGGGAGCGTCCATAGGCCTCACCTGTGGCCCTCAAAAAAAAAAAAAAATGTGTGTATATATGTATATATATATATATATATATATCCATATATGTGTGCATGTATGTATATGTGGAGCAAAGCTTTGTTTTTATATCTGTTCTATATGTAAGAGTGTATATATGTACATATATATACACACACATGTATTATATATTTATATACATCTTACGCATATATACTTTTGTAGATTCATCTATTTGTGCAAATTTTTGTTCCATAAGATTCATTACAGTTAAAGATTTACATCAAAAGACATAAATATTACTGTTTTCAAGAAATACTAAAAAAGATTATAGCAGATCATACCTCCACCAGCTTTTGATGAGACTTTTCTATCTTTCCACATTTTGGTGTCAGTCATATTTTAATATCTGGCAATCTGATAAGATATATCAACAGATTTATTATATGCATTTGTAAATGGTGGAACCAAAGCTTGGAGAGGCTGATTGACTAGCTCAAGGTGATAAATTACGAAGAGGTAGACAGTTTCTTTGTTTTGTTTTGTTTCATTTTTTAATACGAGCCCATTCTCTTTCTAAACAAGTACATGTTAACCTCAGCTACCTGTGATTATTTTAGGTCTAAATCTTGTTCTTTTTGCACATTTTTCTTTTCTAAATAAAGAACCATGACTCATTCCACTCCCTCTTTCTCTAAAAGAGCAGAACGCACTAGGACTACCCCTACTTCCTCACCTAAATCCTCTTCTTCATCTTGGATATGGGTTCTTGTCTTAATTTTGGTATCTGAGGAAGGCTGCTTGGATGTACATTCCAGCTGTGACTCAGCTTATGATATGCTGTTCCGTGTGCAGGTAAAATTGACTCCATCAATTTTCATTAGGTGGACATGCTCTCTGATTCCTCTGACTCTCTTTTGTGGTGTGCAGAGTGTTTGAGCATGTTTTTCCTGCCCTTCAATGATACACTTGCTGGGTATTTATAGATTAAAACAGCCGTAGGCTGTTGTAGTTAGAGATGGGTTAAATAGGTTGTATGGTTTCCCTGATCCCAAGCCTGACACATGTAGATTATAAAATGTTATGTCAAGTTGCTGGTTCCTGTGCAAATGTTTGGTACACACAAGGATTTATCCATAGGCTGATAATTTAAGGAGCAGTATTTCTGCTTCTTTCCCTGGGTGCACAGTATCAACTTAGCTTTTCTAAGATTTTTCTTCCTTGCTTATATGATGTTGTAAAGCTTAGTTTAGTAGTATATGCATGTTCTAAGTGTAATTTCTGATATATTCTATTTTCTTGTGAAAAAAATTATTTGTATAAATGCAAAATGAAGGTTATTGTAAGAGTAACTACCTAAGGTTAGAGACACTTTTTTTTTTTTGGTCTTTTTAGGGCCACACCCGCAGCTATGGAAGTTCCCAGGTTAGGTTCAAATTGGAGTTGTAGCTGCCAGCCTACACCATAGCCATGACAACATGGGATCTGAGCTGTGTCTGCGACCTACACCATAGCTTATGGCAATGCCAGATCCTTAATCCACTGAATAAGGCCTGGGATCAAACTCTAGTCCTCATGGATACTAGTAAGGTTGTTACTGCTGAGCCACAGCAGGAACTCCCTAAAGATACATCTTTTTGTTTGAATTCCTTTAGTTTATCTGTCAGTTGCAAGTCAGAAGAAACAACCCTGAGACTGTAAAGATAGATTTTCTTTTTTTAATTTTAAAAAATTTTTAATTTATTTTATTTTTTTAATATTTATTTATTTATTTATTTATTTATTTATTTATTTTATTTTTTTTTGTCTTTTTGCCATTTCTTGGGCTGCTCCTGCGGCATATGGAAGTTCCCAGGCTAGGGGTCTAATCGGAGCTGTAGCCACTGGCCTACGCCAGAGCCACAGCAACGCGGGATCCGAGCCTCGTCTGCAACCTACACCACAGCTCACGGCAATGCGGGATCCTTAACCCACTGAGCAAGGGCAGGGATGGAACCCGCAACCTCATTGTTCCTAGTCGGATTAGTTAACCACTGCGCCACGACGGGAACTCCTAAAGATCAATTTTCAATTTGCTCCATCTCCATGTCTCTAGTAACATCATCACTTACTCAGATGGGGTCAAAAAAACTAGTGGGTTTTATGAGTAGTAGGATGAAGTAAAAGTTATTTTTTTTAAGTCCTGGGATATTATGCTGACATTCTTACATTATTAAAAGCTTAAATATGTATTAGAAAACAGGTAATTTTTTACATCCCCAAATTTTGAGGCAAACATTTTAAAATTTAAAATTCCTAAGTTATCAATATACTGTTTCTCTCTACTCTGTAAGAAAGCAAATCAAATTTATAATAAATGCATTTAAGAGAACCCTGTTTTATGTAAGTTTACATAATAACTCATGAGTATAATTTTACAACTTTTTGTAATGAGGAATATGTTTCATTTCACAAATACAATATGAAAGAAATCAATATCCAATTTTATTTAAAAATAATACATGAAGAGGAATTTCAAGATTCATAGAATTTTAAAATTCCAAGTTACATTAAAATCTTCAAGTCTAATGATCCCTGTCCAAAGCAGAATTTTATCTATAGTAGTTAATTTCTTTTTGATTATTTTTAGCAGCTGATTCCAATTTCAGGAAGTTTAAAGTGGTAGAAAATTTTCTTTTTTGCTCTGTTAAAGTTGGCTTCACTGTATTTCTACACAGTGGTCCTAGTTCTATTCCCTGGAGCCTCACAAGATATATTTCATCCTCTTCCCTATGACAGTCCTTCACATATTTGTGACTAATTCTTCCCCAAAGATGTTCCTGCTCCAGCTAAACATTTCACTTAATTAAACCTTTCCTCATATAACAATCATGGTTACACATCTCAGCACACAAAGCTTATTTTTTAAATGTTATGACCAAAATTCCTAAGTAATGTTACTGAATTTCCTCACAGAATGTGTCACAGCACAGCGAATGAATCTAGCAGCAAACTGCAAACAACACTTCAGATGGTGTCTGACCAAAGAGAATAATCCCAAACCAATAGCTCCCTTCATTTGAATATTCTGCTGTTATCATTGTAGCCTAGGGCTACATCAGCTTTTAGGAACTTAGAATATAAGTTCATACTGAGTTTTCAACTGACTAAAAGCTGATATTTAATGTTCATGCTCAGTGATAGAAATTATAGTCTAATAATCATGTTCCCAATTTCAACTTATTTGCTGGATGGAAAATCAAAGAATTTATATTAACATTAAATCATATATGCGGTTCCTTTACTCTTTAAATCAGGAAAGCACCGTTATTGCTACATAAGTAACTTTTATTTTTAACTTAGAGGATTTATCCTGTTACTCATCATATACTCATTTGCTGATTCATTTGGCGGATATATATTGAGGTGTTGCTATGGATCAGACCTTCTGGATGATGCTGAATGTATAGTTGTGTACAACACAGATATTTTCCCCTCCCTTAGGAAACTTATATTCCAGAGAATGTGTAAGAGGTTTGACATTGACTGAGGTAATTATTTCCATAAGCACTGTATGAGAAACAAAAAATATGAGGTCATCGAGAGTGATTCTACTATACAGCCAAAGTGAAGAGCTGCTTCACTAGGCTAACAGAGAGGTCATTTATATTTTTTCATGATAATTAACAGTAAATAAAAATATTTTTTATTACTTGTACAAAAGGTACTGCAACTTAATGCTAATATTTTAAAAAATATTCTTTATCTGTAAACTCTTTGAGAGAGGCACAAATCCTTTTTTTTTTATTAAATGTTTATATATTTTAAGTTTATTCAAGTAAAAGAGATGGCAGGGAGAATTAGTTATACCTTATAATCCAGAATCACATAGCTCTGAAATGATAATTTAAAACCAAATTATGTTTCCCTTCTTTAAAACTCATGGATGGTGGCATCAACAGGACTGGAGGAAATGAGGATCTTCCAGAATCCCTCCTCCATTAAAGTACTGAGAATATGGGCATATGTATCTGTGTCAATGTTTTTAGAACTTAAGAAATCAACCAAAAGTCCATAGAAATTGAGGAAGTATTTAAGGAAAAAATGTAGACTCTAAGACAGTGAGTTTTGTAATGTTTTAACTTGCTCTATACCCATACTCTTCTCCCCAGCTACACTCTAGCTTTGAAATCCAACAGCCCACAATCATAGTGAAAATCGGCAACCTGACATCCACTGGAAGGAGCAGAATGGTTTTGGAAGTCCTTCAAGGCTCCAGTCCCAGGGAATTTCCGTTGTTTGTCTTGTCTAGTTGTTCCCTAGAAAAGCACATTGCCAAGCTCTTTATTTGATCTAACTTAGAGGTCTACCAGTGTGAACAGCCTGTTCCCCAGGGTGTGTGGGGAGATTTGTCAAAAAGCATCAGCAGCCGTTGTTTTACATCAGTGCTGTTTAAAGCAGTGGAGAAGAGTTGGGACAAATAATATTCTAAGAAAAAGTTGCAAGGGAAAATTTTTGGGGTAAGATATTCTCAGGAGCAGTGAAAAGATCTGACAGATTTCTGGAAATCTAGAAGGTCACACACATACAGGGCTATACACTTGCTCTGGATGGTATGCATGTTCAGGAAAAACTTGAGAAGGCCATAAGCTCCTTGGCTGCCCTTGGGTCTTTGCATAAAAGCAGGAGGTGAAGGCAAAGGCAGTTACCAACTGTCTGGATGTGTTAGAGGCATGCCCCACCACTCACAAAGAGGATGAAACAACTCAGTATGTATGCCAAAGCAGAGTTTGCCAAAAAGCAGAGGTCAAAGTCAGCGCAAGGACACTGTATGTATGGTGAGTACTTTTAGAGCTAGTGGGAAGCCAGAGGCAACTGGTGCTACAGTATGTTCAGAGAATTCCAATCCCGGTGTTCTAGAGAAAACTTTTTTTTTAAGTGAGAAAGTGCTATAACCTGCAGCACAACATGCAACAGCATGATATTGCTGGTTTTAAAATTTACATTGTGATCATGGTCAAGATCTCCAGGCATTTTCTGCTTTACTTTCTTCCTACCTAAAAGACCAAAATGTCCTGTAACATTAACTCATATGTCTGCTATTAGGGTAAATGTGATGACAATTTTAGAACCAGCTAGAATTACTCAATGAATCATCATACATTATCATTATTTAAGTTTTTGTCTTTTTATCTTTTTAGGGCCGCACCCGTGGCATATGGAGCTTCCTAGGCTCGAGGTCAAATCAGAGCTGTAGCTGCCAGCCTACACCACAGCCACAGCAACATGGGTTCCGAGCCACATCTGCCACCTACATCACAGCTCATGGCAATGCCAGATCCTTAATCCACTGAATGAGGCCAGGGACCAAACCTGCGTCCTCATGGGTACTAGTCAGATTGGTTTATGCTGAGCCACAACAGGAAAACCACATTATCATTATTTAAAAAGAGAAAAAAACCTGTATATTTCAGCCTGTTCCAGGTGTCAAGGAACATGCCTGTCCTAGCAAATCTTTGTAGTGTCTCAGTAGGTAATAAAATGGTTGTGGCAGGAGCATCTCCTTTTAGGCCACTGACTGTTCCAGCCTTATCGTGTGTGCATATGCATTGGAAAATCCTTGTAGTAAAATTTGGAATATTTGAAGGCGATGACCTTTGTTAACATACACTTTATTGTTATAAATTAATGTATTATTAATTTGATCTTGGGTAATAGCATAGAGCAAGCCTTATTAATTGCAGTTAGTAAAATGATCATTTTAAGTCTCTAATCCAGAAAGGAAAACATTTTTTTTTAGCTTTCAGTTCATTTAATACTTGAATAATAATTGTTTTTCTCCTCCTTCTTTTTAATCAAGAAATAATTGCTTCAATAATTAAGTAAATAGTCTTAATGGATTATAAGCTCCTACTTGGAGAAAAAAATGACACCAACAGTGCAAAAGAATTAGACATTAATCTGCACAGCATTCTGCAATATCTAGGCTGACATACCTCATTAAAACTTTTTATTAAAAGCAGGAATCTGTTTCTTGACCTCGATTTGATTTTTACTTCTGCATATATTTACTATAGCACATTATTTTTTAACTAACTTTTTTTGTTTAGAATACACTTATGAATATAAAACAAGAGAACTAACTCACAGGAATGAGTTGAAGTTGTGAAAAAGGAGACCGGCAGGTTGGAGAAACCTTTCAGAAGCAACTGTGGTTAAGTATTAAGTAATAGAATAGCCATCTAAGAACTTTGGTGTTCATTTAAAGACCTGCTTATGCTTTAATTGCTATAACACTTATGCAGCAGGTTTCCTCTGTCGCTGGAAAATAATATGGATGTGTACAAATTGAGAACTGTGTTTTGAAAAATAATTGCTAAATAGTTCTCTGGTCCATTCGTTTTGAATTTGCTGGATACATGGTTGTACTGGAGTATCATGCACATTGAGCTATGTTGGAGTATCTTATCCTAGCCCTTCAGTGTTTAATTCACTCTCAATAATCCACTTGTAACAACTGCCTTTCTTAAATACTCTGATATTTTGTGCCTCTGATGTGTCTCATTTTTCTCCTGTAGAAGAAACTTGGAGAAAGACTATCTTTGGTGAATTTAGAAATCAAGTTTTGTTTGAGCAGACCTATTAGCTTACACATTTCCCTAAGGTTTTTGGAGCTTCCCCCACTTTTGAAGCCTCCTACCTAAAATGCCTATCAAGTGTAAATGATTCCAGGAAATTAACCTTTATCTTAAATTTCACCTTTCTCACTCCACTGATCTCTTTGCTTTTGGTGTCTCCTCCTATAGTTTTCCATAACTCTCCAAGGTCTATATCTTTCTGTAGTACAATTTGATTCTCACTTAAGAAACTGTGAAAAAGAAGAATCAACTGTAGTTTAGACACCTTAAACATACAGTAACCAAAATAAATGTTCACTGGATTGGCTCAATAGCAGAGAGGAAAGAGCAGAGGAAACTCACAGACTTAGAAGATGGAAGAAAACCATTCAATGTGAATAGCATAGAAAAAATTGACTGGTTCTTCTTTTTCATGTCTATTCTTAATTTAGTTGCAAGAGTGAAGGCTGGGAGGAATGGGGATACTTTATCTTGGCCAAAAGTAGAAATCCAAGTCCAAAAGTCTGTTTTAAATCCCAAGCAGTTTGATACAATGACACAATCTCCTTCCTGCATAATTCATACTATATCTCCTGTCATTTATGGTTTCAGGTTATTTGAAGTGTAAAGAAAATTTAACAGTGCTTGCAGAAAAATTTGAATGCAGAGTACTTCTTTTTCCTTTTTTTTTTTTTTTTTTTTTTTAGGGGCTGCATCTGCGGCATATGGAAGTTCTCAGGCTAGGGGTTGAGTTGGAGCTGCAGCTGCCAGCCTACACCACAGCTATGGTAACACCAGATCCAAGCTGCATGAGGAAGCCTGCTCATCAGCCCAGATCCCGAAGTCAGTGGTGCCGCAGAAATAGATAGAAAGAAACACAGAAATAGAATGGGGATTGGGGGCTACTGCCTTAGAGAGGCAATAGTCACCCTCTGAGCCAACTCATGGTTTTTATTTACTATTTCCTACTTCCTTGTACATGCAGGGGATACAGTCAGTATTTTACTTCAAACTTATTGGAAGCAAGATATGCTAGGACAGTCATTCCTAAACACATAAAGTAATCATAAATGTTTTAGCCCTCCCAGGCCATAATTTGTTCTTTGCTTCAAGCCATCTATGGCCTCTCCCATAAATCCCCCAAGGCTCTAGTCCTGAGAATGTCAGAGATGATGGTTTTCCATCAGCAACATCAGTGCTTCAGCAATCTTATTTTCAAGATGCCATTTTTTGATGTTGTTCTCATTTGTTTTGCCTCAAGGGTCATGAGAGTCACAAGACTTTGTAAAGTATAGACTGACCTTCTACAGCCACTCTATGGAACCAGTCTTTTCTTTCCATTCTTTGTCATGTTGCATATTCATGCCTCCAACAGCTGCATCTGCAACCTTTGCCGAAGCTTGGGGCAATACCAGATCCTTAACTCACTGAGTGAGGCCAGGGATCTAACCGGCATCCTCATGGACACTATGTGGGTTTTTTTTTTGTTTGTTTGTTTTGGTGTTTTTGTTTGTTTTTTGTTTTTTTGTTTTTTTGTCTTTTTGCCTTTTCTAGGGCCGCTCCTGAGGCACATGGAGGTTCCCAGGCTAGGGGTCTAATCTAATCTCCCAGAGCTACAGCAATGCCAGATCTGAGCTGTATCTGCGACCTACACCACAGCTCATGGCAACGCAGGATCCTTAACTCACTGAGCAAGGCCAGGGATCAAACCCACAACCTCATGGTTCTAGTCGGATTCGTTAACCACTGAGCCACAACGGGAACTCCATGTGTTTTTTTTTTTTTTTTTTACCAGCTGAGCCACAACAGGAACTCCTGAACGCAGAGTACTTCTGATTAAAAAAAACTAATAATAAGTTTTTCTGTCACATCTAAGACAATCACACATTATTTAGCTATTAAAAAACATAACTTTTCATACATGTTATACACACATTTAAATTGCACAATTGAAAAAACAGACCTTCTTAACCCAGTGTTCTTATACTAAAATTTACTTGTAATCTCCTGGGATACTTCTAAAAATATGCCTTTTTTTAAGCCGAGCCTGATCCTATTAATTTAGATTTTTTGAGTAGGGCTTAACTTTTAATATTAATTTTTAAAACTTCCATTGTGATTATAGAAAAGTCATGGTAAGCACCACTGAAATCAATAAATCTATGATAAATAGGGGAAAACAAGCTTATTTTGAGACGCATTCAACTCAATAAAAATATGCAAATGTTTTCAGAAAAGTATAGTCCTAACCACTTAGCCTGCTGTAAGCCTGTATCAGTGTGTTGTACAGACAGTTTAGCAAGGGGACTGCATCTAATTCTTTGTTCATCTATGTCCTTAAAGTGAGAATATCTTCTGCCTATTTTAATAGTCTATAGTAGAAATAATTGAGATTTGTCCTTTAATGAGTTTTAAGTATCTGCTAAACTTATCTGTTATTGTTAACCCTATTTCTACTCAAGGTGGCATTTGCCCTCTTTTGCAGTTGGTTAGATGAGGCCAGAGATATACTGCATAGTTATACTTGTCAAACTACATTTAGAAGTTTGTCTGTGCATTTATTTTCTCTTTCTTTCTTTCTTTTTTCTTTTTTTTCTTTTTTTTTTTTTTTTTTGGTCTTTTTAGGGCTGCACTTGCAGCATGTGGAGGTTCCCAGGCTAAGGGTCAAATTGGAGCTGTAGCCGCTAGCCTATGCCACAGCCACAGCAATGCCAGACCTGAGCTGCATCTGCGTCCTATACCACAGCTCATGGAAACGCTGGATCCTTAACCCACTGAGTGAGGCCAGAGATCAAACCTGTGTCCTCATGGATACTAGTCAGATTTGTTTCCCCTGAGCCATGACAGAAACTCCAAGTCTGGATTTATTTACTACTCATTTGTATTATTTGCGATAGTTTAGGTGTAAGTGCCCTGGGATTTATAAAAAGATAGTACACTTTAGACTTAAATTGTATAATATAATGTTATACCTCATCTCTTTAAAGGAAAAATTATACTAATTTGCAAACACGTGACTGGATCATGTACAGTTAATGTTTCTTTAGTTTCCTATGCCTCATCCAAGCTAAATCACTAAACTTGAACAAAAAGACACAGAGGCCATCTTATAATTGGTCATAATTCTCAAAATATGTTTTACGCCTGAGAGAATGAATTTTCCTCTTCAAGGTGAATACTGCATTCCCTGCCTTCCTTACTTTTTCCACCATATTTGAAAGGACCTTTTTTTTTTTATTCACCAAGGATGCTCTTTGACATTTCAACTCTTTATTCGTTTTCATGGAAGTTGAACGAAGCCTTGCCTTGGTTGGCAGATCTATTTAAAAGAGCTGACAACAGCTGGCATGGAATGAATTTAGCAAAACAGGGAGTTTAAAGAATTTTCCAATCCTCACAAATTAGCTTTCACCAAATATTTTGACTTTTTTTTTTTTTACTTGAAATATATTCCCAATGTTTCATTCAAATCCATGTTTAAGCAAAAGTTAAAAGTTCATTCTGAAAACCTAATATACAAGACTTTATGCTATTCTAGTTGCTTTTTTTTGGAGAATGTTGATTAATTAATTGATATTTTTCATACTAAGTTACTTTTAATGGGTTTCCTGTTGTTCTTTGGAAATGAAGTAAAATTAGCTGTAGGAAGACAGAGAAGCACATCCCTATGGAAGAAATGCTCTATTATTATGATGATGGTTGCTTTTATGTGTCAACCCGATTGGGCAAAGAGATGCCTAGATAGCTGGTCAGTATTGTTTCTAGTTGTGTCTGTCTATAAGGGTGTGTCAGGAAGAGATTAGTGTTTGAATCAGTAGACTGAGTGATGAAGTGGTAGGCATCATGCTATCTGTTCAGAGCTCAGATATAACACACAGGCACAGGAAAGGTGAATTCACCCTCTGCTGGACCTGGGACATTCATCTTCTCCTGACCTTGGGCATCAGGGCTCCTGCTTCTCCCACCTTCAGACTTTCCTGGTTCTCCACTTTGCAGAGGGTGGACTGTGGGACTTCTCAGCCTCCCTGACTGAGTAATCTGATATTTGGTCCTGTTGGTCCTGTGTCTTTGGAGAACCCTATTACAGTTACATACCTATAGTGAGAAAATACATAGTCCTAAGAAAATTGCAAATGAAAATTTACAAGTGAAAAAAAAATCATGCTAAGCATGTCAGTATTCAATATCCATATACTATTCTGAAAATTAAATAAAAATACTTTTTATTGTGAGTGTGCATGGATTTGTCCAATGTAACTAAAGCTTATGGAAAAACAATAAAGAAAATAAAGAATAATATGTCTTAATAAGAAGTGCTTTGCTTAAAAAATTCATTGTGATTCAATGGTAAACGAGTATTATAGACATAAAGCTAGTACTTAAATTAACCCAATATATTATAATATACATTGTAATAGTAACAATTTAATAATCATATTCAAGAAACTAGAAAACTGAAAGTATAATGAGAAAAAACGAAATAGTATGCAGTGAACCACTGTAAATGACATCTGGTCACACATCGTTTGATTTGCTAGAGTTAAGAAGTTTTATTTGCAATCAAAATTACGTTTTCAAAATCAACATCAATGTTCCTTATATGGATTTGAGATTATCATTTTAAATGGAATATGTGCACCTGTGCTAAAATGATAAATGAAAATAGCTATCCCCAAATGACAGCTTTTAAAGGCAGCATTTTACTAATACATTATTGAATACCAAATGTTTGTAAACCAGTGTCATTACTTAGATATTTTTTCTCATAGCTTCCTTGGGAAAATATAAAAAGACTCATCAGTGTTCTTGCAATTTTACTCACATAGGAAGGGATTCTGAAAGTCTAAGTTCTGTGAAAGGATGGAGGACGAGGAGGTGGGCATGAGCATGTTGGGGAAGGAATGGGAAGGCCTCTGAACACACACATTCATTCTTGAGGGTCTGAGAAGACATCATTGCTACTGGAAATAACCCAGAATGGGAGGAGTTGATGAGGCATGTCTATGGGTTACTTTGCTGGCCCCAAAGAGAAATAGCAGAAAGAGTTTCAGAAAGTTTTAGAGGCCAGGGTGGAGTTGAGGAGGTCTGCACAATAAGACAGAAATTAAAAGAGATTATCTTAAAATCAGGGAGGAGAGAAGATAAAATGTCCATCTTTCAATATGTTTCTGCTGAGCCGAAACAAAGAATACCCTGCCAGGAAATACAGTGGGAACAGAAGCTTTGAAATGTTTTGTGAGCTGGATGCAGCTGCAGAAACTAACTTTGAACTTGAAACCCAGTTCTTTGAGTTTGAATGAAGATCTGGCTCAGACAAAGAACATTAAAAAATATCTCACCACATTTGATTTTGTTCTTTTCACAAAGTGCAGGCTTTTACTGTTTCAAAAGGAAATGGTAATGCAGCTGAGGAAGAGGAAATATGGCTGGATGAGGAACCCCAGTGAACTTGAGAGGAGAACTCTGAAGAGAAGCTAATATGGCATGGGAATAAAGAAGGAAGGGTCCTGCTTCAGGCAGGGATGGGTCTCAGCGTTCTATCATATTTCAGTTAAGAATCCTCATGTTAATGTTTCATGCCTTTGAATCAGGAGAGATCTCAATTCATCTCTAGGCAAAAGAGTGAAGCTGAAAAATAGTTCTTTTAAAATATGTATTATTCTTGTTTATGAAATCTTTTACCAAGGAATAAAAATCTCTCAGTGATATTACAGTACATGTGATCTGAGGCAGATCAGGGTGAGGAGGTTGCCTGGTGCATCTGCCTGAACATGAGCCCTTAAGTCCTCAAACATGGTGGCTGGGGGTCTTGGATCTGGGATACTCAAGTGTTGTGTGACTTTACTCACATCATTTAACATCCCTGTTGCTCTAGCTTTTTTTCCCTGCAACATTTGAGCTTCCATTGGGTAATTCCTATCATTTATCCATCTAAAACCATGTAATTGAATCTCTCTCATTTTACTTACTGAACTATTTCTTCTGACATTCGCTATCATGGAAATGAGGTGTTTCCATAGACATAGTCCTGAGAGATTTGAGAATGAATCCAGGGGTTTGGGGATGTCATTTAGCCTTGTCAACTAACAATGGAGTTCTTAGTTTAGGAACAAATGTCTTCTCCAGCATTGATTACTAAAATAAGAAAGTCATACAACCCATCGTGGGTGTTTAAAATTTGTTTTTTATTTATTTATTTTTGCTAATCAAAAACTATTTAGTGCACAAAATACCTTTACAACCTCACATTTTCTAAGCAATAGTTATAATAGGTGATGAAACACTATTCTAACACTAAAATTGTATCTAGTATTTATTGATCCTGTGTGATGTGCTAGGCACATGTATTGCAGGTACATTCTACATATAAACTCACATATTTTGCAGTCACCTGTGAGATGCCCTATCTGTACCCACTTTATAAATAGTGAAATATTCAGCCCACAGAACGTAAACATATTGCAAGTCTGTGGAAGGAGGTATATTCGAACCCAGGCAATATCACTCCCAAGCCTGTTCTCTGAAGTCCACATTGCATCTCCATGAGCCCAGTCTGCTAATTTCTATTTTATTTTTAAATCCTATTACCAAGTTCCTCAGTCAGGGGTTCTCACATTATCTTTCTTTTTATATCCATATCCTTAAATCCCAAGGGAGATTTTCTTTTTAATGTCTGCTTTTATCTTTTGGCCTGGCTGCCCTGATGATGCAACATCAAAATTACCACAAAGCCTTACATGTGTCGAACTTTTAAAATTAATTTCCTTCAAAGCTCTGATGGCTTTATTTATTTATTTTTTTCCCAAAGCTGTAGCCAGTTCTGCCCCATGTTGGTTCTCATTAAACTGAACAAGATATTTTTACTACAATTGTCTCTTCTCTCATCCCACAACTGTTTTCTTCCCTGTTGCTCCTGGACATTGCTGTCCAGCCTCACTAGCTTTATCTCTGCAGCTTCAACAGTCCCTGCAGAAAAGCCCTGCTCCCTTTGCTTCTGTAGTTCAAACTGTTTTCATTCCTGACCCTGGGGGGATTTCTGCCTCTTTGTCTCTGGGAGGCAGCACTGGCTGTCAATCAATGGCTATTGACACATTGCCTTTCTAATGGGACCAAAAAAAAAAAAAACAGCTCTTTTAACAGAACATACCATTGGAAGACAATTAGGCGAAACTACCATTTCTCTGCACTTCCAGGCAGACAGTAATGGCATTTTAAAAGTAGATGCCCGCAGAGGGACTACTCACAAAGAATGAACCCCAGACGATGAAATGACAGACCATCAGGAGAGATATTTTTGAGCAGGCAAGCTGTTTGGCGTCCCTGAAGCTATACTCTTATGTATACCCCTTTTTGAAAAGCATTTTGATAGAACACCTGTGCATAAAAGATTTCAAATTTTTCAAAAAATCTTCCAGTTCTATAGAGCTTCATTTAAACAAAACATACATTATATTGTGGCATTTCACTTTATATCTAAACTAACAAAGGGATCTGTGTGTGTGTGAGGTTTTATATGTTTCACATAGATTGCCTTATTTTTTGCTCTTGAGCCTATTGGAGAAAATGTGTATTGCCTTGTGAAATCTTCAAACAAATTGAGTCATCCATGTGCATAATTAATAATTAATTCCTATTAACTAATATTTTAAATGGGCACAGAACATTGTAGTCTTAATTTCAGGAAAAATATTTTTAATAAAATATAACTTTTCATTTGGATGATAAATTCTGTTTTTAATTCAGATACCAGTTAATGCTTTGTAAATATTTTTGAAATGATTTCTTTCATGTTTTAAAATATTCCCTTAAAAATATAATTTGAATTTCATAATAAGTATTATGAAATAACTTGTCTAGGTTTTTTTTTTTTGGTTTGTTTTTTGTTTTTTGTTTTTGTTTTTTGAGTCTATGAATGGCTTTCAAGGGGTTTATTAGACCTGTAAATTGCATGGAAAATTTTGTGTGAACATGAAATTTTTTGGATGAAAAGTTCATAGGTTTGATAAGGTTCACAAAGAAACCTATGAACTAAAAAGCTAAGAACAAGGAAACTAGATGGAGCACTCCTAGATCATTGTTTGTATCCCATCTCAATGCCTGGTTTCTTCCAGCTCCCCAAACTCTGGAATAGATATTGCTGGGCTTTGCCCTAGGAATGATTTCATTACAATAAAAATAAGTCTACCTAAGCCATCTTGAGAAATGGTATCTTTTATAAGGAATCAGGAAATGTTAACTCATAGGAAATAGAGTTGAGCTTGGAGAAGGAACTGGAACCAGGATTTGCTGAAGCCATGAGACAGTAGGCTTTGCTCTCTCCTGTTCTCACTGTCTCAACACTGCTTCCCTGTGTGTTTAGTTCATCTTACCCTACAAGTAGCCCTTTATGTACATCGGTACAAACCAGGTTCATTTCTAAGAATCAATGTTAAATGTCTTTATAAGCTATTGCCCTGCGTCAGTATCTTATTAACTTGAGTTTCTACCTATCAATTCCCAATTCCTGGGAGAGGGACCATGATTGTATTAATTGGTTTTACTTCTAGATCCAGGTTGTGGGTGCTTGCCCATGAAAGAGAAACTGTGAGGCCAGTCTCCTTCAAGGAGGTACTTGTAGCATAATCTGATTGTCATATTGGTGACATTAGTTACTAAACCTTTACTAAATGTGATCAATTAGAATTCAATCAAGGAGCATTTCTGGAAGGGAGCATTTCTGAGCATTTCATTCAGTATGAATAGTTGAATAGAGTCAAAAATGCCAAGGCTCAAACACCACCTAGCCACCTCCACTAAGGCATGCCAAACCTCCCATAGCACAATTCCGGGTACAGGGGAAAGTCTTCAGAATCCTTTTCTGATTCATAATTGTCTACACCTAAAGAGTTCTTAAGAATTTTTTATAGCTCTGCTCATTTTTAGAGGTCTCCATATTTCCCAAAGACTCAGAATTAAGATGGGAAGTAAATCTGCTGACCTTATAAAAATACTGACTTTTGTCTATACCAAAGTAGATAAACTGGAGCTTATATTAAAAAGAGTGAAATGCATACATAGGTGAAAGATTGATGACCTTCAGGTGGATGGATCTAGCCTTGCCTGAAATATGAGAGTTCTTCCTATCTATGACTTTCATGATTTCCTCTGTTTTCTTACAAATAAATTTCAGTCTGAATAGAAGTCAATTGGATTTATATTTGTTGTAACAAGATCATCCCTAAAATAAGTTCAAGAGTATGTAGTCTAGAGACAGGGGAGCTGGGAGAAGCAAAATCTTGGAATTGACACCCTAGTCATCATATTAGACACAGCTGAGAAAAGAATTAATGAGCTGAATAGACTGTGTTGAGAGCTCAGAATTTAATGTACACAGATAAACATGCAAAACGCATTTCAAAGAGAGTTTGAAAATCTTGATGATAAAATAAGAATTTCCAACTAACATCTGGAATAGAAATTCTGGGAGAGTATGAAGAAAATGGAGAGAAAGTGGGAAGGAGGGTATTGGAAGAAGAATCCTGAGAATATCACTAGACTTATAAAAGATACAAATTCTCAAATTCCATAATCATGAATAAGAGTGAAAATAGTACAGATCTAGATATAACAATATGAACCTGTGAAACTCCAGAAAAAAATAATCTCAAAAGCAATGGAGAGAAAAGATAGCATATCTGTAGAAGAATAATAATGATTATATATCTTGTAGGTGATAGCCTGTTCTTACTTTTTATGTTTGGAGAAACTAGAGGTTGTAACAATTTTTCCATCCTATAAAAGTATGTATTCCCCCAGGAGCCTCTCTACATACCTATATTTGCAATGTATATTTAATGCAAAGCTATTGTCTGTTTCTCTATAGACCACACAGTCCTTCAAGGAAAGTATTTTGTCTTATTCACCTTTGCCTCTAGTTATCAAACATAGGCCTGGCAGCCAGTTGAGGCTCTTTGAATGGTTGAGGGAATCAGTGAATGAAGAGTTCCAGGGAATTTGCTCAAACTGCTAGATGAATATAGTTCAAGTCCTTTTGATAAGCATAATGAAGAGTACTCCTTTCCTTATGAGAAATTGATGTGATATGATGTAAAAAAAATACTTTGGAAGGTCATCTCTGTCAGCATTTCTCATGTGCTAGGCTTACATTGGATGATCCACAATTATTTATTCACTTTTTTCAAGTTGTGTCCTTTCTGAGGATTTCATACTATGAGAAAGCCAAAAATTAAGTATTTTATGCTTAGGGAGAGTTTTTAGTATGGATAATGTATATGCCTATTTATTTTGACACACTGAACATAATTAATAGAAAATGAGACTGGCAGAGAAATAAAGAAAAGAAAAGAAATTGGGAAGATTGAATGTAACATTTTCCTACTATGTAATTTTGTGTGGGGAAGTTTGGCTTCTTGTTAATTACAACTATATTTTTATTGTCTTAAAGTCTCTTTCTGATTCCATTTGATATAGAAAAAAAATAAACAGAAAAAAAAGAAATTATTGAGGTCAGAAATTGGAGTAAATCATGTTATCTTGACATAATATTATTCTAGGAGTTCCCGTCGTGGCACAGTGGTTAATGAATCCGACTAGGAACCATGAGGTTGCGGGTTCTATCCCTGGCCTTGCTCATTGGGTTAAGGATTCGGCATTGCCGTGAGCTGTGGTGTAGGTCACAGATGCAGCTCAGATCTGGTGTTGCTGTGGCTCTGGCGTAGGCTGGCAACAACAGCTCCGATTAGCCCCCTAGCCTGGGAATCTCTATATGCTGCAGGTGTGGCCCTAGAAAAGGCAAAAAGAAAAAAAAATTATTCCAATAAAATTATAGATTCATATATAGTAATCATGCTTACTAATGAATCACTGAATTCATTAGTGAGTGAGTCCTCACTTAGAGTCCTCACTTAGTAGGGGACAGTTGTTTAGTTGTGTCTGTTTTGTTTCTGACTACACTATCCAATGATAGCTCAGAGGGTCTCATTGATTTTGAAAGTCCTATTGACTGGATACACTTTTTGGTTTTCAAAATGTCAATTTACCTCGATGTCTAGGCAGAAATTTTAATCTTTTAAAAATGCACCTCTCACTTCTAGTGCTGTTATTTATTTCACTATAAACAAAGATTCTCAGGTATGAAATATTACCTGAGTTTCATCAGTGTTGGAAATTGAAATGTTCATCTATTCTTGGCCAGTGTTCTTACATATTAATTAAAGAAAACACTCAGAGAACTTAGAGTATATGTCAATAAAGACCAGGTGTGCTTTTAAAAAGACCAGCATTTTTCTCTATCATGCTCCATTTTATTTGGGTAATTTACATTTTATCTTTGGACAATCAGTATAGAAATGTTTCCATTTACAAGTGGCCTAGATGGTGAAAACTACAGCAACATATGTGACTGTGGAGATGAGCGTGTTTTAGTGACTATTTGATATAATGTTCCTTATGTTTCATCCAGCAAAAGCCACCAGTAAAAGGAAGAGAATCTTTCCCCATGTCTTTAAGTATGGGGTTCAAACTGGCAGTACTTGGGGCCAGCATTCATTTGTACTGCATCTGTTTGCACTTTGAAAAAGTTATCTACTTTGAGCAAACGAACAAACAAAAAAAACCTAATTGGTTTTCCTTTTTCATTTGAAGAGCTAAACAAAATAAAACTATATGAGAATGGGAGGAAACTACATTGAAAGAGCATGTGAAACCTAATACAGTTATCTTATTTTTAAAATGTATAACCATATTTGTTATCATGCATGCCTAAATGGCAGTTTTCCTTAAGGGGTAATAGCTCTATTAACACCATAGATTTAACATTGCTGTAACCTTTGCTATTTTCAAGTCAACCAAACATGACTGTAGAGACACAGATCCTGCAGCTCTTCTCTTTTAGCACAAATTTGAGTCTTACTGTGAGACTCTGTGTTCCTTCTACTTCCAGTCTGTTCAGATTTGAATCCATTTACCCCCAGCCAACCTAGAAAAGGTGTTCTCTCTCTCTTCTTGCCCCTCTCTCTCTTAGTACTTCACTTGCCTTTGCAGCTGCTAGCATACATAAGATGAATATATTGCTGCGGTGAACCCTACTTATAATTGTAAATAGGCACTTTTCACTTTTACCTTCTATTTCTTTTACAGTCTTCTCTACTAGGATCTTCAGGTATTTAGGCTTCACGTTCTTCCCTGATAGTTCAGGACTCCCCCCTACAATTATCCTATCTTAACAATCTTATAAACACTTAAGATACTCGGATCCAAATGGACATGGTGAAAGCAAAAAGAGAAATGAGATGTTATAATTGTCTCAGATTTCATGCCTCAGCATTCAAAACACATGCTTTTACAAGCTTTCTAAAAGGAACATTCATTAATATTTGGGGACTGTGACAATATGCAAAACAGAGTATCCTGGAACATAAGTCTGAATATCCTTAAAACATACTGCTTTGACATGTGCATGCCCTGTTTCATCAATGCATTTCTGCATAAACTAGCTGAAACTTTCAGGTTAGGAGATCTGTGACTGCAGCTGATGCAGAGAAGGATCAGGTTGCGTTTGTTTCAGCTGTTCCTTTGTTTGTAATATGTTGATCTGCCCTCAAGAATTTTTCCACATCTTTGATTTTCATCAGTTTTCCTATAATATATCTAGGCACAACTTTCCTAATGTATAATTTTCTTGGAGGCTACTGAGATTCTTAAATCTATGTATTTATATTTTTCAACAAGTTTTAGACATTTTCAGTCATTATTTCTTCAAATATTTTTTTCTGCCTTATTTACTCTTCTCTCCTATTGCAACTAATTGCATGGATGTTAGGCATTTTGAAACGATGTTATAATGATTGCTGTAATAAAAATGCCCCAAAGTATAAAGGACAATAAATGACTAAAAACTACATTTCCAATTTTCTAAGGACTGAAAATAAAGTGGCACCTGTCAGGGTACTTTGTAGTGCTATCAAAAATCTCTGTAGTAACTAAAAATGGTCTTGATCTAAAGACATAAGGATTTATTATGAACATATCTTTTCCTCCCCCCTTGTCTTCCAAATCCTCCAAGACTCTTGAATTTGTGTGTGTGTGTGTGTGTGTGTGTGTGTGTGTCTGTTTGCCTGCACCACATCAATTTGCTTTATGGTGTTTTAATAGACTGTTTTGTAGTTTGTTTTTTTTCCCCTCCCCTTCTTAGGTGGCAATATTCCAGGAATGTTGAGATGTTAGACATAAGCAAAATTGAAGAAATATTTTTCTTGGAGATCCAGTGCTCATCTCTGTGAATACAAAGGCAATGCGGTTGGGAATTCACAAACGTAGGAGAGCATATGCTATTAATTGCTTTTTAGACTAAACAATATCAGATCACAAGTGAACAGTTATCATGAGTCAGTTCATGCATGTAGATTGCACCTTTTTTGGGGGTGTGTCTGGATGATAGAAATGGCCCTAGACTAAAGAATTCTCAAGTATCAGTTGACTTGATGTCATTGCTCAGAGATGCTTTATAGTGAATAGTAAGATTTTCTTCAGAGTAGGTGGAATACTAGCACTTCAACGGCACT
This sequence comes from Phacochoerus africanus, assembly GCF_016906955.1. Taxonomy (NCBI): domain Eukaryota; kingdom Metazoa; phylum Chordata; class Mammalia; order Artiodactyla; family Suidae; genus Phacochoerus; species Phacochoerus africanus. Next base: position 156,500,298 of record NC_062545.1, read on the forward strand.
CTTCCTGAATTGTCCTAATGTTTTTACTAGTGCTGCAAAAGCATCTCTCTCTGGATTCTGACTCTAACTGGTGCAGAGCTTTATTTGACCTTCTTGGTTATTGAGCGCCTTTACTGTTTTAAAGGAATTTTGCTTATAATTTGACATACTTCTGAGACTTTACTCATACTGCAGAACTGCTTTAGCCATAATTTCACATTAGGGGACTGTTAGTTTCCTAGGACTGCTGTAACAAAGCCACCAAGTGAGTGGCTTAAACTTTATTGTCTCAGGATTTGGAGATTAGAAATTTAAACTCAAAGTGTGATGGGGCTAGCTGCTCTGAAGACTCAGAGAATAATCTGTCTGATGGTTCGCCAGCATGCCATAACATTCTTTGGTTTATAGCACCACAACACCAATCTTCACATGACTTTTTCCATGTGTGTATCTATCTTCAAATTTCCCTTTCCATAGGACATCAGTCATCTGGGGTTAGGGGCTCACTGTATTCCAGCATGACCTCATCTTTTTTGTTAGAGTGTAGTTGATTTATGGTATTGTGTCAATTTCTGCTGTATAGCATAGTGAGCCAATCATTCATATATATACATCCTTTTGCCTCATACTATCTTCTATCATTTTTTACCCCCAAGAGTGGACATAGTTCCCTGTGCTTTTCAGTAGGACCTCATTGCTTATCCATTCTAAATGTTTGCATCTACCAACCCCAAACTCCCTGTCCATCCCCCTCCCTCCCCCCTTCACCTCTGGCAACCACAAATTTGCTCTCCATATTTGTGATCTGTTTCTGTTTCGTAGTTAGGACAGCATGACCTCATCTTAACCTAACTACTTAACATTCATAACTACCCTATTTGCAAACAAGGTAACCTTCTGAGACACTGAGGCTGAGAACCTTAGCATATGAACTTTGGAGGACGAGATTCAGCTCCTAACAGTCATTCACAAATTACCTTCATTTAAAACCATCTTATGATGGGACCTTTCTGTGGTCCTCGAAGCTGACAACTGTAAAATCAAAAGTCTGCTACAAGAAAATTTTATTTTCAGTCTAAACAAGAGAAAGTTAGGAAGTAATTTAGGATGAGAATTACTGTGTCAGATCAAAAGTTGGAATCTATAGATTTTTTAAATTACATGATTTTTATCAATAGAATGAAAAGAAAACAATAAGCCTCTCTTTGCTAGGTAGGGTTATTACAACAGAACTTGAACTTTAGGTTATTTTGTTTAATTCTGAAAATAAACTAAACATTTTTATACCTTAAAAAGTTATTCTATTGATTCCTTCATGTGAACATAAAATTGTTATTCTTATTCAGCACAGACCTCTGTATTGGAGAGATATGTGGTGTATTCTTTTCTTCTGAGTTCAAAGGGTATTTACATCTTTTCAGTGTCAAAATAATAGTGTGAGTAGCACAATTATAAAAAAGTGACAGATTTAATTTAAAAGGAAAACATAAGAGGTTCATTTAAAAATACTTCTGTTATGCACTGTTCAGAATTTGCAAAAAAATGAAAGTAATGTGAGAGAATGGAAATTCTATTCTTGAATAAAAATTATGCCAAAAATAACATGAATTTTACCTTGTATCTCTTACTTTCCAATACATGTATTATTGACTAGAAAGAAAATATATGCCTTTTGTATAAAAGAATATTTTGTACAAAATGATTCTACTTCCTTAAATGCCAGATTTTTAAAAAAATATGATTTTGTAAAATTGATATAATTTCATTTTTTTCTTTTTTGTTCTAATGTTGATCAGTCAGTAGTGTTCAAGAACAATGAAATAACAAAGGACATATTTTGGATACCTGAAATGAAAACAAGTTCATTCTTACAGAATTAATATCACCAGTATTTACTGAGACCCTAAATCCATGTGTCATTATGTTGAAGTCTATGACCATTGCTGTGAACTGTGGGTTAAAATCCAGAAGGGTGTATATAAAATTCATAAATAAGAAATCATAACACAAGGCTGCCTTTTACGTATAAGGAGAAGACTGAAAATGTCCATGAGTTTACAGATACCAAAGATCATTTCATCTGAGGAGATAAGAGAAATCCCCATGGCTATTGTTCATGTTGGAGTTTATAGATCAAGTATAATTTTAACAAATGATGGAAAGAATACATTTTGCAGGACCAAACAGCATTAACCAAAGTCTAGAAACTAAAAATTAAAAGTGGTAAGCATATCACAAGGGATATAATTTTCACCAAAGGTCGGAAATTGCTGATAAGACTCAAAGGCTTATGGGGGCAGGATGGAGGGCTATGAAGACAAGACCAGGATGTTTGGACTCTATTTCTGGAAAATACGGCCAAGGATATTTTCTAATAGTGGGGCAATATATTAACAGCTGTTGTAAGAATGATTGTGTTAGCCCTACACAGAGTTTATTTGCTTGGAGGGATGATTGACATAGAAAGATAATATTTGCTCCACTTTACCAGCTCTGAGAGAGGACATGAGAACCTCATTGGTTTATAGAAGTGAAAAAGGAAAAGAGGACACTGGGTTCCTTTTTTGCATGTATATTTTTAAACTGATCATTCATTTACTCATGGGTTTATGCAGATATATTGTATGGACTTTGTTGGATAGATATCATATATGTTAGTAGGGCCAGTATTACTGAATTCTGGACCTCAAGTTATTTGCAAAGATTTATTATCCAGGTAATTTATCTAACTAATTAATTTTCCTGGTTGTGGAGGAGTTAGAACATGCCTCCCAAGCCTCTGACTGCCCAAGCATAACTTCCAGGGCCCCAGCTGCTGTGCTTCCAAGATCTGTGCTCACATTTGCAAAGGCTGTGCTCCCAGCAGTGGCTGTGTCAACATGTGTACTTAAGGCAGATCTGTCCTGGTAGGCCTGGGAGTTGTCTCACTGTCACTAGCAGCTCCATGATTCCCCAGCAGTTTTGGTGAAGCTTCCTTAGATCATGTGGAAGCCTAGACTTCTTTCTCTCAAGTTTAGAAATGGTTCATGTCCTGACAGATCCCCCAGTCTTACCCAGTCCTCTCCCTGTTTCACCATACAAAGACATTTTCCCTATCAAAATCATTGCATGTTTCATCCTGTCTTTTTTTTTCCCCTTTTTAGGCCCACACATGTGACATGTGGAAATTCCCAGGTAAGGGTTGAATTGGAGCTGCAGCTGCAGGCCTACACCACAGCCACTGCAACACCTGATCTTAGCTGTATCTGCAACCACGGCTCACGGCAACTCTGGATCCTTAACCCACTGAGCAAGGCCAGGGATGGAACATGCATTCTCATGGACACTAGTTGGGTTCTTAACCTGCTGAGCCACTACAGAAACTCTGTTTAATTCTGTCTTTACATCTATTCCTCCATGGACCCAGACTACTGTGAGTGGCACTAGGTGTGGTCTTGTAAAACATGACATGATATAGGGTTTGAAATTGACTCTAACACCACATGGTAAGCAAATAGGACACTGTCCTAGTTGCTAGGTGGAGCATGCATGATTTCTGGCAGTTTACATGGTAACAGTATTCCTAGAGATGTCATGACAAAATGTCCTGGTGAAGAGGAGGGGCTACGGCAGAAATGGTGGTACAGTTATATTGATACTGGGAAGAATGGTGAAAGATTGAGACCTGCTAGTAAGTGCTTAGAAGCTAAGCAAGGGAGCCAACTCAATAGTGGTGAATAAACAGATCCTTATCACCTGTATCTGGAAGTTCAGTGTCAGCAACAGAAACCAGGTGGTGGCAAAATTCCAGATACCAGGAGGCCACAATGACAATTAAAATTATCAAGGTAAGAGGAGCATTTAACCTGCCGTGGGTTGCAGAGATAGTTAATAGATCTGGTGTTGCTAGGGACAAATTAAACAAGTAGATGACAAGGGTGGTGAATCTCTGCAATTGAAAATGAGAGAGCTGGGAAGCTGGAGACTCAAGGACAAAATGTCATGACCTCTTCTGCAGTTGCCAGATAGGAGCCACTTTTTCTTAACTGGAACCCATTGAATGAAGAGATCCTTCATGGGCAAGATCCTGCAACATCATGAAAAATATATACTCTGTTGATTTCCCAATCCTCTCTAAAGGGACACATGACCATTTAATCAGGGCCCTGTAAACTGAGGAAAAGGAGGAATAACCAGACAGTTCTAAGACTTTTGAAAACAGGGTCTGAGTTGATCCAGATACAAAGTCTCATCAAACTCTGTTAGAGTGAGATTTTTTTTTTTTTTTTTTTTTGGTATTCTTTCATGAGATGGCTTTTTGAGTTCTAGAAGTGACATGTTCCACACCAAGTACTATTCCTCTAGTCTGTATTCAAGATGACATAGAAGTATGCCAGCTTTGAGAAAGTCCCAGAGAAGGAAAGGTTTCTGTAGTAGGTTCAGGCCATAATGCAGTCAGCCTTTCTATGAGAGCCATGAAATCCAGCACCCTCTAGGGTGTTGGAGGTCTCAGTGGTGATAAAAACAGAACAAGTTCCAGTGGGAGAACCACAATGCAAGCTCCTAGGATTCTGTAATAAGGCCATGTCATCAATAGCAGTGAATGTCATTTGAGGAGCAAGTCCCAGTGTATTATGTTAGATATTTATCTGGATGGATCCTTGAATCGCTTTGCTAGGACTCCTGTAACGAAGTTGTTAAAGCAACAGCAATTTATTGTCTTGAAGTTTTGGAGGCTAGAAGTCTGAGATGAAGATGTTGGCAAGGTTGATTTCCTCTGAGATCTGGGATGGCCAGCAGGGGGAACCATCTTTCCCAGGCCTCTCTCTTTGGCTTGTAGATAGCCATCTCCCCGCTTTGTTTTTCCTCTGTGTATGTGGTGGGGTAAATTTACCCTTTTTTAAAAATAAGGAAACCAGTTATTTTGGACTAGAGACCCCCCTTAATTGTATAATTTTTAACTCGGTTACCTCTGCAAATACAAAAATGTATTTTCAAATAAGAGGGAGATAGAGGCAATGTGGCCACTGAGGCGGAGCTTGGAGAGATGCAGCTACAGATCAGGATGTCAGCACCTAGAAGGAGTGGGGCACAGATTCTCCTCCAGAGCTTCCAGAAGGGGTCGTGGCTAGGAGACCCTGTTTTGACCCAGTTAATTCTGATTTTGGACTCCTAGAATAGAGAACTGTAAAACAATACATTTCTGTTATTTGAAGCCTGCCTCCAGGATTTTGGTCATTTGCTGCAACAGCCTTAGGAAATGAACACAGGTCTCCTCGGCTGCTCTGCTCTGAAGTCTTTTGATAGCTTTTGCTCCCACACAGCAGGGGTGGCAGGAATACAGAGCAGCTTTCAAGGCTGGGAGCCTGGACTCCTCTCATGGCCCTTTTGGGCTCCCGCTCTCTACAATCATGTTACTGAATTTTTCTTAGACTCCACAGAGTTTGGGGTTCTTTTCATCCAGCTTTACCTCCCTCTCTTCACATGGAATCAGACTTGCTTTGCAGTGTGATGGCTTCCTCAGCCTTAAGTCTCTGCCTTTCTCTTTTCTCTGACACAGCCATTTTCCCCAGTAAAATCTGTGGGTCTGATTTCTTCCTAATGCCAGCCTTTTGAAGGATCCAGAATAACACATTAGAATTCTAAGATTTTACTTTAAAAACTGAAAAATAAATCTAAATTTTTTTCAGCTCGAATTTTTCTCCAAAACTGCAGACCTGTATGAACTATTGCCCAATCTGTATCGATTTTTCAGAGACACTCTGTATTATATCATGTCCAAAAATATTCTCCACAAATCCCCTCTTCTCACAAGGGTACATGTATAAGCACACAGACACACACACACACACAGACACCCCCACACACCCCTGCTGTCTCTAACCTCACCAAATGGCTCCATTTATCATATACCCTTTGCCCAGACAAAAATTTGTCATCTTAACTCTTCCTTTTCCTCATATACCATATTAATAAAATTCAAGTCCTATCAATTCTTCTGAAATGTGTCCATGTCTCTCCTTCCACAATGCTGGTATGCATCCTGGGCCATCATTATTGTATATTTATTCACCTCCTCAACTCCCCCCCTTAAGTTTCACTATCTATAGTCTCATTTGCCTCCAATTCATTCAAAGCCCTGAATTCAGCATGATGAAGTTAAAATACAGATCTGCTTATGTTTCTAGCATCCTTGCTAAAAATCCTTTCCATAATTTATTACCACCATTAGCATACAGTTTAAATTCCTAGTGTGACTTACACAGGCTCTCATGACCTGGCTCTTGCAGGTGTTTTATCTCCAGCTTTCACCTTTTCTCCTTTCATACTTTAATAGTCAGCATCACAAAGCATGTACCTTTATCATACATTGTACTCTGTCTTGGCCCCCTGACTGTGTGTAGTTCTTTCTGACTAGAACACTCAGGTTTTAATTTAAATGCTTTTCCCAAAGTAGTGGCTTTCAAGTAGGAGCGATTGTGCCCCCCAGGGGATATTTAGCCATGTCTGGAGATGTTTTCTGCTGTTACCACTGGGAAGTGCTATGGGTATCTACTGGGTAGCAGCCAGGGATGCAGCTGAACATCCAATAGGGCAGAGGTAGTCCTCCCTTACCTCCTAGAGTATCATTGGTGCTGAGGTTGAGAAACTCTGCTATGAACTAGTCCAGTTACTGAAGCTAAGGTTCACAGCTCCCTCTCCTCCCCCAAGGGAAGGGCCCTTTCCCACACTTGCCAACCTGACTCATTCCTATTCTCTCCCCATCTGTTTCCCATCATGGCACATGGGCACAGATCTGTTGAATGAGTGAATATTATCACTCAAGTAGTTTCTCCACCCTGGTGAAAGATAAAGGCATTTTACATCTCCTTGTCTTAACATGGTGTCCTGAAATAATTTGGCTTTTAAAAACATTCTGTTTCCCACTTAGCCCTACCCACAAATCAGTGTTGGTTATGACTGGTTTTATTTATTTATTTATTTAGTCCTTTTTTTGGGGGGGGGTCTGTTTAGGGCTGTACCTGTAGCATATGGAAGTTCCCAGGCTAGGGGTCAAACCGGAGCTGCAGCTGTCGGCCTGCACCACAGCCACAGCGTTGCAGGATCCGAGCCATGTCTGTGACCTACACCACAGCTCATAGCAACACTGGATCCTTAACCCACTGAATGAGGCCAGGTATTGAACCTGTATCCTCATGGATACTAATTGGGTTCATTACTGCTGAGCCACCATGGAAACTCCTGAGCTGGTTTTTAATTTGAAGATAATCTTTGGGTTTGAACACAGCCCGTATTTCTTTTTGATTCTAGATAACAGGCCTATGAAGATGTGCCCAGGGATGATTCTCCACGGAGAATGATTTTATTGTTCTGCTTTTTGACTTTTATTTAAGCCATCTTGTCACATTGTGATCACAACCTGGTATCCTAACAGAAATATCAGGATTGAGATGTTGAGCTTCTATATGTTACTTGGCTTAGTGTGACCAAGTAATTAACTTCCTATGTGGACCACCTGAGACATGTGAAGAGTGATCAGTCTTGGCTGTACTTACAGGGAAGGAGGGCATTCCTTCAAGTCTGAGAGAAAATTGTCAGACAGGAACTTTTGATGGACTTGAGAGTCCTACCTGGAAAGCCTAGCATTCCTGGTAAAAGGCTTGAGCAGCTTTTGACTTTAAGAGAATTGAGTGTTTTCTGGGAAGTGAGATTCACACACCCAACTGACTCTAAATGGCATCAGTCTTTAGCCAAATTTGTGACTAAGCTAATAATCCAAATCAGAAATCAAGCCTAAAAATGATTATGTAGCCAACATTTTTTTTTTTTCCTATAATGTGTTTTTACCAAGAGGAATTCTTTGAATTGGTTTTCTTGGGAGAATTTCCTTTAATTTTAAGCTTGCACTGAAATTTTGACACATGTCCACAAACCATTCTTTTGAGAAATGCTTCACCAGGAGCTGTTTTGGGTTTATAGATGTCAGCCAGCTTCATGTGGGCAGGATATAGAGTCCACTCTTAACTCAAAGGAGTAAACTTCTCAGAATTTCGCTTGGCCCGCTTTTCATATCGTAGCATCTTCTTTCAATTTATCCTTGTCTCAGCAATAAAACAACATACCAAACATGTTCCTTAATACGCAGTCAGAGGCATTTTTAATATTGGCAGAATATACCGTTGGCACTTTGGCAGTGCATATCAAGTTTAAAAGCTCCAGATGCATGCATCTGTGCTTCCTGATATTTTGGTGCCTGAGTATGTCAGTTGAAACTTAAATGTGACTCCCTCACATCCAGCAAAGGGACATCAAAATCCTCTGTTACACAGTTCTTGCAAAGCAAAAAGGAGAAAACAGACTCTATTTCCCTGGTAACCCAAAGGTTATAACAAAATCTTTGGGGCCAGGAAGAATATTTCCAGCTGGCTCTCCTTTTGTAATTAAAGAACTTAGTATTGGGTTTGCACATAAAGTGTTGTCACTGCTGCAGCTCGGGTTGCTGCTGTGGCTTGAGTTTGATCCCTGGCCAGAGAACTTTCACATGCTGCAAGCACAGCCAATGAAAAAAAAAAATTTTTACCAAATCTTTGAAAGAAAATATTAAATATCTGAAAAATAAATGGGCACAGGAGAAGAGCATTTAGTCAAGGAAAGTTCTGCTCTGTAGGTAACTGTGATTTATATGGGAGGATACAAAATAATTCTCCTTAGTTATGTTTAAATAGCCTTATTTTAAAGTTAACACAATAAAATGGAGAAAATTATGCAGTCCTAAAGAGGGCCATCAAATCTTCAGAAAAGAATAGCTATACGTCATATTTATCTATCTCTATCTTTCCCTACCTATTTATCTCCTATCTATCTATCTATCTATCTATCTATCTATCTATCTGTCATAGTCATGTGGTGTCACCTGAACTTGCTCACTAGTGCCACACTTAAGACCTTGCAATTTATTTTTAACATGGAGTTGTGGTGAGGAGCCTAAAATCTATTCTTTCTTCTTCCCAAGAGCTAGACAGTATTTTCACTCTTCCCTTGAAGTTAGGTTTGACCAATGCCATGTGAACAAAAGAATGTGTATCATTCCCAGACCAGGCCCAAGAAGACCTCCAGTGGGTGACTTCCATTCTTTTTCCCTTTGATTGGCTAAATGCAGGTGACCACAAGGATTGAGGGCCTGTTGGAGCCACCAAACAAAGGGTTTATGGCCTGAGTTATTGGGTGGAACTGAGCTTTGTCTCCTTGTACTGACATGAGCAATGAACCATCTCATCTTCCTATGACTGAGCAAGAATCAAACTTCTCATGAGTCAGCCATGTAGACATCTGTCTATATGTAATCACAGGCAAGTCTACCCTAACTAACCAAAGGGCTTAAGGGCTTGATTTCTCCTGTTGTGTTTTTTTTTTTTCCCCCTCTTTTGACATTTTTCTCTTTTTATCTCTACTATGGCTTCTTGGCTGCTTCTCTCCCCTAATTCTTTCACTTTTTATCTCTCATATTTCTGATATTTTTTTCTCTATTCTCTCCTTTCTTGTCAAGCAAATCTCCCAAACTCTACTAGTTGTTGATGAGGTGATCAGCAAGGCAACACTACAAGGAAGGCTGAAACATTTCCATAGGCAAAAATAGGTATTTTATGCTGGGATAAATGTGAAAATTTCAGATTTCAATATAACTTTACTATCTCATTTTTACTCCCCCATACTTTAGTAGACTGCAGAGATTCCATGGGGGGGAAGGATGAAATTTCGAATTTAGATGAGCATCTATTTGACTTTACATCTCTGATAAAATTTCCTTCCTGGTGAGAAATCAAAACCCACTGGATTAAGCCCCTTCATTAATAAACGTGGTGGTAATATTTTTAACTCTGTTCTATGAATTCCAATCAGTTTTGCTACATAAATATGCAACTAAGTATATAAGAAACTTTAGGAAACCATATTTTAGATTAGTAAACCTTATTACCAAATAATGTGATATGAAATTAAATTTGTTGAGCATAACATGCATTATTTTTTATGGCCACACCCACGGCATATGGAAGTTCCCAGGCCAAGGACTGAATCTGAGCTTCAGCTGTGACCTATACCACAGCAGTGGTGATGCCAGATACTATAACTCACTGCACTGGGCTGGGGATCAAACCCACGCCTCTGCAGTGACCCAAGTCATTGCAGTCAAATTATTAACCCACTACACCATAGTGAGAACATGAATTTTTATATCATTGTGATATTTGGTGTTGATTATGTATTTTTAATTTTATAGAAATTTATTTCTATGTTCTGCTTTTGCGAAGATCTTTTTAGAAAATTCAGTTTCGTGCAGACAGGATGTGTGAAGTACAATGTTACAGAGAGCTTATTCTGCCATATGTGGGAAATTATGCTCTGTTTTTGCTCAGAATTTGATCAAGTCATCACTTGAAAGAACTAGGTTTAAATCTCCTCTATTCACACTTATTCCATTTCTCAATATTCTGTTTCTTAACAGCTTCACAGCCTAGAGTCTGTGCTGTTAAGTGGATTGAGAATTCAAACACAATATTTAGTTCAGAAGGCAAATAATCACTTAAAAGGGATTGAAGTCTAGACATGTAAAGCACTTTTTACTTCCTCATTGAACCATCAATCTTGAGATTATGCCCTGAGTAGTTACCAGGTGAAAAAGTGACTAATTTGATCATCATCCACATTGAGTATTTGTGACTGCACTATTGCCAGGAAAGCCTGAGTTTTCTGTTTCTCTATTCTCTCCATGGATACTCTTTCCTTTGCCTTTTTCTGAGATAACTTCTCCTCTCTTTCAGATGGCAGTTCATTTGTGTACTTCCTTAGGAACGACTTCCCTGTTTTACCCTATCAGGACAAATACCCTCTTACATGGTCTCCTTTGCAGCATGCTGTCATAATTGTAATTTTACATTTTTGTTTGTTTAGTGATAGGATTAGAGTCAGTCTTGTCTGTTGGACCCTTTATACTTAATGTATGTTCCATCATTGGTGTCACCTAAGAGCTTGAGAGAAAAGCAGAATATTGGGTTTGATCTCAGACTTAGGGAATTGATCTGCTTTTTAACAATGACCCAATGATTCATACACACATTAAAATTTGAGAAGTAGTGCACTAGACTATCTACTTCATGAGGCAATGGTCTATCAAATTCTTGATGCTGAACACTGTGCTAGGAATATTTATTTATTCAATAAATATATGTGGAATGTATCAGAATCATGTGCGCTCAATGAAAAATAAAATAATGCAGCTAGACATGATTCTTTAAAACTTTTCCCATTTGTCCATTTGACATATATTTAACAAGTACAAATTACAGGCTGGATATAGTAACATTAATAGGTGTTGGAGTTCCCATCATGGCTGAGTGGTTAATGAATCTGACTAGGAGCCATGAGGTTGCAGGTTCAATCCCTGCCCTTGCTCAGTGGGTTAAGGATCCAGCGTTGCCATGAGCTGTGGTGTAGGTTTTAGACACGGCTGGGATCCCGCATTGCTACGGCTCTGGTGGAGGCCGGCGTCTACAGCTCCGATTAGACCCCTAGCCTGGGAATTTCCATATGCCGTGGGTGCTGCCCTAGAAAAGGCAAAAAGACAAAAAAAAATAGATGCATGCAGTTCATTCATTCATTAATTATCGTCTTGCTCTTGCTAACAGGTAAGTATTCACATATGCCAAAGGGTTAAGGAAAGTGTGTCAGAGAGCTACTTAAGTTTTGATCAATCAACTTAATTTTCTGCTATCAAAAAATGATCATAATACATTTTAAAAACTTCCGACTGATTTTTATAGAACAATGGAATTAACGGAGAGCAGGGCCTATGGACCACTCTTCCAAGCTGAGTGCTCATGATAGTAAGAGCCATGATGAATGCATCCATACTGATAGTTTTAGTCTGATGCCTGGTACCACTTGCTACTTGTTTGGAATAGGGTTAGGAGGAGTTATAGAAAAGAAGGGTAAGGTAAAGTGATGGAAAGAAAAAATCCTCCAAATTGATGTTAAAATAGAAATTTTTCAACTTACCTTATAAATCATTGGAAAAACACTTATTAAACTGTCTGTCGTTCATCTCCTCTGCAAACAATGCCAGATCTATAACTCCTTTCAAATAACTAGGTCTTTTAAATTCTGAATTTTGAGTAGGTCTCAAAGGCCACAGCTCAGACTGAGCCCAAATGTGTGTGATGGGGATTGATACACATTTCTCTTTCAATGCAACTATACAATGTAATGACATCAGTGTGCAGAATATACTACAAACTACAGGTTTGATGGAACTTGTAATCTCTATCTCTAATGAAACTGGAGTATAGGAAACTTTTCTAAACTTTTGCTCTGAACTTAAGTAATTAGGTTTTTTTCCTTATAGAAAAGTTGTCCATGTGGTATACCTTCGATACCGTATGTATAACCATTTATCATTGCTGGAAATGTAAGTTTTTCTCAAAGGATCTAATTAAAGTTCTGGACATCTATCCTTTTGATATGATACAAACTCAGAGATCACAGGGGGTATGAATATGGCCAATAAATATTCCAAAAATATTTCAACTGATATCATCTTGAACAGTTTTTTAATTAGCCGAAAAGAAAAATTAGTAAAACTACCTGAAAGAAAATATATATGGATTATTACATTCTCATGTATTCAGGTTTTTAATTCCTTGTTAAATTTTAATAATAAAATCTTGATTTTTTTTCCTGTGGAGATGAATAAATGCAGAAAAATATTCTCATAAGATATGTTTAGTGAAACACTGACCATTTTAACAGGATTAACTTCTCTGGAGTAATTTGAGCTAATGTCAGTTTTTAAATATTACATGTATTTCATAAATATGATGCAAGAGAATTTTTTCACAAAACAGAAATAGGCAAAATGTTTTTAAAACCAAATTTGCGGATACTAAAGGGGAAACATTGAGGGGGATAAATTAGGAGGTTGAGATTAACATATACACACTACTATTTATGAAACAAAATTAGCCATGACCTACTGTTAGCACTTGGAAATCTATTCAATACTCTCTATTAACATATATGGGAAAAGAATCTGAAAAAGAATGGATATATGTATATAAATAACTGATTCAGTTTATTGTACACCTGAAACTAACACAACATTTATGGTCAACTATACTCCTATAAAACTTAAACAAAATAAATAAAATTTAAAAAATATTAAATGTATCTCAAATTTTAAATTATGTTTTATTTTTATAATTTATTTTGCTCCAGTTTTATTGAGATATAATTGGCATACAGCACTGGTTAAGGGGTAGAGCATAACAATTTGATTTATATATATCATGAAATGGTTACCACAATAAGTTGGCCACATCCATCACCTCAGATAAATTATGTTTTAAAAAGGAGGGCTTTGGAGATTGATTGGATACTATTTTCATCTTTCATTCCAATTGGAGCAGTCCTCAAAATATGTAAATATTCCCCCAAAGTTTAAAGTGACATACAATATAATGCCTCTATACATAATTATATTTTTCATTGTTATACTTTAACAGACAATACTGAGAAAGACTTTTCCTTATCACTCATTATTGCCTCCTCTCATTTAAACTTGGCCCTCCTTGAATGCCTTTTTAAATGGGTCCAACTTAAGGTAGACAGTGGAAAAAACTCATCAACTCCTTTTTTTCAATTCCCCAACCTAGACTCTCCACATTTTCTCTTCTTAACACTCGTTTAACTAAATATATTTCCTCATGACAGTATCAATTTAACGCCACTGGCCCCATTGTACTACATACTCCCTCTTTTGTCAGTTTATTCACTCAACAACCATTCTCCTCCTGAGGGCAGTGTCAGTTTGGATATTGTTCAATAGTGTGTGCTTAGCAAGCAATCCAGCATCTGATAGACAGTGAGGGTTCAATGACTATGTGTTAAATAAATAATTACACTACTAGTGGACAAATTGACTTTATAGCCATATTCTTATAATTAATCTTTCTTTGTTCCTATATTCCTATAAAGAATAATTTGTAGATAAGGTCAATTATGCAGAACTTTAAAGCCATCTGATACTAAAAGCAAATGAATGATTTTCTAACCTATATGTTAATCATAATTTTCAAGCTTTTCTCTTACAAACAGTGCTTCAGTTTTTTTGTTTATTAAATTTAAAATAGTGGAAGCATCCTAACGTTGCTCTTCACTCACTAACATTTCTGGATTCCATTTGTTCCTTTAGAGAAATACTCTATGAATTTAATTATTTGCGTTTTTCTTAGAGCTACACTCTCTCAAGTCCTATCATTCCATCATGAATTAAGTTTTTGATCTTCTTTTCTTTCCACAGCTGTCAGATTAGTCTTAATTAATCAGGGTTTTTGTCAGGTCCACTAAAGCCCCTGAATGGAATTATGTAGTTTACCCATTCCTGTCTAGAATGTTTAGCTAATGATCAGCAGTGGCTTTTGTTATTTTGTTATTGTTATCACCCTATTTCTAACTAGTATTCAAATAAACATTTATACTGCAGTCCTCACTGACTCCTATCTGCTAGTCCAAATATACCTTTCATCTCTTTATTTAGGCCCTTTCTTTTTTTTTACAACATTCCCATTCCTTTCTGCCATTTCTAGCAGAAATGGAAACTTCTCAGAGAAGCTTTTCTGATTGTATACACATGTGTGTTTTCTTTCCCAACTCAATGTGCTAGGAACACATTTCTTGAATTATATACTACCTTACACTTTGTACTGTTAGGATCTTGGCTCTGCCACTTATTTGAACCCTGACTTTGAGAAAGTTATTTAAACTTCCATTGTGTCTCAGATTTAACATGTGTAAAGTGGGCAACATAATAGAATCTATGTTTAACACCTGTAAAGATTAAATAAGTTAATGCATGTAAAGTCCTTTAACCGTTCCTATCACATATCATGTATTAAATAACAGTTATTTTGTTGTTGTTCTCATAATTGTTTTCTTTCATCTAAATTAGAATAGTGAGTCAGTGTCATGTGGGAAATTGTGAACTTTTTCAGACAAATACAAGTGACTAGACAAAAGATCCAACAAGAAGTTTTACCCACAAGTTTCAGGTAAAGGGGCTAGAAAGAAATCAGTTGAAAAATGAGGAAGTCATTCAGGTCATCCATTGATGCAGGACCAGAAAGACCCCTATGTGAGCTGTTGCTCCGAGAGTTCTTCATTCTCTGTGTTTTCCCCCAGTTCTCAATGTGAGACTGTTGGCTCTGTCCCCAGGATAGAAAATTCTTTAAGGTAATATCTTCAAGTAAGGATAAAAATCTCCCTCCTCAGACCATAGTCCATACATTTAAAAGCAGGCCATGCTTTCTGAGCATATTTGAATCTCCATAGGAGTTTCTAAGTTCTGACAGCATTTCAAGGGTTCAAGATTCAAGAAAAGCCATCCATTTTGCCAAATTTATCACCCCATAGGTTTCTTCTATGAAACAGAGAAGGGCAGTGCTCAGTTCTGAGCAGTGCACAAGTTCAGCACCTTGTGGAAGCCGGAGGACTGGGTGGGATCTGGACTTGGATATGCCTTCCAGGCAGCTCACCTGAGTGAGCTTAGAGGATATACACAAAAGCTCTCACCACCAGCGAGCTGTACCTTATTCCAAAAGAAGGACATGTATTGCTGACTGGACTACAAAGGTGAAACCATTTTAGTCTTGGAACAGCCTGGCAGCCTGGTCATCTATCTGTGTCAGTAGAGAAATAACTTTACCTCAGAGCTCTGAAAAGAAGCTTGAGGCAAGTATTTTTTTTTTTTTTGCTTTTATTTCTGTAATCATTTTCCACTGAATAAAATCTAACCCATCTCTGTTGTTTTCCTTCATCTCATACTTGCTCAGTGATTCCTCCCATAATTGATTGATTTCTGTTTTCCTCCTGGCTAAATTTATCTTGCTTTGCATACCTAATTTCAATAAGCCATAGTGAGTCAAATTTTATTGTTTATTATTTATGTAAACTTGAACCTCTATGCATCTAAAGTCCAAATTAAAAGGGGCACCACGATACCTACTTGGCAGGACTGTTGAGACACCTAGCATAGCACTGACTAAATGACAGTTCTTAGCATGTTGAAAAATATTGGAAACTAACAATTCTAGAATACCAACTTTAATGATTGTGGAGGGCAGCTGTCTAACATGTTAGCCTTACAGATGCCTCCCTCAACTCCAAAAAAGATAACGTGTAACCACCAATGAATCTCCACAACTATATCCTGGACCCTGTCAGTACATAGAGAAGCACTTTTGAAATATGTAATTGCCCATGCAAATGACTTATTTAGTTTTTGAGAAAAGCTGCATTACCTTTCAAGAATATAATTTAAAAATTCTATTGTCGCCTCACTCATTTTTTTCCTGAAATTTATTGTATCCTAATACTTCTTTCTCCCTCCCTATATACACATACATACATAAACAACACAAACAACACATATCTATACATACCAAGCTGTATATTCACAAATCTATGCTGTTATCAACTGGAAGAGAATTTAGCTGCTTGAAGGCCCTGGGCCCATAAGAATCTTACCAGATGCAAATCAAACTCAACCTTTCTTCAACCATTTAAAGGAAATAGTTAAGAGATTAATCTAATTTAATTACTTTCATTGCCCAGAATTGTCAGAGTGAAAAAAAAATACCTATAAAGAAATAATGTCCTAGCTGTGAGGAGCAAAATGATATTACTTTCATCTTTAGTATGCTTTTGCTCATTTTAATCACATGTAATACAAATTACAAAATTCCATATTTTTTTTGTTTTGCTGTTTAATGAATTGGCAGATTGAAAAACAGAATCACAAAGATTTTTAATGTCATACCTAAGATCTCAGAACTGCTATTAAACTCCATTTCCTTTTTAGTTTCACAGCTTTTCCCCTTCTGACAGTTAATTCATATATCACCTTCTTGGGCCATACGTGGCAACTATACAGTTTGAGAAGTAAAATAATTTGATAAATTAAATAGATTGGGGAGACTGCTCCTAGGCAGATTCTGAAGCTACATAATTTTATATTGTTACTTTTCCATCCTATTTTCTCATTCATTCATTTAGCTGAGGCCAGTTTTGTTCCATACGAGTTACTTGTTGCTATGAGAAAAGGAGAAATTTGATATATTTAGGACCATTGTTGAACTCTGTTGTTATGGCATTTTTTTTTTTTTTTTTTTGCCTATTCTGGAAAAAAAAAAAAACATGAGTAAGCCAAAATTCATATTATGTAATTTTTTCTTTGTCTTCCCTCTCTCATTTGCTCCCTCACACCTGGTCATTATATATTTACTTATTCAAAAAGTGTCATGCACTTAATAGGTAGCAGGCATTCTCTTAGGCAATGGAAGTGGTGTCCCTCACATGGTTTCTGCTGGTGTGAGGTATACAATTTACTGGGCTACTTCATTTTCCTACCACCACCACCACCACCACCATCACCATAGTGTACACACACACACACCTGGATTTACAGTATCTCTGATGATACCCGAGTTATCTTTTCTTTGGTGGGTGATGTCCTATCAATTTTCCACAAACCTTGGTCTGCTAACCACCTGCATCAGCATCACCCCATCTTCTTAAATAAAAGTACCTTCTGGAGCCCCACCAAGATTTACTAAATGAGAGTCTCTAGAGATTAAGTCTGAAGACTCATATTTTAACAAGCTTTCAAGAAATAATGGTGCAGAGCCAGATATGGTAAACCATTCTCACACTATGAAACTCACTGTCCTTACTACCAATATCAAAGTTCACTTGTACTGTTCCTTATAGAATAAATCTGTCAAAAGAACTCATTAGTAACTAATGGTTCACTGCTGCTAAAGGAGAATTTGTATTTGAGAAAGAGACACTTGAGGACACATGTCTTATAATGATGAAATAAATACACAATGTGGATGTTTCAGGAACTGTAGTATGTTAATAAGGAATATTTGGGGGGAGCTAGCATTGATGGTATGTCTCAAAATCCACCATGGAATGGGTACAGCTTCCTATTTATAAAGTAGATTTATGTATTAAAGGAGAAAAGTAAACTTGTATGTCTATACAGATCAATCTTTTTTTTTTTTCTTTTGTCTTTTTAGGGCCGCACCCATGGCATGTAGAAGTTCTCAGGGTAGAGGTCAAATCAGAGCTGTAGCTGCTGGCCTACACCACAGCCATAGCAAAGTGGGATCCAAGCCTCCTCTGTGAACTACACCACAGCTCACGGCAATGCTGGATCCTTAACCCACTGAATGAGACCAGGGATCGAACCCCCGTCCTCATGGATACCAATTGGGTTTGTTAACCACTGAACCATGATGGGAACTCTTGGATCAATAATTTTTATTACTAATGCTGTGATGTATAATAGAAGGGGGGAAATATTTGGGCAAGCCTACTAAAATGAAGTAGTTGAGTCACTGTTTACACAAATACATTAAAATGAGATTGATGACTCATGCGATGTCTCACTCTTCTGGGGAGACAGCTGCTCACCATTAATGACCAACAACAGTGAGAAGTGATCCATCTGCCCTGTTCTGTTCCCTGGGGGATATACCACCTGTTCAGTTTAGAACTTCGGCTTCCACAAATCAACATGAAAACCAAGCCTCTAGATTCTTTTAAAAGATGTTGGGATTGCTGAACCAGAGTGGAAATAATGTGTAGCTTTTATGTAAAAAACATCAAGAAATTCAAAAGCCTTTGTTTGTTCTCCCGAGCTAGCATTTGGAATTACTCAGAAGAAATAGTGCTGTCACTGTGAGTTGAAAACCTTTGGCAGAATGCAAATTGTTAACTCAAGTGTTCTGTATTAATAAAATGGTTTCAGATTCATTGGAAGCTAAATGTCCCTGGATCTGTGCTGACCTGTGGGAAAAGCAATGCATTTTTTTGACTGTGAATCTGATGTAAACTTCCTAGCCCCTGGAGAAGCAAGATAATTGAATAAATACAACTAAGAAAGTTGCTCAAAATTTTTGAGATCATAATTTTCAGAGGACATTAAAGTTTATGGCATACAAACAATTGACTCACACTATTTTTTTTCTTCTCTTGCTCACTCCAGCTAATGTTCTTATCTTTTCTGGGAGTAAATGTTTCCTTTTTTCTTTTATAGATTTCTCTTTCCATAACTTCACTCATAATATCCTCTCAGATAAATTAACCTCACACCACTATCCATGTTAGCAAAAGCACAGACACCCTTCACAACCTTGGCTTGGCTTGGTTCTTCTTTGGTGACATCTCAAAGCAGCCTAACTCAAGAATATTTCTAGCTCTTGAAATATTAATATTCAGAGATTCAGTTTTTCAGAATCAACTCAAATTTCTGAGTTAAAAATGATAGAAATTTGGAAAATGACTACAGTACTTTTCATAGGCTTTGTAGTTTTCTAGATAATGGAAAGACTGAATTTACTATTCTTTAAGAGGCTAAAATTTAGTAAACTTAATGTTCATTGTATAAATCTTAGTATGCTCAAAACATTACTTTGTAATGTTAAAAATCACCTTGACATCTGCCAAGTACTGTATAGATTTTATTCTCCCTAAACTAACAAGTTAGTCTGCCACAGTTTCATGGATCCTGGAAAGGCATGAGCCTTCCGTGTAAGAGATAAAGGCACTTATTACTCAGCACAGCCTGGAAGCAAGAGCATTTGCATAGCTGCTCCAGCCCTCCTTATCCCCATGTCCTATGAGGATATTGCTGATGTGCCTAGGTGGATGCTTGCACACGTACTAAAGAGGAAGAATCTGAGCTTAGAGAACCTAAGGCTTTCATAATGGGTAGTAAACATGCCTGAACTTTGCCCAAAAAGAGATTATGCTTATTATACTGGACAATAAGCGTGGCTGTTTTTTTTTTTTTTTTTTTTGGTTGCAGAAAAAAGGCGTTTTAGTACCTCTGCATCAAAGATATGCAGACATGTAGGCAATTCATGGAGAATTGTCTTCATATTAACTTTTGAAGAATTTTCTCTTATGTACACTGTGTCAACCACTCTGATAAAGATGACCAATAGAAGCTGAAACCACATCTGTTCAATTCATCTCAAGCAGCCTTTTTAAAGACTACTGTTAAAATGATCTCAAACATCACATTCTCTCATGGTTTTTTGTATTTCTGTAGTATCCCTTGTGACGTCTCCTTTTTCATTTCTTACTTTGTTTATTTGGGTTTTTTCTCTCCTCTTCATGGTGAGTCTAGCCAGAGGTTTGTCAATTTTGTTTACCTTTTCAAAGAACCAGCTCTTGGTTTTATTGATTTCTTCTATTGTTTTTTTTTTTTAAATCTCTATTTTACTGATTTCCTCTTTGATCTTTATGATTTCCTTCCTTCTGCTGACTTTAGGTTTTGTTTGTAATAATACCCTTTCTGATGGGAAGGTTCCTATCATAGGGAAGTCCCCACAGGGTAAAATAAATGATTATAATGTATGAGTAAGTTATACCTTTGGGAATTTTCCCTTAGTAAACAAGGTCAGACTCATTTTTGAGAGGCCTCCACAGTCATCTGAGTCCTATGTAATCTATTGGTATTTCTATGGCCACCCCAACAGTAAAAGAACTATGTTTTGAAGAAGAAGCAAAGATAATGACTGGCTTCCATCTACAATTTAGTTTTAGGAATGCATCAAATATCCCTGGAAATAAAGTATTGCTAACAGTCCTTGATGCGCCCCCCCCCCGCCTTCACCAGGAGACACATATCAGTTGGGGAGGGGCAGGTTGCCTGCCTCCAACATGGCATTGTATTCAATTGGTAGGCTGTAGAGTCTCAGTTCATTTTGAATAATTGAGGCTAGTCTTTGTTTTTGGAGGGATATCTGAGGGTAATTAGAACAACTTACCCTGATTGTTTATGTCATCTGCCTGGTGGCATTTGTGTGCCTCACAGAATGATGGATGTATGACTCTGGATATGGGGCTGGAGGGGACATCTAGAAGATGCCATAGTGTGTCATCCCAGTCTCATCTTTGTTTTGCAAGCAGAAGGCTGTCTGTGTTTAACATCTATCTATCTATCAGCCAATCAATCAGTCAATCATTTCTTTCTATCATCTGTCTATCATTGATCTATATTTAAAGACACACTTTATCAGACTTGAGAAAATTGAAGGATAGATTGGAATGTCTTCCTTACTTCAAACCTAGTAAGACTTGTTTAGTGGAAACACCAAGAGCTTAATACGTGTGCCCTGGTCGCTACATTGGTATTGACCTGTAGTCTAAATTTGGGAAAGGGATGTGGGTTTTACATGGACCAGAGATAGACCATATACAAAAGAGTATTTGTGAAATTGTATTAAATTCTGTTTAATGAAGTCACAGAGAGAGTGAAATTGACTTAACTTAGAGAAAATGAGGTGTCATCAAATTTCTAGGGGCTGATGAAGTATTAATTGACCAGGTAGAATAGGAATGCGATTTACTGCATTGAGGGCATTGCAGGTTTTGGAGCCATGGTGATGGGGGAAGGTCTTTTAATAACCCATGATGGAATTACTTAGGACTGAACATATTTAATTACTGAACTGAGATTGTGTTCATTATTTTCAGTGATTATAAGATTTTCTATTTTATAAGACTGACGAGAGAATTATATAGCCTCAGTAAGTTTTTGCAGAGGAGTAAAAGAAAAAGAGCCCTGAAGTGCAAATTTAAAGAAGAAAAATAAAGTTATTGTATGATTGTATCCATAGGGCCATGTTATTACAAGATTTTGATTATATAATGTACTGTGCAGTCTCCTTAGGATAAATAGGACTTAATACATGTTATGTATTATACATGGTAATGTATGGTATATATGTGTTGTATAATGGTGGTGAGATAACTTCAAATTTCTCCCCATTAAAAGCTGATGAAAAACCTTGGCCAGATCTGCTGAAGAAAATTATCTATATTCTCAGGAGTTCCCGTTGTGGCGGGGTGGTTAACGAATCCGATTAGGAACTACGAGGTGGCAGGTTCGATCCCTGGCCTTGCTCAGTGGGTTAGGGATCCGGTGTTGCCCTGAGCTGTGGTGTAGGTCGCAGATGCTGCTCAGATCCTGCGTTGCTGTAGCTGTAGCACAGGCCAGCAGCAACAGCTCCGATTAGACCCCTAGCCTTTGGAGCCTCCATATGCCTCGGAAGCGGCCCTTGAAAAGACAAAAATAAATAAATAAATAAATGTAAAAAAAATATATTCTCAAGAGTTCCCGTTGTGGCGCAGTGCTTGACTAATCCTACTAGGAACCATGAGGTTGCAGATTCGATCCCTGGCCTCGCTCAGTGGGTTAAGGATCTGGCGTTGCCGTGAACTGTGGTGTAGGTCGCAGATGCAGCTCAGATCTGAAGTTGCTGTGGCTGTGGTGTAGGCTGGTGGCTGCAGCTCTGATTAGACCCCTAGCCTGGGAACCTACATGTGCTGTGGGTGTGGCTCTAGAAAAT
This sequence comes from Phacochoerus africanus, assembly GCF_016906955.1. Classification (NCBI taxonomy): domain Eukaryota; kingdom Metazoa; phylum Chordata; class Mammalia; order Artiodactyla; family Suidae; genus Phacochoerus; species Phacochoerus africanus. The sequence continues at coordinate 156,522,731 of NC_062545.1, forward strand.
ACAAAAAAAAAAAAAAGAAAATTATCTATATTCTCATTCAGTCTCTATGCCATTTTCCTCTTTAGTCTTTTTCTTTTTGCTTCATGAGCTCAGATTTATTGGAGCTTTCATTGTAAATACAGATAAATTGGACTTATATTAGTTATTATGTCAGAAAATTTTAAACACTTATTGTAAATAAATAACCAGGTATATTGTTTGATGTAAAGTTTTTTTTTCCTTTTCTTTGATATTCATTGAAAGACTCTTACTGTTAGATACTTGTTACCCTTAAATGGATTTTTATCTCTTTTTGAGGCTTAGTGGCAGCCTATCTTCTCTGTTCTGAATAATTTGAGTTATGTGTCTCAGTCCTCAACTCCTCCTACAAAATGCTGTGTTCTGCATCATAAAGTGGCTTTTATAGCCCCACTTCTTTGGCAGAAACTGTAAGATTGGCATTTGAGCTTCAAATGGCACTTTATTGACAGCTGTGTCACCTTGGAAATTCCTGTATGACTCCATTTAAAGGTCCCTTAAACTGTGGCATGTTGAAGTTTCATTAATTAATGGAAAAACTAATCGCTTTTCTCCTCCATGTGAATTGTATTCATCATGATCACATCTTAATTCTCACTTTTCAGAATAAATATTCTGCTTTCTTCACTAACTCCGTGTACAATGATACTAGAAAAATTTTTTTATTTTATTTTGTTTTTACAATACAAAGGTGCTTTAGAAACAGGCAAGTTATTTGACAAGGAAAGATAATTGCTGTGTATGTTTTAAGAAACCCTTAACCCAAGACTTGACTTATGAACTGGTATGTTAGGGAATCACTATTCATATTTTTCATATTAAGTACTTTTTTATTATACGATCACCTGGAGTTTTTAAGGTTTAGTTCAGTTTTACACGATGTTTGTCTAGTAGGAATTCAGGCTGTTAAACATGCGGAAATTATAATGGGATGTCAACATGTGACTGCTCTGACTCCTTTCTGACCTTGCCTCCTGGCTTCCCTGGCGCACAGCCCTGCAGACTAGGAGAGACAACGTGCGATGATTCAGTCAGTCTCATTCTGCCTGACGTTGTTCTGACAGGTTGGGCTTCCAATCTCAGGGTTGCTCTGTTCACTCACTAGAACTCCATTTGGTTTGTTTTCTGAATCTAGGTACAAGTTGATCACTTGTAGTTTTCTTGACCTAGCTTACTTCTGCTCATGTTAAGGAAAATTCTAAAAAATAGCCACTAAGAAATTAAATTATGAAAATAATACATTCTCTAAAGTCTAATCTGTAATTAGATTGATTTTATTAGTCATGGTATGGTATATTTTCTTTTTGGTGGGGGCATACCTGCAGCATATGGAAGTTCCCAGGTTTGGGATTGAATCAGAGCTGCAGCTGCTTGCCTATGCCACAGCCACAGCAACACCAGATCCGGGCTGTGTCTGCGATCTACACCACAGCCCACAGCAATGCTGATCCCCAACCCACTGAGAAAGGCCAGGAGTGAACCCTCATACTCATGGATATTGATTGGATTCATTTCCTCTGCACCACAATGGGAACTCCTATTGTTACATATTGTTTGTAGAATTCATTTCTATGAAATGCTCCATTTAATCCTATCAATTACCCACTTTGACTTCAATGCCTTCAACATGCAGAATTGCACTTTAGGTATGTTAGAGCAACTTAAAATATTTTTCCACTTTATAATATCAATCTGTGATCTTTCCATGATTTGAAAATAGGCTGAAGTTTCTAAGCAAATATAATAGATAAGTTCTCCAGATATTTGACATGTATTTCTATTATTTATTTATTTTGGTATCTCCTCCAAAATATATCCACTTGGTTATTCAATACATATAATTTGGAAATCTGCTATGATATTAGAATGGGAAATCTTTAATCCTGGATGCTAACTGCTGTGCCTCCTGCACTGAACAGTACTTTACTTTGGCAATCAGGAAAGTGTATGTTGCTAAATGTAGGGGTGAGGGATCTGACTTCCTTGGAACTTCTGAGAAATTCATATACATTTGTGTATATATCTATTGTTATATTTCTTTCAAAGTACAAGTAAGATTTTTTGAGCACATTGTCTATTAATATCATAATTGTATTGTAGGTCTCTGTATTAGGAACATGCTACCCAAAGTATTAAGCTTTCTTTATAAAATATAGGAAGAGAGAGAGAGAGAGTATATACAACTAAAAAAATCTGAAAATGGAAAAATGCCAGGACTGGACAAGGACGCCTTACAGTGTTAGGTGAACAAGCAAAATCCATTCTGAATTGTGTTCCTCACATTCTTCTTAGGATTTAAAGGGCAGCAACCCCTGATCCTGAGCACAGGAGACTCAGCTCTCATGTTTCACTATCAGGAGTGTTTTGAGCAGCTTCTGGTCTCCCTCACCTGTCTTCATGGCTGCATCCCTGACTGAACTCTGGGGTTCAGTTTCTCACCAGTTGTACAAAAGATGCTAGGTTCTGACCTGAATTTTTTTATATCATTTTCTCTATTTTAAAAATATTACTCTTCCTACAATTTTCCTACTGAACATACATTCCTAGAAATTGAAGTTAGGTGCCCCAGAGAATGAGTATTTTGGTTTTTTTAGTGTGAATATTTGAAATGGCAATTTTCCAAGCACACACATTTTCATGATATTTTTATGGTATTTTAAAATATTTTAGTTTACTTGTGAAAACTTCAATACAAAGCGTGTATGAAATGTATGTATATCCTTTTATTTATTTATTTATTTTTTTGTCTTTTTGTTTTTTAGGGCCACACTCGCAGAATATGGAGGTTCCCAGGCTAGGGGTCTAATCAGAGCTGTTGCTGCTGGCCTACGCCAGAGCCACAGCAACGCCAGATCCGAGCTGCGTTTGTGACCTACACCACAGCTCATGGCAACACTGGATCCTTACCCACTGAGTGAGCGCAGGGATCGAACCCACAACCTCATGGTTCCTAGTCTAATTCATTTCTGCTGCGCCATGATGGGAACTCCCATGTATACCCTTTTAAAATAATAGAAATAAAACAAATATCCGTGTCACCACTATACACATCAAGAAATAAAATAATGGCAGCGTCGTAGGAAATCAACCTACCTTTTCTCTCTTTCTTTTTCTTTTCTTTTTCTTCTTTCTTTTTCTAATTTCTTTCCTTCTTTCTTTCTCTCCCTTCCTTCCTTCTTTCCTCCCTTCCTTCCTTCCTTTCTCACTCTCTTTAACACACAATTTTATAATATCTCTTAGGAATACAGACTCTGGAGTTAACTGGCTGTGTACAGAAGATGCCTTGACTATTTGCTGGCTGTGACCTTGAGCGCAATATTTACCCTCTCTGTGCCTTGTTTTTATGATTTATTAATGAGTGATAATAAAGTAATAACTTGGAGATGTCAAATGGTTGTGCTGAGAACAATACTGGTGTATAGTTTAAAAATTCTCAGAGTGTCCATTAAAAAACTCTTGGAGTTACCATCATGGCTTAGTGGTAACAAACCCAACGAGTATACATGAGGAAGGCAGGTTTGATCCCTGGCCTCGCTCGGTGGGTTAAGGATCTGGCATTGCTGTGAGCTGTGGTGTAGTTCGCAGACGTTGCTTGGATCCTGCATAGTTGAGGCTGTGTTGCAGGCCAGCAGCTGCAGCTTGGCTTTGATCCCCAACCTGGGAACTTCCATATACAGCAGGTGCAGCCCTAAAGAGACAAAAAAAAAAAAAAATCTGCATATTGTGTTGCCTACATTGGGGGTAGGTTTGAAAAAAAAATCAATTTTACAGATATGAAAGAGATACAGTACCTTCTTTACATTGGTTCAAAGAGATTTTTAAAACAAATAGCTTGGTTAATGTGTGATAGAGAAGGATTATTAATTAAAATAGATGTGTGAAATACCTTAACTATGGTTTTGAGTGAAAATGATTGTTACAGAAGAGTAGATATGGGAAAAATGAAATTGTCGGTATTCAGAAACACATATTGGTAAATTCTGTTTTTACTTCTGTGTACTTTGATCCCCTTTGTGTAGTAGTACTTCACTTACTTTACACTTAAAATATGTCAAAATAAGTCATTTGTATTTTTGTTGCATTTTTAACGAGAATATCTATAGAAACTGTATTGGGCTTGAGAAAGTACATTTCACATGCACTTACACTACTTTAAATTTTCATTTCAGAATAAAGATATTTATGTCTTAGTTTAAAATCAATTTTATTTGATTGATTGCAGCAATTCAATTGAACTGCTAACAGATTCTATTCTTCCTGAAAGACACAGGTAAAAGCTAAAGTTTATCACTTTTTTCAGGCTTTCATCTTTCTGATCTTAATTTGTCTTGATTTGAAGACTCCAGTTTCCTGATGCATTTGAGCACTTTGTCAGTAAGTGTTTCATATTGATATACTTAGTATGATATTAATGGCAATGCTATGGAAAAGAAACAGTGTATTGGCAATGTTTTTAGACAGGCAAAACTGCATTATCCATTTACTAAGATAGTCTATGCAAAGACATTTAAGATAACTCGTACACCGTTAGCATTCAATTTGAAATATTATCATTATTTTTTTACGAGGTAGGGAAGAAACTCCAGCATAACACATAAATAACTGGTAAGTGTAGATTGAAGAAAGCCAAAGGGATATACCCTAGTGGATATTCCAGTTATAGGGACTAGCCCCTGACTCGTGAGAAGAGGCAACATTAGCTACATGGGCTTGCCATCTTATAGTTAAAGGCACCATGCCTTACTCGGGAGAAGAGATGGAGAACAAATAAGATGTCAGGGTGGCAGCCACAAGATGGGGAGTCATTTCTTAGCCTAGTTGCTAGTCTCTCTCATGACCAGGTCTGGGGCTTCCTAAACTACTTTAGCATTTATCTCATATATATATTTTTCCCCCTTGTTCTATCCAGTCCCCTAGGTGTCCCTCAGTGTAATTACATCCAGTTTGCACAAAGAGGCTACCAGCAGATCTATCAGCACATGTGAGGACCATTAAAGGCAACTGAAGAGAAAAAATACACTTACATCCCACATGCTGAGATTGAATGATAGACCATAATCACTGTTCATACCAGTTCTCACTCATTCCTTCTATTTTTTTTCTTTTGAAAGTGATTATCCAGACTGGCATGAAGGGTGCTGTGAGCAGAAGGCTATTGTTTCCTTCAGAGTTCAAACAGCATCAAATAAAAAGCCAAGAACCACCACACATAGTTCCACGTAGATAAATCGGTGGTCTAACCTAGATAATTGTCAGTTACTTGGATAGCAACAACAGGAACAACAAAGACAGAAAGACTAAATGCATAGAAATGCAACAGTTCAAAGCACAATTATAAATGATAACCTTTCCACATATGATTTTTTAAATTTTTTATTAAAGTATAGTTGATTTACAGTGTTCCTTCAATTTCCGCTGCACAGCAAAGTGACCCATCCACATACAATTTTTAACATGTGATATAAAGTCTAAAGATAACTAAATGTGAGGAAATAACATTTCCTCTAAGAAATGTCATTGAAGACAAAGGTTTCAGATATAACTAATTATTAATATATGCAGGTCTATGCACATAATCTTCAAAAGAGTTTACTTTTTTACTGAGACACAGCAATTGCATGACAGAACCTCATCAACTGAAGAACTTAATAGTGGCAATTACCTTTTATAAAGAATCATAATATACGTTGGAATCAAAACTTATATGCTTCTTTTTGGCAAAAGAAAGCTATTGGAATGCTTTGAATTTTTAAGGAGTATTGCTTCTTATATGAATACATTTAAAGTGCAAATTCTCTGAAGATCCTGGGCTATAAGAACAACTAAGTGAGAGTTCCCTGGTGACCTGGTGGTTAAGGATCCAGTGTTATCACTGCTGGCATGGTTCAATCCCTGGCCTTGTAACCTTCACATGACATGGTGTGGCCAAAAAAAAAAAAAAAGTGGCTGTTAGACAAGCAAACCTTTAGTTAGATTACAGTGTGGTGAGTGTCGAAACAAGGATGCTCAGGGAATACAATTTTACTTGCTATCTTGCCAGAGGAGATGGTCAAGCTGAATTATCAAAAGGACTTGTGTGCTCAAGTGGAGAAGTTATGGGGTGGAGAACAGGGAAGGATGTTAAGGGAACTGAAGGTCCTTCACAGTAAAGAACCTGAGGGAAGTATGTCCAGGAGCGTTTCTGGAAAAATAGACAAGGGCCAGATCAATAAGAAAAAAGAGGTACTCACTTTATAAGATACCTTTCTTCCTTTTTATGTCACACTTTTAGCATGTTTGTTTCTGAAAAAGATAGAAGATCAATTTTAGACCCCAAATCCCTTTGCACTAATTAGACGAATTCTACTTATATAGTCATTCACCAACATAGTCATTCATTGGTTCTTTTTCATAGGTTTTCACACCTGACATTCAATGGCAGGTGCTAAAAGCCACCTGTGAAGCATGAGTGACACAGAAAAGGCAAAAGCGGCATTAGTAGCCTGAGTAGAGTCTATTTGGAGTCTCAAAGCACTTTATTCTTTGACTTTTTGCAGATGTGGGTGAGGATTTTAGAGCATTAGGTAAGAATGGGAATCATTATGAAAAAAAAATATGGTGCTTATTTTCAGAGGATGATGACTCATCAGGATGCATGAAGATAGTTCCTCTTTTAGGGCGATGACAGTTTAAAATTAAAGCTATTATTTTTCTACTAGATGCATATCTGCTTTATTAATTATGCATTCAACATGTCATGTGCAGAATGAGTTAGGGGATAAGGATGAATGGATCAAGAAACTCATAGCTGTAAATAATGAAAATATCTCCTCAAATTTTCATAATTTTATGCAGATTTTAATGTAACATTTTTATTAAATACATTTTTACCCAGGGAAAAAAAGGCAGCTCAAAAGTAAGTAAGCATCAGAATTCCCACTATGGTGCAGTGGGTTAAGGATCAAGTGTTGCTGAAGCTGTGGCACAGGTTGAAGCTGTGGCTCAGATTTGATCCCTGGTCCAGGAATTTCCACATGCCACACACCATGGCCAAAAAGTTAAGAAGAAAGAAATGTAGTAGGTATCAATGCATTGTGATCATAGCCAGAAATAACCACTCAAAATATATTCTGGTATAAATTGAGCAATTTTCTGTAGTTAGCACTTCTTTCTACCCGACCCTGTTGGACGTTCATCAAAACCCATCCCTACTTCATTTGGTGTCCCACACTCAGCACTCTAATTTGCTGTGGGATATTGGACACATGGCTGACTATCTGCCATGTTGGTATTATCTAGAATGGTACCAATATGGTAGCCACTAAATGCATGTGACAAGTATTGAGTTCCTGAAATGTGGTTAATCCAAATTAAGACTCCAGTGTAAAATTCACCCCAGATTTTGAAGACTTAGTAAAAAGTGGAACTATAAAATATATACGCTGTACAGTAGAAAATGACTCAACACTGTAAATCAACTTTATCCTAATATAAAATAAATTTAATAAAAAATAATTGTTTATATTCATTACATCTTAAAATGATAACATTTATGGTATTTATAATATTGGATATGTATAATATTTTGTATATATAATATTTTGGATATAGCATTAAGATTATTTTTACCTGTTTCTTTTTACCATTTTAAATATGGCGACTAGAAACCTTGAAATTCCTGCGTAGCTTATATTTGTGCCTTAAATTATAGTTTTATTAGGAAGCAGCAATCTGGGATGTTTTGTTGGATTATTATGTGTATGCATTGTGTTTCTCCATGAATTTTTTTTGTCTTTTTGCCATTTCTTGGGCCGCTCCCGCGGCATATGGGAGGTTCCCAGGCTAGAGGTCTAATCAGAGCTATAGCTGCCAGCCTACGTCAGGGCCACAGCAACGAGGGATCAGAGCCATGTCTGTGACCTACACCACAGCTCACAGCAATGCCGGATCCTTAACCCACTGAGCAAGGGCAGGGATCGAACCCGCAACCTCATGGTTCCTAGTCAGGTTCGTTAACCACTGCACCAAGATGGGAACTCCCCTCTCCATGATTTTTAAGGCAGCTTTATATTTTACAAAATTATCACCTCTATTTCCCACTTAGCTCATACAGTTCTTATGAATCTATTTCTCTCTTAACTAAGTTAATTATTTTAACAGAGCTTTCTAAGAGAGTTTTTCCATTACAGACTTTTGAAAGTTTTATTATTGAGATCTTTATTTTACCGTTTAATTTAAATAAAAATTATTTGGCTATACAAAATTATATATTCAAATTTTTTTTCCTTTAGCACTTTCTATGTCTCTCTACAGTACTTGCACACTTCTTAACAACTGTTTTTACAATCCATTAGTATTCTTATTTCTTCTGTAGTTCCAGCATTGGGTTCAGTGAAGGAGGTTAGCAGCTAGGTTGGGTCACAATTTTTCCTGATTACTTTTTTTTTTAAATTTTTTTAGGAGAGTAAACAGCCTCCTAAAATGTTTCTTTCTTTCTTTTTTTAATCTCCTGATTACTTTTTACCTGTTCTTTTACTTTACTCTTTTAATAGTTCGAATGAAGTTTCAGTTGATCCTTTCATGGCTATTGGTCAAAATGTGTAGTTCTTAACTCCAAGAGAAGAAGGATCTATCTTACCTAAAGAGTGTTGCAAACACCAGTGTTGGAAATAAAGGTTTCTTGAATGTTTTAACTGTCTCTTGACGAACTTTCAGTTTTGCCCTATACAAGATTCTCCCTTATCTCACTTTGATGGTTTATACATTATTAACAATGACCATAATCATGATATCATTTCAAAGTTTGCATGTAAAATTTGTTAATATGTTTGCTGTTATACTTTGCACTCAATATATATGTCTGTCCAGATATGTGTCCTTTAAATACATATATTATATAAAGACATATATCTGGATAGACATGTATATACATTCATATGTGCAATTTGAATATTTCTATAAAAATGAGTTAAAAGATTCATACTTTACCTAGTGTTTACCAAGTACAGATTAAGTATCTTGTTGGACTTAGATTTATATTTGATGCTTACATTGTACCTGATGAAAAATAGAGCAATTACTTATGGTTTTCTAATAAATATTATATGAATGGTAGTTAAGTAGATGTAAATAAAAACATAATCTTTCAGATTTGTATCCAAAAATTTGTATATTTAAATAAAACAAAATCAAATCATTAATTTACATAGAGAATATATATTTTAAAATATTCATTTTCTATTTTTTTAGATTCCACATATAGGTGATAATATACAGTATTTATCTATTTCTGTTTGAGGTATATAGTCATATATATATGTAGTAAATAATGCTGCTATGAAACTTAGAGTGCATGTATCTTTTTGAGTTAGCATGTTTTTTTTCTTCAGATATATACCTAGGAGTGGAATTGCTGGATCATATACTGTAGTTCTCTTTTGAGTTTTTTGAGGGAAATTGTTTTCCATAACAGCTGTGCCAATTTATATTCCCACCAACGGTATACAAGGGTTGCCTTTTCTATACATCCTCACCAACATATGTTATTTGTGTTCTTTTTGATGACAGCCATTCTGACAGGTGTGAGGTAATATCTTACTCTGCTTTTGAATTGCATTTCTCCAATGATTACAATGTTGAGTGTCTTTTCATGTGTCTGTTGGCTGTTTGTATATCCCCATTAGATAAATGTCTGTTCAGGTTTTCTGCCCATTTTTGAATCAGGTTTTTTTTTTTTTTTAATTGAGTTACATGAGCTGCTTATATACTTTGGGTATTAATACTTTATTGGTCATATAATTTGCAAATATTTTTCCCATTGTGTAGGTTGTCCTTTTGTTTTGCGGTGCAAAGTCTTTTAAGTTTAATTAGGTCCTATTCGTTTATTTTTGCTTTTGTTTTCTTTGCCTTAGGAGATAGATCCCAAAAAATGTTGCTACAATTTATATCAAAGTGTGTTCTACCTATGTTCCCTCCTAGTTTTATGGTTTCTGTCTAGTCTTACATTTAGGTTTTAACCCATTTTGAATTTATTTTCACATATGGCATGAGAAAATGTTCTAACTTCATTCTTTTACTTGTTTTTTTTTTTTTTTTTTTTGTCTTTTTGCTATTTCTTTGGGCCGCTCTCGCGGCATATGGAGGTTCCCAGGCTAGGGGTCGAATCGGAGCTGTAGCCACTGGCCTACGCCAGAGCCACAGCAACGCGGGACCCGGGCCGCGTCTGCAACCTACACCACAGCTCACGGCAACGCTGGATCCTTAACCCACTGAGCAAGGGCAGGGACCGAACCCGCAACCTCATGGTTCCTAATCGGATTTGTTAACCACTGTGCCACGACGGGAACTCCAGATCCTTTAACCTATTGTACAATGCCAGATCCTTTAACCTATTGTACAGGGACAGGGATCAAACCCATGCCTCCACAGTGACCTGAGCTGCTGCAATCAGATCCCTAACCTACTGCTCCACAGCAGGAATGCTAATAATATTTCTTAATCTCATATTATGCATTGCTAATATTGGAATATTATTGGAGTATATTAATATGGCTATTAACATCTCATCTGATAACTCATTCCTATTTGCTTACACTATTTTATTTTAAATATTACATTTACCATTATATTAAGCAAATAATTACACTGCTCTCACAAAATTTAACAGTACACGCTCTACAGAGCCATCATTAATTAAATAATCACACAATGATTTCTTCTCAGAATCCTGCATTGACTTATGTTTGCACTCCTTGCATTTATATATATGTATAAATGCATTGGTTTTCCAAGTACTATAAGCAACTTTATGTGTGTGTATTGACCACATTTTACATCTTATTGAGGACCTTTATAATACACCTAGGAAAGCAATTTACATAGAAGATTCTTAGTAAGTTCATGTTGACATACAAAAAGGTCTAAGATAAATCTCAAAATTCATGATAAATGATCAGCATACTACACCTTGGGGAAGATCTGGCCAGGCCAATTTTTAAAAAATTTTTGTGAAGTTTAACTTGTCGAATTTTCATTTTAAAGATTATGCTTTTGGTGTCAAGTCTAAAAACTCTGCCTAACCCTAGAAGATGAATATGTTCTACATTTATTTCTAAAAGTTTTTTAGTTGTATTTTTAAATTTAAGTCCATGACCTACTTTTAGTTAAAATTTATAATGTTAAATAATAATATTTAGGTTGAGATTTATTTTTTACCAATTGATGTTTAATTGCTTTGGCAACATTTATGGAAAAGGCAATCCTTCCTTCATTGAAATAGACCTTTGTCAAAAATCAGTGGTGCTTAGAGGTCCCTGGTGGCTCAGTGGCTTAAAGACGTGGTGTTGTCACTGCTGTGGTTTGAGTGGCTGCTGTGGCATGAGTTCAATCCCTCCCCGGAACTTTTTGCATGTTGTGAGTGTCACCAAAAAATAATAAAAATATAATGTTCATCTTAAAAAAATCTGTGGGGCTATTTATGAATCTTTCTGTGTTCTCTCTTGTGTCTCACTGATCTACATACCCATCCCTCCATCAGTGACGCATAGTCTATAGTTTTATAGTAAACCTTAAATAAGATTGAGTGAGTCCTTTCGCTTTATTCCTATCTGTCAAGTTTGTTTTAACTATGGTACGGTTCATGTCTCTCAACCAAAAATTTTAGAATGAGTGTGTCTATTCTATAAAAATTTTCTGGGATTTTTATAGGGATCACATTAATCATAAGGATTATTTAAGGAGTGTTGATGACTTTACTCTGTTGACTCTTTAGATCTATAAACATGACATGTCTCTCCATTTATTTGTCTTTGGTTTTCTTCATCAATCAGCATGTTGTATTTTTCAACATACAGATCCTATACAAATTTTGTCATATTTTTGCCTAAGTATTTACTTCACTTTGGAGTTATTGTAAATATTATTTTATTTAAATTTTTATATCACCATGTTCATTGTTATTATGAACACATGATTGACTTTTGTGTGTTGATCTTATATCTTGCTACCTGACTTAGCTCATTTATTAGTTCTAGGTTTTATTTTGTAGATATCTTGGGATTCTCTATGTGGACAATCATGTCCTCTGAAAATAGAGATAGTTTTATTTATTCTGCTTCAAGCTCTATACCTTTATCCCCTTTTGTTGCTATCTTGCAGTGACTAGAACTTATAGAACTATGTTGAATAAGAATGTTAAAATAAACTCTTGTGTTATTTCTGATCTGAGAGGAAAAACATCCAGTCTTGTACTATTAAGTGTGATGTTAGCTACAGTTTCTTTTTATGCACATTTATCTAGTCGAGTTAATGCCTCTTCACTCTTTATATGCTGAGAATTCTTACTGTAGATTAGATACTGTCAAATGCAATTAATATGTCATGTACATTTTCTTTTTCTTTTTAAAATTATTTTTATTTTTACATTATAGTTGTTTTACAGTGTTCTGTAAATTTCTACTGTACAGCAGAGTGACCTAGTCGCACATAGTATACATTCTTTTTCTCACAATATCCTCCATCATGTTCCATGATAAGTGACTAACTATAGTTCCTTAGTGTTACATAGCAGGATCTCATTGCTTATCCACTCCAAATGCAATAGTTTGTATCTATTAACCCGACTCCCAGTTCATTCCACTCCTTCTCCCTCTCCCTCTCCCTTGGCAACCACAAGTTTGTTCTCCAAGTCCATGAGTTTCTTTTCTGTGGAAGGATTCATTTGTGCTCTATATTAGATTCAGATATAAGTGGTATCATATGTTATTTGTCTTTCTCTTTCTGACTTACTTCACTTAGTATGAGAGTCTCTAGTTCTATTCATGTTGCTGAAAATGGCATTACTTTGTTTTTTATGGCTGAGTAGTATTCCATTGTGTATATATATATCATAAAAAAAAACTCCAAAGAGACAACCTATTGGGGTAAAATAGTTTCAAATGATGGAAATTACAAGGGCTTAATCTCTAAAATGCACAAACAACTTATACAACTCAACAGCAAAAAAACAAACAACCCAATTGAAAAATGGGCAAAAGACCTGAATAGATATTTCTCCAAAGAAGATATACAGATGGCCAACAGGCACATGAAAAATTATTCAAAATCACTAATTATAGAGAAATGCAAATCAAAACTGCTATGAGGTACCACCTCACAACTCTCAGAGTGGCCGTCATTAACAAGTCAACAAATAAATGCTGGAGAGGGTGTGGAGAAAAAGGTATCCTCCTACACTGTTGGTGGGAATGTAAATTGATACAACCACTATGGACAGTGTGGAGGTAACTCAGAAAACTAAATGTACAACTACCATATGACCCAGTAATCCTATTCTTGGGCATATATCCAGACAAAACTTTCCTTGAAAAAGACACATGCACCCATATGTTCATTGCAGCACTATTCACAATAGCCAAGATATGGAAACAACCTAAATGTCCATTGACAGATGAATTCACTAAGAAGATGTGGTGTATTTACACAATGGAATACTACTAAGCCATTTTCTTTTTTAACTTGTTCATATGGTAGATCAGTTTGATAGATTTTTGAATGGTGAACTAGCCTTGCAAACCTGGATAAATTCCATACAGTTACGTTGTATCATTATTTTTATACAGCTTGATTTGAATTTCTAATATTTTATGTTTTTTATATCAAAGTTTATAAGAGATACTGGTCTATAGTTTTCATACACTGCACTTTCATTTTCTGGTATTGAGATTGAAGTACTACTGACTTTATCAAATAAATTGAGAAAGATACCATCCTCTTTTATTTTGTGGGAAAATTGATTAAAATTGGTGGCAATTCTTCTTTAAATGCATGGTAGAATTCTACATCAACCCCATTTATTTTTATAAATAAATTTTTATTGGAGCACCATATTCTCATTTATTTACATATTGTTTATGGCTGCTTTTACGTTATGGTGGCAGAGGTGAATGTTTGCAACAGACAATTTTGCTCACAAGTTATAAAATATCCATTAGTTGTCCCTTTACAGATAATTATTTGCTATCTTCTGAGGTAAACCATTTTTCTTATTCAAACTTTTTATTATGATAACCAAATTAATTTTTTGGTCCTCATCTATCTTCTGATGAAGCAAATAATCAGTAGGAGAGAAAGTGAATAATTAGAACCCTAACAGTTCAATGACAGGCAACTGACCTCCAAACAATTTAGACTTTATTATTTTGCCATTTGTGATATAAGTTTTTTCTCCAGCATCTTGAAAGGCTATGGCATCAGAGTCCTTTGGAATGTACATGAAAATTTAAATTTGGAAATGGACACCACATTAAAGCTGAATCATTTCAGCAGAGTCCTTGAAGATTGGTATTAATATGCTCCACAAATCCCTCAATGGTACTTCCTGGAAAAATACTTGTATTCCACCTCTGAATCCAGTAAACTAAAGCAACTTAACTATTAGCTCTGCCCTTGGTGTGAGAGCCAAGTTTCTTGTTTGTTCTCCTCTGGTGCTTTGTTCTCTATTCCCTAAAGTGATTTTGTTACTGCAGATCTTTCTTGAACTGTCAGATAAAATGGATTGTGCCAAAGTCCCTGAATCAGACAATTTCTCTTCCTGAACTTGCAACTTCAGCTTAAGTTGTTCCAGTTGGCTCTTTCATGCCTTTTGAGCCTCCACTCAAGGTGATTAATTTTTATTCTTTTATCTATGTAGGAGAGAAGAACACTGTCAGTGGTTGGGAATTTTCATATTGCCCCTGACATCTCTCTTTGATTTTACTTGTGCTCGTAAATCTTGCATTTCCTCAGATGTACATTTTCAATCTGGTTTTATTATAAACCTCACTAAGGCTAGTTATATGCAGATCATACATTCCAGAAATGGCAGCCAAGCATTCTCCTAATTTCCTCAATACCAATGGTCCAGAAAGAGCTATAAATTTTCCTAAAGAGAGAGAGGAGGGGAGATTGGCTAGTTGGGAAATGCTAGACAGAAAAATCTCAAAGACAAATATTTTGATGAAATTTGAAAATAAAGTTTAAATTCTGATTTAGATCCCAAAGACCATACTCTTTTTGCTATGTATCAACCAGTTTTTCCTTTGTCATGGTATTTTTTTATCATTATCTAAATATGTTGTGAGGTTTTTTAAAAAAATTTTTCTAAGGTGGTGGTTCCTGTCTTGGCACAGTGGAAATGAATCTGACTAGGAACCATGAGATTGTGGGTTCAATCCCTGGCCTTGCTCAGTGGGTTAAGGATCTGGTGTTGCCATGAGCTGTGGAGTAGGTCACAGACACAGCTCAGATCTGGTGTTGCTGTGGCTCTGGCGAAGGCCAGCAGCAACAATTCTGATTAAACCCCTAGCCTGGGAACCTTCATATGCCATGGGTGTGGCCCTAAAAAGACAAAAGACAAAAAAAAAAAACAAGAAAAAACTAAGGTGTATTGTCTCTGGGGACATGAATTTACAAAAATGACTGTTTTGTTTATGTGATTTCTATAGAAACATTCTTTCCGTAACTAAACTGAGAATGTTAAATAAACAAAGGAAAATCCAAGGACCACCATTTTTTTTTTTTTGGTCACAACTGGTTTAACTTCCATATTTTGCTCACTAGTAGAAGTGTCAAGTCATTATTCCAAGGGCATTGTCATATTTTACATACAATTTTAACATGTATGAGTATTTGATTTTAAGTCCTATAGCAGATTAAATATAGAAATTTACAACTATTGTAACTAATCAATCATATTGGTAACAAGAAGTTAGAAATTTAATAGAAAGGAAAAGACTAAATGAAGATGAATACTCATACATCCCTCCAACGCACTAATACACACATTTCAACAACTTATGTGCTCACATGGCATAGGTAACACTCACCTATAAACATCCATCTCAATGCATACACACTTTCCCAACCACATACACACACACACACACATCCCAATCCCAGCATATACACTTTACTTCATCTTAATAGATATACTATCCTAAATCCCAACATATGTGCAGATAACACACCTAACCCCTATACAAACACACAGACCATAACCAACATCAACCTACAAATATTATTCACAGCCCCAATACGTATACCTTTTATTATGCACATATCAATATTCACATGATCATCCTACTTACTTTTTCCTTTTCCCAACCCACATTGAAATTAACATTTTATTCCATGTTTTCTCCACTTTTCCCATCTACTTCCCACTCTTCTGAACCCTGTCTCCTATATCTTCTCTTCCACATCAATCACCCATATACTCCCATCCCCTATTCACACACAAACATAAATGAATAATACACATAAAACTTGGTGAATGTCTAATATCCCTAAAACTTCAAGGAAATCCCTTAAAGGGTATTGTAGTATAAATTAGCATGTTGTCATAAGCTAAGGATCTAGAAAGATTACATCACATTTATTTTTCTTTAATTTAGAAGATAAGAGAATATTTAATGTGTTTCAGAAAGAGTCTCATTGAATCTTTGACATAACAAAACATTGTAATGCTTAAAAATCTATAGGGAAAATTATATCTATCCAGAACGAGGTATCTCTTAAGACTTGCAGTTTGCTGATGTGTTATTTTCTGGATAATAATATATCCGTATTGCATTCTAATAATTACACCATTTATATCTCAACCTCTTCCTACCAAGATAAAGTAACATACAATGGGAACATTTTTTAGTCTATAAGGGGAAACTATTTGTTACTTTTCTTTAACCACAGACATAACTCAGGGCTCTATAGGGGCAATTGTGGTCACCCTTCTTTGACACAAGCTCAAGATACTCTATTTTCTTCATCTTTTTCCATTCACTATTGAGCCCTCTCTAATCTGGGTCTTTCCCTCTCTACTTTATGAAAATTACTTTTGGTATGTTCATCTAAGGTCTTAATGAGGCAAATATCCAATGAACATATTTCTCAATTTCTTGACCTCACAGTTGCATATTCCATTCATAAAATACTTTCTCATTGGTGTCATCATGTCTCACTTTCCTGCTTTTCTTCTTTCTTTCTGGGTCCTTCTCTTCAGGCTCTTCCTTATTTACTTTATCAATACATTACTGAAATATCCTCGGACTTTTTTCTTAGACTACATTTTTCTTTTTCTCCTTATCTTTGCTCCCATGGTTATCTCATCCACTTTTTGTTGTTAAATGTCTCTTTCCTCTAATAGATTAACCTTGGTGTTAAATATGACCCCTCTAAGGCCAATAACCACCAAATTTTTGGCTTTATCCCGGAAAGTTACTGAGATCCAGCCATGTGTGTCCACCTTCCCTTGGATGTCCTATAGGCATCTTAAGTTTAATGTGGAAAACACAAATCTACCTTTTCTCCCCACACCTCAACTCCAAACCTCCTTTCCCAGTGTTCTCCATTTCATAAACACCTCCTTGATGTACCCACATCAAAAATCCCCCATAATTTTCTTTCCCTATCACTTATCTTTCATCAAATCCTGCTCATTTTAGGAGTTCCCTTTTGTGTAGCCGGTTAAGGATCCAGCATTATGACTGCAGCAGCTCTGGTTGCTGCTGTGGTATGAGTATGATCTCTGGCCCTTGGAACTTCTGCATGCCATGGGTGTGACTAAAAAATAAAATCCTGCTCATGGTATTTCATATCAACAATATCTTTTGAATATATTCCTTTCTCTCCATCTTTGTTGGGACTCTATCTGTGCTACAGTGACTTTTACTGCAAATGACTAAACAAGACTCTTTCATTCATTTTATCCTTGCCCACCTCCTAGTGATTAGGCATACTGTAGATCAAATAGTTGTTTTAGAAGGCAGATTCATTCATGTCTTTACCCTGGTCAAAACCTTTAAAGATCCTCTGCGCTATTAGGATAACCTTGAAAATATTTTAAGACTTTCATGATCTGCCTCATATTAATCAATCCAATCCTCATTTGCTGCCAAGTCCCTCTGCTCATCACAATGGCTTTGTTTCCATTCCCTAAAATGCTCTTTTCGATATCGGGATGTTCATACATGCATTTTCATTTGAAGATGCTTCTTTCCTTCTCTTTAATCTGATTATGCTTCAGGTCTAAATATCCTTTATATTCCTTAGTCTGTTCCCAATTTATGCCTCTCAAAAACCATATATTTTCTTTCACCACACATATCACAGTTGTAGTTGTGTGGTTATTGGGGTGATGTTGTTAAATGTCTCTTTCCTCTAATAGATTAAAATTCCATGTCTATTATCTCTAACACTGTAACATATGTCTAGCACACAGTAAGCACCAAGTAAATCTTGGTTGAATGAATGAGAGTTGTAAACATTTAATGTAAAAGAACTACTAAGTAATTTGAACTCAGAGGCACAAAAAGAACCTTATTGTTTTTGTCTGCTATATGTTTAAAATTGTTTTGTTGGTTATTTGTCACTTCTTTGATAAAAGCTCCAGTATAGTCCCTAGTTTGATTTTTCAATCTCATGTGATGAAAGTCCTCAAACCAATAAAATTATAGTCCAGACTGAAAAAAGACCCATGCTTATTTCAACTTAATATTTTTCTCCTTCTTTTTCCTGGATCAGGCTTTGGAAACCTGCAATAGCGCAAGGGTTCAAGGATAATTTAGTGTCTCTTTTGTCATTCATATTCTCCTTTCTTCTCACTTTTTTTTCTGACTCCTTTAGGTCAGGAAGAAGGGGTAGGAATGAGGAAAAAGGGGCATAATATGTAGCAGATGCAGTTATAGTCTAGCATCTGTGCCCTCCGATGGAATGGTGGTTTGTCCTTTTTTGAGTATGTTGAAAAGCTATAGGAAGAAGCTGGTATAGAGGTACAGGTAAATCATGTGGGAATAAGAATAAATATTTTGGAGGAGGTTGAGTCTTTAGGGGTATTGTAGTAAAGAATCAAGGATGGAAGTACTACAAGGAAATACCTAGCTTAGGAACCTTTTTTGCCCCCCATTTGACACTGCAAGAAAGCATGTAATTTTGAGGGCAGATAGTTATAGCTTCGTAGATAAGTGAAGAGTGAGGGGTAATGAAATGATTTTTACTTTGACTTCATTTTATTCTCTTGGAATTTGGAGGCAGTATCATCAGTTGATGGAGTGTGTGGTTTATGGATTGTTAGAGAAAAATTTCTTAGAAAAATTGATCTTGAGCACATGTCAAATTATATTAACGTGTTAATGAAGGAGCCCACAAGAAGATAATAGAGTGTGTCAAGTCAAAGTTGTATTGGGGAGAGGGATTTTATGCACCATAAATGAGAAAATGTTTGTATAAGTAGCTAGGTTGCTGACGGCAGATGCTGATTTATTTCCCATGATTATAAATCTGTTATAGCTAGAAAATTATCTTACTTTGTCAGTTGGCATAGGTTAAACTTGGGAGCTCAGCAATTAGAGCCAAGTTCCCAGTGTTGCCAGGCATGAATCCTTCAAAAATAAAGTCATATATATGAGAAGCAAAAAATATGCATTTGACCTGTGACTGTCAGACACATCAAGTTAGAAGTTTTCATTCTTTTTCAAAGGTACATTTAACATAGGAATACCAAATGGTATCAATGAGAGATTGGTAAGGAAAAGCAGTCATCACTAAATCTCACTAACATGCATCCAAATATACTGATGACACACTGTGCTTATTTTTCAGATTTACAACAAATTTTTTTTTCTATTTTGGCCTTTTCTTTGGAGCTAGAAAATCATACATGTATCTTGACCAAGAACATAAAAGTCTTCATTAAAATTTCATGTTATAGACATTAAAAAAATTTCCTGCCCCTATTAATCACTCTGAAATTCTTGAGTGTAATGAGAAATGAAACCTTCCTACCAAATAAAATAGGATTATAATTATGATTATAAATATTTTTACACATTTGATATTATTCCTTTAAATCCATTTATAATATTGGAGGGAGGGGTGATTTACAGTTAAAATCTAAAGATTTAATATGAGGCTGAAAGAAAGGAGGAGGATATAGAAAAACAACTTTATAAACATAGAGATGGTAGGTGTTCCTTAATGAATTGAGGAAGTTCTCTTCTTAATTTTTGGAAGTGTCTTTTTAAGCCATGAATGGTTGTTGGGGTAAAATGCATTTATAGCATCACTTGATATATTCATTCATTGTTGTGGTGAATTACATACATTGGTTTTCAAATATTGAGCCAGCCTTGCATACCTTGAATCACTTCCACTTGGTTGTGATATATAATTCTTTTTGTAGATTGTGGTGTTTTGTTAATACTTTGTTAAAGATTTCTGAATTTATGTTCACTAGAGTTATTGATCTGTAGTTTTTGGTCTATAGGTCTTGCAGTGTCTTTACCTGGTTTTATTATTAGCGTTATTCTGACCTCATGGAATGAATTCTACTTTGGGAAAGCACTTGTAGAATATTGATATCATTTCTTTATTAAATATTTGTTAGAACTCATCAGTGAAATGATATGTCTTAGGGCTTTCTTATTTGGAAGGTAACTAATTAATGATTTAACATTTTTTGTTAACCACTCGTGTGTTTTTTTCTTTTCTTTTATTTTTTTAATGAATGATTTAACTTCTTTAATAAATATAGACCTTTTTAGATTATCTGTTTTTTATTGTGTGAGGTTTGGTAATTTTTGTCTTTCAAGGAATTATTCCCCTTTACCTAAATTATCACCTTTTGTGGTATGCAGTTGTTCAAATTTTCCTGTATTATCCCTTTAAGTTCCATACTTACAAACCAGGAAATTCACTTCTAAGTGAATTAATATCTTTCTCATAACACCTTGCCAAATATAATCAGTGGCATTCATCCCGTGCATGACATATCTTTGACAAATGTCTTTCCCTTATATATACATAGATGACTATTGCTCTATCTACCTTTAATAGCTGTATCTTCACTGCCTATGCCACATGTATTATTGTCTCAATTTTTTGCTTTTGTTGTTGTATCCGAACTCACATTTTGTACCAATCCCTGTATTAGCCAGGATAGGTTAGGTTTTGTCACATGATACAGCTAGATATTTACCACCACTCTCTGGTACATTGCTATCTATGTAGCAGAAGAATTGCATTTTGGAGAAGGCATATACCAATAGTTACAAAACTGTTAGTTTGGAAGTAGCATCTGTAGTATCTGTTATCCAGGCGCTAGGCAGAACTAGTCACATGGTCTCTCAGCACCACAATGGTCCTAAGATGTCAGTGCTATTTCATACCTATAAGACAGAGAGCTGGAATATTTGCCAAACATCAGTGATGAACATCATAAGTCCTATCATCCCTATTTATACTAAGGCATTATCATAAATTCCTAAGGAAAATTAAATTTCAAAAAAATGGTTTTAATTTTTCAATAATTATTTAATAAATGTTTGAAGTGAGTTGTGACCACCCCCAAAAGAATACTCATACTTTGAAGTCAGAACCTCCAATGTGACTGTATGTGGAGATAGGGCCTTTAAGTAGATAATGAAGGTCAAATAAGGTAATAAAAGTGGGGCCCCAATCCAATAGGACTAATGTCCTTATAAGAAGAGGAAGAGGGAGTTCCCTGGTGGCTCAGCAGGTTAAGAATCCAACATTGCTGTGGTGTGGGTTCAGTTGATCCATCGCCCTGGAACTTTTGCATGTGGTGGGGTATGGACAAAAAAAAACCCCAAAAACAAACAGAGAAGAAGAGAAAGAGATATTGAGTGGACACACATAGAGAAAAGGCCATGTGAGGAGATAGAAGGAAGCCAAAGAGAGAGGCTTCAGGAGAAATCAAACCTGCTGACACCTTGATCTTGGATTTCCAGCCTCCAGAAGTGTGAGAAAATAAATTGCTGTTTGCTTAAGCCACCCAATCTGTGATAGTTTGTTACACAGCCCCAGCTGACTAACATAGTAAACATGACAATATTAAAAAGTGGTATATTTGGTAAATATATTTAGAATTAACTACTCTGTGTGTGTGTGTCTGTGTATGTATATATATATATATATATATATATATATAAAACTATATATTCATCTTATCTGTCTCTATCTTATCTGTCTCTATCATCTATCTATCTAGTTATCTATCAAGAGAGGATACTTTCCAGAGGTGTGTTATTTTATAAATTTTTCTGGGGAAACCTGTAATCGAGCTTGAAATATGCAACCTCATTTGCATTGTGTAATTGAATTGCCCAAAGAATTGCAATTAAATTTATCTGCAGTAATTGCGTGAGTTGGGTAGGATCATAAAATCCATCTAGTGCAGTGTACCTTCAATAATTACAGAAATGCTTTATTTTCACAATCTCATTTTTACAGACTTAGTAAGATATGTACATTTATATACACTAAACTGAATTAAAGAACTCAGGTGTGTTGATATGTGTTTATTCTATATTTATTCAAAAATACATTAGCTTAGGGATTCCATTGTTAAATATATGAATTTATATTGCTACCAATTTTTGAAGTTTTAGCATAGAGATAATGTTTTTTATAAATTAATTTTTGTTTTTAAATAAATTGAATATGTTCTATTATATAAAAGGATATTTTCAACACAGTATCATGAATGCAAAGCATTTTCTATTTCAGCATTATGTTTAAAATTTTTTCTCATCACAAACATTTTTTAAGTCAGTGTCATGAGATGGAACAGGGTAATTGCTGTGTTTTCTATAGGAATTGTACTTCTAAAAATATTTTTTTATATCTGCTGTATATCAAGTCATGAATACACATAGTTTATACATTTGAAGCATTTAAATGCATTACTTATAGGCCTTGCTCTTATATTATAAATTCACTTTCAGCTCTCAAGAATTTGAACTATTTACATGAAACTTTATCAGAATGCTTTCTTTTGTATTCTCCTTAACTACAATTAGTTCAGAGTAATAACAATATAGAGTAATACTATTAATTTTGATAAAGCAGCTAACATTTACTATTTTCTAGAAGCTAAACCTTGTGCTAAGAACATTACATTGTTTCACTTAATCTTATCCCAAAACACATAATTTAAGTGTAATCATCAACACCTTATTACAAAGAGAAAAAATGAGAGCTAACAGAATTAATATGAATTTTCTGTGTTTTAACACCTAGTAAGTGGAGTCCATGTTGGAGCTGAAATAGCCCATTTCATGATCCGTGTTCTCAAGAATTATTCATTTATCCCCCAGTTTAGTGCACCCATTTATCACTGTGGAATTTGCTTTCATGTTCATTCCCACTTGATACCTGTGCAGATTCTGATTCAGGAGGTTTTGCCTCACAGATACCTTGTCTTCTGCTCAGTGATACTTATTTTGGACATTTGGCTTTCTGAACTATAAAAGAATAAATTTCTGTCCTTCTAAGCCACCACATTTGTGGTAATTTGTCTAACAAAGTAAGACATTCCACTATTCTTACACAGGTGTTTTTTTTTGTGTGTGTGTGTGTGTTTTTTTTTTTGTCTTTTTAGTGCCACACCCATGGCATATGGAAGTTCCCAGGCTAGAGGTTGAATCGGAGCTGCATCTGCTGACCTATACCATGGCCACAGTGACACCAGATTTGAGCCACGTCTCGGACCTACACTGCAGCTCACGGTTACACTGTATTCCTAACCCACTGAGCAAGGCCAGGGATCAAACCCATATCCTCATGGATACTAGTCAGGTTTGTTACTGCTGAGCCACAACAGGAACTCCCTGACACAGTTGTTTTAAGGGAAGCATTTTGGTCTCCAAATGTTAAGTGACACAAGGGGATATAAATAGTTCCTTAAGAAGCCAGGTTAAGCTTCTCCATTTCCACTGTGATTCTCTACAGCCTTTCAGTCTCATCAGCAGATGGCTGCGTGCTGGGAGCTGAAATGCCACTGGGAAATTTAACCTCTGATGAGAATAATGCTTCTCATGGCCATCTTCATTTATCTAACTTTGTGGTCTGTCCACTTACATTAAAGGCATTGCCATCTTCACCTCTGTTTAATTCTCATCTTCCAATCAACCATATCACACTTGCTTCAACTGTGTAACAGGCTATGGTAATTGGAGGGAAGGTTTCTCCAGAGAAGAGATTCACCCCCGCCCCACCTGCCATAGCTGACTTTCAGTCTGAGAAAAGAGACAGAGCTGGAACTTAAAAAATAGTTTCAACCATTTAAGAAGACACATTCTTTTTTACAGAAAACAATAACTAAAATCAATTTACTTCGAAATTGCTTCAGAATTATGTTTTCCATTTTTTCCATCAGAGACACAATTCAATTAAAAAATATATTGGGGAGAGAGGACAAGATGGCGGAGGAGTAGGGGGACATGCTCGCCCTCTCCCACAAAAACAACAAAAAAAGCACATCTACAGAATAAATGACTCGCACAGAACAACAACCAATCGCTGGCAGAGAAACCTAAACTCCCATAACGGCAAGAAGTTCGTGACATTACTGGGCAGAACGGGAGAAAAGAGAGTGAGAGAAGGTGAATCTGAGTGGGACGGGCGCTCCTGAAAGGGAACTGTGGAGGAAAAAGGGATCCCGCACCCTGGAAAGTCACCTACCGGGGGAAAGATCAAACGAACCGGATGAATCTCCAGATGCAGAGAAGAGTGTAGCAGTAAGTTGGAGTACGGAAAAGCCGATCGAGAACCGAAAGGACCATCTGAACTCTGGGCACAGTCACCAAAAATTGAGATGCCTGGGTGGGGGCTGGGCACCGAGACCTCGGCTCCATAGGTTAGTCCCTGAGAAAGGGCCGGGGGACGCCTGGGTGGGGGCTGGGCACCAAGACCTAGGCTCCAGAGGTTAGTCCCCGGGCTGGGGGGGCGGGGCGGAGTGGAAACTGCTTGGGAGATCTAGAAACCATTTGACGGGGCAGAGACTGCCTGGGAGACTAGAAAACAAAGCTGTTGCAGAGGAAGGGAGCAATACTCTAGGGGTGGGGAAGTGGAAAGCCGCATCAGAGGGAACCTGGTTAAAGAGCCTGGTCTGCGCCCGTGCTGGGGAGGGGAGAGAAGAAGGGGTGGGTCCCCATAGAATACCCCCCCACGCCACAGCAAGCTTACAGGCCCGCTAGCTAGCTGAAAGCTGTGCTTCCCAGTGCATCTCCTCCCCCCACCCCCGCCACCCCCTACACTCTCACCGAACCTGGGGCTGCCTGCCATCCAGGAGGACTGGCCTCAACAATTGCCTGAAGCCTACCACCGCAGGGGCTGTCCCTGCACAGGTCTGCTTGCCCTTTGGAGGGGCTACACTTCCGCAGAGGAGCACCGAGCACCAAACACCACCAGCCCCCGAGAAAAGGCCTGCAGCCCAGAAAAGCTAGAACAAGCCTAGCCAGGCTGTGAATAGATCTGCCTAATTCTCGGATGGTTTTTCTGAGTCAGGCTGCCCTGGGGAGGAGCCTCTTGGATTTCAAGCGGCCCTGCTACCTGCCCAAGCCCCCAGGGGGTGCCAAGCTCTAGAGGATCAGATGCATAGGACTGCCAGCTACAGGCAGGACCCACTACAGCCCAGAAAAGTGCAACAAGCCTGGCCAAGTCGGGAAAAGATCTCAGACGGTTTTTCTGAGTCAGGCTGCCCCGGGGAGGAGCCTCTTGGGTTTCCAACAGCCCTGCTACCCGCCCAAGCCCCCAGGGGGTGACCCACTCCAACAGAATAGCTGCTCAGCACCACCAGCCCCCTGGAAGAGCCCCTGCAGCCCAGAAAAGCTGCAACAAGCTTGGCCAGACTGTGAAAAGATCCGCCTACATTCTCAGGCCATCCTTCTGAGTTGGGCTCCCCTAGGGAAGAGCCTCTTAGGTTCTCAGTGACCCAGATAGCTGCTCCAGCCCCCAGGGGGTGCTTCACTCCTGAGGAACAGCGGCCCAACATCGCCAACCCCCTGCAAGAACCCCACAGCCCAGAAACACCAGAGCAAGCTCTGCATGACCAAGTGAAATCTGCTACCATCGTGGTGTGGACCTCCCAGTCCTGTCTGCCCTCAGGAAGCCCTCCTTTGCTTCAAAGAAACACTGTTAGCCCCATCAACACTCCAGAAAAGCCACACTGCCTCAAAAAAGATTGACCAACAACGCCAGCCCTCAGGAAATATTCCACGGCAGTGACAAGGCAAACACTGCCTAATCACGGAGAGTACAACTCCCTCAGGAGAAAGATAACAACAAGCAAAATGAAGAAGCTGAGAAACCACCTCCAGTCAAACCAACAGGAGAACTCACCTAAAACAGTCAACAATGAAACAGATCTCTGCAGTCTGACAGACCTGGAGTTCAAAAGAGAAATAGTGAAAATACTGAAGGAATTAAGAGAAGTTATGAACAGTAATGCAGACTCCCTCAGAAAGGAACTAGAACATATAAGGAGGAGCCAAGAAAAACTAGAACATTCATTTGCAGAGATGCAAACTGAACTAAGGGCAGTAAAAACCAGAATGAATAATGCGGAAGAACGAATCAGTGATATGGAAGATAGAATAATGAAAATCACTCAATCCAGTCAACAGACAGA
This sequence comes from Phacochoerus africanus, assembly GCF_016906955.1. Taxonomy (NCBI): domain Eukaryota; kingdom Metazoa; phylum Chordata; class Mammalia; order Artiodactyla; family Suidae; genus Phacochoerus; species Phacochoerus africanus. Next base: position 156,549,189 of record NC_062545.1, read on the forward strand.
AAACCGAATCAAAAAACTGGAAAGCAATATAAGAGACCTATGGGATAATATAAAGTAGGCCAATCTACACAGAATAGGAATTCCAGAAGGAGTAGAAAAAGATAAGGGGATGGAACATATATTTGAAGAAATTATCGCTGGAAACTTCCCAAATCTAACGGATGCTGGGTTCAAGATACAAGAAGCACAGAGGGCCCCAAACAAACTGAACCCAAATAGACCCACAGCAAGACACATCATAATAAAAATGGCCAAAGTTAGTGATAAAGAGAGGATCCTAAAGGCAGCAAGAGAAAAACAGAATGTTACCTACAAGGGAACCCCCATAAGAACATCAGCTGACTTCTCTACAGAAACACTACAGGCCAGGAGGGAATGGCAAGAGATATTTAAAGTGCTCAAAGGAAAAAACATGCAACCCTGAACACTCTATCCAGCAAGAATATCATTTAAAATAGAAGGGGAAATAAAAATTTTTCCCAACAAACAAAAACTTAAAGAATACAGCAACACAAAACCCAGGTTAAGGGAAATACTGAAAGGGCTTCTCTAAACCAAAAAGGAAGGAAGGAAAGGGAAGAAAAAAGAAAAGAAAAAAAAAAGAAGAAGAAGAAGAGGAAGAACTAGGACTGAGGAAACCGCAATCAGAGAGCAGTCACTCAAATAAGCCAGCATACAGATTTAATCATGAACAGGCCTCAAACAAAATAAAATGAAAAAGAAAAAAATAAAAAAGAGTCATCCAAACCATAAAATGTGGGCAAGGGATGTTAGGAAGGAAATAACCCTTTTTGTTTGTTCGTTTGTATGTTTCTCCTCTTAATTTTAATATAGTAATGAAGGGTTTGAACTTACAGGACCATCAGGCTAAAACACACAATTATGGGAAGGGGTTAGCATCCTTAAAAAACAGGGCAACCACAAGCCGAAAGCAAATATTGCATTTGCAAAAAATGAAAAAAAAAATACACTCAAGCAGATAATAACAGGAGATCATCCAATCAAAAAAAAAAAAAAAGAAAGGAAGAATGGAGAACCATAAAATCAACTGGAACACGAGGTTCAAATGGCAATAAATAATCATCTATCAATTATCACCTTAAATGTCAATGGACTGAACACCCCAATCAAAAGACACAGAGTGGCTGAGTGGATACAAAGGCAAAAACCTTCAATATGCTGACTACAAGAAACTCACCTTAGGACAAAAGATACATATAGATTGAAAGTGAAAGGGTGGGGAAAAATATTTCATGCCAATAGACAAGACAGAAAAGCAGGAGTCGCAATGCTCATATCAGACAAAATAGACTTTAAAACAAAAGACATCAAGAAAGACAAAGAAGGACACTACTTAATGATTAAGGGATCCATCCAAGGAGAGGATGTTACTATCGTCAACATATATGCCCCAAATACAGGAGCACCCAGATACATACAACAAATATTAACAGACATAAAGGGAGATATGGATGAGAATACAATCATAGTAGGAGACCTTAATACCCCCCTCACATCAATGGGCAGATCCTCTAGACAGAAAACCAATAAAGCAACAGAGATCCTAAAGGAAACAATAGAAAAGTTAGACTTCATTGATCTCTTCAGGACACTACATCCAAAAAAAGCAGAATACACATGCTTCTCAAATGCTCATGGAACATTCCCAAGAATTGACCACATATTGGGACACAAAGCGAATCTCAATAAATTGAGGAGCAGAGAAATTATCTCAAGTATCTTCTCTGACCACAATGCCATGAAATTAGAAACCAACCATGGGAAAAGGAAAGAGAAAACACCTACTGCATGGAGACCAAACAACATGCTACTAAAAAACCAATGGGTCAATGAGGAAATCAAGAAGGAAATAAAAAACTACCTTGAAACAAATGATAATGAAGACACAACCGCTCAAAATCTATGGGATGCTGCGAAAGCAGTGCTCAGAGGGACATTTATAGCAATACAGGCCTTTCTCAAAAAAGAAGAAAGATCCCAAATGGACAACTTAACCCTCCACCTAAATGAACTCGAAAAAGAAGAACAAAAAAGTCCTAAAGTCAGCAGAAGGAAGGAAATTATAAAGATCAAAGAAGAAATCAATCAAATAGAGACTCAAAAAACAATAGAGAAAATTAATACAACCAAGAGCTGGTTCTTTGAAAAGGTGAACCAAATTGACAACCCCCTGGCCAGACTCACTAAAAAGAGGAGAGAAAGAACCCAAATAACCAAAATTATAAAGGAAAAAGGAGAAATCACAACGGATGCAGCAGAAATACTAAAAACCATAAGAGAATACTATGAACAACTATATGCCAACAAATTTGACAATCTGGAAGAAATGGACAATTTTCTAGAATCTTACAGCCTGCCAAAACTGGATCAAGTGGAAACAGACCAACTGAACAGACCGATCACTAGAAATGAAATGGAAGAGGTCATAAAATCACTCCCTACAAATAAAAGTCCAGGACCAGATGGCTTCACAGGTGAATTCTATCAAACATATAAAGAGGAACTGGTGCCCATCCTCCTGAAACTCTTTCAAAAGGTTGAAGAAGAAGGAATACTCCCAAAGACATTCTATGATGCCACCATCACCCTCATTCCAAAACCAGACAGAGATACCACCAAAAAAGAAAACTATCGCCCAATATCATTGATGAATATAGATGCAAAAATTCTCAACAAAATCTTAGCCAAGCGAATCCAACAACATACCAAAAAAATTATACACCATGACCAGGTTGGGTTCATCCCAGGTTCACAAGGATGGTTCAACATACGCAAATCCATCAGCATCATACACCACATTAACAAAAGAAAAGTCAAAAATCATATGATCATCTCAATAGACGCAGAAAAAGCATTTGACAAAGTCCAACATCCATTCATGATCAAGACTCTTCCCAAAGTGGGTATAGAGGGAACATTCCTGAATATAATCAAAGCCATTTATGAGAAACCCACAGCAAATATAATCCTCAATGGGGAAAAACTGAAAGCCTTCTCCCTCCAATCGGGAACAAGACAGGGGTGCCCACTCTCACCACTGCTCTTCAACATAGTTTTGGAAGTCCTAGCCACAGCAATTGGACAAACAAAAGAAATAAGAGGCATCCATATAGGAAGAGAAGAGATCAAACTGTCACTGTATGCAGATGACATGATACTATACATAGAAAACCCGAAGGACTCAACCCCAAAACTCCTTGAACGGATTAATAAATTCAGCAAAGTAGCAGGATATAAGATTAACATTCAGAAGTCAGTTGCATTTCTGTATACCAGCAATGAAACATTAGAAAAGGAATACAAAAATTCGATACCTTTTAAAATTGCACCTCACAAAATCAAATACCTCGGAATACACCTGACCAAGGAGGGAAAGGACCTAGATGCCGAGAACTATAAAACTTTAATCAAAGAAATCACAGAAGATGTAAAGAAATGGAAAGATATTCCATGTTCCTGGATCGGGAAAATCAATATTGTAAAAATGGCCATACTACCCAAAGCAATCTACAGATTCAATGCAATCCCTATCAAATGACCCAGGACATTTTTCACAGAAGTAGAACAAACAATCCAAACATTTATATGGAACCACAAAAGACCCAGAATTGCCAAAGCAATCCTGAGAAACAAAAACCAAGCAGGAGGCATCACTCTCCCAGACTTCAAGAAATACTACAAAGCCACAGTCATCAAAACAGTGTGGGACTGGTATCAAAACAGACAGACAGACCAATGGAACAGAATAGAGAACCCGGAAATAAACCCTGACACCTATGGTCAGTTAATCTTTGACAAGGGAGGCAAGAGCATAAAATGGGAAAAAGAAAGTCTATTCAGCAAGCATTGCTGGGAAACCTGGACAGCTGCATGCAAAGCAATGAAACGAGAACACACCCTCACACCATGCACAAAAATAAACTCCAAATGGCTGAAAGACTTAAATATATGACAGGACACCATCAAACTCCTAGAAGAAAACATAGGCAAAACACTCTCTGACATCAACCTCATGAATATTTTCTCAGGTCAGTCTCCCAAAGCAATCGAAATTAGAGCAAACATAAACCCATGGGACCTCATCAAACTGAAAAGCTTTTGCACAGCAAAGGAAACCCAAAAGAAACCAAAAAGACAACTTCCAGAATGGGAGAAAATAGTTTCAAATGATGCAACCGACAAGGGCTTAATCTCTAGAATTTACAAACAACTTATACAACCCAACAGCAAAAAAGCCAATCAATCAATGGAAACATGGGCAAAAGACCTGAAGAGACATTTCTCCAAAGAAGATGTACAGATGGCCAACAAACACATGCAAAAATGCTCAACATCGCTGGTTATAAGAGAAATGCAAATCAAAACTACCATGAGATATCACCTCACACCAGTCAGAATGGCCATCATTCATAAATCCACAAACAACAAGTGCTGGAGGGGCTGTGGAGAAAAGGGAACCCTCCTGCACTGTTGGTGGGAATGTAAACTGGTACAGCCACTATGGAGAACAGTTTGCAGATCCCTTAGAAATCTATACATAGAACTTCCATATGACCACGCAATCCCACTCTTGGGCATCTATCCGGACAAACCTCTACTTAAAAGAGACACGTGCACCCGCATGTTCATTGCAGCACTGTTCACAATAGCCAGGACATGGAAACAACCCAAATGTCCATCGACAGAGGATTGGATTCGGAAGAGGTGGTATATATACACAATGGAATACTACTCAGCCATAAAAAAGAATGACATAATGCCATTTGCAGCAACATGGATGGAGCTAGAGAATCTCATCCTGAGTGAAATGAGCCAGAAAGACAAAGACAAATACCATACGATATCACTCATAACTGGAATCTAATATCCAGCACAAATGAACACCTCCTTAGAAAAGAAAATCATGGACTTGGAGAAGAGACTTGTGGCTGCCTGATGGGAGGGGGAGGGGGAGGGAGTGGGAGGGATCGGGAGCTTGGGCTTCTCAGACACAACTTAGAATAGATTTACAAGGAGATCCTGCTGAATAGCATTGAGAACTTTGTCTAGATACTCATGTTGCAACAGAAGAAAGGCTGGGGGAAAAATGTAATTGTAATGTATACATGTAAGGATAACCTGACCCCCTTGCTGTACAGTGGGAAAATAAAAAAAAATTATAAAAAAAATATATTGGATGTAACGATGTGTGGTTCATAATCCCTTCTCCATTAAGATTTAAAATAATATCTGGAGATCTGTATTAATATTATAACTGGTAACGTGAGGTAAATGCCAGGAGCACTTGTATGCTTTATACACATCGATCATACATTCATTTTTTTAATACAACCCATGAGATAAGTGTCATTACTGTTCATAAACTCTAAGGCACACTTTTATTTTCACATCTTAATGTGAAATGTTTTTGCTGACCGATGTACTTCACAATCATAATATCTGAGGATTTTTTTTAGCTAGGTGGCAACTCTGATGTGGATATCATTACCTGTGCTTTCGTAAGCATCAAAAATGCCAGAATAAAACTTCAGATTAAGTGTCAGACATTTGAGGGAAAACCTCAGAAACAATAACGAAACACTCTTTTAAGTCTCAGAAACCAAGTGTTGATGGATATTGCAAAGGATAGATGGCAATTCAGACATTTTAAACAACTTTCCTGGAATAGAAATCAAAAGTAAATTGGCTGTCTGTAATGTCTAAGTCAGTATAGGCAACCAGTACCAATGGCTGTCAGTTCTTTTATGTATTATGTTAAGAAATACTGAATTGCCAATCTTTCACATGACCCAGGGAACTACATTGTATGAAGGAAAAAGAAGTATGTGTATTCTGAATCAAAAAGTGATTCAGAAAAGTCAGATGTGAAAAGTGAACAAGGTTCACGGATACTTGGACCAATTTATGTATCCTATGTTTTTTCATTTTATTCATGTATATAATTTATGTGTGATAAATGTTTATGGGTAATCATGTCTCAAAAAGGTAGTTCAATAAATATAAAAGTATCCTAGATGATTAACCATATTTTAACTGGCAGCATATTTCTAAATTATAAAGGTGCATCACAACTATTGTCCCCTTTTAGGGATGAGAAAGTTGAAATCTAGGGTCGACTCATTTTGAGCAGCCATACAGCTAATAAGTAGTGGCACAAGGTTTACTTTCAGATTCATCAGACACCTGACCATGAACAGTTACATTCATCCTGTCACCCCTGGAAGGGAAAGGTTACATGCCTATAAAAGAAGGAGAAAATATATCTTAGAGAACACAGCTTTTATCTATCCTTTCCACCAGTCCTTACAATTTAAATTGTCTCATCCTTCATAAAGATTTTCCTCTTTGTGGTTATCTAGGAGCAAGTATTTCAGCAACAGGCAGGTGACTGAGAACCAGTTTCAGAATCAAAACAGTGAAGAGTCAAGGAGGCTGAGCATATCATACACAAAGCAGAAGACATTGATGTTCCCGCCAGTGCCGTAGCCCCCACTGGAATAATTATTGATGATGTTGTCCTCGTCAGTGATAGATGTGTGAATCTGAATAAAAACATGCCTCATAAATGCATTAGTGACTGCTGGATCCAGATGTGGAGATGCCTCCCTGGAGCATGTTTGCCAGAACATACATCTGCCTCTCTCACAACATCATCTCCATCAATGGTTTGCCAGTTGGTATAAATGAAATGCAAATTTCCACCACTGCAGGCAAGCACTGTCATTCTGGAAACATATTTCTATTTCCAATTACTTTTATCCACTTCAACCAGAGTGATGCCATAACATTTTACTGTATAATAAACTGGGGTTCATATACAAAGGTAAATAGATTACAAATTTTGATCCAAGTTTAATTCTCAGTTATAGATGTCAAAAAGTCTAAATGTGATTCACAGGTAGAGACATCAGATTAGATCATCAGATAATATGCCTCTATTTGAATTACTGACACACAAATATGTATTGGCATTTCCATTGTGATTCAGTGGGTTAAGAATCCAGCTAGTATCCATGAGGATGCGGTTCTATCCCTGGCCTCACTCAGTGGGTTAAGGATCTGGCATCGCTGCAGGCTGCAGTGTAGGTCACAGATGTGGGTGGATCCAGCATTGCTGTGGCTGTGGTGTAGGCTGGCAGCTGTAGCTTTGATTCGACCCCTAGCCTGGAACTTCCACATGCTGCAGGTGCTGCCTGAAAATAAAGAAAAAAAAAAAAAGGATTCTCAGGTAGAAACATTATCTGGTGATCAGATCAGACCTACCTCTATTTGAATTTCTGATACACAAATGTGTATTTCACCCTTTTGACAAAGAGGTAAACAAAAATCTTTCTCATAAAGGAGTTTGCTTATATGTTATACTATATCTTTCAAAGTAATCTAAGTAAAATTTCTAAAGTCTGTATGTCCATACTTATTAGTTAATGTCATCACTGTTTTGTACTATTTTGTACTATTTAGTAAAACTCATAGGACTTTATATTTGCAGAGTAACAGGTAGTTTTTCCTTTGGTCTGATTGCATTTTCCATGTGTGGTTCACCTGCCAAAATTTATAAACAGATTACAAATTAGTTGGATTCCAAGTAGGTTTTTCTTAATTACCCACCCCCCCACACAACCATGAAAGAAAATTACTGATATAAACAAATACATAAAAACTCTATTTTAAATTCAATGTCAGTCTACCTGATTTAAGTCTAGGCTGAATTCAATAGTTGAATAAATCACTTGTCTGTAAAAGCTATAGGAGCAGTGATTACTTATGCTGAAGATGAAAAGCTAAGATGTGACTTCACCAATACTTTCAGAATAATGAGAAACAATTATATAGAGAATTTTGGTCCCTCCTTCTTTTTAGAGAAAATTAACTAACTCTAGACCATAATTTGATGGATTATGATTTATGATTTCAGAATGATGTTATAAGAAGTCAGAAATGATAGCAGAATTGGTCAAATTTTATCTAATTTATTCACCAGAAGTGGGGAGTTCTAAGATAAATGATAACATTTTGTGTGATAAAGCATAGGACTAGAGTACTGAGCAACTTGCTGCTGAGGTCAGATGTAAAGAAAAATATATTCTCATCCACTTCCCCATGTGACTTTGATCCTCCAATTTCCATGATTAGACTTATAATTTACATTATTATTATTATTTGTTTTCAGGATTCACACTTAATATCAAATACTTATGTAAGTTTTAAAATTTTTGCCAATGCCTTGTCAACAAACATTTTATTGTAGGACATATTTCTTTATTTCCAGTTTTATTTATGAGCAAGGGTATAAAACCCAGATGAAGAAGAATGTGAACACTAAGATTAGGCAAATGGCACATACTGCAGTTAGTGTTCATAAACATTTATTAATTACTAGAATTTGAATTAATAGTTACTAAAGAGGAGGCTGTGTATATATGGATATATATATATCTATATATACACACACACACACATACACACACCCACACGCATATATAGTACATTTTATGTACATTAGGTATAGTATAAGGGACAAAATGTTCCTATAAGAAAACTCTTCACTATCAGGCACTACTTAAGAATTTGTTGTCTTAAGAATTTGCTGTCTGGTTCTTTTTAAATTTTATTTTATTTTATTTTATTTTATTTTATTTTATTTTATTTTATTTTATTTTATTATTTTATTTTTTGTCTATGCTGGCGATATGGGGAAATTCTCAGGCCAGGGATTGAATCCAGGACATAGCAGTGACCTGAGCCACATCAATGACAATGCTAGATCTTTAACCCACTGAACCACCAGGGAACTCCAGTTGTCTCACTTTAGAAAGACCTGGGTGTAAATTCTAGTCTCACTAATCTTTAGCTTTCTCATTTATATGATGCAAATAATACTACTTACCTGGGAGAATTTTTTTAAGGGTAAATAAATCATTTACTCTTTATAAGCTTGCTCTGAAGATTTGATGACAGTGTTTTCTTTTAAATAGTTGGTACATGACTCAGAGATATTGTGGCAGGAGAAGGGGATGGGGTAAGATGGGTAAGAAGTATTTCCCCCAAATTGATGACATTTGAGAAAAATTTAAAAGGAACGTAATAATTACTTAGATGGTGGGACAGACAGGAGCATTCCATGTAGTAGGATGAGTAAGTGTGAAGGCAAAAAAAAAAAGGATCTGCAGACTTGGACTAGAGCCATGTCATGAAGAGTTTTTCATGTAACATGATAGAATTGGGCTTTGTCATGTAAAGAAAGAAAGTTCTAAAATGTTTTGAGGGAAAGATTGGTGTGATTGGATTTGGAACTATTCCAGAGATAGTGAGAGTGATGAATTAGATATAACACTACCAGCCACAAAACAATCCATTAGTTATCAAAGGTGCAGGTGTCCAACAGTTTTGATGGAGCTGAAAAGGAAGGGATACTTTTGCATATATGAGGTAAAAATAGATGAGATGTGCAGAAACAAAGAGAAACAGGCTTCTCAGATGACTCTGGTTTCTGGTCTTCATAGTTCTGCCTTTCACCAATATAAAAATTAAAATGGGGTTGATTGAGAAGATAATGAGGATCTTAAGGAGGAACAGTACATCTTTCATAAAAAAGTCTCCTAGAAACACTTCCTCCTTTTTTCTTCTACTTTTCCAGTTCTCGAATGCTAATAAGAATTCATTTCAGAGATTTTTTGTTCTAGTCTCTGTAAGCCTATCAATGTGGTAACTTTAAAAATATGAACACAAAAGTGTGATATAACTTTTAATTGCCTTGCTTCACTTTATTTTCTGTTTATTCCCTGGGTATATATTAAGATTTTCTTCTTTTTACAAAAAGAAAGGTCATATTAAATACCCTTTCCAGCTCAACACTTGTCACATTACTTAGATTCTCACAAAAATTCTTTTTAAAAATTCTTAACAAGGAACCAAATTATCTCAATGGAGAAGGTCAGCCCAGGAGCAACTTAGACAAATTTAGAAACTTAACCAACTCTTTCTGACACCAAGTTACTTAGATTAGAACATAAAACACTTTAATGACTATTCTTTGAAATTGTTAGACTGTAATTTTTAGCTTCAAATTTATGGGTAGAAATAGGTTTGAGTGTGCTGTATATAAACGCTGATCAGTCTATACTGTACAGTAAAAGTTGAAGTTGTCTCATGATACCAGTTACCAGTTTTACAGCTGATGGACTGAAATCTAGGTGCAGTAATTAAAGATATAGATTAATACTGTTCACAGAAGCTTAGCATTCACTCCACAGGAAAATTGACCTCAGAGATACTCAGTATGTTTGAGAGCTTTTTCCTGTGTTGAGTCTTGTTAGACTTGTACCCCTAGAGCAAGAGTCAGCAAACATTTCCTGTAAAGAGCTAGATAATAAATATTTTCAGCTTTGTGGGTCAAATGGCCCATGTTTCAACTACTTAACACTGTTGTTGTACCACGAGTGGCCATATACACTGTGTATATACGTGAGAGTGTGTGCCACTTACACATATAGGCAGTGGCCTGGATTTAACATCATTTGCAAACCCCTGCCCTAGAGCCCGTAAGTCATCTATAATCAAGAGAAATAGCTCAGCAGGACCTTGATTCAGATTGGGCTGCAAAGATTGCTTTTGTATCAGTCATAATTAGTACAAGTGTCTGTCCTCTTTTGAAACCAGAGTTAATACAGCAGGGGTACCTTTTATTGATTCTTACCAGACAGATACTGCAAATCTGTTGCTATACTAGAATCAACTGTCTTGTGCCTCATTTGGTCCTTTCTGTCCCCTCTTCTCTGTTTCAGATTCCTTGCCTGATATCAATTCTATTGCATCATATACAATCACTATATAGAAATGTCATTCCAACAAGGAACCCTCATATTGCCCCTTTATAACCACACTGATCTCCCTTCCTCTACTCAACAAACTCATCCCTGAACTCTGTAATTTATCCCACCAGCCCCTGCGCATCACATGCACCGAAGTCTATGCAGAGTGTATGCAACATTAGCCTACTGCTTATTCATTACACCTTAACTAGCATCTCCTTAAAGTCATTAGCACTATCCAGAGGCTTTATCTCAATGAAGATATGGGGTTGATTCTGTACTGACCAACTTTCTCTTAGGGCTTTTGGCTAATACATCATGTTAGACTACTGTTAGATTTCTTTTTCTTACATGTGACCGCTGCTCTTAATTGGTCACTTCTAACCTTGGTTTAATTGCCATTTTCTTAGAATTTTCTTGCTTTTTCCACACTTCCCTGAACCTACTAAAGTGACTAGATGCTTAACAGAAGCAGAATTTCTGTAATCAATTTGTGGGGATATACATAACAACATGATTATAGTCACATATTCACCCACACATTTGTAGACTCATAGCATACCAAATAAAAATGAATCAATGTATGAATTAACAAATCATATTTATAAGTTAAGCTTTTATTATGAGATAGGGATTCACATTCAGATAAATGAAATAATGCAGAGAGATCAGTGCATCTTTTATCCAGTTTCTCTAGATGGAAACATCTTGAAAAACAACAACAATACAAAATCACCACCAGGGTACTGAAATTGACAGTCAAGATGCCTGCAGCTGCAGCTCTGATTCCACCCCTGGCCCAGGAACTTCCATATGCTGCAGGCATGGCCATTGAAAAAAAAAAAGAATATATTCACGAATGAATGATAGTTATATAATATTACCCAATGTTCTCTGTGCACTCCCCCCATATAACAATGCTTTCAAATAGTGCACTGGTCCTCAGGTCTTTTCTAAATCCAATTCACATAGAATTCAAGGAGGCTAAGTTATATTAAGTAAAAGAGCACTCAAAATGCCAATCATGAATTCAAGATAGTCATAGTAGAAAAGTGCTTCCATCACTTCACCACTGGTGTTGCAAGATCTAACAGAGTTGCACCATATAACGTGGAGAAAAACATGCCACAAGGTAATGGCACTTTGGTGAACATGTTAAAGACAGTGTTGACTGTTGAAGTTTGAATTTGAAGTCTTTCTGAAAGGGATGACACTTCCCAATATATTTGCAAAAATTATACTTTTTAGGATTGTGTCATGATGCCTAAACTTGAAGTGGAGAACAAAGAAGTAGGATTATCATATAACTTTTTTAGAAAATGTAAACTAATCCTTATATAACTTATTTTCACTTCTTTCACTCTAGTAATTAGCATAGAGTCCCTAATTTAATCTAAATTTTGAAAACAATAAAAAATAAAGGTAGGATTGGCTAGACTGTGGTAAGGTAAAAAATCTTTAAATTTTAATGGCTTAACAAAATAAATATGTACTTCTTATTCAAGATCCAATTTGATATGGATCAGGGTCTGCCTCTCCCTTGTAGCTTGAGCATCAGAAGCACATACTTCTGGATTGTTACAGTAGGAGCCTAGAGGGCTAAGTGATTTCATAGGATTCTTTTTAGGGTCCAGGCCTGTAAATGGCTTATATCCCTTCAGTCTGAAAGACATTGACTTATTCCCAGGCACATGACCCCAACCGATGTGCATAAGGTTGAAAAGTTTTCTTTTGGCTTTATATTTGTAAGCACGTAACAGTTTTTCATGCCCCTTTATTTTTATTTTACAAGTTATAATGAAAAGTAAATATTTTCACAATTGCTCAGATCTTCTAGACATATTTAATTCCATACTTAGGAGAGTTTTACATGATAATGTTCCTGAGATAATTAACAAATGTCTCCTTTTTTTGTTTTAATTAAAAAAACAAACACAAACATCTTTATTTAAATTGTGCTTGTTTTGCAAGATTTCATACACACTAAGTTTTAGCCAAGAGTGTCAATTTATAAGCTGGTGAAAGTTAATCACATTAACTAATGTTACATTAAACTACTTTAGAATGCTTTCATGGAAATATACTATTCTTTAGCCAATATATTTTTTCTTTTTAGAGACAATGGTATCATAATCCTTCACTAAAATGTGAAAACTGAGTCAGCTTAAAAAGTACCTGCTATCAGTTGCATTGACAGCTATACAGGCAACCTTTCTTTGGTCAGTTCCCAGGAAATTAATGAACACATTTGATTCTGCTTTGCTTGGAGAACTGATAAAAATCTCACTCCAAGGTAAATGTGAAGGGAAGATATAACCTTTCATTTTCTATTCTTTTAAGAATAATTAAAAGACTTAATTAAAAAATCACTACACCATTCAAAGTTCTTCTTCATTCCAAACTATAATAACGATTTATCAGATAAACCCAACTATCTATACCCTGAGCTATAATGATCTTTTCTTTGTATTCAGACTTTGCAAAAGGTTGAATTTTTTTTTAAATGGTAAATGTTTTTTCTTACTTCTGTTTTAACTTGCATCAGCATTTCTAATTTATTAAGAAATGAGACTGCCCTTTCTATCTCCATGGAGAAAAAAGTTTACACAGAACTATATATCCTAACACTGTACATACAAAACAAAACAGAAATAATTAATTTCCCAGAACTAAAATGTATTTGCTATTTTAAAATTACTGTATTGCTAAATATATACAGATGAGGGTCAATTAATTTGATCAAGAAGAAAAGTGTCCAAAAATATGGGAAAATTGTAAAATTGCTACCAATTTCCAAAAAATGAATGTGAGAGTGATACATGATTAAGAAAGTGAGACAACATTCCACAGTAAAGGCATCAAGACAGAAAAGGTGATTAATTTGTTAGAGTTTGAGGCATTTTAAAGATGTAAATAAAGATAAAAATGGAAAAACTATACTCTAGAAACTTCTTAGAAATTACAATGCTACTTGAATCCTTTCCTACACTTATGCAATCTAAAAGTTTCAATTATAAATTGGTTTGCCAGAAATAAATGAGGACTTAGCCATTTCTGCTCTTTATTTTGACACAGTGACTTTTGCAGCATCATTTAGTTACTATGACAACATTGGACATCTGTTTTTAAGATAATTTCCAAATTGAATGTCAGAGGTCTCTGTAATTTATTCATGTCAATGCTTAGAATGCCATAGAAAGGTACCAGAAGGTGAAATGCATGTTGCTGTATCAAGAAAATGTTGGCATCATAAGTAAACTGCATGGAATCTACTAACACCCATACCCACAGTACTAAGTGGCCTAGAGTGCCATTCTCAGCGTTCTAATATAAGGTTATTGATAAAGAATTGACAGATATTTTACAGTGATTTACCATTCCAGAGGGCATCAGATATTGAGGTAGCTCAAATTATTTGTTCTGAATGCAAGCATTAATGGTAAACACTTGATAGTATTCTTTTCAAAAGTCAATTTAATAGCTTAGCATATATTATACATTCACTAATTCATCAAAAACTCATTCCCTCATTCATTCATCTTCACACATACCCACATAGACTATCAAAGGGCAGGGAGAGAGAAATAGGAGTTTGGGAATAACGTACACACACTACTATATATAATATAGGCTAAGAACAAGGATATACTGCATAGCACAGGGAACTATACATGAAATCTTGTACTAACCTAAAATGGAAGATTATCTGAAAAAGAATATATATGTATATAATCACTTTGCTGTATACTTGGAATACGACAATGTAAATTAACTATACTTCAATAAAAATTAATAAATTATTTAAAAATATGTTAAGGCTTTATACTAGGAAAAGATTATGATAATTTTTCCTTCAAGAAACTGATTATAATTGGGAGGTAAATGTAACCACATAGAAAAGTCTAATGTGAAGAAAAATAAGGATCTCTGGGAGAAAACAGTGAAGGTTTAATTTAAATGAGACCTTAAAGAATTAGGAAAATGTTGACAGAGAAGCTGAAAAGTGATCCCAGGCTGTAGTGAAAGAAAGTAAATGGGACATTCCTAATGGACAGAAAGCTGGAGTTAGTGTTCAGTGGTAGATAAAGCTGCATGGTAGTCTTTAATTATCATCAAAGCCACATGCAAATTAGAAAAATACATGTTCTGCCTCTGAAGTTTTCTGTGTTCCTCGATGTTGCAGATTTGGAAAGAATAAAAGGGATTTTCAAATCCAATAAATATTTTTATGTTGCCTTATTAATCTAACTAAATACATGTATGTATCATACATAAGCAAATGCAACCATTTTACACTTTAAAATGTTTACAGAGAGTTCCCGTTGTGGTGTAGTGGCTAACGAATCCGACTGGGAACCATGAGGTTTCCGGTTCGGTCCCTGCCCTTGCTCAGTGGGTTGATGATCAGGCGTTGCCATGAGCTGTGGTGTAGGTCGCAGACGCAGCTCGGATCCCCCGTTGCTGTGGCTCTGGTGTAGGCGGGCGGCTACGGCTCTGATTCGACCCCTAGCCTGGGAAGCTCCATACGTCGTGGGAGCGGCCCAAAGAAATAGCAAAAAGACAAAAAAAAAAAAAATGTTTACACTTGCTATCGTGTTATATCAAATTTGTGCCTGGAGAGTCTATTTGTTGTTCATGTGCTGGAATTCACCTGCTGTCTAACAATGTACTTTATGAGCCCAACTTCATCACTTTGATTTACATTACATATGTGTAGGTGATAGGTAAAGCCTTTCTAGTCACAGAGACTTTGAAAAGATTTGATGCTGGTTATTCTAATAATCACTATCCATTGATAGTCAAGCAAGACACATTATGAGAATCATTGAGTAACTGGATTTTCTATTGATAGTTTCTGAGTCTATTTTGAAGCTATTTTGTTTTGCTCACAAAGGAAACTTGAAAAAAAGTTAAAAAAAATCTGTCCTACACTCTATTTTACCACTGAAACTAGGGTGAAAACTCAGTGACACAAATCTGTCTGAAATCTTATTTTGAGAAATAATAACACAATTTGCCATTGATAGAACTGTCATTCACAACTTTTCATTTTTTTTAGATTTTTATGTTACCTTTTGTAGCCTAGTATTTTAAAATTGCTAAGTAGAGTTTAGAGTTTTGATTTTCATTTTTGTTTTCCAAATTTTTGATAGTGATTCACAATAAGAAACATATTTTTCCCTCATGGTTCAGTACACACACACACACACACATACACAGGACTGAGAAAGTCTCATGAAACAGTATTATGAGGCCCCTTAAACTTTCCATTTCATTTTATTTCATTATATTTTATTTTTGTGAACAGTAGTATTTTAGTTAAGATTTATTAAATTTATTTCAGCCTTAACCAGTGTGTTGAAACATACCATTTGGAAAATTTTAAGACAATATGATTTTTTTTCCTTTTCTCCTAATTTATAAAAAAATGAGTTTATTCTTTTTTATAACTTTTTTTTCTTGTTTTTTTTTTTTGCTTTTTAGGGCTGTTCTCCTGGAATATGGAAGTTCCCAGGCTAGGGGTCAAATTGGAGCTATAGCTGCTGGCCTATGCCACAGCAACTCTGGATCCTATACCACAGCTCACTGCAACACCAGATCCCCTCCTCACTGAACAAGGCCAGGGATTGAACCCACATTCTCATGGATACTAGTTGGATTCATTTCCACTGTGGCACGATGGGAACTCCCTCTGGCACTGCTGTGAACTGCAGTGTAGGTCATAGACGAGGCTCAGATCCAACATTACTGTGCCTGTGGCATAGGCAGGTGGCTTCAGCTACAAACTTTTATATGCTGTGGGTGCAGCCTTTAAAAAAAAAAGAAGAAGAAAAAAGAAAAGAAAATAGTTCAGTGTTAATTCTCATATGCACCTATAGTCTTCTAAAAACCTGGAGTGAAAAATTAAAATAATACAATTTATAAGTATTTCAAAATGTTAGCTGTGTTTCAGGCAATATGCTATTTATTCAAAATATCAATTCTCACAAAAAGCTTTAAAGATTTTTTTTTCATACTTCGAAGATGACAAATCTTTAAAGGAAATAATTGGTGAAATGCTTTGAAGTTAGTTATGTTTGAGCTCCTCCTATGCCATATTGATATTTTTCACTAAATTTATTTTAATTATCATCATATATTTGGACAACTATGGTGCTAGCAATTTTTTTTTCCCACAGGTTGGAAGTTTTTTTTTCATTTTTTTAAATAGTTATTTCCCCACTACAATTTTTTTTTCTACTGTATAGCATGGATACCTGGTTACACATACATGTACATACTCTATTTTTGCACATTATCATGTGCCATCATAAGTGGCTAGACATAGTTCCCAGTGCTACACAGCAGAATCTCATTGCTTATCCATTCCAAAGGCAATAGTCTGCATCTATTAACTCCCAGCTCCCAATCCATCCCACTCCCTCCCCCTCCCCCTTGGCAACCACAAGTCTATTCTGCCAGTCCATGATTTTCTTTTCTGTGGAAAGGTTCATTTGTGACTTATATTAGATTCCATATATAAGTGATATCATATGGTATTTGTCTTTCTCTTTCTGACTTACTTCACTGAGGATGAGTCTCTAGTTCCATCCATGTTACTGCAAATGGCATTATTTCATTCTTTTTCATGGCTGAATAATATTCCATTTTGTATTTATACCACCTCTTCCTAATCCAATGATCTGTCAATGGACATTTGGGTTGTCTTGGCTATTGTGAATTGTGCTGCAATGAACATGTGGGTGCATGTGTCTTTTTTAAGGAAAGTTTTGTCTGGATATATGCTCAAGAGTGGTATTGCTGGGTCATATGGCAGTTCTATGTGTAGATTTCTAAGGTACCTCCATATTGTTCTCCATAATGGTTATACCAGCTTACATTCCTACCAAGAGTGCAGAGGGTTCCCTTTTCTCCACACCCCCTCCAGCATTTGTTATTTGTGGACTTATGAATGATGGCCATTCTTGACTGGTGTGAGGTGGTATCTCATGGTACTTTCGATTTGCATTTTTCTAATTATCAGTGATGTTGAGCATTTTTTCATGAGCTTGTTGGCCATCTGTACATCTTCTTTGGACAAGTGTCCATTCAGGTCTTTTGCCCCTTTTTCAACTGGGTTGTTGGCTTTTTTCCTTTTGAGTTGTATAAATTGCTCATATATTCTAGAGATTAAGCCCTTGTTAGCTGTATCATTTGAAACTATTTTCTCCTATTCTGTAAGTTGTCTTTTTGTTTTCTTTCGGGTTTCCTTTGCTGTGCAAAAGCTTGTCAGTTTGATTAGGTCCCATTGGTTTATTTTTGCTCTTATTTTTGTTGCTTTGGGAGACTGACCTGAGAAAATATTCATAAGGTTGATGTCAGCACCTTTAGAATGAAAAACATGTATCCACTACATTGTGACTTTTTACTCCAGTTTCTTAATTCACTCCACACAATATATACCAAATCCTATTTTTCATACTCACATTGAGACCTCACAGAATGATTTTACTGAAGAAACACAAAATGATAGTGTCAAAAGAATAACAGGAGAAAAACTCATGTAAGCCTCTTAACACTACTAATGCACAAGGGAAATTTAAAAAAATTAATAAATCTCTATCATGCAAATTTATGCAAATGTGTTCACCTTCAGAAAACTCAAGGGGAACATATAAACTGAGGTTCCTATTCCTGATGCTTCCTTGAAGTAAATAGAGGATTCAACAACATTTCTCTACAGTTTTTCATTTGCTTCAGTTATTTTCTCTGATATTCAGTCCTTTCTTTTTAATACAAACACTGTAATATGTTACTAGAAAGAGTGGAGTTTTCAAAAGAAGGAAATGGGGGTGGAAAGGTGGTTAAATAGGCCATGAATTAGAAGAGCAAGATTTAACAAACTAGTCTGCTTAAATTTCCTTTATTTATCTGATTTTTTTTTCTCCAAGGCATTTACCAATATTTTTAAAATGTATAATTTAAAGCTTTAATGAATGTATATTGGATTTATGAACTTTTAAAATTGTTTATTGGTAAAAGGCATTTATTGGGCACTTTTCCTCCTTAAAGTATTTCAAAACTTTTATCAGTGAGAAAAAGATATTTTGAATTAATTTAAAACCAGATACTTGTAATATTTTTTTTTCACCTCAGGCCAGTCTATTTTATCAATATTCATGAAGATTATGAAGTTACCTAAATGCATTTTAAATGAATTATCAAAAGTGTGTACTTAAGCAAAAGTCTGTGTTTAAATTAGTCTTGTTTATCCTCATATAATGGTGAGAATTTGGCTAGGCTATCTAAGTTGGGTACTACAAAAAAATGCCTAGTAGTCTACTGTTCAAAACAGTAGGTTCTAAGCACATATGGTCATTAAATCATATAAATAACATAAATTAAAAAATTTAGTTTTTCAGTGACATCTCAAGTACGCAGTAGGCACAGACAGCTAATGCTTCCCAGTACAGATGCAGAATACTTCCAGTATTATAAAAAGGACAGTCTTGACCTAGCCTATGAATCCCACTGGGGCACAGAAGATTATGTAAACATGTTAAATATTGGTGTGTGTTATTGAATATGTCATATATATATATATGTGTGTGTGTGTGTGTGTGTGTGTGTGTGTGTGGTATATATATATTCTATTAATTTCCATGCTGTTGTGAGAAGTAGGTCCCATTTGTTCTTTGCCCACAGAGAAGGGTCTATGGAGTAGCTGAGGGCTGGGTGGTGGCTCCTTAGCCTGGAGTTCCACCTTTGAGCCATCTCCCTGTCCTCTCTATGACCACCTCAGCTCTCCCTATCTTAGTCTCCCATCAAAGTACTAACCAGGCCCAACCCTGCTTAGCTTTCGAGATCAGGGGAGATCAGGTTCATTCAGGGTGGTGTGGCCGTAGACAGCTCTCCCGATCTTAGTGATGCTAAATAAGCATTTGAATCTCCTATTACCTTATCACATTTTAACTATAGAGTTTTTGTTTTATTACTTTATATGGATATTTAATCACTGCAGTGTTTTAAACACTGAATGGCTAAGTAAACTGTTTTAGGAGTGGACATGTTTACGTGAAATTGGAATGAGCTCTTGATAACCAATTAATAGTTTCATTACATTAGCTCTCTCTTCAAGATAAAAGTATATGTATGGTTGAAACTTAATAAAAATGAAATGTTAGAGAAATATTTCCCTGGGCAGAACTGATCAATCTTGGAATGAAGTAACACATTGATAACACACTTGAAAATATGATGCAAACTCTAAAATTCTATGTGAATCATTATTAGTATCACACAGTTAATTTTGACTTCTGCCATCAACCTGGAAAGTGGAAAGAGCACAAAAATGAGAAACTTGTCAAAATCATGTTTGTTTTAATTTTAAAAATATGATAATTATAAAATTATATCTATGTATTTATATACATATGTGTGTATGTACGTAGGTAGGTAGGTAGATAGATAGATAGATAGATAGATAGATAGATAGATAGATAGATAGATAGATAGTTTCTTAGTTGCAGCGGTTGAAAAGAAGCATTATTACGTCTTTCTGTGCCTGAGGCCATTATTCTCTATGTGAACAGCCTGGGAAACAGATTGCTTACAGCTCTTTAGAGCTCTTTAGAGCAAAATTACTTTAAAAAGATCTATAGAACATATACCAGATGAATCCAAGAATTTCATTTATTTTCTCATGCATTTTCTTGTTTCTGCTGGTTCACAAGGTTGAATATTACATCTTTTGTATCTTTGCAAATGAGATATTGTAAATACACGTTGATGTTTCCATAGGATTGGAGAATGGTAAAAAACTAAGTAAAAAGATTATGTTTTGTTGTTGCTGTTGTGTTTTGTTTCATTTTGTTTTGTTTTATTTTGCCATGCTCAAACACTTAGGCTGATGGCCATCCTGAATGGAAAACAGTAATAAAGGAGCTAAGTGATTGGGGTTGATATTCCAACATTAACACTGAGAAAATGCCTATATCTCTTGTATTTAATGGACACAAATTAGCCTCATATTACTTAAAGTGTTGAGATGTATGAGATCTATTAGACTGAATTATGAATTCACCCTTTATTATGTATATGGCTCAGACAGATATAACTTTTAAGTACAACTGTTTGCTACCAGAGAGCATGATTTTATGTGAGATATTCAAGCAACTTTAAGAAATGGTTATTTCACTCAAATAGACTAAACTGTTAAAATTGCTTAATAATTATTCAGAGAATGCAATGAAGACAAGTGAATTTATTTATTTATTTACTTTTCTCCTAACCCATATATCATGTTTCTGGGTATAATTCTTTTACTTTCAACATACTGGAATAATATAATTATTGAATTAGTATCAAATGGGACCCGCTTGATATATAAAAATAGGCAATAGTATAGCTTAAAAATCTAAGTTGAAAGAAAAAGGAGAAGTCTAGAAGAGTGAAGAGTAGGGGGTAATGAAATAAAAACATGATGCTTGCCTCTTTTTATGCTTGAAAGGTAGAATATAAAATTATTATTGGAGTTTCCGTAGTGGCTCAGTGGTTAATAAATCCGACTAGGAACCATGAGGTTGTGGGTTAGATCCCTGGCCTTGCTCAGTGGGTAAAGGATCTGGCGTTGCCATGAGCTGTGGTGTAGGTCACAGATGCAGCCCTGATCTGGCATTGCTGTGGCTGTGGCGTAGGCCAGCGGCTATAGCTCTGATTCGACCCCTAGCCTGGGAACCTCCATATGCCGTGGGAGCGGCCCTAGAAAAGGCAAAAAGACCAAAAAATAAATAAATAAGTAAACATTATTATTACTTAAATTTATTTAACTCACTTCCAATGCTTTATGGAAACTTAATCTCCTTCCAAGTGTTCAAAACAATTATGTAAAATACAAACTGACTTATGCAGAAAATATTTAATGAGTGCTTCACCAATTTAATGAGTTGATGAAAATTTCATTTTAATCAGTGGATTGATCACTCAGAATCCTTCACATGAACGTGGCACATGAACGTGGGGAAATAATTGAATCAGACAAAAAGAGCTCTCCTTGCCCTCTCTCATCTAGGCAAACTCCAGATGACTCAATGAGTTCAAGGATGCATCTGTATAAGTTATAAGAACCTATTGAAATGAAAACTAAAAGTGACAAAATGAAAATTAAAACCATTGTAAATACAGCCAATGAACAGAAATGCCTGTCTCCCTCCTTCCCTCCCTTCCTTTCTTCCTTCTTTTTTTCACTTTCTAAAATTTATATATACTCAGTTCTTGTTACACCATTTAACCAAATCTTCCTTTAGTATTACAGTTCTATATTATTTTATTTCTCTGAAGTGTTTTACAATCTGCTGGAAGATCAGTCTTTTATTTTTAATTCCTTAGTATTCTTAAACTTTCGTTGTTTTAACTTATGCTCTCTTATGCTCTTTTGGCTTAAGTATCTAATATACATAGGTAACTGAATTCAGGTTTAGCTGCTATTTGCTCTGAGAGACAAGTGTTGGGTAAAACGAAAAAGTTTTTTGAGGAAGCCAGAAATCTTGGGGATAAGGTGGACTCATGTCCCAAAGAACCAACTCCCCACTCCTCAGGTTTTGCTCTGAGATTATACAGGGAAAAGAGAAAGGGGCTAAATGCTAGGGAGGGGGTGACCTCTATTTTCAGTAATGATTGTCTTGATCACCATGTTTCAAGTAGCACTCATGTCTTGCTTGTGATAGAAATATTATCTGAGCCAAAAATCTTTGACTACCTATTCCTGGAGATTAAGGAACAAGGGTAAAGACTATTGAACAACTCATTTTTGATCTTGATATACATCAACAGCTTTCTCCATCAGCAGCAACTAAGCCATTAATGGTGAACCAGGGTAGAAGTCAGGCATAGTGAACAGAAGATCACAACCATATCATAGCTAACAAATAAAGTTAGAATAACTCTGAGGA
This sequence comes from Phacochoerus africanus, assembly GCF_016906955.1. Classification (NCBI taxonomy): domain Eukaryota; kingdom Metazoa; phylum Chordata; class Mammalia; order Artiodactyla; family Suidae; genus Phacochoerus; species Phacochoerus africanus. The sequence continues at coordinate 156,571,951 of NC_062545.1, forward strand.
GCTAAGAGTCCCCAGTTAGCATCTCACTGCCTCAGTTATACATATTAGGTCTTATAAAATGTGTAATCTAATTCCAAAGAAGGCAAATACTCCACGCTCAGTTCCATATCTGCCTTTGGCACCATTTGATAATTCAACAGACATGAGACTACTTTAAAATATTTTAAAATATGTGTGTTTGCATTGTGTATAGTTTTATGAATACTTTGCACCCACAAATGCAATGTCTGGAATACCTATCTACATGAAGTACCTAAATAAAGAAATCCGTGCTGGAGGGATTAAAAAAAAGGATGGCATAAATGAGATTAACTTGCTTCAATAATCTTTTTTAAAAATCAAATTAAAAAATGTAATTCTAAAGTTATTCTCTCACCAGTTTCTGAAGCTTTCTAAATTTAAATCCATTCTAAAATAGCTTCTTTTTATTTTTCTCTGGAGGAAACTATACCTTAGAAATTCAGAGTGAAGTGTTATTTTTAGTTGCTCTAAAACAGCATGATTCTTCTTAGGAAATGAAATGGTTGAATTGATACTTAAGCTATGTTCTAATACACTGGGTATACCTGAGGAGTTGCCAGTGCATTTTTGGAGCCACTTCCTTACTGGCTAATTTATTTGTTCTTCAGTCTTCCCAACGCAAGACTTGGGATTAAGCATCATAAATATATGACCACTGACTAGTTAATGCATCTGTGTTCTGTGTTAGCCAAATGTATCCATCAGTGGGTTTCAGTAGAAAATCATAAAATAGATAAATCTAAGAGGTGCATTATAATGAGCAGTCTTCTGCATATGCACACTTAAACTTGAGGCTGCTATTTCCTTTTTTTTTTCTTTCCTCTTTTTCTAAGGCCACACCTGTGACATATGGGGGTTCCCCAGGCTAGGGGTCCAATTGGAGCTGTAGCTGCCAGCCTACACCACAGCTCAGCAACGCCAGATCCTTAACCCACTGAGCAAGGCCAGGGATTGAACCCACAACCTCATGGTTCCTAGCCAACTCATTAACCACTGAGCCACGATGGGAACTCTGAAGCTGCTATTTTCTTAATGGTTAAAGCCAATTCACCATTTCTGCTCTTGTCATGAAAAGAAAAAAGTATGATTTGCTATTTTTAACTTTTAACTTCTTCAAATTCTCTTTTCCTTTTGTTTCCATGATTCTTCTTAGCTTTAGATCATTTCCTTTCTAGTTGCTCCTTTGTAGTCTATCTGTCTCCACCCCTAGAAACTAACATTTTGAGCAGTGTTTTTAACTCCTGGGTCATATCAAAATTATTTGACAGTAAATTTTAAAAACTGAATTTCAAGTTACTGCCTTGGAAATCCGTGTCAGTAGATCTGGGTTGGGAGTTCTATTCTTTTGCTAGAGCTGCTATAACAAAATACTGGATGACTAAACAGATATTTATTTTCTCAAACTTATGAAGGTTAGAAGTTCAAAATCAAGGTGCAAGCAAGTTTGGTTCTTCTTGATGCTATGAGGGAAAATTTATTTTTAGCCTCTCATTCACTTATCTCTTTTTTAAAATAAGGGCACTAGTCATATGAGTTAGTGTCTACTCTCATGATCCTGTTTAACTTGTTTATTTATGGAAAGGCCTATCTCAAAAATAGGTCACATTCGATGGTTCAACATATGATTTTGTAACAATTCAATCGATGTCAGGGTCTTAGGATCAGTATTTACAATTATATCAAATCCCAGAATATAAACTTGGGAAATGATCTAAGTCTGCGTTTTTTATCTTTTCTCTCTTTCTTTTGTGCACTCAGTTCACGTGCATGGGACTTACTTACTATTCCTTAACTAAGCACACATTTCTCTACACCATCTCTTCAGGTATCACTGGCACATGCAACCAGATGGGAAAAAGTGCAATGGAGAGTTCAGAATACACATTCCTCCTCTTGTAGGAGGAATCATGGCAGCTGTGCAGAATGTCTGTTGGAATTATTAGAGAGATACTTTAAATTCTACAGCCACTGAGAGTTTAATTATACCTAACTAATGCAATGTTTTCATACAAATTATTAGATGAGATGAAAAGCTATGAAGTGGTACTTTTGTACCCTCTGTTTCACCCTCTCCCCCACTAAGATTCAGATGATGATGACTTCAAAAAAACTTGATATTATTCATTAGGATAAAAAAAAGTGCTCCATGTTTGTAACTAGCTGTGTTTTAGGATGATCAAAACAAACCTTTATAATTAGTTATCAATGAAATTTTTCTTTTAGCTATCTTTTCAAGATTAGGGTAAATGATCAAAGAAAAATATTTTTGTAACCAGTTTACCTTATGCTACACACTTCTAAATTATCTTTTTGCTTTCACTTTTTTGGTGAGCTCTATTCAGAATCTTTCTGTGGAACTCAGAATTCACAGACACAAAATAGAAGAACTTTATCTCATTAATCTGTTCCATGTGTTAAGACAGAAATGATGATAACTACTGATCTTATTCAGTAATCACAATAATCTCCTTGGTTAGATATTATATCAATATTTTAAAAATTTAAAAAAATATTCAGAGAGAGTATCTGTCCTCAATGGAACATCATTTTTAGGTCAGAGCTGAGCACAGTTCCCCTAACTCCAAAGCCCATGATTTCAGGTGTGGAATATTTTGCTGCCTTGATTTAGAAGAACATTTTTTCAGTCCAAAACACTGGCCTATCAGGTCATACTAAACTCTAATCTAGTCAGGGCAGATATTTCTACTCTGCTCTAGAGTAAAAAAGAAGCTGAGTTTCAGAAAATTAAGTGATTTGCCCAAGCCATCCATCTGTCATTGTGTAACAAGAACTTAGATGCCTGGTCTCATACATATCTTCATTAACATCTATTTTGTTTGAGCTATGTTTTACAAATTATTTTAACATAAATCTTTATTTTGGTGAAAATTTGGGGAAAATTTAAGATTTTTTTTCCCTCTCTTGGTTTAGGAATGAATGTTTCTTTCCAATTCCTTTACTGAAAAAATCCTCATAAATCTTACTAAAGTGTCTCATTTCTGAGAATTACATAAAATTACTACTTCATTTCATCAGCTTAATATATGGGGAGCTTAAAAAATTAAAGATGAAGAAAATATAATTTCAAAATGTGTTTTAAAGGCAAGAAATACATAAAAATTCAGAATATATATGGGAGGAGTTCCCGTTGTGGCTCAGTGGTTAATGAACCTAACTAGCATCCATGACGATGCAGACTCAATCCTGGGCCTTATTCAATGGGTAAAGGATCCCATGTTTCTGTGGCTGTGTCATAGACTGGCAGCTGTAGCTCCGATTCAACTCCTAGCTGGAAACCTCTATATGCTGCGGGTGCGGCACTAAAAAGACAAAAAAAAAAAAAGAATATATATAGGAGATATTGAGAAAAATAGACCTGTGATCTAGAAAATTGGCTCTGTTTTCCAATTTAGTCTTCAACATTTTACCCTGATTCCTAAATGAATCCTTTCATTATGTGAAAATGAATGTTTTTATTATTCATTCATCTTTGCCCCTCTGGTGTATGTAAAATGGTTTCTGAATTTTGTGTGCCTCGGAAAACTTGAGGGAGTCCTGTTGCCCATCTAAGATTCAGTGGCACTGAGTAATTTAGTTCTAATTGCAGTCATTAGAGAATCTGAAACTTGACTCTCATTTCAAATCTGGTTATTTATCTTTCTTAGTGACTCCCAAGATCTGCTGGATAGATCTTATAATTCTTTAGTGAAGTTTGGAAATAATATAATACCATTCATAGAGACCCCATCAACTTCCCTGGGTGGGGAGGGAAGACTTCATAATAATTGATGAAAATCATGGATCCAGATGTCCCTTCAAATATTTATAAAGATTATGAAACAGTCCTGGTGTTGCTTGTGTCTTTTCTACGTTTAAGTATCTTTCTGGGCTTTGGGCAAATGATCATATAAAAGACACTATTGTGACAAGCTACTATTTTCTTCTGCCTATTATCTTCTACATTCCCTTTCTTCATTCTGCTTTGGATTGATATCTTGATGAAAATGAGAAAACAATTTGTTTATACTATAACTACAGTTATTCAATTTGTCTGCTAAAAACAAGAAAGATAGAAGTAAAATATAAGTGTTAATGTTAAGAGAAACTAAAGAAGAAAATACAACTAGAATCACTCTTTGGTTGAATAGTAGAAAATTGTTTTCCCTTTAGAATGTGTAATAGAAAACTTGAGGAATCTTAGTGATCATCTGGTTAACTCTTCATATGAGTGGATAACAAACCTAATAGCTATGGTAAAATAATCATATAAAATGGAATTCCTTCTGTGTGTCTGATTCTGGACTGGCCAGAGAAATTTGCCTAAGGTCATACTACTATCTAGTTATAGACTGTTTTGGAATAATATTACATTATTGTTTCTCTACTAATGTAGAGAAAATTAATACAGGCTAGGTTGTAAATAGTCTTAAATCACATTTAATGGTGATTAAAATCGTTTTTGTATATGCCAGGTTGATGCTATGTACCATCCAGTTGTCTTAAAATTACTCTTTGATAAAAAGTACTGACCGTTTCTTTGTAAAATTCCCCCTCTTATGACTCCCTGAATATTTTTCCTATTTCATTAGTCACTTCTGACACTCAGTTACTTCAGGGTCCTCCCTTAAATCTCTCTATTTTTTTTGAAAAGGGGAAAATCCTGGTATCATTTCCATTTTCTAAACATTTACAGTCTTTCTTTAGGTGATTTCTCATGGCTTTCACTCCCTGCTATATGTTCATGATGCACAAACAAAATCTTAGCCCAGAGTTTTCTGTTGAATTTCTAGCCTACATGTCCAACTATCTACTTGGATTATCTATTAGGATGTCTTATAAATTTCAAAAATAAATAATTTGTCTTCATTCCCCTCCTGCACATCTTCTACCTCTGTCTAACCCTCCATCTACTGCCATTTTTTCTTAGTTACTTGTAGCTTCCTTCAGTCAATTACCCCGCTTTGCCCAAGGCAGAAAATTGAATTCATCTTTTATTTTTCTCTCTCTGTCTCTGTTTCTTTTGCCTTCACACCTGTTAACTTGTCACCAAACCTACTATGTGTAGCCTGGAGAAAAATATCTTAAATTCATTATTCACTCATTAGTCAATATTTTGGAGCACCATGGACCATGCAGTGGATTATGTACTAGTGTGACTGTGAACAGACAAACAGGACCCCACCCTCATGGACTGTGTTACAGTTGGGGAAGAAAAAATCAAACTAAAGTAAATAAGGTAATTAAATAATTCAATAATATGTCACCATATAGGAAATAAATTGTGTGTCATGATCAAGAAGAATAAGAGTGAATCTACTTGAATACTGTGGTTAGGAAAGGATTCTCTTGAACTGAGAGGTGAATGATGAGACCAATTCAGCCATTAAAAATATCCCAAGAAAGGACATGTTTGATTTTGTATTGTAAACTTCATTGTTTCCATTCTGTAAACTTTAATTTCCTTATCATGACCCATGGGTTCTTTCATGAATTGGCCTTTGCCAAACATATATACAATAAATGTATCAGATATTATTCAAGAAGCAGTAATACAGTTGTAAATGAGACAGAGAAGTTTAATCATTGCAGTACTTATATTGTCCTGAAGACTTAGAAAGAAACTATGCATAAGAAATGAAGAAAAATGTCAGAGAGTGATAAATGCTACAAAGACTCAGTAGCATCACTGGGAGGTTAAGGGAGACTGTCAGAGACATGACATTTAAAAGTGAAGTTTAAATGAAAGAAGGGGTCAGTCATTCAAAGGAAAATGCCCAAATAAAGATGTGAAGGCCAGCAAAAGCTTTGTGTGTTTTTATCACATTGTGAGGCATTTTGGCTGAGAGTGGGTATGACAGGAAATTGGTACAAAATAGGGTTGTATAGATAGTAGATAATCCTGGTGGACCATGGATTTGATTTTAGAATAAGCATATTGGTAACATATTGAATATACATCCTAGAAATAATGATATATATGCAACTTAATTTGGTTCTTTTTCAATAACATAACATCGTGCACGCTTACCTCTTGTTTGTCTCTTTTATGTAGAAATATATTGTTCTACATGCAACTATCAAGAGTTTAACAAGAAAACTTGTTTGTCATGATAGAATGTTAAAAATTGTATGTTATCAATTATTTAGTGAATATATAGTTCCTATAACTGGGCTGTGCTTGAGGTTGTACCATAATGAATAATAAATTTTCCTCTAGTTCTTTTATAGAATAAAAATGAATCTATTGTGAGGCAATATTACATTTTGCAATTTCATCTAGAATTTGACATTTGGATTTATTGACCTCATTAAAAAGTGCTGCTATAGTAACAGGAAAAGTAGATATCAAGTGAGTTACTACACACCTGGATCTTTAGAAGAACAGATGTTGGCTCAATTAGAAGAAATGGAAATGTTAAACAGCACCAAATTAATTCACCACAGGTATACTGCTATTTACTTTCTGTGAAATGGATTCATATACAAACAATTGGAAGGAAGCCATATTACAAATATTGTAGAAACTTAGAAAAATTTTAATACAGTTTTTATAAATCTAAATATTCCCTACACCATATTTTACCATTTTTTAGTGTTAAATATTTTTTAGCGTAAAAGTTTCACAAAGTGATAGAAGCAGTTAAACACAATTCACGTGTTATATCATGAACTAAACTTTGATTCATTTATTTTTCATTTCCCAGAATTTACCAATTTATGAAAATGACTTTGCTTTCTGAATGCAGGAGTTGCAAAATGGTACAGTAAGGTATCCCTGTTCTTATAAATGTGTGCATAGAGAAACAGAAGTGTCTTCAATTTTCCAAGCAATTCTCTTAATTTTCAGATAAGTTAAAAATACATCTTGGAGTCACAATTAAAATAGAACATGTGCTTTGTTATTTAGGGCTCATAAAGCTACTAAATCACATATCATTTGCCAGGTGCAAATCATAACCAATGCACCAAGTATAATAACATAGGAATCATTGTGCCCACATGTTCTAGGCCTTTGGGTTTAGTAAAATATAGAAAGGAAAAAAAATTATTATTGGATTAATGTCCATAACCTCAAGTGACTACTTTGTTTTCAAGCAAACAATTCTAAACAAGATTTAGGGAAGGCTTAAAAAGATAAATAGATGTATTGAAGTAATTATCATAAGGATGTTCTTATCCTATCCATCTATTTCTAAGATTTTTTTTTTCACTTCTAAAGTATGGAAACATTACCAGGTATATCTCAGGCTATTTATAATTCTCCAAGACTATTGAAGCAAGAAAATCACCTTACATTTTAAATACAACTTTAAGAGAAATTTAGTTTTTTTATATTTGAAATTAATGTAAAGACAGAACTAAGATATTGCTAAATTCTGAATCACAGTATGGTGGTTCTAAGAAAAAGGACAGGGACTTTTAAAGTAGAATTTATTATGGATTATTGATTTCAGACAATTGTTAAATTCCCAAGAAATAGCTAGTGACTGAGGAATGTTACCTAAGTGAGAAGACATAAATGTAAACATAGGTTTGCAACTCATTTGGCATCAACACAGGTGGACATACTGAAACTAGATGAATTATCTGGAAATAGATGTAAAAAGTGGAAGATTATGCCTTTGAAGGTCCTCTTTGCTAGGAAATGAAAGGAGGAAGAGATAATGAGAAAGACAGAGGGGAACTGGGAAAATCTTAGAGGTATACAGCATATGAGACATTAAAAAACAAAACAAAACCAAAATCAAACAAAAATAAGAGAACACTGGGTCATAGAAACTGCCACCAAAATATTTTGGAGAGGCTAGATTTAGATTCCTTTTCTGTGGAGTGTTTACACCATTGAAGATGTTGGTTTTCATAATATCCAAAATTTCCACTGGACAAAAGTTCATTAACAAGATAATGACTATTTCAAATGGAGTATATTCATACAATGCATTTCTATAAAGCAACAAAGAAATAATAGTTTACGGATAAAGACAATATTTTCAACAATAAAAAATAATATGTTGATAAGACAAAGCTGCTCTCAGTGGGTAAATATTATAAGATTCTATTTATATGAAATTCAAGAAAAGGCAAAGACTAATTTATATTTATGAAATGGGAAGGGTAGTTATATATGGGGTGAGGCTTGACTGTATAGAAGCAATAAGAGACATTTTGGGGTAATGGGAATAGTCTGTATTTGATTGGGGTGGCAGTTATGTGAATGTGTTATTTGTCAGAATTCATCAACATATAACTGAGTTGTGCATTTTGCTGTGTAAATATTAACTTCTTCAACACTGAATTTAATGTAAAAATTTCCATCCATGCTATTTTTACTATAATTTATATATTCCATAAAACAATATGTATAGTATTATTTTGCCTGCTTAAATACTTATATGGTTGACAGCATATTGCATTTATTCTTATACACCTTGTTTTATTAAATATTGTTTTTGCGATAGTCATTATGAAATGTGTAGCTATAGCTAATTCATGTATGAATTCCTCTGTATGATTGGACTTAAAAATTATTTATTTTTCTTCTGTTGATATATATTTTTTAATAACAGGAAACATTCCTATAAACTAAGGTTAATATTTATTGCATTTGTCAATTAACTTGGATATTTTTATGGACTTCGGGAATATTATGTTGCAGAGACTCTGGATTCTGTTACATTCCTTCAAAGTTTGTTGGTTTTATATTGTTTATTTTATTTTGGCTGACAAGTAACTTGGTTAGATTTAAACTTCAAAATCTGTTTTTTTTGAGCATGTACACCAATTCGGGGATTACTTTCATAGTCTCTCTCTTCTCTGGAATTTAACACCTTCCCATTTTCAGTTGCTGTGAATATTCCAAACATTTTCCCTCTGATTCTTCAGGCCAGAAAGTTTAAAGTTTCCCTTTAGAGTTTTTGCCATCATGTACATTGCTGCCTGCAGTGAATCTTTAGGCTAAAAGATGTGAATTCTTATAGAATTAGTCTTTTGTTCATTCTCTGGTTGTCTTATCCATTTTACCCAAAGTTGATAGCTTTCATCTGCAAGATTGTAATTCTAGCAGGATCACAGCCCTATGAAAAGTGGATGGGCAACTTTTAACTTTTAATGTATTGCTAATTTTGTTTAACTTCCATTATGTCATTTTCTAGTGTCATTAATTCAACAATTGTTTATCTTTGTAACTGTTAAAATATTTTATCTTAAAACTTTTACTTGGTAATTATATATGAAAGATATTGGATAAAAATATGACTTTAGTTTCTTAAGTAAATTGGAATTTTGAATTGGCATCATGAAACTAGCAATATTGTATATCAATTTACTATTTTAATTGTGCCAGGATAATGAGAAAATGCAAACGTGAGCTCAAAATGTAAATTATAGGTTTCTACAAAATGAAGGATAAAAGATGTCATAGTGTGCTGTATAAATGAGAATTTTTCATTAAGTTAAATATTCAATGCTGAAGATAAAATAGAAATGAAAACAATCTATATTCAAGTCGCTTCCAAAGTGGTTTGGATTAGTTATAACAGAATTACTGATTTTTTCAACTAAATAATTTCTGTGTCTAAGTAATTGCCCCAGTTCTAGTAATAAAAATTAAATTTAGATATTAATTTCTAGTTCTGAATCCTAGTTATTAAAAAAGATGGACTGTTAGTAAGGAAATAATGCTAAACTTCAAATAAAGAAGGTGCTTTACAGAGCTACCATGTGATACCTAATTACAAATGAATTTTGAGAATTATTCACTGAGTATAGTTCTGATTAAATATGATGTCCAGTTATTCTGAGTTAACAAACCAAATTTTGACATTATTAATTCCATTCTGATAAAAAAAAAAAAGTTATTGGAGTTCCCTTCATGGCTCAGTGGTTAATGAACCCCACTAGGATCCATGAGGATGCGGGTTCCATCCCTGGCCTTGCTCAGTGGGTTAAGGATCTGGCAGTGCCATGAGCTGTGGTGTAGGTCACAGATGTGGCTTGGATCCCACATTGCTGTGGCTGTTGCATAGGCCAGCAGCTATAGCTCTGATTTGACCCCTAGCCTGGGAATGTCTATATGCCATGGGGTGGCCATAAAGTAGCTAAAAAATAAAAAAAATGTTATTGATTTCGATGATTATAAATATTAAATATAAAACAAAGCTTGGTATAATATATTTTTCTGTAGAACCCATCTTCATTGTAGCATATAAAATTAATTCTATTAATTGAGTGTTAATGATTTTCAGGTTTTGTTCATGTGTAAATAAATTTTCAAATTTATTTTTAATAGGAGCAAAAAGGGTGAAAAATTCCTAACTAATTTAGATTAGTACCCAATTACATTACTTTTAATTGATAATACTTAAACAGAATGGACTAAAATTCTTCATGTATTGTTTTCCATTAATAATGGACACTTCCATAATGACCACTTTTTCCTTAAACCAGAAGAAAATAGTATTGAAGCCTGACTTCAAATACCACATTTACCACCTAGTAGCTGTATGATATTTGACAATAACATTAAGACCCTGTGCTTCAATTTCCTCACTTGGAAAATAGTGGATAGTAATAGAACCATTTTCATAGGACGTTATGAAAATTAAATTTCATAGTGTTATTACAAATTAAATATTTGTAAAACCCTTAGACTAGCACCTGACATGTAGCACACCCTGTACATAGGTATAAAATAAAAGTAGTGCAAGTCGAGTAGGAGGAGCAAACGCCCTTCCAGACAATGACACTGGAGGGGCTATTCAAGAGTGAAAAAATGCAAAAAAGATTTAAATAGATTTTTTTTTGAAACATTGAAGAGCTGTTAGGCCTTAGAGAAGATGTTAGAAGAAAAACAAAGAAAGTTTAAACAGTACTTACCTCTTCCCTAAAGTTAGCCCAATTATTTTTTGCACATTAGGTTTATCTAACTTGGAAGTTCGGTTTGTTTTGTTGCTAGTTCATCTGCAGGAACCATCATCTTGTTCTTCTAAAGCAGTTCATGGGGAACTTTTCTCCCAAATCATGGGGTATTACTAACAATGAGTACTTCAGCAAGGCTTTTCAGGGTTTCTCATTTAAACTCCAGAAGAGGAGTTGTGACTCAACAGTAATGAACCTGACTAGTATCCATGAGGATGTGGGTTCAGTCCCTGGCCTCAATGCGCTAAGGATCCGGCATTTCGTGAGCTATAGTGTAGGTCACAGATGAAACTTGGGTCTGGTATTGTCATGGCTGTGGTGTAGGCCAGCAGCTGTATCTCTGATTTCATCCCTAGCCTGGAACTTCTATATGCCATGAATATGGCCCTTAAAAAAAAAAAAAAAAAAAGCAAGCCGTCCCAGAGCATTGTCATACTCAATTGAGAATGTATTAAGGAGATACTAATTCCACAAACATGGGCAGTAAATTATGAAAGAATGGGGATGTCCACATTTCATCTAATCTGCTCTCTTGTGTTCTCCATAATGTATCTGGATTGAAGGATTGCTACCTTAAACCAAGTCTAAGAAGCAGCTGGCCCTGCTCCCTAAAGGCACATTCTTACTACATAGGCATACAAAGGAAAGTAAGAGACTTTCACCTGTGTGAGTCTATATGTAGAATTAAAAATTTTAGTCTCTATAGATTAAATAAGAGCAGCAAGTGGCGAAGAAAATTTGACCTCTTTGGTTTGTTTTAGCAAAATATCTTCATTAAATTTCATAATTATCCTGTTGAAATAGGTTAAAAAATGAAGTATTTTCTAACAAACCACATTTTTAGGACATCTGCAGTTAGGGAAAAATTCTCATTAGCAGAGAAAAAAAATGATGATCAGTAAGTATTAACTGCCAACTTCAGCAGTAGTAGAGTCCAGTGAGAAACTTGAAAACTAGAAATTTCCTAACAAGATACAGAGAATGTATTAAATTTTCTGGCTTTGGAAGTACTTGTTACTGACTCTTCATTAATATTCTCCATCCTTGTCACTGTAACATAACTTGAGTGTAATATAATATTTATAATGAAATAGTCTATATGTTTTGCTGTAGTATTATATAAACAATTTTATTATGATTTTATAAAAAGAGAGTAGATATTCATTACTTATATTTCTAAACTTGATATATTAGTCCAAAAGGGATTTGGTAGCAGAAAGTAGGTCTAGAGTCAAGAACCCCAAAGTTGTTGCTCATCATCTTAATAAGAATCCAGGACATTTTAAAGATATCAAGTGTGGTACAGAAATCTTTCTGTCTTCACTTTTCTCAGAGATGACTTTATATCTCATCTGGATAAATACAATCACTTCATTACAAATTTGCTGCATTCAATATCCTCAGTCTGAATGAAAAGCTTTTCTTTAATCCAATTGGAATTTTCTATTTTGCTATCTGTATTATATTTGTAATTACATTGAAGTTACTATTTACTTATAATTGGGTCATAATACACAAGGCAAGCTAAGAGAAAATAACTAGCTGTGTTACAAACCATTAATTTTCAGAAACAAAGTTGACATTCTACAGATGTAATTTGCAAGTCAAATATATGCTTTTTCCCTCTTGGATCCTTTTTTATTTACAGGAAGTCTTGGTTGAATTAATAAATAAATAGTGGCTGAAATATTTCACTTTAATTAGTATAAGGTGACATTTGTAGAGGAATGTTTAACCAAGAGATCTGAGATGCTGTCAAACAGGGAATTAACACTGAAACAAAGATCTGAATAAATATGTGGTTTTTCACACCAAATTCACCAGACACACAAGGGATCACACTTTAGATAACACTCTTGCATTTAATATGAGCTAGTATAGCCATGCTCTTTGAACTGTGATAAATTGCTCAGCAGGTGTCTTTGGGGACATGAGACAACAAGATACTATTCTTTCCCCTGAAACTGTCAAGGCCTATTATTTTCTAAGAAGTTAGACAGTTTGGGAAGTGAAAAAAAAAAAAAAAAAACCGTTACTTGGGATTATAGCATTCTACAGGTATTTTGTTTTCAGTACTAACAAAAAAATCAGCATCAAAAGTCATTTTTTAAAATAATGCACACTGGTAGTAAAATGGAAGTGGAAAAGCATGAGCTTCTTCTCCAGGGATGACAAACTACAAAGTGAAACTTCACTCATTGCATCTGGGTTTCTACTTCTTATATTAAATACCAAATTTTAGCATGACCAGTCACTTTGCACATTAGAAAAAGCATTCTTATCTGTCCTTTTCCCTGCATACTTTCTGTCTATGCTGAAACAAAGATACCTTATTCTTATATTTTTCATGTCACCTATTGGAGTGTTTTCATTCAGAGGACAGCTATTCTCATAGCCATATCTTTGCTTAAAGATTTGTAGGACCTTCCTAGATTCAAAGATAGATGAGATGTGCTTTCTATCCTCAATGAATATCCTACGTGTTTGCAGCAGTGAGACAAGTACCCATATTGGGTTAGAAGTGTTATAAAGATGTTACAAATAAAGTTACTAGGGTTCACCAAAGGCATATATAACTTCCAGTTGGAGTAATCAAGGAAAGGAGATTTATTCATTAACTTTTGGCTGATGGACAGCTGACCACACCTTCAAGCATGTAGCATTCACACGCATTGCATGCTTATTTCATTTCAGGTTGACCCTACCCAAATTCACAAAGAAAACATTTTGGAAAAGGCTTATAGCTCCTGTATAGAATTTAAGTAACTTAATACTCAGGATAACATGTCCCCCTTTTGAATCTCACAAAGCCCTGTAAGCTGAACAGTGTAGACAAAAATCATCTAGTATAACTTTCATTGGTTGACTTTGCTTTTGATAAGGTCACATGACTCCCAAGGTTTTTATGAAAATGATAACCAGTGATTTTACAATTACTTTGATTCAGTATTCTATTTGGTGGCATGTATGTGAGCAGTAAAGCTTCACCACTAACCAGGACAGTTCCCCAGCTGGGGTTTTGGGGTTTGGGTAATGTAGAAAACTCTGTCTTTCCAGTTCTAAGTGCAAAAGTTCATCTTTTGAAATGGATAGAATAAAAGAGTGACATGTAAAACTTATGTGTAGACAAGAGCTTATTAAAACTCTTTTAAAAAATACCTTTAGCATAAGCATCTTAAGATGATGCAATGGTTTGGATTCATTCTTCGGTAGAAAGTATATGGAGAAAGTAAAAGTTATTGACCATTAAATTCTTTTAATTCCTCTTTGATAATTCCTTAAATTTTCATTTTGGTTGTTAATGTACAAAACAGAATATTCACAGAAATCATATTTATATTTGAGTAGAATTCAGATAATGTTATATTCATGGTTCAGTATCAAAATGAAGCCTTCGTTCAACGTACTTTTGCTTATAATACATAATATATTTTGTTTCTCAATGCACACATTTTTAATATTTTGCTTTTTAAGTTATTTTGTGTCCAGCAGAGGGGAAAAGGCAGACATAAAAACTATATACTTTACAGATAGACCTTTTTAATGTTATGAAAGGAAAGAAAAATGCTAAAGTTCACTTAATAAAGATCATGAAAGGGCCTGTCAAAATATTCCAGGATCAAGAAGACAGCAGCAATTTCAAAAGTGCAGATCCAAAGATTCTTTATATTCAAGGAGCAAATAGTTTCCCTTAATCTTTCATAAAAGTACTTTTTTACTCTCAAGCCACAGCAAAACAAAATAAAGAACAAAAGACTGTATGAAGTTACCTAGAAGTGTGTAAGTTAGTTTTCTTGAACACTTTCCTAGTTACCTTATAAAACATATTGAGATAGAAGCCAAAGGAACTAAATGTTGTTTTGTATAGATTTATATTGTTTCATGTTTTTATTCTCAGACTTAAATAATTTGAGACCTATAACCTCTTTTTAAGGACGGAAGTACATTTGTCTACAGTTTTAAATAAGTAATTTCCCTTTTATGAGTTTCCCTACCCCATCAGGTCCTCTGACTTTTCATCATTGTTTTCTCTTTTTTTTTTTTTTGAAACATACATTTACTTAGAGCACCAATAAATAAGAGACTCAAAGAATGACTTATGACTTCTTAGACCCAATACTGGTTTTACAATATTTATTTTATGTTTTTTCATGTCTTCTTTGGTGCCACCCAGCCATGACCCTTCCATGTGATGACAGGAATCTATTTTATGTGCTGTACAAGCTGGGAAGTTTTTAGTTACAGGTAAAGGAAAAGAGAATCACACCTTAGACAATAAGAACATTTATTACCTCTTAAGCCAGGAAGGTTGCTAGTAAGTAGCCTTCAGGTATAGGAAGCATCTGAGACATGAGAGACTGTCAGCTTGGAGATTTGGGAGAAAGAATAAGGACATTGCTTTAAAGCAAAGAGGAATGTGCCATGTCATTTGGATGAAGTGCCTAGGATGGTGGCAGCCTTCTTGAGGTTGCGAAAGCACCCTGTGAATAGAGGGGACACAGGGAGTAAGTTCAGAGGTAGTGGTAGAACCAGACTCTTGATGATGCCACTGTGCCCATTCCCAAACCCATCATTTCCATGGGGAGTGTAATAATCTAATAAGTGGCTGAGCCTATTCACAATGCAATCCTGAAACTGGTGAAGGACTCCCCATTCCCTGAAATAGTTGGTTGAGAAGGAAAGCTGGGTTATTTATCAAGAGCAAAGCAGGATAAATACAGTTTTAGTGGTAATGGTATGTGCTATGGATGCCAAACTAACTCAGGAAAGGATGTCATCATTTTCTAATGACCCAGCATTTTAGTTTCCTGAAGTTTATGTACAAGCACCAACTTCATAAAGCTCCCTAAAGACCCTGTGTTTAGACTACCTTTAAAAACACCCTATGTAAAAGTAGGCAGAGTACCTACTTGGGAAAAACTAGTCATAGTTCCTCCTCAACTTATCCACTGGATGATTATGACTTTGGACTAATATTTAACATTTCCTTATTTTCTAAGTCATTGGATTCTCTAATGTCCCTTTTCTTTCTTTTTTTTATTTTTATTTTTAGCAGTTCTGAGATTCTAAGCCTATTATTCCTTCAATAATGAGGTGTTTTTAGTGCCCTGTGTCACTGATCCTTAAAGGTGATCAGTCCTATCCCTTACTCTGCTTAAACTGGAGAATAAAAAGCAGCCATAGGCTCTCAATAACTCCTTCAATAGTCCTGCATATACTATTCTTTTAGTCAGCTGACCTTGATGTCTCCAGTGTTGCCTTTCCAGCCCTGCTGTGGTCTATTGGATACTGTGTCTGCTGTGATTCTACTTTGCTGGAGACCTCTTCCAGTTTCCCCCTGGCTGATGGCATCGTGGTTTACCACAGATGATCAACTTTGCAAGCTACTTGAGTTTTATGTCTCTAACAATCTTTAGCCAGGAGATTTTTTTTTTCCCTTAGCTCTGGTATCACTAAACTGTTCAGCTGAATTGTCCCTGGATTTTTGAGAAGGAAGAAACCTTCAAATACTATGCCATACACTGAGATAGATGTAAAAATGAAACTAAACATGACTAGTATCTTTTGCCTTTAACTGTGGGGGTGAGAAGAGAAAGCTCAATGACATCCAGTCACCATAAAGAGGCACAGTGACCAGAAGGTGTGGCCACCATACACTGTGAAGTATGACATATCTCCCTCCATAGTCTCCTGGCTTTCTTTGGTGTTTCTAGGGCCAAACTCACAGCATATGGAAGTTCCTAGGCTGGGGATCAAACTGGAGCTACAGCTGCTGGTGTGTACCACAACCACAGCAATGTGGGATCCTATACCACAGTTTATGGCAATACCAGTTCCTTAACCCACTGAGCTAGGCTGGGGATTGAACCCATGTCCTCATGGATACTAATTGGGTTTGTTACCACTGAGCCATAATGGGAACTCCTCTCCTGGCTTTCTTGTCCACAGTGTACACTGAGGAGACAGAGGTGCCTTTGTTGTTGCTAAGGAGTTCTACTGATCTGCAGTATTCACATATAGATGAACACATGTGTAAATAAATGTTTGTATTTATTTATTTATATGTGAATTTATTTACTATATTTATTCAGACATTTAAATAAATATATGATAAATATTTTGTGGAAAAAGAGGATGAAAACAAATTACAGGAAAAAAGAAAGTACTCTGAGTTGAGCATTAATTTGAGACAACTAATGGATGGAAAATTACCTTTAGATAAAAAATCTTGTACCAGAAAATGTTAATATATGTTTTCTAATACTACATTATAAAAAGATGCGTAATATGGCTTATTTTAGACAGTTTATATGGACAAGGTACTCTGGAAATTCAAATGAAAGTTGTTGCACTGGGCAATTATATGCTATTCTTAATAGCAAATATTTATCATACAGAAATTATATGTTCATTGGGTAAACTAATACAGTCACAGACATTGAAAAACTTATGGTCTCTGGAGAAGACAGTTTGGGGGGTGGGGGGATGTGCTTGGGCTGTGGGATGGAAATCCTGTGAAATCAGATTGTTATGATCATTATACAACTACAGGTGTGATAAATTCGAGTAATAAAAAAATGAAAAAAAAATTACAGTGTATAGGAAGTAGTTTAAATTACCTCTTCAACATCATTTAAGACTTATTCCATATACACTTTTTTTTTTTGTCTTTTTAGGGCCGCTTCCGTGGCATATGGAGGTTCCCAGGCTAGGGGTCTAATCAGAGCCGTAGCAGCCAGCCTATGCAAGAGCCACAGCAACGTGGGATCCGAGCCGCATCTGCGACCTACACCACAGCTCACGGCAACGCCAGATCCTTAACCCACTGAGCGAGGCTAGGGATCGAATCTGCAATCTCCTGGTTCTTTGTCGGATTCGTCAACCACTGAACCACAGTGGGAACTCCCATATACACTTTAAATATCCATCTATGATGCTTAGTATAGTGCTGGAGGGACTATCTTATGCAAGTTAAATTTGGTCTCCAAAAACTTGCTTCCAGGTGTCCTCCATGGTTGCTTAGCCTAGTTTCATATATAATTATTACCTATTCTATTAGATAATTATGTAAAAATACAGGAATGATTTTGAAAATGATTTAGTATCTTTCCCTAAGATCCCATAGCAGTTAAGTGTTTTCGTTCCCTTTCATGATATCTTGGTTATAGTGTGATTATATTAAATGTTCATCAGCCATAAATCATAGAGTCAGATCTATAGGTAAAAATACTTGAATCTGACAGGTATATATACACCTATGAAAAACAAAATGTTTTATTGTCAAGGATCATATACAAAATCTATTTCATATTCAGCATTAGGATAGTATCTAATTATGTATTTTAAAAAAGCCCCTCAGTACTATTCATTTTTCTTTGTTTTATTAAAAATTTGAAGATGCCTGAAGCTATTGAATCCTGTACTTAATAAAAGTTTGTTCATTATTTTGCTAAAATGTTAAACCATGTGTGCTCATCCACATATTTGTACTAAGATGGACTGACCCTTTCTTTTTTTCTTACAGGAAATTTTCCTCCATTAAAAATTGTCTCGGAGTTCCCGTTGTGGCACAGCAGAAACGAATCCGACTAGGAACCATGAAGTTGCAGGTTTGATCCCTGGCCTCCCTCAGTGGGTTAAGGATCTGGCATTGCCATGAGCTGTGGTGTAGGTTGCAGAAGTGGCTGGGATCTGGCATTGCCGTGGCTCTGGTGTAGGCTGGCAGCTGTAGCTCTGATTAGACCTCTAGCCTGGAAACCTCCATATGCTGCTGGTGTGGCCCTGGAAAGACAAAAAGACAAAAAGACAGAAAAAAAAAAAAAAAAGATTCCTCAACTCCTGCCTGAGGGATTAAATGGCCCATCAAAGAATCTTCTTCCAGGTAAGGTGTCGAGTCTATTTTGAAGTAATATCTAAAGGTAAGCATTACTTTGCTTTATTTTTCTGCTATGTTCATGAATTAAATTGATGTCAAAACCAAGCAGAAGTATGCAGGAGGGCTGATTGAGGAACTGTTCTGCCTCAAAGAGTTATGGCGATTTAAAAAGTTTACACAGTTGAAAGGATAGTGTGGATATGCCCTGGCTTCTTATTTTAAGGTTGGCTTTTACTTCATATGAATATATTTACGCCGTTTTCCAAGGGGAGGTCTTACTGGATTGATGCAAGTGGGCTCTGGTTTTGTGGTTGGTAAGCCTCAGTGTTCTGTCTTTGTGAATGTAACATGGTTGATCTGGTTTGAAACTGGCTTTGATGCTGTGATACTACATTACTGAATGCCATATTAAGTCCTCATTCACTTCTGAGAGTGAGGTAAGGAGAGAGCAGGTGTTGGTGGGTTTTTATTTCTTCAGAGAGAAACTGGACCCCTGGAATCCAGGCTAGATTGAGAGAAAAGCTGGGAATTGGATGCTTAAGAAATGGCACTGGATTTGAAGGCTCTGGGGAGTGTTGCAGTCTGACCTGCAGGAAGGGAAGGTTTGGGCCTCTCTCAGTAGATTCAGTGGATGGAAATAGATGAAGAGACATCACTACTGGTAAGTTTGTGTTTGGACTTTGCTTGCTGAGTGTGTTCAGAGATTAAATTTTACTTGTAAAATGTTCATGTGAAGGAAAATAAAAAAATAAAATAAAATAAAAAAACCTGGGGGAAAAATGTAATTGTAATGTATACATGTAAGGATAACCTGACCCCCTTGCTGTACAGTGGGAAAATAAAAAAAAAAAAAAATAAAAAATAAAAATGTTCATGTGAAGGATCTACTACTGGTCCTCATTTCTGTCATTCTTCATACAAGTAATTCCACTGACCTTAGGAGATCAGTATGTGCTATTTGCTTGAGTCTGAGTTATTGTTAATTCCTTAAATACATTAAAAAAAACCCCTAGATTTTAAGTTCAGGGTGTCAGTGAGTTTTATCATTTATATAAAGCATAAAACAATTTTAGATGATATGTTATGTTAGGAAGCTCTCCCCAAATATATAGCATTTATAGCAGAATTTTAATTTCAGAAAGTCTTTGATCCCATGAAACAGCTTAGCAATTATCATGAAATCCTTGTGAGTTATCTGCCTGCCATCATCAGTTTCACCATACTCTAAAGTGACCAGGGATTAATAACAGGTTAACTCATAACTATGCACAAATTTATTGATATTGATAACCTCCTTCATGATATCAGACTACCATGGCCATCAGAGTTCACAGAGTAAACACTTCTGGTAAATGATGAAATAAGAAATAGTAAATATTTTCTTTTCATTTAAGTAAAGCTTTCAGGTAAAGCAACTTTTTTGTTTCCTTCATGTTTTAACCATTCATAAACTTTAATCAGACTTGTGCCATACTAGTTATTGTTAACTAACTAGGTAAGTAAATATTTAATAGTATACATATATATATGTCTATATCTCAGATTTTTATATTTCAGATAGATTTTTAAGTATGTCTCAGATTTTTAAAAGCATTGACACATGACAAGAATGTATGGATGCTGCTGAACCAGTTTATTAGGTTCGACCTCTAAATGTAGAATTTGCTATCTTATTTGGTTTATATAGATATCTCTGATATATTTTTTGTGTTCAGATGATGCTACAGTAATACCCAAATTATTGAATTGCACGTTTTTTCCAATAGCAAGGATGGAGCAACTAAAATGTCCACACGAACATGTAGCTGACTTGTAATTATTAATTATCATGGACTTTTTAGCTTGTTAGAAAAGTTTCCTGGAGAGATGAAAATCTTTCCTTTATAACAACTGAACCAATGGTGGGAGTTGGGAGCTATGTTTCATTAACAGCATTAAACTATGAGTTAACTTTGCTAAATTAGATGATGATAAGAAGAGTTTGTAAAGTTGATTTACTTTGGCAAAAATGTTTTAAGTCATCTTCCTGGAGGTAAAAATTTTGGACATAAGTATTCCCCTCATGGAAAAACAAAACAGAAAACATGATAGACCAGGATAATAAAGTGCGAATTATCTCACGGTCACCTTCCATGAATAAGAAACTAAGTTACATTTATACCATTAAACGTATTAAAATAGAATGAAAATTAGATATTGATGTTCATTCTTGTGCTTAAAGCATTTAGTGATCTGTATATAATTTTTTTCCACATAAATGCACAAGTAAATTTTATTGCTCTTTTTTCAAATCACGCATTAGTGTATTAAATAATACTAAGATTTAAGATTTGTGCTGATATTTATAGTAGGGTCATGTTTTGAAGGAAATGCATTATTTTTATATTTATTATAGTTCTTGGATAGTTGTTTTTGTCATGATGTGATTGAATCTTACTGATATTTCAATAGGCAATTATTGATAAGGCTGATGGTACATTTGTAATAAGTTCTGAATTTGAAATGACTCTGCAGTGAGGTAAAATTTTAAAAAAAATTTGCAATTAGAAATTATTCCACAGTATCTGGTTGTAGTGGCAAAACAATGCAGTGTGTGTGTGTGTGTGTGTGTGTATGTGTGTGTGTTGTGCATGTGTGTATGTGTATGTTTTAAATATGTGGATTCATAACACAGTCTCCATAGTCTTTTGTCACCTGGGTATGTGGACAACACATGCTATAAAAATATGTTCAGAAATCTATAACTAGAAAATAAGCCAATCTGAAGACAGTGCATCTCTATTAAATGTTTTTATCTTCTTCATATGAAATAAGAAAAAGTCCCCCAGTGCCACCTGGGTTAATGCATGTCAGAAAAGAAGTTATTGACTATTATTTGCAAAGACTTGACATCATTTTTGTTGTAATATAGATCTTCTAAATTATAAATACCAGGAAGAAATGGTTTTCCAAATATTATGTGAATATTTTTTAAAGTTCCATGTTTATTGCTGTGGTCCCCACATGACTGCTTCAACTGATAAAATATAAAATTATGATTTTTTTCTTCTGTTTGTGTTTTGAACTTCCCTATCAGATTGTTAGTAGTCAGGATCGCAGGTAGAAATTTAGGGAAAACAATTAATCTGCCATTTCAGTTAAAGAGCTCCATACTTCAGATCATTTAATACAAAGTATGTGATAAGAACCACAGGGGTTAATGATCCTTGTCAAGGAATCACAACTCTTAACAAGAAGGTTTGAAAAAGGTATGACTGTAACATGTGACAAATGAGTTAAATTTTAGAACCAGCATATAAATCGAAAACTTTAAACAGGCGGAATCACCCTTGAACATCCCTAAGAAAAATGCCAGCATCTATCCAGACAATTCCCCAGTATTGAAATAAATAGCTATTTCTCTCATTGAATCATGCTCAGGATGATGAGCTTCTACTATGCTAAGCCTCACAGAAATGAAAGAATTCAGTAAAAAGCAAATACTTGCTCTCCCTCTCATATTCTAGTTGGACTATACTCACTACTTGACATAGTTAAATCATTTTCTATCTCTTTTTCTCTTTTTTTTTTCTTTTTGTGTGTGTGTGTGTTTATTTGTTTGTATCTGTATCTGTGTTTCTGTTTTGCTCTCTGTCATGCTCCTCTGTCTTCTTGCCAGGTACCAATATTTGAATACTTAACGATGATGGCTCGTGCAATGACACTGCAAACCAATGACTGTTCATGAGATGGCTTGAGGTGGGCATGGTGTGTTCTACAACATTCTGTGACTTCCCAAAGAACAATGGGTAACCTCCAGTTAGTTAGAGGATAGGAAAAACCAGCATGGCAAGATGGTGCTAAGATTAGTTTCTTAGACATGGATAGGATTTTAAGTGGTCAGGTAAAGAAGGATATAACATTTCAGAAGAAGAATATAACATTTCAGGTGAGGGAAACTGCCCAAAGACACAGGGTAGAAAAGCATAGGACATATCTCTGGTAGAATAGATTTAAAAGCATATTAAAGGTGTCTTTTAATGCTGGGATAGAGACCAAGCTAAAGTAAAACTCAGTGGAAACTGAAAATATATTTTAGAAAAAACTGGCTTGATACAACCAGAGCTCTACTTCAAAAAGAATAATCTCAAAGCCATTTATGGAATGTAGAGCTATAGAAATAAAGAAAATGCAATGAATATGGTAAAGGGAGAGATAAAAATGATCAAAGATGACTTTGAATTTTTTGAGCTTATCTTACACAGAGAATGATTGTGCTATTTAAAGACTTTAGAAAGTCAAGTGCCTTTTAATGCTCTAAATCAGAAAAATAGTCACTATTTTTGCTTATAGTGCTTCTTTCTTTGGTTTTATTTTTCCATTTAATTCTTAGTCCATGTCAGTTCATTTGGACTGTGATATGAGCTAATTTTATTTGTATTTATATTAGGCAATTTTCCCTCGAACATTATTGAAAAGTTAACCTCTTTTCACTTGGTTGGATTTATGTAGTTTTAATATATACTATACATTGACCATGGTATATATTATAGTGCTTATTATACACAATACCTAGCATTATACATGATATTTAATATCATAGTCTATCATATATCAATCTAAATATCTAATTTATCCCTAAACATGAATGTATCTTTTTTTACAGTATCTGTTTGTTATATTTGTCGTAGTTTTAAATAAAACATTTGACTTTATTATTTTTTTCTCCGCTGATAATCTTTCAGGCTACATTAGGTAAGAGTACTTGTATTATTTTTTGCCATCATCTCTCACGCATTATTAAGTTCAGTAAGTTAGGTCCCATGTAAGTCTATGTAATTTGGAAATCACCAGTGAAATAGTTACTGATTGATTTCATTTCTTTTACCATCAAAATCACCCAGACAACTGCTGTGGACTGAATTCTGTGTTTCCCCAAATTCAGATATTAGAATCTAATCACTAATATGATGGTATCTGCAGATAGGGCTTTTGGGAGGTAATTAGATCCTGATGTGGAAACCTCATAATGGGATAAATGTTTGTTGTTTAAGCCAACCAGTGTTTGTTATAGTAGCTTCAACTAAAACAAGCAACTCTTTATCTGTTGAGTCATCACATCCTTTTAATTTCTTTATGTTACTAAAGTGTTAAGTACTAAGTATTAAGTACATGATTAACATATTTTTAACTTGCTACTTTCTTTTTTACCTCATATGTTTGCTGCATTGTAGAAGAAATGTGTATTTTGTTACCATTGCTATCAATGTTAATGAATATACCACTGAAAATGAAATATACCATTAACACATTTTTATGTGTGGAAAAATTAACTGACATTTTAAATACTATACATTTTGCAAAACATTCTGATGTATTATATAGAAGTTAAGTGTTTTGATATTATTTGGGGATTTTTGTTGGGATTTAACGTAAGTTGGGAAGATGTTATTTTTCTCACTTGAAGTATGGAATGTCGACTCCTGTCATTCAAAAATCCACTTTCACATTTCTTTGAAAGTTTTGTACTTGTATAATGAAGGCTTTTTAACCCTACTACTATTACTACAGCTAATACAACTACTAATACTGTACAATACTATTCCTCTGCTACTTCTCCTCTTAATCTTTTTACTACTTATACCACTGAAAAAAACTGTTATTGCACTACTAGAAGCAAGTCAAGTTTCCTCCGGAGATGATTACAAATTGGTTGGTAGAAAGGTAAAAATGTATATTTATACATGTTATATACATTGGCATATATAATTTAAGAAATACATTTTATTTTTATTTCCTAACTTGGTGCACAATTTGCTTTTTAAAATTATACTGTTTTTCAAGAAGGTAAATGCACAGGAAAGTTTACTTAAGCAAATGTAAAACCACATAGCTTATATTTAGCCCCAAATATGCCCTATTATGTTCTAGGATGTTGACACATCAAAAAGGGGAAATAATATAGAAGTTTATCGACTTTAGTTTCCTAAAACCTTTTACAAAAGATATGTGAATCATGACAAAATACATCTAATTGCTAAAAAATCTATATTTATGTTTTTTTATGTGATTTTCCCCACCTTCGTTAGCGATATCTTTTAACTATTGAAAAGAAATATAGGCCTGTGTGAACAAGAAAGAAAAAAATAAGTCATTTTTCCTGTGATAGATGCATGGTATGTACATGTAGGATTTACTTTCCTGTCAGTGTTTTGGCCATTGACCTTGGTTTTATGCCAAGTTGAAGGAAGGGCAGCAGACTGTTGGGTCTAGTTGTTACACCACATCCTTAGCCAGTAATACAGAGATAATGAGGAAAAGAGGCAGAACTCATGTAAGTAGGGGTCTTAGGTGGATGGTAGTAACCCTCTCTATTCCTTTATTCTGTTCCAACCAGGGACATTCTCATTTATAATGTAGAAATAATTTTTAAAGCTGTATATTTTATTTAATCTATAAAATTTATGTGGTTGCTTTTAAGTGAAGAAAAAGTATTCAAGACTTTTTCTTCACTTCTTAAAATAAACGTGTAAAATGCATGACGAAATATAATATACTTGCCTGAGATGAATGGTTTGTAAAGAGAAGGACAAAGGCAGTTTTGTGTGTATTCTGTCACCTGAATGCAGAAACATTATCCCTATTGAGATGTATAGAGTTAGTAATAACCTCTAAATTATCTACAAACTCTCAAATGATACGAAAGCTGCTATATTTTTATCTTGGAAATGCAAGCCTCTTTGTAATGGGTTTTCTCTGTCAAACCATTGCCTATCAAGAATTGTGTTTGTTTTCTGAAAGAGTGAGCATGCCTGCAAAGAATAGATTATGACTTTGCCTCATGAAAATCAATTAAGGATTTTGTCTAAAGCCTTTTAAAACACAGCAGAATTTATACACCTTAGAGAGTGTAAATATATCAGGATTGGTCCTGGGGCACGATTTGCATATGTCTCCCATACTATCTGGGCATGGAATATAACAGAATTTGGGACTATTTCTGAGTGCCTCAGCTTTCCTAGTGCAGGTGTTAGGAAGAAGGCATATGGTCTCCATATAGTAAACACGTGCCCAGGCCCTTTTGAGAAGCGTTGAGTTTCACTCAGAGCTTAGGGCAAGTTAAGGGACCTCTACATTATCTCAGGATAGAATAGAAACCTTATGAGCAGCACTTCAGAGTATGGGAAATTACACAGGTCAGTGGCTTCTCTCTGTAATGAAATTCTAGAAGGAAATACTTCCTGGTCTTTGAATATCCTATGCCTTTCTTAATAATACAGTTTCGTAAATGCTGGCTCTTTTGTTCGGGATTCAATTTTAAACCCCTCTTCACCAGACATTTTTCAGAACTTGAATTAGACATCATCTCTTCTTGGAGAGTCTCCTTAACTTGCCTTTTATCTTACAAATTCTAGTTTTTGTAAAAGATAAAAATGTCCAAAAAGCATAGAATATGAGGTCCTATGAGACATATCTTGAACTGCTTTTTTATCTGCATCTCCCTCCTATCATCATCTGGACTCTCTCCCTATCACTCAGAGCAGGTTAGCTTTACTGTTCTCCATGTCCTATGTGGTCCTCATTGTTTTATATATTCTTTAATACGCAGTTCTTGATCTGGAGTGATTTTTTTTTTGTCTTTTTGTCTTTTTAGGTCTGCACCCATGGCATATGGAGGTTCCCAGGCTAGGGGTCTAATCGGAGCTACAGCTGCCAGCCTACACCACAGCCACAGCAACGTGGGATCTGAGTCACGTCTGTGACCTATACCACAGCTCATGGCAACACCGGATCCTTAACCCACTGAGCAAGGTCAGGGATCGAACCTGCAACCTCATGGTTCCTAGTTGGATTCGTTTCCACTGCACCATGACGGGAGCTCCCTGGAATGATACTTACAATAATGGTCACCAGAACTTGTAGTTCTCAAAGGACTCTTGAGAAGCTAGAGTTACCCTCTGTTCCTATATAGTGTGAAATCAGACTCTGATGCCATTTCAGGGATATTTGATCTTAATTCATAAATTTAGCTTGGTTGGTACAGAGTTTTAAATATGTATTTATGTATGTTAGATACCTTTGCATATATGATTTAAGAAAGAAATTAGTAGATTATCTTGTCCTTCTAATCATCTCGATGACTCTTAATTCTAGTTCAGAATGTGGCTCTAAATATGTAAATAACACAGTACCAGATCCCCATTCTCTTTGTGTATAAAAGAATAATTTTAATCTGAGAGAAAACCAAAGTGGACAGGAAAATATCCAAGTCAAATTGGTTTATTTCTTGGTATCATTGTAAGGAATTTATTTGAAAAAAATAAAACTTTTTAAATTTGTAAAATATAATCTGTTTTTTGACATGCACCAAATTTGTCATATGTGACCTAAGGGCTAAAGTAACTTTTCTTCTTATTTTATTATGGTTTTGTAGCATGATTTTAAATATTTTCTTATAAGCTAGACGTAAGAAAGGGGAGTCATAGCCAGGCATTCAGAATAAATTTATGAACCAAACAAATGTGCCCCTGTATACACAGAACTTAAAATCTAGTGGAATATGTAAAAGAGTAAACAGACACATCAAGCATAAATTGCTCTGTGATTCTAGAGGAGTGAGGTATGCCACTTTATTTTAGAATGTTAAAAATGGGGCCCCAACTATTTAAGACCTCCTCACACTAGATTGTACAAGAATTCTGAGGTCACTCATTACAGTTATAATTTAGGAAAGTCCTGGTCTTCATTCTATGGTAATCCCTTTCTTCCCTGTTAGAAACACTGAGAGCAAATCATTCATCTCCTGCTGATACTAATGATACAGAAGAGATAGTCTTCTCTGCCCAGCAGTCACTTTTCAATTGCTACTCCTAAGGCTTTGTCATGAGGTCGGGTTAGCCACTGGGCTCTATATGGGAGTGAGGTTCCTGCCTCTGCTACTATAAAACCTGTATTTTCTCTCTCCTTCCCTATCTCCTTTTCCATCTTTTAACCTCAAAGACCAGTGGTTCTAATTTTATCTCCCTGCTGGGACAACTCCATTGCCTCACTTCCACTCCACCCCTAACCCTGCCAACAAATTCTTGATGGAGATTTCTTTGAGTGAAGGGGTACACACATGAAGAGACCCTCAGACTACTCCTTGCAGCAGGAAACCCTAAACTCAAGAATGCAAAGGGGAAAACTATATTTTCATTCTTTTCATCATTGAACCTGCTTCTGGTTATGTATGCATTGCATCAATGGGCAATTAAAATAGTTCAAGATGTCATGGAGTTCACAGAAATCCAGATACAACTAGGAGTTTCAGGGAATTTGTCTTTTTGAAAATGATATCTTCCTTTGAGAATTGAAAGATGAGCAGTTGTTTTCAAGGTAGATTAAGAAATGAGTAGTAGACACATTTAATGACCTGATTCATAGAGTGAGGTAGAAAAAAGTGAAATCAATACATTAATCTTGCTTTATCTACCTCTTAGGTAGTTATAAGACTTAAAAACACTTAAAGTCTGAAGAGTGATGAAGAAGTGTAAAACATTACTTGTAAATAGCATTGCATTTTATTTTTTAAATTTAGCATGCAGAAAGTCCTTTCTGAGAGCGAGGAGGGTAATCATACTTCTGAAATTTGCAGACTCTTTGTCAGCTGACGTTTAGGTTCCCACTAAACCTTTGATGATGAGGGAGTGTCTGACAGGCTGTATTTTTCCGCTATTGTGTTTGGCTGGGGTAGGGAAGTTATTGTTAAAATGTTATTTTCCTAGACTCTCCTTTCCCAATCCTTCGATGAGAGGATGTCGTCTTTTCTTGGGCTGCTAGTTTACCAGTTAACATCTTCTTCAGCACCCAGCTCAGGCTCCACAGGAGGCTATAAAAAAAACCCAAGGAACTCACTGTGCTGTTGTTTCCTGGCTCTGGAGGTACCTAGCAAGTCTGGCTTTTCACCACCTTTTAGAATTTTTGATGTCATGTCTAGGATGAGAGGAAAAGGTAAAAAAAAAATGTGTGTACCCCATCTTGTCTTAACCAAAATACTTCCTTTCAATTTTATATATGCATTAATTTTATATATGCATTAATTAAAATATATCTTTTTATTGCCTTTTTGTGATAACTATTTCAACTAATTAAATTGTAATAAGTTCTACAGGGTAATGCACCTGTGTCCAGTTGAGACACAACTATTTCTGGGCTGCTATACATGTTCTTTCTCAAGCCTGCACCTTCTTACCTATTGCTGTAGGAGTTAAATGGTTAGTTATAAGACTCAAAGCAACTGCAGGATACACGCACTTATCTTTTCCTGACATTTTCACTGTCAATCAGGAGCTCTGGGGTAAAACCTCATGAGTTTTTTATTTGATTTTCTTTATCATGCAGTAATACCAGAGATAAAAAACTTAATCTGAGCAATGGTATGAAATCACTGCTTTAAACTTTTAATGTGTGTTTCTTTCAGGCAGCATTTTCATGGATTATTCTCTAAGGTTTAGTGTTATAGAGAAATGTCTTGTGTGAATAAATAAAAAAACCTAATATATAGATATATTGGTAAATGTTGAATGAAACCACACCAGGCATGTTTCCCTTCCGTTTTGAAGATTGTACCCACGGGTTTTATTGGCTTTAAAATTCTTCTTTATGACTGTAGAGGTTAGTGTTTTTTTTTTTTTGTGCCTCCTTTTCCTGCAGAAGAAATAAAATCATTTGTCTCTACATTAAATTTTTGTACTGTTCGCTGGTAAGTTTCTTTCATAATTCAACAGAGAAAAGATTTATCAGTTTATCATTTATAATGTCTAAATTTTTGTAGTCTCATCTGCTTTGAAATCTTTCTATGTATAATTCACTATGGGTAATTTGAAGTACATATTCTGTGAGTAGGAAAAAAAACTGCTTTTCTTTTCTAAAGGTGTCATTTAAAATAAAAAGAAAAATCTTTTAATTCTAATCAGATTGCTTTTTCACATCATGTACATCATTTTGGAACAAAGAATCACAAATGACAGAAATACTGTTTATTACTACAATGTAGAAGAATAAGAAAAAAAAAAGCATTGCGTATGATCTTCTCTCTAACTTTTTTACTTTCTTTCTGGGATTAAAAAAAATAACCTTTCCTACATAGTAAAAGTCAAATTTTTCTGTTTATCCCAGAGGAAGACTTTAATGATCTTCCTGCTTTTAATAAAATTTTCTGAATTATCATTTGTAACATTCATCTTGGAACAATTTAACTCAATGTTGATTTTAACATTTATATGTTAATCTGGATTTATCTTTTGAGGTAAATAATATACATTATGTAGTTACATAATATTAGAAGACAAGATCTTTACTTGAATTACTTACATTGCACAATTCTGAGATAAACCCTTCAGGTTGAACTTAAGCTTAGAGCTCATTGCCTAAATGCAGTGGTTCTCACCAAAGAAGTGGGGGTAATCCTTTTCCATTGGACACTTGGCAATGAGTCCAGAGACATTTTTGATTATTATGATAAAATGGTGCTATGGCATCTAGTGGATAGAGACCAGGGAAGCTGCTAAAGGTTTTAGAATACACAGGACACATCCCATAACATGGAAGTACCTAGTCCAAAATGTCAATAATGCTGCTGTTGAGAAACCATGGCCTCAAAGGTAATTCCAGGGTCTGGTAATTTATGGATTGTTGGAACCTGAAAGAATAAATAACAGACTCACGCTAAGAATTTTATTTTCTGTGTTAATGCAGACATGGTATAAGACCTCTTACCTCACAGAGGCTTTTAAACATTTCCATAGCAATTATTTCTCTCCAATGTACTCTCTGATTGTTTACTTTGTTTTTTCATGCTTTTGAACAAATAGCCCTTGGAAAAAAAATTCTCCTAACAGTGACTCTTGATAAAATAAACAGAAATGAGAATAATCCTCCATTTTTAGCTTTACAAATCATTATGGATCATTAATGTCTGGGGGCAGATAAGTTGAAGCTAAGACTTAGGTCATGTTCATTTTAATCTTCACTGTGCTAGATGCAAGCCCTTAACTTTTCACACAGGCCTAGGTATCTGCGTAATTTTCACCCAGGCCCCTGCCCTCTGGAAACCCTGTAGTCTTTGGCGCTGGAGTCCATTTGGGGAGCTTTCCTGGAGGTAACACGTTCTCTGCAGGTCCTGCACTAATAGGGTCAGCACATTTGCCTGATTGATCCTCATTTTCCCACCTCTACCCAGGGGTAGAATCTTGCCAGTTTACCCCAGAGAGATTCCCAGTCTTCCTTTTGATATGATTGGTTCTTGCAAAGGAAGAATCATTGCAATTCTTGTCCCTGGAAAGTTGCTGTGAGGAGGATTTCCATTGTCAATGTCGTATGAATGTGTGATCTGTAGTCATTACCAGGAAACATTAGGAAAGTGTGGCCCTGGTGTTCTACAAAGAAATGAAATCTGAATGTGGTTTAATTGACAAGGCTGAGGCTTTAAAAGGTTCAGAACCCTGTGATAGGTTGAATAATATTTCCCTAAATATTCTCACATCCTAATCCCTGGAACCATGTGAATATCCTCTTTTATGGCTAAAGAGATGCTGCACATCTTAAGAATCTTGAGATGGGGAGATTATCCAGATTATCCTGCAAGGTCTGAGATATTAATGAGTCTTTATAAAAGGAAGGCAGGAGATGAGAGGTGGTTTTAGGAGATATTGTGAAGGAAGCAAGATGTTGGAGTGATGCAAGAAAGGGACTATGAGCCAGGGAATGAAGATGGCCTCTGGTAGGCGGAAAAGGTGAGGAAACAGGTTCTCCCCTGGAGCATCTTGAAGGAACCAGCCCTGCATACACCTTTCTTAAGCCTAGTGACACTGTATTTGGACTTTCAAATAACCATAAGGAAGTAAATTTGTGTTGTTTTAAGTCAGTAGGTGTGTCGTATTTTGTCTCAGCAGCAATAGGCAAATAATACAAATACCCACTGTGTCTCCCACAGCCTGCATAGCCTCATCCTTCAGAGGCCACATCTCGCTGCCTCCCACCTAAGTTTGTGTCTTAGGAGAAAATGGCCAACAGGAAAGCGGTACTCACTGAATTTTCACCTTCCATCTGTGCCTTGGGGTCTGCTTGGTGGAGAATGTACCCTTTGAATGTTTCACAGTAAATTCTACAGGATTATGTATCTTGAGGCTAATAAATTTCACTAATTTCTTATGGCCACTGTTTCCATATAGATAGCTTTTTCTCTTCTTGACCCTTAAAAAAGAATTGGACCAAATACTCATGATTTTGAATTCCATATCTGCTATTGATCTTAGGTGGCTAACTTACCATCATTAATTTTCTGTTTCTTCATCCAAAAGTAAAGTTCTTCATGTCATTTTAACCTGGTGATGCTTTAAGGATTGAATGAAACATGTAAAATTTCTGTTCAGATTTTTCTTTTCAGTAATTAGTAACTAATCTATGTGCCAAGAGACTGAGATGACTACTGTATTTCGTATAACAAATCCTAAACATAGTTAACTGTGAATTTTGGAGATGTGGTGAGCCAGAAGTCTCGGGGTTTTTTTTGTTTGTTTGTTTGTTTGTTTTTTTGAAGCTATGTGGTTTATGTTCCCAGTGCTTCTCATGGACACATCTTAGGATTGGTAGATATGGAAGGGCTCCAGTGGCATGCTGCCTGCATTCAGATCTCTCTATTCTAGTTATTCCTCTCAAAAGGTGGCAGCAAAGATTTTTTGAATTGATGCACTTAGATTGCTGGACCCATTGCGAGAGTCAGTATATGCTATGCATTGTCACTTCTGTTGCTACACTAAAGGCATTTTGTTGTTGTTGTTAAGAGTAGAAAGAAGGAGAAAGGCCAAAGGCACTTAAGACTGATTCCACTGAGACAACTTGAAATGTCGAATGAATCAAAGGTCCCTGCACACATGTGTGAGGGAGATGTCTCAAGGATGTACATGCATAGAACTTATTTATTTATTTTTTTTGTCTTTTTGCTATTTCTTGGGCCGCTCCCGTGGCATATGGAGGTTCCCAGGCTAGGGGTCGAATCGGAGCTGTAGCTGCCAGCCTATGCCAAAGCCACAGCAACTCGGGATCCGAGCCTCGTCTGCAACCTACACCACAGCTCACGGCAACGCCAGATCGTTAACCCACTGAGCAAGGGCAGGGATCGAACCCGCAACCTCATGGTTCCTAGTCGGATTCGTTAACCACTGCGCCATGACGGGAACTCCCATGCCATAGAACTTAGAACTGTCAGTTGTGTTCAAGAGTCTTTAAAGCTTGTGAGATGAGAAGACATTAAATGCAGAATTCTAAATTTTTACTGGTTCTACCAGTGTTCTCATTGTATTGTGTGTTTTATCCTGAATGTGGTTTATTCATAAAATCATTCTACTATATTTTTAGGCAATAATTTTATTGTCTCTACTTTTGCTTCTTAGGTTTTATTTAAGCTTCTTTAAATGCTATAACATTACAACCCCCACTGTTGTATCCTTGTCTTTCCTGACTCTAGAAACTTTGGTGCCCATTTCATTCACTCTTGTGGCAGGAGAGCCCCACTTATCATAGTTAAGAGTTTGTGTTTCTTTGTGTGATTAACATCATATTCTTCTCTGAACAGGAATCTCTATCATCAGTCATTTATATATTTTCAATTGTCAAGCCTAAGACTGACCCGTGGCAGATGGTAAATTAATGAAAAATAACATACCTTCTAGTCCACATTAATATTATTATATATTACTCTGTGTTAACATATACATGGTGATGTAGTCAAAAACTCTTATCATATTTGCTCTTACCAATCTAGAATTGATTGGTATTTTTCTTTGCATCTCAGAAAATCCTTTTCCTATGCAGTTTAGATTAGATTCTGCCAATAAGACACACTTTCAAAGCATTTAGGAGAAATAGAAGAAGCCATGATTCGAAGCAGCAGACTCTCTATCGCTCTAGGCAGCTAAGACAGTCATCAGAATCCAGTCTGGTCTTTGTTCCTGAACCTTCCAGGGGTTCTATAAGTCTCCAATTCTGGTATGAAATTCCTTTCCACAGGGAATGTCAGAATGGCTTCTGTTTTCTTGACAAAATCCTAACACAATTAGTTTAAAGGATCCCTATTATATTAAAGAAAACA
Organism: Phacochoerus africanus; assembly: GCF_016906955.1. Taxonomy (NCBI): domain Eukaryota; kingdom Metazoa; phylum Chordata; class Mammalia; order Artiodactyla; family Suidae; genus Phacochoerus; species Phacochoerus africanus. The sequence goes on from NC_062545.1 coordinate 156,605,874, forward strand.
TGGCATATATACTATTTTATAAGGAATAGAAAGGCTTAAAATTAACATGATTGCATTGTCTAATATTTTCAGAATCACACACAATGCTGTCTAAACTCTGTAAGCAGTTAGTTGAAGGATCCATTATCCATTCTTACTTTCTCCTAGATATTGAGTTATTTGCAATATTACTACAGTAATTATACTTTTCCTCTTTTTAATTGATATATTTTATTAGTCTAATAAGACATTAATTAATATACATACAGTTTAGAAATTTAAAATAGTTTTCATGGCAAAATATGATATTAGATTTTTTCCTCCATAATAACATTTTTTCAATTTTTTTTTTTTTTTTTTTTTTTTTTTGCTATTTTAGGGCCACACCCATAGCATATGGAAGTTCCCAGGCTGGAGGTTGAATCCAAGCTGCAGACACTGGCCTACACCATAGCCACTGCAATGCTGGATCCGAGCTGCATCTGAGACCTACACCACAGCTCATGGCAATGCCGGATCCTCAACCCACTGAGCAAGGCCAGGGATTGAACTCACATCCTCATGGATCCTAGTCGGGTTTGATAACCACTGAGCTACAATGGGAACTCCCCATGATACCATTTTTTTTCACCGTTCTCACATTCAGATCCATTCAGACAACTTGATGGTTTAAAGATAAAAGATCTATGAGAAATTAGTCATTTTGTCCTAGAATACTGAGAGTTTTGTTGCTATACTTGTTTTTGTTTTTGGTGGTATAAATCTTCTAGTCACTCTGGTCTGAATAGTTAGTCTCTCTGAAGTAATTTTTTTTTCATAGATTCATTTACAGTTATCTAATATGGGCAGTTTTACTTTTTGTCTTAAATTCATCATTTGTGATTGCTCTTCCTGTTTGCTACAAATCTACCACAGACAATGCAGATAGTGTTTCAAAAAGCTCCAGTCATTTATTTTTAAAGATGAGTTATTTAGAAAGAAACAGAAGGGAATGTTTTGTTTTTTCATGAGTATAACTTGTTCAAATACAACAGAAGTCAGTCCTTTCCACACAGTTTTATTTTCACTTTCTTCTGAATTTCAGGCCTGTGCTTTGTAACATGGTGTGTGCTGATCATTTTTGTAAGAGGCATCCTCTCAGTTGGAGATGTCAGGAGGGTATCATGTTAATTTCAGAGATGGCAGCTATAAAGTCCTTTATGAACTTTATATGTGAGAGTACAATTATTCATGCATAATTACACAAGGACTTCATCGAATCTAACAGAAGTATCACGTGGGCAATTAGAGTATTATGATGCTGGGTATCAGTGAGCCCTAATTTTGTCTGTGAATCCAGAGAGGCTGCCCAAAAGACAGACATTCTGATTGAGTCCTTAGAGGGTAGGTATAGCCAAGTGAAGATTTGGGGGGAATGAACAATCCAGACAAATACAAGTCTGTGCAAAGATGCGAGCTGAGGACAAATGTATTTGTAATGCTCTACTCTGTGTTAGGCAATATACAAAGCAACGGGAAAAAGACAGGTTAAAAAAAGATACTGTCCTCAAGCAAATAACATGTAGTGGGATTATCTTAATAGGTAGATAGATAGATAGAGAGTTTTATGTTACGAGGGGTTTTGATATGCATTGTGTCAAGATATTCATGCAGAATTATTTTATGATGTATTCAGGGATTATTATCCACATTTTAGAAATAAATGCATTGAGCTTCACTGAGGAAGAATGATTGAGTTCCTGAAAAATTATGAGACATGTAAGTTTTCATAAATAAGTATTTTTAAACTAACTCTGCAAGAAATTTATGTGTTTTTGGTATAGCACACATATGTACATGTCAGTATAGAACAAGGGGATAGGACACATTTAATCATCCTGTGAAAGAAGTCTTCTCTAGTCACCACCCCCCTTATTGTTTGGCATGAAAGGAGGGGTATACATAAAACGTTGAATGCAAGGTTATTAGTGATATGTATAACACATTATATATATATAACATAATAAATTACATTGATATATTATTTCAGATTACTGTTAAGATAGAAAAGATTTCATTATTATCAAAAATGAATAGCTGTAAAATATATATTATGTTAACATAATAAATATAAATTCAATAAATATAAGTACTGAGCAATTTTTAATAATAATTGAATCTTTATAAAATAATTTTTATAAAAATATTTTTTAAATTTATAAACATATTTATAAAAATTAATTAATTAATTTATTTATTTTCATTTTTGGCTCCCCTTCAGCATATGGAGAACCTGGGCCAGGGATCAGATCTGAGCTACAGTTGTGACCTAAGCTGCAACTGTGGCAATGTGGGATTCTTATCCCACTGTGCCAGGCCAGTGATTGAACCCATGTCCCAGGACTCCCAAGATGTCATTGATCCCATTGTACCACAACAGAGCTCCTCACTTACTTTTATTAATTCTTTATTTTATTTTTTGACAAATGATGTAATATCCTTCTTTATCACCTTGTAGATAATTATAACGCCTCCTTTAAATTCTTATTCTGCTGTTCCATTAATTCTGATTTATCTTTTATTGTGTTAAACTGTAAATTGTTAGATTTAGATTTATTTACGGCTTTCTCTTTCTTCTTTTCTTTTTGAATGCTTATCCTTAGACTCCTACTTTTGTCTTTGAGGTTACTTGATGCTGTGAATGGTCTTGGTATATTGTTGGGAGATGGGAGAAAGAATTAGCACCAGGGGTCCAAGCCCTGATTTGTACGCCATCTGGTCAATTCAAGGTAATGGAGAAATGCTCTTCATAAAGGAAAACCACCAGTGTCACACCTCGACTAGGCCATGGGATGTGCTGGGCCCCCACCAGGTGACTCTTCCAGGATGGAGCCTTTCTTTCCCCAGCCCTGTACTGCCCTGTGCCTTTAGCTCTCCCCTGGACTGTAACACCCTAGTGCTTGGTTGTGATGAGGAAGTAAGAGAGAAGATCTGCTTTTGGCCCAGCTGGTGTACCAGTTCCAGGAATATCTGGATGGCAACTGGCTCTTTCTTATCTTTCTGAGCCAAACCAGTGCTGCCCTTGTGCTGTTCTGCAAACACAACAGTGCAGGCAGTGGCCATGCCAGGGTAACGACACGGAAAAAATGTACATGTCAAAAATGGCAATGCAACCGGTCTCTTGAGTGGGATCCCTGGCCTCTTCTTTTAGGAAATTAAAATTGATTTTTAGTGATAGCAAGATTAAAGGAATAGAAAGACTCGCCTTAAAATTATTCATATATAAGATACAAAATAGCTATAAAACTATTTTAGTATTTCATCCCATTTTATTAGAATAGACATGGTTCAAGTAGAGCCTTTTTTGTGAATTACTGTTAGCTTATATACTGCATGTAATATTTAGTAATTAGGTTCATTTGTGGAGTGTTTTCCATCATTATTAAGCTAAATTTATCTTAGACCTTCTAGCTCAACATTTTTACTCTTACCAACTATACTAATAAGCACTTTTATTGATTTTTCATCTAGGGAACTTGATAGTCAAACCTTTCTTTTGTCAGTTCTTTCATCTACCTACCACATGGCATCATCTCCTAAAACACGGCAGCATAGAAAAGCAGAGAAATGATTACCACATATGAAAAAGTTCATGGTAATTAGTAGGCTCCAGTCTCATGCTTATGTTGATCTTAAGCCAAAAAAAAAAAAATTAGCCTTTTTTTTTTTTTACTTTTAAATTGTATTCACCTTGCTTCATCTGCTGAAGGTTAAACCTGCATTAATTTTTTTTTCAAAATGTTGTAAAATAATGGCTAATTTGAAACAAGAAAAGTGACATCATATTAGAGAAAAGAAGAATAAAGTCAACTGTATCCCACAATAAGCCTTTTCTCTTACGGCTTATATAACAAAGAGAGTTCCTTTAAATGACAGTCTCACGTCTTCACCTGGTCTCTTGCTCTACTGTCTGTTTATTCACTCATAAAATTCTCACTCTATCTATGTAGCCCTAAGAACAGACTGATGAATTGATACAATTCATAGTGCCAACTAAATAATTTGCCACACCTACACATCGATTTGTGGAGTAGAGTTTCTGTCCTTCAAACTGGCCTCGGTTTCCTTCCTAGATGCAGAGGTTTTGACTTTTAGCCATAAAAACAGTAAATAATCTCAGTAATGACACTGAATGCTGATAGAGAACACAACCTTTTTGTTAGAAGGAATAGCTATGCACTCATCTTGTGAAGTAAGCCCTTCAGACAACCAAGTCATAAACAGCATGAGAACAACAATAAAACACTGTAGAGGATTCTGCACTTATTTAATTCTGATGTATTTCAAAATACAGATGTCCTGAATGTTTAACTTTGAGATATAAGTAACATTTTCTTTTTTTTTTTTTCTTTTTTGTCTTTTTGTCTGTTGTTGTTGTTGCTATTTCTTGGGCCGCTCCCGCGGCATGTGGAGATTCCCAGGCTAGGGGTTGAATCGGAGTTGTAGCCACCGGCCTACGCCAGAGCCACCGCAACACGGGATCCGAGCCGCGTCTGAAACCTACACCACAGCTCACGGCAACGCCGGATCATTAACCCACTGAGCAAGGGCAGGGATTGAACCCACAACCTCATGGTTCCTAGTCGGATTCGTTAACCACTGCGCCACGACGGGAACTCCGAGATATAAGTAACATTTTCTTAAAAAAAATCATGAAAATATTCCATGACAAGCATTTTATGTATTTTTTGGCATTAACATTAAACATATGCAGCTACCACCAATTTGCCAATTTTGGGCCCATGACAAAGCCAACATGATACCTCTGATACTTAAAGCTACATTTCATGAGGTACATCTGTTTGTGTGTGGTGGGGGAGTAGGGGGTGGAGAGGAAGAAGGATGCATTTTGAACTATTCAGAAAAGTGTGTCTCGCATATGGACATTCCTTTAAAAAAGACTTTTTTCACTGGAGTGACAAATAATTTGAGCAGTTGCTTTCAGTCATAATCCATGAATATGTTTGCTTATATCGTCTATCTAAAACTACTATTTTCAATAGAAAAAATATAAAATAAATAATCACTAGCTCTAAAAGAGAAGATAACATTACTAAAGGTGCTTGTTTATCAATCAAAAGAGGAGACTTCTAAGCCAAATTCTGCTGCCATTTTGCTCCCAGAAATATTAAAAATTAAAGTAGCCTTTTCTAATTTTTCTTTATCCTAGATTCTTTACTTTTTTCATAATCATAATTAATGTATATACATTATACATTTTTCATCACTTTAAAGTTTGATTCTATTTTTATTTTACAGAAGATGAAGTTTTTGAGAAGAGAGGAGCCATAGAGAATAAATAATATGTTCTAATGTTCTGAATCTACTTTGGAGAGAGCTTTTTAACAAGTGTTAACATCATCAAATTTAAAATATAAATTTCGCATGTTTGTCACTATGAAGAAAATTGAGATGTTAAAATTGCACATCTTTTTTGATTGGAACTGAAGGAAAAAAAATGGCAAAACAGTTCTAACTTAGCATAGAGTGCTAAAATATCCCTGTATTTACTTTGATAACATCCTTCCAGCCTTAACTTTCTGTTCCCATGGTCTTTTTACCAAAAGGCTTCTTCTAAAATCAACCATCAAAAAAGGGATAATAATAAAAACAAAACTTATAAATGACGTGCAAATAGCTCATCCCATTTTGAACACTTAGGAATGAAATCCTGTATCTAAAAAATGGCATAGAATTAATTTTTTCAAAAGGTCAAAAAATATGTGTTTGTACCAGTTTTTCTTAACATAAATAAGGCCCTAATTAAATCTATTATGGAAGATATGGTTATTGAACACTCACACATGAATCAAATTTGGAATACTTTAGAGGGAGCATGAAATCATAGAAAAATTCAAAGTTTGAATGGGTTTTATTTTTATACTTCAGATATTCCTTTGACTTAGAGCTTTGTTTCTCTTCTTGAAAAATTTAAGAACCTGTTCCCTTTCTCTCTCTCTTTTTGGGGTAACTTTGTTAGGCTGCTCTTCTGCTTTGATGAATAACATGTTTTTACACAGCTCACATACTGCATCAGGAATGAGAATGACTACAGTGCAAGTTCTCTCTCATTGAGTTCATGTTATATACATGATATGCTAATAATCTGTCATGTTCATTGTCAGAAATATCACCTGTTGATTGAAGGGAAATAGGTGTTAACAGTGTATTTCATGTGTCTTTAGAGTGCTTGGCAAGAACAAATCAGCGGTCAGTTGCAGCTGACCTGACATGCAGTTTCCTTCAATGACCGGGTGCCTGTTTTGCTTTTTCAACAATGTACTCTGAGAACCCTTAGCAGGTTCTGCACAGTCTGCTCCATGTGTGCATGTCCTCTGTCTCCCACAGGCTACTACTGAAGAAGAGCTCAGCTAGGGGAAACTTCTAAAAATTGCTGTAAATACACATTTCACTTGCAGGTGTTTCCAGCTCCTTAAATCTCTCCTGGGATGAAGTTGCAGCATGTATAGTGAGGCTCTAAGCTGTGGCAGGTTCATTAGCAACATGGAAAAATCAACAGTGTTGCAGCAAAATGGACATGGTCCCACCCTGCCCCCTATTTAAGTCAAGTTAAATTTATGTAAATTGTGAATAACTATAAATTACGTGTTTGTTTAGAATAAGCACTTACACACTTATCTGTTACTACCCTCATACCTTACATTACAAGTCAGACAGCACACATCTACACATTTATTAAGCACATGCAGTATGCTTTGCAGTAAATGCTCATATTATTTCCAGTGTTTTCTACTCTTTCTACACTAAATCACTGCAAAAATTCCAAAAAATACGTTTCTGTGAGGCATTGATTTCTTGCTTTAACAGTTATTAAGTGTCACTGAATGAGATAAAAAATAAATCATGGGACATAAGTGAACTTAGAGCTTTAATTTTACAGAGAACACATGTTTTTCTTCCTACTTTTACAGAACATTGACTCCAAGATGATAGGAAATCTATTTCAAATACAGTTTTTCTTTAGTAAAAATACATAAATAAAACTGGGCAATATTGTGAGAAAGACAAACCATGGTAGGTTCCTCTTTGAGTTACTTGTTCATCTTCCTTGCCATACTTGGAAAAAATAGTATTTTTGGTCTTTTTTTTTCCCCTGTATTTTAGGGCTGCATTCACGGCATATGGAGGTTCCCAGGCTAGGGGTCCAATCAGAACTGTAGCTGCTGGCCTACACCACAGCCACAGCAACTTGGGATCCAAGCCAAGTCTGTGACCTACACCATAGCTCATCGGCAACACCGTAGCTCACGGCAACACCGCATCCTTAAGCCACTGAATGAGGCCAGGAATTGAGCCTGCATCCTCATGGATCCTAGTTGGGTTCACTAACCACTGAGCCACAACGGGAACTCCAGGAAAAAATAATATTTTTATATATGTATGTTGCTCTGTAATTTACTAAATATTTTAACCTGTATTTTTTGATTCAGTGATCAAACAACCTCTCAAGTTAGGTATTTTCAGCTTTCCAGATGGGCCCTTGGGAACGCTGATTTTTCATCTAATAACAAAATCTGTTAAAAGCCAGCACCAGAGTTCCCATTGTGGCTCAGCAAGTTAAAAACTTGACTAGTATTCATGAGGATGCAGATTTGATCCCTGGCCTCTCTCAGTGGGTTAACATTCTGTGATTGCCCAAGCTGCACCATTGGTAGAAGATGTAGCTTGGATCTGGTGTTGCTGTGACTCTGGAATAGGTGGGCCCCAGTTCAATGTCTAATATGAAAAAAAGAGCCAGCACCAAGATACTCTAGGCTTATGTATCACACCACAGCTGCTTTCTTATCCCTTTATCCCAACTTAGAATATCTTCTTTTTTTCCTGGCATAACTCCACTTAGCTGTCCTCATTTAGGGTAATGTTCCTTGTTCCAAAACAAGTTTGCTCTGTGCATTCAAAATAAACTCTCCCTGATGACCAATTATGAATTCTGGGTAATGGGGTTATGGCTAGGGGTATAGAAAACTGAAAACATTTCTTGAGTTGCAAGAAAACATTTCTTTTATACCAGGCTTATCCTCTGATACCATGCAGCTATCCCTGAGATATGCTGAGTGTCTTGAGTAAGGGAGATTCACGTGAGAGAAACAGAGGCATGCAAAGTGGCATTACCACCTGATGCTTACAAAGATCTCAGTAGCTGTATAGCTAAGTATCTCCCAGTGAGGCCTGAAAGATGGGATTTTATATATGGTTCAAAATCTTTAGTTTTGCTATTTGAAATATATACATTTTAATCTAAAAAACAAAAACATTTCTTGCAGCCTCAACCTCCCAAATGGTATCTGTGGAGTGAATGGGATTTTATCAGATTATAAAGTGAATTGCCTAAGAGAGAAGTTTAAAATGTTAATCCAATTTTTCATTGGATTATAAATAAAATTTTGTTATTCACGACTGTAACAAGCATGTTTCTAGAAACTTTACAGTGGTCCCTATTTGTTCATAATGCATACAGTCCAAAATTAATGTATGAAAGTGCAACAATTGTATATTTTAACAGGGAAAGGAGAAAAAGGTAAATCATGCAACATGCATAATAAAGAGCTTTTCTCCACTTGCCAGAAAATTTATGTTCAAGACTAAATTAGTTTCTTATAAATTATACATAACCTTTTATGATGTTAGCAGAAATGTGGTACAAACTACTGCCAGCTTTCTTCTAGTGCAAGTTCTACAGCAACTTTGAAAATTAATGTATGCATTTTTGTCAAAATTTTGAAAGATAACGTCATTGGTTTTTGCTCAAAAAGTCTGTGTTAGCATAGTAACTAAAACACTGTGGAGGAGTTCCCGTCGTGGCGCAGTGGAAACGAATCCGACTAGGAATCATGAGGTTGCAGGTTCTATCCTTGGCCTCTCTCAGTGGGTTTAAGGATCCAGTGTTGCCGTGAGCTGTGGTGTAGGTCGAAGACACGGTTCGGATCTGGCGTTGCTGCGGCTGTGGTGTAGGCCAGCAGCTGTAGCTCAGTTGGACCCCATATGCCTTGGGTGTGGCCCTAAAAAAAGCCAAAAAATTAAAAAAAATTAAAAAAACAAAACACTGTGGAAACTAAATTAGTACTTTTTAATGTTACCTTTAAATATTTGTCCCAGGTATTTCTGAGGTTCAGTGGGCTTCCTGTCAAAAGTGCTGCTTGTTGGTTACCTGACCTTTAACAATAAAGATGACCTCAGAGGCAGAGGTGGAAAGAGTAATTTATTTTTTTATTTTTTAATTTTTTTCCAGCTGTACAGCATGGGGATCAAGTTATTCTTACATGTATACATTTTTCCCCCACCCTTTGTTCTGTTGCAATATGAGTATCTAGACATAGTTCTCAATGCTACTCAGCAGGATCTCCTTGTAAATCTATTCTAAGTTGTATTTGATAACCCCATGCTCCCTATCCCTCCCACTCCCTCCCTCTTCCATCGGGCAACCACAAGTCTATTCTCCAAGTCTATGATTTTAGAAAGAGTAATTTGTAATTTTAGAGCAAGACAGAAATCTATAGATCCTATGGCTTTGGCTTTTTTGTTTTCTCTACCTGAAAAATGCTCATACAAACAAAACATGCATGTGGTTTTATAGTCTATGCATTTCTGATTGACACCGTGTGATACATGGCACATTCGTTAACCTTCATAATGTTCTCATTCTTTTGGCAAATTTGGAATGGACCAGATTATGGTTAAAGGGTATTCTCCTATAAAACTCTTAGAATGGTAAATAGGTAGAACCTTCCTGAAGTGAAATTTAAGACCATGTGATATCAATCCATAAAATATTTGTCTTAGCTCAGAACTTTATTTTTGAGATGAAAATTTTTCATGATGTACTAGTATACATATATATGTGTGTATATGTGTAAATAAATATATATATATATTTTTCACTCAGATACTTAAGGAAATTAACCATACCATTTATAAAATGTATATAGTAGAAAAACTATGGTATCCAACAGAATTAAATTAATTATAATAAACATATTATAGAACACTTTGCAACTGTTAAAAATAATGGTCTTGGGAGTTCCCATTGTGATTCAGCAGTAACAAACCCAACAAGTATCCATGAGGACGTGGCTTAGATCCCTTGCCTCATTCAATGGGTAAAGGATCTGGTGTTGGCTGTGGCTATGGTGTAGGCCAGTAGCAGCAGCTCTGATTTGACCTCTAGACTGGGAACTTCCATATGCTTCGGATGTAGCCATTAAAAAAAATAGTCTTGAATAATATTTAGAGAGTGTGGAAAACATTAAAAATGTATTTTTAGATTTTAAGAGCAAGTCAAAAAACATAGTGAAGATAATTTTTAAAATATAAACACAAATAACCAATGTGTTGTTGATTTTCACTGAATGGTAAAAATGTTAGTTTTTTTTGTTCTATTTTCTTTTTAGTTTTCTCATATTTTTCCAGTAAACAGCTGTACTTTAGTAATCATATTTTTAAAATATTAAAATACACATATTTACACAGATGAAATAAACCAGATGTTTTCCTTAAAGATTGCTTTTAAAATTGTATGAAATGTGGAATTTGAGTATGATGGGATTGCTTTACCTGGCTATGAATGCTACTTATTCGTTTGAATATCTTGGTACTTTTGGTTAAATGTATTCCTTAACAATTTTTTCTTTTACAAAGGGCAAAACATTTACAGCCATGAATATGAGGATTTTGCACACATCTGTAGACTTTGATTTCCTTTGTGCAGGAGGGAAAAAAAAGAGAGAGAGAAAGATTTCATTCTAGGAGGAAAGAAGAAATCCTCGTGGTGAAGGCAAGGCCCTTTGTTCTAGTGGTTAAACGCAATTTTACAGAGTCTTTTTTGTTTCTGGAAAGAGTTTATTTATTTTTGAAAAAGTAATGAGGCAATTTAGCATCTGAAGAGGTTTGCCTTCGCTGTTCAACAGTGGACACTTTGCCAAGGTCTATGGTGCAGTGTTCCGGCCGTGAAAACTACACGCTTCTTCAAGGGAGGGGAGAGCTCCAGCAGTAATTCCATGAAGTAGCAAATGATTTGAAATTACCCACATTTTCTTCCCTGCAGATGGATCAGATCTGAACATTTTCAGATGAGGGACTGATGACTAGATAAGGAGCTATGCTCCACATTTATTGAATCGGAATCCACATCTCCACACCCCCGCTACTCTTGATCATGAATTATAGTAATTCTGAAAGCTGAGTTTCCTTTTGTGTTAAAATAGCTTTCTCAAACTTACTCCAACAAAAGAAATATTTGTTAAAAGTATGAATTCTCAGAACTCTCTCTTTGAAAATCTGACTTAGTGAGTTAACCCTTGAGACCTGGAATCTGTTTTTAAATATTAATGAGTGATTCTTTATTAATTAATTATGTTATTAAATTATAGTTGGCATACAGTGTTGTGTTATTTGCAATTGTACTACATAATGATTTGATGTACACATACATTATGAAACCACTGGTAAGTCTAGTAACTGTCTGACCCTATACAGAATTATTACAATATTATTGGCTGTATTTCTTATACTGTATATCACTGACTTATTTATTATATAACTGTAGGTTTGTACCTCTTAATTCCTTTCACTCCTTTTGCCTATGTTCTCCTATCCCCTCCCCTCTAGTACCCATGAGTCTGTATCTATGAGTTGTTTTTGTTTTGCTTTGTTTGTTCATTTTTAAATTCCATATGTAAGTATATTCATGGAGGTTTTTTTTATTCCCTTTATAATGATTTTTATTTTTTTCCATTATAGCTGGCTTACAGTGTTCTGTCAGTTTTCTACTGTATACCATGGCGGCCCAGTTACACATACATGCACACATTCTTTTTTCTCACATTATCATGCTCCATCATAAGTGACCAGACATAGTTCCCAGTGCTACACAGCAGGATTCCATTGCGAATTCATGCCAAAGGCAATAGTCGGGGATAATAGATGCAGACCATTCATGGAGTATTTGTCTTTGTGTTATTTAACTTATACTTTTTAGATGAATCCATGTTATTGCAAGGGTTAAGATTTTTATTTTTTTTCTGTGGCTTAGTGATATTCCATTTTGTGTAAATATATATATATATATATTTTCACATCTCAAGATATATACATATCCCACATCATCTTTATCCATTTGTCTTTTGATAGGCACTTAGTTGTCTCCATATCTTGGGTATTGTAAATAATACTGCAATGAACATTCAAGTGCATATATTTCTTCAAATGAAAAATACATGCTATTTTTTGCTATTCTCTCTTAAATACCCAGAAGTGAAATTGCTGAATCATTTAGCAGTTCTATTTTTAATTTTTTGAGGGACCTTCATACTGTTTTCCATAACGGCAGCAGCAATTTACAGTTACATCAACAGAGCACAAGCCTCCCTTTTTCTCCTTATCCTTACCAAGACTTGTTATTTGTGGCAATGGCTTTAATGTGATAGCCATTCTTACAGTTGTGAGGTGGTATCTTACTATGGTTTTGGTTTGAATTTTCCTGATGATTAGTGATATTGAACATCTTTTAATGTATCTGGTAGTCATCTGTATGTCTTTGAAAAATGTTTATTCAGGTCTTCTGCCTGTTTTTAAAATAGTGTTGTATCTTTTATGATGTTAAATTTTTCGTGTTCTTTATATATTTTGGATATTAATTTCTTATCAAATATATCATTTGAAGATGTCTTCTTCCATTCAGTATGTGGTATTTTTATTTTGTTGATAGTTTCCTTCACTGTGCAAAACTTTTTAGTTTGATGTAGTTTGATTTGTTAATTTTTGCTTTTGTTTCCTTTGCCTGAGAAGACATATCAAATATATATATATATCAAATATATATATCAAATATATATATGTATATTTCTAAGACTGATGTCAGAGAGTGTACTGCCTATATTTTCTTATAGGAGTTTTATGGTTTCAGGTTGTACATATAAGTCTTTAATCCACTTTGAGTTTATACCATGTGATTCTTACAATAAACTTTGAAAATACATTGCCAGAGAATGCTTAAAACTCAGAAACAGGAGTTCCCTTTGTGGCTCAGCAGTAGTGAACTCAACTAGTATCCATGAGGACACGGTTCCATCCCTGGCCTCGCTCAGTGCATCGGGGATCCAGCCTTGCTTTGAGCTGCGGTGTAGGTTGCAGAGGCAGCTTGGATCCCATGCTGCTGTGGCTGTGGTGCAGGTGGCAACTGTAGCTCTGATTTGACCCCTAGCCTGGGAACATCCATATGCTGTGGTGGGGGGGGTGGCCCTAAAAGACTAAAATAAAGTAAAACAGAGAAGCAGATACTTAATGCTTCTCCACTGATTTTAAATGGAACTTTTCAGTGGTAGTCAACTACTTTTATTTCACATGGAAATAAACTCAATTATGGTGTATTACATTCAATTTTTGATATTAAGTGTGTTTTACCTTTAAAGCATATTGTAGGGCTTGGTTTTCCTCATATATTTGCATTTGGTTCAACTTCTGGTTTTGTATACTATTTCTCTTTATTTTCTCATTAGAAAACCAGCTCTAGAAACTGAGGGAAAAAGTTAAGTGAAACAGATTATAGATGTGAATCCCCTTGTGGTCCTGGACCACTTTTAATTTCTCTATGGAGCAAGCATGGATGGCACCAGTATTGGCAATTCCTTTTTTTCTCTCTCTCTCTCTCTCTCTTACCCACCATTCTCTATGCTTCTCTATGCTTTTTCTATGGGGCTGAGACTGTCCTAGATAAGACAGATCACACCTCTGATGCTTTCTTAGGTGCAGGGTAGGCAAACATCTGACACTTAGAGGACACTGCTTGCCTAACAGTGAGTGATGGAGCCCAGGTTCTTAGCCAGGTAGTGCCACCCCAGAGTCCCACCACTGCTCTTCATTGATGATTCATTGTAGAGGCTTCTAAGCAAAAGGTCATACTTACCACATTGAAAATGACCACATGCAAAAAAGTGTTTGTTGGCTGAAATAATGGACAGAGTTTTAATGAATGTGTAAGAAAAAAATAAAGATGCTAAAGTATTATACCTACTGACTCCACTAGCAAATCTTAAAATACAGTGATAACACTGTATTTCCTGTGACTCTTTTTAAGACACAAACCCAGTTTATACTGGATGGACATAGTTTTTTGAGATATCAGTAATGTCATATGGATGGTTAACAAATTTGTATGTTACATTTATTTAATGATAGTAGGATTTAAACTATTTTAATTTAAGGGCGCTCCAAACTAGTGAATATGCATAAATAAATTAGCCTAGTTTCACAAAGACAAATGTATTAATAGTGCTCAAATACACTGAAAAGACAGTTATTTAACCACTGAAGAAGACTCTACCTCCATTAGAGCTTTATATATTATAGAAATTTTCCTAACTTTGCATAACAATGAGGGTGAGAGGAGGGAACAAGATTCAGCAATGAATGTCTACCCTATGCTATGCTATGCTCTGTTTAATCCTGAGATCTAGTTATGATTAACTGTATTTTACACATAAGGGGACTGATGTAGAGAGAGGTTAAAAGGGTTACCCCGTGTCATTAAATTATTAGATTGTGTACCAAGTCTCATTAATGCCACAGTGGTTTTGGACACCTCACCAGACCACATCCTGACAATTATTTCTAACAGAGGTATTGTAATGTAACTCATTACTCAAAATGACTCTTTGTTGAGCAGTGCAGTATCACCTTGTATTGCTCCTTTTCATCTTAATGTGTTCCAGTAGATGTATACATCACTATAATGATGTAGATAATTTGCATAATTAAAGGTTAATCAATACCACATTGGCACACACATACAATCCATACTTGGCTTTCATACTTAATGATCATTATTCAGTCCTGATGGCAATATTATGCCGATACTCTGACCCAATGGTCTTAATAAGTATAATGATACATGACTCACAGCGTGAGTGTTGCAGGGTAGACCATGAACACCTCCAAGGTGAAAAAAAAATTTTAGGACAAAATATGAGTAGTTTCTTTCGAAATGAAAAGAAAAAGAAATCACATTTGTTGGTCTATGTTTTCCTTGTCTTAGTTTTTTAGGAAAACTAGATTGCTTCCACAAACCTTCCAAATTCTGTATCCCTAAAACCTGCAAAATACATAGAATTCACTAACACATTCTCCTGCCACAGCTGTGCTCATGTCATAGTAGCTTAGGGCAATCTAGTGACTCCTTCTTGAAATTTTATATAGTGTCATCTACTGGACCAAGGCTCCTTTGAAGCAACTTTGAAACATATTGGTTTAGTATCATCGGGGTCTGGAAATCCAAGCTGTTGTCTCTCTGAGTGAATAGAAACTTTATTCATTGCATCTGCTATTTACATGGACATATTCACATGTGCACATCACTGTTGCTAGGAGACCCAGAGCTAGATTCTGCCACCAGCCAGAGAGATGCATAAATAAATGTCATCAGATCACCCTAGTTATCACAGCACACTGTTTTCTCTATTGCTCATCTTATTGCTTCTGAATTAAACTTCAAAACCCAAGCCTGCTTAAATTATCCCAGGCTGTCGAATGTCTGCAAATATCTTAAAGTAAAATTAAACACACCACAGATATTCATTGTTAATTCCTCCATCTATACCTGATTTCATGGTGTACATTCATACATCTTTGTTACCTCTAAGAAAGTGCGATCAATCTATTTTACTTTATCTATATCTCTGTCTACCTATAGTCAGTACATAGTCTCTCAGTCATACAGATCAGAAACTGTAGTTTTTTCAACAGTTTTTTTCTTCAGTCACATTTTTATATTATTATAGTGATTGAACTGCTGAATTCTCAGCAGTTTAGGAAATAAAAAGACCTGGCACCTATATATTTTCCCCAATAAGAAGAGTGATAAGAAGTCCTCAGTTTCCATTTTCTTCTTGAGTGTCAATGAAAATAATCTGTTTGGTTGATAGAGTAAGAATCAAAGAAGCTTTGTTCTAATCTGGATAGTTTTAATCCTGTGCTGAAGGACAAATCACAAGGTATTGGAATTTGGCAACAGATTTCCTGCTTTCTTCCCTCCTCCCCACCCACCCCACCACTTTTCTTTCTTCTCCACCCCGCCCTTCCTCCATTCCTTCTATTGGAAAAAAAATTTAAAAAACAATCATTAGCAAGTACCAAATACATATAAATAGGTGGTTTTTTCTTCCCTTATTTGCTTTCTTCCTTCTTCTTTTCTTTGGGTTTTTATTGCCTTTCCTGTACACCAGAGAGTCATGACTATATAGCATTAGAAAATCAAAATAATAACAGTCAACTCAGTAGAGTGTGTTCTGTTTCATTTTCTGGCCACAGTTACCATGTATTGAAAGAATATTTCCCGAAATTTATTATGTTAATGAAATGTAGACAGCATACCAAACAACATACATGCAGCATAATGAATCTCTTTCAACTGCTTTTGAGATACTGTTAATATATCATCAATATCACTTTTTAAAGGTAAGCAAATGATTATAATTTTTATTCATTTTAGTATACAGACTTTTACCAGGGAGAGAATGGGGGAAAAAAGTATTCTTACTAGTTCTTGCTGCAGTCCAGAGAATTTTGAGGCTATTTTCTAGTTAACTTATTCTTCACCTGGTAATACGATTTTCATAATATTGTAGAGGTGTAACAGGCATTAACATTTGTTGTTGGAAGTTCCCATTATGACTCAGCAGTAAGGAACCTTGCTAGTGTCCATGAGGACTCAGGTTCGATCCCTGGCCTCGCTCGGTGGGTTAAGAATCTGGCATTGCCATGAGCGTGGTGTAGGTCATAGGCATGGCTCAGATCTGGCATTGCTGTGGCTGTGGCTGTGGCCGGCAGCTGCAGCTCTGATTCGACCCTGGGAACTTCCATGTGCCATGAGTGCAGCCCTAAAAAGACAAAACAAATGAGCAAACCTAACAACAAACAACAAACAAACAAAATGTGTTGTTACTTTCAGTTGTTACTAAACTGAAGCTCAGAAACTTTGGAGCATGTCCAATATTGCATAGCCAGTTGGGGCAATATCATAGAGCCTCAGTTGACTATTCCATCCCAGTGAGCTATGCCTCTTATAGGCTGATGTTAATGATGAAAATTCTTGCACTGAAGAATTATGTATGTACATTGTGTCTGTATTTTGGGGGAGTTACAAGGAAATAAAGTTATTTTCCTTGTGTAAACAAATTAATCAGTATAGTTGCTAATGGTGTCTGATGATGATGGCATGTGTTCCAGGAGGTGTTTGAGATTAAAAAAATGCTCTTAAAGAAAATTACCTTTAAAATGTCAGTGTGATTATGATCTCTCTCTCTCTCAGTATAGATTCATGCACCTAAAATTAATGTGTATTCTTACTTCTAAGTTATTTTCTTCCTCTGATTTCTCCAGTTGTTTTATTAACCCAGAGGTACAATTCCAAATTACCTTTAACTCTTTCCAGCCCACCCTCCTTCCCAGCAACTAGTGTTAGTTCATTCTTTGTGTTTCTATCTTAGCAGTTTGACTCATATTACTCTTTTTTTCCCCCCTATTCCCATTGCTGCCTCCATAGTTCTAGTCTTCAATATTTCCCCATTATTTCCTCTCTGGGAACAGCTTTCTAATGTGCAGACATATGTGTTGATCACATGATTCAGGTTGATCTTCATGACTGGATTGAAGGACATCATCTTAACAATTATTCTATGTTCTCCCTTAAGAGAAAAAGAAAACACAGACTTTCTGGGCAAGAGGGGGAAAATGTACAAAAATGAAATAGCATATTTTGAATAGGGTGAGTATAAACTAACTACTGTAAATAATGAGGAAAAAATTATGACCCTTAGGGTATAGAAAGAAAAGAAAGAAAAATATGCATCAGTGTCCCTATCCAATGAATGACTTTATTTTTAGAATGAAAAATATCTAGTACTGGATCCTTTGAATCTTTATCCCATACCATGGGAAAACAAGAAGGATCTTCAGGAAAAAGGATCCTTCAATAGCATGCTAAGCAAGGAATATGTCATGATGTAGAGGACTACTTGCTCACGAGTATTTGTCACATGCGGGAAAATATAGATCTGTCTTGACTGATGAGAAATAACTGACTGTCTTATTGTGACACCTTATGGTGAAAAAAAATCTTTGTCTTACCAAACCTTCTAACTGCTATGCCTTATTTATCAACCCTGTAATTAGCTCCCCTAGAAAATGTCTAGGTAGAAAGCCAAATAATTAAAGGACTTAGCCAGTTCATCTGTTTTGAACTGAAATTTGGAAGTTCAACCAAAGAAGAACCTCAAAATTGGCTTTAATGGTGAAATGCTCATGAGAATAAATAACACTTTCCATTTCTTTTTGAGTCTGGCCTGACAGGAACCCTATTCTTCCTGGCAACATAATGTCCCCAGAATGGAGTGGGATTGACTTCTGCCACCTCCACGCCCACCTTCCCATCCCCACTCCCGCCTTCTGAGTCCCATACATGCCTTTCCATCCCCACCCTGCCTTCCTATCCCCACTCCTGCCTTCCCCATGCCACTCCCTCTGTTACTGGCTGGGTGTTGACATCAGAGCAACCTTGGAAAACATGTGTAAGAACACGGGTCAGTTTGGATCAATTAATGCTGGGAGAAGATATAAGCTCCCTGGAACTGTTCTGGACAGTTTTACATGAACAAAAATTAAATACCAAGTGTGTTAAACCATTATTCAGTTGGAGTTTTGTTAAACTAGCTATCATTTTGAGAAATAATATAGATAAAATCTAGAAGTATATTTATGTAACTAATATAGATGGCATATAAATTTTAAAGATATTAATGTGAGAAAAAAGAATGTACACATATGTGTGACTAGGTCACCTTGCTATGCAGTAGAAAATTGACAGAACACTGTAAATCAGCTATAA
This sequence comes from Phacochoerus africanus, assembly GCF_016906955.1. Classification (NCBI taxonomy): domain Eukaryota; kingdom Metazoa; phylum Chordata; class Mammalia; order Artiodactyla; family Suidae; genus Phacochoerus; species Phacochoerus africanus. The sequence goes on from NC_062545.1 coordinate 156,624,787, forward strand.
GGAGAAAAAATAAAAATCTTTATATATATATAAAAAGATATTTCTGGTTTATGGTTTGAAATATTTATTTATTTATTGGCCACACCTGTGGCATATGGACGTCCCCAGGCCAGGGATTGAATCCAAGCTGCAGCTTGGGCCATGCCACAGCTGTGGTAACACTGGATCCTTAACTTACCACACTGGGCCGGGGATTGAACCTGCACCTCTGCAGCAACCTGAGCTGCTGCAATCAGATCTTTAACCCATGGTGCCACAGGGGAAACTCCTGGCTTGAAGTAATTTTTAAAAATTTATTTTGGCTAGTCAAAACATGTTGTTTGGGAGACAGAGACTAAAGATATGTTTTGCCTGGAGAATCATTTACGTGAATAGTAGGGATTTTGAGTAAAAGTAGAACATAAATTTTTTTCTAAGAAATTAAACATTATTTCTGTAGTTAATAAAGACAATGGAAATGAAAAATGAAAAAAAGGTTGTGATAAATAATTTATAGAAGAAATAATGAGTCATAAATTACATACATCCCTTATGCTTTTAGTAGTTTATACCCCAAAGAACACCATATATCAATGTGGTTTTTCGTGTAGAGAGGTAAATAAAACTTCCTGGCCTTGTGATGGTTGTATATGGTTGCTGTGGTTGTATTCTAAAATGATGGAATTTGACAGAAAGGGATGGAGGATTGAGTCTATTTGAAAGATATGTTATCTAGTGTTAAAATTTTACCTTGTTGGAGTTCCCGTCGTGGCGCAGTGGTTAACGAATCCAACTAAGAACCATGAGGTTGCGGGTTCGATCCCTGGCCTTGCTCAGTGGGTTAAGGATCCGGCATTGCCATGAGCTGTAGTGTAGGTCGCAGACGCGGCTCTGATCCCGCGTCGCTGTGGCTCTGGCATAGGCCGGTGGCTACAGCTCCGATTCGACCCCTAGCCTGGGAATCTCCATATGTCGCGGGAGCGGCCCAAGAAATGGCAAAAAGACAGAAAAAAAAAATTTACCTTGTTGATCTTGGTTTGGGAAAGGATTTAGTAATGGACATTTATGAATAAAGGCATTGTTTCAGTAAGGGTACCTAACTGCTGATCCTAAAAGCCCGCAAAGGTCAGTACTTAACATATGTGTTTATTTCTTCTTCACGTGAAAGGCAATCCAGTGCTGATGTTCCTCAAACTGGAAATATTGAGAAGCAAGGACTTTGTATTTTCCCTGGGGCTGGAAGAAGAGTGAAATTATAGCAAGGTCCCTTTGGTGGTGGGTGCTTGATGAGGAAAGAGTAAAATCCTATAACCCATTCTTTCTATCTTCCTGAGGAACCTGGAAAGAAGTGATTCCTGTCCAATCTTATTATAATCATTCTAGTAAACAGACCTTCCAATAAACTCATAAGTAGTATTTACCAGTGGAAAGACAACAGAGCATCGTACATGAAATACTTTTGTCGGAATATATCAGATATGTTTAGATTATTTAAGTAACTCTGGAATGTATGGATGAATGGTCATGACTGGCTGGAAGGTAGGATATAGTCATAGAAGTCATGTGATTAATGTGATAACAGATGGAGCCTATTCCTTAACATCTCAGTAAAATCTCAGTAATCATTGAACATTCATTTCTCAGAACAGCCCTCACAGATTGAAGCTAAACCAAGATGCATTCTGAAGCCAGAGCTAAAAGACCACATTGGACAACTTTCTCAGTCTTGGGTTTTTCCAAGAGAATAGTTCATTTGTGTCTCATGACACAAATTGTAGGTTAAGGATCTAGCATTTCCCTGAGCTGTGGTGTACTTCGCAGATGTGACTTGGATCCCGCGTTGCTGTGGCTCTGGCGTAGGCCAGCGGCTACAGCTCGAATTAGACCCCTAGCCTGGGAACCTCCATGTGCCACAGGAGCAGCCCTAGAAAAGGCAAAAAGACAAAAAAAAAAGATTTTAGAGAAACAGTTATGTGCACCCTGACAAAATTCAAACAATCTTTGTAGAAGCAACCATGGAATCAATCACAATAGATGAAATTGGGTTGTTATCACAAGTAGTTTTTGAAAATTGTTAAACATAAGTTGCAGACTTGATGATTGTGGATGTTTCAGAAGTGTTTTTGGATCCAGAGAGTTGCATTTTATGATCATTAATGTTATCTTCCAACTGTGAGATCTGATGAGTCTATAGATTTTCTTTTGCATCTCTCTTCATCAATATTGTTTCACTACAACCCAAAATGAAAGCAAGTTTTTTTTAGATTCATCACAAACCTTCATTTCAATATTCAAACACCTTTAATGACTTCTAATTGGCTATCACAGACATATTAAATCAAAATTGATGATGTCCATGAATCTGAAGATTTTGGAACACATCCTTTATTAGGAGAGCCAGCCAGGATTGAGAATTACGGCTGGTCAACGATGTTGTTGTTGTAAAAGACCTTTCCAGTCATGTCTCTTCTCTCCTACTTTTTCTCAACTATCCATTTCATTACATTACTCACTGTTCTTCTATCTACCACTTATTTTCCTGCCTCTGTAAGTTTTCTTTCTTCTGTTTCTCTGAATGATGGTCCCCAGCAATCGACCAAACTGTTGTTTATATTGAAGTATAGTTGATTTGCAAATTTGCGTTAATTTCTGCTACACAGCAGAGTGATTCAGATATATATATATATATATATATACTCTTTTCATATTCTTTTCCATTATGGTAGTTTATCACAAGATAGTGAATATGGTTCCCTGTACCATACAGTAGGGCATTGATTAAGACCTTGTTGTTTATTCATTCTCTATATAATAGTTTGCATCTGCCAATCCCAACCCCCCACTCCATGGCTGGGCAGGACGGGAGTCTGCAGTATGGGTAAGCATAGAGCCAACAAGAGTGTTCACATCAACCAAACAGTTTCAATTGCATTTTTTTAAATTTCAGAATTCTCGAAGTGATCATCACATTCAGGAATCTTTCTTCTTACTATTTGTTGGTAGCAATCATTCTTCCTTTGGACACAAAGACTATTTTATATGTATATTTTATGTCTCTTACAATACTGTATCCTTAACATTTTGAAATATCAGAATGTTTTCATTTGCTCTCTCTTTATGTTTTAGGAAAAGAACTCTTATACTGAAAAAATATAAATTCAATAAACATCTGCTACTTTTGAGAAAAAAATACATGAAAGATAATCAGAGAGGAAAAAAAAAAACCCTGCAATTTAAAGACAATTTCAAAAATGTTATATTCAGGGTTAAATTGTGACTATTATTTTTTGTTGTTATAAAACACAGCCCATTGAGATGGATGTATGGTATATAATCTGTAGAAAAGTAAGTATGATTATAGTTCCAATAGTATGATTTTTAATGGACTTGTTATATATATATATTTCGTATATATAGAAAATCTCTGTGAAACTTGGATCAGGACTTTTATCTCTCTGAGTATGTGTTGAAAATATCTCTATCTTTTACTTATAAATATCTCTATCTATCACTATTCATAAAAAGCTAAAGGGCTAAATAGATGGATATATATGTATATGCATATATAGTATCATAATGCCTAATTGTGTTGCACTGTTATATATTATTTAATATTTTGTATGATACATATTGTGAACTCTCTAATAAAAAAGCATTTTCCTTTTGGTTTTAGCATAGTCATTAGAAAAAATCTAAGGGGAAGAGCTCAATGTCAAAAGAAACATTGACAATTGTAATGATTGTAATGGATGTAAAAGAGAGTCTTGGAAATTAAAATCATTGTCAGCTTTCACATATTTTCCCATTCACATTTTTTTCTTTCTGAGGTCTGAGATAAGTATAAATTAAGAAATCGGAAATGACACTAAGCTTGATGATTAACTGCTGGGATATAAAGTAATCAGTATGCAAAAATCAACTGGGCTGAAAGAAATATATTTCAACCTTCAAGGGTATTGTTTTGTTATCATAACTCTAGCAAAATGAAAATGTGCAATATAAAAAGGATTTGTACTGTATAATTAATGAAAACCTTGGATACCGATTGTGAAAATAAAATCACAGAACTCTTAGGAGTGAATTGAAATAGAAATAGAGTCTCTCCATCTGGTCCTTAAGAGAAAGCTGTGAAATTGTATATAATAACAGTGCTATTGCCAGGTTCCCCACTGGACATACTTTACTAGCATCTTTTCTTAGGTGAATTTTATTTTCTTCTTTTGCAGTTTTCAACAAAGATACTGGAAAAGTCCTGAGTCTTTTTTGTCATCTTCTTCCCACCCCTACTTCATATGGTTCTCCTAAGGTTCTGCAGGAATGTATCTGAAATGCAAGATTTTAAGACTTTTCTTAATTCTTTCTTGGTTTATACAACCTAAGTTCCTTGACAGTTATAAAGAGGTCATCTGTGATCTGGCCCTGTATCCTCTCCAGTGTCATTTCTTTAAGCTGTTTCCTGAAAGATTTTCCCAACACTGTTACTGCTTGCTGTCCTTTCTGTGTCTCCTTGCAGTCCTTTGGACTGAAATGCACTTCCTATATCCCAACTCTATCCAATTAAGTCCACTCTGTAAGATTCCTCTTAGCATTACTTTCTCCAGGAAGCTTAGTTAGTCACCAACGCATATTCGTTAGGTGTCCCTTTTCTGTATCCTCATAGCACCACATTTTAAAGTAACTGTTTTTCTTTTTTTTTTTTTTTTGTTGAAGTGTAACATGTAGTAACACAATATTTTGGGGAGGGAGGCAAGCTAACATCAGCATTCCAGACTTATCATCTCAGATTCCCTGGACAGTATTGTTCATAATTTTGGGAGATCCTCTTTTTGGGCAGGCTGACAGTGTCTCCAACAGGGTCTCTGAGCTAGCTAATAAGCCTTGGGTTCTCAGGTCAGTTTCAGGAATTAAGTCGGCTTCTTATTCTGAGACGGGTTCTCTGTCCTGTCTGTCTACACCACAAGCCAGTATGCATTCATCCAGCTCAATGAATGACTGAATGAAGGCTAAGGAAGTGGGGGTGTAGAAATATACGGAGGTGTGGGCAGAATGTTTTGCATGAGATATAGAAGGACTGGATCTATTCTTGGCTATTTCAGATATACTGAGTCTTGGTAAAATTATAAACAAGGGTGATTAAATGATGAACAGAGCCTGAAATTGGCTTGGGATGGTAGATGCAATAGTCAGTTAAGTTTAAAGTGTTTACAGCCATTTGGGAGAGCAGCACTAAGGCATCTATCTTCTTCAAAAATGTTCCACTGAGAAGCTCTGAAGAAGAACATGCTATTAATGTCATGTGACATTAGCTTTCATTGAGAGGCTTTCAAAGAGTGTCCTACTCTCTTCTGTACTTCCAAGGATCCACAGTGTTGCACATCTCTTTACAAATGCTGGTGGAACTGTTGTTCTTCCTCCACCACCACAAAAATCAGTACCCATTATTCCTGTAGTAATAACTTCTGTTCTTTACTTTTCATCTCATAACCTGATTTTTTGCCAGAAAATCAGGTGCAGGAAGGACCTTGGATATATTTCTAAAATGTAAGTATAATTTGGCTTGTGTCTCCTAGGTTCCCTTTGGCCAGGCTATCATCTGGAAGGTGTCTCTTTGGTTTTCAATGGTTTGACTATGATTAGTCCAGGTGTGGTTATCATTTTTTATATCTCTCTTGGGGCTTAATACCAATCTCATAGCAATACTTATGTCTTCCCTAAACTGGAAGGATTTGGAAATTATTTCCTTAAATATGTCTTCTGCCTTTTTTCTCGCTCATCTCTCGTGACTCCACTTATATGGTGGTTGGATCACTTGATATTGTGCTGCAGGTCTATTGGACTTAATTTTTTTTTTTAAAAAAAAGCACATTTTTTTCAATGAATTATTCCATTAAAAAAACATGTTTGAGATTCCTAGTTAGTAGCTTTATTGGGGTACAACTTACCAAATTTACAAAATGCACTTATTTTAGGAGTACTGTTTGATGAATTTTAATCTTTTTATGTGGTCGTGGAACTTCCACCACAGTCAAATTATACAGCCTCCTACAGATGTGCTCAGACCCCTTTATAGGTACCATTTATTCCCAAAGAAACCAAAGGGCTTTGTTCTTTTCTGCAAACTGCAGCTTTTCTTTTCTGGAAAGAGGAAATCCACTTGTTTGACTTTCCATTCCTTTTCTTTACCTATTGTGCTTTTTTATGACCAGCACCTACTTTCTGTCATACTCACCAGCACAATCACATATTCCCTGAGTATCTCAAAGGTGTATTTCTTTTCAGAAAAGAAAATGTTTAGTTACATGAAAGCAAATATTCACACCCTTCTCTTCATCATTTCGGAGAAGAGATTATAAATATCATTTAAAAAAAGTAAAATCACTTTTCTTCCCCCAAATCTCTGCATATTTTGTGTTTGTGCAAAAGTACATTACTTTTGGTAAATTATTTTGGTGTCTTTCTAGAATTAGGGCCCTTATAGAAGACAAAATATGTTTGAGCTGTCCATAGGATATGTCCAATTACAGAATTTTACAGATGACAGTTTTAAACATAAATATTGAGAGAAGTGGATTGAGACTATTCAGCTGGTTAGGCTACACTAACATTGCCAACTGAACTCACAGGCTTTTTTTGTGAATTGAGGATTTGGCTAAATGCTAGAAATAGTTTCTAGTCATTCCTATCACTGAAAATGAAAACTGATCTAACATACAACTTGTAACCTTAAAGTTTTTATTAGCCTTTCTTTCTTCCTTCCTTCCTTTCTTCCTCTTTATCATCCTTTCTTTCCTTCCTTTTTTCCTTCCTTCCATTCAATTTCTTTCTTTCTTTCTTTCTTTCTTTCTTTCTTTCTTTCTTTCTTTCTTTCTTTCTTTCTTTCTTTCTTTCTTTCTTTCTTTCTTCTTTCTTTCAGGTAGTTTTTAGTCTTAAGGACAAGAGTTTACATTGCTGTACAAGATGCACTCCTTAAAATATTTTATTTTCTTTTTTCTGAGTCTTCCAATAAAACACCACTCTAAAACACATTGATATCTCTATGGTGTTTTAAGTCTTATATTTAGATTCCCATTATTGTTTATCTTTTCCATATGCCTTACCTCTTCTTTGAGAGAAGACATGTTTTTATTCAGTGTATTCATCATATAAATTGTCTTTGTTTATGAAAGGGAAATTATTTGGAAGTGAAAATTGGATTTAAAGCGTAAGTGCTGGGGAGTTCCCTTAGTGGCTCAGTGGTTAATGAACCTGACTACTATCCATGAGGATGAGGGTTTGATCCCTGGCCTTGCTTAGTATGTTAAGGATCTGGCATTGCTGTGAGCTGTGGTGTAGGTCAGACATGGCTCAGCTCTCACATTGCTGTGGCTATAGCATAGGCCAACAGCTACAGCTCTGATTCTACCCCTAGCCTAGGAACCTCCATGTGCCATGGATGTGGCCCTAAAAAAGACAAAATAAATAAATAAATACATAAATAAATAAATACATAAATAAATAAAACTTAAGTGCTGAAAGGTTACAACAGTCAAGCTTATAATTAATAGCACTTTTATATTATGTACCAAAAAATCTGTTTTCCATTTTATTTAAATATTCTCTTCTTGTTTATGTCCTGGATTCTTCTTGTCAGACAGCCATAATTAAAATAATTGATTCTGTGAAAAGATCCAGCAGTGTAATGCTTAACAGTCCATATCAAAAAGGTCAGACAACAATTACTGTAATTTTGCATAAAATGAAATAAAAAAAGCTGCCCCTTTCACTCCAAGTGAAAAATGTTAGGATAATCAGAATTCTCATGAGGCTTTTTCAGTCAATACATGCTTCAGTGAATTATTGCAGCCCCCAAATTGAAAGAACATTCTATTCAGGCCTACAATTATGGTCACACAGAATATAAATCCTTTTAGAGGATTTTTTTTTTCTGCTTGAAAAGATTGATTTTGGTTGTCCATAATCCTCATGTTTTCTCTGACACCATGTTTTGTATGTTTCCAGGTGTACCATCCCTTTTGTGAATGTTTGTATTCACTGGATTGATCACTTCCCAAAATGCCTATGACTCTTTCTCAAGGATACCTTTTCTATTTAGATTTTTGGGGCTTCAGCCACTCAAACCTACATGTGTTAGGATGATGTAACACTGTTACCTTGAGGATACTTTTACAGTCAGCATATGGAAAACATCATTCACATTCAGATAGCTTTCTGAGTGCATAAATGCAATTAATTTTTCCAGTAAAATACCCTTTTCTTCTTTTAGAGCCAACTACCCATAAACCAGTTTAGACAGGAAATTATGTAAAGGGTAAATTGTTAGGCAAAAAATGAGAAGTTTTAAGAAACACATAATATACATGAATTAGAGGTACTAGCTGAGGGCATTTTGTCAGGTGCTTAAGGCACAGGACCTGTCTCTCCTACTTACCCAAACCCTTTAGTTAGAAATAATAAATACGAAATTAAGTTGGAGTAAGAAATGTGTTCAAGTTAGGAAGTAAGAATGTATAGCATGTGAAGGCATGGAGTAAGAAGAAATTAATTTATGGTTTGGTGAAATATATTGTGTTCACCCTACTTTTTCACTTCAAAATTCCATTTTGCTTGGGCTTTGAATAATAAGGGGTAAGTTGCTAGAGAATAATATCTTTTGTAAAGAAAAAAAAGGAATAAAATTTTGCTAGACTTGTGCTCATGCAGAATCATTTCCAGTGGGCCTTGGGGGAAAAGTTATCCTTCACAGAAATCAAGGTGACACTAAGATTGGCTGCTTCTGGAGGCTGTGAGGGACATGCACTTCCTTGCCTCTTCCAGTTTCTAATGGTTACCTGAAATCCTTTCTGTTCCTTGACTGGCAGCTGCCCCACTCCAGTTTCTGCCTTTGATTTCACATGGACATCTTTACAGTCTTGTCTGTGTCTCTCTGTCTCTCTTATCTTTACAGTCTTGTCTGTGTCTCTCTGTCTCTCTTATCTTTACAGTCTTGTCTGTGTCTCTCTGTCTCTCTTATTTTCTCTCTGTCTCAAACATCAGTTTTTGAGTTCCCGTTGTGTCTCAGCAGTAATGAATCTGACTAGTATTCATGAAGAGGCAGTTCAATCCCTGGCCTTGCTCAGTTGGTTAAGGATCCAGCATTGCTGTGAGTTGTGGTGTAGGTCGCAGACAAGGCTCAGACCCTGCGTTGCTGTGGCTGTGGTGTAGGCTGGAAGCTGCAGATTTCAACCCTAGTCTGGGAACTTCCATATGCCTGGGTGCAGCCCTAAAAAGACAAAAAAACAAACAAACAAATATAAATCCTAAAGAACATCCGTTTTATTGGATTTAGGCTTCACAATAATCCAAGTAGATCTCATCTTAACTTGATTACATCTGCAAAGACTCTGTTTCCAAATGTCACATTCTAGGACTCCTAAGAAACATGAAATTGGGGGCACGATATTCAATCTAATACACTATAAATAAATTATAACTATAAAAACCCTCACATGTTCTAGGTGACCCAGCCATTAAGTGGAATAGCTCAAATTTTAACTTAAATCTGTTCAATTCCACACATAGTTATCAGACTGCTTTTACCTTGAAAGTAAATCTTTAGGAAGATCTCAGAGCTACTTAGAGCTCTTTACTCTCAATGCCAAACCTCTAACCCAGATACGTAAGCCATATTTACTCTAATTTCAAGGCAAAATATTCTGATATGGGTAGAGCACATAAGAAGAGCATGGTTAACGTTTTTGGAACTTAGGAAAGGAATATAAGGTAAGTAGTTTGGTGACTCTATCTGGGCCTGACGTTTACAGGGCATATTATTCTTTCTCTTTGCTTTTGATTGGATTTTGTGTGTAAGAGTCAGAGGGCCAGTTCTACAACCAGCCCTTAGAAAACTGAATCTCTAAGTCTGGTGCCTGGACCAATAGCAGCTTCTTGAACATTACTAGAAATCAAAATTCTCATGTCCAGCAATCTGGATTTTAATAAGCCCTCCAGGGGATTGTGGTGGACACTAAAGTTTGAGAACTACTGCTCTAGAAATAGCTTTTTTTCTATAATCTTGGGCATTTATTAAAAGAGCAAAAGAAATCCTTGATGTCTCCCCTAATCCAATTATATTCACCTGAGTCAGAAACTAGAAATGTTTTAGTCCTTGAGGTTAGCCAATAATACTAAAGTTCATATTCTTGCTTCATCAGCTGTACTTATATTCTGCAATACCAAGGTCAAGTTGTGATGATACTTTAGGGAGTGGTCATATTATGAAATCTCAATGGACTTTTTACATTAAATCCAACATATAATGTAAAATGTTTTAATTCTAGTTTCTACCTCATATTGAAGATATTTGGGTACTTGTTTTATCTCTCTTTTATGGATATAAACTCTTTTAAGATAAGGGTACTATATTGTTATGTTTCTATCTTTCCACAGTGCTTACAAATAATACACTTGACTTGTACACCAAGGCCACTCAATATACTTTTTGGGGGAGTGGGGTTGAATTAAACATATAGTCCTAGAAAAAAATAATTTCAAAAAAGCAATTGTTGTGCTCCAGGTATTTCATCATATTTAATAGTATTTATCTATACATTTCAAAGCTAATGGCTTTTATTGGAAACAGAATAGAAGTATCCACTAAACCTATTTCTATAGTGGAAAAAAAAAACCTTTTAGAGCAACATGAATCAAAATGTCCTTTTGAATATAAAGTAAAGTGACAGTAATAATTGAAGTTCCTAGAAGCAATGCAGCTGTAATAAGCTCCTGCCACAGCTGTCATATACTCACTTATTAAGCACAGAGAAACTGTTTGCTGCTGTGGATAAAAAGAGCTGGACTCCTTGATCATTTGCTTAACTCCACTTTAGATAAAGTCTTTAGAAAATAAGCTTCTATTAACAAGATTTTCTTAAAACCACTTAATGGGTCTCTGCCTTCTATTTAACGTTTAAGGTGTCAAATGAGAGTGCTTCCTCTTTAGGAATCTACTGCTAACTAATGTCTACATAATATGTTTCTCCTCCACATCACAAAAAGTGGTAGATCAGTTTTGCCCTGTGGCGTAACTTAAAATCATCTTTCATTTCTCTAAATTGTATACACACAAACATAAATTTCTAATTTCATCATATTTTGTTGATCTAAATTCATCCTTTAAAAATAGTAATTGGAGTTCCCTTTGTGGCTTAGCAGGTTAAGAACCCTACATTTTGGATGTGCATTTGATCCTGGCCTTGCTCAGTGAGTTAAGGATCCTATTTCGCCACAAGCTGCAGCACAGATATCAGGTGAGGTTCAGATCTGGTGTTGCTGTGGCTGTGGTGTAGGCCTGCAGCTACAGCTCTTATTCAACCCCTGGCCTGGGAACTTCGCTAAGCCACAGGTGCAGTGTAAAAAGAAAAAAAAAAGTAATTCTTTTAGAAGCTATGGATTGTCTTTGTTTATATACTAGCATATTTTGGAAATTATTTAGAATCTAATATTCAAGAATTGGAATTTAGAATTTTGTTCCATTTATCATTGATTACCGGACTAGAACACAGGCATTTAATAAACACTTAAAAGTTGAATAAATTCATTTTACCATGGCAGGGAATTTTTATTTAAAATAACCTATACAAGATATAATGTGGTCTAGAAATGTACAATGGGGAAGAGTATTGTACTTAGAACCTGACTGAGTCTGAATATCAAACACCAGCTGTTTGTAGAGAAAACTACCCAGGCATTATACAGAGTGTCCCTAAGTAGGTGGCTGTGGTTGAACTTATGGTGATAATTTTTATAAACCTAAAACTTGGGGTTAATAACTCTAGAATTGTCATATAGCAATACAGAATTTTATTTATTTTATTTTATTTTACTTTATTTTATTTTATTTTATTTTATTTCTACAGCCATACCCACAGCATATGGGTGTTCCCAGGCTAGGGGTGGAATCAGAGCTACAGCTGCCAGCCTATGCCACAGCCACAGCAACGTGGGATCTGAGCTGCGTCTGTGACCTACGCCACAGGTCAGGGCAACGCTGGATCTTTAACACACTGAGGGAGGCCAGGGATGGAACCTGCATCCTCATGGATACTAGTTGGATTCATTTCCACTGCACCACAATGGAACTCCTGCATTATGAAATTTTAAAAAGTCACTAGAAACAATAACAGACAATGTCAATATATGATGATAGAAAAATAGAATTGCTTCTGGCTTTCTAGAGAGTAATGTTTATCCCTAAAAGTGGAGTAAGCAAATTAGGATGATCATTCATGCATAATTTACACTTAGGTAAAGTCTTCTCACTATTAGAAGTCATTCTAATTCTTCAGGTTATCAACTGCCAAAAGCAGGTATAATGTAGTTTATCTACAGCTAAACTTAAGATAATCATCTTAAAGAAATGAAAACTTCTTAGCATAAAAAGCTGCTTATCCTCTGATATGTCTGCTAAGTATAGGTCCAGACAGACTTAAGAACTCCCAGATTTAAAATAGTTCCTGCATGCAAATGAGGCCATTCCACTGTCCTTTGCTCAGATTCAGTCCAACCTGGCTGATGAGCCCTTCACAGTTCTTCCTCTTCCTTCAATTTTTGTTGTGCAAAGTAACCAGCATGAGGGTTCAACTGGTCCTAATGAGTAGTGCAGACAGCTGTCTGAACTAATATTTACTCACTGCTTCTTTTCCTTATTCTCAGATGACCTATTATCCCTCACTTTATTTTCTGACCAATCTTACCTTAAATATTCTCAAACTTTCACTGAAAAATTATGTTCACATTTCATCCTTCTGCACAAACTTATCCTACTTCAGAAAACTACTTTCTTTTCGCTTTCTTCTTTCATTCTATAATTCCATTGACTCTTGGTGTTTTTTCACAAGGAAATTCAAATCTCCAGCATCCCCACTTTGCTGAAATGATATACTTTTCCACCACTATGGTGCTGAATATTTTTCCTGGGATTTTTGGTTTTTAACCTTTTCTGAGAAGTCTTCTGTTAAAATTATTTTGTCTTTTACCCATGAGCATAAATATTTCTTCTGGAAAATAGAAAGCAAGGGGAGGAATTTTTATATACACTACCTGTTGATTGTAACTTCATCGCTCAAGTCAAAGAATGCTGTCTGGAACTTGGGGTGAGGGGCAGGGGATGGTGGTGCTCAGGAGAGTACTTTAGTATGCCAGCAATTCGGGAAGTCATATTATATTCTTGCACTTAGAGAGGGCTGGCTTCATTGAAGAGCTTATCAGGATGAGACCAATCTTGATCAGATTAAACTACACCTTCCATGTCTCCACACAGAACATAAAGGATTGACAGAAGAATGGGGACATTTTTGGAAGGGCTCTATGCCCATATTCCTTCCCTGTTATCTAATTCACCTTCCTATAGTCTTTTTATCATGCTTCTACCTATGCTCTTCCCTCTTCCTCACACTTCTACTAATCCCTCATGTATCTTCAACTTCTTTTTTTGAACTCAGCTTAATACAACTTTTTCAGAGAAGCATCTCTGAAATAAAAGTGAGTTCTTCAATAAAAATGAGTTCTTTCTCCAGTAATGCACCATCTATGGTCCTTGCAACATTTGCACTCTGATATTATTCAATTAACTATTTGTTTAACATATTTATTGTTATCCAGGAGGTTTTTAAGGTATATTTGTAAGCTGTTTAGGAAGAAAGAGGTAAGTTTAGGTTATAAGCTGTGATGGCAAACTGTCTGTTCTGTTCAGTACTGTATCTTTAGAGTTTAACAAAATATTTGCTGTGTTTGTATGTACTTGGTACATAGTAGGTATTAAATCAGAATCTTGATAGATTGACTGAAGGTTATTTTGCAGTTGTAATTAAAGGTAAGCATCTCAACTACACTTACAGTGGACAAGATTTCACTGTGAAATTAATTAGATCAGTCAGTTTATCCATTAAGAGGTCCAATAATAGTGCTATGGGAATGGCTTATTTAATGAAGACCTATATATTTGTTAATTATAAATGAAATTCTACATTTAGAATCACAATGTTTCCAAGACAAAAGAGGACACAAGGGTATGAACAGCTTTGGAGTTAGGTAAGTTTGAGTTTGAATTCTAGCTTTCTCAGTTAAGTATGTTGGGCAAGTTATTTGAATTTTATGCGCCTGGTTTTCTCACATATGAAGTATGGTTAATGTTATAACCTTTACAAGATTGTGAATATTAGGAAAATTGTGTGAGATACTTCTTATATAGTTAATAAACATTACATATTTATGCACATGATGCAAGTCACAAACAACAAAAACATGTCATCAAAAAGAAGTTTAATTTTATTCCTTAATTTTGCAAAAAGCATTTTTCCAGTTCCTTCTATGTGCCAAACAGTATATGTCCAATTTGCCTAACAATTCATCATCACTTAAAATTTACTGGTGTCACAAGATAGCTCCTTTGAATTATAGTTTTAGCAATAATTTAATTAAATCTTTAAAGAAACATTGAATTGAATAACATTGCGAAACTATATTAACCTAAATGAATAAAGTAAATCATTTTACCATACAAAGCTACTATGTGAATCCCTTAAAGCAACATATTAATATTTAATTAATGTATTAAGGAAGAATTAATATGAGAACTGTAGGAAGTATATTGTAAAGAAAGGTGATTTTTATGCCTTAAAAGAGCCTTTATCATTTTATTCCTCTCCAGACTGTAAAAATAACCACTCTAATGCTCAGTGAAGTTGTGGATTGAACACATACATCTAATTTTATTCTCTCCAGGAACATTAATAAGAGTTCTCATTTGTTTTTTTGTTTTTTGTTTGTTTGTTTTTTGGTTTTTATTTTTTGGAATTCCTAAGTGGCTCAGCGAACTACAGCAGGGAATGGACCCAACTAGCATCCATGAGGATGCAAGTTCTATCCCTGGCCCTGCTCAGTGGGTTAAGATTCTTGCATTGCAATGATCTGTGGTGTAAGTCACAGATGCAGCTTGGATCCCTTGTTGCTGTGGCTGTGGTGTAGGCCAGCACGTAAGCTCTGGTTAGACCCGTAGCCTGGGGATTACCATAAACTGCAGGTGCAACCCTAAAAATAAAAATAAGTTGTCTTTGTTTTTATTTTTAAAATTGTTTCTGTCTTAAGAGATGAATTTACCAAGGCAGGGAAAGTTAGAGAGAGATAGAAAACAACAGCGTTTTGAGAACACAGTAAAAGATGGATAACTGGTGATTTGTTTAGCTGAATCCCAAGCATACAATGAAAAAAAGATGGGAAACCAAGAACTAATATATTTACATAGCAGAAAACTCAAAAGTTGCAAGAACTGGTTACCTTTGTAAAAGGGAAGAAAAGAGGCATGACTCAAAATAAGGAGAAATGGGAATGTCGCTTGAGAGCCCTTAGGTCCCTACGGGCCTGTCCTCTGCACCAAACTTCGCAGAGACTGTTCTGCTATTCTTGTTCTAGAGATTTGCATATTTATTCTCTGTAGGGGACAAAAGAGAAAGGCTACACTGGTGGGTTCAGTCAAAATTGGATGTGTGGGAGCCAAACCCCAAATGGTAAGATTAAGGAGCCATATCTTTTAATCCTGAGTCTCCCACCCACCTCTTGGCAGAAGCCAGAAGTTTATCATCCAGGTAGAAGGTTCAAAACACTGACAGTGGAGATTCCCCAGGTTTCATCTCAGCTGTCATGTTGATATCCAAGTAGAAATTGAATATCATAGTCTAGAGATCAGAGATAAATCCAGGAAGCATATATTCAATTAAGTCATTTGTGTACAGAAACCAGAAAAAGAAATGGATGCAGACTGTCTAGAAAACTTTGCTGGATATCAAGATAAGAAAAAAATTCAAAAGAAAAAGTGATCAACTGTATCACAAGTTGCTAATAGATGAGAAATGAGAAGTGAGGGTTGACTATGGAATTTCATGATATTAGAGATTAATCCAAATTATAATCTCTATAATTTCATGATTATAGAGATTAATCCAAATAGGAAATAATTTAGAGATAGTGGACAAAATGAGTTTTGAGAAGTTTTTCTATAAAGGAGAACAGAGCACTCTGGTGATTGCTATAAGGTGAGGAGTAGATTGAGGTTATTATTTTAGAGACATAAGATGAGTGTTAAGGGAAAACTATTTAAATGATGAAGAGAGAGATAATAATTGCTAAAAGTTACCCTTGACAATGTAAGAAAAAAATCAGGATACATAAGCAGTGGGGTTAATTTTTACTGGGTTGCTCACAATTTCTTAACATTAGGAGGAGAAAAGCAAAAATATGGGAACCCATACTGTGTGTAATTTTTGACATTGAAAGCTTGTGAAGTATTCTTTAATCCTTCTGTTTCTCCATGTACAGGCTATTTGAGGAAGTTTTTGGTAGTTGGGATTGCAGCTTTGAACTTAGTGGTCATAACAAGGTGTAAAGGACAGTTATGGAAGTGACTGATTAAAAAGTATTGAAGTCAAGTAACTGACATGCCAGGATTTGGAAAGATTACACAAATGTATATTGAACTAATTGAGAATTAAAAAGATGCATTATAGGAGTTCCCGTCATGGCTTAGTGGTTAACAAATCCAACTAGGAACCATGAGGTTGCGGGTTCTATCCCTAGCCTTGCTCAGTGGGTTAAGGATCCCGGTGTTTCCCTGAGCTGTGGTGTAGGTCGCAGACATGGCGTGGATCCTGGGTTGTTGTGGCTCTGGCGTAGGCTGGCGTCTACAGCTCTGATTAAACCCCTAGCCTGGGAACCCTCCATATGTTGCAGGGGTGGCCCTAGAAAAGACAAAAAGACAAAAAAAAAAAGATGCATTGTAGAGATACCCAGTGAGCAAGGAGATAAAGGTCTAATGAAACAGGGGGAGGGAACCTAGATCAATGATCACTGCAACATGAAGGGTTGGTCTCTTGATCTGAGAGTCAAAGCCAGATGGATTTTAAGGAGAGAAGGAGAATGCTCTAGAAGAAGCAGTAGAGAAGAAAAAAGCAGGAAGTCACATACTCATGTCAAGCTAAGATGTCTAAGGAGTGTGGGAGGAAAACACATAGAAACTTGAAAAGGCTGCTGGGATAGCAGCCTCCTGAAGGGTGATGCCAGTTTTAATTAGAGCCAG
This sequence comes from Phacochoerus africanus, assembly GCF_016906955.1. NCBI lineage: Eukaryota > Metazoa > Chordata > Mammalia > Artiodactyla > Suidae > Phacochoerus > Phacochoerus africanus. Next base: position 156,641,873 of record NC_062545.1, read on the forward strand.
AAGGTAGGGACCATTCTGAGGAAATGTTCATCATAAAAGACTTGATTTCTCAATGGTGGCTCACACTTATTCTATACATTATAGAATAATGTCCTAACTCATATTCATATCTGGAGAAAAGAAAACATCAAAAATTTCAAGGAAAATAAAATTTGGGATTTTTAAGATATGCGTTATAAATACATACTATGAATATTAAAGAATATGTTGTAAGCAGAGGAAGTTGCTAATACCTAAATATGCATTTTATATAATACATATTACATGCCCCTGATTATATGTGTATATATGTAAAACATACCTAATACATCACAGATCCCTAACATTTTATACACATTTTCATCTAACATAGCAAAATATCTATGGTACTCAATCAGTTTCTTATTGACTAGAAAGTTTTATAGTTTTAAGGAAGTTTGCCATCTCTCATTATTTAATATAATGTTTAAAAGGCTTCTCCAAGGCATTTCTGGCTTGATCGTTCTAAGTTCAATACCTCTTTTCTACCATTTCTCATTATGTTTAAAATTTGTTGTAAGGTGATTCAAAGTCTAAGAGCCTGGAGCTACGTTTGAATGAGAACAATATTTACATAGAAAAAGAACTTTCTTCCACTCACCACTGCCAGGTCCAAACAGAGTAACTGCTGCAGTCATCAAAACGTTGTTGTTTTTAATAATCAATACAATATTGTGTTTAATAGCACTTTCATCAGGGTTTTACCTACAATGTAAAACAGAACAACTATATGCTATTGCGTGTGACTTGTCTCTTAAAATACTAATCAGAAACAGAGCAGTCCTTGGCAATTTAACACTCTTGGGAATGACTTGGATTTCTGTGAAATAGCTAAACATTAATCTATGACAGAATACTATTTCCTAGATAGCAGCAAACACTTGACAAGAAGTAGGAACATGATAAATAGGCATAAAATATCCCTCTAAATCTGTTGGTAAGTTCTGAAATTAATATACTTTTTTCCAACTGCCAATATCTCATTGTGAAACAAATTGAAAGATTGTTTTTTGGTGCCTTTTTGTATGTTACACAGCAATATTTATTTATTTTTTATGAACAAAGGGAATTGTTCTAGTTCTGCTCTAATCACTTTAAAAATGAAAAAAAATGATGTACATTAGAAAAAAGAAAATAAGAGTTGAAACATACATTTCAAAGTAAATTCAATGGAATCTAAAATAGCAATTTCTATCTTTAAGTATATGTTTACAAAAATTTACATGTAGGGGAATATGTGAATGTCTATATTAATTAAATGTTATCCTAAGATGAGAAAGAAAACCCCTATGTATTTTGGAATGTCATAGAGAAAATAAGTTGGGTAATATAGAAAATAAGAAATTATATGTGAAAGAGTAAGGATGTTCCTTTATTCCTACCACACATCTAATTCTTCTATAACCTCTTTTCTATTACTGGCAGAAGTCTAAGCTTTTTCCTAATGGGCATGTTTACAGAGTTACTGTTTGTTTATAAATACCCCAGAGCAGTCTACCAAGGTTACCTAAATTCTCTTTTACTAGAATAAGCTTGGTTGAGATAGTACCCCCAGAGAACACTTTAGCACATGTTAAGTGTTTTATTGGAGTTCATATGCTTATTTTATTTTATTGGTATTTATATCCTTAGCTAATATATTTCCCTGAGTCTACATAAGTATTATTACATACTTTAATACCTAAGTATTATTCAAACTTTGAAATTTTCTAATAAGCAGAACCTTCTTCAATATCCAAAGAAAATTTAACAGAAGCTTTAAAAAGTAAAATTTTACATAACAGATGTGAGTAAAGATACACCATTTTGAAACAATGAACCACATCAATTTTCTTTCTCTTATCCAACAGCAGCCAGTGGCACTTTAACCAAATAAATGAAACAATGAACCACATCAGTGAAACAATGAACACATCAATTTTCTTTCTCTTATCCAACAGCAGCCAGTGGCACTTTAACCAAATAAATCCTAGAGAGGAATGAAATAAGGTTTGAAAACTACTAGATAAGGTATTGGATTAGAGGACTAGTACTTAGAAGTGAACTGACTCCATTCAAAGTAGGATATGTAAGTGGATTGTCCAGAGATATTAAAGATATAAAAAGTGTGTTGCCTCAGGTGTTTTAAAAAGTTCACCTCAGCGGGTTGATAAATAGGTAGCCCTGATAAAAAAAAAAATTGCTCTAAGAACATTTGGAAGAAATGTGATTGCAGATAATCTAACCTGGAAAGCAGCTATTTTTGCAGTTTGCTTTCCAGACAACCTCGTCTATTTCTGCCCACAACCTCAACCTCACATAAGCATTGTAATTCTAAATGGAACCTTGATCAAGTCTGAAAGGTAACACCATGTTTAGATATAAAGAGATAATGAGCAAAGGATAAGTCTCATCATCTTTTTGAGTTTATAGTAGGACAGAATAAGCCTGCCTTTAACAAAGGAAAACATTCATAGCAAAAAAGTACAATAGAGCTGTGTGCATATGGAGTTTATTAAACTGTTTTATCAGTTTAAATTTGTTTAAAAGTATCCCCCAAATCAAAATTTTTGTTTCTTTCTTTGTTCTTTGACTTCTAGCCACCCATGTTTTCATACTTAGATGGAGGGACATTCATTATCAGTGTTATTGAGGCTAGGCTCCACCTCATAGGCCCATTAAAAAATCCAATTTTTAAACTACATCAGGAAAGCATTGAATGGGTTTAGGCCTTGGTTATAGAAATTGTCATCTTCATAGTTGCTCTGTTAGCATTAAGATGCTACTGTTTAACAATTGTACTCTGTCTGTCTTTATGAGACTAGACTGGGAGAACTCAAGTACCTCTTATGGTTGTCCATCTACTTACTGCCACTATTTCTCAGAAGTGCAATATGCATTTTCCTGCAAATGCACTGATATCAATTCCAGGGTGCACAGGGGGCTTCCTCTTTTCAAACTTTAGCGTGCAAACCTACCGCCTTAGGGCAGTGATACACAGACTTCTGGTACCCAGTCCCAAAGGTTTAAATTCAGTAGGTTGAGGCAGGGCCTGAGACTTTGCATTTCTAACAATATCCCAACTGACTCTGATGCTGCAGGTGTATAGACAACAGTTTCAACAGCCCTGTTCTTGAGGATGTAATTTTCCATCTAGGATGAAGCATGGAAGTAGAATAGATTTTTCTGCCATGTGTAAATACATTTTCTTAGGTGTCTTCTCAATATCCATCACTACAATATATTACTTCAGTGTCTTTAGACACTAAGCACTCACCATCATCCCCTTGAACTTTATATTTTTCCCCCTGTTCATTCTACCTAATCCACCTAGATGAATCAGAAACACCAAAATTCTTTACCAGTTAATAAATGAAGAGTTTTAAAGACCCTTAGAAATAAATTATTGGGCTCTTGTTTCTCTAATGTGGGTGGGGAGGGAACTTACTAATATTAGTTAAATATTTCTTAATAAAACAAACTGTGGGATGTAGAAAATATAAAATTTGATTATGAGTCAGAGTTGCAGTTTGAAAAAGCACAAAAAAAGAATTCCTTTTGAGGTAAAAGAAATTGAAGTATATGAAAATGATCTAAAACTACAAGACATTAAAGAGATGGTATAAGAACAGAAAGAGTAAAATAATTTCAGAAATGTCAATCATTTTACAAAAGGTTATATATAAGGTCAATGCTTTTTGAAAAAAAAAATCAGTATATATAAAAGGCACACACACACACAAAATACAAATGTGGAACACACTGGAATAGAATCAAGAAATAAAAGTGATCCTAAATGTTGGTTAGATGAACATTAGGTATAACAACTATTCCTTTGGAGGAAATGCAGTGAAAAGTCATCATGAATTAAGGACAGTTACTTTGTATATAGAATAAAATGAATGTCATGACTACAGAACTGTATTTTTCATTATCCCAATAAAACTCAACTCCTAATACGTAAGTACAAGTCTAAAGCTAGGGGGGGAATGAAACTAGCCCCAGAGTTATCATAACACAAGATTATGGAAAATAATGGAAAATATTATCAGAATTTTAGGGGCAATAAATAAAATTCTCTACCTAGCCAGGATATTATCCAAGTTAAAAGGAACAGAATATTTTTCCATATACATGAAAACACTGAGGAATTATGTGTTTCACTTAATTATAAAATTCACTACTTAAAAATTTTACTCAAATCTGTGCTTCAGGAAATAATTGAGTTGAAATAAAAATTATGAAGGAAATAGTCATGAAAGAGCAGGCTGTTCCTCAAACAATATTTTCTTTAAATAATTGTGGCAATTATGCTTACAAACCAAGGCCTAGAATCCATTAAGTCAATGGTAGTGAGTCTATGCTTTAAAAATTATGCTACTACCAGGAGGTAACACCTATGAAAATGCACTAAAGGTTACAAAGTAGAGTACTTACGGAAATAACTCTCTTAATTCTTATGAAAAATCCATAAAATAACCAGAAGAAAAATAGTTACAACTTGTCCCTGGAGTCTATGAAATACTATTTAAGTAAACTGTCATTTTAACATGTATCAGTTAAATTCAAATTTCTTAATTAAAACCAGAAAAATTCTAACAAAGACACGTGAATTTTAGGGTATGTGAAGTCTAACATCCCTGTTTCTGTTTCTTTTCTATCTTCCAATTTTGAATCTAGTTATAGATTGTGAAAGAATGGCCACCAATATCCTCTTCTCTATATCCCCTATACCCACGCCTTGTTGCAATGTGACGTTACAGTTTTTCCCATCCGTAAATGAAGTCTGTTTTCCCACTCCTTGACTCTGGATTGGCCTTGTGCCTTGACAGACAGAAATCATCAAAGGTGATTGGGAACTTGGGCTTAATAGATGCAAACTATTGCTTTTGGAATGGATTAGCAATGAGATCCTGCACTGTAGCACTGAGAACTATGTATAGTCACTTATGAAGCATGATAATGGGAAAAAAAAGGATGTATACATGTATGTGTAACTGGGTCACCATGCTGTACAGTAGGAAAAAAAATGTATTGGGAAATAACAAAAAAAAAAAAAACTGATTCCATGCCTGTTTCAAGCCTATGCTTCAAGAGGCTTTACGTATTCTACTATTTTCTTGAAAGTTTGCTGAGTCACTCTGTAAATAAGCCCCAGCCAATCCTACTGGGAGATGAGGTACTATATAGAGGAGAGGCATCTGTCCCAGAGGAGGCCACCCTAAGCCAATCAACCCCAGGTGACAGGAACCCAACCCTGACACCTGTGTAATCCAAGCCAAGGATGGCCAAACATAGCACAGAGGAGAACCATCTACCAAAGCTCAGTTCACATTTCCAACTCACAGAATTGTGAGTTAAATAAATGATTGTTTTTTCGATCCCCCATATATTGAGATATTTGCACAACTGAAAACTGATTCAATAGTAACCTGGCTTCTTGCCAGGTTTAAAATCACAGTCTTATCTGTACTCTTACTGGGGTCATATCCATGCTATGATTACTCTTTTAAACAGGGTTTTTGCTCTTGAGGAGCTCTTTTTTAAACACAATTGAATTATCTTTTCTCAATCTAATCTTTTCTTCTTCAAGGTAAACATTCTTATGATGGTTTTTTAAACCCTAGTTCACAAAATGCTGTGAGCTTTGTACTGAAATCTAAAAGATAAAAAGAAGAAAACAAGAAAAAAAAAACAAAAAAGGAGGAGTAACTTGATAAGAAATCTAGCAGAGAAAAAATTGCATAAAGTATCCTAAAGAATAAAATGAAGGCCATTGGCTGCAGCAGAATGACCTAGAAGCAACTTTGGTACATTTAGCAGGGTTAAATCATAGTCTTTGGGCACTACAGTTAAAATTTTGCATTTATTCTTTAAGTGCACTACATAGCAATGAGAAGATTTTAGATATGGAATTGGCAGAGTTGATTTATATTTCAAATATAGAATTATGGTGGTTGTATAGAAAATGAATTTTAAGTAGAAAAAGAAGAAAAACTAGATATTCCCTCCATTAGTTAAGGAAAAATGATTTGATGACTTTGATAAATTTCTTGCCATTGGCTATAAATAACACTAAGGTACATTTTTGGGGATGGAATTCGCAAGACTTGGTAGACTAGATTTGTAGAGTAAGAAAGGAAATAAAGAATGAATTCAAGTTTTGAGCTTTAGCAAATGGATAGATGTTACTACTTATTCCTAAGAAGAGGTTTGGAAGTGGGAAGAGTAGTACATAAAAATCATGGAATGAACATATTAATTTTTTTAAAATTTTTATTCATTTATTTTAAGTTTTATTGGCGTACAGTTGACTTACAATGTGTTAGTTTCATGTATATAGCAAAGTGAATCAGATATATATATATTTTTTTCTTTTTTTGGATTATTTTCCCATATAGGCTATCACAGATTTATTGAGTAGATGTCCCTATGCTAAACAGTAGGTCCATGTTACTTATCAATTTTGTATATAGTATTCTGTAAATGTCAGTCTTTCCAGTTTATCCCTCCCCCCACTTCCCCTTTGGTAACTATAAGTTTGGTTTTGAAATCTTTGAGTCTGTTTTGGTTTTATGACTAAGTTCTTCTGTATTATTTTTATTAGATTATACATATTAATGCTCTCATATGATGTTTGTCTTTTTCTGATTTACTTCACTTAGTATGATAATCTTTAAGTCTATCTATGTTGCTACATTCTTTTTATGGCCAAGTAATATTCCATTGTATATATGTACCACATGTTCTTTATTCAACCCTCTGTTGATGGACATTTAACTTGGTTAATATCCTGGCTAGGGAAATAATTTTTTAAACATATTTACTTTCCCTTAACATTTAATAATATTTGTTGCAAGTCTTAATACATATATGTCACATGGTGTTCTTCCTAACATAAAAATCCCTTAAACATTCTTAAGAGATTTTGATTCTGTAAGCTCTCAGGTAAAGCCAGAATTTTGCATTTTTGACAAATTACCCGGAAAAGGTATATGTAAATGGTTTAAAACCACACCTGGTAAATACTTGAAGCCCATGGTTTTTGCTTTCTTCCCCAAACCCAAAATTCAACTCTATTTCAGTATCACAAGCCATATTCAGGCAATCTTGTGTCATAGCATTATAGAGTTTTTATACTCTGTAAGTCTCCCATTTACAAGTGGAGGGCTTGGTTCAAACTTGCTATCCGGTGCTGCCTTAAAACTCAGTGTCTGAACATTTGCAGAATGATTTAGGTGATCTCTAAGTTACCCCTTTATTACTGTAGAAGTATACTATTTTTTAGTACCTTGAACAATGAATTCTACACTATAGTTTATCTTCCTGGAAGAAGAAAAAAGTGAACATCTTACTTCTAAAAGTAAGTTAATAATTACAGGAAGTCTAGATGAATGTGCAGAATAATGGCCCCCAAAGATGCCTATGCCCTAGTCCCCAGAATTTGTAAATACATTATGTTACACGGCAAGAGGGTTTTTGCAATTGTGATTAAGACTAAGGACCTTGAGGTGGGAAGTTTTTGCTGGATTATCTGGTCAATCACGAGTCCCCAGAATTGGAAGAGGAAGGTAAAAGAGTGGGTGAGAGAGATGAGATAGAAAATGAGGCAAGAAATGTATTTGTAAGTAAGACTCAATCCACCACTCTTGGCTGGATTTGGAGTTAGAAGAAGGTGGCCATGAAGCAAGGGATTCAGTGACCTTTAGAAGTTTGGAAAGATCTTCAGGGGAAAGCCTGTAATGAGATGGAGACCTCAAACTATAACCGCAAATAACTGAGCTCTACCAACAATCTGAGTGAACCTACAAGTGGGTTCTCCCCCAGAGCCTCCAGAAAAGAAGGCACATCTGCCAACACCTTAATCATAACTCTGAACTACAGACTGAGATAATAGACTCTACGAGCCACTACTTTCATTATTCTTTGGTTTTTGGCTGCACTTGTGGATTGTGGAAGTTCCTGGGCAAGGGCTCAAACCCAGAGGCACAGCAGAGACACAGCAGAGACAATACCAAGTCCTTAACCACCAGACTACTAGGAAACTCCCTTGTTATACTTTGTAATGGCAAAAATAGAAGCAAAATACAGTGGATAAAAAGGAATGTGGAGAGAGAGGACAAGATGGCAGAGGAATAGGGGGACACGCTTGCCCTCTCCCACAAACACAACAAAAAAAGCACATCTACAGAATAAATGACTCGCTCAGAACAGCAACCAATCGCTGGCAGAGGAACCTAAACTCCAATAACGACAAGAAGTTCGTGACATTACTGGGCAGAATGGGAGAAAAGAGGAGAGTGAGAGAAGGTGAATCCGAGCGGGATGGGTGCTCCCGAAAGGGAACTGAGGAGGAGAAAGGGATCCCGCACCCTGGAAAGTCACCTACCAGGGGAAAGATCAAATGAACCGGAGGAATCTCCTGATGCAGAGAAGAGTGTAGCAGTAAGTTGGAGTGCAGAAAAGCCGATCAAGAACCGAACGAACCCTCTGAACTACGGGCACAGTCACCAACAATTGAGACGCCTGGGTGGGGGATGGGCACCCAATCCTCAGCTCTGAAGGTTAGTCCCCGAGAAAGGGCCCAGGGACGCCTGGGTGGGGGCTGGGCACCGAGACCTAGGCTCCAGAGGTTAGTCCCCGGGCTGGGGGGGCGGGGCGGAGCGGAAACTGCTTGGGAGGTCTAGAAACCATTTGACGGGGCAGAGACTGCCTGGGAGACTAGAAAACAAAGCTGTTGCAGAGGAAGGGAGCAATACTCTAGGGGCGGGGAAGTGGAAAGCCGCATCAGAGGGAACCTGGGAGAAGAGCCTGGTCTGTGCCCATGCTGGGGAGGGGAGAGAAGAAGGGGTGGGTCCCCACAGAATACCCCCCATGCCACAGCAAGCTTACAGGCCCGCTAGCTAGCTGAAAGCTGTGCTTCCCAGTGCATCTCCTCCCCCCACCCCCGCCACTCCCTACACTCTCACCGAACCTGGGGCTGCCTGCCATCCAGGAGGGCTGGCCTCAACAATTGCCTGAAGCCTACCACCGCAGGGGCTGTCCCTGCACAGGCCTGCTTGCCCTTTGGAGGGGCTACACTTCCACAGAGTAGCACCAAGCACCACCAGCCCCCGAGAAAAGGCCTGCAGCCCAGAAAAGCTAGAACAAGCCTAGCCAGGCCCTGAATAGATCTGCCTAATTCCCGAATGGTTTTTCTGAGTCGGGCTGCCCTGGGGAGGAGCCTCTTGGGTTTCCAACAGCCGTGCTACCCTCCCAAGCCCCCAGGGGGTGCCAAGACCTAGTTGATCAGCTGCATAGGACTGCCAGCTCCAGGCAGGACCCCCTACAGCCCAGAAAAGCTGCAACAAGGTTGGCCAAGCCAGGAAAAGATCTCACACGGTCTTTCTGAGTCAGGCTGCCCTGGGGAGGAGCCTCTTGGGTTTCCAGTGGCCCTGCTACCCGCCCAAGCCCCCAGGGAGTGCCCCACTCCCGAAGAATAGCTGCTCAGCACCACCAGCCCCCTAGAAGAGACCCTGCAGCCCAGAAAAGCTGCAACAAGCTTGGCCAGACTGTGAAAAGATCCGCCTACATTCACAGGCCAGCCTTCTGAGTTGGGCTGCCCTAGGGAACAGCCTCTTAGGTTCTCAGTGACCCAGATAGCTGCTCCAGCCCCCAGGGGGTGCTGCACTCCTGAGGAACAGCTGCCCAACACCGCCAACCCCCTGCAAGAACCCCACAGCCTAAAAACACCAGAGCAAGCTCTGCATGACCAAGTGAAATCTGCTACCATCATGGTGTGGACCTCCCAGTCCTGTCTACCCTCAGGAAGTCCTTCAAAGAAACACTGTTAGCCCCATTTAACACTCCAGAAAAGCCACACTGCCTCAAAAAAATTGACCAACAACGCCAGCCCTCAGGAAATAGTCCACGGCAGTGACAAGGCAAACACTGCCCGATAACGGAGAGTACAACTCCCTCAGGAGAAAGAAAACAACAAGCAAGATGAAGAAGCCGAGAAACCACCCCCAGTCAAACCAACAGGATAACTCACCTAAAACAGTCAACAATGAAACAGATCTCTGCAGTCTGACAGACCTGAAGTTCAAAAGAGAAATAGTGAAAATACTGAAGGAATTAAGAGAAGATATGAACAGTAATGCAGATACCCTCAGAAAGGAACTAGAAAATAGAAGGAGGAGCCAAGAAATACTAGAACATTCATTTGCAGAGATGCAAACTGAACTAAGGGCAGTAAAAACCAGAATGAATAATGTGGAAGAACGAATCAGTGATATGGAAGATAGAATAATGGAAATCACTCAATCTGGTCAACAGACAGAAAACCGAATCCAAAAACTGGAAAGCAATATAAGAGACCTATGGGATAAGATAAAGTGGGCCAATCTACGCAGAATAGGAATTCCAGAAGGAGTAGAAAAAGATAAGGGGATGGAACATATATTTGAAGAAATTATCGCTGGAAACTTCCCAAATCTAAAGGATGCTAGGTTCAAGATACAAGAAACACAGAGGGCCCCAAACAAACTGAACCCAAATAGACCCACAGCAAGACACATCATAATAAAAATGGCCAAAGTTAGTGATAAAGAGAGGATCCTAAAGGCAGCAAGAGAAAAACAGAATGTTACCTACAAGGGAACCCCCATAAGAACATCAGCTGACTTCTCTACAGAAACACTACAGGCCAGGAGGGAATGGCAAGAGATATTTAAAGTGCTAACAGGAAAAAATATGCAACCTAGAATACTCTATCCAGCAAGAATATCATTTAAAAGAGAAGGGGAAATAAAAATTTTTCCCAACAAACAAAAACTTAAAGAATACAGCAACACAAAACCCAGGTTAAAGGAAATATTGAAAGGGATTCTCTAAACCAAAAAGGAAGGAAGGAAAGGGAAGAAAAAAGAAAAGAAAAAAAAAGAAGGAGAAGAAGAGGAAGAACTAGGACTGAGGAAACCGCAATCAGAGAGCAGTCACTCAAATAAGCCAGCATACAGATTTAATCATGAACAGGCCTCAAACAAAATAAAATTAAAAAGAAAAAAATAAAAAAGAGTCATCCAAACCATAAAATGTGGGCAAGGGATGTTAGGAAGGAAATAACCCTTTTTGTTTGTTCGTTTGTATGTTTCTCCTCTTAATTTTAACATAGTAATGAAGGGTTTGAACTTACAGGACCATCAGGCTAAAACACACAATTATGGGAAGGGGTTAGCATCCTTAAAAAACAGGGCAACCACAAGCCAAAACCAAATATTGCATTTGCAAAAAATGAAAAAAAATACACTCAAGCAGATAATAACAGGAGATCATCCAATCAAAAAAAAAAAAAAAGAAAGGAAGAATGGAGAACCATAGAATCAACTGGAACACGAGGTTCAAATGGCAATAAATAATCATCTATCAATTATCACCTTAAAAGTCAATGGACTGAACGCCCCAATCAAAAGACACAGAGTGGCTGAGTGGATACAAAGGCAAAAACCTTCAATATGCTGACTACAAGAAACTCACCTTAGGACAAAAGATACATATAGATTGAAAGTGAAAGGGTGGGGAAAAATATTTCCTGCCAATAGACATGACAGAAAAGCAGGAGTCGCAACACTCATATCAGACAAAATAGACTTTAAAACAAAAGACATAAAGAAAGACAAAGAAGGACACTACTTAATGATTAAGGGATCCATCCAAGGAGAGGATGTGACTATCGTCAACATATATGCCCCAAATACAGGAGCACCCAGATACATACAACAAATATTAACAGACATAAATGGAGATGTTGATGAGAATACAATCATAGTAGGAGACCTTAATACCCCCCTCACATCAATGGACAGATCCTCTAGACAGAAAACCAATAAAGCAACAGAGATCCTAAAGGAAACAATAGAAAAGTTAGACTTCATCTCTTCAGGACACTACATCCAAAAAAAGCAGAATACACATGCTTCTCAAATGCTCATGGAACATTCCCAAGAATTGACCACATATTGGGACACAAAGCGAATCTCAATAAATTGAGGAGCAGAGAAATTATCTCAAGTATCTTCTCTGACCACAATGCCATGAAATTAGAAACCAACCATGGGAAAAGGAAAGAGAAAACACCTACTGCATGGAGACGAAACAACATGCTACTAAAAAACCAATGGGTCAATGAGGAAATCAAGAAGGAAATCAAAAACTACCTTGAAACAAATGATAATGAAGACACAACCGCTCAAAATCGATGGGATGCTGCGAAAGCAGTGCTCAGAGGGACATTTATAGCAATATAGGCCTTTCTCGAAAAAGAAGAAAGATCCCAAATGGACAACTTAACCCTCCACCTAAACGAATTAGAAAAAGAAGAACAAAAAAGGCCTAAAGTCAGCAGAAGGAAGGAAATTATAAAGATCAAAGAAAAAATCAATAAAATAGAGAATCAAAAAACAATAGAGAAAATTAATACAACCAAAAGCTGGTTCTCTGAAAAGGTGAACCAAATTGACAAACCCCTGGCCAGACTCACTAAAAAGAGGAGAGAAAGAACCCAAAGAACCAAAATTATAAAGGAAAAAGGAGAAATCACAACGGATACAGCAGAAATACTAAAAACCATAAGAGAATACTATGAACAGCTATAAGGCAACAAGTTTGACAATCTGGAAGAAATGGACAATTTTCTAGAATCTTACAGCCTGCCAAAACTGAATCAAGTAGAAACAGACCAACTGAACAGACCGATCACTAGAAATGAAATGGAAGAGGTCATAAATCACTCCCTACAAATAAAAGTCCAGGACCAGATGGCTTCACAGGTGAATTCTAGCAAACATATAAAGAGGAATTGGTGCCCATCCTCCTGAAACTCTTTCAAAAGGTTGAAGAAGAAGGAATACTCCCAAAGACATTCTATGATGCCCCCATCACCCTCATTCCAAAACCAGACAGAGATACCACCAAAAAAGAAAACTATCGCCCAATATCATTGATGAATATAGATGCAAAAATTCTCAACAAAATCTTAGCCAACCGAATCCAACAACATACCAAAAAAACCATACACCATGACCAGGTTGGGTTCATCCCAGGTTCACAAGGATGGTTCAACATACACAAATCAATCAGTATCATATACCACATTAACCAAAAAAAAGTCAAAAATCATGTGATCATCTCAATAGACGCAGAAAAAGCATTTGACAAAGTCCAACATCCATTCATGATCAAGACCCTCGCCAAAGTGGGTATAGAGGGAACATTCCTGAATATAATCAAAGCCATTTATGAGAAACCCACAGCAAATATAACACTCAATGGGGAAAAACGGAAAGCCTTCTCACTCAAATCTGGAACAAGACAGGGATGCCCACTCTCACCACTGCTCTTCAACATAGGTTTGGAAGTCCTAGTCACAGCAATTGGACAAACCAAAGAAATAAGAGGCATCCATATAGGAAGAGAAGAGATCAAACTGTCACTGTATGCAGATGACATGATACTATACATAGAAAACCCGAAGGACTCAACCCCAAAACTACTTGAACTGATTCATAAATTCAGCAAAGTAGCAGGATATAAGATTAACATTCAGAAGTCAGTTGCATTTCTGTATACCAGCAATGAAATATTACAGAAGGAATGCAAAAATACACTACCTTTTAAAATTGCACCTCACAAAATCAAATACCTCAGAATACACCTGACTAAAGAGGTAAAGGACCTAGATGCCGAGAACTATAACACTTTAATCAAAGAAATCAAAGAAGATGTAAAGAAATGGAAAGCTATTCCATGTTCCTGGATTGGGAAAATCAATATTGTAAAAATGGCCGTACTACCCAAAGCAATCTACAGATTCAATGCAATCCCTATCCAATGACCCAGGACATTGTTCACAGAAGTAGAACAAACAATCCAAACATTTATGTGGAACCACAAAAGACCCAGAATCGCCAAAGCAATCCTGAGAAACAAAAACCAAGCAGGAGGCATCACTCTCCCAGACTTCAAGAAATACTACAAAGCCACAGTCATCAAAACAGTGTGGTACTGGTATCAAAACAGACAGACAGACCAATGGAACAGAATAGAGAACCTGGAAATAAACCCTGACACCTATGGTCAGTTAATCTTTGACAAGGGAGGCAAGAACATCAAATGGGAAAAAGAAAGTCTATTCAGCAAGCATTGCTGGGAAACCTGGACAGCTGCATGCAAAGCAATGACACTAGAACACACCCTCACACCATGCACAAAAATAAACTCCAAATGGCTGAAAGACTTAAATATGAGACAGGACACCAGCAAACTCCTAGAAGAAAACATAGGCAAAACACTCTCTGACATCAACCTCATGAATGTTTTCTCAGGTCAGTCCCCCAAAGCAATCGAAATTAGAGCAAACATAAACCCATGGGACCTCATCAAACTGAAAAGCTTTAGCACAGCAAAGGAAACCAAAAAAGAAACCAAAAAGACAACTTCCAGAATGGGAGAAAATAGTTTCAAATGATGCGACCGACAAGGGCTTAATCTCTAGAATATATAAACAACTTATACAACCCAGCAGCAAAAAAGCCAATCAATCAATGGAAACATGGGCAAAAGACCTGAAGAGACATTTCTCCAAAGAAGATGTACAGATGGCCAACAAACACATGAAAAAATGCTCCACATCGCTGGTTATAAGAGAAATGCAAATCAAAACTACCATGAGATATCACCTCACACCAGTCAGAATGGCCATCATTCATAAATCCACAAACAACAAGTGCTGGAGGGGCTGTGGAGAAAAGGGAACCCTCCTACACTGTTGGTGGGAATGTAAACTGGTACAGCCACTATGGAGAACAGTTTGGAGATACCTTAGAAATCTATACATAGAACTTCCATATGACCCCGCAATCCCACTCTTAGGCATCTATCTGGACAAAACTACTTAAAAGAGACACGTGCACCCGCATGTTCATTGCAGCACTATTCACAATAGCCAGGACATGGAAACAACCCCAATGTCCATCGACAGATGATTGGATTCGGAAGAGGTGGTACATATACACAATGGAATAGTACTCAGCCATAAAAAAGAATGACATCATGCCATTTGCAGCAACATGGATGGAGCTAGAGGATCTCATCCTGAGTGAAATGAGCCAGAAAGACAAAGACAAATACCATACGATATCACTCATAACTGGAATCTAATATCCAGCACAAATGAACATCTCCCCAGAAAAGAAAATCATGGACTTGGAGAAGAGACTTGTGGCTGCCTGATGGGAGGGGGAGGGGGAGGGAGTGGGAGGGATCGGGAGCTTGGGCTTCTCAGACACAACTTAGAATAGATGTACAAGGAGATCCTGCTGAATAGCATTGAGAACTTTGTCTAGATACTCATGTTGCAACAGAAGAAAGGGTGGGGGAAAAATGTAATTGTAATGTATACATGTAAGGATAACCTGACCCCCTTGCTGTACAGTGGGAAAATAAAATAAAAAAAAAGGAATGTGTAGAAATACTTACATAAGGAACATTATGATTTTATCCTGAGTGAAATCTTTATTAATAACATAGTTACCAACATCAAGTGGTTAGATTCCATTTTTGTGAGAAGCCAATTTCCACATCATTATTCAATTTTTCCCCTTGTATTTGTAGCTCTTCATCAAATTTCAATTTCTGAATTATTGTGGAATAAGTTAGGAGAATATCTTAATACTAGCATTTTGAAGCTTTTGAGGTGGGGCATATAAAGTGCTTATAAATAGTAAGCCAATTTTGTGTGTGTGCGCATGTATGCATGTGCACATGTGCATGTATGTATTTTGGGAGGGGTGAAGGTTTGAACTGTAGTATGTGGAGATAAATTATAAGAACCTCTGAAGCCAATTTGAAATTACGTTTGAATTGAATTTCAACGCATGGTCTTTGTTTCGCTTTTCTGAAAGTCAAGGTAGCTATTATATTCCTTAAACAATGCAATTTTCCTTCTCTATATTGTGCTTTGAGAATTAAGCTTATTCTTCACAAGTGAAATAATTTGGAGAATTGTGTTACATGGAGAGAGTGGTTTTTTCCTCCCATTTGTAGATGTCGAATCATTCTCCCTCAGTCAGTTAAATGGAGTGGAATTATTCATCAAGCTTTTCTTTTCATTCCTGCACAACTCTGGGACTTATGCTTCAGAACATCTCTGTTCTATTGTATAGAAATGACATACTGCTATTTATGCTGTAACTAAACATTATTCTGCTTAGTAATAGAGACCAACTGGTAAAGTTAATGGATTGAAAGTAGACAATTTGAGAGATGAAAAATATATTTTATTTATTAGCATTGCTACTATTTTGTCTAAAAAGTGACACGAGTTCCCGTCGTGGCGCAGTGGTTAAGGAATCCGACTAGGAACCATGAGGTTGAGGGTTCGGTCCCTGCCCTTCCTGAGTGGGTTAACGATCCGGCGTTGCTGTGAGCTGTGGCGTAGGTTGCAGACGCGGCTTGGATTCCGCGTTGCTGTGGCTCTGGCGTAGGCTGGCAGCTACAGCTCTGATTCGACCCCTAGCCTGGGAACCTCCATATGCCGCTGGAGCGGCCCAAGAAATAGCAAAAAGACCAAATAAATAAATAAATAAATAAAAATAAAAAGTGACACACATTAATCTAATACTTCAGTAATAAACTCATTTTTATATCATCTATAATTATTGTCATAAGCATACATGATTGTCTTAAGCAAGTGAGGTAATAGCTAAAAATATCAGTTATGAATGTTTAAAAATCCAGGTTGCATCACATTTTTGGCTTCTTCTTTTGAGAGATTTTGATTCTGTTTTCAGCATACTTTAAAATGAAATTCTTTCATTTGTAAACATTTTATTTTACTTTCATTTTACAGTTACAGAATAAACAAGAATTCTCACTCTCACATTTCTATTTATCTTTGTACCAGAGGCTGTAGCCAGTACAATAAGGCAAGAAAATAAATGAAAGGTGTAATAATAAAAACCAGAAGAGAAACAAAACCCTCACTACATATTCACTCATGCCATGTTTGTCAACATGGAAAATTCAAAAGCGAGTCTGAACAAACTTGTAGTAATAACAAATAAATTTATCAGTGTTTCTGATACGAGGCCAACATTCAAAATTTAATTTCTGTATGCCAGCAGCAAACAAAAAACAAAATTTAACAATATCCCACTTATCATAGAACAAATCAATATCAAACATTCTGTCATGAATCTAACAAAAGATGTACAGAACCTCTGTGTTTAAAAAAAAAATTGCAAAACATTAGTGAAAGAAATTTAAGAAGACCTTACTGAATGGAAGAAAAAATATGTTCAAAGACTGGAAAACTAAATATTTTAAGGATGCAAATTCACCACAGATTAATCAATAGATATAAAATGAACCCAATCAAAATCCTGATTCCTAAGGGGGCACAAATTCAAAAAGTAATTACTAAAAACTTATAGAAAAGCTTGCATCTAGGGGTAGCAGCACATTTTTGAAGAAGAAAACTGGAAAATCTAAACCATGTGCCTAGATAAATATTATCAACATTAATATTTACTGTGTGGATTTGGCACAAGGACTTACTAAGCGATCAATGGAAAATAAGAGAGATTTTTAAGAACATACATATTCCATTAGATGATTTATGACAAAGGTGACATTGCAGTGAAGTGGGAAATGTGTGATAATTTCAATAATTGATGATGGATTGATTTTCCAAATGTAGCTTGACCCATAATTTATACCATGTAAAATTACCATATGAGCTAAAGATCCCAGTGTGCTCCTAGGACATGGTATTATCAGAATTTTATATTTTATACATTTGGATAGGTGCGTAATGGTATTTCATTTTAGCATTTTATTTTCCCTAATGATCAATAATATTTAACATATTTCATGTATTTCTTTTCTATTCACATATATTCTTTTGTGAAGTCTTACAAAACCTTTACCAATTATTTTTATCTTTTTAATTGAGTTATGGTTTTTTTCTTATTTTTGTGATTAGAGAATGATTTATGTATTTTGGACACAAGTCCTTTTAAGATATAATCTGCATATATATTCTTCCATCTGTAGTTTGACTTTTCATCCTACTGATAGTGTCTTACTCAGAACGAAAGTTAAATGGATAGTTTTATTTCTTTTATAGATCATGTTTAGTGTCATATTTAAGAACTCTGACTAAACCAATATCATGAAGATTTCTTCCTATCTATTCTTCTAAATATTTCCTATTTTTACCTTTTATATTTAAGTCTATTATTCATTTGAGTTAACTTTCATACAACACATGAGGATTATCTCAAGGTTCATTATTTTCTGTTTGATGTCCAGTTTTCCAGCACCACTTGAAAAAAAAAAACTATCTTTTGTTTATAACATACATTTTTTTTTGTCTTTTTGCCTTTTCTAGGGCCGCTCCTGTGGCATATGGAGGTAACCAGGCTAGGGGTCTAATCGCAGCTGTAGCCACTGGCCTACGCCACAGCCACAGAAACTTGGGATTCGAGCTGTGTCTGCAACCTACACCACAGCTCACGGCAACGCCGGATCCTTAACCCGCTGAGCGAGGCCAGGGATCAAACCCACAGCCTCATGGTTCCTAGTCAGATTCATTAACCACTGAGCCACAACGGGAACTCCTATAACATACATTTTTAAAGTAACCTCTATTCACCTTCAAGTGACACTCTTCCACTTCCTGTGTCATTACAAGTGTCCTATAACGGAATATTCCCAGTTCATCCCTGTCTTTATTATGTTTGTCTGTCATTTCACTTATTCATATGTTATAATAATCCAATACTTTGTTACTATATCTACCTCAAACAGCTGTTTCTTAGATTAAGAATAAAAAAGATAAGACTGTTTCTCCCCCTCATTTATTTCTCTTCTGATGCTCTTCCTTTTTTAAAATAGGTCCATGTTTCTGACCTATATGATTTTCTTTCTCGATGAAAAGTCTTTTAACATTTCTTTCAGGACAGATCTTCTGTTGATTAATTCTCAGTCTTTTTCCAGAAGGCCTTTAGTTTTCCTACATTTTTGAAGGTTAATTTCATTTGGCAGGGAACTCTAAGTTGGTGTTTCTTCTTTGAACACTTTAAAAATTTCCTGTCACTATTTCCTGTTTGAATTGTTTCTGATGAGAAGTTTGCCATAATTCTTATTTTTCTATGAAGAAAGTGTCTCCCCATTCCCACAGGCTCCTTTCAAGAATTTCTCTTTGCCTTTCCTTTTTACATTTTAAACATTTATTTAGTTATTCATTTATAGCAGTTTTAATGTATGCTTAAGTGAAGTTTTTCAGGACTTTTTTTTCCCTACTTTGTATTCTCTGAGCTTCCCATATCTGTTTCCTGTTTGTCATAAATTTTGGAACATTCTTGGCCATTATTACTTCAAATATTTCTTCTGTACCATTTGCTCTTTCTTCTCCTTCTGGGATTCCAGTTACGCATACACTATATCTTTTGAAATTGTCCCATAGTTCTTGGATGTTCTGTTCTTTTTTAAAATTATTTTTCCCTTGCATTTCAGTGTGAAGAGTTTTTGTTGATCTATCATGACCCTCACTGATTCTTTCATCGGTTGTGTCAAATATACTCTCGCGTTTGTAGCAGGTACGCTTCATTTCTGCTACTGTGTTTTTGATTTCTAGCATTTCCTTTTGATTTGTTTTCAGAGTTCCCATTTCTCAGCCTACCTTACTCATTTGTTCTGGCAGCTTGTCTATTTTTTCCATTAGCACCCGTACCCTATTATTCACGGTTATTTTAAATTCACCATCTGATCATTCCAACCTTGTCATAGCAGACTCTGGTTTTATCCCTTCAGACTTGCTTTTCTTGCCTTTGGTGTGTCTTGTAAGTTTTTGTTATTGTTGTGGAATACCTTATATGTTGCACTGGGTAATAGAAGCAGAGGTAAATAGACCTCTAGTTTGAGGATTGCTGTTAATCTGATTAGGAGCTGTTTTTTGTTTCATGATCGCTATGGCTTCAGATGCCAGAGCTGCCATATTTCACTACTGTCCTTGCTTTTGTCTCCTCCCCTTGGGTGTTGCTGAGTACCCCTCCTCAGAGAGAGTCTTGGCCTTTCAGCTCTTTTGTCCAAACCCACTATTATTATCCTGGAGCCCTGTGGTGGAGGGGAAGTGTTAGAGAGAATACCAATTAAATCTCATTCTTTCACTGGGCCCCTGCCTCTGATGTGTGGACTTCACATGTGTTTTTTCTTTATCGCTTGCCTCCTACCCTGAGGTAAATTTGGAATGTTAGAAGGAGCTGGTTTAAGAGGAACACCCAATCCCCCTCAGCTCTAGGACAAGGTGCTGGAAAGTCTTTTTCCCTTGAGAGCAGGCACGTTTTATGGAGAAAGCTCTGAGTGTATTTCATAAGAATTATTCTTCTTTTTTCCCTGCTGTGGCCAAGAGGACATTTTTCTGGGACCCTCACTGTGAAAACTTACTGGGGTGCCTGGAGGTAAGTCCATGAATGTGTGGCGTCACCCCTAAGATTGCGGACCTCAAGAGTTTCTCACTGTCATTCTAGTTCATACTCAGCAGTTTGTCAAAATTACCATTTAAAATGTTATCACCAATTTATGAGTCCAGTGACTTCTGTTCCAGTTTAGCATAGCTTGGCTCTTTCTGAATTTGTCTGTCTTTCCAGATTCCTAACAGAAGTTTGTCCTGAAACTCAGTTGTCTGGTGGGTCCATTCAATTAGTCCAGATTTTTCTGGTTTTATATGTGGAACTGACAACTTTTAAGCTCTTTACATTTCCTGGCTGTGATCTGAAGTCCCTACAGACTTTTGCTGAAGTTGTAGTGGTAGAAGACTAGCCACACAGAGTCTAAGCTAGTATACCAGATATTTTAGCCTGTTTACAATTTAATTTGTTCAAATTAAAGCACTAAGAGTGGTCTTTTTTTACTTTATCCAAGTGGACTCCAATCAAGTGGAAACTAAATGTTACAGCTTTCCCACTACATACTATATGTGACTATATAAATTCTATGTAAGAAAGCTTGAGGGTTTTTAAAAATTAGGCTGAATATAGATATTAAGACAGTAACAGCATCCAGGCATTTAAAAACTTGGAATTGAAGGAAAAAAAGTAGCTGGCACTTATTTAAATTTTTGTGAAAATCAATCACACTCTTAAATTCAACCTAGCATTTCAAACTAATGTCAAGCTATTTTAATTTAACCAAGCTGCTTCACCTTACTTACAAATAAGATTTATAGGCTTCAAGAAATTTAGTGAATAATCTGGTAAGCAAAGAGAGAATATATTTGTTTATAGGCCTGGGACCAACAATGAGCATGTCCCAAACATCATAACCAAAACACAAGCAACACTAATTGTTGTACTAAAAAATATGTTGCCTCAACATCATACTGTATGATTTATTTTGTCCATTATATTAAAAATGATATCTTCATCATGTAATGTGATTTTACATGGATTTGAGCCTATTTTGGGGCTGTCATTAACCTGAGTGTCTATTTGCACAACAATTGTTTTTATAATTCCTTATTTTATGCAGCAAAAATTTTACTTTATTTCTCATTTGTTTTCAAAACATTTTCTGGCCATTTTTTTTATAAATTTGTTAAAGTAAATTTTAGAGTTGGTCTTTCAAGTTCAAAATAAAAATTATACTGGGAGAATATTTAATTGTGGATTAATTAAAGGAGAATTGCTATTTTTATAATATTAGAATTTTCCATCTTAAAGAAGTATATATCTCTTGACTCAAATATTTTTTTTTAGGTTCTTCAGTGTATAGGTTGTGCCTCTGTTTATTATGTTAGTTCTTTACCTGTTTTTTGTTTGGACACAATTTCTTCTTTCATTGAGTGAATACTTTCTTTAAAATGCAGGGCAACTGAATTTATTTATTTTGTGGCCATGTTCAAAGATATCTTCAAAAGTGGTACATTTATAACCATTGTTAAAATACAAATTCCTTATATCTTTTTCCTATTAGTAGAAAGCTATATTGGTTTAACTTCCATTTGTTCTATAATAGAGTCTATATAACAGTTCTGTTTTGTCTTTATTGACACATTTTGACCCCTTTCTCCTCCTCTACTTCCTCCTACTTCTCCTTGTGTTTGAAATCCATCAATAGTAGGCTGTCAATCTTGTTCCACTTGTTTTTTTTGCTCCATGAAGATCTCTTAATCCTCATTTCTCATATTCTTTCTCCTGTGGACATCAGACAAAACCTTTCTAAATATTGCCTATGTACTTTTCTAAAAGATTTATTCATTTCCTTCTGTGCTCTTTCTGATGGTATTTTTCTTTCATAAACACACAGTGGATTTTCTTGGGAGTCAGAAAGGATTTCAAATATTAGACCAATTCCCAAAGCTCTTAAACTTGAGCAAATTTCCTAATCCTACTTGTGATGATTTTTCTACTTTTTCTTTTCCATGTTTATATGGTAGTTTGTATGGTCATTACTTTAAAATAATTACATATAATTTTTACCTGTCTCATTTTTACGAAAAACAAACGAGGCACCAATATTTTGTTCAGGAATTAAAAAACCATAGCTTTATGAAAAAACACTTTCAATCTCTTTTATGTATTCTAATATCCAAGAAAATAAAATCTTTGCATTCTGTTCATACAGAAGGTTAACTAACAATTCATTAATTTTGTTGTTTTGTTTAAATTCTAAAGTATGACTTTCTTTGGGAAAACTAAAGATGACACTTAATGATTGTCAAACTTGTGGTATAGGATAAGGTTGTGACATTAAATCACACAATAATATGAATTCAGTTATCAGTAATATTTTAGAACCATTATAATAAATTTCAATAAATAAATTTATTTCCAAAGATGATGGTATAGTCAAATAATTGAGTCAAAGAACTGATAGTTCATTAATTCTAGAAGCGTATTGTGAAAAATAAATATTTTGTGTATTGAATTGAAATATTCTTTTCATCAGACAATATATTTTTACATGGACTTGATTCTATTCCTGAACCGTTATTAATCTGTCAACTAGCACAACAGTTGTTTTCACAATCTATTAATTTTGTGCCTACTTTATATCCCCCTTTACTTACCTGATATGAGTGCAACAGTGGTGGTTCTGACACCACTGCCCTGCCACAAGCAACAGTCTGCAGCCTCATTCTGCATTTTTTTGTCCTGAAGCCAAGGAGAGCCATCTAAACAACAGAGAGAAACAGCCTAAAATCTTGGAAAATTAAGTCCCCTGGAGGTAACAATCAATCACATAGGATGAGAGTTAGTGGATACATTACTTCTTACTATATAGGAGAAAATACTGAGGTGCATCCTTACTGGATCCTTAGAATGCCCCCCACATGAATGGGCCCTGGTGTTCCCACAGCAGTGGCAGATCAGTAATGCCTGAATCATTGCCCTTTCCCTCTTGCTGTCTCACTCTCCTCAGTCTCTCCTCTAGTTCCTGAAATTACCTTCCAAATAATGTACTTGAAACCATACTATTGTTTCAGGCTCTGCTTTTGGGTGCAAACAAGGCTAAAATGTATTTAGTGAAAGTGGCCTAAGAAAGCAGTCCCTCAGGATGCTTTGATTTTTGATTCCTGCAGCATGTTTTATTCTTTCTTTATTTTTTGATTCACAATATTATATTAGTTTTAGGTATATGATATAGTGATTCAAAATGTTTATAGTCTGTACTCCATTTATAGTTATAAAAGTTATAAAATACTGGCTGTATTACCTGTTCTGTATAACATATCCTTATTTATGTTATATATAGTAGTTTTTACTTTTTAATCCTCTACTTCTATCTTGCCCCTCCTTCCTTTCCTTTCCTCACTGGCAACCAGTAGTTTGTTCTCTATATGTTTGAGTCTGTTTCTTTTCTGTTATACTTATTAGTTTGTTTTATTTTTTTAGATTCCACATGTTAGTGATATATTATTTGTATTTGATATTTCATTGAGCATAATACCCTCCAGATCCATATGTGTTATTGAAAATGGCAAAATTTCATTCTTTTTATAGCTGAGTAATATTCCATTATATAGATATATAGATATAGATGTACATAAATATGTAAATAAGTTTCTATGAACATTGGGGTGCATGTGTCTTTTTGAATTAGTATTTCATTTTCTTCAGATAAATACCCAGATGAAATTTCTGGGTCATATGATAGCTCTATTTTTAGTTTTTTTGTGGAGCCTCCATTCTGTTTTCCACACTGGCTATATCAACCTACATGCACACCAACAATGTAGAAGGGCTCCGTAAGTTCAATAGAATAACAGAATTTTAAGTCATCAGATCCAGGTAATGGCACTTACCTGTCAGGGGTGTATTTGACATAATTACTGTCACAATCAGCAAAATTGAATTGGCAATGAATGTGGCCTCTAGCGGTTTATGGTGATTGATGTCTAGTAGACCCTGCTTGGTACTCCTGCAGATCATGTAGATGAGCATGTAAGATATTCCTTACCTGTACAACCACCAAAAAAAAAAAAAATCCCACTAAATAGAAGACTTAAGTCATCTACCAAAAGGGAAAATCATGATCCTTTGCCCAGTTTTTCAACTGAGCCCAATCTCAGGTCTGTGGCTCATTGATTATGGATTGGCTCTGAGAAAGAACCCTGAAAAACCATTGCAAATATAAACAATAAATACTCTTCCAAACTGTACCCACATTTATCTGTGCCCGTTTGTCATCTTGACTGTGCAATGGGGGAAAAGGAACACCAGGCTTTGTGAGAATAGTTGAAGATAGAAGAGGGCCCTAAATGCCAGCATAGCCAGGCAGTGGAGGCAGATGGAGCTTATGTGTGAATAGAGTCCTGGCTTGAATCTGTCTCACTGTGTCCTCTGTCATCATTGCCTTGGTCCTCAAATACATAATTGGGAGGAATATACTTAGCAGCTGGCAGAGCCCTTAAATTAATTTCCTTTCCTGCAGAGTAAGAGCTGTCACAATAGAAAAAGCCAGCTGGAAGTCCCAGAAACTGCCCTCCCAACCCTAACCATGATGATAAAGCGTAGTGATTCTGCCTAGCAGTGGAATTGTAGATAGTGACACTGTCAAAGACATATTGTCCTGCCATATCTCTTCCACGGCCTCTGCAACTACCAAATGGATTTTTTCCTAAGACTGTGGACTGCTGTAATCTAAACTAAGAGAGAGATGACTCCAGCTGCAGCTGTGGTGCCAGATACATCTTTTCTAAATCAGATTAGTGAGTTAATGTGGCAGATGTGTTCTTCCCAAATTCCTTCAGCAAATGGAAAACATAGTTAATAAATAATACTGAGTCTCTTTAAACCCCTCTGATCTTGGTCACAGTAGAGTTCATAGGAAGCCTGGTTGTCTTGAAAGTTTGAAGAACATCATGAAATTCTGCTAATTGTCCCTGTTGAATAAGAAGTAGCACATAGTCTGGATGTCCCAGAAGGACATATTTTGGTACTGGTGTCTGAAGGGAACTTAATTAAGCTGGTTCTGAAAGGTATAGAAACTATAGTTGAACAGTTGTTACGGGAAGGAACTGCTGTCTAGTGTAAGCTCCACAGCCTGTTACGGGGATGTCTGCAGGAATGGGAGGACTGTACAGATGCCACCTGGAAGCAGAGAGGAAGGAGCAAGTGCCTTCTCTCCCCTCCAGGTCTGTAGTCCCCCTCTGGCTGTCCTATTGGCAGATCCTAACAGTGAGCAAACTGGCAATACAGCAATGTGGGTTGCAGAGTCCAAGTGTCCTGTGCAAAGGTGGATTTGGAGCTGAGAGGCAATGGCTTAATTATTGGCACAACCATGCTGGTGGCAACTCAGTAATGTGCACTTTATTGGTTTCCTCTGCTTTACTTTCTGCCCTTACTTCTTCCCTCTGGACTCTTAGGATCACCTTCCAAATAAAATACTTGTACCCATGTTCTGGCTTTAGTCTCTGTTTATATGGCAGAGACTGCAACAGATTTAGCATTTATGTCCCTTCAAAATTCACATGTTGAAATCCTAACTCCCAATGTTATGTTATTAGAAGCTGGGGTCTTCAATACGATCATGAAGGTAGAGCCCCCATGTATGGGATTAGTGTTAGTATAAGAAGATACATGACAACTTGCTTACTGTCCATTTGTTCTCTGTCGTTTGAGAATACAAAAAGACAGTTATCCGCAAACCAGGAAGCATGCTCTTACCTGACACCCCATCCACTGGCACCTTAATCATAGACTTTCCAACCTTCAGAACTGAGAAAAATAAATGTTGCTCAAGTCACCCAGTCTATGGTATATTTGTTACAACAGCCTGAACTGCTGGGACAGAACACAAACTAATAAAGTGAAATGTCATTATGATTCATATTTAAAATACACAGTTCATGTAAACGTAAACAAAAATCACAACAAAAATTCAGTTTTTTTGAAAATAACTTTTTCTGTTTATAATAATCCAATCAGTTATGCCAGTAAGTCAATAGTCATCATTCAGTTCAATTAAGCTCTCATTTACTTGAAGAGATTTGCTGGAATACAGTCTTACATGATATTCAAACTTGTCCCATTTTAATTATGTTCGAATTGATCAATGATT
This sequence comes from Phacochoerus africanus, assembly GCF_016906955.1. Taxonomy (NCBI): domain Eukaryota; kingdom Metazoa; phylum Chordata; class Mammalia; order Artiodactyla; family Suidae; genus Phacochoerus; species Phacochoerus africanus. The sequence goes on from NC_062545.1 coordinate 156,668,474, forward strand.
TTGGTCAATTACAAGATGCATTGAAATGAAGGTAAATATTAACCTTAGCATTATCAAGGCAATACCTAACTCTGAGCTCAGCAAACATTTAGAGCCAACCAGAAAACTACCTCTGAACTTTACTTTTTCATGTTATTCATATTATAAAGAGCCCAAAGAAAAAATTTCATTTACTGTAATATTTCTGAAGATTAAAAGTATATTTGGAAAGCAGAGAATATTTGCAAGTGGTATATTTAATTCTACATTGTAATTGCTTTTACTGTCATAAATTCCCCCTCTCTTTTTCTCTGAAGCTGCAATTCAATATCTCAGAACTCTTAATGGCAAATAATCCTCTTTGAATTGACTTTAGCTTTGGGTATCTTGAACTGATATTTTTTAATGGAGTTAAATTCCTATATTCTACACATAAAATTGTTTGCCTCTCTGAAATTTAGTGGTTCAATTTAATAAATTGAAACCTTCAAATTTTATCATAGATATATCAGTTTGTCCTTTTCAAATGTGTATTTTTCATATATAATTGAAAGTGGAGTTGTTAAATTACTCAAACACTCAAAAATATTTATTGATTGCCTGTTTCTATGGGTTCCTATTCTAGGTTTACCTTAATATTGTCTGCTGGCCAATAGCTGTGATTTGATTGTTTAAAAATATAATTTTATAAACAGGAAAAATCTTAAATTTTCCACTTGAATGTTGCAACAATTTTTTTATAAAGTATAACTTTCAAATATTGATTATATTAAAACAGTATTAAATTTTATCAAAGTAATTTTTTACTATTGCATTGCTAGCATTTAAAACAAGATAAAACACATACTGAGAAATTAATAAACATAGATTTAAAATATGAATTAATTTCATCTGTAAAAATGAATGAAAAAAGTAATTAAAAAAATTTTGCAGTAATTGATTGAGTTAATCACCTTCCTAAATTTGTGGTACATTTTTTATCAGCTTCTAAAAAGTCTCTTTCTATTTTTATTTAATAATTTATTTGCTTTTTATCCCATACCCCCTCCTATTTTCCTCTTGTCTCAACACATTTATAATCAATCTAATAAATACATATAGTTTCATAAATGTATCTTTTCTATGTATGTAATCTTACATACTTTCCTTAGGTAAATAATTCACACATGTGCACATACAGATATGTATGTATACATGCATTTATTATCTGTTTTTTTTCTTTCACTAAGTGCTATATGGTATTAGATCCAACTATGTTATTAAGTGTATATTCAAGCCATTATTATTTCTTGCTAAATAGTTTTTCATCTAACTAATCCAATCTTCCAGATATGTGATTTTTGTTAGCCTTTAACTAAGCACAGCAAAAGGTAATGCTGCAATAAATAATGTTATTAATGTCATTTATGACATAAATAATACTGTAAGAATTTTCTTTGATATATATATATATATATATATATATATATATATATATATATATATATATATATGCCAAGGGTCATCCTGGATCATGGCTATATGATCTTCCATAAATCATATCAGAATATGAATACCTACCAGTAGTTTTTATCATCAAAGTTGTATATCTGTAAATTAATGTTAGTAGATTTTCAAGAATCTTTCAACTACTGTATTTGCAATGTATCTCAACCAAGTAAAATGTTTTAGTATTATTGCCTTTCATATTTATGTTTTTTTCATCTGTTTAGTCTTATCAATAATGCATTATGTCACTGAAGAAAACATAAACAGAATTTATTTTAAATATGTATGCCATTATCCTCATAAATTTCACTAATCTGAAACTAAAGGCAGTATAAAAACACTTTATATTACTTTTTTTTAATTCTAAAGACAGAATAATCTCCTGAGCCACAAATTTTACCACTAGTCCCCAAATATTTGTATTTTTATTTTCTTTTATGAGCAAAAAAAAAATCTCAATTATTTACAATGGCTTTTAATAAACAAAACTAGGTGAAAACATTAATTTTGTATAAAACAATAATATCTTTATTACTGATGAATCATAGTAATTTTCTAGATATTGCCTTAATGTGCAAATATTGCAAAATTTATATCTTCATTAATGAATGAGTTAGTAATTCATTAATTACTTATATATTTGTTATTTTATTTTTATTTATAATTTTCTATTTACTTTCAGTTTATGAAAAACAAATTCACATTCCTTAGGTTAATGAGCAATAGTTAAAATACACAATATAACATTCAGTATGACCAAGCTTATTAAATTGTTTCAGAATAAATTTCATAGTCCCTTATCCCCAGGTAGCCCCTTAGGAAATAGAAAGAATCCACATGATCTCAAGGCAGCATTCAAACACCTAAGAAGGTGTTACAATACATACAGGCTAAGTTCTCATTATCTCTTATGTTTCTTATATTCCATAATCCTATGGAATTAATTTGTAAAGCATTGAACTGACGTCAGATCAATGCATATCTTAATTGTTAAATGACAAAAATAAGTTTGTTTTAATACTGGGGATTAATTTTAATTAATTAGAGTCATAAAACTAGTTTGAACTGAGATCAAACCTCAGATCACCTGAATTTAAAATCCTCTTGTAACTCATTCGTGAGTGTCCAGTAAACATTAGGTTCTATGTCAGGGTAAACATCTAGGTAATTCTGCATGCAGTAAAGCAGACACATCCCCATACATATGTGCATCTGTGTAGAAAGTTGTGTTGATACAGTGAAGAAAAACATACTGTTTCTTCTTCTTCTTCTTTTTTTTAAGGGCCATACTCACTGCATATGGTGGAAGTTCCCAGGCTAGGGGTTGAATCAGAGCTGCAGCTTCCAGCCTACACCACAGCCATAGCAAGGCCAGATCTGAGCAGTGTTTGCAACCTACACCACAGCTCATGACAATACCAGATCCTTTAACCCACTGAGCAAGGCCAGGGGTTGAACCCAGATCCTTATGGATTCTAGTTGGGTTCTTAACCTGCTGAGCCATAAGCGAAACTCCCAGAATATATTTCTAGTCCCATCTTCATTCTGAAGAACAAGGCTTTCTTCTTGATGCTAATATGAATTCTTTGAAAATAATTTCCATAATCAAAAAGTCACAGATTTTCATGAAGAGACAGTTAGTTCTAAGAGCTTAAGAACTTGAAAGGCCATAGGATTGCTTACTTTGAAAGGTTTTCTTCTCTACCATGGAAACTGATTACTATCTGGCATCCTGCATTCAATACACATGTTTGTCTATAAAAATAATGAAAAATATTGATAATGATCATCTTCCATTAAGAACAAACTCACTTTTTCTTGTTTAAACATATGTAACAGATAAATATGCAGCACCTGAATAGCACCCATAATATCTTGATATTGTTTTTGAAGGTTTTTATTAAATTATAAAGACAAAAACTGTTTTCCAGGACTCAACCATAGTTGAAGATCCTGGAAATTTTCAAGAATTTCTAGGCATAGTATGTAATATTCCCAATGGATATGAAGGATTTAGAAAAGATATACAAGGTTCTTTCATTTGTGACTTTTCAAAGTTTTAACTCTGCTATTACTTTGTGAATAATCAAGCAAGTCTTCAAATTTATTTTAGCCAGTAGTCTTTTGGAGAAGCAGCAGAACACTCTTTGCAATCTGAAGCAAATTCATGTGGTCCGTGCTCAAAGAAAAACACTTTTAGAAACCTGCACTACAAATAATTATTCCCTGGAGCCTGTTGGATAGGCTACTGGAAACTTTTGCTCATGACCTAGCTTGGTTTTGGGGAGAAATAAAGACAATTCTAAATCCTCATCCCTTAAACAATTCCACAGTTTTGGAGATAACTGAGTATTTTATTCTCTCAGAATCTTCTTCCAGGTCAACTGTTTCATATATATAAACATAAATATACAAATTGGCTGCCAATTTTTCACATATGTAGTATATTAAGATGTAAGATATACTATACTATAATATATATTGCATATATGTTTGAATCCAATTTAATTACATTATACATAGCCTGGTTCAAAATTGTAAGATTCTCATACAAAATACATTATAAAATACTTGAATTCTTATATTTCATATGTTCTGCCTAAAATTCCTCTATCTACCTTTTTAATTTCATGCCCAAGTACTCTCTGGCCAAATTATCTTATAGTAAAAGGTTATAATTATTAAACTATTTATGCATCTTACTGACATTTTCCCTAGCTTATTGTGAGACTAGATTTAAAGAACTTGTATTTCTGTATGAGAATCAAATTAATTTTACTTTTTTTCATTCCTTTAGGCAAGTTGAAGGAATGGTTTTAAAGCATAGACATATGGTGATCCTAGTGAAATACAGACTTTTATTTTTTGGTTTGAAAAAATAATCTATCTGCAGGAAATAGCTGCTTAGTGATAAATAATTTCTTGAAAGATAGAAGACAAAGTTTCATTAAGAGAAACTGAGGAAGACAGATTGAAACAAGTTTGAGCAAAAGATTGGTTTAATTATGGAAATGTTGGATTTGATGGGTTGGTACATTTTAATATGTTGATCTATTCTAGAAATATTTACTGAATGCCTATATTTTGTGAGAGGTTGACATGTCAGAATAATTAAAAGTGAAGTATTAAAATCCTTATTATGGCATTGAAAATTCAGGAAGTTGGAACAAATTAGAAGAGACAGAATATTTTCAGATTATTCAAAAAAGGGAAGTGTTAGAAAAATAGAATTTAGACTTGGTAGAGATTACTATTTCAACCCTCATTATTTACAGGTATAGAAAGTGGATTAGAGGTTTTTTTTGTGTGTTTGTTAATTTGTTTTAGTTTTCCATATGAATAATCTTACTTTTTTCATTAGATTCAAGTAAGGGGGAAAAAAAACCCTTTAAAACAGAGAAAACCTAATCATGAATTTTAATTTTACCTGCTGTATTAGTTTTTTGTTGCTGCAGCAGCAAATTACCAAAAATGTAGTGACTTAAAACAATATTACTGTCTTATAATTTTGAAAGTCAGAAATCTTAAAGTCAAGATTTCTGCAGTACTGTGTTCCTTCTCTAGGAAATAAGGATAGGTCCATTTCCTTGTCTTTTCTAGTTCAAGAAATGGTCCACGTTTTCTTAGCTCCTGGCCCAAGATTTCATATTCACAGCCAGAAGGATAGCATCTTCCATCCTTCTCTCTGCCTCTGAGCGTCCTGTTCCCTTTCATATGACTCTTGTGCTCATCTTGGACCCATCAGGATCATCAGCAATATTCTCCACATCTCAAGATACTTACTTTATCTTATTTATTCAGTCCCTTTGCCATAGAAGGTAATGCATTCAACAAAGATTCCGGGATTTAGGATGTGGATGTCTTTGGTTGGAATGTTACTCATCCCATCACACCTGCAATAAATAGTTATCATGCTATATAGTTAACAACTGTGTATTCAAAGCATATTGATTGCTCAATTTTTAATCAAAGATTGGATTGATCTAATCAGATCAGAGAAAGAGCAGTTTTTTTAAATATCTGATAATAAATATTTATGAGTCTATTAAGTATAGCAATTCTTTTATTATTTATTGGCTCTTGTTCAGAAATTCCTCTAAATTATTTTTGTGTTGATTCATCTGAGCTAATTCATGCATAGCTATTGAAAAATCGTTAGAACTGGTAAAGAGTGCTTATTGTTGCAAAGAAGAAAGATACAACCTAGGGCCATTCCCCAGGTGTCTCTTGGCTAGAGGAAAGAGCTCAAGAAGAGTTTCCTCCATTTTTTACTTTTAAATAGTGACGAGAGTATAATCATGTTTGATCCTAGATAACAGAAAGCTGCCTATGGGGGGTTATTCCATTGAAACTAAATATTAAATGTCAAAGTTCCCATGAGAAGATGAATGATGCTTCTCACTTTTGCATAATACCTGTGTTACAACTAGGAAGATGATCTTCCTTTCCTCCTTAGACTACAAACCAGAGTCTCTATAGAAGTTCCTACATGATCCAGCCAATCTTTCCTCTCATCTCTCTCCACTCTACCCCATCTTGCTCTTTTCTGGCCAGGCTGGCCTCCTTGGTACCCATTGGTACTTTCAGCCAAGCTCCAGCTTCCGCATCTGTGCTCCAGATATGTCCTCTCCTGTCAGGTTCACCTATTAGACACTTGCGTGACTCTTGTGTTCTCCAAGTCACTTTTCAAGTACTGCACTATGGGGTGTGCATTCCTTTGTTGCTCTGGCTAAAATAGCAATGCCCAACCTCACAGTTCCTCTGTCCTTGGCCATAACTTCATTACTTTTTGAGTAATATATGTATCCATGCATCTACCAGTTGATTTATTTATTGTCCATCTGACTGTTTTATTCATTGTAAAAATTCTATTGCCTAGATAAATGCTCCATTAATCATTGAATTTAGTTATGTCTTTTTGTCTAGCCTTTATATTAACACTGATATTGTTTAAATGCCTTAAAATATTAGCACATCCAATTCTCTAAACAATCCTCTGAGGTAGACACTCTTGGTTTCTCCATTTCATCAATGAGAAAATGAGTGAAGTGTCATTAAACACTTTGGTTTAAAAGTGTATCTCGATTTGCTTCTGTTGCTATTTATATAATGTTTGTTATTACAGAAAAGTTTTTCAAAGAGTTTTTTTATATGTTTCTAAAGTCTTTTCCTTTGCTTTTATAAAGGTTTTGGGATGGTGTCATCTTTAAAACTGTCCAGTGGTAAACCTTGGGATGTTAATTAATCTTGACCCATTAATTCTAATTTAGAATTAAATAGATTACTTTGAAAAGTTGGACTTGTCTTCTGTAACATTATACTTCTTTTTAATTAGAGGTCGTCGATCAAGTGTCTTTTGTAAGGGGCAGAGCTTCACTGTTGGCTAATAGAGGGATTTCTCTTAATTTTTATTCAGTTGCTGATTCTATTTTAATTGTACTCCCAGCTGATTGTTTTCTGTCACAATTCAATCTTATAAATTGCTTGAAAACAAAATAGCAACTATTTTAAACAGAATTTTACCAGAAATTAGTGTCATGAGATTTTCCAATTATCATGACTGTGATATTTGGCAGTTAAAAATAGCTTGTGTCTTTCTCTTTCACAGGGCAGTATTTTTTAAAAAAAGCAAAATAAAAGCAACCAAAAAACAAAAAAGCCAACTGGTTGCGCTTAATTGTGTCCTTTAATGATGCTTTAATAGCTACTTTTGCTTTTACACTTTGCATCAAGGATCAGAAATGTGAATGTCTAGAGACTCAAAAAGGTGGTTTAAATACATGAGTCACTTCATAAATGAAGTAGAAATTGGTGAGATTTGTGGAAAAATGTAGAATGACAGCCATACCTCAACTCTGACAAATTACTGGAATATGGAGATAAGATAAAGATTATTAGATCTTCTCTGTTTTTTCAAATTAAAGTTGAAATCTGGATTTTGATGAGAAATTATAAATCTAACAGATATCTCTATCAAATGCTGATTCATATGAGTGCTATCTAAATTGAATTCATTCAATTAAAAATAAAAATCATTCTATAGAGTGAAATTATTTTTAAATGTATAATTTGCCTCATATATAATAATACATGTTTTACTTAGGCTTATTATATTTATAGCTCTTGATTTTAGATGAATCAAGTGTGACAAAGAAAAAATAAGTATTTCAGAATATTCTTCTAAAGTAGGAAAGAATTGTTATGAATTCCATCCCTTTTTGCAATAAATATTTCAAAACTAATTGAGGTCTTTTCTCAATGTTTACAAAACATCTTTTAATGCTTAATACCGCACCTAAAGTGGAGGATTAAGTCCCAGTTACATAGAGTCAACATTAGATGTCTGCATCGATTTATATTTATATAGTTCAAAATATATCATAAGCTGTGACTTTAAATCAAGGAATTCCATTATGTAAAAGATTCTTAGTTTTTCTTCTGTGAACCACTTCAGAAGTTTAAGGAGGAATAAGATATTTATATAGCCTCAAGATATTTATTAATTAGGTGTTCCCGTTGTGCTTCAGTGGGTTAAGAACCCAGCTAGTATCCATGAGGATGCAGATTTGGTCTCTGGCCTTGCTCAGTGGGTTAAGGATCTGGTGTTGCTGTGAGCTGTAGTATAGGTCTCAGAGCCAGCTTGGATCTGGTGTTGCTGTGGCTTAGGCCGGCAGCTGCAGTTCCAATTCCACCCCTGGCCTAGGAACGTCCATATGTTGCAGGTGTGGCTCTAAAATGAAAAAAAGAAAAAAACATTAACTAAAATATGTATTAATTACTAAGGGAAAAGAGTAACTTTACATGGGAGACACCTGGCAGACACCACTTTAGCCAGATGTTCAAGATTAGCATCTTTGGTAATAATGATATCTTGGCATCATGTACCACCAGATACAGTGTGCTGAGCAAGGCCCACTAACTCTTTCATAGTCTTCTCCCAAATTCATACCTCAAATGAATAATGAGAACATACTAGACAAATTCAAGCTGAAAAATACGAACAAAACACCTGTTCAGCACTCTGCAGACATACCAAGGTCATGAAGGTCAGGGAAGAGTGAAGATTGGAGGGTACTGGAGGAGACTAAGGAGGAGTGATGACTGAAGGCAATGTGGGGTCTTGCATCTTAGAGAAGAAAAGGCAAAGAGGTAGAAAAACTGAGAAATCCTGCTGAAGCCTGTAGTTTAATTAATAGTACTATACGGATATTTATTCTTGAGTTTGAATCCTTACGCCATGGTCTTACAAGTGGCCAGTACTAGGAGAAAGGAAGTGAATGGTGTACAGGAACACTCTGTACTGTTTTTGAAGTTCTTCCATAAATATAAAATTATTTCAAAATAAAAAGTTAAAACAAACTTGTAGAGCTCAAGTATCTATTAATAAATTTATTTTCTAAAAACAAAGAAGAAATCTCAAACTTAAAATTTGCTTTGAAAGATTTTTTTCCTACTGTTCACTTGAAGCACACTCATTTCTTAAATTAAATCTGATAAAAGCCTGGGTTAAATAAGTTTGATTTTGACAGGAGTAAATGCACTAAATGTAGGATAAATCACAATGTAAATGCTTCATGTCCACTGCTCTCTCTTTCCCTACCCTGTGCTTTCCAAATCAGTCCATGATGACAATTTCCTGGCTGGCTCTGTCTGAAGCATTCCTTTTCTTTTCTTTTTTTAAACTTTTGATCTAGAAAGTTCAGTTCTCTTTTGTATGCAAAAAGAAATAATCTTTGAATCAGGTCATTGGAGTTTTAAGAGTAGCTTTTCTCACTGGTACACATAATTTAATGTTAACTTTCTGCCCAACAACTGTACTTCATCTGCTTTAACAGCCCTTGTACAACTCATTGTAACAGATGGAGAATGTGACCAACTTCAATTCATATTTCCTTGGTTAAAAATGTCTGTTAACAGCTCATTGCATTTCTTTCCAACTCCACACATCATAGCTACATCCAATTTGTGGCAAATATATTTTTTTGTCAAAATTTCTACTGAATATTTTACATTTGTCTAAAGCTGTAGCTGTTATACTTAATTAGGTTGCACTTTTATTGGAAGAGCTGGAGCTTAACATCAATTTATTCTGCCCATTTAAACATTGACCTCCTTTGCTTGTAGAACCAAAGACCCAAAAAATATCCTGCATTGTATTTGATAACTTTGTAGTTGTCATGTTAAATATTATATTGTAAGTTATTGTGGCTCATGGTGTTGAATGCACTTATAATTAGTCATAATTAATCAAATTTGCATGGTTAGTGGAGGATTTTTTTAACATACTATATCATTTCATTTAAGTTATTGAAATAATTTTAGTTTACTTAAGAATCTGAAAGCAATTGCATTTAAATATTTTTCCTATTGATGGCAGAGTTCTTGTCATGGTGCAGTGGAAAGGAATCTGACTAGGAACCATGAGGTTGGGGGTTCAATCCCTGGCCTTGCCTAGTGGGTTAAGGATCTGGCGTTGCCATGAGCTGTGATGTAGGTTGCAGACACAGCTCATATCTGATGTTGCTGTGGCTGTGGCGTAGGCTGGCAGCTGTAGCTCTGATTGGATCCCTAGCCTGGGAACCTCTATATGCTGTGAGTGTGGCCCTAAAAAAAAAAAAAAAATCCTATTGATGAGTCACAGTTAGCTACTTGAATTAACATAAACTGGGAAGAATATCTGTCCTGAAAGGACCTGGTAATGGCACCTGAGGAGCCTTGCATGTTTCCTGTTGGCTCAACACCAGGAACTTAATACTAAATAGTATAACACAGAAAAGGTTCTTCAAGCTTTATGAATTACTGGGAAGAGTCTTCCCTCTCTCCACCCACCCCCACCCACTCCATGGTTTTAGCTTCACTATTATAATTTGCCTACAAGATCCTTCTAATTTATCCTCATGTTCCCTAGAATCCAAGAAACCCTAGACTCCCAGGTAATCCCTAATCCCTTTGGACATTCATCCCCATGCAGCTCTACACCCCTTCCCATATGAGCTACCTTCACAAAAAAAACCCTAAATCCCCCCACAGTCCACCGAATCTGCAGGAAAGTCACTCACTCCTTTACTTTCTTCAGCTTCCTAACTACTACCTGACTATCCTCAAGGACATAGCTATCCCTATAAACCTCTCTCGTGCTATTTGAGAAATGCTATTTCTCTTCCACAACTCAGATCTCAAACACCTGCTGATGCAAATGATATTTTCCTGCTCTTGGTTGTGAATTTAATATTATTTTTTGTCTCTCATTCCTATTATAAGTTTTCTCTAATTTTCTAGCATTCCACAGCCAAATCATTCACCATTCTTGTTGGCTTTTCTTTCTTTTTGAAGTTTTATTGAAGCATAGTTGATTTACAATGTTGTGATAATTTCAGCTGGACAACAAAGTGATTCATCTATGCACCTATCTATTATTTCTCAGATTCTTTTCCCATAAAGATTATCGCAGAATATTGGGTAGAGTTCCCTGTGCTCTATAGCAGGTCCATGCTAGCCAACCATTCCATATGCCACAGTGTACATATGCCAATCCCAAACTCCTAGTCCATCCATCCATCCCCCTCACCTGTCTGGCTTTTATTTAAAATACCCATAAACTGATCATTTTTCTTGACTTCTACCATTCTACTTTATCTAAAACACCATCATTCCTCACCTAAAATTTTGATCATCTTCTAACTGGCTTATCTACATCTATATTTGATCTCCACAGTTTATTTCCTCCACATGATATAGCTCAGTGGCTCTTGGGCAGGGAGGAGGCAGGGGATTTGTCTAGATTCAGGTTTTGGTTGTCACAGATGGGGTGCTGCTGGCTTCTAGTGGGTAATACCAGAGATGCTGCTAAACATCTGAAAAACATAGGACAGATGCCCACAACATAAATTACCTACCTAAAAGGTCAATAATTCCAAGGTAGAAAAACCCTGATATGGGATATTTCAAGATGTTTTGCTCCTCTCCTCAAAACTTTGCAATGACGCCTCATCCTTCTGAGAGTTAAATCAAAACTAAAGATGTTTACAAGATCATGACCTTCACCATCTCATAATGCCCACTTTATTATTATTTTTTTTGTCCATGCACATGTCATGTGAAAGTTTCGGTCCAGGAATCAAACCTGTGCCACAACAGCGACCAGAGCTGATGCAGTGACAATGCTGGATCTTTAATCCACTGAGGATTAATCCACGAGGCCCACTCTTGACTCAGAGCATTTATGTCTGCTGTTCCCTCAGTCTAGATGGATGGATCTTCCTTAGAATATCCATTTTAATGTGATATTAATGCACATAATTCAGTCTATGTGCAACTAAATCTTCTAAACAGCATTCTTATCCTAAGCAGTTATGGAATCTCTCCATCCCCTGCTCTCCTTCATGGGTATCTGGTGTCACCTCCCAAAAATAAAATGTAATTTCTGTGAAGAATGGGACTAGTTTATTTATTTTTACTTCTGTATTTTTAGAAAGTGACTAGATTATATTGAATGGTCAGCATGTATCTATGTATGAACAAATTCCATTGGTTAGTTTAATAGATAATTTAGAAGATATGAAAAGTAGGATTCCCTGACAGCACATTTACTTTTTATGAAACCAAGTGATAATATATTAAATAGAGTGAGAACTTTAAACATTATGTAATTTCCAGGTAAATGATGTGTAAGGATATACATATTTAGAAATTAAGAAAAACCAGAATTAAGTCAAGGTTGAAATATCAAAATTGACACTATTGAATCTTAGTACTTTAGAAATGGCTGTTTTAAGATTATCTAGTCAACCTCATTTTTAAAGTTTCCTATGCTATACAGTAAGTTTTTTTGTTTATGTATTTTATATGTAATAGCGTGTATCTGTTAATTCCAAACACCTAATTCACCCTCCCCCCCCCATTTCCCTTTGGTAAACATAAGTTTATTTTCTGTCTGTGAGTCTGTTTCTGTTTTGTAAATAAATTCACTTGTATCACTTTTTTAGATTCCACAAAGTGATATGATATTTGTCTTTCTTTGATTTTTCTCTTAGTATGATAATCTCTAGGCCCATCCAAATAATCTTATTTTGGTAATAAAGTAATTCAGGCCAAAGTATTTTGACTGATTTAACTCAGTTCTGTGACTAACATCTATGTTCATTTGGGCCTCTCAAGGAGCTATGGAATCATGAGGCTGTGGGTTTGATCCCTGGCCTTGCTCAGTGGGTTACGGATCTGGCGTTGTGGTGAGGTGTGGTGTAGGTCAGAGATGCGGGTTGGATCTGGCATTGCTGTGGCTGTGGTGCAGGCTGGCGGCTAAAGCTCCAATTCGACCCCTAGCCTGGGAACCTCCAAATGCTGCAGGTGTGGCCCTAAAAAGCAAAAAAAAAAAAAAATTAAAAAAAATTTTTAAAAAATAAAATAAGAGAGGAGGGGGAAGTGGGAGAAAAGATAAAAATGCCAGTATTTTGAACATTTGTAATGTTATGATTTAAAAATGACTATTATTTTTATGCAACAAATTAACAGAATTTTTAAGTAATGAAAGTAGAGAAAGTAATTTATGAACTTAAATTGGTTGTATATTTTATAACTCTTCCATTATATTTATTATATCCTATATGTGGATTAGTTTTGTCATAGGCTAGCACTAATTATCGGACACATATGAGCAGTTTCCAGAAATTTAAGGAAATTGTGAAAGAGAATTGCTTCATTAAGATCATATTTAGAAAATGAAAAAATGTTTGATTGGAATTCCTATTGTGGCTCAGCAGTTAATGAACCCTACTAGTATCCATGAGGACGCAGGTTCGATCCCTGGCCTCGCTCAGTGGGTTACAGATCTAGCATTGCTGTGAGCTGTGTTGTAGGTTGCAGACTTGGCTTGGATCCCAAGTTGCTGTGCCTGTGGTATAGACTGGCAGCTACAGCTCTGATTGGACCCCTAGCCTGGGAACCTCTATATGCCACTGGTGTGGCCCTAAGAAGACAAAAATTTTTTTTGATTACTATTATACTAGATTAGAAATGGAACAGCATTATATAAATGTTATAGAACTAGTGCTCCACAAGAGAATTTGAAGAAAAAAATTATTTATTTACCCAGGTATTTTAGTTACACGCTGAGGTTTTTGGCTATAATTTGTCTTAGATACTGTGAGGTTACACTGTTGTTTGTTAGACATGGTGGACAGACTTTCATGCAATCTTCCAACACCATTTACTGAGTACTTATATTGTTAGACTTACTGGGGTAGGCTAACATGGATTCTGGCGATTAATCCTATATAAGTTTTAGCCTTTGATTTCAAGTACTGAGTGTTTTATGAGATTTATTAACTGATAATCCCAGACAAGGTGTTTTGAAATATGTAGCTCTTATTAACAGATGAACCATAATTAAGCAGGATATAAGACAGAGAATTATATAAAATTAAAAGTCATACCATTTGAATATGTATTTATTATGAATTTATTTGCCATACTGTTACAAATTAGAATAGCATTTGCAAGGGTCTCTGATGAGCTCTATGGCAGATGCAAAATACAAAGCACTCAGAGATATTTCAGATTTAAGGAAACATGCTGCAGCTTCCTTAAAGTTGGTGGAATTTCACCACAGATTAGTAAGTGACATAAAAGTATTACTTCTATAATCAGACTATATTCCATGTAGAATGTGGTTTTTAGGTAGGATTTGAAGGGTAAGTGGGAATTGTATGTAATAAAATGATCTGTGGGAACAATGAGTTTAGCATGGAGTGAGAAAGCTAAGATAAATAAAGGAAAGTACAGTAATTTGATTGACTTGAATATAAAGTCTGAAGAAAAGAATTAAAGAGGAACTAGTGATAACATGGATTGGAACAGGTCGTGGAGGACCTTAAATATCAGTCACTGAAGAGCCACAGATGTTTTTTCAGCAGGAAAATGATTTAAAAATTACTGTTCTTTGGAAAATGAATCTGACAGCATTTAAGAAGATGAATTAGTTTTGAAATAACCTAGACGTGAGATATGAAAGTAGAATGCTATATGGTACTGAGGTCAACTCTGCAGAACTTAGCAAGATATATAAACATAAAAGATACATTAAAACTTATTTGTAGAAGGTGCCGTGTTTAGCTGGCTCTTCTACTTTTATTTATTTATTTATTTATTTATTTGTCTTTTTGCTATTTCTTTGGGCCGTTCCCGCGGCATATGGAGGTTCCCAGACTAGGGGTTTAATCGGAGCTGTAGCCACTGGCCTACGCCAGAGCCACAGCAACACGGGATCCGAGCCACGTCTGCAACCTACACCACAGCTCATGGCAACGCCGGATCATTAACCCACTAAGCAAGGCCAGGGATCGAACCCACAACCTCATGGTTCCTAGTCGGATTAGTTAACCACTGCACCACGACGGGAACTCCTTTTCTACTTTTAATAGATAGAGTTTGACTAAAACATGGCTTTCCTATTTTTTTATGGAAACTTTTAATAGAAAACCAAATTCCTTGCTCCTGTTTAGTTCCTTTGCAACTTAAACGTTTGCACATCTTTTCATTTTATCTGCCCAAAAGTGAGGTTTTTCTATAAAAGAGAGTAAGTTCCCACTGTGGCACACTGGGTTAAGAATCTGATTGCAGCAATTGGGTTGCTGTGGAGGTGTACTTCCATCCAGTGGGTTAAAGTATCCAGCATTGCTGCAGCCCCAGCTTCAGTGTAGGTTGCAGCTGCGGTTGGAATTAATTGAAAAAAAAAAAAAAAAAGAAAAAAAGAGTAAACTACAATGAATGATGCCCTTCTCCACCCCCATTCTCTGCATACATTAACATTAACTGTGGCAGGATTTCCACTTTACAGATGTTTGGCAGTTTTAACTTGGATGTTGCATTTCCAGGAAACGAGTCAGAGAGAAGTATGGTTGACTACTCATCTTCTGATTATAGTCTTGCTGTTTTTATGTTTCTTACACTTTGTGCTTGGAGTGCTGCCCATATTTCTCTAGTCCTCTGCTTCCTGTTAGCAAAACTTACCTCTTGACCTTATTTTCTCAAAAGATTTTGTCTCTCAGAAGCCCTGCCCCAGGAGTACTTGACATTTTACCTGTCTTGACTGACATTTTTGCTCCCTCCCTCAGTTTCCTGACCCTTGACATGGCAAGTCTCCTACGAAATTGATTGAGAGCTCTTAAGGGTTTCTTCAATCTTGAAATACCCTCTTTTTAAATCTTATTATATATGCTCAGCTGTGAGTTTTCCTAACAATAATTCAGGACAACTGTTGTCATTTATGGAGCCTGGCTTTCTAACAGAGCCTATTACTAAGGATGATTTTCCAACATAGTTACTGTTTAAATAATTTAGTCAACAAATATAGTTTAAGTATCTTCAAGGAACATGTGGCTACTCGTAAGTGCTAAACGGGATATAAACAGTGATTAATGTATAATCAAATATCGCAGGAACGCTACTAATTAAGAAGTTCAAAGTTTAAAAGATCTCACCACTGAAATATTTTTGCAGGAACCAAGCACTCATTTCCCCAGCCGCTGGCAATATAGGCTCTTGACAGCTCAGAACACATTTCTTATCTGGGAATGGCTTTGAGTAAAAGGAACACGCTTTGCTTAAGTGTTAAGTTGGAGGTAGCTCACATCTAATGACTAGTTGATATGAAAGTACAAAGGGCTGACCTCTGTACCTCAATACAGGCCAGTTCCAAAGGGCCCTGTCAGATCTGGAGCTTTCCAATGGATTCAGAAGATGTCTCTGTCACACTGGGTTGAGATTCACCAATAAACTTTTATTCAAATATCATCTCAGAGTGTGGTTCCTAAGGTGTCCCCATCTAAGGCAGGAACTATGGGTTCTAAGTATTTTTTATTTATTTACTTGCTTTTTTGCTTTTTAGGGCTGCACTCATGGCATATGGAAGTTCCCAGGCTAGGGGTCGAATCAGTGCTACAGCTGCTGGCCTGTGCCACAGCCACAGCAATGCAGGATCAGAGCCTCATCTGTGACCTATGCCACAGCTCAAGGTAACATCAGATCCCCGACCCACTAGGGCTCGAACCCGCATCCTCATGGATACTAGGCAGATTTGTTTCCAGTGTGCCACAATGGAAACTCCTCTTTTTAAGTTTTATTGAAGTATGCTTAACTTACAAGATTGTGATAATTCTGCTGTGCCCCCAAGGATTTTGTAATTTACAAGATGTAACATGATTTGATTTTTTCATGTTTAGTTGTCTACATATCTATTTTTAAGCAGCTTTTGTGTTATCATTAACATGCAGAAAAGAGCACATATTTAGCGGTTACAATTTGGTAAGTTTTACATAGGAATATACTCATGAAACCATCACAAATTAATGATGATGAATATCTTCATCTGCCCAACATGTTTGTAACCCTCCTGTGATCACTTCCTCTCTTACTTGCCTATCCGTATCCCCAGACAACCATTGAATGATTGTGTCTCTGTAGATTGGCTTGTATTTTCTAGAGTTATATAAATGGAGTCGTAATGTATGCAGTATCTTTTGTCTGGCTTCTGTCATCCAGCATAATTATTTTGATTTTCATTATGGTGTATTCATCAATAGCTTAGAGTTTTATGTAAAGTTTCTGTCATTTCTTTAAATATTTTATAAAATACATCATTGATGCCATCTGAGCTTGGAGAGGCTTTTTTTTTTTTTTTTTTTTGCACAAATGCTTTTAACTACGGATTAAATTTCCGTATTAGCTATAGGGTTATACAAGTTATCTGTTCCTACTTGATAAACGTTTATAGTTTATGATTTCCGAGGAATTTTTCCTGTTCATATAAGTCAAACCATGATTTCTGAATCCTTAAAACTGTGAGATAAATGTTTGTCTTTTTAGTATGCTAAGTTTTGGGATAATTTGTTGGATAGCCATATCTAACTAATATAGTTTATCTGAAAATTATCACTTCCCATTATTTTTATTTTTCTTACAATAAATTGGTGTCAACATTAGGGTAAGTTTTAAGTGGTTGACAGAAAAAATATTTTGGTACATGTCCAATGTACTTGAGAAAATAATTACTCTGAGCACAGCAGGACAATATTTAACAATAATGGAATGCTGCTTGTTAATCCCAATTGCTCTCTTCTGGTTTTACTCTTTTAACAGCAACTCCCCAGTCCTTTACTCAGGGTCTCAGCCCATACCTGGCCTTAAAATGAATGCTTTAAGGAGTTCCCTTCTTAGCTTAGTTGTTAATAAGCCCGACTAAGATTCATGAAGATGTAGGTTCAATCCCTGGCCTTGCTCAGTGGGTTGGGGATCCCGCATTGCTGTGGCTGTGGTGTAGGTAGCTCTCATTCCACCCTAAGCCTGGGATCTTACTTATGCCATTGGGTGTGGCCCTAAAAAAGCAAAAAAAAAAAAAAAAACAACAATTTTTTAGAAGCAATTCATATTTCACTGTATCTAAAGTACCTTTAACTGTAAGATGCATCAAAATATTTAGATATGTACAATGTTAAAAACTTCATCTTAGAAATGATTAAATATGGGCATATCTTTATAGGTAGGCATGGAGGAGTCCAATTTAAATGCTTTGAGAATATAGAAAAAATATTTAGCTAACGAATTTTTAACTTACAGAGGTCCAATGTTATAAGGCCAAATGAAAACTTTATTAAAAAATAACCCATTTTGTATGTGGGTCAATTCAATCTTACTTTCAATATCAGAAACACAAATAAATATTATTTTATTGAAATTGCAATTTCATCTTTTTCATCTATTTTTCATTAGATCAATTTTGTGAAAATTGACATCCAAACAATATTGAGCCTTCTGATCTATGAGCATGGTAAATATTTCTTCTTTAATTTCTCTCATAAATATTTTGAAGTTTTCAGTCTGTGGATATTGTACAAGCCATTTGTCAAAGTAAAATTAAAATCTAGTTTGGTCATTTCTTACAAATTTAAACATCAACTTATACTATGATCCAACAATCAAATTACTATTACACAATAAATATAAAAAAATATAGCCATACAAAGTATTGTATGAAAATGTTTACAGCATCATTATCCATAATAGTACATCCTCAAAAGTCAAAATATAATTTAAGCGCATTAAATTATAAACTGATTTTTAAAGATGAATCTGCTGTAGATTCAATAGGATACAATTACAATCTAATCAGGCTTTTTCTCCATGGATTCAAAATCATGTAAGCAGAAGGTACTTTATAGTTGTGGTCTTGAGCTATACTGATCATTAAAGGAGTGGCAATCTACTTATATGCTCTTCCAGAAGGATTACTTTTTACAGCCCCAGTTGAAGGCAATTTAAACACACTAAGGAGAATGTAGAAAATCAATCAGGAAAGTCCTTGGTCTAGCTATAACTTCACCCACCCCAGCCCTAGGCCTGCCCTAGGATGGGCTTTAGAAACACTATGTATGTAGGATCTGTAGAAAATTAGGCTAGTGGCATGCTCCCTGAACATACCAGGAAAAACAAAAATGAGACCTTTTTCAGAAATGTGTAGAAATGTTACAGTGATATTGAGACAAATAGGGAATCAGATCACTAAGGGAATAAAAAAGGAAGATGAAATTCTCAGGAAATAAAGGATCTATGAAAATAAAATACTGTGAAAATATTTTGGCCTCTGAGGGAAACATATTTTAACTAGTACTCATTATTTTTTCTTCAGAGGTAATCAGAGAGTGGTTTTCTTACGAGTGCTTAAAGCTTTTATCCATCAAAACAATAGGTAACAAGTATGAAATAAACTGTTTTCATGAGGCTTGGGTCTCAGGGAACAGGAAAAAAATTTTCTTCAGCCTTACTTCCTTTTAATAAATTAATATATAAAGGAAGCCAATGTTACCTTATAGCTAATGCTACATTCTTTGTCCAAAGTTGGAATTTTTTTTTAACTGAATATTTTTATTTCAGTTGGGATAAAACATCACAATAACTTTTTGGTTTTTGGCCATTTCTACTTGTAAGCATTTTAAATTAGCATACTTTCTTGAACAAAGGTTTTATTTAAAGTTTGCACAGGGAAAGGAAAATTTTCCTAGTACTAAAGATACTGATATATACTAGCACATTTGC
This sequence comes from Phacochoerus africanus, assembly GCF_016906955.1. Lineage (NCBI taxonomy): Eukaryota > Metazoa > Chordata > Mammalia > Artiodactyla > Suidae > Phacochoerus > Phacochoerus africanus. Next base: position 156,688,028 of record NC_062545.1, read on the forward strand.
CCTGTCAAAGAAACTATGCCAATTATGTTGATTATAAAGGTCTCTTGGAGGGTTCCCTAGTCAGTTCAGGAAGCATAAGATTTCCTAACACTACTCTGTTTAACGTTGTTAGTCGCTGAAGTATTATCAATTTTATTTCATTTAAGATAAAACAGTATATTGAGAATGCCTTTGAACACAGAGAATGTGTATTTTTGAAATGAACATTGAGGTATATTATAAGAATTTCACCAAAAAGTCATAAAAGTTAATTGTTAATGTCAAGTGAAAATAAATTAACATTCCTTTATAATACAGTTATTCATGTTAATTTTTTATATTGAATTTTATCATCACTGTATCCAGTCAATTGTTTTAGTAAGCTAAAGAAAAGTTTGAATATATATTGAATAGAAAAATTAAACTAATTTTAGTAAAACCTTATTTCTTGATTTTTTCAGTCTTAGAGTGAAACATAGCATTGAAAACATCGACAAGCACCGAAGATACGATAAAGGGTTTTAACAGCTAGCATCAAACTTTAAATTGCAATTTTTACCCCTTACAAGTGCTTAACTTTTACAGGACATTACCTCATTTTATGGAAACTGATGAAATTAAATAAGTGCTATTTCCATTAACTGAGATAATGTGCCTTAAAATAATACTGTCAAATAGTTTTTCATAGCACATTTTTTTTCTGCTTTTTGTTTGCAGTTCCCTTTTAAGACTTTAAATGAGATTTAGTTCCCTACTAATTTTATCCTTTTCAATTGGAAAACAGTAGCTTTTCCCCACCCTGTGATTCTAATGGAGCTTGAAATTAACATAGTACTTTTGTTGTAATTTTCTTTTTATTATTATGGTGCTGAAAGTTGGAAAATGTTCATAGGGTTTTTAGAAAACATTGCTTAGTGTTAAAGTATGTCAAACAAAAAAGAATTTTTTTTGAAACACTGAACACTGAACATATTGTGACTTTGATTTTTCTAAATTATTTTAATTGATTTCTTCATAAATGAAATATAAATGAAAGCCAAAAGAGCCATGAATAGGTTGGTCACTTTAACTAAAGTCTGGGTGAATTCCTTTTCATCAAAGTGAAGAACATGGGCTCTCTTAATTTAAAAGGAAAATGATCTCATTCTGATTCCTCTATTCAGTTATTCTGCTGATAATCTGGCAGAACCTAAACATCCACCTGCAGAAACGAATATTCTACACTGGCTGTGTTGAGATGTTCATAGGGTTTTGATTAGTGTGTTCTTAGTCTATGCAGAGGAGAGGAGACCAATGCCAAGGAGTGCCTTTTCAATGTTCAATCTACTCCACTCCCCTTTCATTTCCTTTTGCTTGTATTGAAATCCCTAATTACTCAATCTCTTCAACTGGCTGAAAGGAAAATAAAGCTCGCTCTCTAGTGTGAGGATTCTGATTTTTTATTTTATTTTATTTTATTTTATTTTATTTTATTTTATTTTATTTTATTTTATTGTCTTTTTAGGGCTACACCCATAGCATATGGAGCTTCCCAGGCTAGGTGTCTAATCGGAGCTGTAGCTGCCAGCCTACACCAGAGCCATAGCAACACCAGATCTGATCCAAGTTTGTGACGTAGCTCATGGCAACGTGGGATCCTTTACCTGTTGAGCGAGGCCAGGGATTGAACCTGCGTCCTCATGGTTCCTAGTCGGATTCGTTTCCGCTGCACCATAATGGGAACTCCTTGGTTTATTCTTGATAGCATACTATGCGCTAATATCTAAAACTCAATGAATAGAGGAAACTCCCACATGGTGCAGGATTTAAGGATCTGGCCTTGACAGCAGCTGTGGCACAGGACACAGCTATGGTGTGTGTTCAATCCCTTGCTCAGAAACTTCCACATACCCTGGATGCAGCTATAAAGATAAAACACAACAAAAAGCAAGCAAACAAACAAAAATTCCCCAAGGAATAGAAAAAAGAAAGGTTGTAATGTCAATGTGGTCTATTTATTCTGACTTCTATTAGGAAATGTACTTGGACCTCTGGTTTTAGGCAAGGGTTGATAAGTATAGTTTTAATCAATCTAAAGAAGTGTCCTCAGTTCTGCATGCACAGTAAAACCACTAGGAGCTTCAGTAATTACTCATATGGCAGATCCTAGTAACTGAAAATCTAATATAATTGCTTTGGGATCCGGTGGGCCATGGCAGGTATTACTGCTATCATGCCGAAAGTTTTGAGATTCTTGGTCATAAAATGTTAATAGCCTTTCTTAACATGTAACAAAACCATATTAAATTCTCGGCTGAATATCTGTGGATTTTGGTGGTATAAGTACAGAGCCCTCCATCTTGCCCATTTTGGAATCAACTCTCCAAGCCTTTTAAAAGTTGGAGTGCTTACATCTGTCCTTGACTTGAAATGGGGACAAGATTTCTAGCTAACAGTGGTTAGATCCATAACACTTTGGAGACTCATCATGTGTCCACTGGGAGGTGATCAACTATTCCTGCTACTCATGCAATGTTCCCAGCAAGGCTGAGAACATGACTTTTGTGTTTTTAATTTATTTTTAATATTTACCCAGAGAGGACCTTTACCTGAGGCACTTTGTACACTTTGATAGAATTCATACATACTATCCTTAAAAAATTTAAGTAAGGCATTAAATATTAGTTAAATAAACATTAAATTTAATTTTCAAGTAAATTTTTGCTATTCATTTTAACGGCTGTCCCATTCCCTGATGATGTGATATGTGGATATAGGGAGATTATGATCAATGAGGTAAGTATAATGAAGGTGCAGCAGTTTTAAAATTAAAGTAGGCAAGACCCACATTGAAATTAATTACTCCTTCCTATCACAATATGCTAAGTAGATGAAAATCGATCCAAGTGTACTTGCCTGTACTGTTTTGGTGGAGTGATGGTGTAGAAGGGTTTCTGATGACTGAAGGCCAGGCCATTAGATGTAACATGAATTTGTATATATGATAAGACACTTTCACACTTTGTTTTATTAGGAATGTCCTCCTCCTTTTCCGTCTGCTTTGCTTATCATTTTATTTTTTTCAAAACTATATTAACGACTCTTCACTTATAGATAAGTTTTACTAACTCTTCCTAAATGTGTCCCTTAAGTCTAATTATTCTGGTAATTTTAGGATATTATCATACAGAATATACCTATGTGATTCAAACATAAAGGACAATGACTTTTAATTTTTAATTTGCAAATTTCTCTCTTGTTGGATGAAAGACAGTTGATAGGAAAGATTGAAGGTCCTCTATTCATATCAACTGCAAGCTTATTAATAGAGTGTCAAGGTAATATTATAGAAATTTGAGGTTTAAGGTTTTTTTTTTTTTTTAGGGCCACACCCGTAGCATATGGAGGTTCCCAGGCTAGGGATCTAATCAGAGCTACTGCTGCTGGCCTACGACACAGCCACAGCAATGCAGGATCCGAGCCACGTCTGTGACCTACACCACAGCTCATGGCAATGCCAGATCCTTAACTCACTGAGCAAGGCCAGGGATCATGGTTCCTACCTGGATTCATTTCTGCTGCACTGTGACGGGAACTCCTAGGTTCTTCTAAGTAAGCTTTATTGTAGCAACCTAATATCCTCAGAATTCTCATCTGTAAAATAAGCTTCTTAAACTCACAATACTCTATAGTGTGTTAGGAGCTATTCCTCTGTGGTTAGTTTTAGAATGTTATCTACTAGATCTTATGCAATTATACACATCTGTATATATACATCACACATTCTACTGGGATGCCCATCAGGAGATAGGCATCTATTTCTGAATCTCTAGTGCTAACATGGTACTCAGAATAAATTTGAAGCTCAAAATTTACTGACAAAAAAAGTATATATTTTTTGGTGATTCTAGAGTTCACGTTTGTTGATTATAAAACGGCACTTCAGATTTCCAATCTTTCTTAATTTGTTTCTCATTTATATGGCCAAACTACAGCTTTTAAAGTAAATGCATACTCGAATTCCTTTTTCGTACTGAAGCCCTAGTGTATACTTGAACCTTTTTGACTGAGGTCTTTAAAACCTACATGGTTTCCAAAAGAATTTATCTCAGGAGCTGGAGCAATCCTTGCCCTTCCTCTGGTTACTGCCAGACAATATGTCAAATCACAGGAATCCTTGGGAACTCTAAAAACATTACTTAATTATGTCAAGCTATGTCCCTTCCACAGGTCATTACCCCACCTTGTCCCACTTCTTTCTTTCCATTAAACTTGCCTGCCTGCCAAGTAATGTAAGTGCTATCTGTATAAATGAAATCCTTAAAGCCTCACTTCTCTGAGTCACTGGTTCCTCATTCAAAGTCTGGGCTAAGCTGGGTGGTAAAAATGAGTGTCTAGTGTTTATGCTTATAAATGAAAGACTGAATGGGCCACATGAGTCTGGTGATTACCTGCCCACAGGTAGGGATGTAGATACTGGGTGGCCATACTGTCCACACCACTTCTTGTTACCAAAACTTTCTGTCTGAAGGAAAAATAAGATTTTATAGACCAAACCTCTGCTCCCCACACCTCACAATACACACAAATTTCAACTCTAATTCCACAGTGCTAACACAATTACTTCATGAACTTCTGATGGAAAAGTATACAAAGTTGGAGTTCCCATTGTGGCGCAGCAGAAACGAAGCCAGCTAGGAACCATGAGGTTGCGGGTTCGATCCCTGGCCTCGCTCAGAGGGTTAAGGATCCAGCGTTGCCATGAGCTGTGGTGTAGATTGCAGATGCAGCTCGGATCTGGCATTGCTGTGGCTGTGGCCTAGGCCAGCAGCTGTAGCTCCTTTTAGACCCCTAGCCTGGGAACCTCCCTAAGCCACAGGTACAGTTCTGAAAAGACAAAAGGCAAAAAAAAAGTATACAAAGTTATGCGGTCAAAAACCATGTAAGATAAGATCTATTTTGCCAAATGGAGACATATAATAAAGCTATACTAGTTGAAACAGTGTCATATGAGCAAAATTATGGAAAAATATACCAACAGAATAGAAAAAAGCCCAGAAATGCTTATATGTTGATGCTTGATTTTTGATAAAGATAACAATGCATGCTAATAGGCAATGAATAATCTTTGTAAGCTGTTTCAGTTGCTTATCGAATTATAATAATAAATGTAATAACATAGAATAATATGATATAACTTCTACCTTACATCATATACCAGAAATATTCCACATGCTATAAAGATTTAAGGTGAAAAGCCAAACAACAATTCTTAGAAGATATTTAGGATAAGATCTTCGGGAATTCTTAATAGGGGACCATTTCTTAAAAGGACACAGAAAATACAAATCATGAAGGGACTGATAGATCAAATCACCTGTATTGGAATTAGGAACATTTATTTTTATAAGACAATATGAAGAGAATGGAAATGCAAGTCACAGAGTTTCAAAATATTTGCAACATAGATAAACAACAAAGACCTAATGTAATAGCACAGGAGAGTATATACAATATCTTATAATATCCTATAATAGAAAAAAAATCTGAAAAAATGTATATGTGTGTATATATACACACACACACATATATACAATACATATATATGTATGTGTACGTATATATACCTGACTCACTTTTCTATACACCTGAAACATTGCAAATCAACTATACCTCAATTTAAAAAATTCAAAAAACAGCAATAGCATAAAGATGTTTTCTTGTGGTTCTGGAGACTAGAAGCCCCAAATCAAGGTGTGGTCAGGTCCATGCTCCTTCTGAGCCTATAGAGGAAGAAGATCCTTCCTTTTGTCTTCCAGCTTCCAGAGCCCCAGGCATCCCTGGTTTGTGGCAACATCACTCCAGTCTCTGCCTTCATCTTCATGTGCTACCTGTCCTCTGTGCCTCTGTGTAGTTCCTCTTCCTAATTCAGTTATATCTACAAAGACCCTGTTTCTAAATAAGCTTACTTTCATAGACACTGGGGGCTAGGACTACACATATATTTTTGGGGACACAGTTAAACCTATAACACTCTTTTTTTTTTTGCACTTTCATGGATGTATTTTGATAATAAAAATCTTTAAAAGTGTGGGTTTATTAAAATTATTATTTATTTATTTTTTATTTTTTTTTTGTCTTTTTGCCTTTTCTAGAGCTGCTCCTGAGGCATATGGAGGTTCCCAGGCTAGGGGTCTAATTGAAGTTGTAGCAGCTGGCCTACACCATCAGCCACAGCAATGTGAGATCTGAGCCGCGTCTGCGACCTACACCACAGCTCACAGCAACGCCAGATCCTTAACCCACTGAGCAAGGCCAGGGATCAAACCTGAAACCTCATGGTTCCTAGTCGGATTCGTTAACCAATGAGCCACAACAGGAACTCCTAAAATGTATTATTTTTAATGGAGACAAATTTTAATTTTTAAATCATATTTTAGACTCTAATGAAAGATAGAGATTTCTGTACATAATGTTAAATACTTATTAACATTATGTGGTTGATGATTTTTTTAATTAGTCTTACTCAGGAAAACCATCCTTATATTTATAAAGCAACTCAAATTTCTAAAATACATGTTATTTTTCATGTTTTTTAATTGACATAAATGTTTGCTCTAGAATGAATGCACAGCCAATTAAGAATCATTACTAATTTTTATTTTGTAAAATTAATACTTTTGACATTTTCTATAAATGACATATGAGACAATCTTTCAAAGGATGATTAATGAATAATTGGTTTGATTTAAAACTTTTTTTAAAAAAACAATCAACCATGTATTTGAAGATTATTTATTAATCATGATGGTTCTTTCTAAATACAAGTTTAAAGGAGAGTATGTCTCTTTATGTTTTTAGGTTTTAGATTTAGTTTTGAAATCTATGTTTGGAAAGAGTGCAGATGCATTTGGAGAATTAATGAAAAATAAAGTACCTTTAATGTAAAGGATGGTAATGCAGTTTATTAGCTTTTTTTGGGGGGGGGGCACCCCATGACATATCGAGTCCTGGGACCCGGGATCAGATCTGAGCTGCATTTGAAACCTACGCCGGCTGCAGCAATGCCAGATCCTTAACCCACTGTGTGGGGCCGTGCAATCTGCATCCCATTGCTCCAGAGATACTGCTAATCCTATTGTGCCACAGTAGGAACTCCTAGCTTTTCTCTTATTATTTACATTTTATGTTTACCTGGCATTATGTTTTTCCTACAAGCTGTATTCTAGAAAGTGAATTTAAATCTCATGCACTTTTATGTATTTTCTGGACAACATAATAAAATATAAAAAATATTCAATAGAGAGCACTTAAAAGTATTTCTAGTTATTGAGAAGAATTTTGTTTAGGGTAACACCATATTCTATGTGAATATATGACATGCCATAAATTCTTAGGGACCCATAAATATTCTAACAAAAATGCATAATGTTTATATTTTAACAATTGGTGTAATTTATCAAATAGATAAAATCATAAATCATAAAATGTTAATTCACAAAGATGAATGCAGTACTAAACTTATATGCACCTAATAGCATAGCCTCAAAATATGTAAAAGCAAACATTGACAACACTACAAGGAAAACTGACAAAAATCATCAATTTTAGCTTAGTGTTTTGGTTATTCATGAAGTGCTCATTTCCATTTCTTCCAAAGCAATAGAATTATAGCCGGACATAGGGCCTTTCCCCTTTGCAGGATATGGAGGCCATGTGACAAAACTCTAGATAATTGAATGTGAGGAGAATTGATTTGTATAGCTTCTGGGCAAATAATAAATTTTCCATCATGTTCTTTCTAGTTTTCTTCATCCACAGCAAAATAGTCATGCCATAATTTCTCAAAATCTTTTAGCTGCCATAAATTCATTTGCTAACCCATTCCTCAGGAGGGCTCATGGGTAAAATACTCCTTGAAGTTTTGTGTATTTATAACTGATTTTACTGTGCCCTTTATAATTGAAGGACAACCTAGCTGTATCTAAAATTGTTCACTTCCATTTTCCTTTTCTTGAGTCGTTTGTTAATATTACTCTTTTGCTGTCTGACTTAACGTGTTACTGTCAGAGCTCTGATGACAATCTGATTTTCTGGCTCTAAGTCTTAGGATGAACTTGGGGAGATTGTCTTGCTGCTGAACATTATGGCTTGGATTCTCATTATATGGTGTGCTTTCCAAGGTGTAGACTCAAATTTTATTTTCAGGAAAGTTTTAGATTATTGTTCAAATCCTTATTCTATTCTATTTCTTTTGTTTTCTGCTTCAAGAACTAATTAAATATACTAATATCAGACCTAAGGCCAGCTTGCTGGATATACAAACAATGCAATTATGCAGAGACACAGTACTCAGAAGTAGCTCTCTTGAATGTTCACAAATTTTATCTTTGAATTTGTATTTTATAAGTGAAGCCTAATGGCACAATGGAGTAGGGATCCAAAGCAGGGAGTTTTGTTTCATCAGCCCCATGGGTGCAGACTCTGCTTCTCTGCCTCTTTGGGATGGATTCCTGGACTCTGGTTCCTCCATCTCTGACCCTCCCCAGCACAGAACAGCCTCTGCTCCCACACTCACCCAGTTATCACTGCCCTCGCTGCATCTGGAAGGGAATTGAACGGGAACAGGGAAAGTCAGTGGCAGGAACACACACATCTCTGCAACTTGGAGTATGGCTGAGGAACGGCCATTTCCACTCAAGCTGGAAACTGCTCAGCAGGTTGGGCAGGTGGTTGGCTGACTGGGTGAGGATTTGCTCATCCCTTCCAGTTACCTAGTGAGTCTGGCAGGATGACTGCATGCCCTTGGGCCTTGGGCTCACCTCTCTGTTGTAAGCTAGAACAGATGGTCATGGGAAGAGGTGATGCCTGGCTGGACTTTGCTGACCCACCAGGCAGCTTGTTGGTCCAGCAGCTGGAGAGAGACTTCACATCAATGGCCCACATATGGCAAGGTGTGAGATGGGATGCAGGGAGCTCTGAAGTTCTGCACTGACTTCATGGACATCCCTCTTTCCTAGGGAGTATGACATTACATAACAAGTAAAATCACAAATTGAAAGACTGCAGAAAAAATTTGAGAAGCTAAATATTGCAATACCTTTAACAGCAAATTTTTCCTATTTTTTGAACAAGAACACTGGTATTTTCATTTTGTACTGGGCCCCACACATCAGCCTATCCTAATATGATCTTCTTTGCTCATCTTCTATATCATTAATTTCCCCCAGAAGCCTTTTGAGTTTATTCTTTATTTATTTTTATTTTCTTCACTTTTCTATTTTTATTTTACTTATTGCATGATTTTAGTGTCAGTTTGCTTGTTGTGTTCTTTCAAATTTACTTTCTAGCCTTGGGATGTTTTAATTTTTCATTGGTGTCCCTAAGCTCTCCTCAAATCTTCCTTTTTAATAGGACATTACTTCTAATTGTTAATGTGAATTTCTTCTGTGAAGTAAGAAAACTTGAAAAGGAGATAAGAGAATAAATAGTTCAATTTTGAACCACTTCATAATTTTGTTGGTCTTTTATTCTCTCTTTGGCATATTTTACCTGCTTGCGTGGACTTCAATACATATAAACCAATGAAGTGTTGTAGAGCTTTGAAATATTATTTCAGTAATATCTTTGTGTTGTTTTAAGTCTCTATATCGTAATGATGTGAAAAATGGAAATTGCTTAAATTCCCCTAATGAGTCAAGTTAGAAGTACACTTAATTTAAAAAAGGTCAATATTGTTTTTATTGCACACTTGCTATAAAATAATTGAAGATGAGACATTATCCTTTTGGAAGTGCTGAGTGGAAATTTATTTTCAATTGCTTCAGATTTATTATCTTTTGTTTCAAAAGAGATTTCAAGAGAATAGCAATCTATTCAATCCTAAATTGATCACTGGAAATATAATATATTCTTCTATGCAACAAGTAGACATAGCAATATATAAATATGAGATAAATGATACCTTTAGCAGACTATTCTCAGTATAAAAAGCCCCTAATGCTGGTTCTTTGCATATGTATATGCATCAAATTGCCTTATAGAGCCTTTTGGACATTACATTTTCAGTCATTGCAAAAGCTTGTCAGAATTACATAGGAATTTTTCAAAGGATCACTAGAGACAAAGTAAGTAGAAAGTTTCCTGAGGGGTGAGGCTCTTAATGGATGAACATTATATATGTTAGACTCCAGAGTAGAAATAATCATGATAATTCAGCATTCCAAATTGTGCAGGGCTAATATAACTGCAAGGCTGAATTTAGAAGAGGAAAACAAAGTAATCTCTATCCTACAATAATTTAGATGGAAAAAAATATGGATATTTCTCTTGGTGAGATACTTTATAATAAATGCTAGGAAATGTTAATTGATATTGCTTTTTTATTAATATCTATCACAAATAAAAATGGAATATTAGAAAATTAACATGTATAATAATGCAATATAATATTTTCTTCTATCTTAAAAATAGTTATCTTAAAATTCTATCATTGACTTTTGTAGATTATATTGAGAGATCTTTACATTTTAAACATAGTTTTTTTGTTTTTTATTTTTTTTTAATCTTTTGTCTTTTGAGGGCTGCACCTGGGGCATATGGAGGTTCCCAGGCTAGGGGTCGAATTGAAGTTGTAGCTGCCAGCCTACTCCATAGCCACAGCAATGTGGGATCCAAGCCACATCTGCGACTGACACCACAGCTCATGGCAATGCCGGATCCTTAACCCACTGAGCAAGTCCAGGGATCAAACCCGTAACCTCTTGGTTACTCGGGTTCTTTAACCACTGAGCCATGATGGGAACTCCTAGATTTTTTTTCTTTTACTCTCTCTTTTGCAATATAAAAATAAAACCCTACCTAAATTGGAGATTAACTCCTTTAGAGAAGTAAAAGGAAAGTCACCTTTAGATCAATGATTGTTCAGTCAAGAATGTTCACATGGTGGTTACTGAATGGAATATTTGATAAAAGCATTCCTCTTTTTTCAAAGAGCTAACAGTCTAGTTACTGAGCCTTATTATTATATTTACCTGAATATATAATATTCTTTGAATTAAGTACCTTAGAAAAAACCAAATTTCTTGAAATGACAAATTTAGCCTAATCATGGGCAACTTTCTAACACATTCATTGAATAGAACATACAACCATATAGTGTGATCACACAACATGCATGTGAAGACATGATACTTAATATCTTAGGAATGAGATAATTATTAAAAACAAAGTTTGAAAAACCCTGATTTTCAAATACAATATTTAGAAGAAAACAACTTAACTAGTACAATGAGGAACATGGAGTAACAATGGTTTTTTTATAAGAGTAAGCATTTTATAGATCCAATTTCCTGAAGTAAGGATTGGAAAACCATGGCCCCTATGACAAATCCCCTGTGCCTGTCAACTGGTTTTGCAAATAAAGTTTTATTGTAACACAGCTACGATTATTTCTCTCTGAGTTGTTTATGCTGCTTTCATGCTACAACAGCAGAATTGAATTGTAAGACAATACCATTGCAAAGCCTACAATATTTACTATCCGATCTATTATTGAAAGTGTGTGCTTATCTCTTTTTAAAATAGTTGGAGTTCGCGTTGTGGCGCAACAGTTAACGAATCTGACTAGGAACCGTGAGGTTGCAGGTTCGATCTCTGGCCTTGCTCAGTGGGTTAATGATCCGGCCTTGCCGTGAGCTGTGGTGTGGTTTGCAGAGGTGGCTCAAATCCTGCATTGCTGTGGCTCTGGCCTAGGCGGGGTGCTACAATTCCAATTAGACCCCTAGCCTGGGAACCTCCATATGCCGCGGGAGCAGCCCTAGAAAAGGCAAAAAATAAAAGACAAAAAAAAATGAAATAAAATAGTTATAGTGTACTAGGGCAACAACAGTAACACAGACAACTGAGGTTGAATTATAATGCACTAGTGTATTTATCAAAAATCTTATCAGGATAATTTTGTTTATACTTATATTGGTTAGTTAATGTACATTCTGACTGTAGACTGAACATTTGTCACACAGGTATTTATCTTAAGTTTTTCAATTTATTTTGGAAAAAGAGTCCTTGCTTATGAAGTCCTTTGGGTAAATATTGAGGAGAGTGGAATTATAATGTTTAAAATATAGGTAGTATATATTATATTTGCCCCCATCTTTCTTTATATACTGTAGACTCTGGATTTTATTTTAAGGAAACCTATAGAAGAACTCCAATTTAGAACAATCATGCAAATAAATATAAAAATTATTTATTATTTTAAATTTATTAATACTGCTGGAAAAAAGTCAAAAGAAGATAAAAAAGTTAGAAAATATATACTAAGTTTGACTTTCCATCAAAAACAGGATTCTCGGAGTTCCCTTTGTGACTCAGTGGCGATGAACCTGATTAGTAGTGATGAGGATGTGGGTTTGATCCCTGCCCTCGCTCAATGGGTTAAGAATCCAGCACTGCTGTGAGCTGTGGTGTTGGTTGCAGAGGCAGCTTGGATCTGGCATTATGACTGTAGTGTATGCTGGCAGCTGCAGCTCAGATTCAACCCCTGGCCTGGGAACTTCCATATACCAATGGTGCAGCCATAAAAAAAAAGAAAAAAAACAAAAAACGCACAAACACACAAAAAGACAGGCTTCTCAATGGAGCAGTTCTCAATGGAGAAGATATTGTCAACCCTTATAGGAAGAAGTGTTCACAACACAGTGATACAAAAAGATGCTCTCATATACTCTTACTAGAAACTTGAGTCAAAAAGATAATTCCTTCAGAAAAGCTAAAACTTATTTCTACATAGAGGAGAGGGAAGATGTACCAAGCTGAATATTTATAAATACATAGTTGCTTGTTTTGGGTATTTAAATGAAAAGATTTTTCTGAGAAGAAAAAGTAAAAGCAGTAAAGTACTTTAAGTAGTAACATATGTTAAGGAGAAAATCTCAAAGTATTAGAATATTATTAAATATAAATAAGAAAAAGAGACTCAGAAAGAAAAGAGTACTGCAGAGACATGAAGAATCAAAGGTGACAGTTGCCACAGGGTAGAGATTCTCTCTGTCCAGGAGAAAAGCACCTTAGTTAGTACACACTAAGCTGGGGATGAATAAGACAAGGACAATGTGAAGGTCCTTCCACTGTGGTGTGGGAAGGAGCAAAAGCTTGATAATCCTCCTTATGGAACTTTAGAGAAAATATTCTTATGTTTCTTCAATGTTAGGGCTTTCTAGGCAAATTTCACTGGAATTGGGTTAATTAACAAACCTTTTAAGTTAAAGATTGATTAGGTCGTCCGAGATCTCTGAAGACATTCACCTCCCTAGAAGCACATGCTTACATTTCAAGGGAGCATGAGGCTCAGAGCCATGGAAACATTCCGGGAATTATCAATTTTGAGATGTCGCTCTTGTTCCCATCCTGGAAACATTTATTTGCATTCCATGTAGTAATATCCCAGGATTATTCTTTTTTCTTTGTTTTTCATCTCATTCCATTTCCCGTTTCATTAGGGTACAGGTTTTTATCCTTCCCTCAGGAGGAAAGGGTACCACCAGTCACTATCCTATGTGAGCTATGAGGATCTTGACTTCCAGGTTCATCTTCTGTACACAGTTATCCCACTGTTTCTGTGTGCTTGATGATTCCAACTAGAGGTAAAAAATATTTGAAAAAAAATTTCAGAAAGATCTGAAAAGGAAGAATTGAATATGCTGCATGCAGGCAACTATTTATAGCATTTATGTTGTATTTACAACTATTTGCACTGTATTAGGTATTTTAAATAATCTAGAAATGGTTTAAAGTATACAGGAGGATGTGTGTAAGTTATATGCATATACCATGCAATTTTATATAAGGTATTTGAGTATCCCAGGACTTTTGTTATCTACAGGGAAGGATGGTGGGAGAGTAAGTCCTGGAACCAATCTCCTCCAGATACCAAAGGATGACTAAAATACAGAGGTGGCAGATAAAATCTGGTTTTCATCATATTGCTTGCAGAACAGGGAAACATTAGTGTCAAGGAGAACTACTACATTAATAGTGAGTAATAATTTTTCTGTACCTAATTTCTCCTATACTTAGAATAATATAAATGCATATAGATATTAAAATATATAATTTCCTTGGTAGACACTTTTCTCCTGTAAATTAAGTTATTAGATAATGATCTGTAAATGAGGAGGAGCTGAAGGTTGGGGTGTAGGCTTTGAACACTGTGTCACATGGTGAGGGTCAGGTCATTTACCTGGAACAGAGCTTTCCAACAGTGGGAAGGTTTGGAGCAAAGATGAATGTGCTCAGAGTTATAGAGATTTGTGGGTCTTCTCCAGCAGCAGTCAGACTAGAACTACTAAGTCTTAAAACATGCTCACTCACAGTTTTTACTATTTTCTTTTTCAGGGCTTACATAGCATCAATGTAATAAATCTTTCTAGAACATTTTAGAAGATTGCTTTGAATTTGCCAATTTGTGTAATCTAAAATTTGCCTTCCAGAAAATGTGCCCATTATTCCTTATTGAAAATTAGAAATTTTCCTCCTCTAAATTGTTTCCTGTGATCTTTCCAATTTTGCAAATATTTTCTATTTACTTCAATAATGAGAACCTAAATAGTTAAAACAATGAACTCATTTAAAAGGCTCCCTTCCCACTGTTCAACCCACTTGCCCTTCAGTTAGTTCTGACCAACTTTGTCCTTTGCACTTTGGAGGTAATTATATTGTCTTCAAGAGACAGAAGCAACATAGGAGACTATTGGCTCTTTATTCTCCCTCCAGTAGTAAGTTTTTCCGCCTTTTTTTCCCCTTGTTATTTGGAGGAGAGTTAAAGCTCCTCTTTTTAAATTTCTTAACTTTTCACAAATTTCATATTATTAGTTGAGCTTTGAAAAATGATTCCTGGGTCTCTGTGCCTCACTTTCCATTTTATTCTTCATTACTGATCCTACTTCCTATACCTTGGTCAAGTCCTTTTAAAATCATGGAGGTGCTCCTGTCATGAGCATTTCCAGCCACTCTTCCTTTCTGTATTAGAGATCGCGTTGGCTTGTGTTTTCTGAAATTGGCTTTTTATTTTATTTGCGTTTGTATGTTCTGACCGCCCATTCTGTTTTAAATAATCTGCAGAGTCATTCTCATGTGTTGTCTAAACTTTTGACCCTACTTTCCAAGTATAAGCTAAAAGTCTGGCTAGGTCTGTGTTCTCTCTCTTGTCTTCTGTAAATACTGTCATCAAAGAATCATCATACACAGTTGTGATTTTCCTTCTTTAAGAATTTATGATCCTTAGAGATGGTTTTCTGTGTATGTTCCTCATTGCCTTTTCTCTAGTCTGCACTCAAGTGAGGGGAGCAGTTAGAGTTGAGTGGTTAGAGCTTGCTCTTTCCATTCTCAGCAATGTTTTCCCCTTCACTGAGGACATTTAAATTGACTGATGGTTTTAGGGAATTAACCAGATTTCCTTACTGCTGAGGCTTTTGAGAGCTTTTGATCTCTTAATGTACAAAAGGAAAAGACTGTGTACTGTGACAGTTCTAAGTGTATATTAGAATACCTCTCTTTTGAGAGAAGAAGATCAGGTATTAGTGTTCACCAAATTATATGTTGAGAAGAATCTTTCAGGAGGAGTTCTTTCCCTAAAACTAATCTTTACAGATTTGCTGAAATCTAAAAAATGTCCACTTAAGAAGCTTTTTTTTTTTTTAATTTTGGGGTCGTCTTTTAGTAGCTGCGTTTTAACTCTTCTTCATTTTTGTGCTTTCTAAATTTCCTATAAAGAGTTTGCATTCATTTTATAATCATAAAAAAGTAAGCTTACTCTAGGAGCCTAAAAAAATTCCTCCAAGGGCTCCTGTCGTGGCGCAGTGGTTAACAAATCCGACTAGGAACCATGAGGTTGCGGGTTCGATCCCTGGCCTTGCTTAGTGGGTTAAGGATCCCGTGTTGCTGTGAGCTGTGGTGCAGGTTGCAGACGCACCTCGGATCCTGCGTTGCTGTGGCTCTGGCGTAGGCTGGTGGATGCAGCTCCGATTAGACCCCTAGCCTGGGAGCCTCCATATGCCGCGAGGGCGGCCCAAGAAATGCCAAAAAGACAAAAAAAAAAAAAATTCCTCCAAGGGAGTCTTATACTTTATTTCTTTGTTGGATCTTTCTTTGTTTTTTCTTTCCACTTTGGAGAACTTCATTCTTTCCACTAAATCTAAGTGATTGCTCTCCTTCTACCAGAAGGAGGAGCTGGCATTTTTAAGATACATAATAGTTGTGAACTTATTTCTGCAATCCATGAACTCAGCCATATATAATATATGCTTAAAAATTTGTTCATAGATCTTAATTATTTAAAAAGCCTCATTTGTCCCAGACAGCTAAAAAAGAAAGAAAGAAAAAAAAAAGGATCTGGAGATTTCAGGATAAAACTAATCAATTCCTGCTTTTTTTCCTTTTTTTTTTTTTTTCCTTCTTGTTTAAAGTTACTGTAAGTTTAATTCAATCAATTAGGATTTTCTCCACACCATTCTGTTCTCTGAATTGATTCCAGGCTTCATGAGATGGGGAGACCCAGTCAACAATCTTGAGCTGTCTGTAAGCATCTGCTGAGATATAAATCTGTGTCTTCTGAGATTGTCTCTGGGTCTGCAGGCCTCCAGTCTCTGCCACCAGGATTAAGTCAGTCTTTTTTGCAAGCTTTGTCTCATTTTATAAGTTAATATCTATCTCCAATCTTTTGATTTTTAGGAATCCATAGGTTAGTGCTTTAGCATCAATATAATATTGAGTTCTCTGTTCTTAAAACTAGACCTTATATGTTCTCACCATTTTAAAAAATGGTAATTATGTGATAAGATGGAGGGTTTAAAGCTAGGATGGTAATGATATTGCACTATATAAATGTATCAAATCAACCAGTTATACACAAATTTACACAATATGTCAATTAAAGCTCAATAAGAAATGGGGAAATGTAGTTGTTTCTTCATATTTTCCTTGGGGCTAGTTCCATTTCTTATCTCTTATGGTCCTTTCTCTGGGCTCCATGTCTCTGGGCATTATGTTCTATTTTTCAACATTGCTCCTAGGAATGAGAGTTCTTAATTATTGCTTATGAACTTCCAGATTGCCATCACTGGGTGCCAACATGTTTCCTATGACATGAGACATGAGATGTAACCCATCTGCTATATCTTTTCTCCTTTCTATGCCCATCTTATACCTAAAGCCATTAACTCATTAAGAGACTGCTTACAAACAGTCAATGTTTAGAGCCTATATAACAACTGAATTCTTACCCTCAATATCTGAGCGACTACCCTGGGAAGCCAATTCATAACTTCTGTGATAACTAATCCCAAATTACCAGGAAATGATCAAAAACTGCTCACTTCCCTAAATTTTGTCCCCACTTCCAATTGAGGATTAAGCAGAGAAAAATGAAAGTGCCCTGCTAAACAGTTGCATTTTTTTTTTTTTTTGCTTTTTAGGGCCACAGGTGTGGCGTATGCAAGTTCCCAGGCGAGGGGTCAAATCAGAGCTATAGCTGCCCACCACAGCCACAGCCACAGTAACATAGGATTTGAGCCTGTCTGTGACCTACACCACAGCTCACGGCAATGCCAGATCCCTGACCCACTGAGTGAGGCCAGGGATCAAACCCACAACCTCGTATATCCTATTTGGGTTTGTTACCACTGAGCCATGATGGGAACTCTGCATAGGATGTTTCTAATGAACCCCTTTTCAGTTCCTCTGTGCCAACAGAGTCCAATCAGGGTAGACCTGACACCTTTATTTTTTTCACTTTAAAACTCACTCTACCCCACTGCCTTTGGGACTTTGTCAGACACAAATGATGGTGGCTGACACCCTTGCTATAGCAAGCTCCAACTAAATAGTTTCTCTTATCATTTGAGTGATCTTTACTTATTTCTACATTACACTTAAGTTTTCCAGCCTATGATGCTAACAGTGGGGAACAGCATGGGCCTAGGTAGCAGTGACTGCAAATCAGCCCACTCTATTTCCCTAATTTAGCGGTTTGGTTCTTGCCTTAATCCCCTATGCCCAAACACTGGTTTTGTAACAGCTTTAGAAAATGTATCTTTATTGAAAAGTTTTATATATGACTCTCTTTTTTTGTTCTTGTTACTGCAGGACTGGGATTATGTTTTGCTTCCTTACAAATGCAAGGACTGGCATTTATTCTCCAAGTTCCACCTGCTATGACCATTTTCCACTTTCAGACATCCCTGAAACTAACTTCCTGATTACTTTGGATTTAGGAAATTACTTTTTTCTGGAATCATCTAATACTAACATTCCTTCTTATTTTGGAGGTGTGGTTACACTGTGGAATTTCAGAACACCTGTCTTTCCTTTACAGATCTATATAATTTTGCACTGACCCTAGAGTTTGCTGTTTAATCATTTAATTTCCATTTCCATTTATATCTTCTGATTTATGTTCTTAGGCTAATCTAAATATCTGTTAAACAATGATATTTTTTAGTCATTCCTTAATCCACAAATACTTTTTTCTGTCTGCTGTATGTTTTTAACTTGGCTCTAAATTTCCTAAGACTCATTAGTTTTTTCCTGAGACTTTGTCTACTACTTATTTATTTGGCCATTTTGTTACTCCAATACAAAAATATTCTGGTGGGGTTCCCATTGTAGCACAGCAGAAACGGATCCTACTAGGAACCATGAGGTTTTGTGTTGGATCCCTGGCCTCATTTAGTGAGTTAAGGATCTGGCATTGCTATGAGCTCTGCATCAGGTCCCAGACACAGCTTGGATCTTGCATTGCTGTGTCTGTGGCATTGGCTGCAGTAGTAGCTCTGATTCAACCCCTAGCCTGGCAACCTCCATATGCTGCGGGCGTGGCCCTAAAAAGCAAAATAAATAAATAAATAATAAATAAATAAGTAAAAAATTCTGGCTTCCCGTTTAACTCTTTATAAGACATATCATCAGCCCTTTATTTAGTTGTTACTCTAGTCATACAAGCATTCTGTGCACTGAAAATACTTTTCAGTTTCAGAGTGAGGTAACACCATCCATGTCAGGTATTGAAGACACTTCTTATTACTACATTTAACTAAATTTCTGACGATTAGCTATTTCTCATTGAATCTGTCACAGGCAGACCAGCGCTTCTTGAGAATCTATAATGTAAATACCAAAGGGTTGTGGCTTTAAGAGAATAGTTAATCAACCTCAGCAGAAACAACATTATCTGTCATTTTTTCTTGCCAAGTGCTCAATATACATCTTTATATCATGATCTAAATGTTTATAGAATTAAGTCTGTTTCGTTTCAATGCTGAATGTTGACGTTTATAAAAAACATCCCCCATTTGACTCTCCAAATGGTTTCTCTTGGCTGCAATGCACACTTTTTTAGAGCAAGATATAGTTTCTGATGAATCATTTTTCACCAAACTAGATTGTAAAACATGCATAAATTCAACTTGGGGTTTAATATGTGTTAATAGGAAAGTCATATATATCATTTTACCTGGATAACTATAGACATGAAACAATAAAAATAATAAGTATTATTTTAATATTATTTATTACAAATAATGAGATGATTCAATCTTTCGGAGGTTGAGTCAACTCAGGTAATTCCTCTGTGCCTACAACATCAGGAAGGAAAATTCTGTGAAAGCAATCACCTCTCCGATTCAGTCTTCCTTTCTTGTGTCAAAAATGCCCATGTTTAGAAATCAGTCACTACTTTTCCTTCTTCTTTTCCTATATTCTAGCTATCCCAATTTTTTTTTTTGTCTTTTTTAGGGCCACACTCACAATACATGGAAGTTCCCAGGCTAGGGGTCAAATCAGAGATGCAGCTTCTGGCCTACACCACAGCCATAGCAATGCCAGGTCCAAGCCAGGTCTGCAACCTGTACCAAGTTTGCAACAACACTGGATCATTAACCCACTGAGTGAGGCCAGGGATTGAACCCGAGTCTTCATGGATTCTGGTTGGGTTCATTACTGCTGATTCACAATAGGAACTCCCTAGCCATCCCAAATTTATTGACCCAAGCCTAGGCTCATTGGAGAGAGGACTCATTGTATAGCAACTTCTTGATTGATTGGCTACTTATACGTAATTATTGCTTATGAAATGGTGATAAAGTGTATTCAAAATATTTCTTAGTAATAGGATGCTTCTATAGTACTTCCTGTGGATGTGGGTGATGTGAATAACTCTATGATTATTCTTATAGTTGTAAACATTATGAATGTACCTTTCAAAGGTAGTTTTAATTTGCAAATCAGTTATTGTTTAATACAAATAAAAAACAGATTGTTGATACTAACTTATAAAGCAGATATGCACATGAATACTAAAATAGTTTTTTTTTAAGAATTGGCATTTAGATGTAATGGGACTTATGGTATTTAATGTGTTTGGAATCTATGCAATTTTTTATTGTAGATGAGCTCAAAAATCTTAACAGATGAATCTTTATAATTATAAATTTTGTTAATATTCATTACCAAATGATTCTGAATATTTTTTGTTGATTCTCTTTGAACCAATTCTTCTTTATCTGATGGCAAAAGTAAATGATTTATATGTAAAAGTTTTCTCAAGTAATATGTCCTCAGCTTATCATCAGCTGGAGAAAACCATAAAAATTTCCTATCATTTTGTTTTCATTAGAAAATTTCTAGAATTTAAAGCTAGCATAATGTGAAGCATCTGTACTCTTATCTGGGGTCATATAGGTTTCCTTCTGAAGCTCACCTAGCTTCAAAACTCAAAATTTCTCCTGGATTAATCATGATTAAGCACCTTTGTATGTGCTGATTGACCAACTTTTTTTTTCCATTAAAGACAAATGAGAAACTTTATTGTGACAACTTCTAACCCAGGCCCAGGGCCTTACATAGTTAAGTTCTAAATGAATGTCTATGGGATGGAATAAGCAGTATATACTCTCAAAATAATACTTCCAGTGAGATGTTTTCTCTCTATTAGTTGTATGTGATGAAATGTTTCCCCACAAGAACAAAAACTACCTATGTATTTCTGTTTACTTATACTTGTTGATGTGTATAATTATGTCTGTTAGATACATATTAATCATTTGTGTAGAAACCAAGCGTGTACTAGGAGAGAGATCACTCAGGAAAGTAGATTTTGCTAACAATGATATTTTAAACAAAGCCTGGTGTAAGAATATATATACAAAGCAGAGAGTATTCTATTGTACAAGCCAGCATAGGAGAGTATCAATTTAAAATGCACCCAACTTCCCTAGCTGGGAACCAGAACACTGTTGGGGGAAAAGAGAGAGACAGAGACACAGACAGAAAGACAGAGAGAAAACTCCATAGAAATATCACATAAGGAGAGGACAAGATGGCGGAGGAGTAGAGGGACATGCTCGCCCTCTCCCACAAACACAACAAAAAAAAGCACATCTACAGAATAAATGACTTGCACAGAACAGCAACCAACCGCTGGCAAAGAAACCTAAACTCCCATAACAGCAAGAAGTTTGTGACATTACAGGGCAGAACCGGAGAAAAGAGGAGAGTGAGAGAAGGTGAATCCTAGCGGGACAGGCGCTCCCGAAAGGGAACTGCGGAGGAGGAAGGGATCCCACACCCTGGAAAGTCACCTACCAGGGGAAAGATCAAATGAACCGGAGGAATCTCCAGATACAGAGAAGAGTGTAGCAGTAAGTTGGAGTAAGGAAAAGCCGATCAAGAACCGAACGAACCCTCTGAACTACGGGCACAGTCACCAACAATTGAGACGCCTGGGTGGGGGCTGGGCACCGAATCCTCAGCTCCAGAAGTTAGTCCCTGGGAAAGGGCCGGGGGACGCCTGGGTGGGGGCTGGAAACCGAGACCTCGCCTCCGAGAGTTGGTCACCAAGAAAGGGCCGGGGGACGCCTGGGTGGGGCTGGGCACTGAGACCTAGGCTCCAGAGGTTAGTCCCCGGGCTGGGGGGGCGGGGCAGAGTGGAAACTGCTTGGGAGGTCTAGAAACCATTTGACAGGGCAGAGACTGCCTGGGAGACTAGAAAACAAAGCTGTAGCAGGCGAAGGGAGCAATACTCTAGGGGTGGGGAAGTGGAAAGCCGCATCAGAGGGAACCTGGGAGAAGAGCCTGGTCTGCGCCCATGCTGGGGAGGGGAGAGAAGAAGGGGTGGGTCCCCATAGAATACCCCCCACGCCACAGCAAGCTTACAGACCCACTAGCTAGCTGAAAGCTGTGCTTCCCAGTGCATCTCCTCCCCCCACCCCCGCCACCCCCTACACTCTCACCGAACCTGGGGCTGCCTGCCATCCAGGAGGGCTGGCCTCAACAATTGCCTGAAGCCTACCACCGCAGGGGCTGTCCCTGCACAGGCCTGCTTGCCCTTTGGAGGGGCTACACTTCCTCAGAGTAGCACCAAACACAACCAGCCCCCGAGAAAAGGCCTGCAGCCCAGAAAAGCTAGAATAAGCCTAGCCAGGCCGTGAATAGATCTGTCTAATTCTTGGATGGTTTTTCTGAGTCGGGCTGCCCCGGGGAGGAGCCTCTTGGGTTTCAAGCGGCCCTGCTACCCGCCCAAGCCCCCAGGGGGTGCTAAGCTATAGAGGATCAGATGCATAGGACTGCCAGCTCCAAGCAGGACCCCCTACAGCCCAGAAAAGCTTCAACAAGCCTGGCCAAGTCGGGAAAAGATCTCAGACGGTCTTTCTGAGTTGGGTTGCACTGGGGAGGAGCCTCTTGGGTTTCCAGTGGCTCTGCTACCCGCCCAAGCCCCTAGGGGGTGCCCCACTCCCACGGAATAGCTGCTCAGCAACACCAGCCCCCTAGAAGAGCCCATGCAGCCCAGAAAAGCTGCAACAAGCTTGGCCAGACTGTAAAAAGATCCGCCTACATTCTCAGGCCAGCCTTCTGAGTTGGGCTGCCCTAGGGAACAGCCTCTTAGGTTCTCAGTGACCCAGATAGCTGCTCCAGCCCCCAGGGGGTGCTTCAATCCTGAGGAACAGCTGCCCAACACCGCCAACCCCCTGCAAGAACCCCACAGCCCAAAAACATCAGAGCAAGCTCTGCATGACCAAGTGAAATCTGCTACCATCGTGGTGTGGACCTCCCAGTCCTGTCTACCCTCAGGAAGTCCTCCTTTGCTTCAAAGAAACACTGTTAGCCCCATCAACACTCCAGAAAAGCCACACTGCCTCAAAAAAATTGACCAACAACGCCAGCCCTCAGGAAATATTCCACGGCAGTGACAAGGCAAACACTGCCCGATCACGGAGAGTACAACTCCCTCAGGAGAAAGAAAACAACAAGCAAGATGAAGAAGCTGAGAAACCACCCCCAGTCAAACCAACAGGAGAACTCACCTAAAACAGTCAACAAGGAAACAGATCTCTGCAGTCTGACAGAACTGGAGTTCAAAAGAGAAATAGTGAAAATACTGAAGGAATTAAGAGAAGATATGAACAGTAATGCAGATACCCTCAGAAAGGAACTAGAAAATAGAAGGAGGAGCCAAGAAATACTAGAACATTCATTTGCAGAGATGCAAACTGAACTAAGGGCAGTAAAAACCAGAATGAATAATTCAGAAGAATGAATCAGTGATATGGAAGATAGAATAATGGAAATCACTCAATCTGGTCAACAGACAGAAAACCGAATCCAAAAACTGGAAAGCAATATAAGAGACTTATGGGATAATATAAAGTGGGCCAATCTACGCAGAATAGGAATTCCAGAAGGAGTAGAAAAAGATAAGGGGATGGAACATATATTTGAAGAAATTATCGCTGGAAACTTCCCAAATTTAAAGGATGCTGGGTTCAAGATACAAGAAGCACAGAGGGCACCAAACAAATTGAACCCAAATAGACCCACAGCAAGACACATCATAATAAAAATGGCAAAAGTTAGTGATAAAGAGAGGATCCTAAAGGCAGCAAGAGAAAAACAGAATGTTACCTACAAGGGAACCCCCATAAGAACATCAGCTGACTTCTCTACAGAAACACTACAGGCCAGGAGGGAATGGCAAGAGATATTTAAAGTGCTAAAAGGAAAAAATATGCAACCTAGAATACTCTATCCAGCAAGAATATCATTTAAAAGAGAAGGGGAAATAAAAATTTTTCCCAACAAACAAAAACTTAAAGAATACAGCAACACAAAACCCAGGTTAAGGAAAATACTGAAAGGGCTTCTCTAAACCAAAAAGGAAGGAAGGAAAGGGAAGAAAAAAGAAAAGAAAAAAAAAAGAAGAAGAAGAAGAGGAAGAACTAGGACTGAGGAAACCGCAATCAGAGAGCAGTCACTCAAATAAGCCAGCATACAGATTTAATCATGAACAGGCCTCAAACAAAATAAAATGAAAAAGAAAAAAATAAAAAAGAGTCATCCAAACCATAAAATGTGGGCAAGGGATGTTAGGAAGGAAATAACCCTTTTTGTTTGTTCGTTTGTATGTTTCTCTTCTTAATTTTAACATAGTAATGAAGTGTTTGATCTTGCAGGACCATCAGGCTAAAACACAATTATGGGAAGGGATTAGCATACTGAAAAAACAGGGCAACCACAAGCCAAAACCAAATATTGCATTTGCAAAAAATGAAAAAAAATACACTCAAGCAGATAATAACAGGAGACCATCCAACGAAAAAAAAAAAAAAAAGGAAAAAGAAAGGAAGAATGGAGAACCATAGAATCAACTGGAACACGAGGTTCAAATGGCAATAAATAATGGTCTATCAATTTTCACCTTAAATGCCAATGGACTGAATGCCCCAATCAAAAGACACAGAGTGGCTGAGTAGGATACAAAGGCAAAAACCTTCAATATGCTGCCTACAAGAAACTCACCTTAGGACAAAAGATACATATAGATTGAAAGTGAAAGGGTGGGGAAAAATATTTCCTGCCAATAGACAAGACAGAAAAGCAGGAGTCGCAACACTCATATCAGACAAAATAGACTTTAAAACAAAAGACATAAAGAAAGACAAAGAAGGACACTACTTAATGATTAAGGGATCCATCCAAGGAGAGGATGTGACTATCGTCAACATATATGCCCCAAATACAGGAGCACCCAGATACATACAACAAATATTAACAGACATAAAGGGAGATATGGATGAGAATACAATCATAGTAGGAGACCTTAATACCCCCCTCACATCAATGGACAGATCCTCTAGACAGAAAACCAATAAAGCAACAGAGATCCTAAAGGAAACAATAGAAAAGTTAGACTTCATTGATATCTTCAGGACACTACATCCAAAAAAAGCAGAATACACATGCTTCTCAAATGCTCATGGAACATTCTCAAGAATCGACCACATATTGGGACACAAAGCAAATCTCAATAAATTTAGGAGCATAGAAATTATCTCAAGTATCTTCTCTGACCCCAATGCCATGAAATTAGAAATCAACCATGGAAAAGGAAAGAGAAAACACCTACTGCATGGAGACGAAACAACATGCTACTAAAAAACCAATGGGTCAATGAGGAAATCAAGAAGGAAATCAAAAACTACCTTGAAACAAATGATAATGAAGACACAACCGCTCAAAATCGATGGGATGCTGCGAAAGCAGTGCACAGAGGGACATTTATAGCACTACAGGCCTTTCTCAAAAAAGAAGAAAGATCCCAAACCGACAACTTAACCATCCACCTAAATGAACTAGAAAAAGAAGAACAAAAAAGTCCTAAAGTCAGCAGAAGGAAGGAAATTATAAAGATCAAAGAAGAAATCAATCAAATAGAGACTCAAAAAACAATAGAGAAAATTAATAAAACCAAGAGCTGGTTCTCTGAAAAGGTGAACCAAATTGACAAACCCCTGGCCAGACTCACTAAAAAGAGGAGAGAAAGAACCCAAATAACCAAAATTATAAAGGAAAAAGGAGAAATCACAACGGATACAGCAGAAATACAAAAAACCATAAGAGAATACTATGAACAGCTATAAGGCAACAAGTTTGACAATCTGGAAGAAATGGACAATTTTCTAGACTCTTACAGCCTGCCAAAACTGAATCAAGTAGAAACAGACCAACTGAACAGACCGATCACTAGAAATGAAATGGAAGAGGTCATAAATCACTCCCTACAAATAAAAGCCCAGGACCAGATGGCTTCACAGGTGAATTCTATCAAACATATAAAGAGGAATTGGTGCCCATCCTCCTGAAACTCTTTCAAAAGGTTGAAGAAGAAGGAATACTCCCAAAGACATTCTATGATGCCCCCATCACCCTCATTCCAAAACCAGACAGAGATACCACCAAAAAAGAAAACTATCGCCCAATATCATTGATGAATATAGATGCAAAAATCCTCAACAAAATCTTAGCCAACCGAATCCAACAACACATCAAAAAAATTATACACCATGACCAGGTTGGGTTCATCCCAGGTTCACAAGGATGGTTCAACATACACAAATCCATCAGCATCATACACCACATTAACAAAAGAAAAGTCAAAAATCATATGATCATCTCAATAGATGCAGAAAAAGCATTTGACAAAGTCCAACATCCATTCATGATCAAGACCCTCGCCAAAGTGGGTATAGAGGGAACATTCCTGAATATAATCAAAGGCATTTATGAGAAACCCACAGCAAATATAATCCTCAATGGGGAAAAACTGAAAGCCTTCTCCCTCCAATCTGGAACAAGACAGGGATGCCCACTCTCACCACTGCTCTTCAACATAGGTTTGGAAGTCCTAGTCACAGCAATTGGACAAACCAAAGAAATAAGAGGCATCCATATAGGAAGAGAAGAGATCAAACTGTCACTGTATGCAGATGACATGATACTATACATAGAAAACCCTAAGGACTCAACCCCAAAACTACTTGAACTGATTAATAAATTCAGCAAAGTAGCAGGATATAAGATTAACATTCAGAAGTCAGTTGCATTTCTGTATACCAGCAATGAAATATTAGAAAAGGAATGCAAAAATACACTACCTTTTAAAATTGCACCTCACAAAATCAAATACCTCAGAATACACCTGACCAAGGAGGGAAAGGACCTATATGCCGAGAACTATAAAACTTTAATCAAAGAAATCAAAGAAGATGTAAAGAAATGGAAAGCTATTCCATGTTCCTGGATTGGGAAAATCAATATTGTAAAAATGGCCATACTACCCAAAGCAATCTACAGATTCAATGCAATCCCTATCAAATGACCCATGACATTTTTCACAGAAGTGGAACAAACAATCCAAACATTTATGTGGAACCACAAAAGACCCAGAATCGCCAAAGCAATCCTGAGAAACAAAAACCAAGCAGGAGGCATCACTCTCCCAGACTTCAAGAAATCCTACAAAGCCACAGTCATCAAAACAGTGTGGTACTGGTATCAAAACAGACAGACAGACCAATGGAACAGAATAGAGAACCTGGAAATAAACCCTGACACCTATGGTCAGTTAATCTTTGACAAGGGAGGCAAGAACATCAAATGGGAAAAAGAAAGTCTATTCAGCAAGCATTGCTGGGAAACCTGGACAGCTGCATGCAAAGCAATGACACTAGAACACACCCTCACACCATGCACAAAAATAAACTCCAAATGGCTGAAAGACTTAAATATACGACAGGACACCATCAAACTCCTAGAAGAAAACATAGGCAAAACACTCTCTGACATCAACCTCATGAATATTTTCTCAGGTCAGTCCCCCAAAGCAATCGAAATTAGAGCAAACATAAACCCATGGGACCTCATCAAACTGAAAAGCTTTTGCACAGCAAAGGAAACCAAAAAGAAAACAAAAAGACAACTTCCAGAATGGGAGGAAATAGTTTCAAATGATGCAACCGACAAGGGCTTAATCTCTAGAATATATAAACAACTTATACAACCCAGCAGCAAAAAAGCCAATCAATCAATGGAAACATGGGCAAAAGACCTGAATAGACATTTCTCCAAAGAAGATATACAGATGGCCAACAAACACATGAAAAAATGCTCAACATCGCTGATTATAAGAGAAATGCAAATCAAAACTACCATGAGATATCACCTCACACCAGTCAGAATGGCCATCATTAATAAATCCACAAATAACAAGTGCTGGAGGGGCTGTGGAGAAAAGGGAACCCTCCTGCACTGTTGGTGGGAATGTAAACTGGTACAGCCACTATGGAGAACAGTTTGGAAATACCTTAGAAATCTATACATAGAACTTCCATATGACCCCACAATCCCACTCTTGGGCATCTATCCGGACAAAACTCTACTTAAAAGAGACACGTGCACCCGCATGTTCATTGCAGCACTATTCACAATAGCCAGGACATGGAAACAACCCAAATGTCCATCGACAGAGGATTGGATTCGGAAGAGGTGGTATATATACACAATGGAATACTACTCAGCCACAAAAAAGAATGACATAATGCCATTTGCAGCAACATGGATGGAGCTAGAGGATCTCATCCTGAGTGAAATGAGCCAGAAAGACAAAGAGAAATACCATAGGATATCACTCATAACTGGAATCTATTATCCAGCACAAATGAACACCTCCTTAGAAAAGAAAATCATGGACTTGGAGAAGAGACTTGTGGCTGCCTGATGGGAGGGGGAGGGGGAGGGAGTGGGAGGGATCGGGAGCTTGGGCTTCTCAGACACAACTTAGAATAGATTTACAAGGAGATCCTGCTGTATAGCATTGAGAACTTTGTCTAGATACTCATGTTGCAACAGAAGAAAGGGTGGGGGAAAAATGTAATTGTAATGTATACATGTAAGGATAACCTGACCCCCTTGCTGTATAGTGGGAAAATAAAAAAAATAAAAATAAAAATAATTTAAAAAATTAAAAAAAAAAGAAATATCACATAAGAATCTCCTTTAGGTTTGATTCAAGTCTGTCCAAAATTTTTATATACATATGAATATATAAATATATATGTGTGTGTGTTATGTATATAACACACATATATAACCACACACAAAATTTTTATATACATATAAATATATAAATATATATGTGTGTGTGTTATGTACACACACACATATAACCACACACATACATACATATACATGCATATATACATATACGTATACACACACACATATATGTTAGATTTTAAAGAGTGATGTAATATCAAAAATAACTTTACTTTTATTCTGCCTGACTCAATCAATCACCTCTAGGGAAATAAGAAAAAAAAAAGGAAAAAATAGGCATTGAACCTTAATTTCTTAAAGATATGTAAAGGCAGTTTTGGAAGTAGGCACAGATTGGAAACAATATGAAATAACAATAACTAGATTCGGGAGGAATTCAAAATGTGCAGAGTATGGAGGTAGGAATGAAAAGGTTTGTGTAGGAAGGAAATACAACTCATGTAAAATAATAAAGAATTATCATTGTGGAGCAAAACACTCAAACTCTTTGTGTTAGATGAGAAAATTGACTGGAAAATTACCTATGCTCTCTTCATTTAGGGGTGGATATACACAAATTAAGTCACTATGGGTGAACAGATCTTTCCTAAAAATAACTATGGAGTTTCCCACGATTAATTTAATCCCTGGTAAATATTCTACATGAACTTTATCCATAGTAAAATGTCTTAATTTAATTGGGTAGACATCACGTGGAAAAGCCCTTCCTTCTTTCCTTCCTTCCTTTATTCTCTCATTTTCCCTCCTTTCCCCCCCCCTTCTCTTATACTTGATTAGCAAATCTAATCTTGGCTAAGGTGTACAGTTTGGATTACAGGACATGGAATATAAACCACGTAAACTTTAGAAGAGGCATATGGAGAAGTTCTGAATATTGGGAAACCCCTTCCTTGGCCGTTCTGCTGAGTAGTTTCACCTTTTCAGTCGGTGCCTTGAGGTGATCACTTATTTCCTTTAATTTATCTCAATACTTATTTGCTTGTTGCTTTAGGTGATTGCTCTATACATGAAATTTCTTTCTGAATCATTGGTGTTTCTGGAGCCTTTTAAGTTGCATCCATTAACACATCAGTGTTTTTAGGGACTACTATGTGCAAGCCATTTTCCAAGGTTTCATGAGGAATATAAAGGAGAAGGTGAAATTCTTGCTTTTGAACTGTTCAGAATTTAGCAGCAAAGACAGAAGTGACTCATAAAACAGCAGGATGGAAACCTTGGAAATTCAATGAGCCTCCTTTTTCTCAAGTACTCCGTGAATCCCCCCTGTATTACAGAAAGACTCCTAAAAGCCAACATACTGTGTTATGTATTTATTAAAATTATAGAATTAACTGTCAGCATAAATCTCTACGTCAGAAAGCTTTTTGCAAAGAACCAATTTAAGGAAAGTACTTTAACTTTGAGTCCAACCCAGCACATTGTGGTCTAAGTTCCTTCTTTGTGTTCTGTGGATCCATACCCTGAGATCTGAGTGACAGAAAAGTGCTGCTTACACCTGTAATTGCTTTTCAGAAAACAAAGGAGTCATTTAAAAACGTATGTCAAGAGCTAGAGCTAAATGATTTTTTTTTTATGTTCAGCTCAGATTAAAATGGCTTTGACTGTAATAAAAACTCCTTTAATACCACGTATTTCTATGCATGACTTTAAAGCCATATTCAAAGTAATGAATAAACATTGCAGAATATAGACAATAAAGAAATGTAGACTGTGGAACAGTAGCAATATCATTATGCTCCAGCTTAAGTTTTTGAGAAAACTTAAAATAGAAAATATAGGTATGAGTTATTTAGAAATTTTAAGCAGAAGTTTCATAACTTCTCATTAGAATTTTAAAAAGTCAGTCTCCAACATTTCCATCATTCTCACCATTATATGTCTTATATCTGTAAATCTATTTGTAATGAAATACAATAAATTAGGTAAAAATAAAGAGGGATATTGAAGAATGGTACCAATAAATTTAAATTTTTCCTTGGCTGAATAATAAAATGACTTAAGGCAGTCATATGTCCAAAATATAACATTTATGTTTATTTTTCTTTCATCACTGGTTGCATTATAGCTTAGATTTATGATTTAACTTTTACATTATTTTTTTTCAAAAAGACTATGTCTAAAAAGAAATACAGTAAAGACAAAATCAGTGATTTATAGAGGAATAAAAAACCCAATGTTTATATTCAGCATTCATTTTTTTTTTGAAGTTTTAGGTTTGGAGCTTAAAATCATTATTTTTATGCCACATGAGATAGTTACCCTTTGAAATATTCTGAAAGGATCAGATAGTTCATCTTGTGAGAGCCTTTAGAAGTGGGGTTAGTCACCTGATATTTCAGAGAATCTAGGTTCCATGTTACTTCTTTATATTTTAAAGGTTATCTCAGCTCTACCCTTATATCCATTCATCCAATAAATATTTATTGAGCATGGAATTGGTGGTAGGAGCATATTGATGGTGGAGTCTGTGCTTACCTTGCTTGTGCCTCATAAGAAAGAGAAAATGTGCAACAATAAATACAGTGAAGGGATAAGGATCAGAAATAGAACAAACCCGTTTCTAAACATACTCTTCATATCTATGATTGCTAGATTTCTTCTTGCAAGGCAATTGGCAATTATATAAATTAGACTAACTCATTTTATTGATGTGCTTTTAGGAAAAAAATCTCTTCTCCTTCTACACTATATCTGTCCCACTTTTCATGTGAATAAATAATATAGATTGTCTGAGATGTTTGACTGGCATATTAGAAAACTTAAACTAGTTAAAACAAGTTATGTGTATATATGTTTAAATAACTGGTGAAGGCCTTGCTCGATCTGTGAACTCCTATTATATTGTTCATTACATTCTTTTTTCTTTCTCTCTCCTTGACTCTCAAACTTGCTGTCCACCCCCAACTCAGAACCTATCCCTGTTGCTTTCTGAAAAATAGTTTTATCTTTTCTCTCTGCGGATAAACCTTCTCTGGTTGTTAAAACACACAACTGTAGGTTTATGTTATCCTTCCTTAGGCCTCAGTGAAGACAGCACATTTTTTTTCCATTAAACATATTCAAAATAAAATTGGCATTGACCTAAATTGAATTACATAACAATCCTTGGACAATCACTTTGGTCAGTTACCTAGAATACTCTCCTTGGCTAGCCATGGCCTGATCATGCATTTCTGTGGCCAAAGAGAATGGGAAAAGTGTGATTAGCAACTGTGCATGGAATAAGTCAAGAATAGTTGCTCAATGAGGTGGGCAGTTTGGTTACCAGAATGAAAGGGTTATGTCTTAAATTGGATCCATCAAAAGCAGACCCTGAGATCAGGCTTTGGATTATATCATTTTTTAGGGACAGTGTTTTCACTGCAAAGGCAGTTGGGCCATAACGTTTTGGCCTTGTGACCAGACTGTCTAGACAACAAACACCATCACCATGGATACTTCTTCTCTTGCTTAGATTTGCTAATCTACTTGATAGCAAGTGTGTACTTTGAAGTGCTGTCTGCTAAGTAGCTGTGTTTTGAGCAGTGTCTCTTTTATGTTGTGTCATTGGGTCCTACCAAGCCTGTTACAGATTTAACCAAACTTTAAATGGTCTGACAATTACTTGGCGTTTGGGTACAGGAGAATGGGATTGGAGCCTTCCTTAAAATAACACTGCCTGGGTCTCAGCCCAAACCTACCTCCTGTGGTTTAGAATGAAGCCGTGACCAATGCTAGACTCAAGGGGAAATTGTGCTCTGTGAGAAATTGGTTGAAAAATTCAATCAGGTTTTGGCCCCTGATCTATAGATTGCTCAGAGGGAAAAATGTGTGAGATATGGGTCCAATAGGCAATCACTCATGAGGAAATGTTTTTAGAGTAGGGAGTAGAGAGAAAGGATAGAAGAGAGAAAAAAGCCACTATGAGGTGAGACCCATATTCTTAGTCATAGATGGTTCACCAGGACCCTGAATATTTCTGAGGCTACTGCTATTGCTACCTGTAATTCTGTGATGAAAAAGATCCTGATCCTTAGGGTTATAAAGAAATACACCTTTGACACACCTGTGGCTTAGCAAAGAGGTTAATTCAAACCTACTTAGGCCTGGGGGCTTAAAACCCTATAAAGCACCCATTGCCATGAGGGAGTTATCTAAACCTGTTAATACTGATTTGTGGCTTCTTGGAGGAAAAAAGAAAACAATATATATGCGTATATGTATATATAGGCAAACAAGATAAACAGACTCATACTGGAATATATCTGGCAAATAAGGAAAAAATCAAAAGATATAAATGAAGGAAAAACAGAAAGAGGACTGGATACAAGGGGAAGGGACCTGAAAGCAACAACAAAACTGAAATGATTTGACCCAACTAGAAATCCAAAATTAAAATATATATATACACAATTAAAGATATAAGAGTGATGGCTGGCTTTTATTCCTCTATTCAAAAGTATAGCTTTTGAATTAACTTTAACAGCCACAGAAAATACACCAACTGAAAAACTTCATGGCCTTAATGAATACTGGGACTTAAATTTGTATGAGGAAATTCCACTCAATTTAAACATGGTGCTTCCTTTTAATTTAGAGGAGCTACTAGATATAAAGTATAAGACACATAAGCATGTCTTTTCAGAACTATTGCCTTGCTTAAATTTCCCATCATCCTCTCATCCATTGCCCTAAAATATCTCATAGAGAACATGGATCCTCTGACCTAATGAATAATAAATTAAAATTAAGTCTCTGGCACTTACAGATTGGCTTGATAACATGGAACCCCATGGACCTTACCTCCCAGTTAAAATAGGCAATATGCTTTAATGTAAATTAAACAGGGTTTTTAAGGTTTGAAACATTATCTAGGACCTAATTAGTGAAGATGTGACTACCTCTACTGCTCTTTACAGCCCAACTTAGCCTAGTTTTTAAACCTGGAAGAAAATGAATGGCACCTCAAGGCAGAATATCTTAACTTAAATACAGCAGCCCTGTGGATTCCATTAAGGTCACTACACCCAATATTATTGAAATGATTGACCACTTTCAATTAGCAACCAGTAAATATTTGTGCTTGCCATCATGCACAAACTCTGCAGGAAACATTCCAATCAGTCTTTCCTAAGAGCAAGATATGATATGACATTGGTGGCATCCTCCTCAAAGTACATTCTTTTGACACTGTAATTAAGGACATGCAGATACAAAAAAGCCTATAAAAAGGGATAAACAATTGTCCACACATAGTACAAGCATACCCCCCACCAACTCAGTGAAATTCCTGAAAATGTTTTGGTAAATTGAAGGCTACTTGGTCCCCGTCACCAACAAGGAACAGCTACTGACCATCTCAATACCCACACGGTAGTCAAGGCATAGAACGTTCACCTCCCTTACTGGCTTCAGGCCTCATTCACAGAACTCCAAAATGACTCACATCAATAAGCTCAAGTGCAATGAAATAAAACATGTCACATTCAGTCATCAAACACTGGTGTGAATTGTAATAGCTTCTGACCTCGCTTTTGAGGTTTGAATGCTGACAACTTTTATGCCTCACCCCTCTCTCTTCTCCTTCTGCCTCACATGTGCACAAGGTGCTCAGAAAGACTGGGTGCTCCCTCTTTGGCATTGCATGAAGATTCAAACCATGCAAGTGTTACAAGCTTCTACTGGGTAGAATTCCTTTCCTTAGCCCTACCCTTAAACACAATAAAAATACAGACGACTTTCCTTTCCTTGCTTTTTCAAGCAATCCTAGACCTATTTGAAAGGCCTGCCCTGCTCTGCTCCACAGATGTCAATTACATAAAAGCTAATCTTTTCATACTCTCTTGATATGAATGAGACTTCATTTGTATTCACTTCCAGAACCAAATCTTGAATGGGGGTCCACCTGCCTCTGTGGATGACCCTAAGAGAGGGGATCCCAGAAAGCAAAGCTATGACAGCAGGGAAATGGAAAGGAAGCTAGAGTATGCACCATGTCCTGATGAGCTGGTTCACACTGGTCAACTGGATCTCCCTCTTGCTAAGGCCTACACACTATGCCTTAGAGGTGTCCGGCCAAGGGTAGAAGAATCATGCAACTTAAGGCCGTTCACATGGTACTTCCACCTTGCCTTCCATTCTGTTGTGACCAGAAAATGCCTTCATATAGACGGTTTTAGATATTTGAATGAAAGTCTTCCAGTGACCAGAAGTAAGGTGGGCACTCAGGAGATAGGAGCTGGGGTGCAAACAGCATGCATTATAGGAGTGATGCTGGTCAAAATGTACCTATTTCACTACCTTCAGACCATACTGGCCAATTTAAAGAAGCAACTCTTAGAAGAGAAATTTCAAATATGCATATATTCATAAAGCTCACTTCATTCATAAATCTCTTTCCACTTAAAGCTTTGCTAGTGAAATTAGTCCCAATGGGTCGAAACTTTTAGTATCCATGAGACACAGTTGTTAAGGAATTGCATCCTTTATCAAGCATGCTTTCCTTGATGAGCATCAAACTCAGAATCTTTCCTGAGGCCCCTAGTTCACCCATGTTAAATTGAGTGTGAGGTTATTACTAACTCTGGATAGCTTACATATTTCATAAAACTTATATTCTTTATAAACAGATTCATTTGCATCACAGAATTTAACAAGACGTCTCCAAAACACTTTACTATCCCCTAGCAACCACTCCACCTATATCAAATGCAGAACACATTATGTTCTCTTATATTCACGCAGATTTCCCAGAGTTAGTGAAGTGATCCATGAATTATTTTCAAGAAAATGTGTATACCCAGAACTTAACATTTCATTTTGAAACTTAAGACTTTTATCTTGGATTTTTCCATCGGTTGAACTACATTACCTCTTCTGAGATCTACATCCTTTGGGACACGAAACATTTGTTAATAATGGTTTCTGTTCCCTTACAGAAATGTTGATTACCAGGTCTGGCCCAGCAAGAAGTCAATGAATGTGTATTAAATAAATTTGAGGGTATCTTCTGGGTGTATCCTAGACTCTAGCAAAGCAATTAACCCAGTCCGGGGGCATAGTTCTGAAAAATTACTTTGAATAGATTTACACAATCCTAGTGGAAAATATGTGGTCCTGAGAGATACTTATTGGAGTACATGCTTGTAAGTACTGCTGAGGGAGAACTACAAAATATTCCGTGAAGGAGTTAACTCAGACGTGATTTCTCTCATTCCTCTATTTCTACTGAGTTAGGTAGAGAAACTAATGAATGTATGAACTGGGAAAGGATGCCTATTGTTGTTATGGAAAGAGGAACTCTTACTTAACATACATTCATCAGTAATAAAATTTGGCATGAAAGGTGCCTCTCCTATAAGAGAAAATGTATTAGACTGAGGCCTGTGCTAAGACTCTCACTTAACTTGGAGTTTCAAGATCCTGAAAATGCTCTGATTGTGCACAAAGCAAGGGGACTACAAAGGTGTTCTTTGCTTTTGATGGGTGTGTAGTCTGAGATAATATGTGTAAAAGGAATCTTCCCTTCTTCCTTTACTGTGCCTCATTGCAAGTGTGTGTAGTGTGTGTGTGTGCGCACATGTGTGTGTGCACGCACATGTGTATGTAAGTGTATTTGAACCAAAGTCACTTTGAAATTTACAGAACATATAGATCATGGCCTCTATCAACATATAGTTCAATGGAATAGATTTGAGAATCTAGCCATGAAGGACTAGGACATGCTTCAGTGTGGATGGATTTTGAAACATATGCTAAGGGAAAAAAGCCAGATACCAAAGAACAACTATTATATGATCCTTTTTATCTTCAGTGTCAGTATCCTTTTTATCTTCAGTGTTCAGGTAAATTATCAGAGAGAGAAATCAAATTAATGATTGCCAGGGCCTGGGAGAAGGAAGGAATAGGGAGTGACTTCTTTACAGATGTGGTGTTTCCTTTGGAGTGATGAAAATATTTGGAACTACATAGATGTGATGATTGCATGATACTGTGAATCACCTAATGCCCCTGAGTTGTACATTTTCAAATGGCTAATTTTATGTTATGCGAATTTTAACCCAATTAAAATAAAAGCTGAAGAAAACAATAGAAGAGAGCCACCATTGAGTGGGAAGGTCAACTTGTATTAGATGAACCTGGGTGTGAATGGGCAGCCATCATTAAACATTGTAAATATTGGTCACACATAAGATGATGAACAAAAGGCTTCAATCATAATAAGAGTTCAGCAAATGTTGAATGACTACTCTCATTTAAACTTTGAATAAGATGCATTCTCAATGAGCAAATAATTGTTTATCTCTGATAGGATTTTCTGAACATTAAAAAATAGAACACTTTTATCTATTCTTTATATTGGCATCTAGGAAGATAATATACCATAGTGTAGAATTATGCCCAGATTTAGAGTTCACATGTCTGTTTCACCATGGAATTTGTAGCTAAGTTGTTGGGATAAAAGTTACACACTAGTTTAATTCTAGACCTACTTTTCTTCTTCTATAAAATTAAGATTGCGTCAGAGGAACAGTTAATTTTCTTCCAAGTTTAATATAATATGACTCAGTTATATAATATGTATGGGGCATATTAAGGAGTGATTCCTATGACTTGGAACTTGATTTTCCCAAATTATAAACACAATGGAGGAGGGGTAGCACATTAGAGGTGAGAGAATCTAGGTTTTGTCTCTTGTCCCAACTTTGGTTGATGAAAATAGCTAACTGTTCCTAAGGACTGTGCTGGGAAAGACCTTATAGTACCTTCAGCAGAAAACAGGGCTGTGAGAACCAGTGGTATTTGATTGATAGAACCTGGGCAACAGGGGACAGGCTGGGAGGGGATGGCCATACAGATGTCATCTCTTTGGTTTCCCTGATTGAATATGAAAAATACACCAATCAAGGACAGAAACAACAAATATGGTCCATTAAAAGAATATTATTTTAGCTGTTCCCACTGATCAAGCATAATAAGTTGTAGTTTTCTCCCCAATTTTGCATTAAATCATGTCTGCGTGTGAAAATTCTGAGAAAATAAATAGATCTGCTATTTTTATTAAAGAAATACCACAAATTTATCTAGCTATTGTTTTGTTCTTGTTCCAAAAGAAAGTTAATTACACCTTCATTGAAATTTCTCTCATTTCTTACAAGTTTACTATTTGAATGTATGTGGCATGTGCCCATAAGATTTGAATCCCCTTTCTGATTTTCTTGACTCTTGTGAGCACAGTTGAAATCCACTAAGACTCAGCAGGCATGCCAAGTCATCCCTAATCTTTCTTGCCATTTTGTGTTTAATGAAAAGGTCCAATGGCATTATGCAGATCAAAAACAATTTTGAAAATGCCATAGGCAACCACTGCTAATCAAGTTTCCAAGCCACAGTGGGTAATAAGATTTCCTCCCTCAGAAAGGAAAGTAGTGTTAATCATGTTTGGGAATGATGTGAAAATTGGGGAGCACCGAGGTGGGAAATCCAAAGAGTGAAGGGGTTGGCAAGAAAGATACTGTAATGGAGGAATGTTCCTTCTGAGCGGAATTCTCTGATGTTCAAAATGCCACAGGTGTCAAAGGGCTACTGTTATTGTCAGAGTTGGAGAAGGGTTTATTAATTTTTCAAGCTATTTTGCAGACAGTAATTCATAAAATCTGCTATTTTTATCATCGCCAAGGTTTACTAGATTCAGCTTCTTTTAGTAGTCTGTTTAATTTCTTAAGGTAAAATAATATACGTGATATGTTTAAGTTAATAGCAGATAGAATTCAGAAGTCCTGAGGGAGAGTTGTCTTTCTGCTGAACGAGCAATGGTCTCTGAGCGTACATCTGGAACTTTAGCCACAGTCCAGGCTGGATGATCCTCAAGAGAGAAACATGTGCTCTAGATTTCTAATTAGAACAGTTAGCCATTAGAAGAGCCATTTTTTTGATATTTTTCCTCCTTACTCTCAGGTTTCACAATGACTTAGGAACTCTTGCAGAACTTTTATTAGAAGGCTTCAAATACAGGTTTGTGGCTGTGGCTTGAATCTTTGGACTGTTTCCCTTGCAATTCTGAGTTTTTGGCAATTATACAGCTCCAGATGGCACAGGCTTGCCTAGAGGCGTGAGGCTCTTTGTCAACGGAGTGAATGCTGAAGTGATACATATTCATGTATATTTCAAGTCTTTTCACATCACCTTGTAAGACGTTTAAAATCATAAAAACCCATAAGCAGTCAACTTTTCCAAAAAATAAATAAATGGGAGTCAATCAAAGTAAATGATCTCTTTTATATAATGAAAGAAGTTCTATTAAATTGCATCCTAACCGGGGGGAGAAATTCTACAATTCTTTTGACTCACCACCTGGTCTTTCATGCTCCGCTTGGAGAGGAGCCATGTTCATGGTGGCTGGGGTGGTGTGGCCTACTGTCACATCAGGGGCACGTGGGCAGAGGCTCCCCCACTCTGGCAATTTTAATATCTTGGAACTCAGTAGTGTTTTTGACAGCTTTCCTGGGGTATTGTTTCTTCTACACATTTTCAACTCAGAAATATTAATAAAAAACAATAGACTTAAAGAAATAAGAATTGTATCCCTCTGAGAGAAAAATATTAATACCTTTGGAGCAATCTTATTATGTTTTCCCAGCTTATACAATCCATTCAAATACATGATTTCATTGATTGTCACAACAACCTTAACATGTATATTATTGATGCAATCACTTATCACATGTCCCAGTGCTTATGGGCTTGGTCAGGAGGCATCTTTGGACGTCAGTGGTTGCAGAGGGTAGAGGAAATAAATCAGAATGAATGTAACCAACCAAGCTATAGGTTTGGTTTCCTAGACATATTGGTAACCCACAGTCTAAGTCATAATATCTGGGTAGGCACTAGTTTTATCTAGACCAGTGTCATGATCCAGTAAGTTCAGAATTGTTCCAGTAGTTTGGGCTTTATATAAGTTTCCAAAAATTGATAATTCTCACATTAGATGAGGGGAACATTAAATGCATATAAGGGATCCATTAATTGTGATAAAAATAACCCAAGATAAAAGGCACTTTACTGAATCATCACAGAAAGTAATTCTTAGAACTAACTGGGTAGGTTTTAGAAAGATGCATATGTATCTTTCTAAAGATATTAAAAGCTAAGATTCAGTAAAACTCAGGAAAGACATCAATTTACATATTCACAAAGATCTACAAACCCTTTAGCAAGAAAACTAAAAATAAATTTTTACCTAGGCACAACATAGAATACAACTAAGATGCAAAGAAGGCGATTGCATTTTAAGCCAACCAGAGGAGTAAAAATCATGGATACTGTTATGCCTGCTCAGAAGATGCAATACGTTCCTTCCTAGCTGGTTCTGAGTGAGCTCTTCACATTGGACAGATAAAACTCTCCAAAACTTTTCTCTTTTCCATAACCCAACCTCACTATACACTTTCCTTTACCTCCAAAAAACTTTTCTCGGTAGATCCTTATATCCGTGTTAGATAGATTTATATGCTTTTCCCAGTGATGTTTAATCACTAAATGTACTTTTCTCTTTGAAGTGCAAATGATTTTTTTTTCAGCTTTAAGAATATCAGGCAGAAACTAACAATGCTTAAATTAATCTGGTACCCCAACTGGTGACTCGTCTCATCATGCTTTTGCATCTTTCTTCAGATGGATAGAGGGCAGTTCTTAAAAAAGTAGAAGTCATCAGGATCATATATAATGGACTATAGATAAATTCCCAAAAGAATAATAGCTGGAAATCTTTTCTAGATACATATCATTTTTTACAACTAACTTTCTCATTTTTCTTAAGTTAATTTTATTCCTACTCTTCTGCTCCTTCAGTATCTGAATAGTGAAAGTTCATTTTATTCTGAAGACCTCTGAATTGGTCTGGATGATGGTAGGTGTGAATTATAGTAGTGCAGAGTGTAAGGTTATAAAGTTGTGAAAAAAATCAATTCCTAGCAAATTACATATTTAAGTGTATAACAATTGCTAATTAAGTTGTTTTGAAATGCCTCTTTTATGAAAGAGAATAGGAGAGGTAACCATCTGAAGGTACCCATATAATATAGTATTATTTAGTATATATACAGGATATGGCCACTAATGCAAATTCAGTTAATTCTGAACCTATTTTTCTGCATAGTTTTAATATTTCATTACTTGTATTCTTTTGCTATCCCTATCAAAATCTTATTACATTTGATTGATTGGTTTATATTTTAATGTTAAATAGTAATAATCCATAACCACATCAGTGACCAGAACTTAGCACAAAATTTAGCTTCAAACTAAATTAGATTCTGAACATATTTGTAAAGTTTGATCAAGTTATATGAAAACAAATTCTAGAGTAAAATAGTTTATTTTAGTATCTGGAATGTTTGATTCAAAACTAAATAACAACCAAAGTTGAAAGTGACAAGTAATGATAAAGAATTTCAAGTTTGTGCCAATATCAATATTGATGTTGATATATTTTCAGACAACTTGTCCATTGTTCCAAAATTTCAAGGTGCCCTTCCTCCACAGCCCTTGCCAAGGACCTCACCAACTTTTCCAGAACCAGATAGGACACACCTCTAAATGGAGGGTGGCTGCAGGAGACATAGGGAAAACTTTGAGGTGGTCTATTAATGGAGGAACCCTAGGTTATGTGGGGGTGGTTTAATTACCATCTGTTCAGTGTCACCTACATTATTTGTCGAAACTCACAGATTAGTTGATTATAAGCAATGAAAAAAACACTTTATTAATTTTACTTTAAAAAGTTATTTTTATTTATAAAAATAAGAGCTAAATATTATATGTTGTGCCAAGCATCTTTTAAATTATATGCAAATTTATACAAGTAAAGCTGTGACTTAAGAGATGACAAAGGAGTTCCCGCCGTGGCTCAGTGGTTAACGAATCCGACTAGGAACCATGAGGTTGTGGGTTCAATCCCTGGCCTTGCTCAGTGGGTTAAGGATCTGGCGTTGCCATGAGCTGTGGTGTAGGTTGCAGATGCCGCTCAAATCCTGCATTGCTGTGGCTCTGGCATAAGCTGGCGGCTACAGCTCCGATTTGACCCCTTGCCTGGGAACCTCCATATGCTGCGGGAGCGGCCCATTAAAAAGAGATGACAAAGAGGATGAATTTCAGCAAAATATTTTGTGATCTTATTTAGGAAATATGATTAATACCTGAAACACAGAAACCTAAAGGGAGTCATAAAATGTATATACTAGATGTGCTTAAAACACTTGCAAACCTCCCCAAACCTATTAATACACCTAATGTCTATTGATTAACTAGCAAAAAACCCAGCTCAGTGAGGTTTACTGGATAACACATAAATCAAATTACTTTTATCAGGAGGATTACCTATTGACTATTTCTGCTGACTGGGATTTTCGGAGTGGCAGGCATATAAATCAGTGATGACACACGTGATGGTATGACTCCCATGTTCTATGTAGTCCTAAGGACAGAGTGGAAACCCAGTTTGCATATTGACACAAAATTAAGTCTCAATAGCTTTTTCATGCCTGAGTTTCCATTAAATCTTTAATCATTTAGGAAAAATAAATATGAATTTGTAAGGTCCCAATCAAATTATATATGTGTTACCTGGGAGAATTTTCAGCAATATTATTCTCATTCTTCATGTTATTTATGGAGCCCCTGGGCATGGAAAG
Source organism: Phacochoerus africanus (assembly GCF_016906955.1). Lineage (NCBI taxonomy): Eukaryota > Metazoa > Chordata > Mammalia > Artiodactyla > Suidae > Phacochoerus > Phacochoerus africanus. The sequence continues at coordinate 156,730,600 of NC_062545.1, forward strand.
AATAAAATACATGGAAAATATGTTTGATAATAGATTTAGGGTATGGAAGTACCAAAGCCTTCTGAAAGCTCTGAATTGAGAATAGTTTTATAAGGAGGAGGCACCCTTGGGGAGGATATGTTGGTGTTAGAAAGTCATTAAGGAACAGTTTTATTGTTGATTAGACACATAGGATGTATTTCAGAAAGACCGGAGAAGGTACTAAATCCACTGAATATTCTCAAAAGAGATAAAACAGTGAAAAAAATCAGGCATATTATCCTAACCTCAACCCTGGCATACTTTTAATTAATATGTATATTGATTTTATTTATGAATTATGCATAAAGTATGAAAGTTTTATTTAATAGACTCTAGCTTGAGTTGATGACTTGTGATTCAATGATATTTTTCACAATTTGAAAATGTTAATCAAATATTACTTCATAGAAACTAAAGATTTAAGCCCATTATGCACTGAATTACATGAGAGTTTTGAGAAATTTATACATCATTCTTTAATTGATTCCTTGATAACCTCATGTCTTTTCTTCCTCTATATCAAAGAGCTTACAGACTAACATTCTTCATCAGAAAAAAATACGATATAAAGCTTCTATCTTTGTTAGTTTAGGTCATAAATTATATTAAGTCAGATATGGTTCTTTTCCACTAAGTCTGTTATATTTAAACTGATTTCTAAAAGAGACATTTTCATCAGGGGTTAAGAGTTTGTTTTAGATTTCATATTATGTTTTTTTTTTTTTTAGTGGCTGCTCCAATTGCCTATGGAAGTTCCTAGGCATGGGACTGAATCTGAGCTGGAGCTATGACCTATGCTGCAGCTGCACAATGCTGGATCCTTTAATCCACAGTGCTAGGCTGCGGATTGAATCTGTACCTCTGCAGTGACCCAAGCCATGCTGTGAGATTTTTAACCCATGTGCAATAGTGAGAACTCCAACATTATGATTTTTGATAACTTTTGTAACATATGCTATTGTAATATATAATATATAAAATATGTTCTTGTATGTATGGAGTAAGATTTTTTAAAAAAAATCCAGGAAATTTTTTTAGTCCTTACCACTCTAATCATCATTGATTTTGGTGTTCAAATTTCTTATTCCCATTATTACTTAAAAAAAAAAAGATTATCTAGTATATAGCCATTTCAAATGAGTTTGACTAGGTGCTTTTGGAGTTTTGAGGAAGCATTTATTTTCTTATGGGACTTATAATATGGAATGAATAGTATTCTAACAATAACAAAACTGAGTGAATGTGTTAGGTGATCTTTTGCATACAGAGAGAACATACAGACATATTTTATCTTCTATTTAAGAAAATGCATTTTGTAGAATTCTAGTAGGACTGGTTTTCCCATACATTTTGCTTACATTTTTTTTCAAAGTTCTTTATTCTGTCTCTTTTTTTCTTGTCAACCGGCCCATACACAGAGAACTAGATACTATCTATTTATCCTCAGCTCAGATGTCCCCCTTCTACATTTCTCCAGAACCACAGGGTCTGTATTCTGTACAAAATATTCAGAGATGCCATTGAAGCTAACATTCTGGATGTGATTTAGGTTTTGCAAATGAAGTATGTTCATTGATATTTGGAAGACTGAAGGAATAATGAACAAAATACACACAGTAGATATTTGAAACCTATGGACACTATATTCTACCAATTAATCACCAACATTCTGTTTGTGGGCTGCTCTGAGAAATGATTAGTGGTGAGATGAGAATTGCCAATATTTGAATTCAGCTGCTATGAAGTCTTTGGTGACAAAAATCCAGTGGTGGCCTCTGGACTTTTTAGTCCTCCAACCCACATACCACTTTCATAAGTCCTTCATTTATTTGGTTAAATTTCCTTTTTTTCCTCTAAATAATTAGAGTGTTGTCTATTTCCCATACTGAATTCCTATGTATGAAATTCATTGTGTTCAGTACTATTCAGTAAAAATTGATGGCAAAAAATTTACAGTTCAGGATCTTGAAATAAGTAAGATCAATACTTTACCATTTAAATTCATACTCAAGATTCTGGATGTACTATTTAGTCAATTTAAAGACTACTTATTGAGATCAGATAGTATAAGATTCAATAACAGATGCTATGTAGTTATTCCAAAAAGGGAATTATTCATGTTATTAACTTGTTAAAGACTCAATAGTCCTGTGTTTATAGATTTGAAGATTTATGGGACAAAGTCTTGTCTAGGATAATTGTTTTTACCTTATGAAGTAGATGAGTCCATTTGCTCACAGTATGATGTGGAGACAATTTTAAAAAGAATAAAAATTGTGTAAAATGGATTGGACTTTTTAAGTACACATTTTCCTCCTACTGAAAGTTTGGTGATCATAAATTTATGAAATAAAATTATTTTTTCCTAAGGATCAGTGGAGATAAAGAAATGGAGGGAGTTCCTTTGTGGCTTAGTGGGTTAAGAACCTGACATAGTATCTGCAGGGATGTGGGTTCAATCCCTGGACTCTCTCTCAGTGGGTCAAGGATCTGGCATTGCTGCAAGCTGCAGCAAAGGTTGCAGATGTGACTACTGCACAAGGATCTAGAGTTGCCTTGGCTGTGGCAGAAGTTGCAGCTGAAGCTCCTAGCCTGGGAATGTCCATATGTTTCAGGTACAGCTGGTAAAAAGGAAAAAAAAAAGATGGAAGAAGCAGTAGTTTGAAATAATTTTATGTTTCATCCCCATGGTGAATAAGAAAGAAAATGGGACCAGGAAATTAAGACTTTAGGCAGGATAGCTGTTGAATACATGGAATGTGTTATCCAGATTTATAGATTTTGTGTCCAGGCTGCATTGAGAAAGGTATAAAGACTAGAAGGGGCTAAAAGACTCAGTGGATAGTCTTTCCTGATCAGACAGAAGAATAGGGTAGCTAAGGGAGCAAACTGGAAAAGCGCACTAATGGGAAGATAAAGAATAACAAAATGGTAACAGTAGCAATGATGATGTTAAATAGAGACTGAAATTTATTTATCTCTAATTGTATGCAAAATATTCAGACAAGGTGATTGATACTAAATTGATTATTCCACACACAGAGCAGCTTTGATTTACGGTCATGAGGGAGGTTCACCAAAATGAGTTAGTTGATGGGAAAGACAACAGATTTTAGGAAAGCAGATGACAAAAAGACCTGGATGCAAATAGTCAACCATAAACCTTGTTGAAGGTTACTAGAATTGTAGTAGGATTTATTGAGGAAAGGACAGCTTGCTGTGATATTGCCTTCAAAGACTGGAGGTGGGAAAATAAGAGTCAGTGAGTCATTGATCATAGGAAAAGCTGGGACCCTGCTTATCCATTCACAAGTGTGCAATTTTCCCCCTACAAATATCAATGTGGGTTCATATAATTCAGGCAAAATTAATTACATAGCACCACGTAAACCTTTGCTGTTGTTCTTGTTGTTCTTTAAACTCTGAACTTTAGAATGATAACCCATATTTGAGTATAATTGAATTTATGGGATAAAAATGTTTTATGAAATGAATTTATGCATGAATGGAAAACAATGAGGTAAAATTGACATTTAGGACAACACACTTGATATCTCTAGTCTCAAATCCCCAAGGAATTAACTGACATAGTTGACTCTATATGACTGAGTATTATTTTTGTCCTGATAACATCCATATTCTCTTCTATTATCGGTCTTCATTATTTAAGCTTCCTCTGGCCTCATCAGCATGTGTGAGAAGAGCTAGTTAATTGTTTTAGCATGTTTTTCATAACTGCAGGACATTTGGAATTTGTGTACAGTTGTATGGAAAGAAATTAAGTTTTTAGCCCTTATCTACTCATTGTATACTTTAAGCTAGTGTTGTTCCTAATTGCACATTTTACAGAATGTAATGCAAGAGCTTATGGTGGTATACTCTTCCCCCATTTTATGCTATAAACATTTCTTGCTACAACTGACTTTTTAACTAGGAATGCTACTGAGGTAATTAGAAAAGATTATGCATGCTTCTGAATAGTTTAACTTAAAAGTATCTCTCCCTATTTAAAGTCTTACTATGTGTCACCTTATGTTATACTATCAACCTTCTTCCCTGTAGGCAACTACCTATTTCATGCCCACTTGAAACATACTTCAATTCCACATTTTTAAATCCAGTAGAACCAAAATAAAATCTTAGAGTCCTTCATGTTTGCCAATAATCAGTTTCCATCCAGTGGCAAGTCCTGAAAACTTGACAGCTCTTTCTACTTTATTCGCCCTGTACCAACCCCACCTCCACCCTATCTCCTACATAAACCACTCTCACATCCCTCAGACCATCTCTCACCGACTCTAGAAACCAGGTAACACCTTTGCAATGTCTATCAGATTACACTGTGACCATCTTAAAATCTTCAAGTGACATCTGATTGCAGTAACTTATATCACAGTAGATGAGTTGGCTCATTCTTACCTTTCTGTTGTCCTCTATAATGGGATTCTTTCTCTCGCTTAAACATGCCAAGCTGGTCCAATTCTCAGAGCTTTGCAAAGGCTGACCCCACCATTTGGAACTCTTTCACTATAGATCTCAAACATGAATTTGTTTTCCTTATTCAAGTCCAAACCAAATGATACCTTCCATGATGCCTTCCCTATCTAACACATAGAAATGAATCTCACCCATATGATTTTTTAAATCCTCTTTCTCCTGACCCCATTTTATTTTTCTTCATAGAACCTATGACTAATATGACTAAAAGTAATATTATTTTTCTTCATAGAACCTATGACTAATATGACTAAAAGTAATATTATTTATGTTTATCACCTACCTATTCCAATTAGAGAATAAGTGTGGTCATTGTCCTTTTCTGTTTGTGCATCCAAAAGCATATAAGAGAGCTTGTCATGTAAGAATTCAGTAAATACTTGTTGAATGGATAGATGATTAGTACATTTAGATTACTTTATGACTCAGAAACTAAATTTTAGACAAACTTTAAATTATGAACATTTCCTTTCTAATAAATTTATGGATTTTTTGTGCTATTTTACTAATAAATAGAAAATATATGCCAGATATGATATGATAGTGTCATTATTAATACAGAATTTGATAGTGTTATAATCTCTCTAAGCTCAAAAAAATTATTATTCATCTAAATAGAGGTAAAGTGTATTGAATGCTTTCACAATAAGTCTATACTACCAATTTCCTTTTACATGACAGATTCTATAACTTTATTTTTTGAATTTTTATTTATTTAATTATTATTATTTTTAGTGGCAGTACCCATGGCACATGGACACTTCAGGCATTGACTCTGAGCCACAGCTACGACCTATGCCACAATACCAGAGCCCTTAACCCACTTGTGCCAGGCCAGGATCAAACCTGGCCCTCCATAGCAAACCAAGGTACTTCAGTTAGATTCTTAGCCCACTGTGCCACAGTGGGAGCTCCAGATACTGGAATGCACAATCTCATGCATCTTAGTGCAAGAGAGACTGTAAGTTTGTAGGCATGTATGTGTGTTCATGCATATGCACATTTTTTTGCCCTTTTATGGCAATGACATAGTGCTAGGAGTATTTACAAATGGATATATTTCAGTTATAAAGCACTTTACAATCTATTTTGAAAAATAGCACTTAAATATTTATGAAACCACACAGGATTTTAAAAAGCTTTGGTTAAAAATTTTGACCTATTCTTTTTATTATGAAATATCTCAGACATAAAAGTTATGATGCATAACATGATAAATACCCATACATTTAACTCCCAGCTTAAAGAGACAAAAATTATTAATAGAATAGAAGCCCTATGTGTATCCCTGTGCAATTACAACCTTCCTTTAACCCTGAAAAAGTAGGCATTATTCTGAATTTGGTATATTTCATTCCCATGCTAGCCTTAAAATCTTATGATCTTTTTTATCTCTAGACCACTTATATTGTTTTTCATCCTTTTAGATTCTTTACTGTGTACTTCAATTTGTTTTTATTCTTTGTTCAAAATTTTCAAAGATTCATAGTTGGAGTTGTAGCCCATTGGCTCTCACTACAGCTGAGTGTTCTATGAGATGCATTTAGTAAACCTTATCTAGCTTTAAAACTAAATATTAATGAATATCTAAGTTGTTTCCAGTTTCCACTCTTACAACAACAGAGCAATTCTGTCAGCACTCTTTTTCATTTTAATCACATTCTCAAGAGTTTTCATAGAACACATTTAGCAGTGGGCTCTTCACTTCCTTGACAGTGCTGAGTTGTTCTCCAAAATGATTGTCCCATTTACACCGTCATCAAAAATGTAGTAGATCATCTGTTCCTCCATACTCATGGGAAAAGCATTCCTTTAAAACTTCTAATTTTTGCCTATCTGAGGAGTTTCAAACGTACCTCTGGTTTTACTTCCCATTATCTGGATTATAGTGAAGCTAAGTATTGTTCATGTTTATTGGCATAATTTCTTCCTTGGTAAATTGCATATTTGTATATTGTCCTTAACCCTATATTGGATTATAAATCTTGTTATTAGTTTAGAGAAGTTCTTCGTATTTCTGAATAGCAACAGTTTGCCCTGTAGCATTTCAGTTATCATCTAGTCTGTGAATTGCCCTTTTTAAAAAAGTGTTTGTGAATGAACCAAAGTTTTCTTTTAATGCAATGACATTAAATTTAATAATCTTTTTCTTTATTTTTCATGTGTTCATTAAGAAGATCTTCTCTACCAGAAAATAATCAAAATCGATTTTGTGTATGGAGTGAGATACTAATTCAGTTTTTTTCCACGTGGCTGACAAATTATCCCAGGATTATTTGCTCACCTATCTGCAGTGCCTCTTTTCTCATATTTCAAATATCTATACATATATGTGACAGTCTATTTTTATTTTTTTTAATTGTTTCTATTTATTCTTGCACCAATCAATAATTTCATTAGTATAGTTTTACAATTAGTTGATATCTGGAAGGATTTATCGCTTAGCATTACATTCTCTTCAAACCATCTTCAAAAGATATTTTGAGCTCTTAACTCTCCCATATACATTTAAAAATACATTTATCAAATTCCATGAAAACAAAACAAAGCAAAACTCTAATGGAGTTTTGATTGAAGTTTTATTAACTGAGAGGCAATGAAATTTTTGAGCTTGTGTTAAACTTCCATCTGCATTTATTTTTATACATCTTAAAATATGTTTTAGTAGCTTTATATCCTTTAATGTACACTTTTGATTAATGCTGTTATATTTTTTCATAAGTTTATTAACTTTAGTTGTATTTTCATTTTATATTCATTTATATAATATTTGAATAAAATATATACAGGCCTTTTGCTATACTATCTTGGTATTTTCAGTTATTTCTCTGTATATTCTCTTTTGTTTTCTGTCAGCAATCATATTTTATGTGACTATCACTTGTTTGCAATTTTCTGCTCATGACATTCTGACATATATTGTTTATTCTCACTGCAATCTCTTGGGAAACTAGCGCAGTTTTGCAGAGTAATTGCGATATTGGGTATTCAGGACTGATTACTGATTTTAAGTCATCTAACACAATACAACAAACTATAGTACAATGTAATTAAATACAACATTCTTTTTTATTGAAGTATAGTTGATTTGCATTGTTGTGTCAGTTTCTGCTGTAGCACTCAAGTACAGTATTCTTATAAGACTTGGTAGGTTCTATTGATTAAATAATTTCCTTATATTACTAATTTGCTAAGAATACTTGGTTTTTCTTTTTTCCATCATGAATTGAAGTGGAATTTTATTCAGTTTTTTCCCTGCATTTGTTAGCATGGTCACAGATATTTTCCTCCTTCATATTATTACTGTATTGGATAATGTTAATAGATTTTCTATTTATGAACCATCTTTAAGTTTGTGTGATTTCTCCATCTCTATTTTTACAGATGTTTTTAAAATAAAAATTATAAGATTCACTTTACTAATATTGTATTTAGAGTTGTTTTCCCTGAGTTATTAATTGGAATTAGCCTGCAATTTGCTTTTATTAGAGTCTCCTTGTATGGTTTTCATATTAATATTATATGAGACATAGAGATTAAGTTGGGAAGGGTTACCTTTTTATAGTCAACTGTAGAATTTATAATATCTTGGCTGTGTCTCTTCCTTGGATGGTTGGTAGAATTTTTTTCTTTTCTTTTTTTTTTTTTTGTCTTTCGAGGGCTGCACCTGCAGCATATGGAAGTTTCCAGGCTAGGGGTCTAATCAGAGCTTTAGCTGCTGGCTTGCACCTCAGCTCACAGCAACACCAGATCCTTTGCCCACCGAGCACCCTGAGCAAGGCCAAGGATCAAAACCACGTCCTCACGGATGCTAGTCTGGTTCATTCCCACTGAGCCATGATGGGAAATCCAGAATTTTCTTTTTATGATTATATAGACCTGATATTGTACATATTTGCTTTAATCAGGCTAGGTTTTTAAATTTCTGATTTAATTTATTTCTTCTTGAGTTTTTTATTGAGTGAGATTTTCCTATTAAATCACTTATTCCATCATGGAATACACATTTACTGACATAAACTTGATCATAATATATTGCTCTTTTCAACTTCACTATAATTGTACCTGAATCCCTTTTTCTCCTGGTGATGATTTTAGTGCTGTCTTTTTTGTTCTCTTTTCTAAAGGTAAATCTTAGGCGGTGTTTCAATAATATATTTTTCACAGAATCTCACTTTGGTTTTATGAGTGCTGGTTTTATTAGATTGTAAAACAATTGAATTGACTACTTGTGGGAAAATCCTGAGGCCAGTTTTAAGGATGTGTCCTTCCAAAATAATATCTTCCTATCTATCTATCTATCTATCTATCTATCTATCTATCTAGTAGATAAATATATATATATTCAACTTTGAATTTTCTTACCAGGCTCTTGTGTGTGTGTTTGTGTGTGTGTGTGTGTCCTTTATTTTTAAACCTAATCTACTTGAGGGCAAACCTAAACTTTATTTTTTTTTCCTTCACATTAGAGCACAGACCTCATCAGAGTAATTTCCTTTTTGCTGATTATACTTAGTCTAGCCTTTACCTGGAGAGAGAGCCCTGGAAGTTTTCTGGCTTATCCGGAGCATCAATTTATTGAATTGTGGGGACCTAAAGCCCTATCTCCTGTCATCTGGCAGACATTAAAATCTCAAATTGTAAGTTACAGAGATCAAGAGATTCCCAAAGAGTAATTAGAGAGTGAAAACATTCTCTATAATGTAGTTTTTGAGTCTCATTGTTTTTAGACTTGAGTAATTTCTCATGCTTTTATTGCAGTGTCATCGTTCATTTGAAAGACATGTTTTTATCTCCTCCCACATTTGTATGTCTTGTAGAAGAGTATTTAGATTTAATTATTGACCATAATGCTAAAAATTGCACTCAACCTACATTTACATATCAGTTTCTTTTCTTAGATAAATAAATATGAAATGACAAACATCAATGACTCTCAACATTTATAACTAGCTACTTTTAAAATAATGGACCTTGTTCCCCAGTGTCCATTATTTTTAAATTTCATTTCATTCCTATACAATATTTGCTTTCAGATTGTTTTCTAATTTGGTTCACTTTATTTTATTTTATTGTTATTTTTATGGCTGGACCTTCAGCATATGGAAGTTCCCAGGCTAGGGGTCAAATTGGAGCTGCTGCTGCCAGCCTATGCCATAGCCATTGCAATACTTGATCCAGGCTGGGTCTGTGAGCTATGCTGCAGGTTGCAGCAACACCAGATCCTTAACCCATAGAGCAAGGCCAGGGATTAAACCTACAGCCTCATGAACACTATGTCAAATTCTTAACTCACTGAGCCACAATAGAAACTCCTAATTTAGTTCATTTTATATCATTTAAGATATTCCTACTTTTTTAGCCTTAGAATATTTTATACTACGACTACTATACACAGAGACACACACACACACAAACACAAACACACACGCAGAAACACACCTGCATAGTGTTTTATTTATATGCACCACTAGATCCTGAAGTGCAGTGATATTCCTGAGGATTTTTGAGCCCATTATTCATCTGGATCAATTCGTGCTCTGCACTTATCAAATATATTTGTATCATTACCTCTATGTCAAATTAGCATATAATTGAAACTTTCACGCATACACTCTTCTACTTTAAAGGGCATGAATACACGGAATACTGACTCCTGTGCCCTGGTGCTCTTGTAGTTTATACGATTAAAGATTGTTGTTTGTAAGTTCTGGCTATTAACCTTTTATCCAGGCAGCTTTAGCTTTTTAGAAACTTGACATGTGAAATTTCATCATGTCTTAACATTTTTTTCAGCATTGCAAGTGTAATAGAATATTTTCATTAAAAACTAATTTGTGCATGGTATTAGAAAAACCCTAAAATTACATCTATTATTATTTCTTTTTCACGCTAAGTTTTCTTACTACATACATCTCTGGTTATTAAAGTGACACTCACTTTATCTAAAAACATATATATTTTTCAAAAGTAATACATTGTTTAATTGAAATCTTATACCTAGTTCCATTATTTTTATTTGCTAAGATTCCATATTTACTCACATATTGATTGATATCTGACTCTTCTTTTTATTGCCCCAGGAGGTTTAAAACTTTATCATGATTAAATAAACCTGAGTTGCTTCAAAGTGCCAACTGTAGGAGTTCCCTGGGGGCTCAGTGAGTTGAAGATCTGGTGTCATCACTGCTGTGGCTCTAGTCACAGCTGAGACATGGGTTTCATCCCCAGCCCAGGAACTTCTGCATGTTCTGGGAGCATCCCCCAAAACTTAAAACTAAAAAAAAAAAAAAAGCAAACTCTAGTTACATTACCAAATATTCTGCTTCAGTATATGTGAGATATGGCATATTAATCCTAATTTTTAATAAACATGGATGTCATTTAGCTGATGTATCATCTAACACTGCACTATACACAGATATTGCAGAAATTTTATAATGAATATGTATTTAGGTTGAAAGTTAATAAATAGATCCTGCCAGATCTAGTTAATGTAGACAATACTGGAAAAACGCATAGAATAACCACCACTTACTGGAAATTTATAAATCTTATCTTTCTGTAAGTTAATTTGAAATATTATGAGAGATTAGCATTATCATAACCAAAGAAATTATGCACTCATTTTGCTTAGTACTATTTTTTCCCTCAGTGATAATTCTCATTTAAATTGAAAAATGTTCAAAAATAAACTCAAAATGCTAATCCATCCTGAAGGCTACATTTGGGATGGATTAGCAGTGAGATCCTGCTGCGTAGCACTGGGAACTCTGTCTAGTCACTTATGATGGAATACTTAATGTGAGAAAAAAGAATGTATATATGTATGTGTAACTGGGTCACCATGTTGTACAATAGAAAAAAATATATATAAATAAATGGTAGAAAAAATATATATAAATAAGTGATAAAAATTAAAAATTAAAAAAAATAAAAACAATAAACTCAAAATGGATTAAAGACCTAAATATGAGCCCAGGCATTATAAAACTCCTAGAGGAAAATATAGGCAGAATGCTCTTTGACATAAACACAGCAACATCTTATTTAATCCACCTCCTAGAATAATGACAATAAAGACACAAATAAACCAATGGGACCTAATCAAACTCAAAAGCTTTTGCACAGCAAAGGAAACCATTAAAAAAATGAAAAGACAACCCACAGAGTGGGAAAAAAAATCTTTGCCAGTGATGCAATATACAAGGGCCTAATCTCCAAAATACACAAATGACTCATGCAACTCAACAACAAAAAGACAAACAACCCCATCAAAAAATGGGCAGAAGACCTAAATAGACATTGCTCCAAAGAGGACATACGCATGGCCAACAGGCATATGAAAAAATGCTCAGCATCACTAATTATTAGAGAAATGCAAATCAAAGCTACAATGAGGTACCACCTCACACCAGTCAGAATGGCCATCATTAACAAGTCAACAAATAACAAATGCTGGAGAGAGTGTGAAGAAAAAGATACCCTCCTCCACTGTTGGTGGGATTGTAAATTGGTACAACCACCATGGAAAACAATATGGAGGTACCTCAGGAAACTATATATAGAGCTACCATATGACCCAGCAATTCCACTGCTGGGCATATATCCAGAAAAAAACCTTCATTGAAAAGGATACATTCACCCCTATATTCATAGCAGCACTATTCACAATAGCCAAGACATGGAAACAACCTAAATGTCCATAGGCAGATGAATGAATTAAGAAGATGTGGTAAACATATACAATGGAATATTACTCAGCCATAAAAAGACAAACTAATGCCATTTGCAGCAACATGGATGAATCTAGAGACTCATACTAAGTGAAGTAAGCCAGAAAGAAAAAGACAAATACCATATGATATCACTTATTTGTGGAATCTAAAATATGGGACAGATGATCCTATCTAAAAATAACAAACAAAAACAGAAGCAGATCATGGCCAAGAAGAGCAGACTTGGGGTCCCTGGGGGAGAAAAGGGAGGAAGTAGGATGGATGGGCATCTTGGGGGTTTTTTTGGATGCAAATTGTTATATTTGGAATGGATGGGCAATGGGATCCTACTGTACAGCACAGGTAAATGTGTGTGATTGCGTCACTTTGTTATACAATAGAACTTGAGGAAACATTTTAAATCAATTATACTTTAATAACAATAAAAAATAAATAAATTGAACAATGTTGAAGGAATGAATGCCATAAAAATAAATACAATTTTGAAAATATACTACTCTTAATTATTAGTTATTTTGACTATTTAGCTTGGCATTTAATAGAGTGTAATAACCCATTTTTAAAGGAATAGGAACTTTATTATTTTCTTATTTTCAATATTTTTTAGAGTTGTTAATATATACTTTAAGTGATATCACTATAAGCAATCAAATTGAATACATGGAATCAATGTTTCATTTGTCTTTCAGAAAAACTGGGTATAAGCCAAAAAATAATAAAAAAATCGATATACAGCAATCTCATGTAGGCATCTTTATTTAAGGCAAAGGATGAGTTCTAGCAAACTTCATTTGTAAGCTGTTATTTCCAAAATGGCTTTATTTGGCTTTACCTTCCCAAACTTACTTTATTTTCAAAAGTACACCATGAGAATTTAGAAGAAAATCACTTTACTTAGCCTATATGTAGTATTTTTAAAGATGTTACTAGAGATTGAATATTTGTGTCCCTCAAAGGTGATGGTATTTGGAGGTGGGGCCGTTGGGGATGATTAAATCATGAAGGTGGAGCCCTTACTAATGGGAGACCTTATAGAAGAGACATCAGAGGAGTTCCTGTCATGCAATGGGCTAAGAATAGAACTGTAGCAGCTTGGCTCCCTGCCCAGTTGTGGGTTAGATCCCCAGTCTAGCACAGTGTATTAGGAGGATCCTACGTTGCCCCAATTCCAGAATTGTAAATGCTGTAGCTTGGATTCAGTCCTTGGCCTGAGGAATTTCCATATGCATTGGGTGAGGCCATTTAAAAAAAAAAAAAAAGAGAGAGAGAGAGAGAAACCCCAGAGCAATTCCTTACCTCTTACACCATGTGAGGACTCAGTAAAAAGATTTGCAGATTTTCTTACATATTTATAGTAAAACAAAAGCATTGTTCCTCTATAAGTGATGCTTAGTTTATTGAATTAAATAATCCTATGCTTTCATTCTTGATATTTATAAAAAGCTTTTAAAATTTTATTTGTTTTCCTAAAATGCTACAAGCATTACAGATAAGATACTATAGCTAAGTTATCTAAATTATATTACATCATTTAACTTTCAAGACAACTTTGCAATTATTATAAATTATTATATTATTATAAAGCTACACAACAAAAACCTGAGGTTAGAGGAGTTAAATTACATGTTTTAGAATAAGCAGGTAGTGTCATGGCTCAAACTAGGACATTCAGAAAGTCAAGTGAATTTTATAGTTATTGAAGGACAATATAGCTCTAAGGCAGATATAAATGAATGCATGTCAAAGATTTCATTTAACCCATCAATCAATGAGAAAATCACTTAGATGTTAAAATCAGCTCGAGACATTAAGTAAATGAGGTATATAGTCAATCTAACTAGTAAATATTGGAGATAAAACAGTGGCATTAGAAAACTAGTTACTGTTTAATAAACCACAATCTTTATTTGTTTCACAGAACAGAGATTAAATTCATTTATCTTATATTAAAATAGAAAATAACCAAACCAAAAACTACAAATTAAGAGCTGGGAATTGTCCAGGGGGCAAAAAATGCAAGCCCAGTACTGCATTGTAAGAATATCCAGTCATTTCTTTCTTCTAATTCTAAGTATTGGACAATATTGGCACAATTCACAATGTTATTTTAACTAGCTTCCGACAGATTCTATGGTAATGAAAACGTTTTTACCTATAGGCTATGTGGGGGAGTATCTGTTTTAATGTCTTCATTTAACGGATAACAAAAAAGAAGCTCTAAGAAGTTAAATGATTAGTCAATCAAATAGCAAGTTGAGGTAGAAACAGAACTGGGATGCAAAATCAGTTCTAATTCCACTGAAATGTATAAGCTTTTATGCTAAACAGATGTGAACCTGTCAAACTACCCTATCTGATTTCATTGTAGCTGAGTGTGAAGGTCTGGAGGTATCAAAGTATTTTGGCTGATAAACAACAAAAACAATGAAAAAAATTTTTTTCTTGCTTTTTATAACTGTACTTATTATGTTTTAAAACTGATCTTAAATGAAAGTAAAGACATGGATACCAACAATTATATCATGCACCTAAAATATAATGTGTTTTTGTCAAGAGAAATGGATTATTCCACTTCATGTAACAGTGAACCTATAAGGAATTGCCATCTTTTAAGTTTTGCTGTGGGTTCAAACATTATGGCGGAAGGTATTTTAGGACTATAAATTAATAGATGGTAATGGCTCTCAAGATGTGCTTGCAGTACTCTTGTGTAATTGAGGTAAGCCAAATTCAAGGTCAGAAAATAATGTGTGTATATTCCTGATCCTCTTGGTGCTCTCTGCCTGCCTTGCTGTCAGACTTAATTATTTTCAATCATCCCTCTGCTCACCTTATGTCTCAGGAAAAAAAAAGTGTGTAACAAGAAATATTTTATGGGCAGGGGGAGCCCTATAGTGATAATACCATCGTGTAGAGCTCCTTTCTTATATGTTTGAACAACCTCTTTTGGAATTTATAGCAGAGGTTGGTGTCAGAAGGATAGATTTCAAATCTTTTTAAGTTAATCATTCTGGAATATTCTAAGTTCCACACTCCTGGATTTGAAACATAAATCCGGCCATTCTATTTCTCCCTATGTTTGTAAACTTAACATTAATTCAAATCTTGTAAAGACCTCGAATAGTAATATCTACCTGTTTTGCCATCCAAAGATCCTATTTGCAAATTTTATGTAAAAGCATATTTTTACCTTAGTAAGAGAATGCATTTTTTTTTTTCTGGGAGCCGAGCATGTTGGCTTATGTACCTAGAAGCAGTCCCTGCTGCAAATGGTTACAATGCACATATCTTGATTTGATAGAATAAAGCTTTACATATTACATATATCATATTAAAATTGGTAAATACTGAGGAAGTTAGTACCTAATTGAGTATCTCATAATACTCATGAAAATCTTAGTAGTAAGGTTATAAAAATAACATAAGTATAAATAATACAATTTAAAAGAAAAAGGTTATTTTATTATATTTTTACAGTTATATTGTAACTGTCATCTTTAAGATCATATCCCCTTAAAAGTATAAAATACTGCTTTTAATTATAATTTATTAATTTTTAAGGCTGCAAAACTAGCTTTTTATTTAACCAGAAAAAGTAATCTGTAAAATTAGTTTGTCTTATATGCTTGTCCGACTTCAAATACCATGATCTTTGACTTTGCAATGCTGTTTCCTTACCTGCCTTTCTCCCCTCAAATCAAGATTTCATTCTTCAAGTAGTCATCTACTTTTTCAGCCAGATGGGAGAATTAGGAAGATTATGGAGTCAATATACTTTCCTGATACTCACTACATTATAAACCTAGTTAGGCAATTTGCTAGACTTTGCGCAAGATGTAGGGGTACATCTTAGCATATGCCTGTTCTATTATTTTATTATAAATGTATTCTTATAGAATAATAAATACTCAAAATAATTCTAGTTGAGGGAAATATAATAATTGTCTTCATACAACCATATTTCTTTTTTGGTCTTTACTCTTGCATTCAAAACAAAACTCCCACAGCTACAGGAAATATATTTTAGTAATCAATGCTGTATTATTGTTTTTTGGTTTTGGGTTCATTTATTTATTTTTGATTTTTTTAGGGCTGCACCTGAGGAATATGGAAATTCCCAGACTAGGGGTCGAATTGGAGCTACAGCTGCCAGCCTACACCATAGCTACAGCAACGTGAGTTCTGAGCCATATCTGTGACCCATACTACAGCTCATGGCAACACTGGATCCTTAACCCACTGAGTGAGGCCAGGGATCAAACCAGCATCCTCATGGATACTAGTCAAGTTCATAACCCACTGAGCCACAACAGGAACTCCCCACTGTATTATTCTCAATGTAAATTAGTTTAGTCATTATAATAAGACAGATAAAATATTGTTTTGTGAGAGAAGATTATAGCTGGAGCCTTTCCATTTTTAGAAATGGAAAAAATGCAACAATATATACTTAATAATATATAATAGTTGAATGAATCCTTTAGTCTTAGTAAACAGATATGTCCCTTATCAATATCCTTGAAAACTTTATTTTGGAGAATGCTTTTAGCTTTTGTGATTATAAAAGCATTATCTTGAGTCTTAAAATTTTATTTATTGAATTCATTATTGAAAATTTAAACAAAACAAACCCTACTAGATTTCTATTTTATATCTTTATATCAGAGCTAACAACAAAGGGATGGCTTTTTAAAATTCCCAGCAAGGAGATCATCAGGCTGCATGTAGAACAATGCTGCTAAGAAATAGTATGAAATACAAGTCCTTTCAATAATATTATACTGAAAAAAGAGATGCATATTTTTCATAAATATAAATGACTATCTCCTCCAAAAATGCAGAAGCAATCAAAGCACTGACAAATTTCTAGGTAAAAAGAGCAGATTGGGAGTAGGGTATGTAAGCAGATGAATTACAGAACACAACTAATTCTGTAATGGAAATGCAAACATGAGGTGTTTTTGAAGTGAGCCTTGAAAGTTGAATTAGAATTTATCTGGTGGAAATGGTGGAGAGGTTTAGAAAAGCTTGTCATGTTCAAGAAGAGTGAGAATTTCAATGTTTATGATGCTGTCAAAAATCCAGAAATAGCAAAATTAAAGCCACTATATCAACAAATAGTATTTATCAAAAGTTTACTGTGCATAGAAGAAAAACTCGTGAACTGGGAGCCTTTAAATTCACAGACTGATACAAAGTTCAAGGGCATGTAGTTACCAGATGATTTACACAGTGAAAGTGCGGAAGTTTTTCACCCTTTACAGAAATTGCTTACAATGGAGGTTTCCAGATGGCAGGGACTGGTTAAAAGTGATTATCTCATCCCACTTTTGGAAGATGACTTAAGCTTCTATTATGATTGTCAGAGCCATTTACAAGAAATAACCTAAATAAAGTTTTACTTATGTTTATGAAATAAAAGAGTTTTGCTTACAGGGCTTAAACGGTTTTGTCTGCTTAGGGAATTCTCAAGTCCAGTTTCCTTATTGTTCCACTTAATGTTAACAATGCTTAAGTGTATGCTGAGAGCTATTAATAGCTGTCGCTATGGAGAGGTTGAGAATGATGCCCTGGTTAGATAAAATGGATCTTGTAGGGCAGCAAGAGTGACCACCACCATAAATAATTAATTGTGATACAAAGTAGCATTTATTATTTGTAAGAGTCACTGTCCATATGAATATTTTGGTATAATAAGAACTTTTGGCTTTCAAAATATGATATATAACCTTATCTGAAAGTAGAAAATATGGAAGAAATAGGTAATTCCAATTTCAGGTTAAATATAGAAGAAATATGGACTAGGAGCTTGGTGGCCTGAATAGTACTACCATGTTGCAGTCAGTTTTCTCAAAAGTATTTGAGAAAATAAGCATACCAGAAGAAATATTGTTGATCCTAATCTTTTCATTGCCAGATGTTACAATTTTCCCCCTCTGGATATAAAAATTATATACATTACAGTTTTATGCTCTGCTTTCCTAATTACCAATAATGTGTGACTATTTCTTTGACTGCCTTTCTGTTTATTGTTTTCTTATTGGTTTTAGAATGTTTTACCATATTCTGGATATTAATACTTTCTTGTTTATAGGTGCTGAAAATATCATATTTCAGTTCCTGGCTTACTGTTAATCATGTTATGGTCAATTTTGATGAACAAAACCTCAAATATTTAAATTTATTTTTAATTTAATTTTAATCATTTTATTGAAGTATAGTTAATTTGCAATGTTGTGTTAGTCTCAGGTATACAGCAAGGTGATTCAGTTATACCTATGTGTGCATATATATATATAAAATATATTGATATATATTAACATATATGTCTACATATATTCACTTCTATTTTTGATTTATTTTTTTTCTTTTATAGTTTTGGTTTTCTGTCTTAAGAAATCTCTTCCTATTCAAAGTTGAGAATATATGTCTCCTGTATGTACTTCCAAATGTTTTAAAATTTTGTTTTTATATTTATTGATTGAGAATATTTTTGGTATGGTATTAAGTGGGGATAAAGTGCAAATTATTTTTCACAGAGTAAATTAGCTATGCTACTATCCTAAATTAAGTGGTCTTATCTTTCATATATCAAATTTTCATTCATGTATTAGTCTGTGTCTCTATTCTCTAAACTGTTCCAAAATCCCATTTGTTTATCTTCTCACAGGGTTCTTCTCTCTTGTGGCAAACCTAAGACTATAGAATCTTTGTGTCCGGTGGACAATGAAAAAATTACTTGAAGGTGACTTAGACAGTAAAACCCAAAAATTACTGTTAATGAGCACTACAACCAAGGGTCTGTATTAATTTGTCTTATCTCCAGATTCAATGAATCAATCCTCCTTTCTTTCAAGAAGTTCATTTTTACCAAAGCTTGGTGCAAGAGGTAATGTTTCTATATAGAGGAGAATTCTTTAGTCAGAAAAGCAAAGAACAGCTATTCTCTGGGAAAGTCAAAAAAACTTGGCAAGAAACTCTTCATCTCTGAATCTTATGTCTGGAACTGGGTAGGTCAGAAGTAACACAGGACCATGTAGAAGTTTAGAACGAGAACATGTTGAATTGATTTTAGCTCCTAGTCCAAGAGCAGAAGAGACAACTCAAAGCATTCTAGTAAACAATGTTTTCAACTCTGCAAACTATGCAGGAAACAATATTTGTCCCCTCTACTTTCTAAAATGGCATCTTGCATGATGCTGACTGCCTTTTATTCTCTACTGGTTAGGAAAGATAAGCACAATAAAAAAAATAGTTGGAAAATATGACTGATCTAAAATGTAATTATAGCTACTCCTAAATAATATTGTAAGTTGGATTATTCTTTTCAGTATGCTCTAATACCTCCCATATAAAAATAAACACAAAAACAAAAAAATCAATAAACCAACTGAACACACAAAATAAACAATTTTTTTAAAGTCAAAAACAGAAAATTTTTTCTTGACCATATCAACTTCTATTCATACAGGAAAGCTTTCAGAATTGTTCTTTACTGAGTGACTCCTTCTCTATCCATTCTCCCTTGAACCAATTCCAATTAGACTTTTCTCCAAGACTCCAGGGAAGATTCCCTAATGGAGGTCACTGAGGCCCTCCACACTGTCAAAGCCAACAGCTAATTCTCATTTGTCATGCCATGCCATTCCAATATAACTGGGTGAGGTTAATCATGCCTCTTTCTTAAAATATTTATTTCACTTATATGATACCACATTCTGTTGTTTCTACTTTTCTTGCTTCTCCCTTCTTTTCAATCCTCATTATAATATCTGGAGAATCTTATCAAAATTTTTTATTTTTTGTCCTCATATTATTTGCTGTTGATTATATCAGCCAGTCCTATGACCTTGAATGGAATCACTCCAAATGGGCCGGGTGAACTGTCTGGAATCTATCCAGGGTCTAATGTTGGAAAATTTGCATTCTGTATGTTTCCAAATCTCTTTTTTCCTCTTTCTATTCCTTCGCATTCACTAAGGCCCTTTAAACATTTCTGTTCAATGTACCACTAGAATATAGACTTATCTTGTTGTTAGTTAATCATGTAGTCATTCAATTTCAATGAGGTCGTTTGCCACCTATTGTAAAATTACATTTCTGAAAAAAAATATATTTATATATGAAATAGGTATTATGCAGATAGTCAGGTTTAAATTCTGACAAAGTTACTACATTAAACTAATTTTAATAATCATATTTACCTGAATATAAAAAGAAAACTTTACAAAAAATAATTCTTCAACTGTATGGTAAACTCAGATTATGATGAGTATTCACTGTGAACGTGTAGTAAATTCATATGTAAAATTTGTAGATGCAAGCGTATCATTGCCATTATCCACGACTTATTTTTTGAAACTAATGTCAGTGTTTCTTGAATAGCTTTCTAAATTACTCCACAAATCACCAATAAAAGCATAGAAGATGACTTCATAGGCATAAATTATAAATTTATGATATTTAAAATATGCAGTGGTTACCTAATAAAGAAACTTAACTGTTAATACATTTAAACAAAAATAGAGTTATTTCCATGCATATAAATTGACAAATTACTTTTTGACACTTCTAATTTACAGCAGTCTTGGTATAAAAGCGAGAAATGTGAATGTCTCTTTCTTCCTACTCTTGAATCTACATAAAGATTAATCTCCCTGCTAAGTAAAGTAGAGTTATCAATCATTCATGCCTCTAAATGTCAGATGCTAAGAACACACTATGCAATAAGATTTTATTCTTTTGTTTAAAATAAAATGAATTTCAACTCTTTTTGAAAAAGAATAAAATAAATATTTCAAAATATCATCTCATTTTTAAAAAGCTCTTAACAATAGAATAATTTCTAACACAATAAAGCAATTCTTTCTCTAAAAATTGAGAAATAGATATAGAAAGATGTAATATTAATTCATTTAGATGATATTTTGTTATTTATAAAATTTGAATTTTGATGGTGAGATTATGTGTTCATCTTAGTTGATCATCCTCTTTGATCTTTACTTTTGTTTATATTAGAATAACATCTATATATTTTTCTCCCGGTTCTTACTTGTGAATAAAAGTTGGCAAATATTTTGTTGCTTCCATCACTAATGATGTTGACTAGTTTCATTTGGTTGTTTAAGTAACTCAGTAGGAGCTCACCAGGGATTTAGCATTTTACTGACGTATCACTTCAAAAAACTGCCCTTTTTCTTGTCCTTATGGAGGTCTGTTAGTGAGACAAAAATGTCAAGATCTTAATTATTTGTGACTATTAAAGAGACCACAGCCCTTTTCACTGGAAAACAATAGTTTGCTAAATTTGACAACTTAACTTTAACATGAATAATTGTATTCATTTTTAGTATATTTTATCAGTCTCAGCACTCTCATTTATTCATTACCAGTTTTTTGTTTGTTTGTTTGTTTGTTTATGGTCTTTTTAGGGCTACACTTGCAGCATATGAAAATTGCCAGCTTAGGGGTCAAATCAGAGCTGCAGCTTCCAGCCACAGCCACAGCCACACCAGATCATAGCCATATCTGAAATCTACACAGCAGCCTTATGGCAACACCAGATCCTTAACCCACTGAGTGAGGCTAGGAATCATACCTGCATTCTCATGTATACTAATCGGATTCTTAACCCACTGAGCCACAATGGAAATTCCATGTAGTGATAATCTTATACAACCAATGGCTATCATGTTTTCTATCTTTCATTTATCTAAAACAGATTGATGAGATTATAAATTTTAAGACTAACTGGATTGAATGGAGTTCAGCCATAGTATAACCTTTTTTTCTTTGCTATTTTTATATTTCTTGGTAAATAGAAGATATCTGGATAATGCATAATCTTATATATCTATATGGTTCATGTGTACCTAGGTAAATTCCATCTGATATTGAAAAATCTTGATTGACAGTTTGAAAACTTGATTTACAATAGAATAATAATGTAGATATGTTGCCTGTAGGTTGACACTCTAGCATCACAACTGGATATGAGACAAGAGCAATAACCAGTAAAATTCTATAAAGCTGGGCAGCTGGTGCAGCAAAATAATATGAATAAGTTATGTCAGAAAAAAAATGGAAAGGGAAGGAGTCTGTTTATATGATAATAATGGTCTACTCTTTAAGCCTAGCGAATAGTATCATGCATGTAAATAAAATCTGATTGTCAGCTCTGAAAAAATAAAAAGATGTAGTTGATCATCTTCATAGAGTTTTTGGATTAAGAGTTTGAAATTATAGGAGTAACATTGTAAAAGCAGGGGAGCTATTTGTAATAATGCCCACAGTTAAAGCTTATACTTTGGCTTTGTCACTGGTTGCTTGGCAATAATTTACTGACATCTGCCTCAGTGAACACTCCTCTAAATCTTCCTTTCGTTTTTTCTCTCTCTTCAACCTCATTATAACCTATCCAGACAGACGGCGATATTTATGTTTTTCAGTTAAGGGACTGGGTTTTGTTAAGTTAAATAACGCAGCTTTTAAATTTGAAAGCTCCTGAAACTATATTACTCCAAATGCTTAACAGCTATGTTGTTATTAATATTACTTTTGTTATAATATGGGAAATGTCAAGGAAGAGGCTCCACCCAGTTTTGTTTACCCCTTCCTCCATAGGGCATGAAACTTGATGATGACTGTCCTTCTGTGTCCCTACAGGATGAACATGGTCTATGCCTCAGGCTTTTCAGTCAACCTAAAGGTTTTGGATTCCAAACCTCTCCTCTCTGGTCACTGACATAATTCCAGGCTTGCCATGCATTTCCTTTCTGTTCATCTGTTAGAAGTTCATCTGACACTGCAATAGCATCCGTTATTCAGGCTTCCTGTCACCATAAATCAGGACAGAGAACCCAGAACAGATGCAGATCCACTTTCGGTTCTGTTTCTCAATAGTTTCACTCCATGGTTAACTACTCAAGAAGACTTTATTCAACTTTAGTCTGTGTATTCAATTACTCTAGCAGTTATTGGGCATATATTATGCATAAGGCATTGTGCTATACTGCAAGCAAACAAAACAGATATATACCCTTCCTTATGAAGCTTACAATTTAGGGAATTGTTTTTATAATGAATAACACTTTTCATTATAAAATAATAGCTAGCTTCAAGCAATTCAGAATGTTATTTACTTATCAGATACAAAAAAATTGTCACAATATTGAGTAGGAGGCTTTGTTTTGCTTATTTCCATGCACAGAATTTTATACCCTCTCCTGATCCCTTTATGAAACATGATGCTAACACTCTGAAAATCACAACAATTAGACTATGAGTATCTCTCAGGCGAGGGCTAAATGTAACCACTTTTGTATAAGACATTCTTTAATTTGTTGAAAAATGCTCAAAATTTCTTCCTAGTTTTAAGTGTCTACAACTATACAGAAGCATCGTGTATCCATGACTGTGATAAAATTTTAGATATATAACTCAATTACTAAATGTCTTTAATTTTAACAGACGCAGGTTTTTTTTTTTTTTTTAGCACTCTACTTCAGCATTTCCTACCTGACTGCCAAGTAGATGATATTTATTGTTGATCTACATACTCCATGGCAGATCATAGTGAAAAGTAGAAATGGGATATTATTTGTGTCTCTTAATTAGCATTTACTTTTTTCAATCATTTCATCACTAGTTTTATATTTGTTAACGACATGGAAACAATATACATAATTTATGGATGCAAATCAGCATATATGAAAGAAAGACACTTTCATAGAATTAATTGTATACAGAAAATATTGAATCAAAATAATATTAAAAGTCTTTCTAAGGTAAGCAGCAATTGATATCATGTATAAATAAGTCTAAACCTGTTAAGTGGAACACATAATACTGATGTTTGTAGTAAGTACTAATCATGAATAAGATTAGGGTACTAAGAAATTGATTTTGGAAAATCAACTTTTAGGTGATCCACATTGCTTAGATATATATTATGAAGTTTATGTAATATTTATTGTAATATTCAAAATTTCTGTTTCTAATACCATAGGGCTTAAAAACTTCATTTAGATGTTCAAATTCTGGCTCTACCATTTAATGTGTGACCTTAATACAATAAACATGAATTAATTTAAAATTTGAGTAAATATATAAAAATATTGTTTGTAGGAAAAAGGAAATGAAACCAAATTGAGGAAGTATACAAGAGACACAACTAAAACAAATTGATATAAAATGGGTAGAGTTAAATGACTGAGACCTGTGGGGCTATAACAAAAGCTTTCATATTCTGTCCTTGCAGTTCTAGGAAGAGAAGAGAAAGAAGGAAGGGCTGAAAAGTTACTTGAAAATATAAGGGCTGAAAAAAAAACCCCCAATATGTTAAAAGACATAGACCCACAAATTCAAGTGGCTGAATATACCTAAGGATAAGTTCAAACAAATTCATGTCAACATATCATAATAAAAATTTTGAAAACTAAAGACAGAAAATAAAACTGAAAAGTAACCAGTGAAAACTTATACTGTGCCTATTGGATGGTTAAAAAAAAAACCAACAATGTGAATATCAGGACTTTTCATGGAGAAAAGAAGGAAGAAGCACTATATATATATATATATATATATATATATAAAAGAAGGAAGAAGCACTATATATATATATATATATATATATATATATATATATACACACACACACACACACACACACATATATATTTACACACATATATTTTTTCATGCTACAGTAAAAGAAATGTCAACCCAGAATCTTACATCCACAAAAATATAATTCATGAGGGGGAAATCAAGGCAAAGAAAATATGGAGCTCACATTGTAGCTCAGCAGATTAAGAACCCAACATAGTGTTCATGAGGATATAGGTTTGATTCCTGGCCTCGCTCAGTGGGCTAAAGATCTGGCATTGCTACAAACTACATCACAGGTCACAGATAGGGCTTGGATCTGGTGTTGCTGTGGCTAAAAGGTATGCCTGCGGGTGCAGTCACAAAAAGAAAGAAAAAAAATCTAAGAGAATTTGTAACCACCAAATTTACCCTAAAAGAATAGATAAAATTCCTTAAAGAGACAGAAAACTACATACATACATATATTATATATAAATATGTGTGTGTGTGTGTATATCTGTGTGTGTGTGTATATATATACACACATATTTTTTAAAGGAATCTTAGAATAACAGGATAGTGGGAATGGAGAAAGACTAGGTAACCAAAAACATAGGTAAATAGGAGTCCCCTGGTGGCTCAGCAGGTTAAGGATTTGGCATTGTCACTGCTGTGGTGAGGGTCACTGCTGAGGCACAGGTTTGATCCCTGGTCCAAGAACTTCTGCATGCTTTAGGCATAGTCAAAAAAAAAATAATGGTAACTGTAAAAAGCATTCATTTTCCTATTGTTTTCTAAATTGTGTTTGACAGTTGAAGCAAAATTATAATACTCTTTGGTGTGGTTCTAATTGTATGTAGATTAAGTATTTATGACAATTATATTAGAAATAGAAGAGAATAAAGGGATTAAAGTTTTCCAGATTTGATTCAACTGCTAAAACATGAAATCAGTAGATTGTCCTATGTTAGAACTCCTATGTAATTGATCAGTGAAAGAAAATTTATGCAAAGAGATACACTCCAAACACTAATGAAGTCAATATGGGATTGTAAAAAACATTCAAACAACTCACAGAATGGCAGAAAAAAAGAGAAGAACAAAATTCAGAAATTAAGCATTAATTCATTTCAAAGTAATTCACTGATTAAGGGAGAAATCACAATAAAAATTAGAAAAGCTTTTGTTCAGAATAATATGGGAAATACAACATAGCACAATTCATGAGAATCATTAAAGTCATGATTAGAGGTAAATTAATAGCATTAAATGCATATATTCCAAAAAAGAAATGCTAGAAATCAATTCACTAAAAATCCATCCTCATAAATTAATATGCATAAGAAAACAAACCCAAAGAAAATATCAGTAAGGAAATAATGAAGATGAGAACAGAAATCAATGATGTAGTAAACAAAACAAAGAGAAGATAATAAATCTAAAAATTTGTTGCTTGAAAATTTTAATTGACATTAATTATAAAAGCTAATTTCATAAAATTGTTACTATGCTGGAAAGATTAATCAAGAATAAAAGACAAAATTCACAAGAAATAAATGTCAAGAAAAAAGGAGATCAATATGGAATGTTTTAGTCTGTTAAGATTGCTATAAAAAGTATCATACCCTGGCTTACAAAGAAGAGAAATGTATTTCTCATAGTTCTAAAAGTTGGGAAGTCCAAGATTGAAGTGCCAACAGATTTGATGTCTGGTGACAGCCAGCTTCCAAGCTCATAGATGGCCATTTTAGCAATGTGCCCTCACATGACACAAGGGGCAAGGGACTCTCTGTGGTTTCTTTCATAAAAGCACTAATCCCACCCTCATGACCACCACCCCTCCAAATACCATCATGTTATGGAATAGGTTTCAACATGGGAAGTTTGGGTGGAACACAAACATCTAATATATAGGGCATATCCTATATACATTTTTAAAAAATAGGGAATTATTGCTCCATTTGTATAAAGTTTCAATTATGTGAGATAAGTTCTACAGAGCTGCTGTACAACACAATACATATAAGTATCAATAGAGTACTGTACTCTCAAAAATATACTGAAGGAGTTCCCTCATGGCTCCAGTGGGTTGAAGATCCAGTTATCACTGCTGTGGCTCTAGTTACAACTGTGGTGCAGGTTTGATCCCTGGCCAGAGAACTGCCACATGCCATGGGTGGGGCCAAAAAAGAAATATATTGAAGATAATTCTCATGCTAAGTGTTCTAACTACACACACACACACAATACACACGAAAAACACATAGGAACACAAGGAATTTTTGGAGGTAATGGATATGTTTGGTACCCTGATTGCAGTGATGGTATCATAGGTATATGCATATGTCCAAGTTCATCAAAATATATGTGTTAAGTATGGGCAGTTATTTTCTATATCAATTATATTTCAATAAAACCCAGGAAAAAAGAAAGAAAGGGGAAAGCAGATTAGCCCTTGTACACTCATTTTAAAAAAGATAAAATAAAAATAACTTTATGTCAATAAACTTAAAATTTAAAAGAAAAAGCAAGTTTAGGAGGATTAAGATGGCAGAATAGAAGGACTGGAGCTCAACTTCTCTCCTAAAAACAACAAAATTCACAACTAAAGGCTGAGCAATCTCCACCCAAATGCACAGGAAACCTTAAAAAAGATACCCTACTCCAGAAGAAAAAGAGGAGGACACATCAAGAGGTAGGAGGGGCGATTGCGTGATGTAAACAACTCCATACCTCTGGGGTGGGAAGCTCCACAGACTGAAAACTAACTGGTTCATAGAGACTCACCTACAGGAATGAGAGTTCTGAGCCCCACATCAAACCCTCACATGCGGGGACCTGGCACTGGGAGAAAGAGCCCCTGGAGCATCTGGCATTGAAGGCCAGTGGGGCTTGTGTGCAGGAGCTCCACAGGACTGGGGGAAACGAAGACCCCATTCTTAAAAGGTGCACACAGATTTTCATGTGCACTAGGTCCCAGGGCAGAGCGAGGTCTCCATAGGAACCTGGGTCAAACCTGACTGCAGTTCTCGGAGGACATCCTGGGAAAACAGGGGTGAATGTGGCTTGTTGTGAGGGAGGGACATTGAAAGCAAAGCTCTCGGGAATATTCAGCAGCTTGCCTTTCTCTGGAAGTGGACATTTTTGGAAAATCTGGCCCCACACGTCAGTCAGTGCTGAGAAGCCCCAGGGCAAACAACAATGCAGGTGGGATCATAGCCTTACCCCCTCAATAAACAGGCTACCTATAAACACCTTAGGCACACAGCTGCCTCTAATCCCATCCAAAGACTAAGCCCCACCCACCAGAGGGATTAGAATCAGCTCCACCTACCAGGGGGCAGGCATCAGCCCCCCCCATCAGGAAGCCTACAGCAAGCCCCCATGCTGACTTCAGCCACAAGGGGGGCAAACACCACAAGTAAGAGAGGCTACAACTCTATTATCTGTAAAAAGGTCACCATACTAAAAACCTATAAAAACGAAAAGACAGAGAACTATAACTCAGATGAGGGAGAAAGGAAAAACCCCAGAAAATCATCTAAGTGATGAAGAGATTCTCAGCCTCCAGGAAAAAGACTTTAGAAAGTTGATGCTGAAGATGATGCAAGGCATTGGAAATAAACTGGAGGCAAAGATGGATAACTTATAGGAAACACTGAGCAAAGAGATACAAGATATAAAACTTAAACAAGAAGAGATGCAAAATACAATAACTGAAATAAAAAATTCACTAGAAGCAGCTAACATCAGAATACAGGAGGCAGAAGACCGAATAAGCGAAGCGGAGGATAGATTAGTGGAAATTATGGATGCAGAACAGAAAAGAGAAAAAAAGATTGAAAACAAATGAAGAGAGTCTCAGAGAACTCTGGGACAATGTTAAATGCACCAACATCCATATTATAGGGGTGCCAGAAGGAGAAGAGAGAGAGAGAAGGGGACAGAAAAAATATTCCAAGAGATAATAGCCGAAAATGTCCCTCACATGGGAAAGGAACCACTCACTCAAATCCACAAAGCACAGAGTATCATATAAAATAAACCCAAGGAGGAATACCCCTGAGACACATACGAATCAAACCAACCAAAATTAAAGACAGAGAAAATCTTGAAAGCAGCTAGGGAAAAGAATCAAGTAACATACAAGGGAACCCCAATAATGTTATTGGCAGATTTTTCAGCAGAAACTCTGCAGTCCAGAAGGGAGTGGCATGATATACTTATTGTGATGAAAGGAAAAAACCTCCAACCAAGATTACTTTACCCAGAAAGGCTCTCATTCAGATTTGAAGGTGAAATCAAAGCCTTCACTGATAAGCAAAAGTTGAGAGAATTCAGCAACACTAAACCAGCCTTACAACAAATACTAAATGAACTTCTCTAGGCAGAAAAGAAAAGGCCACAACAGGGAACAAGAATTCCACAAATGACAAGGCTCACCAGTAAAGGTACATATACAGTAAAGATACAAAATCATCCATGCACAGTTATACCATCAAAATCAGAAATCATGAGAAGAGGTGGGTAGAAATGCAGGACACTGTAGATGAACTTGCAATTAAGAGAACAGCTTAATCTCATATACATATAGATTCTTATATCCAAACTTCAGAATAACTGCAAAACAAAAATCTACAATTGATACACAAACAAGGAATCTTTGGAGAAGAAATACATTTCATAGTAAATAAGTGCATAATCCACCATAAAGGAGGTCATTTGACATCATTCTTGGAATGCTGAAATCTCCTTAGATCTGATTCTGATTTCCTCTCCATAAAAGAATTTATGATAATTATAATTAGATAATGCCACTGTGCAGTTAAATAATACAGTTCTACAATTGTATTATTAATAACCGTTTCTCTCCATGGTACAATGTAAGGTCTATAATGTCTTGTTTATCACATCACCTAGAATGGTGTAATGCCTATACTGAAGAATCAAAAAAAAAATAAGATGTAACAAATTGTGAGGACCTATTTATATAATTACACTGTTTCTTAACCAATTTATGCATTTTATATTTTACTTATTTTCAGAGGGTGTATTATTTTTGTTATTCTTTCCAGTTAAGTTATTCTTTTTATTATGCAATATAAAATATTTAATGGTATATAAGGCTCTCTTCTTTATAAATTTTAGTTGCATAATATACACAATCTTAATATAATGCTAATATTTAAAGAAAAATTGAAATGTAATAGATAGTACTAAATAGTAAAGATGAAAGCCATACAAAATGGGATAAAGCATAGAATAAATTTCCTATTTGTCTCAGCATATTTTCCATTCCACTTCTCCAGAGGGAGTCACTTAATCTCTTTCTTAAGATACATGATATAATAATCTGTTTGAATGTTACTGTGTTTAAATATACGTATTTTATTCTGTAAAAAAAAATAAAATAAACAAATAAGCTGGTAAAAAAGAAAAAAAAAGTTAAAATGGAATAAATGGACTTTATATTAAAAAAAAAAGCAAGTTTAGAGCAAGAAACAAGCCTCAAACTTCCCCAAAGGAAAATCTCATTATTCTTAAAAGTATTAAACAATTTAAATCTGTAATTTCAAATATTCCCAGAAAGTCATCTTCATATCAGTGTTGCTGATTTCTATCAAATATTTAAGTAAGATTTAACGTCTTTATTATGTAAAATTCTTCCAGAGAAAAGAGAAATTGAGAATTATTCTTAATACAGTTTATGAGACTATCATATTCTTTGTAACACAACTAAAAAGATTTTACATTAAAAATATAAACTAGTAAATTAACTAATAACATTTTCAAATCTTAAATAACACATTAGCTTATGTAGTCAATAAATCCATTACGTGGATAAAACTTAATGGTTAATTTGTGTTACAGAAATACAAAAAGAGTATGATATCAGAAAATTAATAAATAAAATTTAAAACTTTGACATAATAGGGGGACATTTTTGAGTATCCCATTAGATGTAAAAAAGGCTTTTATAGAATTAAATGTTTAATCTCTATAAAAATTTATTTAAAGGTGTGTACAGAATTACTGTATAGAAAAGATCATCTTTAAAATGATGTGAATGTCTTCCCTCTAAAATCAGTGACAAGAATAAAAGTTTACTTTTATTTTTTATTTTTTCCCAATTTTGTATTGGAGATTCTAACAAAAGCAATTAGACAAGAAAATTTAGTAATCAGAAATTCTGATTTAGTTCATTGGGGGTATACTTTAGCTATTCAAATTGTAAGGGCTACCCCAAGTGATTCTACTATATAGCTATAATCTAGAGTCCCTGTATCATAATCTTCCATTTCTGGGATTTTCAGGAGCAGGTGGAAATTGATTGATGGGTGTCCTTGTTTTCCTTCACCTGTCTTGTAAGATATCTATCTGCCACTGTTTCTTTGATTTGACTCCTAAAGACACCCACACAAATACTCTAATCTTGGTGACTTTGGCAAAGGCTGGGGAAAAGCAGAATCCATACAAACATACTAGGTCAAATCAGTCTTAATCTCCCTGAGAGTTATGCACAATTTTCTATATTTTCATGATTTCATTCCCTTGGTCCTTGAGACTATGTGGAAGAAGTGAGCTCAATCAGTTACTATTAATTGAGCATCTTGGAAGAAACCTGAATGTCTAGTTCCAGCTTAAGTTATAGGAATTAGAAATTGTCATGGAGATGGCCCTAATATTTGGTGATTATTATAGACAAGTCACTAATGCATCTATAATTTCCATGGTTTTTAATATTTTTAATTTCTCTTTTCCTCCATCCATATGTCTTTCTATGTACTGTATTTTGTAGTAATGTGAAGTTAGAAAAGTAAGTATTTAGACAAATTTCTAATCATGATTTTACCAAAGAATTCTTTAAAAATGGATGTTAGTTGAAAAACTATAGACAAAACTTCCTTTATCTTCTTTATTCTCAACAATTTAATTGATTTATATTTATGGAATTTCAAAATTATATTA
Source organism: Phacochoerus africanus (assembly GCF_016906955.1). Taxonomy (NCBI): domain Eukaryota; kingdom Metazoa; phylum Chordata; class Mammalia; order Artiodactyla; family Suidae; genus Phacochoerus; species Phacochoerus africanus. The sequence continues at coordinate 156,762,414 of NC_062545.1, forward strand.
AAGATACATAGTTATTTAAATTCTGCTGATATAAAGATAATTCTCCACAAATACATTTGTATTAAATTATGATTAATAAATAAAATATTGTAAGTGCCATATGAAGCATTTTCAAAATTAAGTAAACCAGAGACAATAATTTTCAATTTAAGTAGATTATTATGGATCAAAATGATTGAAATGTAAAGATTAAAAAGTCTAATTAAAGATAATTGAACTTGTAATGCCCTACAATTTGAGAAGAAAACTAATTAAAATAAGAAATATTAGCATTAAGATGCTTTTGTAGAAGATTGTTCTAGTTGTTTTGACTCTGTTTATTTTAACCTTGCTTGAAATGATTTAAAAAGAGCAGTTATCTTCAAGCTGTTTGATAATAACAGGTGTTTAAGTGTTTAAACCTTCTGAGGAAAAATACCTGATGATTAAATGTCACAATAAATTTATTGGAAATGACTGAATTTTAGTTCCATAGCTAAGAAATCATTTAAGGTGATTCAAATAATTATTTTATACTTTCCATCTGGATTAGTTAAGAGAAAAACCTTTGCATTTTTAAAATGCTCATTCATAATGAATCTTGCATAAGCTCATTTTCTCTTTCCTTCACTGGAAGGAAGAGGCCAGCAGAGGGCATTTTCTTTAAAGAATCAGGGCTCACTTTTACATGGTGCTTCTTGGACTCTATTGTTATTGAATCATTAGAGTTTAAGAGCCTTGGTCAATATGGGAAGGTAATTTTCCTAGGTAGAAGTTGTATATTTTAAAAGGGCTAAGATATCTCTTCTATGAAGCAGCTAAATAGGTTGAATCTTGGAAATCTCTGATTTCATTATGTGTGCTACCGAGTGCATCCTATTGGGAATCACCTCCTGCCCAGGGTCAGACTAATGAAGGGTCATCACATGGAGTTTAGGAGATTTCCTCTCTGGTCATTGGGTCTTAAAGTTGAAGTTAGCAGATATCATGAGAACTCTAGGTGTTGAGAGAAGCTTGTGTCATGAGCCATACACCAGTTCAAATAAGGGCTAATTAGCTAAATTTGTTTTAAAGAATGCTTTTTGCTTCATTTGCCTGAAAATGCACAGGTACAAAGCAAAAAGAAATTGGCAAAATCAAGATACAAGTGAGCAGTAATTATTATAATCCATTCAGTCAGTTAATGACTTAACAAACGATTACTGACAATATAAGCCAGACCGTGGGCTACATGCCTATTTCTTATGAAGTGAACATCTGCTATAACTCTGGAGTTTTCAAAAATATATTGGTAATATATCTTAACAAAAAGAAGCAAAAAACTATTTAAACTTAGATGCCTGAAGTATCTGTATTTGCATCATTTAGTTGTTAATTTTAATGTTTTTATATTTACTTTAGGTTACGTGATTATCTTTTTTCTGCTCTCCTTATAATTGGGTTAACAGCATTTCTTGTGGGAAATGCATTAATTTCAAGTGTACCTGGAAAGATGCCATGTATGACTGGGAAAAAGGGTGAAAGAACCCATTTGCTTCAATCTCAGGCTTGATAATGGAAGTAGATGCCATCCGAGTAGCATTTAATCAGCAATCACATAACCTTGGTATTGACACATTGTCTCTAGGAAAACTGATTGGGTAATTTAAAACCAATTGTTGTGGGATTATTTCCATTTGAATGCTCCATTATAAATGATACATCCCAACCTGAATTTACTGTTGAGCCAGCATCTTCCAGACCAGCAGGACCAGCATCATTTAAGGGCTTCTTAGAAATACGGATTAGCAGTTGGGATTAACATATACACACTACTATATATAAAATAAGTAAACAACAAGGATCTACTGTATATAACAGAGAACTTGATACTCAATATCTTGTAATAACCTGTAATGGAAAATAATCTGAAAAAGATTAGATAGATAAATATGTATAACTGAATCACTTTACACTTGAAACTAACACAACATTATAAATTAGCTTTAGTTCATTTTTTTAAAGAAAGAAAAAAAATAAGAAATGTAGATTAGGTCCGTCCCAGGTCCAATGAGCTGGAATCTGTATTTTAACGAGATCCATTCCCCTTAGAGCATTAAGTTTTGGAAAACAAATATCAGTAATACATAACTCTTTTTCTCTGCTTAGTTATGTTCTTCCATCATTTAAAATAAAATTAAATAAAACCAAAACAGTGAAAAGTCTTTCTCTGATTTACTGAATGTCCCCCCAAATGCGAAATATTATTAAATTAGTAAAATATTAACCTTTGAGAAGGTTCTAAATGACATGGAGAACTATATGTGGTGGGGATCTCACAAGCCATTTTTTATTTCTTTTTGTTGGTCAACTGTGAGAGAAATCCCTCTATTCCAGAAATAGAGAATCCCTCTATTCTAAGTTGGCTTATTACCTCTATCAACAACTGATTTAAAAGGCAAGGAAAGTTCCCATTATAGCTCAGCAGTAACAAGTCCAACTAGTATCCATGAGGATGCAGGTTTGATACCTGGCCTGGCTCAGTGGGTTAAGGATCTGGCATTGCCATGAGCTGTGGTATAGGTCACAGATGCAGCTCTGATTTGGCATTATTGTAGCTGTAGTGTGGGCCTGCAGTTGTAGCTCTGGTTCGACCCCTAGCCTGGAAATCTCCGTATGCCACAGGTGTGGCCCTACAAAGCCAAAGCCAAAGCAAAAAAAAAAAAAAAGCAAAGAATAGGACTATCAGCACAGCTTTCCTTTAAACATTATATGTGACATTTAAGATTGAATCCTGATTTTTAACTGCTATTTTTTGTATATTCCGGTTAACTTAAAACTATTCTAATTTCCTAGTCACTATAAAATAAAATCCTGAAATGGGACACATTTCATGAATTAATGCAGTACATGAAAACAAAGTGGTCACAACTCTAATGGTTCCCAGTGAAAAGAAATAATCCAGAGTGGCAAACTAACACCATGCTTCCTTTTTGGGGAACTGTATACATAAATTATTATGGCTTTCAAGATTTCAAATACTTATGTGTATACTATGTACTTAAATACTATATGAAAATGCACATATTTTTGAGTTTTTACAGTGATGCACTAGTTGAGGGGAACTTGATACTGCTATAACTCGTGAATAAAAATTATTACATGAAGATTCTTAGCTTCTCATATGTTTCCACTTAAATCTTTTATTCTCTTTTCTTTTATATTTTAAAAGTTATTTTAAATTCTGCCCCCTAAGTATTTGACTTCCTCATGAATGGATAATACTGAAAAAAATGTTCTAACTGGTGTAATTAGCAACCAGCGCCCAATGTACTTCAATAAAATGCTGCTTTCAATTAGTCACCTGGGTCACATATTGTTCCCTTGAGTGCAGGGCATAAAAATGCAACCCTTTAATCTCTTTATTAAAAGATTCTCTGGAGTTAGAGAAGCATATTAAAAACTACTTTATTAAAGATGTCTTTAGTCTGCCTAATATATTTTGCCAATCTAAACTGCAAAGAACAAAAAAGAAAAAAAAATTAAATACTTTATACATTGTTAGATGTGTTAAAAGAACAATAAAATGCAATCCAATTAATATTTATTGAGCAACCATTATACAACTATTAAACTCCAGAGATTCTTTTGGGCACTATATAGACTTTCAAAACTTACTATTTCGTTTTTCATCTTGAAAACCTTATAAAGTAATAGTTAAAAAAGACAAATATATACTTACAGGAATATAGGCATGCTACAATCTAGGTAATATCAAGAATCCATGGGGACAGAAAAATAAGATATATTCCCATAGGGTACACAAGAAGGCATTTCTGCTTTAGAATATGTTTTCATGCGGTTGATATTTTCTCTGCTTTTCTAACTTCTAAGAGTTATTATTTGTAAATCATAGAAATTTTATACTAAACCATTATTACATTGTTAAAATATATACAAGATATAGAGCTCTCTATTTACTTACAAAAATTAACACTGCATCCTCTTGGTGGGTTTACAAATATGTGTGATCTGGTCAGCCTATGGTAGCAGAATTGAAGCTGCCATGTCATAGGTAATAGCAATGCTGTGAAAATGGGAAGGAAAAAATAGGTAATTGCTTTCCAATGCAAACATTTAATATCATATACACATATATACATTTATGTATTCATACATTTATGAGTATATTTATGAATTATGCTGTATTATTCTAAAACATAAATTTCTATCATGCCTTCCAAGATGAAAAAATATCTTAATGTCTTTCGCTTATTTTGCTAGCCTTAAATGTTCTGTTACTCTACTTAAGAAAATACTTCCAAAATTATGTGTGCATGCATGTGTGTGAATAAACCATGGAATCTTTTTTAGCATGTCCAGATACACACTAGATATAATATTTTTGAAAAAGGAATGGATATTTTAACTTTGGCTATTATTAAGATTTACTAAGTACAAAACATTCAACTTTTTGATACATTTCTGATTTTAATATATGATATTATACTTAATACTTTTTAAGAATAAATTTTAAATTTTAATTGATTCTGGAACAGTTAGATATAAATAGATTTATAGTTGCACTAAGTATAGTTAGTCATGTATAAATAGGTATAAGTAAAACAGTCTAAAAAATATACAATTCTTAGAGAGGTGGACAGGGACTAAGGAAATTTTCCAGATATGGAAAAACGTTCTCTGAGTCAGTACACAAATGATCATATAGAAACTCTATTTGAACACATAAATAGAAAAAACAAATTACTAGTGTAGGAGGTACAGCTTTAAATATTTCAACAATGATAATTTATAATGGTGTTCATTACCTCATGAGATGTTATTACCCTCATTTGTCTTCACTAAAACTTCTCAATTTATGGTATTTGGGACAATTCTACTAGTAGTATATAACACCAATATAAAATGTAAATCATTGACTAAATAAGGTTTGCCTTTTATAAAATCATTTGACATATAATTATTCTAAAAATATAGGTCTACTAAAAAGAGGTTTTTTTTATAGTCAATGAATCATACAGTCTCACTGCTGGGTGGAAACTTAAAATTAAGCATTTATATTAGACCAAACACTGTCAAATATTGGACATGTGTATATCACAGTATAGCTAATGAACTGATCAGTGTATTCCTTTTTTTTTTTTTTTTGCTTTTTAGGGCCGCATTTGCGGCATATGGAAGTTCCCAAGCTAGGGGTTGAATTGGAGGTTTAGCTGCCAGCCTATGCCACAGCCACAGCAACTTGGGATCCAAACCACATCTGTGACCTACACTACAGCTCACAACGGATCCCTGACCAACCTAGCAAAGCCAGGGATCAAACCCGCATCTTCATGGATACTAGTCGGACTAATTTCTGCTGCACCACAATAGAACTCCCAGCGCATTCTTATATAACATTTTCCCTGTCCCACCCACAACTTCTCTTTCACTGCCATTCATATCTTAGGGAGTTTGACTATAAGATGTTTTGTCATCTTTTCATTGAATTAAAATTGGTCTTGTAATTTCCATGCATGGTTTTTATTATTATTTTCTTTGGCCTGCTAATAATTCTAAAATCAACATGGCCAAAAATGTAATTCATTTTATATTAAATACCTCTTCATGGGCACCTTGTAGATTTTCTGTATGCTAAATTTATCTTCAGTTTCTTATACTTTTTTATCAGTAGTCTGGGGCAAAGCAGTACTTTTATTCTAGGGTCATGAACATGAAAACAAATATCTTAGGAAGTTGCTATAATGAAATGCAAAAAGATGATTATATCATTATTTTAGAAATTCAACACATAGAACTCTAAATTATTAATCAACATTTGAAATACCTTTGTGTATATATTTTAATGTATGTATGATAACACAGACACAGAAACAAATTATTGCTCTGATGGAAAGGAAAAATGCCAACCAGTACTGTCTGTGGTATCATAGCTTATAAGGGATTAATATCTAAACTGTGCAAAGAGCTCATACAGCTCAGTATAAAAAAAAATCTGATTAAAAATGAACATAGAACTTGAATATACATTTTTCCAGGGAAGACACAGAGATGGTCAACAGACGTGAAAATATTGTCAGTCTCACTAATCATCAGGGAAATGTAAATCAAAGCCACAATGAGCTATCACTTAACACCTGTCTGAATGATTATTATTAAAAAGACTACAAATAACAAGTGTTGGTGAGGTTATAAAGAAAAAGGAACCCTAGTACACTGTTGGTGGAAATGTAAAACTGCAACCAATATAGAAAACAGGAGGGAGGTTTCTCAAAAAAATTCAAAGTAGAACTGCCATACAATGTAGCAGTTCTTCTAGATATCTATCTGAAGAAAACAAATATGCTAATTTGAAAACATACATGCACCCCCATGTTCATCACAATCTGATTTGCAATAGCCAAGATATGGAATCAACCATGTGTTCATCATTAGATGAACAGATAAAAAGATTATATATTTAAAATGGTATATTAAGGATATTACTTGGCCATGAAAAATAATGAAATTTTGCTGTTTATGCTAATATGGTTGGACCTAGAGAATTTTATACTAAAAAAAATAAGTCAGAGGAAGACAGATGCTGTATGATATCAGTTACATGTGGAATCTAAAAAGCAAAACAAATGATCAAAAAAAACAAAACAGAAACAGACTCATACATACAAGTTGGTAGTTGCAGAGGGGAGGAGTGTAGGGGAATGGTTGAAATAGGTGAAGGGGATTAAGAGGTACAAACTTCCAGCCATAAAATAAAGAAGTCATGGGGATGTAATACGCAGCATAGGGAATATAGTCAACAATATTGTAATAACTTTGTATAGTGACAGATGGTTACTGGACTTACCATGATCATTTCATACTTTATATAAATGTCTAATCACCATGTTATATGCCTGAAACTAATATGGTATTGTTTCAATATATTTTAATTATAAAAAATAAACTTGAAATTTTAATCTTTAAAAAAATTAAAATAAAATAATAAAGCCATCTTTAAGTGTCCTGATATATAGTTTGCATTGTTTAAGTAAATAATTAAAATTAGGAGAAGCAATGTGATAGCCTAGAAAGCCTATTTAAAATGAAATCTAGGTCTGTCCCTTCTTCACACTGTGGATTTCTAAATGTTTGTATATAAAATTAATATATAGAGATGAAGTGCTGACAAAGTGCCTGGCCCTAACCCTAACCCTAACCTTAACCCTAACCCTAAGATGAGAAGGAGATGTCAGGCAGATGAAGCCTTTGGCAGAGTTCTGGCCACCTTGTTGCTGATGGTTCAATATTAACTATTATTCTTCCCCAAGGAGTTTCAGTCAACATCCTGACATGGGTATGTGGCCCTATATCATTTTTTATTAATTGAGACAGAAAAAGATTGATGATAGTGATCAGTCCCCTGCTCATTTTTCATCTGATGCTAAGTATACCTTAAATATAGTATTTTTGTTTAAATAATTGCTTTAACATGTAATTTACATTCTAAGAGAAGAAAATGTCCCTGATCTATTTGGATGAGTAAATCACTTGCCTTCATTGGCTAATATAATACTAATAACTAATATATGGGTTTTCTCAACTAGTGTGCAAAGAATAGGTGAAAAAATTGTTACTCTATAGAATACAATTTTCATGAGAGAACTTTCTGAATTCCATATTTTGTTTAACAATAAATGTGCCTTGCTCACTTGTGATCTTCTGTTGGCATCCAGTGTTATCGGCAAAGATAGAAAGTTGTGAAGCTTTGTGTTTCTGTTTCTCCTACAGAGCTAGCCCTTTTTAGGATATAAAGATGGAGCAACTGCTGTGACTTAATTTGGAGCCATAAAAGTTAACAGGTCTCCTTAAACAGCAAATTTTTCTTCTTGTCAGTTACAAAACTGACAAAGTTTGTAGGAAAACATTGGAACAAGTTTGTAGGAAAACATGGAAGTTTGTAGGTAAACATTGTCCTTGGTCATCTTAAGAGACATCACATTGTCTTACATTACATATTATTCTAGTCTATTGGTTACAGTCATACCTGTCACTACAAAGCTCACTTTTGCAAAAGAAAATGTAGGTCAAACCTATGTGTATTATATATACACAATTGGTTTCTTTAAGTATTATATTACTTGTCTAGAAATAATGAGACACCAATCCCATGAAACATGCAGTGACATATGTGCTGTTTCTCAATGTATTTCTTTGAGATGGGTGAATACTTTAAGAATGGCGATGAGCAGAGATTAGACCATTTGAAGAAAAAAATGGCAGTTCTGTTTCTTTAACACAACTCCAAGGAAACTATAAAATGTCAGTATTGAGTCTCTTCAACATATGATTCTTGACAGAAATGCTTACTTTCCTTTTCTAGATTAACTTAAACAGATGGCTCATAATAGTCCAGGGAGATGTGTGTGTTTTCCTTCTTATGTTATAATTGTATTCCTATTATATGATTATGTTTTTTTCAAGGGAGTAGGCACCAAGAATAATCAAACATAAAGCATACACCTTAATTTATGCAATCCCATAAGAAAGAATTTGTATGGTCATTATCACTAAAACAATTGATTCCTTTTTTAGTATATTTTCAGCATTTTCGGAATAAAAGTGATAAAGTTACTTTCTGATGTGCTCCTACAGCATAGAAAAAGACTGTAAACACCTAATTACTTTATAGACTGAATCTTTCTATTCCAAATGTTTACTGTCTTCAAATTTAAATTTTAATATAGCTTTATTATGCTATTTTGAAAAGAAAATATGAATATACACCTTGATGTAATTTTTAATGGGTCACGCATGCGTAGCTCTTCATCTATACTTGGGTGCATGAGTAAGCTGAATATAAACATTAAACAATTCTTGCAAAAAATGAAAATGTTTAAGTGTTAAATGATTCAGCAACAATTGTTTAAGTTATTCTTAGAATTCTTTACAATTAAAGACCTTTACAAGGGTTCTCACATTGATTAAAAATGAGAATATTTGAAGAAAGTATGATTTTTAAATATGGGGAATTATGTAAATAAACTATGATAAATTATTTATTTGAGATATGTAAATTATGAAGCAAACCCATAAGTAGACCAAAGGATCACTAAAATTCCTAAAAAGATGAGCTAAAATCCATTTCTTGGAGTTCCTGTAGTGGAGCAGTGGTTAACGAACCCGACTAGTAACCATGAGCTTGCGGGTTCCATCCCCGGCCTCGCTCAGTGGCTTAAGGATCTGGCGTTGCCAAGAGCTGTGGCGTAGGTCGCAGACACGGCTTGGATCCCATGTTGCTGTTTGCTGTGGTGTAGGCAGCAGCTGTAGCTCCGATTGGACCCCTAGCCTGGGAACCTCCATATGCTGCAGGTACGGCCCTAAAAAAAAAAAACACAAAAAGATGAGAAAAAAAAATTCCATCTTTATTGGTTATACCAGGAAAACAAAAGAGGGGAGAGTATAGATTTTCATTCCTTGAGATTTGTTGTCAGATCAATTCTTTCATTTATTTTGTTTTAATTTAAAATGATCATGCTTGCAAGTTTGAAGATCATATTTTCATATTAAGGAATACAAAGACAAGTAGATTTGACTTCCTCAAGCTGACCAGTCTTTAGGAACCTGAACCAGATACTTGGTGGCTTTAGAATTTTTATTTTTTAGGATAGATTTGTAGATGGTAGACTGTCTGCAAACCTTTCTTGACTCTACAGGTATATTTATGAAATTCAAATTTTGAAACAATTTTTGTTCAAATCCATTGGAATATCTATTTTGAATGTCCAGTATTATGAATCTGATTTCTTTCATATCGTAAAGCATAATATAAGATAATGTCAATTATTTTATTACTTTCTTCTATAATGGCATATATTCCCCTGGGTTTTATTTAGTGCTGAGCTAAGATGTGAAATAAATATGTTCAATAAAAAACCTGTCACCCATACAAGAAGATGGCATGTTAATAAGAAAATAAAAAATCACAATTATGTTCTAATGGCTTGCAACATCTATAATATTGCAATGGAGAAAATAGAAGGACACCATAAATTTTCTTTTCCTTGCTGTGCCCTTTCAAAAGTCTGATAGTGGTAAATTTTACCCTACCATCTGTCTACTTTCTAATGCAAGAATGTTGCACTTGGTCATCATTTCAAGTAAACTGAGGAACAAATATATCTTACAATTGAATAGGACACAAACAGAATCTTGTCTAACTCTCCAATTAATGCATTGAAACAATGTAAATATCTAAATTAGTAGAGAGATGCATCGTGTGTATAAAGAAAACTCAATATTATAAAGTTGTGGATTCTTTCCAAAATTATTTATCCATTCAATAATATCTCATCAAAATTTCCCATAGGACTTTATGTAGACATTGATCAACCTATTATGAAAGTCATAAGAGAGACCAAATGGTCAAGAAAAAACTTCAAAGACAGTTCTATATAAAAACAAAGCAGAATGACTTACCCTGGCAAATACTAATATTGATTAATTATAAAGCTACAGTTATTGAGACAACATGCTTAAGAAGAGAGGAAGTGGATTTTTACTAGTATTTCCACTGTAAAAGAAGATGAAGAGAAATGACTCTCAAAACACAATAAATTTTCCCTAAACCACCTGCCTCTCTTTAAAGATTTGTAAACTTTTTTTTTTTTTTATCATGGACTCAAGACAAGGATGTTCACTTTTATCACTACCATTCAACACAGTTTTGCAAATCCTAGCCATGGCAATCAGAGAAGAAAAAGAAATAAAAAGAATCCAAATTGGAAAAGAAGAAATAAAGCTGTCACTTTGCAGATGACATGATACTATACCTAGAAAATCCTAAAGAAACTACCAGGAAACTGTTAGAACTCATCAATGAATTTGGTAAAATTGCAGGATAAAAAATTAGTACACAGAAAAATTGACTACAATTTTATATACTAACAATGAAAGATCAGAAAGAGAAATTAGGGAAACCATCCCATTTACCATCGCATCAAAAAGAAAAAAAAAAAAACCTAGGAATAAACTTACCTAAAGAGACAAAACACCTATGCTCTTCTTTTTTTGTCCTTTCAGGGCCACACCTGTTCCCAGGTGTGGGAAGTTACCAGGCTGGGGGTCGAATCAGAGCTGCGGCTGCTGGCGTGCACCAAAGCCACAGCAATGTGGGATCCAAGCTGCATCTGCTACTTACACTGAAGCTTGCAGCAACACTGGATCCTTACCCCACTGAGCCAGGCCAGGAATCAAACCTGCATCTTGATGGATACTGTCAGGTTCTTAACCCATTGAGCCACAGCAGGAACTCATACAAATTATTTTAAATATGAAGACACAGACAGACTCAAAGTAAAGCAATGCAGGAAGAAACGTCTTGTTTATAACAATGAAAGCAAAGATTAAGTAGCAATATTAAACCATCCTCAGAACATTGAGAGTTATCAGAGATAATAAGGTCATTACATGATGATAAAGGGGTCAATTTTCCAAGACAATATAACAATTGTAAATGTGCATGAACCTAATATAATAAACATCAAAATAATAAAAAATGAACATCAAAATTCCATCAAAATAATTCAAAATAAATGAAAAACAGAGAACTGAAAGGAGAAATAGACAAATTTACTATTGTAGTTTGAGACTTTCATACCACCTGTCAGCTATAAATCAAACAGGTGGAAAATCAGTAAGGGTATAGCTGACCTGAAAAACAGTATCAATCGACTTAATCTAATTGGCATTTATAGATTATTCCATCTAACACCAACCCAAATCACACTGTTTTCAAGTTCATATGGAACACTTGCCAAGTTTAATGAGTTGAGACTTTGGGGATATTGAGATGAAGTAAATTCAGGTTTACTGAGGTGAAAAAGGAAAATCAAAGCCCCGCAAGTGTTGATTGGCAAGTGAATTCTCTGCTGGAGCATAGAGTTGATCATCTATATAACACCTCTGGGTACCTTAGCTCTGTGCTTGAAATCGTCCACAAGTATAGCTTTCCTTTATTTTGTAATTTCTATTACAGTCTATATTTTACTACAGGGTATTTGTGTGCTTTTAAGGAATGAAATTTAAATTAAAAGAAACACTAGAGAAGAAATTGCATCATTTTTTGTGTTAATAAAATGCTTAAAGTTCCTTTCCTTTCTTTTCTTTCCAACTCTAAGCAATGAACTGGCTGTATCTTATCATGGTCTTATCATGGTCTTATCATGAGGAATCTGGGATAATATCAAAACTGAGAAGATAAGCATAAAAAAATGCTTCTATTCCTATTTCCATGCTTACTTTTAGTAAATACAGAAAAAAGAAAAAAATTCATATTTTGATTACTTGGCCTATTCCTTCAGAAACAATTTTGTAAGTTGCTAAATTTTGAACCTCAGTTTTTTTTTTTTTTTAGGAGACAGTTCTTCTGCAATAGGTTGTTATTTCAAAATAATAAATTGATTTATCATTATCATTGTTATTAAATAGAATGACTTTTATTATATGTGATTGTCAATAGTAGTAGGAGCTCTGGTCTTGTAATAAATAATATTTTCTAGTAGGAGTTAAATTATCTTAGGGATCCACAATTTCTTCCTTTGTAGTTTCATATTGTAAAATCATTTTGAAGCTTTTTCAGCTTTGAGCTTAGGTAATGCATTTATTTTGAGGATACCTAATTCACTATCCTAGAAATAACATAAAACAAATGTCAGTTACTGAAAAGGATAGAATGATCATGAAAATTCCTCAAATTAGCTTTTTTTTTGCCCCATTAGCACCATTATAAGATTTTTCTTTGACTTAAGAAAACCTATATGAACAAATGAAAATTTAACAATAATTAGGGTTAAATAAGCGTACCAAATCCATTTTATTTACATGGCGTTCTATGTGTTACTGACTTAAGACCTAGAATGTTTTGGGGACGGAGCGGGTTGGAGACCAAACTGGGCTGGAGAAACTTGTTTGTATTGGGGCAGATGAAATTTCCCTCTCAACTCCCCTTGAATTCTTGCACATAGCCCAGTAATAAAATGGACACAAGACAGATTAGCAGGAGAAAAAAAATTTAATTTGTGCACACAGAAGTCTTATGGCAAAAGGACCTAAGAAGCAGCCAAAACAGGCAGCTTTTATGCTTTTTAGAAAAAGAAACAATACATGTCAAATAAACTGACAGGACAAAGAAATTTAGGCTTTGGGAGTTTAATTAGTTAAGAATCTAAACGGATTTGTGGCTTGGGGCAATAAATTAAAATAGTAACAAGGTTAATTTCTACAGGCTTCTTTGCCCCCCAATTCCCCATCTCAGGTAATAAGAGTGTCATTTTACCTCCAGATGCTGGGAGTGCATCTTTTACATGAGAGATTTATTTACAGATTTTTAGTGAGACAAAGAGGAGGGTCAAGTGTCCCTCTTTGTTTGACTGTTTCTTACGTAACTTTAATTCAAAATGGTCGATATGCTATTGAGGCAATTTTGAGGCCCCAACACTGGAGAGCACCAAACAATTCAGAATTTTCTAAGAAAATGTGCATCATTCTCACTACTGAGTAATTCCATTTTGTCTTTCTAACCTGCCACAGTGATGATCTATTGGCTTTTGGGAAGGTATATATTTTTAAGGAGTGGTTACTTTCTATAATCTGCCGTATTTAAATTCAAAGAACCTGAGGAAGGATTTTGTATAGTAACTGTATGTATTTTGTTATGTGTTTCTCTTTTCTACAATGTTAAATTTATTTTTCTATAATAAAAAATAAGGTATATATATATATGAGAAAACACAATTACTTTATTAGATTTTAATATATTTCTATTAATATTTCCATATCATTTAAATACATAACAAATGTTTGTTTTAAAAATAAATTAGTGAATATATAAAAACATGTGAGATTTAAAGCATCACCATCTAAACTTGAGCTTTTCCAGTATCATGAAAATCAAACTTCTATCAACCAGGCTTTCTCATTTTAGTAAAACCTGACCACTAGCAAATTCCCCTTTGTACCTATTTTTCAGTTCTGAACTTTACTGTCTCCTCAAATCTAATTTCCCTTTAATATTAAAGTCTTTAAACAGCTGGAGATATTCGTACTTACTTCTCCTTATTAAATGTTCCTAGTCAACCAGTCATTTTTATTTTGAGTTAAAAAATAAGCTCAATGACTTTTCTCCAGTTACATTTTTACATATATTATAAAAAGGGTCAATATTGTTACTTATATGTGTGCTTGCTTGTGCTCTTTATGCTGAACGTCTCTCACTTAAAAACTCCTATCTTTAAACATACAAATCAAACATTACCTCTGCTGAAAATCCTGTCATTTCCCCAGTGGTATTTGACTGCTAGCTCCAGTTTCCTATTATTCTATTTACATAAGTTTAATGCCCCTCATTAAATTTGGTAATTAATTTTGACATATTATCCTCCTGTTTATGATGAAGTCTTCAATGACTTGCAAATATTAGGTACTCAATAAATATTTGTTTATAACTGCCATAATGCTAGATGTTTATAAAGCAGACTCTTTTCTCAGTGCATATATAAAATAGTAATCATGGATTCAAACAATGATATCACAAGAATTTAAATATTATAGCTACATTCAAGTGGTGCCCATTATAACAACCCCTATGGCTGAGCCACTTAACTTTGTCATTCTCAGTAACTGCTACCGTAATCTCTGAGAGTAGTGTATTAAATTCTAATGAAAATGAATAAAAACTAGAGCTTTTAGTTTTTAATACTTTATTACATGAAAATAGAAAATTCTTTTATAAATTAAGAAACAGTTAAAAAATCAAGACCTTTCTGATTATTAATTAATTTGTTCAGCTGGTAGACTTATTCAGTAACTGTTTTATTAATTTTCATCCTGAAATTGAGGAATTTTTTTTTTACCATTTCAGTGAGAACTGCTATTTGGAAACCTTTTAAAAATGACTTTGCATTTTTATGAGATTGTATATGCAAGAAACAGAAGGAAAGATATGGCTACAGTAACAACTTGGAGAATACTGAAACAATAGGAGCTTTTGGACAAATGCCAAAGTCTCCAGATATAAATCAATTATACAGTTCTACTTTTCTATTTTTACTTTCAAATATATATACCATGTAGGATTAAAACTAGAGGCAGAAAAATTGACCTGGTTGTCATACTCATTAATTGTAATGACATCGTCTCTCATAAGTGCTATGGCATTCTTTACGATACCTAGACTACGTTTTGTTTTTTCTTCCTAAGATTCTTATTTTGTTTTAAAATTCATCATAAGGGAAACCAAGTAACCAGCTAATAAACTCTATAATTGTTTTTAACATTTTGCCATACTTATTTCTTGAAGTTTTGATTCAATTGCAATATATATATATATATTCTAAATCTTTTTGTTTTTTTAGGGCCGCACCCACAGCATATGGAGGTTCCTAGGCTAGGGGTCAAATTGGAGCTGTTGCCACCGGCCTATGCCAGAGCCACAGCAATGTCAGATCTGAGCCGCATTTGCAACCTACACCACAGCTCATGGCAATGCTGGATCCTTAACCCACTGAGTGAGGCCAGGGATCGAACCCGCCACCTCATGGTTCCTAGTCAGATTCGTTTCAATGAATGTTTGAGTAGGAAAGCAGACAGAAAAATGAGTGTTTACTTTTCAGAAAATAAAAGTTTATAATCTCTTAACACTTTGGAAATGTAGTTAACTTAGAAGTAAACCATCCTGTTGTATTATTAGCACAAATTAATCCAAATGTTGCCAGATTCATTATCATGTGTAGATTTCTGGTTTACACTTCCTCACACTTCATCTTAACCACCAAAGCAATAAAACCTAACTCTGCGACAGTTATGTTTAAGGTTATAGTATTTTATGATATTCTTTTATACCAGATAATATAAAGAAAAGTCATTAAATATGACTAATTGTGCCTAAAGTAAAATTAAAAAAAAATCTACCTAAAAAAGTTTCCAAGTACAAATCATTTTTGACATAATTTGTTTTATAGAGCAACATTTTTCTGTTGATGAGGGGATTATAATTACTGCTCCTAATTTATATAGATTTGGGAAATTATTCATTGCATGGTCTTTTTAAAAATTTTACTTATATAATTAATACTTTTATCTATATAATTTCCCTAAAAAAATCTTAATTTTACACTACCATACTTGAACTGTTTAGCCATCACATCATAGGTGAGAATTTTGGTAATGATGCCCTGTACTAATCATTCAAATAATCATTTTAGCTTGGAAAATTTTAAAGAATTTTAAGTTTTTATTAAAATAATGGTAGTAATATGAGGTAATAGCTAGCAATTAAAAGGCAATATACAGTAGAATGAAGCTGTCCAATTACCTTATATTTCTTAATATTTCTCTAAAAAATGTATTTCCTTGAATTAAAGCAAATCTCCATCTTTAAATATCTGTACCGACCTAAGCCTTCAAAATACAGAATAATGTATAAAGACCAAATTTTCTAGGAATAATGTTTACTTATATTCATCCATGAGAAAATGTATTCTAACTGGCACAACCTCTTTAAATTTATTTTAGCTAAACATAAAATTGTATCATTTACTGGAATTTAAACTAAATAAAAAAATTGTACATTTTAAATCAATATTGTATTATCTAAAGCAATACAGAATCATGTAAATAATAAGCAAAAGTGAACAAATGAGAGCTTAATCTGATTTTGGTAAATTACATCTTTTTTTTTTGTAGTGAGCTTGACTTGAGTTGCAATAATTTTATTGGAGAGTCGGCTTTTTTTTTCATTCTTCAGCTTTTCTGAACTATACTTGATAAATAAAATTGTTATATATTTAATATATACAATAAAATGATTTGATATACACATATATTGTGAAAGGATTCCCACTATAGGGTTAGCACATCTATCATAGAGAACAATAAACATTTGGGTTGGAGAGCAATTTTAGGATGAGAGTCATTCATAATTATGAATCTTGTAGTCATATGTTATTTAATGACAATAAAAATGCATACAACATAATAAGTATAAAAAAATGTGGTACTGAACTATGCATGAATTCCTGAAGAATTCCCTATTTCAGTAGATTGTAAAATATAAATCATCTCACTGTAGATGATTTTACCAAGCAAAGATCGGAAAAGATACTGAAAACGATGGTAATAATATTGTTGAAATAAAAGCCATATTTCTAACAAAAACAGGAAAATATACTACTATACATATAATTAGAGAAAATTGAGAAATATTAAATACATGAAGACAAAGAATCAAAAATGTTATTAGGAGTGCCACATGACACCACATGTATATTTATGCAATATAGAAACACAGTTCCCCTCATTGGCATTCATTCTGAGAAGATAAGTTAATAATTTGAACAGAGAGAGGTATAGAGATGTTCACCATAATGGTCTAAGCTAGTGGGCCAGGAAAGTGAGATATATAACATGAATAAAATGGCAGGTAATTTCTAAACTTTAAAAATACCATCTTGGCACAGAGGAAACAAATCTGACTAGGAACCATGAGGTTGTGGGTTTCATCCCTGGTGTCGTTCAGTGAGTTGAGGATCCAACGTTGCCATGAGCTATGGTGTAGGTCTAAGATGCGGCTTGGATCTGGTGTTGCTGTGGCTCTGGCGTAGGCCTGTGGTGACAGCTCCGATTAGACCCCTAGCCTGGGAATCTCCATATGCTGTGGGTGTGGCCCTAAAAAGACAGAAAGACAAAAAAAAAAAGAATAAATAAAAATATCATTTAAAAGTATGGCGCAAAAAAGGAGTTCCTGCTGTGGCACAGTCAAAATGAATCTGATTAGTACCCATGTGGATGTGGTTTTGATCGCTGGTCTTGCTCAGTGGTTTGGGGATCCAGCATTGTCATAAGCTGTGGTGTAGGTCACAGATGCAGCTTGGACCCCTCGTTATTGTGGCTGTGGTGCAGGCTGGCAGCTGCAGCTCCAATTTGACCCGTAGCCTGGAAACTTTCCATATGCCACAGGTGTGGCCCTAAAAAGAAAAAAAAATAATAAAAATAAAATAAAAGTATGGCGTAAAAAGTTGTCTACTACATATTGTTGCATTACATATTTCCCATTTTCATAATTGTATGTTTAACATATGTTTATCCATGAAGTCATACTAGAAGTACGTGTTCCAAAAGTTATTTGTGGCTATTTTTGCTTGGTGCAATTGTAGGAGAATTTATTTATTATGTTTTTCTGGTGCAGGATTTTTTTTTAACAAGAGAAGCTTCTCATTTCATTTTACCAAAAATACTAGAGATTTTTTAAAAATTGTGCTATCTATGAAAGAAAAGGATTATATCCATATCAAAGTCTGAATAGGAGGATATAGCATGCTAAAAATCACAAAAATTTCTGACATGATTTCCTAAAAATAAGAGATGTATATAGTAGGTTTTACAGTTTGGAAGTGAATAACCATAGGCAGTGAAATCTATTTTCCAGTGAGTAGTTTCTCTCTCAGTAGCTGCAAGCATCATTCTCTAATTTACTCAAGTTAGAAACTTGGTAGTCAACTTTGAAAGCTGCCTATCACCTATCTCCCTAATCCATCAGTCATCAAGCTCTGCAAACTCTTCTTCCCAGGAATTTCTGAAAGTAGCTCTCCTTTAACCCTGCTCTAATTTGCCATAATGATCACTCATACACTATACCACAATAACAGTTTTGAGGGCTTGCCAGGCCCTGTCTCAGACCCTTTTGTTCCTCCCTCTATGCAAAGTGCCTGAGTATTCTGAATAGATTTTAAGTCTGACCATGCTATGCTCTTGCTTATTCATATAAGCAAAGTCATACCCCATGGAAGAACATGTAAAGCCTTCTCTTTCTGACCCTTGTCTACTTGTCCAAATACAACTCTTCTATATACGTGTTTTAGCACAAACTAAACTCCTTGAATACCTTTCACATATTTCAGTCCTCTTTCTCAGTTCTGTAGCTTTGCTCATGTTACCTAGGAGACTGAGAATGCCTGACTCCTACACCTTCTACTATAATTTGCCTGTCTTCTAGTCATTCTTTAGAATTAAATTACATGCCAACACCTCCAGGAAAGTTAACAGGACTCCTTTTTGCTTGACTATGTGCCCTACAATATATTATCATATCTGTGTGTATCTGATGAATTGTCTTTCTTCCACATACACTTGGTATGGTCAGGACAGTCTAATACACAGCTGTATTTACAAGGCTCATAATAGTCTCTTAGACACAATAAAGCTAAACAAATATTATTTGAACAGAATGAAGAGAATTGAGCCTAAATTTAAGAATCAGTTAAAATAATTCATAGATTCAATTTCAACTTGAACATTGTAAAACAGATCTCCTTTAAAATTTCTTCATTATAAAACAGATTTCAGCCATGAGAGGCTTCTTTTATCTCCAGTGATTTCTCCAGTTCTCAGATATTCCCACTGTATATTTTTTTCCTTACTGAATAAAAGATAATGTTTTCCTCTCCTTAGATCACTTAGGTTAAAGAAGTGGAGACCTCAATTCAATATCTAGCTTTTTCTATGGGAAACTAAGTTTTTCCATGTAATCTCACTCCCACCTTTCCTATAAAAGTGACTCTAGACACCATGCAAAACTTTGCAGTACTTTTTCAGCAATAAACTTTGCCTATAAAAATAGTCTGGCAGAAGTTCTCTCAGGTCACAAGTGTTTCTGTTAAAAAACAAAACAAAACTTTCCAAACTTTGCTTTTGATCTTGATTATTTGATCAGTTAAATTTGAAATTCATTTGACATTGATTCCTATCTACCTCCATAGTCAGAAGAGGAGCCAGACAGTGGCAAAAAGCAAAATTGTAACAAGGTGATTTGTTATGTTCAGAAAAGCAGCTAGAAGACCTCTAACTAAATGCTTTAAATTGAAACCTCCTTTATAAGTGTGTTGATGTAAAATTTCCAAGAAATATGTTGCTTACTTTATTATAATTTGATTTTGTTTTCTCCTTCAATTATTTACTGTTTATTATCACCATTATCAGTACTAATAAAAATTACAGCCATAAATGCTAATATTCATTAAGAATTTGTTAAATTAATCTGCTTAATGAAAGTTAACTCATTATTTAATGAATCATCATTAAAACCAAAGAAAATAAGTGCTGATATTAACCTGGACTTAAAGAACAAGAAGGCTTATGCACATACAATAAATTTCTCAAGATTTCAACAGCTGGTAGCAAATCTTTTTTTATTCTGCACTTTAAGGTGGTGTCTTCTGGAAAAATATAGACTGCTGTGACCTCTCTAACCTGTTTATTATCTTATTCACAAGGCCTAGCAGAATACTAAGCATATAATCATTGCTAAATATAAATTTGTTCAATGTATCTAACATTAGAAATTATTTTTGGAAGGGTTTAGGCTTTAGGAGCAAGTTTAATATGATGACTATGTTGAGAATTAGGGCTAGGACAAAAAAAGTAGTGCACCTTTAAAATAGTTTAAAAGGATTCTGGAAAACACAATGAATGGGCCAAGTATTTCATTAGTATTAGACACATGGTAAGAAATTCCATTAAATTCAACAAATATTTAACAAATACAGGTTATATATCTGGCATTGTGCTAGATAACTCTGGATTAGGAGGAGGTCCCAAATTCTACCGGGGAAGACAAACAGACAAACACATGAGTGCGATACAATTTCCTGGCTGCTTTAATAGTAACTTTAAAATTGCTATGTAATTACAAATAATGTACCAATCCATTTGGTCATAACAGGTAAAGTGATGTGCAAAGCTTCAGAAATGGAGGGACCATTAAATAGAGGTCATCAAATAGACAAGAGGATTTGGAATAATATTCCACTTGAAAAGAACAGCAGGAGTTAGTTTCCTAAAGTTTTAAAAGTGCATGGTTTAGCCATGGATCAGAGAAGCATGGGACAAGAGCAGGGAGTAAATAAAGTATCTGTTTTTGCATTTGCCAATGACATTCTATGAGCATATTGGAGGTAGTTCAAGATGTGAACACTATGATTTGTGTACAAAAGAAATTATTATTCACAAAACAGAAATAGACTCAAAGATTTTGAAATCAAATTTATGGTTGTCAAAGGGGAAACGTTGAGGGGAGAGATATATTGGGAGGTTGGGATTAACAAATATACTCCACTATTTATAAAATAGATAAGTAGCAAGGACCTAATGTAGAACACAGGGGATTCTACTCAACACTGTGTAATAACCTATATGGAAAAAGAATCTGAAAATTAACAATATATGCATATGTACAACAGATTCACTTTCCTGTAGACCTGAAACTAACACAATGTTGAAGGCCAACCATCCTCCAATAAAATTTTTAAAAATAAAATAAAATTAAATTAAAAAATGGAATTAAGCCATGGCAGAGATGGGAAAGTCCTATGGGGAAAAGGAGGTTGGAGACAAAAGATCACATAAAATAAACAATATTGTGATGAAATATGAGAGGGCTTGAATAGATAAACAAAATCAATAAATCTTTAGTTCCACTAACCAAGGGGAAAAAAAAGACTAAAATAAATTAGAAAATAAAATAAAATAAAATTAGAAATGAAAGAGGAAACATTAGAAATGAAAGAGGAATCATTATAAGTGGTGCCCAGAAATACAAAGGATCATAAGAGAATACACGAACAAAACAGATGACCTAGAAGATTTGTTCATTCATTTATATATTTATGGCTGCTTGCATACTGCAGTGATGGAGTTATGTAGTTGCAACTGACCCCATATGGCCCATGATGCTTACAATATTTAATATCTGCCCTCTACAAAAAAAAGTTGCCAACCTTTGCCGTAAGATATTCATTGTAACTGAGGGAAAAAGTGCTGTAGTTAATAAGGCTTATATCAGTTTTTGTTTGTTCTTTACTAGTTATTTTCTAGGACCTCCTAAATTATTTCCCAATGTACATGAGAATTATTCCAAATCCTAAAATGGTCTGTTTTGAAGAACTTTGATGGGCTTCGGATTTGTGTCCTATTTACAAACTATAGTTAGTCTGCCGCAGTTTGACAGCTGCTGGCAGAAAGCATGAGATTCTTGGGTCAGAGACAAAAGACTTCATTTCATTGCACAGCAGAAAAAAAAGAAAAAGCAGCAAATCTTTGACCCTCAACTTCCATAAGGAAGTGAGGATTGCCCGGGTGGATACACTGTACAAAGTGGGTTTGTATTACCGCTGAAGAACCGGAAGCTTAGGGAATCACTTACAATATGCAGCGACAAACTGGGAGACATTATCTTTATTATGCTAAAAGGCACAATGACTTACTCTCTGCTCTTGAGGGAGACACTATTTCTTTCCAGACTGATTACTGTGTAAGCATTATGGAAAGACAGTCTGGAACAAAAGTCAGTGCCTCTGCTCTTAAAACAGTCAGAAACACAGAAACCTATGGAGAACTGCCTCCTGACAGGAATCAAATAAAAAATACTTTTAATCTGCATCTCTAGACAAATGCACACATTTTAGTATGCAAATAACTACCACATACTTTTCTCACAAAGTTTTTTATTTCCTTTGTGCTGATGAGTGGGCATACGTGCTGACACAACTTCACATAAGCACTAACACATTTGACTAAAGTATTTTTCTTTGATAGTACTTTATGGCAAAAACTTTCAAGAAGGTTTTTGAGTGCAAATATAAATAAGTGGGCATATCACAAAAGAAAAACCTATTGAAATAAAAGATTCATTCTTATTTTATTAAAATGGTTTCCGGAAAATTTGGCAGTGAAAACTATAAGTGCTTCACTGGCTAAAAGATGTTGCCATCAGTTGAATGACATTTTTTTCCAGACCGAGCCACTTGTATTGGCATCACAGTTGCCCTGCTCAAAGCATTTCAGCTAACTCCCAACACAACCTGCTTATTATTATAACTATTCGCCTTTATATGTGCTTTTCTCAACTCTGGATGCTTAAGTACAAGCTATGACATCATGCCATTCTTCCTGATAAAAACATTACTTTTGAAACATAGATTTTGACATCTCTAATAATCTTTTATGTTGCTTATAAGCCTTAGTAACAAGTTATGACAGCCAGACACTTAATGCCCATTCTAGGGAGATTTCCATTTTAGTTGCCATAGCAAATTGAGGCTTTGATATTCATGGCTAAGCTGTGAATTTGTCATGCTTTTGATTCTTTTTTATTTTAGGCAATGCTTGTTATGTTTCAAGTATTCTACAGATGATACACAATTATCTTTAACTGTGTGTAGGAGACAATAAAAAGCATAATAAAATGTCAGATATGTTCATCTGACTCCAATAACTAATTGTGCTCTGCCTACACAAGCAAATATTAAAGTAAAAGAAATGTTCCATTTCAGTTCATAAGAAACAAATTAATCAATTTATGGGAAAAGCTTATTTGGAGTTATAAAGAGGAATGCTATCTAAAGTCTAGCACTCACGCTTAAATAGCAATGCTTATTTGCATTTTTTTCCTCTCTGAATACTTTCCCAATAAGGTAATTAGATACTTTGATATATAAGAGAAAGAAAACATATACAAATAGATTTATTCACCATTGTAAATATAGTTCACACATGTTCACATATAATATATAACAAAACTAATTTTCTTTAGAGTGTATATATAAATACATTCATCATATGCATATATATTCATAAATTCAAAACAAAAAATGTAACCCATATTTTTCAATTTCTCTAAGTCAGATTTGGTCTACTTATTCTTAAATTTGTTTTGGTATTTTAATAATTTTGATATACTCTTACTCTCATTGATACTTTAGTAATTATTTAAATTGGTTCTCTATTAGTTTTCATTTAATATAAATATCTTATTTCTCATTCTGGTAATTTTTATACTTTTCTACTAAAAATAAAAATTATTTTACACCGTAATTTAATTTCTGCTAATAATTTACCCTGGACATTTCAAAGTGAATGATACAGTAAATGTACTTCAGTGATAAGTTTTAGTGTAAAATTAATGTCTTAAAAGTTTCTTGATGTGAACTATATCCAGTCTCCTGGCATAGACCATGATGGAAAATAATATTGAAACAATAAGACTGTATATACATGTATAATGAAATTGGCACAACATTGTAAATCAACTATGCTTGAATTAAAAAAAAAGAAATGGTCTGAACAGTCTTTAAAAAATCGTTTCTCAATGTGTTATTTTGAAAGCAAATATATAGAAAAAGAGTTGGGGAGTACCTGTGCTTCCTCCTTTAGATTTCTGTGTTTATTTTAATCTCATTCTCTATATATTTTAAAATATTTAAAAAATTAGGATCATATCTAAATCAAAATGATATCTTTTTAAAATGTAAAGCTATTTTCTCAATTAAAAATTGCTGTTATAGATAACATTGCAAGAGACATCTTTGAAAAACACATTTCATTTCTCCATTTATGTTTTTTAGGCTATTTTGTGCAATGAACATTCAGATTTCCCTTCCTTTTTCATTTTGTTAGTCACTCATCATTATGCTTTTTTAATCTAGAAATCATATCCTTCTTACCCAGACATTTTTCTTGTATTATTTTGTGATGATTTTCTCTCTGCTTTTACTTTCTGGATATCCTGCTATCAACATATTGAACATTCTAGACTAAGCCCTTAACTTTCATCTTATTTTCCATTTTGACTTTTTCTCTCGTTCCCAACTTTCCAACTCAACCACATCTTCAACTTTTCATTTATAACACTTCTTGTTTTTTGAGTGTTTATTTTAGAAAATATCTTGCTTTTATTTCATGAAGTCACTGTCTTGTCTTATTTTTCAAAAAATCTAAATTGCTTCTTGTTTATTTTTCTTTCCTTTTTCTTGTTTTTTCCCGCTGTACAGTATGGGAACCAAGTTACACATACATGTATACATAACTTTTTCCTCCCATTGTTGTGTTGTGATATAATTATCTAGAAATAGTTCTCAGTGCTGCACAGGAGGATCTCATTGTAAATCCATTCCAAGAGCAATAGATTGCATCTGTTAACCCCACTCCCTCCCACTCCCTCCCACTCCCACCCTCTCCCTGGGCAGCCACAATTCTATTCTCCAAGTCTATGATTTTCTTTTCTGTGGAAATGTTCATTTGTGCTGTATATTAGATTCCAGTAATAGGTGATATCATATGGTATTTCTCTAAGTTGTCTTTTGTATTTTGTTTTCTCAGTTTCTCACAAATCCTCTTTATTTTTCCTGTTCATTTTGGCTTTTTTTTTCTTTCATTAGTGGTCTTTTTCAATGATTGATAATTTTTGGCTTTATGTTAATACATAGGAGAGAAGACTACAACATAGACTAGATCCTCTCTCTCTCTTTTTTTTTTTTTTGGTCACACCCACGGAATACAGAATTTCCTCAGTCAGGTATCAAACCCAGCCACAGCAGTGACAATGCCAGATCTTTAAGCCACTGAGCCACTAGGGAACTCCCAGACTAGATACTTTTTATGCACATTGGTCATCTAATAATCTTCACTGAGTGGTTGATATATGATATTGATCTAGGTGCTTATTTAGATAATTGTACAATGTCATTATCAGTCCTTTATTCTGAGTCATAAATTTTTTAAGAAGCTCTCTGATATCTTACACTGGTGGCTATAAGCTGGCTACTAAGACTACTCTGGTAACTATGCTAAAAAAAGTTGGAGAATGTCCCACAGCCAGGAAACAAGGTTCTAGTTAAGCCTTCCATTTTCTGTAGACAGTCTCTCAATCCACTGTTTTGTGGATGATGTATTTAGAGTTTACATCCTAATAGTTTGGGCATTAATTTTTTTTTTTTTGTCTTTTGTCTCTTTAGGGCCACACCCACAGCATAGGGAAATTCCCAGGCTAGGGGTCGAATCAGAGATATAGCTTCCGGCCTACCCCACAGCCACAGCAAGGTAGGATCCGAGCTGCATCTGCAAAGTACACCACAGCTCGTGGCCGGATCCTTAACCCACTGAGCGAGGCCAAAGATCAAACCCACAACCTCATGGTTCTTGGTCGGTTTCATTTCCACTGCACCACGATGGCAAGCAACTCCATGAGCATCAGTTTTATTCCAATCCTTTTTTTTTTTTTTTTTGGCCATGTCATGCAGTGGCTTAATGTGGGATCTCAGTTCCCAGACCAGGGATTAAACTCAGGCCACTATGGTGAAAGTGCCAAGCCTTAACCACTAGACTACCAGGGAACTCCCAATTTTATTCCAATCTTAATTTGTAATTAAGGAAGTTCCTATTGTGGCTCAGCAATAACAAACCCAACTAGTATCCATGAGGATGCGGGTTATATCCCTGGCTCTGCTTGGTTGGTTAAGAATCCGGCACTGCTGTGAGCTGCAGTGTAGGTCACAGATGCAGCTCTGATCTGGTGTTGCTGTAGCTATGGTGTAGGCTGGCAGCTGCAGCTCTGGTTCACATCCTAGCCTGGGAACTCCCATATGTCATAGGTGTGGCCCTAAAAAAAATTTTGTGATGAGAGAGTATGAGTTTCACGGCTGAGTAGAATATAATAAAACAATCTGTATATGTGAGTGTGTGTGTTGTCTTTTTCTTTATCACCTTTTCCCTCTTTTATTATCATTTCCAAAGGGCTTGTGAAAGATCTCCAGATGTGTGTGTATTCATTTCACTAAGTTTAACCAGATGTACTTTTTTTGATACGTGAATATATTTGAATTGTCCCAACATAGCAAGAAAAAAGAGAGTGTTTTATGTCTGGAATGATGAAGGCAGTGTTTCAGTAAACCTTAACAATCATTGGTTTTAGGGCTCATCGCATGTTTCCAAGTCTTTCTGCTGTTTCATTTTTAATTTGTAAGCAATCTAAAGGAAAGCCTTTTAAAGAATGTTCTTAACTTCTGCATAGAACAAGTTGCATTGGGAGTTCCTGTTGTGGTTAAGCAGAAACGAATCCAACTAGTATCCATGAGGATGTTGGTTTGATCACTGGCCTTGCTCAGTAGGTTGAGGATCCAGTGCTGCAGTGAGCTGGGTTACTGTGGCTGTAGTGTAGGCTGTCAGCTATAGCTGTGATTCGACCCCTACCCTGGGAACTCCCATATGTTGCGGGTGTGCCCCTAGAAAAGCAAAAAAAAAAAAAAAAAGGAACAAGTTGCATAGTTGCATAGAATAATAGAAACACATACTCTATGCCCATCTCAGATTGTGAGGTTCTAGGGGAAATTGTTTCTAAAAAGTAGATTGTCTTTTCCAGTAAGTGTTAGGAATATAGAAAGTAATACCATATTCAGTAATCAACAGAATTATACAGTGTTCCTCAAAATTATTTATGTTGCTCAAAATACTAATAAGGAACAGAACCAGATGGATAGAACGAGGGAGAAACTATGCCCAAAGAGTTAAAAATATCAAACATGGAGAAGAGACACCATATAGTCTAGTGAATATTATATTGAACTAACAAGGCTACTCCTTAGCAATTAAAAAAAAATCACTGCTCAAATAGGAGATGCTAGGTAGCTTGAAAAATGAAAACTATAGCTTCCATTTAATATTTTAACATTATTTTATATGTTAAATATACATCTTCAAATTATTTTCCAAACTGTTATGTTTGGGTAGATTGCATATTCAGGCTAAATAAAGCTGAAATTATAGATCTGTGGACAAAAATTTAATGGAATTACTGAAAAAATTTCTGTGGATTTTTATAAAAGAGATTTATATTTTGGGGATATAAAGCTTGACTTTCCTATTTTTATGGTAAAGAAGTCACATAATTATCAGGCTAAAGGGTCATGAAATGAGAATTTTATCTGATGAGAGGCAGCCCACAGAATGAGAGAATTACTTATGTGTAAATCCATGATCTAACTAATTCAGTGAGAATGTGGCCCAAGAGCAAAGATAAAATATGAGATGTACTGCAGCACTTCGGGGCCACAAGCTGGTACATAGCTATTGGTAATTGCAGATGACTCAGAATTTGCTGCTTGTTATGATTTATGTATTAATGACAAATTGAAATGATGCACTGCCTTATTGCAAGTGGGCCACAACAGACTACCTTGGGTTTGTGTGTTAATATTGTTTCTGAGTCTTTACCCAAGAAAG
Organism: Phacochoerus africanus; assembly: GCF_016906955.1. Classification (NCBI taxonomy): domain Eukaryota; kingdom Metazoa; phylum Chordata; class Mammalia; order Artiodactyla; family Suidae; genus Phacochoerus; species Phacochoerus africanus. The sequence continues at coordinate 156,790,479 of NC_062545.1, forward strand.
AATTTAGCAGTTGATTTAAGGTATAGTTAGGGACCAAGAATCATGGCAGAGCTGCCTTTTTTGTTTGTTTCTTCATTTGTTTTTTCAGCCGCACCTGCAGCATGCAGCTTCCTGGCCTGGCCAGGGATTGACCACACAACAGCACTGGCAACATGGGATACTTAACCCACTGAGCTTCCAGGGAACTCCAGATATGCATATTTTAACACTTCTTTAGAGTTTATGAACTATTTTCATCAATAATCTGGAAAGTGTATTAATGAGGTAATGACATTCAAAATGTGATTACTGGAGAAATTAGAAAAGTAAAAGACAGGGATTATATGTGGACATTGTATTTGCAGATTGTTTTATACTACTACTATTCAATAAAGCAAGATTCTGGATTCACTAGTTTATAGATTCATATAAGAATAGAAAATGAGGAGTTCCCGTCATGGCTCAGTGGTTAATGAATCTGACTAGGAACCATGAGGTTGTGGGTTCAATCCCTGGCCTTGCTCAGTGGGTTAATTATCTGGCATTGCCATGAGCTGTGGTGTAGGTCGCAGACACAGCTTGGATCCCACATTGCTGTGGCTCTGGCTTAGGCCAGCAGCTACAGCTCTGATTCAGGCCCTAGCCTGCGAACCTCCATATGCCGAGGCTGTGGCCGTAGAAAAGACAAAAAAAAAAAAAAGTATAGGAAATGATTTATGGCAAAACAAGATTACTGTTAGGACACTGCTAAAGTATATAAGAAAATATAAAATAAAGATTTTTTCCCTATAGAATCAGATTCTGATGCTCATGTTATCATCAAGCAAATAAAAATGAAATCAGCTGGAAAACATTAGGGAACAATAACAATAATAAATATTCTCTTATTATCAGGCATTGTGCAATGTCTTCAAAATCTTGATTCATTTTCACAACATCCCAGTGAGGAAGGAATTATAATTACACCCAATTTCCTCTTTAGGGAAGTGAGCCTTAAAGAGCCTTGTGATTTGTTTGTGTTTATGAAACTGAAGTGTCAGACCTTTGATCTAAACTTGAGTTGACTGACTCTAAAACTAATGACTTTGAATACATTTAGAAGTTGGCAAACATCTAATATAAAGGGCCAGGTAGTGAATCTCTTAAGATTTGCTGGCCATATGTTCTATATCACAACTGCTCTGCAGTTGTAGTGAGAAAGCAGCCATAGACAATACACAAAGGGGTGAATTTACTATTTCAATCTTATATGCAAAACTGTTATGGTTTTGGGGAGGGGCAGGTTTGACCTCCATAGGTCAAATTTGGCCATAATTTGTCAACTTATTCTATAAGGGATCATTATTCTTTTTCTGGCTCGAAGTTATATTTGCCCATAATTAAATTTCTTATGATACCTCTTCATAGGAAGTGAAATTTAATATTATCTATTGGCATCAGAATACATAAAAAAGCAAACATTAATTTGAGACAGAAGAAAGTTGAATTTGGAATTTAAAGCAAATAAGTAAGAGAATACAAAATCTTGGGTTCAATTCTAGCTCAATAGTTCCCTTCAGGTTATTTCAGTTTACCAAGCCTGAACTTCCCTATAAAGTGGAGGTTATACCTACCTACCAAAGTACTAACTTACTTTGGGGGATTGTTATAAATATTAAATTATTCTGTAAATGTTGTTTATGGTAGTCAATTGATAAATATGATACATAGATCCACCTAATGAGTTAATAGAATAAATTATCTTACATTTGTTTCAAACATGTGTTCCATTTATCAATATATGTAGTAAAATATTTTCCATATTTCAGAAGTACCAAACATTTATTTTCCCACCTAGAGTAAAAGAATATATTTCCGATGTTACACATTAGTTATTTTGTAAAGAGATGACTGTGCAGCAAGTATAGGACTGTAAATGTTTACACAGGATCAAATTTTTGATTCATTAATTAAATTAAATTCATTAGTTAAATTTATAAATTAAATATCAAAATTCAGAGATCAAATCATGAAATTCCATAACAGCATAATTTTTATTACATATGAATAATAATACTCTTTACATAGGTATGTATCATATCTACTATAGATGCACTATGAATACATTTTAGACCACTTAAGAAATTCTAAAAAATATAAAGTATGGAGTTCCCGTTGAGGCTCAGTGGTTAACGAATCCAACTAGGACCGTGAGGTTGGGGGTTTGATCCCTGGCCTTGTTCAGTGGGTTAAAGATCTGGCATTGCCGTGAGCTGTGGTGTAGGTTGCAGATGCAGCTTGGATCCCGCATTGCTTTGGCTCTGGTGTAGGCTGGCAGCTACAGCTCTGATTAGACCCCTAGCCTGGGAACCTCCATAGAAAAGACAAAAAAAAAAAAGTAAAATAATTCTCTAAAGGCTATATCTAGAAGTAACATTAATTTAATTTTTTGTGAAATTACTTTCTAAAATTTCATATGTGTATATGTGCATATATGTAAGTGTGTGCATGTGTGTGTTTGTATGAGATGTGTGAATATGTGTATGTATATATTGCCAATCATATAATTATAGATCACATTTTTGTATTATTTATTTATTTATTTTTACTTGCTATTTATTTTTGTGTCTTTTTATCTTTTTAGGGCTATACCCACAGCATATGGAGGTTCCCAGGCTAGAAGTTGAATCAGAGCTATAGCTTCCAGCCTATGCCACAGCCACAACTACAGCAGTGCGGGATCTGAGCCAAGTCTGCAACCTACACCACAGCTCAGGGCAACTCTGGATCCTTAACCCACTGAGCAAGGCCAGGGATAGAACCCATGTCCTCATGGATACTAGTCAGGTTCGTTAACCACTAAGCCACTACGGGAACTCCATTTTTGTATAATTTTAATACAAATTAATAAAAGTTATAATTTTTTTCCTCTTAACAGCCACAGAGTTAATAAGATGTTTGGACATCTAAATAATGCGTAAACTATAGAAAAGGTGAAAGATAATAGATACATTTTCCCTTAAAGATCAAGGCTGCAGAATAATTAAACCCAGAGATAAGTAAGAGAGAGTTTTAAAAATAAATGATGAAAACACCAGCCGTATATGTTAAAGGTTCTCACCCTGGGTGCCATGAAAAGAACATGTACATCTCTGACAAGGAAATGGAAAGGCACTGGGTTTCACTGACTTTAGTAATGTTTTGACTCAGTTGGAAATGAGATTAATGACTTTGTGAAATCAAAGCATGCAAGAGACTCCAGCTGGGCACTGACTCAGCTGATTAACCAGCAGGGCCTAAGAAATGGATGTAGTTGAATTATGATTGCCTGCTGTCACAGCCATGAAAAATTACAGGAAATGTTCAAACCCACACACCGATGAAGGGATTAGAGGTAAAAAATGAATACCACTTATGAATCAAGCTTAGAAAATATTAAACATCCACTTGTAAGATTGGGTGTGCACATGTGTGTATGTGTTTGGGAGAGAAAGAGTGTGGTCTTATGTATGTTTGAGTGTTGGAATGTGAGTTGTGTACATAGGAATCAAAAATTTTCCTATGAAATAGGTTTTCCTCAATAGACAAACACTTTGCCCTAATCTATGGCTGAATTTTGAGACACACACAGAGAAAAAGTTCCAAAAAAATCTATCACTCAGGTAGCATAGTTTAGAGGTTAAAGCCTTTTGAAATCACATCCCTTCTAATGTAACAAAATCGGAATTACAGAAAAATTAAAAGTTTTAGGAAATCTTCACTTGATGAATAGAATACATCTTATTTGACATGCTAATAGCTATTCCTATTATTTTCTACAAAGGATAACTTTGGTAATTGCAAAATCTATTAATCTATAATCTATTCATTCTCTTCACTGGAACATTTGGGAAAGAAGAAAACACCCACATACTATTTGATACCAGAGAGATAATAGAGGCTTTTTAATTAGTACAATGCTTGAGCTGTGTGTATGGATTTTTGCAGGTATAGCCAGGTGAAGAGGATTCAGTAATCTCTGTAACAAATGACATATGTAATGAAGAGTTCTATAAAATCACTGATTCTTTGTCATATATGCTCATATTTGCTCAAAATAAAGCCACATGTTTAATCCTGATGGAGAAAGAGAAGAAAGGCTGTGGGGGCTGCATTGATGAACTCAGATCACTCACTCCAATTCCCGTGGAAAATATTTAGTCTCTGCAATACAATTACCTGAATTCATTAACTCACTAGTAAAATTTTTTACTAAACACAGTTTGCAGTTTGTGTGAGCCTTATTTGAACACTGACCATTTATTTCTATCAGAAAGTGGCACTATAAGCATGATTGTTTTTTCAACTCGCTAATCTTATCATTAAGCGTCATTCTTTGTCAGTTTTTGACAAAGACATAAAGATGAAAAAATGTGTGAGGAATTGATGCCAGGATGGTATTTGACCCATCCTTGATGTGAAGTGTTGAAAGCAGACAAGTCTTAACAAATGAATGTGAAGAAAATTGACTTCAACCCTGAAAATTTGCAACATGGACAGACCAGGTGTGAGCATAAGGACCAGGAGCGCCATCTCATCCCCAGGCTACTCCTGGAGGCCCAGGTAAAATCTCTATGCTTGACCTCTAAAGATGCAGCTGGGGTAATGAGAGACAAAAGAAGGAAGAAAGCTTTTTCTAGTAAATGTAAAGAATTCTCCTGTATCCTTAGCCAGCTTGGAAGACCATATATTCAATTACAATATAGGTCAATTAAGATCATTGAGGTCCTACTGTATAGCATAGGGAACTATATTTAGTCTCTTGGGATAGAACATGATGGATAATAATACCAGAAAAACAATGTATATATATGTATGACTGGGTCACTATGCTGTTCAGCAGAAATTGACATGACACAGTAAATCAACTATAATAATAATAATAATAAAAAGATCAGTGATTATCTGAAAAAAAATATGCACCCTAAGGGCGATGGCTAGTTGACTACAACACAATACAATACAATGCAATACACGCAGACTAAAACCACAGACTCATCTGTTAAATAGCTAGAACATGCTACAGAGAAATGCTGTTAGAATCTTTGTGATGATTTGCTACAAAGCATTGATCAAGTATGCTCCAAATGTCAAATCTGAAGCAGGAAATCCACATGTAAATATCATGAAAGAGAACATATGAAGAGGCTGTCTTTATCCTACAGACTTTTTCAACTGAAGGAAAAAATGCAAATTCTGTTTTTAATCGTGATTAACAAGATGAAAGGAAAGTCACCTTCAAGTAAATGTCTCAGGAATGATGCTGAACATTAAGTTGAACTTCAGTTGGTTTGCAAGACCTCAATACTTTCCCAGAAGAGGGGTGGGGAGGATACCCTCCAAAAAGTTTAAGTTCAGACTCTGGATGTTTAAAAATAAAGGCATAAGTGATGAGGCTGGAAATATTCTGTGAGCTGAAGTTATGAAAAACTGAAGAGCTTAATAACTTCAGTGATAATTTTGAAACAGATTTTATGGACAAGGGGGAGTTGGTATTTTTAAGTTTTGCTTGAATTTTTTTTTAACTTTCTTGTGTAAATGTTGAAATAGACGATTACTGTGAACCTAGGGATTTTTTGTTTTGTTTCGTTGTTTGTGTTTTTAGGAATTAGTGACTTTACATTTTGTTCTTATCATCTCTTACATAGGGGCCCAGAGATAAGAAAGGTATTCCCCTTGCTGTCTGTTGTCCCTTCCCAATCATCTCTACCACCCACCTAAATCCTCTACATCTCCTCCCTAAAACCACCAGTACTTGAACCTCACATCATCAGGTTTCATTAGCTAACACCCCTCACTGAAGTCATAATCCACTGACCCCTCATTTCTCAAAGAATTTCTCTTTTAGGTTATGGTCACTGTCTTCCATATTACCATCTTCTAAATTCTTCTTCAACATTTACATTTTTTTTCAAATATTTGCATCTTTGTCCCTTGAACCCCTCTCCTCCAATGATTTTGTCCTAATCCTCCATCCAGTTAGTTCCTTCTACAATAAGTGCCCTGGCCCTGTTTGTAACCATCATGCCCACCTTCTCACTACTTCCTACCTTTTCAGTTCACGCTCTCTAGCACTCTGAATCCAAAATTTTTCAGCCCCACTGAGAAAGATACTGCCATCTTTTCACTGCTCATTTTCTCTTTGGCAGACTCTTTTTTCCCTCAATTACTGAAATTTTTACATCTCTTCTTTCAGCATATGGACTTGGGGGGAAGGAGGACACAAAACAAGGAAACAATGACAAAAACCCATACCTGGTTAGATTAAACTACCTACTTTATTTTTATTTTTTTAATTACTTAATGAATTTTACTACATTTATGGATGTACAACAATCATCACAGCCGAATTTTACAGCATTTCCATCCCAAACCCTCAGTGCACCCCCCACCTCACAACCTGTCTCATTTAGAAACCATGTTTTTCAAAGTCTGTGAGTAAGCTACCTGCTTTACATCTGCAGTTCTGCAGTTGCATATGATGGGAGGTAAACTCACAACTTCACTAATTATTTCTGCTTAAAATTCAAGGTAAAAAAAAAAATCTCAGAGAAGTCTTCAATGCAACCAATAAATCATAATATAGTTGCCTAGACTATTCTTTACTCTTTAGTATTCCTGGAGGTTGTCAAAGAAAAATTGTACTGGAAAAGTTATGCAGGCAAGATCGTCTTTATTCAAGCCTCTTTCAGTAGGGGAGAGAAATTGAACTCAACTCCACCAAGCTAAAAAACAGAGGAGATTTTAAGTAATGTGGTGAGCTAGTGGAGGACAATAGGGAGGAGGCTGGTCAAAGTGATTAAACCATCTGTGTTTGCTAATTGACACTTAGATAAGGTAGATTCCTGCCTCCCTCAGAAGCTATGAGATAAGGGCATTGACTTGGTGATTAAAAGAATGGCTCCCAAATCCTTGAAAAGGATGTTCATTCCTATGTTGTACAATTGGCCAGAAGCTGGGACAAGATTTACATCTCAAATGGGAAGAAAAAGAATTTATAATTGCAAGTTTTCTAAAGTAAATGGTCCAAGCAAAAGGAGGTCAGAGGCTTACAGTCTGGAAGAAATTTGTCTAAAAGTTTAATCAAGTGGAATAAGGGGGAGAGGGAGGGGAACAACATTCAATCTAATAGATTAGTGTCTATTTCACACCTTCTTTTTTCCCTTGAGTGTTGAACATACTCTATACCTACCAAAATCTCAGCAGTTGACTTGACTTCCTATTTCACTGAGAAATTAAGGCCAGTAGGAAAAGATAATTGCTTTGGATTCCTGCCACCACATGGATGACTTAACAGCATCTGCAGCCCATCTTTATAAACAAATTGTGCTCATTTTTATAATAAATCTTTCCAAGTTCCTATCAAAGACAATCCCTCCATTATATATGGATCCCTAATCTCTCTCACCTATTCGAGAACATGGCAACATCAGTTTTTCTTTTTATTGAGCATCATTATTTTTCCCTCCCTACTTGATCATTTCGAAGAGTTTATATATATATGCTAGCATTTCTTCTATCTTAAAAAAAATGTTAAAAACTCCTGCATGACTTCCAGTGCCTGCAATTTCTCCCTTTTTCTCTCCTTTGCAGCAAAAGCCTTCAAAGAGAAATCTACCTTCGCTGCCTGTAATTTTTCTCTTCTGATTCCCTCTAAAATTTCCACCCATAAGGCTTTTGTCTTCACCACTTCACTGAAACTGTACCTGTTAAGTAAGCAATAACTCTTGATTGCTAACACAAAGTTCTTGCTTAGTGCTATACTAACTTAACAGCAGCCTTTTAAGTAGCCATTCACTATTTTTGTTGGTACACTCTCTTCACTGGGACTCCAGGTCATTGCATTCTCTTGTTTTTTTCTCCTAACTTTCTAGTTGCTCCTGTGTATCATTGACTGATGGCTGTGGTTTTCTCAGATACACAAATATTGAAATGGCACAAAGTCCATGATTCCTTTCACTTCACTATAAGCTAACACTCTGATTGTCTTACCTACTGTAATGATTTTTTTTTGTCTTTTGTCTTTTTAGGGCCGCACCCATGGCATATGGAGGTTCCCAGGCTAGGGGTCCAATCAGAGCTACAGTGCCACAGCAATGCCAAATCCGAGCTGCATCTGCGACCTTCACCACAGCTCACGGCAACACCGGATCCTTAACCCCTGAGTGAGGCCAGGGATCAAACGGGCAACCTCATGGGTCCTAGTCTGATTCGTTTCCACTGCACCACGATGGGAACTCCTAGTATAATGACTTTAAATGCCCCTTAAATGATGATGACTCCCCAGAAAATAATTAGCACATATCAGTACTCCAGAATTGTTCTGATATCATTTTAATGTAAAATATTTAAAATAAAAAATTATATCTTCCTCTTCCAGTTGATTCCAGCTGGAGCATTCACTGTCATAGTCCATGGAAACTTCATTTTTCCAAAACCACAGGGGGAAATTTTGAGATGTCATCGACTCTTCCTTTTAAGCATCACATCTTATACTTCAAGGTGACATGTTGGTTCTGCCTTTGAATTACCTTCAATATCTGAACTTCTGATGAGAGTCTCAATTGTTAGCATTCTAATCTAGCCACCATCAACTCTCACTTAATTCACTACCATGATCCAATCATTCACATTATTCTAAACTGTTAATTTCAGAGACAGAGAATCAAAGTAAAACACAGCTCACTTCTCAATACCCATCAGTGGCTCTCCATTTAGCTCCTTATAACTCAACTGCATAACTAATTTATTACATTTATGTGTGTCTGTATCATCCTTATGGGGATATAAGCTTCAAGGTAGGGGATTTTTTTTGGTTTGCTAATGTGTTTCAAATGTTTCAAAGAACACCTGGAACATAGTACTTATCTAACATTTACTGCATAAATGTTTACATTAAAAACATGATGATTCTAGTTAAAATGGTTAGAATGAATAGATTAGGAAAAGTATAACCAATAATAAAGAAACTATAGTATCCTTATGTAATACAACTATGTACAAGTAAGTTGTTCTGTCTTAAATTATTAAGCATTGAAAAAAATTTGAAAAAATTATTCCATATCCTGGCATATGTTTAACCATTTTTTTATATATTAAAGAAAATACTGATTGTATCAAATAAAGTTAAAATATGTATATTTTTGAATTATACTAAATTATTAATTAAATATTTAACATTTAATAGTTTTAAATACCGAAAGTATAATAATATTCTCCGTACTTTAAATTATATCAATTGACTGACATATAATATAAATATTATTTGTAAACTATTTTTTTATTCTAATTACAATGCTCTAGGAATGATTTTGCAGTAGGTTTATACTAGAGGGTTATTTGTTTTCTCAGCAGCCTATATTAAATTTGAAGTTAATCATGGTATGTCATACTAATTTAAGAAAGAAATTCATAGACACGAATTGTTTTGAAATCCAATGTATTTACCAGAGAGTGAATATCCTCAGTATATTTTCTTTGATTAGAATTCTTTTATGGTCCGTAGGGATGTATTAGTAGAAAACACTGAGAAAACTTCATTTTAATCACCCCCCTTTCAGAAGAACGTCTCATAGTATTCATTGTAAGATAGTCTCCCTCTTGTTGTATCGCCCTCTGTGATCACTTATTAGATGGATGTTAAGAGCTGTACATACCACAGTGTGATGTTAATATATGTAAGGTTAATGAAAAGAAACAACAGATGGTGTGAATATATATTATGTCAGCCATATTCACTTCAAGGTTACATATTTTATGATAGACATTTAAGAATTTGTGCTGCTTAAAAATATATGTCTAAAGCAAAATTCCAGTCAGAGAAGAGAAAAGGATGGAACAGGATTTCTTGTGATTTAAAGTTTTTTTTTTTTGGTTGCTTGCCTTTGCTGTTTCTGTACGATTATCCATCAGGAACTATCTTAATGCTTTTCCATAGCTTGTCTTTATTTGGTTTAATCTATTTATCTAGGTAACCAAAATTGGCATTCATTCACCCAATATTATATTAGTCTGTAAAAGGTCTTAGAAATGCTATTTAGTTGGCATTATAGGGCATCACAGTTTTTGTTAATATTATAATTTCGTCATAGAAATGACATTCAAAAATTTAGTTAGAAAGTTTTATGCTCAGTACTAAGAAGTGACTTGCAGCATTGCTGTAGTCCAAAATAACCTATCCTTTATTATAATACAATGTTTTTCAATATTTAAGTTGATATCATTGTAACCCTGAATATTTGGGAAAAAAAATAACTTATTTATAAACCCAGTATGTGGAATCTTTTCCTTATTATACAAAAGGAAAACCAGGGTTCAAAAGTAAGTGACTTGCCAGAGGGGATCCCAAAATAGGTGCCAGAGCTAGGATTCAAATCCCAACTAAATAGCCTCAGAGCTGGGTTTCCAGCACTACACTGCAGGGCCGCTCCTTTGCCCGTCTTCTGCTCATCCCTGTATGACAGATACAAAAGCAGCAACAGGAAGGCAAAGCAAAGTTCAGCTTCACTGGGGAGATGCACATTGAACACTTCAAATTTTTTGTTGCTCTGAGCACATCCAGGAATATCTATTGAGAGTGTTCTGAGTATTGATTTGGGGGTACCAACTTTTAGCAAAAAGGCATATTCAAAAACACGGAGTCTGTGAACAGGAAGGATGAATAACATATAGGTAGATGTATCCACATAGATAAATAGAGACATATTATATTACTATGTATTTTCAAACAATATCACACCACTTTATGTATAAATTAAACCAAATACAGCAGTGTGATCATTTCTGTTGCCTTCAATGCATATGTTATCCTGTTTGCATAATGTATGCTACTTTCATGCATAGTTGAGTGTGTTTCTTCTCTTTGCTCACATTATTATCTAACTGCCTGTAGATCACACTGAGCTGGAGAGGTCACTCAAGCAATGATAGTAAGTGGCTGAGCATTTCTACTTCCAAGGACTTGTTGGAAGCACTTTACATGCATTTTAGAGGTACAGCACAGTGACTCAGTTATATATCTTTCTTTTGTTTATTTATATTATTTGGTATCTATTTCAAAACCATATGCAATGAATAAGGAAATGTAGATTGTTATCTACATGAACACTGGATTTTATCTTGTTTTTCATAAAAGGTATAATTGTTTTAATCACAAAGCAAATAATATGGCTTATCAGTTCTATTTCCCATTTAGTTTCTGAAGCCAAGATGTGAGAATAAATAAACAAGTTTTGAGTCTCAGGAATTTTCGTTAAATAGCTATGTATAATGACTGAGAGGTACTTGCAGAGCTTTAAAGCTATTTGTCAAGCATTAAAATGTCCCTGAGCTGTTAATTATTGAAGACAGTTATTTCACTAGCAAAAGTTACCTCATTAGAATGACAAGAGATGGATGTTCTCATTAGACACTTCCTTGTTTTGAGAGCTACCTGCCAATTTTGTCTTCCTTGCCAGACATATTAATAGCAAGAAGACATTTTGCCCATTGGATATTCTCTGTTATTTTATTTAGAATTTATGAAATCATAATTAAGAAATCAAAAATAATTTTTTTTGGCCATGCCTGTGGCATGTGGAAGTTCTTGGTCCGGGGGTCGAACCAGCACCACAACAGCAATCTGGGGTGCTGCAGTGACAATGCTGGGTCTTTAACCCACTGTACCACAACAGAACTACTAGAAATCAAAATTTTATATCGAAAAAATGTTTACATGAAAATTCACATTGAGAAGTAAAAGGCAATTTCTATTACAGAAAGTCTTTTAAAAATATTTCCTACATAAGATATTTTGTTGTTGCTGTTGTTATTGGCAAAAAAATTGTTAGAGTTTTCTTTGTCCTTTTCTTTTGCCTAGCTAAAGGGCTTTGGTAGAAGCTGTATTATTGCCAGTATCATACTCTATAGTTTGCCAGTTTCTCACAAAAACTGGATTCTTTCTGGGAATCTGATAGTATAAATGGTGAGTCTCTTGTTATTTCTCACAGGTCTCTACGGTTTTGTCCATTTAAAAAAAAAATTATATTTTCTCCTGTTCAGACTGGGTAGCTCCCACCGATCTATCTTCAAAGTCACCCTTCCTGTCTTCTCTCACATCTACTCTACTATTGAGTCCATTCAGTGAGTTTTTTATTCCTATCATTGCATTTTTGAGTTCTACCACTTCCATCAAGTTTTTTTCTTACATCTCCCATTTCTTTGCTGAAAATAGTACTTCTATTTTTAATATAAATTATTTGGATAGTTGCCCTAAGATCCTTTTCAGATAATTCCCACTTCTCATTTATCTCAGTGTTGGTATCAATTGATTGTCATTTCTCTTGTAATGTTGGTTCTTTGTGTCATATTTGAATCTTTTACTTCTTCAGAGTCACATGTAGGTTTGGAAGGAACGTCCTGATCTAAACTTTTGGGCTATGGTCCCAATGACATCCTCATTTTTTACAGCATTTTTGGTGGTATTTTTGTCTGATTTTTCTCAAGTTATCTGGGCTCCCTGTTTCCTCCTGTGATGCTGGGGGGGCACCACCTTGCCCTTACCATCCACTGCCCCATATTTCTGAGTTGGGGTTGCAAATACCAGACCCACAACAATGAAGTAACTTCAAGCCTTAAACACTTAGTGTAGCAAGATCTCCTATTCCATTGTGCTAACCCATACAGGCCGCTGGTGATAAGAAAATTCTCAGAGCCCATGGTTATGGAGAACACCCCCAGGCCAGGTGATTTTGTGGTGGCACCCTCCTTGCAGGTTTCCCAGGCCATGCCTGCCTTTTGATGAGGTTGTGAAGGGGTACAGGAGTCTCACTCCCTGGCTGCTGATTGCCAGTGTTTTTTCCTCTTGCCTGTTCTATTGCCTAGCCTGGAGGTGTTAGCAGGACTCTTCCTTGATCTGGGAAAGAACCAAATTTATCTAGGAAGCCTTATTTTGCTACATTGGGATTCATAAAATACCTGGACTGGGTCACCTTCTTCTTGAGGGAAAGAAGGACTTATAAGATGGCTTGTTAATATTCTGAGGTCATGAACCAGCTCATACTCTGCATGTCCATCTTTCACAAGCCTAGCTTTTTGTCCTAGCAAATGAGATGAAAACTTCTGTTTATGCATAAACTTGAGCATGAACGCTCATAGCAGTTTTATTCATAATCACCAAGAGCAAGAGTCACATATGATGCCCTTCAATAGGTGAATGAACTGACAGAGCCATGGAGTCAAATATCACAAGTCAGCAAAAAAATAAGCTATCAAGCCATGAAAAATTATGGAAGCCCTTTAAATGCACATTGCTAAGTGAAATAAGCTAATTTTAAAAGAGTACATACTGTTTGAGTTCAACTATGTTGCATTCTGGAAAAAGAAAACCATAAAAATATAAAAGTCAGTGGTTGCCAGAGGTTCAGAGGAGGTGGGAAAGATGAACAAAAGAATCATAGAGGATGTTTAAGGCAGAAAAACTAATCTGTATGATATTGCAATGGTGGAAACATGACATTATGCATTGTTCCAAACCCACAGAACTTTACAACACAAAGTGTGAACTCTAGTGTAAATTATGGACTTCCGTCAATAACACGTTAATATTCATTAGTCAATCTTAAATGTATGGCACTAAAGTAAGATGTTAATAGTAGATATACTGGTGGAAAGAGAAGGAGGTATATGAAAACTCTTTACATTATTACTGATCAATTGTCCTGTTAACCTAAAACTGCTCTAAAAATATCATAATCTAAAAAATGTGCAACTTGTATATTTGCCATTCACTGTGAAAGTGAGGACTTAAATTATGAATGAAATAGCCACTTTTAATATTGTGTTCTAACATCTCACTGATAGTACAAAGAAGTCTTTTGTTGTATTTTTAAATTAAAGGGAGAAATCACATAAATATTCATTCATAAGAACAGAAATAACCAAGTTTTAAGACATAACTAGGTTGACCGCCAAATTAGAGAGATCCTTGGGTATTGTTTATATCCTACATCAAAGACAAAGTTAAGTGTGGTGTGGAAAACTTCCCATATTTTGATCATTTAACTCCTTCCTACTTTACTTTCTTACTCTTTGCTCTACACTAGTCTCATTTCACTCATGACTAAGACCAGAAAGTTTCTTGCAGACATTATTCTATTTATACTCTTTTTAAATTTCCTGTGTTATTTCTTATTCCTTGAATATCTCTTCCAACTTTCTTTATATAAATAACTCACACTTTAATACTCATACCAACTCTGTCTTGTCTAGGAGCCTTTTATGTCCTTTCTCTTTGAACTACATGTAACTTTGCAATTCACCTACAGTTCCCTGAGGGTAACTTTTGGTTTCTTATATATTCAAATGGCCTGATCACTTTGTTTGAAAAAAGTTCACAATCCCCTTCACTTTACTCCTATCTCTTCTCATCCCTCTTCTGTCCCTGACAATTTGTCTTAGAAATACCTTTTTCAACCTGAAGCATGTTAGAATAATCAAAAAGAAATTCAAGGACTTAGAGGTTGTAGTGATTTTTTTTTTTCATTAGGTATTCTTATTTAAATGAAGCTTAACTATAGCTTTGTTTGGAAATTACAAATTATTTCATCTGCTCTAAGAAATAAAAACATTGTTCAAAGCTCTATCATTTTTGCTCTTACATGTGACATTGAGTTTTCAAATCTATGCAAAGATTTTTATTTATATTTATTTTCCACAATTTCATTTTATTTTATTGCAAGGGGAAATTAAGCAGTCAGGTTTTGCCACAGTCAATGACTTCAGACTTTATTCTTTAATATAGAAGGTGTATAGAAAAGATATTTGAGAAATTGGAAAAACAACCATTGTAGTTTAAAGGACAGTCAACTTTCATCTCATTTAATGGTGTTTGAATGATTAGTTTCTCATATAAATGGCTTTAAAATCATATTCCCTTTGAAATATGAGACTACAATTTATAGGAACCATTTTTCTTCTGGGAAATCAAACATTCTAGTCATTATTCCTTTATTAATTTGCATTATTTTGTTCTCTGTTAACTGATAGAAATTCCGAAAGAAATCTTATAGTGGAAAAAAAAAATTGGATACATTCTCTCTTTAGGAAGCAATGACTCTGAAAATGTTTTTTTTTTCTCTTACTTCTATTTTTGTAAAGCATTGAAAGAATCTGTTAATATTGGTATGAGAGTTGAAGGAGGATGAGGTCTGACACAGACAGATTCGAACACCACCAAAGAATGTTGTATTTCCTGTATGGAGAAGCTGTAGGATTACAGGTCAGGTGGGGACATGTGTTACAATCCTAGGAAAATATAAGTTAAAGGAAATAATTTTTAGGTGGGCATGAAGCAAGAAGGATTTTTAATTGTTAACAATAACTCCACCATTATCAGGGTCAGTCTGGGTACATGTTACAATCCAGTTTGGCTGAGGTTTTCATTTATGATATTAGTGATGTTTGGGTTTGTACAATAGAGAGACAATTTAGTAATTGCAGAGCTTTGGCTTTGCGGTCTGGATTATTTTCTATTTTATCTTTGAAATTAAAATGAAACTTCTAAATCTTCGCTTGACCTAATATTGGAACAGCTTGAGAAGAAACTCCTCATTCCCTGCCCTCTGCCCTCCGCCAGGGGTCATGGTGGTTCACCTTAATACAGATCTTTGTAACCCCTCCATCCAAGCATGAAGGGTGAACTCCACCACCTGCTTGACTTTTTGCTCTTAAAAATAAATTATTACTTGTGGAATATATTCAGCATAATTATTCCACACAGTTTCCCTTTCAGGATCATCATTTAGTATGTGCTAACAAAGAGAATCTCTTTAATTAGGAAGTAATATCTGCACCATTGTTAGTGCCAGAGAGACAAGAGCGTGTTTTCAAATTACCACTCTAAGATCGATATTCGTATGGAATTTCTCTCAAAATATACAAAACTGCTTAGTCACTATGCTGTACAGCAGAAATTGAGACAACACTGTAAATCAAGTATAATAAAAAAATTAAAAAAAAACACAAGGCTGTTTCGTTACATGTTAATGGTTTAATTATTTTTTCCTCATTATATCTGCTCTCTCATTTGTTCTTGGAACATGGATTTTTCTTGTTAAATTTCATGTGTTTTAGCATCATTTGCTTTCAGGGATGATTAAAAAGTTTAATGAATGTTGCAGAGTTCTTTGGCAGTGAAGACAATAAAGATGTATATAACTATGAAGCTAATTTCTGCTTAGTGTCACGTGATAGCAAGATAGAGATAGTTTTTCTGAATAAATGTAGCAAAGAAATAGAGAGAAAAAGAGAGAAATTTAATCATCATTAAGGACAGATAGTAGAGTTTCCTATCTTCTCTCTGGTTCATTAAGAATACTTCCCTCCCATTCATTTTTAAATCCTCCTAGTTTAAATCCCTTAAAAGCCTTATTGGGTGTACTATTAAAAACTAATGAATCCAGGTTATTTATTTAGCCAAGTTTGAGGTGATAATAGGGATTACATTCCTCAAGTCTATATTATATATCAGTGAGAATTACTTGTTATTATTAGAGAGTCTATGGTTAGATCCAGGAAACAGTCTCAACTGGGTAGGCACATTTAAATAAGGGGAGAAGGGCAGTTTTTTATTTCAAAGATGAACTAGATTATTTTCAATGTTAATTTTAATCTGTGCTAAAACTTGAACTACCAATCAACAATTTGATTAAAATTTAAAATTCTATTTATTTTAAATTATTTACATCACATCGTTTGCATGTCTCCTTATATATAATTCACAAAATTATTTTAAGTTAAATATTACAGGTACTGATATATTTTTATTCTAAGTATTTTAAGTAATTTTATTTTCAAAGAACTTAATGCTATAGAAACATTCTAAATAAAATTTATATAAATCCAATCTAGTAAGATAAATAGAATAAAAAATCATGATTGTAGGACTTCCTATTAATTCACATATTTTATATTCAATATTAATTTTTATCCAGCTTGCCAGCTTAAAATTATTCAATAGTTCTCTGTGTTTTTGGCTCATTCACTTATAGACACCAAAATTATAAACAACTAAAGAATGATTGAATTGAATACTTAACAAAATAAAATATATCTTTACTCAAATAGTCCCTAATTGTCAGGAACTTTTTCTTGGACTTTTTAGATTCTTATTTTTAAACAATGTTTAAATGAGACCTTACTCAAATAGTAATGCATAAAGTATGATATTGCATAGTGGCAATTGAATAGATCTATGACAAATTGTAAGAAAATGAATTTAAAAACATACTCAGATATTTGTTAAAGTATTTGAAAGTGAAACTTTTACATGACAGTTAATATTATATGTAGATGAAATATAAAGTAAATCAATTGAATTTGTGTATGTAGTTAATGAATTTAAGTAGGGTTTTCTAAGGAACAGCTTTTACTTAAACACAGCAATATTAGTGTAGTCATTTAGCATGTATTCTCTAAACAAAAACAAAGCATACATTATTTTCAAGACATGCCCATGACTGCAAATCCTGATACTTAACATATGACTTGTCTACCCATAAGATATAATAGTCTACTGAGGGAGAAATTTGGATATAAAATGATTATGACATTAATTATGATGATGATTACATTAACTACAAAACTACATTACATTAATAAGAGATAATGTAAAGCTCATAGAAAGAGATGCAAGAAGGAGCACAGACCAAAAGAGACTAAGTCAGGGAAATAACAGAAGTTTCTAGAAATGAAGAATTTGACTCCTGAGAGACAGTTTACCAGATAGAAAGACATGCCATAGGGAATTTGTTTTGTATTGTTGCATAACAAATTATCACAATATAGCTGCTGAAACAACACTTACATATTATATCACAACTCTTAAGAACAGAAGTCTGCACTAGGTCTGATGGAGTCTTTGCTTAAAGCCACTTAAGACCTTGACAGGACTATCAAGCATCAGCCTCTTGTCTTGAAGCTTTGGAAATGAATCTCCATCCAAGATTTTTTGGTTGTTGGTGGTACCCGACACACATGAGAAAACTTTGCTTTGCCAATGTTTAATTTCTTTAAAGCAATTGGTTGCTCTAATTATTTAAAACTAGTGTTTGTTGTACTAATTCAATCTTTTAAAATTTTATTAGACATGATTAGCAAATCAGAACTGGAGTGCTTCTTTTTGATGTCCTTAAGCTTAACATCATTCACCTTCAAAAGGAGAGTTCTTTTAGTCTGTTGATCATAGTCTAATGCATCACCTATACTTGCAGTTGAAATCCATCAGCAGATTAACCGAGAGCCCTTAATGAAATTTGGAGGACTTTCAACAATTTTATTTGTTATATATTGTTTGTTTCTGTACACCCCAATTAAGCCTGCCTGTCAAATTCTGAAGGAAACTTTAAAGGATTATTCATAATTACCCAAATAGACTTGCAATGTTAGTATTTTCATCCTTATTCTTACTGTGTTTTTCATGTATGTTAGGTAGAATGTTAAGATGGCCCCCATGACTTTCTCCTAGGTCTCATGCCTGGAATTATGTAACATGGCCAAAGGGATTTTGCAGATGTAATTACAGTTACTAATCAGATGACAATGAAATAATCAAAGGGTGATTGTCTATGTGGTTATTTAGGAATATCTAGGTAAATTAAGCTCATCTAAATGAAGTGTGCTCTTTAAAAGCAAAGTTTTCTCCAACTGGATGTAGTAGGAGGAGTCAGAGGTATTCAAAGCACAAGAAAATCAAACTATCACTGCTGGCCTGCAGATGGAGGGAATATGCACAAGGAGATTGGCTTCTAGGAGTTGTTAGCAATTCCTGGCTAATGACCACCAAGAAAATGAAGACCTCAGTCTTAAATCACAAGGAGCTGGGTGCCGCCAACAACCAAAAGATTCTGAATGCAGATTCTTTTCCAAAGCCAGAGTGGAGAGAGCAAATTGATTGCTTTGAAAGCAGGAGAGTTTTTATATCTCAATTTATGTATTTGAACTTGATATCAATGTGCAAACAAAATTTATTGGTAGAGAAAGACATATATTATTTTTAGGTATTTATGTATATTCTGACCACTAAAAGTAGTAAAAATTAATAGATTATGACACCTTTCTTTTCTGAATATATTCCCTAGACTGTTAGATATGAGTAAATGCTAAAATTTCAAATTGATTTAAGCATATGCAAAACTTATTCATGACATTCTTATGAAAAATTAATAATATATTTATTGAATAAAAATATAATTGGTATTTGTAATTAATTGGATAGCTAAAACAAAGGATGATAATCATTAGATTTATTTCTATTTTTATTTTACTTTATTTTTTTATTATTCAAATGAATTTATCACATCTGTAGTTGTATAATGATCGTAACAATCTGATTTCACAGGATTTCCATCCCATAACCCAAGCACATCCCCCCACTCCCCTAACTGTCTCCTCTGGAGACCATACATTTTTCAATGTCTGTGAGTCAGCATCTGTTCTGCAAAGAAGTTCAGTCTGTCCCTTTTTCAGATTCCACATGTCAGTGAAAGCATTTGATGTTGGTGTCTCATTGTATGGCTGACTTCACTTAGCATGATAATTTCTAGGTCCATCCATGTTGCTAAAAATGCTGTTATTTCTTTGCTTTTAATGCCTGAGTAATATTCCATTGTGTATATGTACCACATCTTCTGGATCCACTCCTCTGTCAATGGACATTTAGGTTGTTTCCATGTCTTGGCTATTGCAAATAGTGCTGCAATGAACATCGGAGTACATGTGTCTTTGCGAGTAGTGGTTTTCTCTGGATAGATGCTCGGGAGTGGGATTGCTGGATCAAATGGTAGTTCTAGGTTTAGTTTTCTGAGGAATCTCCATCCTGCTTTCCACAGTGGTTGCACCAATTTACAATCCCACCAACAGTGTACTAGGGTTCCTTTTTCTCCACACCCTATCTAGCGCTTATTGTTTGTAGACTTTTGGATGATGGCCATTCTGGCTGGTGTAAGGTGGTACTTCATAGTGGTTTTGATTTGCATTTCTCTAATCATGAGTGATCTTAAACATCTTTTCATGTGTTTTTTGGTCATCTGTATGTCTTTGGAAAACTGTCTGTTTAGATCCTCTGCACATTTTTGATAATCATTATATTTATTTAAACAGAGATAATAAGTTGAAAATAAAGTTCTTTCATAGCATTATAAAGAGTAATAGTTTACCATCAACTTTAGGAATTAATAGTATTGATTTTATTAGAATAAATATGGTTTCTATTTATGCAGGCAATGTTCTGATATAATTATATTATAGACAATAATATAGAGTCTATATAATTATATAGACGAATTAGAATTATGTTCTTAATATACCTAAACATAGTACTGAGAATAGATGTAAATTCCTACACTGTGGTTTGGAAAATACTAATTTCACAACAGGACTATAAAAGAACATATGAAAATTGAAGCATTTGTTGCAAATTATGAAAAAAATTGGTTAGGTTCATCAAATTTTGTTTGATCCCTTGATCCCTTCATCTCCTTCAAGTTTTTCTAAATGACTCTTAGGTTATTACTTGGCCACCCTCTGTAAAATTGCAAATATTCCCTTCCCTGTTTCCAATCATCTTCTCTGGGTAACTTTTTTTCATAATACTGATAACCTTTTAACAAATTATAAAATGTATATATTAATCATTTTTACCACCCATCCCCCCCCACACTAAAACATGTTTTGGGTATGCAACAATGTGTGTTTTTGTTTACACCGACAGGAATATAATAGAGGCTAAATAAAAATTAACTAAATGATAAAAAATAGATTCATGAAAAAAAGTATTTGGTTGAATTTGCTGTACTTAAAATAGATATTCAAAATTTGGAGCAAGCCAGGAAAAAAGTGAACAATCTGGAAATATTACATGATGAATGACTAAAAGAAGTAATTCTGTTTATATTTGAGTTCTGTGTTTGCAGAAGATATGTACTATACCTTCTTTTAAGCACTTATTTGAATTGAAATAAAGAAGAACATTAAACTATTGTAGTTGGTTTGAGGTTCAAAGTTATGGAAATTAGGTGGAAATATTCAAAAGACATGTTTTGCC
The DNA here is from genome assembly GCF_016906955.1 of Phacochoerus africanus. NCBI lineage: Eukaryota > Metazoa > Chordata > Mammalia > Artiodactyla > Suidae > Phacochoerus > Phacochoerus africanus. The sequence continues at coordinate 156,811,555 of NC_062545.1, forward strand.
TTAATACAAAAAGGGACTTGCCAGAAACTAGAGCTTTTCAGAAATGGGAAGAATTGCTTTAAGGAGCCTTTCTATCCCTTTTTACTAGGATTGTTTGGAAAACCATTTATTTGAAATATTTCAGTGGGTTTCAGGCAGGAGTCTACCTGAGTTTTCAAACTTTGAGATCCTCTAGGATAAAAAGGTTTGTGGATAAGAATAAAGTATAAAAATTGTGACTGAGTCTCAGAATATGCAGTAAAAATGTCTGGTTAAACATTACAGTGGTGTTGTTGTAATAACACTAAATTTGATTGTAATATTCAAGTGAGAGAAAATACACTTAACAGTATAATAAGAATGAATAGCCATTCACCATAGATATTTTCTAAACCAGAAGATATTCAGGCACTCTCAGATACATGTTGTTCAGAACAAAAGATGAGCAATGTACATACTGCTACCAATGATCCCAAAGCAGAATAGCAACAACACTAGTTTTTTTTTTTTCTTAAAATGCCTTCCATCTTAGTTTATAGAATATACGTTTTATTTTATTTGCTAACATTTTTTTTTCTGTAAAATTACACTATATTCAATGAAGTTGTTGTCAAACCAAGTCCATGTGCCCTACACAGTGAGGCCAAGCAAACTGAAACATTGGAGTTTGGGGCAGAGAAAGGTTTATTGATGGAGAGGGTGCTAACTGAGAGGATGGGAGAGGAGAGTGGGTTTGTCTCAGAGCCATCTAGCCAGCTAGCTGGGACTTGGGACTTTTAAAGAGTAAAGGAGAGGAGGTCTTTGTGCCTTCAGCTTCCACATATATTTTCAGTTGCAGAGTTCTTGACACCATCTTGTGACTCAATGTGTCATCTGAGACTGTGATTAATCTACATGTTCCTGCAAAGCAAACTAATAGATCATGGTCTTATGATCTTTCTAGGAGAGAGCAAAAACAATGATTGAGGCATTTTATTATTTGCTTGGGGCCTATGTGACGAGTTAAGAATTTTAATTCCCATTTGGTCCTGTGCTGTTTTCTTCAAGATGATTTGGGCCAGTTTTTTCAAAATCACAAGACATTGTCTCAGAAATCTGGGGCCATAAATCAGGGTTTTGCTCAAGCTAACAATTTCATGGGGAAGTATCAGGTTGAACTTAGGGCAAATAGGAATGTCTAAAGGCCTTGTAAGCAAGTTAATATGGAAGAAGAATAAGATAAGTCTTTGTTATGGGGTCAGTTACACAATAATAAGAATATAGTAGAAAGAAACATAAAGATAGAACTCAAGGCAGCTGGATCCTAGTTCAGATTTTGCCTTTTGGTATAAGACTATGTGAAATTAACTTCTGTGGAATTCATGGTCTTCTGTTGTAAAGAGAAAATTTAGGTTATACATGCCTAGGAATCCGCCCACCTCTAAGAGTCTATGTGTCTTAGAAGATTTACATAATGAACACACTAAGTTAAATGCACGGCTACAATGTTGTGATTTATAAGAAATATATATTTGGTATTTCAGATGACCAAAGAGGGGGCTTCCCACACACAGCATCAAACAACACTAGGTACTCCCAGCTGGTGTCCCAAGATTCAGCTCAGTAGTCACACCATCTACCAGGAGATAACATCAGATTCCCCAGGTAAAGGGCTCAGCTCCACAAGACTGCCCTCCCTTCCCAAGTCAATTGTTAGCCCTGGCTGTTACCAGTACTCCTCACCAAGGAGCTATAAATTAAGTTCCCAGGAACCCCTCCTTGGGTTTTTAATTTGCTAGAGCAGCTCACAGAACTCAGGAAACCTGTTTACTCCCTAGATTACCAGTTTATTACAAAGGATGTTAAAAGACACAAAGCAACAGCTAGATGGAGAAATACCTGGGGCAAGTTCTCAAACAAAGGAGCTTCTATCCCCCTAAAGTTTGGGGCTCAGCATGAATGGATATGGAAGCATTCTGATTCCCCAGCTTGAAAGAAACCCTTTGGAGTTTTATTTTTAAGGCTTCATTACATAGGTATGAGTCATGAAATCACTGGCCATTGGAGACTGATTAACCTCCAACCTTTCTCCCTTTTAGGTCTCACCCCTCTATTTATGGCTGGTTCCCCTAGCAACCAGCTGCCATCTTTAGGTGCTTTCTGAAAAGTCACCTATTAATAAAACCAGTTGTGGTGAAAAGGGGCTTGTTACAAATAACAAGATATCCATTTTGGTTTCATGGCTCTGAAGTGATTTCAGGAACCGAGGCGCTGCAATTGGGTGCAGAAACTGAAATAAAAGCCAACTTTTCTGAACTTCATTTTATAAATCTGTGAATTTATGGAATTGGATTAAAATAATCCCAGCTTTGTATCAGTTCTAAAGTTGAATAAAGCTCTTTTATCTTTCCAATATTTAAAAACTTTGGGTTTTGACAGTAGATTATTCATCATTTTGAAGATTTTGGTGTATAATTTGATTCTTATAAAATAACACAGTTTTGGACCTGCGGATGCCTGGGCATAACTTCAAGCAGTATTATTTAATGATATGATATTTTAAAAAATAGTCTTAATAGATGTGGTCATTTGATAATAAATCATGCAAAATTAGGGAAATAATTTGTATTTGATGTCTCTTGCAGATGAAATTCTTTGCTGAACACTTTGTATAGTTGGTAGCATCTTTAAGACAGCACAGTGAAATGGTTGTTCATACGGCATATTTATTCGACGAGGAAGTTTAGTTAATGACTTGATCTTACAGAAAATGTGAGTGTATTACAAATGGAAATTAAATCTGGATTTTTAGATTCCAAATCTTATTGAATGTAATAGATACCATCTCATCTTTATTCAATTAGAGATAAAACTGATTAAAAGATATGTCTAATTACTTTCATTAGAAAAACAATTTTTTAAAAAAATAAGTTCAGGGAGTTCCTGATGTGGCTCAGTGGGTTACAACCTGCCTAGAATCCATGAGGATAAGGGTTCAATCCCTGGCCTCTCAGTGGGTTAAGGATCTGGCATTGCAATGAGCTATGGTGTAAGTTGCAGAATTGGCTCGGATCCTGTGTTGTTGTGGCTGTGGCATAGGCTGGCATCTGCAGCTCTGACTTGACCCTTAGCCTGGGAACTTCCATATGCCACAGATGCAGCCCTAAAAAGCAAAACTAAATAAATAAATAAAAATAATTTTAGGAGTTCCCACTGTGGCACAACAGGATTGGTGATGTCTCTGCAGTGCCAGGATGCAGGTTAGATCCCTGGCCCAGCACAGTGGGTTAAAGGATCTGGTGTTACAGCAGCTGTGGTCACAACTGTGGCTCGGATCTGATCCCTGGCTGGGGAACTCCATATGCCATGCAGTGGCCAAAAAATTAAAAAATAAAATAAAATAAAATAAAAATTTAAATCCATCATTTAAAAAATAAAATTTGGAAGATGTAGGAATAGCATTAAAAGTAATTCCTCGGTAGTGTGTATGATATGTTCAAGAAGATGGTAACTTTGGAGTTAATTGTTCCAGTCAAATTTCTAATGAACTTAATCAGAGAAAAATATATATAACATTTTATAAACCTGTCTTTAAGGCACATATGTTTACTTTTACAACAGAAAATATTCAGTAATATAATTACTGAACTAAACAAAATAAAATGAAACTAAACTAATTTTCTCTCATTTCATTCCAAACTAATAACAGATACATTCACTCTCAAAATATTTTTGGGGTACTAGTCTGTTGTTCATTGACAGCAAGAGAGAAATCTGGGTGTACACACATGTGTCAAATCTATGCTTGTGTCACATTTACTCTATTCCCATTAACCAACCCAACGCACATGGTGAAACTTGTAATCAATGAGTGTGGTGATTCCTAAGGGTGTGACTAAAAGGAGGAAATTATGGCAAGCAGTATGCAAATAGCCTATCAGAGTTGCCTACAAAACCTATAGTGGTCTACAGAACTCTGCTTCTTTATCCGTTGTGGAAGGGACAAGGTGTTTTTATGTGGACTTTAAAAAAAATGTCACTGGTGTTTCAGCTCAGGAATCTTCAGCAGTTTATATGTTTGCATTCATATGCTTTACTAGGTCATTGGGATACATACCATTTTCTGTTCACCAGACGTGGCATCAATGTGATGGATCAGTGTGACATTTTGTAAAATAGAAATATACTATAATAGAGAGCAAAGGAATCAGCATTGCCTTGAAGTAAGATAATGAAACTATTGCTGTTCTTACCATCAAGTGACAAAATTACATCAGTCCTCTTGACTGATGAAAGAAAACCTTCACCAAATCATTTCCATATACTAAGGACATTTTCTGCCCTAATAGAGATACCAGGTTCAGTCCAGCATTTTCCATGACCCATTTGTTTTCTGCAGAGATAGGTGGACAGACTAGCTGTTCCTGGCATGTTTGGCCCCTTCATGTCATTTCCGTACTTAGGTGAAATATAGGAGAGGCTAAACAGTGCAAATCAAGTACAGAGGAATTAACTCTGTGGAGTGAGCTTTGACCGATGAGAAATAAAAGGTGGTAGGGAGCTCAGCAGATAAATTCTGTCTCCTTTCTCCTTCAAGTAGCCTCTTCGGAGAGGTTTGTAGCAGTAGAGCCTGCCTAAAGACATCCTTTGAGGCAAATAGCCGAATCTTGGCATTTGTTCACATCTTGTAAGCAGTGGGCACCGGGTAACAAATCATCTTGCATTTCCTCCATCATCCTCTGCCTCATTTTTCTTTGTCCTCACTCTCATTGACCTGGATTTTCATCTTTCGAATAAAGCATCAGCAATTTATCTTTGCCTCTGGCTGTGTTTTCTAGGATCCTTGGGATACTGCCAATTTTAAAAAATGTGAAATCTGAGGAGAGACCAAAGGTTGCCCAATAATTATGTCTATTTGTCACAGGCATGGCATGTTTTTGGTTAAAAATGGATTTCCTTTTTTTCTTTCACAGAGTTTGTTAAGAATTGACCATCTCTTTTGTAAGGTACACTTTCCTTTATATCCCCAATACATTACTGATCCTCAATCCTTTCTCCTATTCCTGCTCTCTATCAAACCCCATTCAATGACCGTCATTCCCAAGTTTCTGCTTTCTAACCCAGAAAAATCTTACATGCTTAAAAAAAATATCCAAATTAGTGGAAGTAACAATTACATGAATTGCCTAGACAGGTTAAGCAAAAATGATTTAAAAATGGGCTCGGAGATCTTATAGGCAATTGGAGGTCGATGGATTATAATGCAAATATTAAACAACAATGTCTATATGTTATTGGATTAGTTGATATTTATCTTTTAAGTATTAGTGATCCAAAATTGAATTTTTTATTTTCTGACTGGGGCAGTGTTTAATAAGATAGGAAACTTCTATCATTAACCATATAACCAGCAAAAGGGGAAAAAATAGGTTATTCAACTCTGTGCTGTACTGTTGGATTTGATTTTGATCAAAGTCAATTAGCAGAACAATAGTGGTATATATTACCCAGACTATCTCTTAGTTATAAAGTATCTGACTTAGTTTGGTTAACCATCCCTATTTGTATTTCACAGTTATTTCTGTGACCTATATTTGCAACATACCACTTGGATGATTTTTTTTTTTTCTTTTTAAAGTAAGATGGAAGGACTTTAAGTGATTGCTATGTCTCAATGGAGAGAAGGTTATCCTATCTTGTAACGCCTTTCTTGATTCTTCTAATTCTGTGTCTCGCTTCAGGGCAAACCTATAATGCTCTGACAAAAGTAAGGAGAAGGAAGAACAATATAAGTAGCAATCCAATGGTCCAATGGAATTGCTCAATCACTGAGGTGATTCACAAGAGAACAAGGATCATGACCATCCACAACAGCCCATTCCCAGTTTTTCCTCTTGGTCAGCAATGCCAAAGAATATGAGAGGAAACAGATGAATAGCCACAGGCTTTATTATGTACACTGGTCTCAGTAAACATCATTGGGAAAAGTAGTAGGTATAAGCTCTTTAAAAACTCTCTGAAGTGTATATAATCTCCAGTTCATCCTTTCTTTAGGTTTTTCAATTTTTCCTATTGATTTGGATGTTTGGGGGACAAATTATCCCAAGTTCTTTCCACATTCTTCACCCAATTTTGGCCTCATTAGATATGGATAGCTTTGCCCTTAGTAATAGTTTTCTTGATTCAATATTCTCTCATTATTCTGTGAGGTTCATTGCCAGAGAACTCAGGAGGGTTTCATGCACAATTTCAACTTTCTTTAAAATCAGGAAATAGTCTTGGTTAGGCAACTACTGGGTTTTGCTTCTCAGTTTGGCAAAAGGCAGAATGCAATACTATTAGTTTTGCCCTGTTTTAGACATGCTAAGAAAAATAAGAGCAGATGAATACCTCTGGTTCTTTCCTGCTCTTCCTTTTATAATTATCTTCCATTTCATAATGTACAAAGTCACAATGACTGTGCTTGAAGAGAATGTTGTTAAATCTGACCAAACAAAAATGCTCCTGCCCTAATAAAGGACAGCTTAGGAAGAATTGATATAACAGAAATCTTGGCAAAGAAATGTGGAACATTTTTTTCTTTCTATAATTGTGCTATCATGTGGAATTCTGTGTCCTTCTCACTATAAGGCCGTCCACTAGAGGATTATTAGTTCTGATGAGGTTTGGGTTTTGTTTTTTTCATTTTTTTTTTTTCTGTCTCACTAGAGACAGAAGCAAACCTGAGGAAAGGCACACACAGACACACACACAGACACACACACACACACACACACACACACACACACCCCTACATGTTTTTTTCTATTCACAAAAAAGAAAATATTTTCTATAAAAATTAGTTTTATAAAACTGGATTTCCACTGTTAATAAAATCATAAGCAGCAAAATCCTGCAATGTATTTGCTTTCCTTTAAGTGAAAATCATCTGTTTAGGTGGAGCTCTGGTGGGCACTGAAATAACAGATTCATATGTCATCTATGAAGGATTCTTACAGATGTACCACCTTGAAAATCTTGAAAGCCTCGTGGCCATCTCTCAAGCTGCCTGCCCTTGTCTGTGCATGGTGTCAGGTACCCTCATTCCTCTCAGCTTATCTACAGTTCTATACCCCCTAATTCAATTAGACATCCAGTACATGGCCCACTGAGAACAAATTTTTGCTGTTTTATTTCCTTCTGGATCCTTCCCTCCAAAGTGCTGCTGGTTCGTTGTTCTTGAAACATCAGCTGTGTTTTATGAAACCTCGAAAATCATCATTTGGACCTCTTAAAAGTCAGCTGTGCCTTATTGAAGCAAACCTATTCTTAGGTACTTTATTCTGATTCTTTTAAGATGAAGGTGGGTGGTTGTGGGCAGATGAAATGAAGGGGGATCAGGAGGGCAGCAGCAATAAGGATAAAAAGAAAATAATTTGTAGAAATATGGTATTTATTGAATAATTTTGAAATAATTCAAGTTGTTTATCCCCTCCCTACATTTTATTTATTCTGTGGGTGCAATATATGTCTGACACCACATAATACAAAGAAAGGGGTCAGGTAACAGCCGCAAAATCATACAACCAGTTGACTGCAGAGAGAGATTTGCACATTAGCTTTTTTTTTTTAATATAATGATTTTTATTTATTTATTTTTTCATTATAGCTGGTTTACAGTGTTCTGTCAATTTTCTACTGTACAGCATGGGACCCAGTTTAGCTTTATTTTTCCAGTGTTCCACTATCTCAGTTCTATCAGGTGTTGCCTACATTTCCCCAAGATCTACATTAACTACCTCTGTTTCCAAGTTAATTGGCCCCTCCTCTACCATCAACCTTCCCACTTCCAGAACTATGAATTCAGTTCCAAGTCTACTCTACTCCATTCCCTGCCCTGATTTCTTAACTGTGCTCTTTCTGCATAATACTATTGCCATCTTGAGGAATTGCTCTTAAAAGAGAAACACCTGTGCTCACCCAAAATATGGGGTATGAAATTCTACAGAGTAGATTATGAGCGTTTCAATGAGTGTAAGAAAACAAAAACTAATTTGCTCATACCAGAGACCAGATAGTTTTTGATAAAGGAAAAGTACTTACAGATATGATTTCTGGGGTGCCCTACAATAGTCTAAAGTCTGGGAAGACTGCCTCATTAAGACTTTGCCAGATGACTAACATTTTTCCATCTTTTTATTTTTTTGTTCATGTTGTCTTTTTCCCTGCACAATGCCTCACACTGTGGCCCAGACTCCCCAGGCCTGGCACTGCAGAGGAGTATTTCAGAACATCCACACACCCTGGCTGCACAGAGCAGGGCTCCAATCCCAGCTCCACACCCCAGGGCCAGTGCCAGAGCCCCTGGCAGGAGGATATCTTAAGGTGATGGTGAAGTGGGTCGGTGCAATTTAAATGAACCCTCAGTTCTGAAGAGAATATCTTACATTTGGCATAAGATGTTGTGATATGGAGGAAAGTATACATTACATTAAAAGGAAAGAGGATCTTTTAGAAAGCTTCATAACAAGAAAAAAATGTTTATAGAAAAATGGCAATTCTTTAACCTAAATTGCACAAAACTAGTAAAACTGAAAATGAATTGGATAATGATTTAAAATAACATACCCAACCCGTTTACAATGATAATTTCAACATTTATTTATTTGGGCAGGATATATTTTTCTTCTCACAGAGTGGTAACCGGTATTCTTTATTTCTGAAAATGTTGTATCAATGAACTTTTTTCTCACATTTTATTGATACTTCAAATGATAATTTATACAACTATTTTACAACCAATAAATAGAAAATGTTTATTTACCTTTTACATCAGAACTAACTTTCCCTTGTTTGTGAGTAAAGAAATTTTCACAATATTTCATTGAAACTTCATTCAGACTGAGAATAGTGACATTGTAGTACTTAAGACAGAAAAGTAAATTAATAAGAAATAATAAAATAAAAAATTTAATTTAATACCAATTTATTCTTAAATTATAATTACATTTTATTTATTATAATAATAAAAATAAACCAACCAATAAAGTTTGAATGAAGGAAGCTCAGACCAAAAATTTTTCATTGTCTAGAAGTTAGATAAATTTATAGGGGCAGGAAAGATGAGCTGATATTTCTGTGCAAGCAAAGATTCCAGCAGATGGTGATATTATGTCACCACAGTAGTACCTAATAAACAGCATTACTGGTATAGTATCGGATAGCAGTAGAGCAATGATTGATAGAGATTATCTTATAAATACGGGAGTTCGGGGAAAAGATGTGCGTGCCTAGAACTCTCTGATGAGGAAGGTGAGAATAAAGTTACAAAAGAACCATTGTCTAGGCAAGGATTTATCCTAGTACCAGCAACTTCTCAAGAATTTTTGTAAAGCTTTAATTTAGTTCATAGTCTAGTTTCTGGATGATCAAAAATGGTAGTATTTACATGGGAACAAAATGAGTTTTCTGTGCTAGATAGATGTTTGCTATGCAGGGAAAGTTTGGTCCCAAGTCTAGCTCTTCTTCACCCAACTAGCCCAGCGTTAGAATCAGATCTGTAGACTGGCCTTGTTTGAATTCCTACTGACTGTATGTAGTATTTGGTGAATTATGCCAGAGTTTAAAACTTTGGCTTGCCAAGTTTATGAAATTCATAGCAATTCACTGTAAATTTTTTCAAATAAAATACTATCACTTAGAAAACCTCTGATCTGAGGTGCATCTTTAATCTTTTGTATGAGAGTGACTATTTCTCGTTTCCTATTCTTAGCATGAAAATTCATTCAGAACAGTTTCTTTCAATTGTCTCTTAGGGATGTAGTAAGATATTCTTGGCCATCGGCAGCAATGAGGAGTATTAATTTTATGAAGTACTTGGCAATACTTCATGACACTTTGGAGGAGAATTATAAATATCATTAGCACTATTAAATTAGATGCTTCAATTTACAGTTGTAGTTACTTACATATTGACAAAATTATCACAGCTGGGTGTTTTAAACATCACCCTTGTACAGTACATATAATTTTATGTAGCATATTAGCCTTTCAAAATAGTTTCCCCCTCATTGACACTACTCTTATTAGTTATAAGTAATTTTAAGCATTTTTTTTTTACTTTTATAGCATTATGCTATAAAAGTAAAAACAATTAGAATGTTTGGGAAGGCTCCAGTACATTTTTGTTCATATTCCTTTGGTTGCTCAAACACACATAGGTAAAACTTTCTGAGAGTAAAAATACTTTGTGTTGAAAAATCTTCAAGTATATCAAGTATAAATATAAAGGGGTGTGTGTGTGTGTGTGTGTGTGCGCGCGCGTGTGTGTGTGCTCTCCTGAATATGCAAATAGTTTGTTATTTATTTGCCATAGTTATGAATATGACTAATTTTTTATGCTCATGGAAACAATTTACTGACTATCCATTCCTATTAAACAAGCAAGGTATCTGATGTACTGAATAAGCTGAGTTACTTTTTTAAAAAATGACTAGAATATTGCATGACAGTTCTGATATTCTCATACAGAAAGCCATATACATATTTGTGGAAATGTCATGATTTCATTACATATACATGAATTTGGAACTAAATATAGTTAATTGTTAGTGTGAGCAGTAGATGTTCCCATTGTAGCTCAGTGGGTTAAGAACCTGACATAGTGTCCGTGAGGATGTGGGTTTGATCTCTGGCCTCACTCAGTGGGTTAAGGACCCAGGGTTGCCTCAAGCTGCAGCATACATTCAGGATCCACTGGATCCACTGTTGCTGTGGCTGTGACCTAGGCCTGCAGATGCAGCTCTGATTCTATGCCCTAGCCTGGAAACTTCTGTATGCTGCAGGTGCACCCATAAAAATAAAAAAAATAAATAAATAAAGTGTGAGTAGTAACAGTTTATTAAAAAGTAAACTTTCTGAGAATGCAGTGTATCAAGTGACATACTGTTCATGGGGACCAAAAGAAACAAACAAGAGAAGTTATGGGAAATTCTAATGATGAATTTTTGTATTGTTGGGGAGGGAAAATTTCCCTCTACCTTCCAGGTTTTTCTAACTGGCCTAATAATTAAATTGAGGAGTTCCCATAATGGCTCAGCAGTTAATGAATACGACTAGGAACCATGAGGTTGTGGGTTCGATCCCTGGCCTTGCTCAGTGGGTTAAGGATCCCACGTTGCTGTGAGCTGTGGTGTAGGTTGCAGACACGGCTCGGATCTGGTGTTGCTGTGGCTGTGGTGTAGGCCGGCGGCTACAGCTCCAATTAGACCACAAAACAACTTTAGGTTTCTTTCTGATTTGAGTAGATCTAAGGACAAATTAACCATTTGTGTATAAAGTTACAGAAAACCAAATTTAAAATAGGGAACTGAGGGAGTTCCTGTTGTGGCTCAGAGGAATTGAATCCAAGTAGTATCCATGAGGATGTGGGTTCGATCTTGGCCTTGCTCAGTGGGTCAAGGGTCCAGCATTGTGTGGCTGTGGCTTAGGCTGGCAGTTGTAGCTCTGATTCGAACCCTAACTTGGGAACTCCCATATGCCACACCTGCAGCCCTAAAAAAAAGACAGTGGGGGAGTTCTCATCATGGCTCAGTGGTTAACAAATCCAACTAGGAACCATGAAGTTGCGGGTTTGATCCCTGGCCTTGCTCAATGGGTTAAGGATCCGGCATCGCCGTGACCTGTGGTGTAGGTTGCATGCGTGGCTCAGATCCTGCATTGCTGTGGCTGTGGTGTAGGCCGGCGGCTACAGCTCTGATTAAACCCCTAGCCTAGGAACCTCTGTATACCGTGAGTGCAGCCCTAAAAAAGACAAAAAGACAATAATAATAATAATAATTAAATTGACATGAAACAGTAATAGGAGAAAAAAAATTTAATTGCATATATACAGGGACTGCATAAGAGCCCAAAGTCAGGTACTGGTGGTTTAGATGCTATTTTAAAGCAGGCTCATAGATATGGAGACCAAACTAACTAGTGGTTACCAGTAGGGAAAGGTGGCAGAGGGCAATTTAGGGGTAGGGGATTGAGAGGTACAAACTATTATGTACATAACAAGCCTTGGGGATATATTATACAACATGAGGCATATAAAAATATTTTATCATAACTATAAATGGAGTATAACTTTTAAAATTTGTGAATCACTCTACTGTACGTCTGTAATTTATATAGCACTATGCATCAACCATTCTTCAGAAAATAAAATAAAATAAAATAGATGCTGTTCTGAGTTGAAGAGAAGGGGGTCTTTCAAGTCTGAGACTTGAAAGGAGAGGAGGTTAATTCACAGGGGGATGGAAAGAACAAATGTTTGACAAATAAATGTTTGCTAGCCATACAGAAACAATAAGACAGAAAGGAATTTTAACAAATAGATTTTACTAGGTCCCTCCCTGCCTACACCCTCTAGTTCATAAATTTACTGTACTGATCTATAGTGACAGCTCCCTTCTTGGAATAGGTTCTCTATCAACACTCTTTTAGTCAGCTGGGGGCAGGACCAGAGTTTCTTCCTGAAGTCTTTTGGCCCTTGCTTGTTTTCAGCTCAAAATAACCTGCACGACCCAGTTGGCACATCTTGGGCCAGCCTGCCCTGAACCCCATCAGTATAAAGAATGTGCTCTGTGGGATATGTAAGTGTTAAGACTTAATTGAATGTTAGGAAGAATATAAAATTTAGTTAATTTTCATTTTATACCTATGTTTTAAATTGAATTTGTTGAGTTTAGCTCTCTGAAAGATGAAATCCTCAGGGGAATGACTTAACCACAAAACAACTTTAGGTTTCTTTCTGATTTGAGTAGATCTAAGGACAAATTAACCATTTGTGTATAAAGTTACAGAAAACCAAATTTAAAATAGGGAACTGAGGGAGTTCCTGTTGTGGCTCAGAGGAATTGAATCCAAGTAGTATCCATGAGGATGTGGGTTCGATCTTGGCCTTGCTCAGTGGGTCAAGGGTCCGGCATTGTGTGGCTGTGGCTTAGGCTGGCAGTTGTAGCTCTGATTCGAACCCCTAACTTGGGAACTCCCATATGCCACACCTGCAGCCCTAAAAAAATAAATAAATAAAATAAATAAAATAGGGAACTGGGGGGAGGTTGGAAGTTGACTAGCAAATGTTCAAACACTTGTACATGAAACTAAATCGATTGTTCATCCTTAAAAAGGGATTCTCTAGAATTCTAAAGAATTTTCTTTTGACTGGAGCCCGATACCAAGGCAGAGCTGGGCGGGGAGGTAAAAAACTCAGTCTCTAAAGCCAGGTACTAGAATTACTTGGGAAATTTGAAATTCTGTCTAGCTAAGTGCCAAAAATAGTGAGAATACAAATATTCTTGATAAATAAACACTATTGTTCCATATTTTACTCATTTCTTAGATCACAAGTCCATGAATTGGGATGAGTTTTTGGCAGAGTCAGCAAAAAGATCCTGAATAATTCAAAGTTCTACGTGACATGTTTGTAGTCCATTTTAGTCTAAAGATAACTTTACTGAACTCCTTTTTTTACTGAAATCATGTTTTTCCTATGCATTTTTAATTTTTTAAAAAGTTGATTCTTTGTAGATAGCCTCTCTTGTTCCTTGTGTTCATTCGTATAATACAAGGTTGTGTTTTGAGTTCTTTTAGCATCTGACTCTGTGAAATCAGCTCAGCTCCACTCAGCACTGCCTGGAAGTGCGGGACGTAGAGTTATGTCTTTCAGGTCTGAGTGGATGATGGATTCCTCATTCAATCCAAATTTTTTGATTTCTCCTTGAAGCCAACTGCGACATGGGTTTGCTCCAGCTAGGTGCCTCAACTCTGTTTCTTTTGTGAGAAACAAATAGTATTTTCATCTTAAAATAGCTGACTTTATTTATTTATTTTTAGGGCCGCACCTGCTGCACATGGAAGTTCCCAGGCTAGAGGTCAAATCAGAGCTGCAGGTACACCACAGCCACAGCAACGCCAGATCCTTAACCCACTGGGCAGGGCCAGAGATAGATCCCGAGTCCTCATGGATACTAGTCAGGTGTGTTACTGCTCAGCCACAATGGGAACTCCTACCTCACTTATGTAGAGGATGAGGGTCTATTGGGTTTTTTTTTTTGAGATCTGCAGCCATAGGTGGTATCCCTAACATTTCCCATATTCTTATGTTATTTTAATTGTTCAGAGGCCTCTTTTGGATTCTGACTTTCTAATGTCCACTTCCTCAATTTTAACTTGGTTAAAACTTTGCACATCTCAATTTTTAGTTCTACTTTAGGATTATTTAAAGACCAAAAAAAAAAAAAAAAAGAAGGAGAAATAATCAATTTACTCATCCAGAATTCTTCACCAGTACTTTAAAAAAAAATCAAAACAACTGTTTATCGTTTGAGTCACAACCCGCTAACCCTAAGGCTACTCTCACTGCCCTTCCAAGTGGAGATGTGGCTCTTTTCCCTCCCCCAATGTGTAAAACCAGTTTTTTAGCAGTTTCCCTTTTGCTCAAGCAGGACCTAAGACTGATCAACCAAAGACTCCAGTGATCATCTCTGGCATGCAGTTCTTTGGGGCAGAAGTATATATATATATATATATATATATATATATATAGTTGTTCAAAATACTTAGAGGAATAATGGACTTATGATCACTAATTTAAAGGTCAAAGAGGTAAGGTGGCATTTCAGTGGGGTTTTATCATATCTGTCACCAAATCATTACTTTTCCCTTCTATCTTACCTTTTAATACAGCTAGTAAAGTAGAAACCTTTTTTAGGTCCATGCTATTTTGCCATGTCTCTGATATTTTTTCTCATACTCAACAGGAAAGGAACAGATACAAAATACTCTGTCCTTCAGGTTATTTAGAGCTGAACTTTTGACTTTTTCTCAGCTTGAATCTATGCATCTTAGACAAAAAAGACTCAGTCCTTGAAGTGATGAAATCTCAGAAGTGAACCCCACACAGCAAACAGTGACCTGAGGCCCCTCCGTGGTTGCCAGTGTCTTCATGAGCCCATACAATTATCCAGGGCCACCGACTCACCTCTCCAGGTACTCACGCTGTCTGTTCCCTCCTCTCCCTGATGTTGAAACTGTGATGAGGCCACAAAGGTGAACATGGGTTCATAGAACGCAGACACCGATCAGAGGTCCTTAGGAACCCAGTTTCTATAATTGCGTCAGCTCATGATAACTTATAGAGAGTCCATCACAATGAGGGGATAGAGAATATATCTGTATTTCATATTTCTTCACATTGCTGGCTGAAGGCAACCATTAATGTCTAATATTCCTCTAGACACCACTACACTGAGGTAAAAATTAGCTTCTCAACATATGCCATCTTCTCTTTGTTTCTAATATTTTTCTTTGTGGTAATCATTTCCCACTATCAATTATTTCAACATATAAAATGAATATATTCTGGGGATTATGTACAGCATGTTGACTAGAACTAATAATATTGTATTATATACAGAAATTTGCTAAGAGAATAATCTTAACTTGCCTCCCCCCACCATGATGACCATGTGAGGTAATTATCAAGATCATGGTAATCCTTTCACAATGAATATATATATCAAACCATGTTGTACTCCTTTAAGAACAATGTTATACAACCTAAATATATCTAGTTTTTGTCAATCATATCTCAGTAACACTGGGGGAAAATATAGCTTTTAAATATTTTAAAGAGCATACTTCATTTTGATAATTTTATCTATAATTATTTATATGTAGGCTTTGACCACAATTCATCTCAAGAGAACTTTCAAATCATGCATCCAATTGTAATAGTGTATCACATCATTTTTTTTTTTACTTTTAAAAGAATTTTTAGAATAGACCTGTTACAAAGAAATTGAAGATAGTACTATTAATTTAAAATTCAATGTGTTCTCAAAAAATATTAAGGAAAAAGAGTAACTCAGAGGCTTTTCAAATTAATTTTATTATATTATTATAATAATTATTATTAATATACTCCTAACTTTGGAGCACTGATAATGTTTCCTTATAATAAGCATTATTAATTATTTCTGATATCACCAGAATGTATAAATGTAATTATTTGGATCAACAGCCACCATTTTTTTCCTCTTCTTTATGCGTTTCTGGGTCACCTGTCACAAACACATGATGCGCTGAGGCCAACTGGCTCTTCATCTTCTAACTAATCTTGGTTAAGAACTTACAAAAGTGTGTTGAAAATCACAAGAGCAGTTTGGACAAGCACAGTGCAACATAGGTGATCACAACCAGGTGTTCATTTGAGCACAAAAGAAAACAGTCTACTTCCTAAGAATAAAAGTTGATAGAGGGGTGTTCATTGCAGCTCAGGGGAAATGAATCTGACTAGTATCACTAAAGACCCTGGTTCGATCCCTGGCCTCACTCAGTGGGTCAAGGATCCAGCATTGCCATGAGCTGTGGTGTAGGTCGCAGATGTGGCTAGGATCTGGCATTGTTGCAGCTGTGCTGTAGGCCAGTGGCTACAGCTTGGATTCAACCCCTAGCCTGGGAACCTCCATACACCATGAGTGCAGTCCTAAAAAGACAAAAAAAGAAAAAAAGTTGATAGAGGAATGGGATTTTTCTCGGCTGTAGTGAAAATTCCTCCTTCTTATTTGGAAGGAACATATTTTCTCATGCATTTTGAACAGTTCTGATAAATCCTTAGCTGGGGGATGAACTAGATGGCTCATAAATACCTCCCTGAGCATGATTCTATAAACTTTTACCCAGTTGATACATGAGAAAGAATGATACAGAACAATTAGATTATGATCTCAGTATTTCCCAAAGCTTTAATTGTCCTTGTAAGTAATATGTACTTATGCATTAATTTCTTAAGATGTGTTTTTAAACTGTTACATGCTTTAATAATATATTTAGCATTTAAACTATTATTTTTCTATACAAAGGGTGATAGGTTTTCCAAAGCAATTAGAAGATTTTTTTTTTTTTTGTCTTTTGTCTTTTGTCTTTATAGGACCGCACCCAAGGCACATGGAGGTTCCCAGGCTAGGGGTCCAATCGGAGCTGTAGCCGCTTGCCTATACCACAGTCACAGCAATGCCAGATCCCAGCCGCATCTACGACCTACACAACAGCTCACAGCAACTCCAAATCCTTAGCCCACTGAGCGGGGCAGGGATGGAACCCACAACCTCATGGTTCCTAGTCAGATTTGTTTACACTGTGCCACGACAGGAACTCCTAGAAGATATTTATTTAAAAGAAAGAGGGCCATATATACCATGTAGCTTGTAGTCCTACTCCTTAAATTTCTGAGAGGAATATCTAATAAATATATTATATTGTCACAAAATAGCTTGAGCCTATTTAAAAGTTAGCTATGAGTTATTCAAAGTTACTCAAATGCTGCTGACTAGGCCAATTGTTAATTTTTAAAATATAATATAAAGACTGCAGGCTCTCAAATACTTTTGCAAAGGAATGACCTAAGAAGATTTTATTTATACACGTAATTTTTTTTCTGAGAATATGAATATCTAAAATATGATGGAAGTTCCTGTTGTGGCACATCGGAAACGAATCTGACTAGGAACCATGAGGTTGCGGGTTTGATCCTTGGTCTTGGTCAGTGGGTTAAGGATCCAGCATTGCCATGAGCTGTGGTGTAGGTCACAGATGCAGTTTGGATGTGGTGTTGCTGTGGGTGTGGTGTAGGCCGGCAGCTGTAGCTCCGATTAGACTCCTACCCTACCCTGGGAATCTCCATATGCAGCAGCTGTGGCCCTAGAAAGCCCCAAAAAATAAAAAATAAATATGATGACAATGATTACTATTATAACAACCCCAAATAGTTAAAAGCCTTCCTAATCTGGCTTATCATAATTCTTTCACATATTTTAGTGAGGATATTTATTTTTTAAGTGTCTTACTAATAAGATCAAATATGCAATTGTTATACATGAGAGCAAGATAGGTCAATAACTTACAACAAATACATTTTTTGTGTAAGGTATTTTGCATTTATTGATTTGAATTAAAATAGCCATCTCCGTATTAAGAGAAATGTCACATTTTATTTTTTAATATTCAGAATTCATTTTCTTATTATAACTATATGAGCATGATTACAGTTTTATCCCAAGTGAAGTTCATTACTTTCATTGATGTAGTAGCTATGCATTTGAAATATTTTACAAAAATTTTTAACAACTTTCTTTTGTTCCTTTTACTTATTTTCAGCCAAAAAAAAAAACAATGTGAGCCAATATGTAGGCTCTTCTAATTTAATAACTAAATCAAAAGCTTTGCTATCTGCCACTGAACAGACAGGTTTATGGTTTTTGGTGAGTCTCCTCTGTTTATAAGTTTCCTGCATTTCACAGCCAGGCATTTAAATGTCCATAGATTTCATATTAGTTAATCTGAGCTCATCCTCACTGTTAATGCTGCCTGTGCCCTTTCACTTGATTGGTGCAAACAGAAGGTGCCAAAAGGCTGCAGTGAATCAATCTGACTCATTACCCTCAAGTAATGGGCTAGCCTGTTCACAGTTTTCTGTCTGGAAATGCGATTTGAAACTTAAAAAAAAAATACATTTTCTTCTAAACTTGCACTGACAAGCATATAAACTGAGAATGTCCTGGTTTTGCAATAATGTAGAAGAAATTTGTTACAGTTTCCCTCACTGACATACTAATTAATATCTAGTTTACCTTCTAAAATTATAATATAAAACAGACAAGTACACAATCCTTTGCCTTGTGTTTATATTAATATCTAATAAATCATTGTAAACTGAATTGAATTTACCTTTAGTTTTATTTAATATGTTGTTATAATTAAGATATACAAAATTTACATACTATACATTATGCCAATTATTGAGGTTTCTATTATATATAGTGAGAAATATAAAACTGAGTATTGTGAATTAAGTTAGCTACTTCCATGTATTATATTCATAGCTATATAAGAAATACTGTTTGAGTCCGAAGAACATGATTTTTAAGTAACTACAAAAATGAATCTACGTTAATATTTCCGTGATATCGTAACAGTGACCATACTATACTACAAAGTGTTGCAATATTTAGTGGAAACGTTAATTCAGCAAAGCCTAACTGGGAAAGTGTGATTAGTTAATATATTTGATTGACCTAAAATATATAGACTGCCAGATATTTCTTCAGCAAAGAAGAGTTTATCTTGGATCTGCAGAGAACTGCAATTCAGTGTCTATAACCACCATATACTAGTTCCCTTTGCACAGGGGAAAAAGATCACTTTTACAGAGATGAAAAAAAAGTTGGAAGGGCTAGAGTAAACAAAAAGACCTTGGCTTATCATTGGCTGAGTCGTAGCTGTCTCTCATTGGGATGCTTTTGTGGCAAGAATCTTTGTTTTTCCTGTTGGGCTCTGCTATCATTGCAGCGCATGAGAGCGTCCCCTTCTTGTATCCCAGCTTATGTAATTGAGGCATCTATTAACTAATTTTTTAATTTATTTTATTTTTATCATATCCAATTTTTACTTTTATTTTTTGTATGCATGAATGTATTATTTTAACTTTTTTATTGTTATTTCCCCCAACACACTTTTTTTTTCCCACTGTACAGCATGGGGACTCAGTTACACATATATGTATACATAATTTTTTCTCCCATTGTCATGCTGTGTTCTAAGTATCTAGACATAGTTCTCAGTGCTACACAGCAGAATCTCATTGTAAATCCATTCCAAGAGCAATAGTTTGCATCTGTTGACCCCAAGCTCCCAATCCCTCCCCCTCCCCCTGGGCAACCACAACTCTATTCTCCAAGTCCGTGATTTTCTTTTCTATAGAAAGTTTCCTTTGTACCTTATATTAGATACAAGATATGAGTGATATCATGTGACATTTGTCTTTCTCTTTCTGACTTATTTCACTCAGTATGAGAATCTCTAGTTCCATACATGTTGCTGCAAATGGCATTATGTCATTCTTTTTTATGGCTGAGTAGTATTCCATTGTGTATATATACCACTTCTTCCTAATCCGATGGTCTGTCAGTGGACATTTGGGTTGTTTCCATGTCTTGGCTATTGTGAATAGAGCTACAGTGAACATGTGGGTGCATGTGTCTTTTTTAAGGAAAGTTCTGTCCAGATATATGCCCAAGAGTGGGATTGCTGGATCATATGGTAGCTCTATGTATAGATTTCTAATGTACCTCCTTACTGTTCTCCATAGTGGCTGTACCAGCTTACATTCCAACCAATAGTGCAGGAAGGTTCCCTTTTCTCCAAACTCCCTCTAGCATTTGTTATTTGTGGACTTATTAATGATGGCCATTCTTACTGGTGTGAGGTGGTATCTCATGGTAGCTTTGATTTGCATAATTTTTTAATTAATTTTAAATGGAACAAACCAAAGATGAATGCTAGTACTCATGTTGACTATATTTTGGGGCTTTGGAGGAATGATTTCTCAAGTTGTTAATGTCTAGAATCTTAAATATTTGCAGGAAAGCATTAAGAGGGAGTAAATTTGCTTTTCTTCCAGTGATTTGGGGTACATTTCATGATACACTTCTTCACTCTGAAAAATTCCTGTGTTCTGGTGCCTTAGAACATGTGTTCAAGAGTAGAAGTTCTTAAACTTGACTATGCAAGTTAGTTAAAAGCACAGATTGCTGAGACCTACAGCCAGTTTCTTGTGCTGTGGATCTATAGCAGAACCCTATAATTTGCATTTTTATGACTTCCCAGGGCTTGTTGATATTGCTGATCCAGAGACACTTTGTGTGTGTGTGTGTGTGTGTGTGTGTGTGTGTGTGTGTGTCTTTTGTCTTCTTAGGGCTGCACCGGTGACATATGGAGGTTCCCAGGCTAGGGGTCCAATTGGAGCTACAGCTGCTGGCCTATGCCACAGCCACAGCAATGTGGGATCTGAGCCGTGTCTGTGACCTACACCACAGCTCACAGCAATGCTGGATCCTTAACCCACTGAGGGAGGCCAGGGATTGAACCCTCAACCTCATGGTTACTAGTTGGCTTCGTTAACCATTGAGCAACAACAGGAACTCCCAGAGACACTTTGTAAAACACTGTTCTGGAGAAGGAAGAGAACTCTATTAACCAAAAGCATAGCTGAAGAATAGTAGATGCTTGCTTGCTATTTATTAAGTAAAGTAACAAACCTATAGACGTCTGCTTCTTCTAACAACTTTGTGTGATGCTTAAGCTTCAAATGCCTTTTGTGGTTGTTTTTGGTAATATAACAACATATATTTTATCATAACTTTTTTTTACTTAATGCTTTCCTAATAAATAAAACTTGTGAAACTCCTGCTATTAAAATACTAATATTACATTATTATAAACATATTACATAAGCATTATATGCAATTTAGGAAAGAAAGAGAAATTAAGAGAGAAAAAAAGAGAGTTCTATAATCTAACAAAGAAACATAATCATTGTAATCATGCTTGATCTTATTTGATTTTTTTCCTTATATCTTCCTTCAAAACTGTCAAAATGATGTCTTTAGTGAAGTCATGGTATAGCAGAAAATCTGTAATGATAGTTAGTGTTCACACCATGGAAATTGGCAAGTACTTTCAAATGAGGTTCCCACATTCTGGGACTCAGCTTGCCGCAAGTGCCATGAATTATTATTGCTACTTTTGCTGCTCTGCTACACGTAAGTTTGATTTTATCACAGCCCTAAGAGTTCCTTGGAAAATATGAGGAAGAGTGAGAAGACTGGAGTCACCAATCCTTTACTAAACATAAAATTTTCTCTTCCCCCAATAGCTGAGATGTTATTATTTACCTCCACTTATGTTCAAACTTCCTGAGTCTGGCATGTGGTTTATTACACAGGGCACCTCACCACTCTGTTAGCTCTTTCTGAAATTCAGAGGTAAAAGTAGCATATTATGTTCTAATGATCCAAAGCTGAAGACTAAAAGCTCTAATCCCCACTATGTTAAATAAAAAAATAAACCCAACTTTAGGAATATGACAAGTACACAGCAAGAACAATGTTACCTTCTGATATTTCAAGCTTTACAGTCTCCTTAATGAGAAAATAGATTATTTTATTTCCATAGTGTTAATCAATGGACTTACTAGTTTGATTCTGGTTAATCTGTGAGCAAACCTTAGCATCACAGAAACTTATCTGTAGATGAAGTTGCTTACACTCAAAATAGATCCCAGGGTATTGATGTTTCAACAAAATCAGTATTGCAATCCCTACTTTAAGAGGAAGTCATCATGTACTCATGTTCTCTGGCAGATTTCACTCTCAAATGATTTTAAAAAAAAGAAAAGTGTGACTTAAATGTGTCTCCTTTTTAAAAAAATTTATTAAAGAAACAAACACACAAAACCCTGATATGACAACCAGATGTGCAAGCAGCTGTCCACACATAGCAAAGAGCAAATGAAAAGGGAATAGTTTTTTTTTTTTTTCCTTGTGCTAAAACTCTAATTTTGCATGGACCAAGAGCTGTCTCATGAAGATTTTACCATATGTTGAGAGGAATACTTTTCCAGAAATTCTATAATGGTCAGAATGTCAGTACTCTAATCTCTATTCAACAGACCATTCGTCCTATACAAAGGGAGCTATCTTCAAAATAATTCATCATGGAAAAGAATTAGGAAATATTTGCTGCTCAAGTACAGGTGTTCATGGAAGCAAAACAAATTTCATTATGATTCCCGTGGACCACATTTCCCTCTGAATTTTGAGGTGAAAACATCATGTCTTTCATATCATATGGTGTGTTGGAAAGCTAAGAACACTAGAATTCTTGGTTGCTCTGAAGCTGTTACTTGAAACATACATAAAATTTATTTTTTAGACATTGCCCCTTTCAAATCCACATGTAATAGCTTCATGAAGAATTCTTTCACTAATTACATGAAATAATATGCTTCTAAATTTCCTGCCTGAGAGTTTTATCTTCGAAAAAGCTTCTAATAATTTCCTTAGGTCCATTTGAAAAAGAGGCAAGGGCATTAAAAAGGCAGCTGAAAATCAATCTATTTGTTTTATAGATATTTTAAATTCAATTTTTTATATCATGATCTGTAAGAAGTAACATAATTGGCCCTTATTATTATTTTTTTTTGCTTTTTTTTAGGGCCGTACCTGGGGCATATAGGGGTTCTCAGGCTAGGGGTCACATTGGAGCTACAGCTGTCAGCCTATATCACAGCTCACAGCAATGCCAGATCCCTTACCCACTGAATGAGGCCAGGGATTGAACCTGAGTTCTCATGGATACTAGTGGGGATTATTTCTGCTGCACCACACCATGAACTTCTGGCCCTTATTAATTTAATTTCCTATTTAAAATGTCTTTTCTAACACAATTTTATTAATATGTTCCTAGTGTTGTGTGGTTGGCTTGATGCAAAGAAGTACAAAACACTATATGGTGTTGGCAAAAGTGAAGTTTCTGCAGAAATAAGACTTCACTGCTATGGCAGGATCCTTGATTCAATAACATTGTGAAGGTCTGCAATGCTCTTTGTCTTGATGAGTTCCACATGCCACTCTGCCCACAGCTGGCTGGTGAGCTCTTGCTGGATTGAGTTTGGATCTTTATTTGTCTCTTAATTTTTTACTTTGTTTTATTTTGCTTGATTTCCTAGCAATATGGTCCTTTGGATTGGTTGTTGTGATTGTTATCTGAACAGATTTGTATTATTTTTCAGTGAAACTGAGTTCTAACATTCTGCCTCCTGATCCTATGGTCTGCTTATATGTTTATGTCTTCACTGTTGATGGTGAAGAAGATTAAAAAGTCCAATGAAAGATGGGCGTAGGCCAAATAAATCTTTACTCAAAACTGATCCAGGGGCTGAGTTCAAAAGATCTCCTATCTATGTCTTGAAAAATCTTTGGTTTATATCATCATTTAAACCTAAGGGCATTTGTTAATATAAATACCTTTCAATTTTCTTTTTTTTTTTCTTTTTGGGCCTCACCCACAGCATATGCAGGTTCCCAGGCTAGGGGTCAACCAGAGCTATAGCTGCTGGCCTGCACCAGAGCTCACAGCAATGCCAGATCCTTATCCCACCGAGCAAGGCTAGGGATCAAACCTGCATCCTTATGGATACTAGTCAGATTCGTTAACTGCTGAGCCATGAGGGGAACTCCTATATTTCAATTTTTAAAATATGTTTCAGACTAAAAGAAGCATCATCACATTTAAGAGAAAAAATTGGATATGCCTATGCAAATCTGTTTGTCTTTATGATTCTAGATTTCCAAAATCTTTTCTATTTTTTTCTTCTTTGTGAAAGAGGTGGATTGGCTCTAGTAGTACTGATTGAGTTATACATCAGAGATCTATTACTTATTTAATTACATCCAGTAGTGAAGACATTTCCACTTTGTTGAAAATATATGGCAATGATTGCAAAACATGTCACATTTTCATTTCTGTTGACAACAAACACTAGATGCTTCTCGGATAATTACTTTACCTCTTTTGAAATGTTGCTGCTTTTTTTTCTTTAGTTATTACATATTACTTCAACATAAACTCAGCCATCCTCTTTCCTTCCCCGGAAGAAGCCCACCATTGCTAATAAGGAATGTTCCTCGTTCCCTTAGATAAATGACTCAAGATATCCAACTGGGAACACATTAGAGAAATATGCAAATATTTGAGTCTAACAAGCTTTGGGACATAGATTAATAGATACATTATGAGGGAAGTGTGTAGAAACACATTTTTACACTGAATGATTCATTGGTGTAGCCTAAAACTGAGATCAGATAATAAAGGAAGTGAGAACCCAAAAGAGAGTGATGGTTAGAGAAATCAAGTTTATGTCAGTGAATTGGCAGTCTTGAAGCTGAGTAAGTTCTAGAATAGACAGACCAAACTAAATAAGCTGGAAGGAGAGCAGGTAAAGTTCAGAAAAAAAGAAATATTTGAAGTTGTGATTTTAAAAATGGTAGTTATAGGAGATGGCAAGCCTAAATGTAAACCTTTGAGAAAATGTGGGTAAAATGTGGTAAATAAAACAAATGGTGGTGGGAGTTCAAGGGTCAAGAGGTTTAGGTCATCTTCCACAGAAATGTAGAAATTGAAGTACTGAGAGGGGCAGATGCTCATGGGCTCAGCCAGATATCCACTTGAGCACAAAAGTGAACTCACGAGTGGAGAATATAGAGCAAGTCCTTGATGACTTGAAGAAAGCACAGGGCACAATCTTAGGAGAGAAGGGGAGGGAGAAGGATTGACAAGGGTAAGGTCAGAGAATATCAGGAATGATGGTTTTAATGGCAATGGACACTACAGAAAATCAGCAACCTGCAGAATGACCTGGCAGAGTGGGAGGAAAAAGAGATAATGGAGTTAGTTCAGAAGTTCCTCAGGGACTGGAGTATAATCAACATAGACAATGAACATTAATTAGAATTCTGTGTCCACTGGATGACGGTGATTCCTTGGTAGGCCAATTTCACTGGAATTTGAGGTTCTGCAAAAGTTCACAGAAGTCTTTTGGCCTTTCCAGAAGAGTTGAAAGCCCTGTTGGACCATCAGCTTGATCTCTGGGCAGAACAGTGGCTTCCTTAGGAGACCCAGTCTCTCAGGAAACCACATAGTAATTACATAATGGATCTGGCTTCTAAGTCACCTGTTATCATAGATCCTTGGGTTAGTTACTAAACTTTCCTGACTGGTGTTACTTATCTATATAATAAAACTGTGTATACAGATGTCATTTATGGTGTATTCTCAGCTCTTTAGAATATAGCCAAGAAACAAGAAATCAGAACAGAACAGAACAGCCAAAACATGTAAGGAGACAAAATAGACTACATGAACTTTATTTCAGTCAGAATTTCTTATACCTTCAGATACACATTAAAAGCCTATGTAATTTAGGATGGTGGTTGCCACGGGGAAATGAGAGATGTTAGTCTAAGGATAGAAAGCTTCAGTTATACCTTATGGAGATCTAAAGTATCACAAACTGACTACCATTAATAATATTGTATTTAAGGTTTAAATTTACTGAAAGAGTGGATCATAAGCATTCTCACCACACATACACAATCTGTAATTATGTGAAATGATGGAGACATTAAGTAGTTACATTGTGGCAATCATTTCACAATACAGAGGTGTATCAAATCGTAATGGTGTACATCTTAAACGTATACAATATTTATTTGTCAAGTATGCCTCCACAAAGCTGAAAAAAAACAAAACCAAAAAATAAGGCCTATTTAATTTACATGCAGTTCTATTGTGCCCAGTAGGGTGCTTCCCACACAATGGTGTAATACAAGCAGTGCATTTTAAAAGAGGGCTCCTAGAAATATAAGTGCTAACAGCACCACAAGGTGAAAACTAACGGTGAAGGAAAAGCTTGTAATATTATTTACTACATATTGTTACATTCAGAAGAGATCTGGAACTATGGTTTTCTAGGGACTATCAGTGAAAGGCCAACAATTCTTAAAGTTCCTATTACTATGCTAAAACAAAGAGTTCAAATGCTAATTTAACTTGATTTGAAAAATACAATTTTCATTAAAGTGATTTATTCCTATGGATTTTAGAAAAAAATTGTTAAAACACCCATTTTAAACCTTATTTTTTAAAACTATGAAAGTTGGTATTTAGGAAGATAGCTTACCTATAACAATGCATTATCTAAACCTGCCAATAAAATTATTTATTGTGATAATTTAAATATTTAAATATAACTCTTGTTTTCAAAGACTGTCATACATAAACACACAGATATATATATACACATACATAAAACAGAGAGAGAGAAAGCAAGTTGAGGGAAATATGCATTAATCAAGACAGGTCCACTTGTTTTTCCAAAATCACATAAAATACTTCTTACAGTATGTAGATTTTCTAAACCATTTTCTTTTTCTGAATAGTGCAGATAATTTTAATGTTTCTAGAGCTGATTATGTAAAATTTTACCTAGTGTAATTCTAAGCTTTTGTTTTGTAATTAATAAAATGGGAAATGAAATATAACAAGATTAAGATAAAGATTTAATGGTAATTCATGCAAAGCACTTAATATGTATTCAATACATGCTAATTAATATAATTATGATATATAATAACTATTATTACATAGTATCTGAGGGAAGGGAGATTAATTTATTAGTCAAGAAAGTGGGATTCTATGAACTAACTGAGTTGACAGCTGAAGTAGCTTAGAGAAGTTATAGAATTTTTTAAGATAAACTCTAAAGACCGAAAAAAAAATTATCTTCTAATTGACCATTTCTTGAAATTTAAATGATGCTGTAAGTAAGCTCAATAACAGAGTCACTTTCCAAATTTTTCTTAAAATTCTTATGATTCCTGGAAGCAGGAAAAGAAAAGGAGAAAGTGGATTTCTTTAAACAAATTGAACAGATTTTTGAGGGTCTGGGAAAGACTCAGGAAACATCCTCTTTCCAATTTATATTCTTCCACTCAGCTTCTGCAGAGAAATTTGGATAACTGTAACTAAGAGAGAAATGACCTTTGTTTTAGATTGTTTCTACTTTGAATTTAATCAGTTGTGAAATTGGACAAATCTTTCTGAAATTCAGTTTCTCTTTTTTAAAATTATGACAATAGTTTAAGACTACTTCACAGAGTTAACAAAAGTATACAGGAACATGCTGTCATTCTATATACACATCTTTTCTTTTCATAGGGGACCCTAAATGCAATTTTCACATTATCAAATATTGTAGAACCTATGTGTTTTTCTTCTATTCTTACTCTCATGTTGTAATATTTAGAAATGGACTTGTATGCTATTATGTCATGATATTTGCCATTTTTTTCAAATGTGTTTATTTTATGACTTTTCAATTGTGGTAAAAAGGGCATATCATAAAATTCACCATCTTAGCCATTTATAAGTGTAGAGTTCAATAGTGTTGCATACATTCATGATGTTGTATGACCATCTTCACAACTTTTATATTTTCCAAAATTGAAATTCAACAACAAAACTGTTTTAGTTTTTATTTTTTGTCTTTTTTAGGGCCCCACCGTGGCATATGGAGGTTCCCAGGCTGGGGGGTCTAATAAGAGCTGAGCTGCTGGCCTACACTATAGCCACAGCAATGCCAGATCCGAGCTGTGTCTGCGACCTACACCACAGCTCACAGCAATGCCAGATCCACTGAGTGAGGCCAGGGAACGAACCTGCAACCTCATGTTCCTAGTCGGATTCATTTCTGCTGCGCCATGACAGGAACTACAGAACTGGTTTATGTGATGTCTGTATCATCTTAAATTTCCATCAATAA
Source organism: Phacochoerus africanus (assembly GCF_016906955.1). NCBI lineage: Eukaryota > Metazoa > Chordata > Mammalia > Artiodactyla > Suidae > Phacochoerus > Phacochoerus africanus. The sequence goes on from NC_062545.1 coordinate 156,839,759, forward strand.
TCCGCAATGTTTCCTAAATTTAAAAAAAGAAGTCAAAAATAAATAAAATTTAGAATTAGCCAGTTTTTGTTTTGTTTACTCAAAACAAAAACAAAACAAAACTGAGCAAAGGACTGAAAACACATTTATCCAAAGATAATATAGAAATGACTGGCAAGAAAATGAAAAGATGCAGCATTCCTGTCAGGGCTCAGTGGTTAACGAATCTGACTAGGAACCATGAGGTGTGGGTTCCATCCCTGGCCTTGCTCAGTGGGTTAAGGATCTGGTGTTGCCATGAGCTGTGGTGTAGGTTGCAGACACAGCTTGGATCCCAAGTTGCTGTGGCTCTGGCATAGGCTGGCAGCAACAGCTACAGTTAGACCCCTGGCCTGGGAACCTCCATATGCCTGCCGCAGGTGCGGCCCTAAAAGGCAAAAAAAAAAAAAGAAAAAAGAAAATGAAAAGATGCTCAGCATCACTAAGCATTGGGGAAATACAAATCAAACACAAAGAGAAATCACTTCATGCAAATTAGAAATGTAAAAGAAAACATAAACAACAACAGAAAAGAATAAGTGTTAGCCAGGATGGGGGGATATTGGAACACTTGATGTATATTTTCTTTTTTAATAGGCATACCTGTGGCATATGGAAGTTCCTGGGCCAGGGTGCACCTGTGACCTACACCTGCAGCTTGACAAAGCCAGATCTTTCACCCACTGCACCGAGCCACTGAAGTCAGACTCAACCCACTGTAACACAGCAGGAACTCTTTTTAAAAAGTTTTTTTGATGTGCCATTTTTAATAGATGTATTTTTAAATGATAGCAACATCTGTTTAAGTGTAAATGTTTAGACACATGTAATTCTACCACTGTATATACTTTGCACAAATTATTCTTTTTTTTCCCCTTTGGTAACCAGCTTTACCTTGCCTTAAGTTATTCAGGATTTGTGAATCAGTTATTATGGAATCCAGATTTTTAACAGTGGTGTGTGATTTTACTCTTACCTTTCAAAATAATATCAGGCTACTTCATTACTAAGAAAATGTAATCTTGCCCTCCTATTTTATTTTCCATTAAAAAATCAATATTCTTTAAATAAAAAATTTTTTCTTTATTTATATGTACCTTTAAAAATACTTGAAAATATGTTGTCAAAACACACATTTGTATAATTTGAATTAGGAAAATAAAAATTAGAAGAAGATATTTCTCCAAACATATAAATTTGCCTAACATAATTTAGGAATTCCCCAGTTAAAATTGTAAATAGAAAAAATTCTCATAGCAGATTCAAATTTTGCCCTATGATCAGGGCCAACTATGCCTTAGGGTTCCTAGGTATAGGTAAATATATACATTTTTATTTTCTAGTTCTTTATTAACCTGTCTAAAACCTGGTTACAACCTTTGAAGTTACTAAAAATAACACTGTTTGGCTGCATATGCAGTGGCTTGCTCTTTTGAATTATGTGTTTGGCACTAGATATATGAGTGGTCAATGCATAGGGAATGATTGAATGCATTTCTACTATAAGAATTAAACCTGGGAATCAATCAATATTCCAATTTGATTTACTGTGCATGATACCAATCAGTCAGTACCTCTGACACTGGCTGTAAATATTTTATGTTAATGGTCATATTCTAGATTATTTCCTTTGGTTTGAAGACAGGCAGGCTGACTGAAAGTCACAAACTTACACCAAATAAGTTCATAGACTAATAACTTATAAAATAGAATATTCTAAAACTATGCCCCTTAGTACAGTTTCCTCTGAATTCTACTTTTATGAATTACACTTTTACAAATTTACAATTTGACAGATATTTGAAACAAACAAAAAAATAATTGTGGAAGCCAGCACATATTCACTGTAATTTAGTATCTTTAAACGTTATATTTTTAAAATGTAAAGTCTACTTTCTCTAGTACATATTCCTTAAGTAAAATCTCTCTTTGCTTTTAGGTTCTATTCCCTTTAGAGTCAATATTTTGCTCACTCTTCAACTCTGAGTTACATCTCCATCACCTATGGAAGCAATTTTTGCTACAGATTTTAAATCCCAGTATTGGTAAATCTGCTGGAAATTCTCAGGCCTTAAATGACAGTACCAACATGTCACAAAGAGTCCAACATATCATAATTATATGAACATAAAACAAATAGTAAACAAACAAACAAACAAACAAAAACATACAAATGCCTCTCCCATTTGAAAATCAGCACGGTGGAACAGGAAAAAACTACAACCCTAAATGTCCATTCTTATTCCCGTGTTTGTCAGCCCTCTCTTCTCTAAATGAAAGTTGACTGTGTCAGAATGGAAGAGAGATTTATGTTTTGCATAGTTGCCAAAATCATAAATGTTCTTTGCTGTGTTGTGCAGAGTATTTGAGCAGTAGAAGCAGTTAGGTGAGAAAAATTACAAATTACTTGATTTTCTAAATCTTCCCTCTCAGCATAAACATCAAACTTAATTCTATAAAACTGTTGTTTTCTTGTTCTCAATTTTTCTTCAATTTCCAATTCATGGTTCTGGAGGTAGTCACAAATTAATGGGTTTTCACAATATTTTTAAGTGATAGCTGAACAATATTTTGTTTTATTGAATAATCCATATTACTCTGAAATATACATATATGCATTTAATTTAATACATGTATTTAGATATTGCCGTAAGAGAGTAAAAATCAAAATTTATATGATGGATTTGTATGATAACATGAAATTATTTTCTAATAGTTTCTTAATAATGAAAATTTTCCATATGTAATCCATTACAATATCTGAAGATAATATGTACATTGATGATTCACTCTACATCAAACGTTTTAAAAATTTCATAAACACCTCATGGTTACTAGATAAATTCTCTGGAAATAAAATTAACTGAAAAACCAAGACTGACAATGATTCAAGAAACATTGTCTAAAATGACATCACTACCAGTAGTCAATTATGTGAAAACCTTTACAACAAAATAGTTATCTCCTCTCCTGAAATGATATCAGTAAAGCATTTTAATGAAAATACAGAATTTATTTTTAAAGTAACATTTTATTTATTACTAATCTAAATTGGTGCATCAACACAATCCTCGGTATGTGCAATAACAATTTTCGGTCATTTTTGCTCTTGTGTCATTTTTCAGTCTTATAACAACCATATTTTTAAGTATATTTATGATTTTTTTTCCAAAGGGATATTTGTCAAGTTATGAAGATAACACATATTTTATGTAGTTGTTCATTAGCTTGCTCTACAGCATTTAAGTATTTAGGCATATGGTTTGAGGGTCTTATTTTTAGCTTTACCTGGGTTCTTGCTCTTATCAGGATTGTGTCTGCCAGCTTGCTTGTCTTCATGGTAGCATTCATCAATATTGACAGGCTATTTTTTTAAGTTTTTTAGAGCAGATTTAGTTTTAGAGCCAAATTGGAGGAGGAATGTACCCATACACTCCACACATGCATAAGCTCCTGGTAATCAACATCCCCAACCAGAGAGATACATCTGTTGTAACTGATCATACTCACCCCAAATCTGTAGTTTACATAATGGTTTACTATTGTTGTTGTACATGCTGTAAGGTTGGACAACTGTATAAGGACATGTATGCTTTACTATAATGTCATACAGAGTATTTTCACTGCCCTAAGTATCCTCGGTGCTCTGCCTCTACGTCCCTCTTCCAACCCCTAACCATTGACAACTTCTGATCTTTTAAAATGTTTCCTAGCTCCAAATGTCTTGTACTTGGAATTTTACGGTATGTAGGCTTTTCAGATTGACTTCTCTAATTTAGTAATATGCATTTAGAGTTCCTCTACATTTTTTTGTGTCTAGAAAGCTCATTTCTTTTTAGCACTACATAATATTCTATTGTCTGGATGTACTCCGTTTATTTATCTACTCATTTAACTGAAAGACATCTTCATTGCCTCCAAGTTTTGGCAATTATAACTAAAGCTGCTGTAAATCTTCACATGCAGATTTTCGTATGGACGTAAGTTTTCAACTCATTTAGGTAAATACTAAGGAACATGTTTGCTAGATATAATAGTATGAATGTATTTTTTTGTAAGAAACTGCCAACTGTCTTCCAAAGTATCTGTGCCATTTTGCTTTCCCACTAGCAATGAATGAGTGTTCCTATTGTTCCACATTCTTGTTAGCATTTGGTGTTGTCAATATTCCAGATTTGGTCCCTTATAATAAGTGTATAGAGATACATCATTGTTTTTGTATTTGCATTTCCCTGATGGCTTTTGATGTGAAAAAGCTTTTCATATGATTATTTTTCATTTGTCTATCTTCTTTGGTGAGGTATATGTTAAGGTCATTGGCCCATTTTTTTGTGGAGTTGTTTGTTTTCTTATTATTGAGTTTAATTTTTTTTTATTTTGGATAACAATCCTTTATCATATGTGTGTTTTGCAAATATTTTTCCCGGTCTGTGATGTGGCTTCCCATTCTCTTGACATTGTCTTTCATAGAACAAACATTTTTAATTCCAGTATAGTCCAGCTTATAAATTCTTTCTTTCATGAATTGTACCTTAGATATTCTATCTAAAATGTCATGGCCATATCCAAGACCATTCAGGTTTTCTCCTACTTTATTTTCCAATATTTTTATAATTTTGAGTTTTACATTTAGGTCCAAGATCTATTTGAGTTTATGTTTGTGAAGACAGTTTTTTGGTTTTTTTTTTTTTGTTGTTGTTGTTTTTGTTTTTGTTTTTTAGGGCTACACCTGCAGCATAAGTTACCAGGCTAGGGGGTCCAGTCAGAGTTACAGCTGCTGGCCTATACCACAGCCACAGCAATACGGGATCTGAGCTGCATCTGTGAACTACACCACAGCTCATGGCAATGCTGGATCCTTAACAAACTGAGTGAGGCCAGGGATCAAACCCGTGTCCTCATGGCTATTAGTTGGGTTCATTACCACTGAGCCACGATGGGAACTCCAGCACAGTATGTTTTTGAAATAATCTTCTCTTACCTTTGTTGAAACCCTCTCCTGATCTCTCCCCTCTACTACTCTGTGCTTAACAGCAATGGATAATGAAAATTATAATAGCAGAAATAGTAATAATTATTACAGTTATTATGACTAAAAATACTCTCATGCTTATTCCACTTTTTGGAGGGTGGATTTAGCTCGTTTTCCTCCAAGTAGTTATTATAGCTTGGAGTTTCTCATGACTTGGTTCTGACTACATCTGTCATCTTACTTTCTCTGAACAAACTCATTCATATTCATAATCTCAGTTAAAATATATATGGCTATGAATTCTAAACCTGTATCTCTATCTCCAACCTCTTCATTAAACCCAGATCTTGCATCTATACCTGTGTAATTAACATATCCAGTTACATACCTGAAATGTGTCTCCATATATGTCAAATACTAAACCCACAATTCTTTTCCCATTGTTCCACATCTCTGAATGTCACCATAATCTATCTATAAAAGACACATCTCTAGCACCTATTCTTAATGCCACACTTTTATTCTTCCCATTAACAAATATATTATCAGCAATGTAATTTCACTTCTTCAGTATCTCTGGAGTCTATCTTATCTCACAATCCACTGTAAGTACCCCAAGGTCAAATTACAGGTCTCTTCTTACCTGAATTCTGTATATAACTTCTTGTTCTCTTCTAATATTTCATCATGATATAGTCAGAGTAGGACCTTCCAAACACAGACATGATGATGTCATTCTCTTTCTTAAAATAATTTAAAATAACTTTCCACTATTTTCAGAGTAAAAATCAAAGTCTTCAACATTTCTCTTTGGAGCTATGCTTTTGGTCATTGCCTTTCTTTCCAGCTTCATCTTGTACCGAACATACTCTGTTCTCTGCACAACAGCCACATTTGCATTCTTCCTGTTGTCTCAAATAGAAAACTCCCACCACACACTGCTCTCCTTGTCTCAAACATCCTTTCTCCCTACTTGTACAGGAAACACCCATTCTTCTTTGGATCTCAAATACAACTTCCCTGGACAATCTTCTTTGAACTCCTAGACAATTGGTATTCTGTTGTTCCCAGCTACCACTCTACTGCTTCTCTTCAGAGCAACTATCACAGTTTTATTCATATATACACATTTAAACATTTACACATTATATATGTGTAGTTGTTTAGCACATTTTATACTCATTTTGGTATATATCTAAATAATAATGTCTTTTAATAACTACCTTTTGTAAATGAGACTTTTACATCTATGAGTACCCAATTATGAAGGAAACATTTCAAAAATATTTCCAATTAACTCAGTTAAATTTAACACCCTAGAAACTCCAAGATTCAAACATTCTGGTTATTATCTACTTTTAAAAATCCATTCCTTTAAGATATCTCTTTCCTCTGATTTCATAAGTAGATTTTCCAGGTACACTTAATGTTGATAGTTTGATTACATGTTGTGCCATAGAGTTAAGGAGCTGCTTCAATGAGGGTACTGCGTCTAGAAATGCAACGCTTCTCAGATCCTATTTGCAGAGCACAGCATCAGCATAGTACTGTCCAGTCTGATGTTCTTATGCTTAGTGTTTATCTTTTTGCTCATCTCTTCGTAAGCACAACTAAAGATGCATAAAATATGAGCAAATGCATTCTTTGTGAAGTCAGTGTTCACTAGTTTCCCATTATTTATTTCCTGTCCTACAGGCTGTAAGTTCTATTGATCCTTACTCTTAGCCAGCATCTAATCTCATAACCTTTAAGCCACCAAAAGTGGAGACACTCAAAATCTATATTGAATTTCAATTCCTTCCAAAAGCTTTTCTAAGGAGAACAGCATGAAGTAGTGCTTGTTTCTCCAGAACAGATAATTGGTTTCTAGCCCCAGTTCCTAGCAACTCCATGATCCTAAGTCATTCAACAATTCTATTTTTTAATTTCCTCATACACAAATGTGGACTTAATCAATTGCTACCTTGGATGTTTTCCTTGTCGAAATTCACAACTAGAGTCAGAGTAAAAGTCATTACATTCACAGTTTATTGTATACACTAAATTACATAAAACTAAAAAAAACTAAAGCTATAACATAAATATTTAATATAGTTATTCATGTGTTTATGCATATATGTTTACAGTGGATGATATATATAACCATAATATAATTATTTCCATTCTCATCAAGTATTAAAAGAAGAGAGAATTATATATATCAGAGTAATCTGTAAATAATACAAATGGCAAAAATTATGCTTGATTTGAACCATTTGGTTTAAAGTATTTAACTGTGCCATAACCTATTATTTAGGATTGAATTTTACTATTTTACATATTCTCAGCATCATTTGAATAATTATTTTAAATTCATCATTACATTTAGATAATCAATAATTTCTAATTTGATTTGGCATATAAGACCAATTTTACATTATCCAAATAGTAAAATGAATAGTAGAATGAATAGTAAAATAAATACACATGGTAGCCACTATTCTGCTTTGTATATAGTTTCACAATAATGTTGTCGATTGCTGTAATCCATATTCCATATTTTCAATAAACTTGGAAATTAGAGTGAGTTCTCTCTGTCTTTAAAAAAATCTGAAATTGTCCCCCAAGGAGAGACTAGAAGCAAAGCTAGTTACATAATTTGGGAGACCTAGTGCAAAATTAAAATATGTGGGGCTTTGTTTGAAAAGCAGAGAAAAGTTGCTGTTAAAGATTCTAAGAAATAGGAAGTTCTGGAGTTCCCGTCGTGGCGTAGTGGTTAACGAATCCGACTAGGAACCATGAGGTTGCGGGTTCGGTCCCTGCCCTTGCTCAGTGGGTTAACGATCCAGCGTTGCCGTGAGCTGTGGTGTAGGTTGCAGACGCGGCTCGGATCCAGCGTTGCTGTGGCTCTGGCGTAGGCCGGTGGCTACAGCTCCGATTCAACCCCTAGCCTGGGAACCTCCATATGCCGCAGGAGCGGCCCAAGAAATAGCAACAACAACAACAAAAAAGACAAAAAAAAGAAAGAAATAGGAAGTTCTCACTGTGGCTCAGCAGTAATGAGCCTGACTATTATCCATGAGGATGTGGGTTCAATCCCTGGATTTGCTCAGTGGGGTTAAAGGATGCAGCACTTCCATGAGCTGTGGTGTAGGTCACAGATGCGGCCTGGATCCTGCATTGCTGTGGCTGTGCCATAGGCCAGCAGCTACAACTCCAACTTGGCCCCTAGCCGGGAACTTCCATACGCCCCAGGTCCAGCCCTAAAAAGGGAAAAAAAAAAAAAAAAAAGGAAAAAGATTCTAGGAAATAAATCTTCTTCTGCCTTTTCCCCCCAGTATTTCTCTTTGTTAGTCATGGCATTTCTTTTAATTCACTTTACTTTTTTATACTTGAATATTTTTTTTCTGGTTTCTTTTTTTTTTGTCTTTTTAGGGCCATACCTGTGGCATATGGAGGTGCCCAGGCTAGGGTTCAAATCAGAACTGTAACCACTATCCTACACTATATCCACAGCAATGCCAGATCTGAGCCACATCTGTGACTTACACCACAGCTCACGGCAGTGCCAGATCCTTAACCCACTGAGCGAGGCCAGGGATCAAACTTGCATCCTCATGGATACTAGTCAGATTTGTTTCCACTGAGCCATGATGGGAACTCCTATACTTGGACATTTTAAATGATTAATATATATTTTTATGTTCATCTTTATATTGAGCAAGAATGGTATCAAGTGCAAATATGAACTTAATTAGTACAAAGTTACACCAAAATTATACAATTTGTATTTTGTAGTATGTAGCTTACATATGTATTTCATTTTTATCAGAAGTGTGATAGCACTACGCAAAACTAATGTCACAATTTCTATTTAAAATCTCTAAACATACATGTTCTATGCACATTCTCTGCCTTTGGCTTACTGGTGAATAAGGCAGGATGACAAGAAAAGCTAGTATGAGCTGCCCTTTCCCTGTTGGTCCATGTAAGCATTTTCTCTTTTTTTTGTCTTTTGTCTTTTGAGGGCCGCACCCATGGCATATGGAAGTTCCTAGGCTAGGGGTTGAATCAGAGCTGTAGCTACCAGCCTACGCCAGAGCCACAGCAATGTGAGATCCAAGCTGTATCTTCGACCTACACCACAGCTCACGGCAACACCGGATCCTTAACCCACTGAGCGAGGCCAGAGATAGAACCTGCAACCTCCTGGTTACTAGTTGGGTTTGTTAACCACTGAGCCACAATGGGAACTCCCTGTAAGCATTTTCTTTGGAAGTGGTTGGCTCATACAGGAAGGCAACACAAGTGAATACATGGACATAGCACCTTTTCCTCCATCATTTTAGGTATATTTAATAATTTAATAATTATTTCAAATAAATAAATAGTGAGAATTTTTAAAGAGACCAGTTGAGTCTACTCTTCAAGGAAGTTTATTCTGAAGGGAAGAAAAATGACTGGGATGAATATAAAACTATCTTATGTATTTATGTATGTAATTTCTCAATATGAGAAAACAATGTTAATGTACCTACCTAAGAAAGAAAGGATCTTTCAGATGCTTCCCTCAGGAGGAAAATGAATTGTTATTTTCTAGTTATTCACCCAGACTTGCAGGGAGTATGGGTTTTCACTACTCAAGGTCTGAACCCAAAGCATGGATCCAAGGAAAACTGGAAAAGGAGATTCTTGAACCTAAGTAAAACATCTTCTCCACCTTCCTAGTCAGGTACAGATTTTGGAAAAAGAGTCAAGACAATGGGGTTGCATAAGTTATTTATTATGATAGAAGAATAAGGAGCTCTGGAGATCTTAAAAAAAAATTAACCTTCATGTCACCAACTTTAGGCCACAATCCCAATCTCACCACCACAGTCTCCTCCTCCTGGTTATGTAAACATGGCTTATCATAGCCCCCTTCAAATTCAGAAAGTCATTAACATCTGTAAGAACCTCTGTGGAGCCTTGAAATAGCCCGGCATGCAGACCACCCATTGTTCAGAAGTGATATTCGGTTCAATGAGCCAGTGATGATGATGAAAAGAAGGAATGTAGACCATTGCTATGGTGTGTGCTGTCTGTATCAGCTTACCTTTGTCCTGCTTCTGAGGGGTTTCATTAAAAAGTATTCATTTACTCATTTATTTAAAAGAGGAATATGAGAGAGTGTAAAGTGCACATTTTAGTTAGGAATAAACCAAGTATGCAGAAGTTCAATTTGAAAAGCAAGAAAGGGAAGATCAGTTAGGATGCCAAGATGGAAAAGGAGAATTGCATTTGTTAAAATAGAGAGGCAAAGATAAATCTGTGGCATCTCTGGTCATGAAAATTCTGAGCTTAGAGCTGGAACTGTGGTGAGGTAGATGAATGTGAAGGAACCAACCATACTGTCCACGTTTCTAACGAAAGAATCAGGATGATGGCAGGTGGAAAAGGATTGACCTCTGTTTTTCATAAGTCTCCTTGATTTACCTTTTTTCAAGTCACTTGATTTTTTTTCTCTTTATGGCCAACACCTGTGGCATATGGAAGTTCCCACCCTAGGAGTAAAATTGGAGCTGCATCTGCCAGCCTATACCACAGCCATAGCAATGCCAGATCTGGACTGTATCTGTGACCTACAGTGCAGCTTGCAGCAACACCAGATCCTTAACCTAATGAGGAAGGCCAGGGATCGAATGCTATGTTGTGTTCTTAATGCACTGAAGCACAAAGGGAACTCCTCAAATCACTAGCATTTTTTTAAAATAGAGGAAAGCAAAATGTATTTGCTATATTAAGCACACTTCATTTACCAGAGACATTATTTCTGGACATTGTGCCTCAAGTGAGTAATTAGTCATTCTCTGGAAATAGTCATTATAAACAAAAATACGCCTTTGTAACCAGAATGTCTTTTGAAAGGATGCTTGAGCCATCACAAATGTAGCTAAATTGACCAGAATTGAAAAACAACTATATCCACATTAGTCCCTTGGCTTTTGGTCTTTACCTTGAAAATTATGACCACACATATAAAATGGCAAGAGGGAAAATGAAGGCTGAACATTTTAGCAAACATTTCATGTGCCAACGATGCCTCTCATGTTTCCTAGAATTGTATTAGTGTGTGCAATCCACATATTTATTCCCCCAAATCCCCACATAGACAGTGTAGTTAAAAAACTGCTGGACTTCTCTTTCTTCCTCTTGGTGTGCATTTATGTGTGTGTGTGTGGGGGTGTGCGTGTGTATGTGTGGCACAAATTTGCAAGACCTTTTTCATTCTTCAGTCATTGTGAATTTTTTAATTCTGTGTCAAAAATATTTTTCAAGAAAAAATACCAGGCAAAAATCAACTCACAAAAATATACAAATGTCTGAGAAGCTTGTCAATATAGTCATATAATAAATTTATATCAATTTCCAAACTTATGCCTAGGTAAACAGTAGTGATACAATTGTGGGCAAGTTTGACCTGGATTCTGGCCTCGTGTAACACACACAAAATTGTTTATGTGGCCAAAAGAAATGATAAATGTGGAATATCAGCCACCAGCTTAAAGAAAATTAATTTTTTATGTATTACTAAAAAAAATCCATCCTGTTTTCTAAGTTTCACAAATCACTTTGACATCTAGTGCCATAGAATCATGCAGTCAATAATTCATGAATATTTCCTGAGCATTTCTGTATCACATGTGACCTAACAAAGGAGCCTCCTAAGGAAGTTTAGCAAGAAGAGAAATAATCATTCATAGATCAGTGTTCTCTATTCTTTATATAAATAATCACGCAATGCTTAGATTTTGCAAAATGACAAAATGGCCCAAAGGAGTTCTGGAATGCAGCAGCTCTTGCTGTTTAGGATGGCCTGTGAATCCAAACACTTTCTGAAACTTGTTCCATTATGCTGGATCCATGGGAGCATGCAAAGCAAATCAGATTTCAAAGAGAGTTTTGTTTATCATCATGAATTTGGAGTCCATAGCAATGCACTGGGGACTATGTCTAGTCACTTTTGATGGAGCATGATGATGTGAGAAAAAAGAATGTATACATGTATGTGTAACTGGGTCACTGTGCTGTACAGTAGAAAAAACAATAGTGTATTGGGGAAATAAAAAAAAATAAAGTAGCATCAAAAGCAAAAATTAGTTAATTAATAATACAAATAATTTGACTGTTTTCCTTGTTTTGAGGACTGAGGACATAATTTCTTTTTTTTAATTTTTAATTTTTTTTCTCTTTTGTCTTTTTAGGGCTGTATCCGAGGCATATGGAGGTTCCCAGGCTAAGGGTCCAATTGGAGCTAAAGCGGCTGGCCTATGCCAGAGCCACAGCAACACCAGATTCAAGCTGCGTCTGCAAACTACACTACAGCTCAGGGCAACGCCAGATCCTCAACCCACTGACTGAGGCCAGGAATCAAACCCACAACTTCATGGGATTCGTTTCCACTGCGCCACGATGGGAACTCCAGAAAATAATTTCTAATTCATTACTGAGAAGAGGCAATTTTACTTTCTAAGACTCCTGAGATAGATGGAATAGGATTCAGAATCAGCAGGTGGTTACTCAAAAAGTTATATGTAAATATGGGAAGTGTTATCAAGACAGTGAGTAAAGGAGGAAGACAAGTAAAATTTTCCTTAGTAGCTTTACAAAAAAGACTGAATAACTTTTAAAAATTCATCAGTTTCTTAAGAGAATAAATTGATTATTAGTTATTCATATAGTTAAAAACTATAAAGAATTAAATGGATTGAATTCTGACTTTTCTCTCTTTAAAAATATTAAGTGACTATATTTTTTCCATTACCATTGCTCTTCTGATACTGCTTTCTTCTTTAATATTTTAAAAATTTTATTAAAGTATAGTTGATTTACAATGTTGTGCCAATTTCTGCTGTATAGCAAAATGATTCAGTCATACATATATTCTTTTTGAATAAAATTTAAGTAATGTTAGAATAGCAACTGATTCAGTTATAAATCTTGCAGGAGTTAATAAAAGCCATGAAACTAGTTAAATGTTACATAACAACATTGATAATGACATAAAAACAGATGAAATGCTTTAAACGACAAGAAATATTATACTCTCCCTTCTCTATTCCCCACTTTCTTTCCCTCTCTGAATAAATTACTGAAGTCTGTTCCAAATTCACTGTGAATAATTATATGTATAATTCGGAAAGAGCCACTTGCCTTCACTGATTTTCTGGATAACAGAACATCCCTTTCTCTGCAGAGAACAATGAATGAGGACAATGTTTTCAGGATGATTTGTCAGACCTACGATACATACGGCCTCAATTTGTGGAACTAAATCTTCTACCAACAGAAAAGTAGTAGAGGGAGTCAAGTGGGCCAGACTTAAGGAGTTCATCGGCTTGAACAGTGGAAATTTAGTGGTTTCTAAATATCACAAGTTGCTTTAGTATCTTGTGTTTCAGAAAGGAAATTGGATTAAATAACAGTTGTTCTGGGGGCCTCATAGCTGTTACCCATAAGCTGTGGTCTTTGGGCTACTTTAATCAAACAGTTTGGAGACATGTGAGATCAGATCAAATACCCAAGACTATCAGGGACCACTGGAAATCTCACTTCTGTGCTTTGGAAAATTCTGCTAAATTATTCAAATTTTATTCTGAAGTAGATTTGCCTGCAGTCTCCTCTGGAGACCTCTCTTAAGAGATCTCCATGGGAAATGAGTTTTTTGTTTTTTGTGTTTTTTTACACTGTAAGACTCATATTGCTTCTTAAATATAAACTAATTTCTATCTATTTAAAAATATAGAATAAAACTTAGACTCATATAAGCTTGGGTTGAATATCACTTTCAGAAATAGCTGTATGTTGGGTGTTCTCATTGTGGCTCAGCAGGTTAAGGGCCTGATGTTGTTTCTTTGAGGATGAAGATTCATTCCCTGGCCTCCCTCAGTGGGTTAAAGAACCAATGTTGAAGGAAGCTGCAGTGTAGGTCGCAGATGCCTCTCAGATCTGGTGTTGCTGTGGTGGTGGTGTAAACCACAACTGTGGCTCCAATTCAATCCCTGCACTGGGAATTTCCAAATGCTGCAGGTGCATAAAAAGAAGAAGAAGGAAAAAAAAAAGCTGAATGTTGAACTTTACAATCTTAGTTAATTGGCAAAGATGGAGTTTACTTTCTAAACTTCTTGGTAGTAAAACCACCATTATCACCACTACCACCATCATCATCACCATCACCACTATCACTACCCCATCATAGTTAAGAAAATAAAAGAAGGCAAAAGTAAATAGCTTGGCATGAGGATAGATTTTAATTTTAAAACTCATTCTGAGTTGTAGCCATCTGAAAAGTATTTTTACTTCCTAACTTTCATTTCTCCAGCCCCATTTAAAAAAATTCCTGGTATTTTACAAAGCTTATTCTACTTGTTTTGCTAAAGAACTTTTGGAAAGATGTTTCCCACAGAGAAAAGACAGTCAACATACAGAGTAAAGGCATAACTCTCCCAGACTTCAGGAAATATTACAAAGCCTCAAGAGAGTGTGGTACTGGTACCAAAACAGATATACAGACCAATGGAACAGAATAGAGAACCCAGAAATAAACCCAGACACCTATGGTCAATTAATCTTGGACAAAAGAGGCAAGAATATAAAATGGGAAGAAGACAGTCTTTTCAGAATGTGATGCTGGGAAAACTGGACAGCCCCATGTAAATCAATGAAACTGGAACACACCCTTTTACCATGCACAAAACTAAATTCAAAATGGCTTAAAGACTTAAACCTAAGGCACGACACCATCAAACTCCTAGAAGAGAACATAGGCAAAACATTCTCTGACATCAACCTTACAAATGTTTCCTTGGGTCAGTCTCCCAAGGCAACAGAAATAAAAACAAAAATAAACCAAAGGGACCTAATCAAACTGACAAGCTTTTGCACAGCAAAGGAAACCATAAATTTAAAAAAAACGCAAAAACACAACTTACAGAATGGGAGAAAGTAGTTTCAAATGATGCAACTGACTAGGGCTTAATCTCTCAAATATACAAATAACTTATACAATTCAACAGGAAAAAAGCCAATAACCCAATTGAAAAATGGGCCAAAGATGTGAATAGACATTTCTCCAAGGAAGATATACAGATGGCCAGCAAACACATGAAAAAATGTTCAACATCACTGATTATTAGAGAAATGCAAATCAAAACTACCATGAGGTACCACCTCACACCAGTAAGAATGGCCATCCTGAATAAGTCCACCAATACCAAATGCTGGAGAGGGTTGGAGAAAAGGGAACTTGTAAGAGATAGCATCAGCACAGACGTATTTTTGGAAAGATAACTCCTGCACTGTTGCTAGGAATGTAAGTTGGTACAACCACTATGGAAAACAGTATGGAGATATATTAGAAAACTCTATACTGAACTACCATATGACCCAGAAATCCCACTCTTGGGGATATATCTGGACAAAACTTTCCTTGAAAAAGACACATGCACCCATATGTTCATTGCAGCACTATTCACAATAGCCAAGATATGGAACCAACCTAAATGTCCATTGACAGATTATTGGATTCAGAAGAAGTGGTGTGTGTGTATATATATATATATATATATATATAATGGAATACTACTCAGCCACAAAAAAGAACAAAATAATGCTATTTGCAGCAACATGGATGGAACTACAGACTATCATACTAAGTGAAGTAAGTCAGTAAGAAAGACAAATACCATATGATATCACCTATATCTGGAATCTCATATACGGCACAAATGAACCTTTCTAGAGAAAAGAAACTCATGGACTTGGAGAACAGACTTGTGGTTGCCAAGGGGTGGGGGAGGGAACAGGATGGATTGGGAATTTGGGGTTAATTGATGCAAACTATTGCCTCTGGAATGGATAAGCAATGAGATCCTGCTGTATAGCACTGGGGACTATATCTAGTCACTTATAATGGAGCATGATATTGTGAGAAGAATATATATATGTACATGTGTCTGGGTCAACTTGCTGTACAGGAGAAAACTGACAGAACACTGTATACCAGCTCTAATGGAAAAAAATAAAAATCATAAAAAAATACAAGGTAGAAACATGGGTATAAGCTTGAATCAAGTGTTGAAGATGACCATGGACTGGACTGTCAGTCTAATTCTTTCCAAAATAAGTCTGTGCTGATGCTATCTCTTGCATTTACGTAGACACTGCATACTCAACTAGTCCATCTTTGTTTGAATAGAGAACTAGATTATTCTACAAGAGAGAAGAGAAAAAACATATCTTTCTTGAGCTATTGCATTTTGGGTATTTTTCAACAGAGTTTTTCTTTCCCTCCACTCCTCAACTTTTGGATTATGGTGGCTATTTTGCAAATAAATGTTTTTACTTCTCAAAAGTGTAAGTTTACTTCTAAACCTGAGGATTTCAATTTGAACTATTTTCTGTCACTTCAAAATAAGTGGTCACTGCTGACAAAAAAAAAGAAACTTCTCCTTCACATCTCCCAATGATACTTTGATTGGGGAACTGGTGCCTGCATAATGTGATTTAGATTTTTATGACTAATCTGAGATTCAAGGGCTTTCTGAGACAAACAATGTTAATTTGCATTTATATGGGATTAGATTGCCATCCTAGATAACTATGGAGATTCTCTCAGGCTGAGAGCATTACAAACCTCATTTGAAAAATGAAATACATAAAAATCATCATCCTGTTGTTATATGTATGAGTTACTGTCTCTTATCTGTAAATAAAGAAATATGGATGGTAGGAACATACATATGATAAAAGCTTTGCCATGAATTTCATGTGTGCATGTTTAGTTCCTTTTCCTCAGGGAATTACATCGCTCCATTCACTGTCTCACACTTTCTTAATATATAGAAAATATCTCCTAAATGATAAAACCAAACATCCTACAAAGATAAATACAGTTTTAAGGTACTTAAATATCTACGAAGTAAAGTGACAAAGGTAAACAATGAAAATTTGTCTTTATGAGCATCCATGTTTGCATATTGAACATACAGATAAACTGACAAAAAGAACTTTCTGAAAGAATGTCAGCAAAAACTTTCATACTGCGAAAGAGTACTGCATCAAAGGCATAAATATGTGCCCACTCATCTTGTGTTTCAATAAAGGCAGGCCAATTATCCATAGAACTGAATCTATAAATATAAGTGTGACTGAGGATCCATCTTTTGTAACAATGGATTAAAAACTAATAACACTGATAATCATGAAATGTTTGTTATTTCTGTTGTTGCTTGATGATTTCCATGATAGTTGGATGACTGCAGATAAAGAATAAAAATTTAACGCCGCCATTATCTTGTTCCATGCCCAGTTTCTTCACATTTGACTTGGTTTTAGATTTGCTATCTGCTATTTGTCATCTGTTATCCTTTTGAATGTATAGAAATATCAAATCACTGTGTCGTGCACCAGGGACTAACATAGTGTTGTTGGTCAATTATATCGCAAAAAAACAAACAGCAAACTTATATAGAGAGATCAGATTTGTGTTTACCAGATGTAGGGAGTGAGGGGAGGGGGAACTGAATGAAAATGGTTAAAAGGTACAAGCTTCCACTTGTAAGATAAATAAGTAGTAGGGATGGAATGTGCAACATAATTAATATAATTAACACTGCTTTATGTTATATATTTTAGTTGTCGAAAGGGTAAATTCTTTGAGTTCTCATCACAAGGAAAAATTTATCTTTAAATTTTTCTTTGATAGTGTACCTAGATGAAATGATGGATGTTCACTACACTTACTGTGGTAATCGTTTCATGATGTATGCCAGTCGAATCCTTATGCTGTGGATCTTAAGCTTAGACAATGTTATATATCAACTATACCTCGATAAAAGTAGAAGAAACATTTTAAATAATCTAAATACATGTCATGTTCATATCTATTTAAGCCAATAAAATCAGTTATTCTCTTTGGGTTACAATTTACACTCAGTAAAATTCATACTGTTGAGGTATGTAGTTCAATGAGTTTTGGCAAATATATATAGTCATGTAATCATAACTACAGCTATAGAACATTTCCATTATCCTAAAAGGGTTCCTTGGGCCCTTTTTAATCAATCCTCCACCTTTAACCTTACTGCATGGTGATCTTTGATATGATTTAGGTCCATATCAATGAGTGTGTATATTATGGCTGTTTTCTCTCACTTAGCACTTTTTGATGTTTATCTATGTTGTTGTATGTATCAATTTTTTTTTTCATTTGCTAAGAACAATTCCTTTTTTATGAGTTTACCAAAATGTATTTATTCGCTTATTCATCAGTCACTGGCCTTTACCTTGCTTCCAGTGTTGGAAGTTGGAGTACTATGTGCACATATTCTGCAGACATTCACAAACAGGTGTGGGCATAAGTGTTGATTTCTTTGGGGTAAATAGATACAAGTGAAATTGCCAGGTCATATTTCAAGTGCATGTGTAACTTTATAAGAAACTGCCATTATTGCTCCCAAAGTGGCTTCTGCTTTCACAAAAGCAATGTGTGAAGGTTACAGTTGTTCCATAACCACTACTTTGCGATATCCCTTTATATACATTTTTCTTTTTTAGCCATCCTAATAGGAGGACAGTGGCATAGACTTGTGGTTTTTATTTGCATTTATTTTATGAACAATGATGTCTAACATCTTTTCGTGTGCTCATTTACTATCAGTATCTCTTCTGTCTAAATATCTTAATTCACACATTAATATTTGAAATTCACTTAGTCCTCCTGAGCTTATTAATTCCCTCATCTTTAAAAGAAGACAATAGGATATACCTTTAATTTTACTGGCTTTTTTGAATAAACATATAAATATGCTCAAGTCTTTTAAACCTTTGAAAATGAATCACACACGAACACACAAGAGAGTGCCAGATCTGCTTCAGGATAATGAGCTGTCTCAGTGTTATTTAATCTCCACAGTCAAAGTGCTTGAGTGTCTACAATTTGGTCAAGAACATCATTATAGCCCCACTACCCCATGAAGACGTAACAAAGATAACCTCTTTCTCTCTCTTTTGCCACAACTTTACAAATTCCTTTTTATAAAAACTTTTCACCTATAAAAATGTTTTCTCCTTAACTCTGCCTTGTCAAATACATTTCTAGCTTCTAGATGAGAACATATATCTATGATTCAATTATCATATGATGGTAATTCCAAGGCATAATAGGTGCTGATAATGGCCCAGAAATTTTTTCTGAGCTCTAGATCATTATACCCTATTCTTTATCGTCACTGGTTGCTTTTCAAAATCACCTTAATTCAGTGTGTTTAAAATTAAGTTTTATCACTATCTCTGCAAAGCCTCACCCCTCTGGTGCTCATTACCTGTGCAAACGTCAACACTATTCACTCCTTGTTAAAATCAAAAGCATAGAGATTACCCTTGCTCTTCACACTCCACATTCATGAAATCACACAATTCTATCTATTCTGCCTTCCAAATGCTCCTGTCCATCCCCACTCTGACCCTCTCTGGGCCACCACCATTTCTCATCTGAAACCTACAGCCTCCTGTGATTTCTCTCTCTCTTTGTTCTTGCTAGTATACTTATTATGTTTCAAAAACATATCACACTTATCACCACTCCAGAGTGGTCAGAGTCTATCAATGGCTGCTCACTGCCCTCTGCCCTAGTAGAGAAATAAAGCCTTTCCCTGTCTTATCAGGTGTGTCTGGCATCACTCCTGACACCTCCAGCATCACTTCTCTCTCCTACTCCTTTCCACTCCCTGTTCCAAACACATCAGAGGTTTCTCATTCCCTGGAAACTTCCCAGTGCTGCCTGTCTGGGAATCTGCTCTCTACATGTGCCACTGGGATGGCTGCCTGCAAAACACTTTCTTTGCCTTCACTCCCTGAATCTTTTGTTATTTCCCCTCACTACTTCCCCAAAGAAAACCCACCCCTTCTGTATTAGTTTTATTTAGATTTATTCTGAGGAGATTCTTCTTTTTGGATTATGTTCTTGCAGGGCATTCTGTACTTCTCAATCAGATATTTCATTTATAAAATGTATATGTAAATTTTATAAAATGTTTTACCATCTTTCAAATAAAATATAAACAACATGAGAGCAGTAATCAGTTCACCCTGTTCTTTAGCTCTTTTTATAGCATTTGACATGAATGAGCACCACATATTAAACACGACCACTTAGTCAATTAAACTATGGATTGATTAATATGTATTTAGTAGATCATATTAATAGATCTACTAATAGAATTTAGTAGATTATGCCTCTAAAGTGAATAATATAGTGTTTAGGACCAAGTAATTTACCTGAAAATGATTGCTATTATCAGACCTATAATTGTAATTTAACTTTCACATGATGTTTTAAAGCCTTCTCCTTTGAAGTTAATTATCCATATAATTCACTCTTCAGTAATATACCTGTAAAACTCAGTTGTTATAATTCTTTTTTCTCATGAGACACATATATCCTAAATATCCTTTTACATTCAGTATCATATAACCACAATGTCTTTTTCCTCTCATCCCCCTACACTGCACTGTGCCCTCCTCACAGGAATATACCAGTGGATGACCTGTCAGAACAAATCAGAGCATCAGTCCATCAGTCCCATGGTGAGCAGCCTTACTCCTCACCCTCCCCCCTGCAGTGAACTCACCGCTAACAGTGATGCTGAATGTGAATAGACCAGAATCAGAATGCACTATACATTCTACTCTTAAAAGAGAAGGAAAACTAGTTTCTGAACAATACTCACGTTAACATATACTGCAGTGAAGTTCACTACTTTCTTAAGGATGTGGAGACAAAGATAAAGTCCAATTAGTATATGTCAACAATTAAAAACTGCAATGTACAGAACCACCTCTGTGTGTGTACTTACATACAGTATAGAAAAAAAATATAGTTAGTAACATGCCTACCTCACTACCAATGCAAAGAATAAAAAATAATAATGGGGATTAATAGTCTCCTATGAATTTATAAAATTAGAAATAATGAGTTAATTAAATTTATTTATTTACTTCAAAAAAAATCATGGAGGCATGATTTACATACAAAAACATACAGATCTAATACATACAACTTGATGAGTTTGGTGATAGTTTCATGGAACTGTCCCCAAAAATCTGTGCTGTAAACATATCCATCACCTTCAATATTTTCCTTCTCCTACTCTTTTTATTTTATTATTTTATTGAAATAAGAACACAATATAAAATATATCCTCTTAACAAATTTGATGTATTGTAAACTTTTTTTTTTCTTTTTAGGGCTGTACCTGCGACACATGGAAGTTCCCAGGCTAGGGATCTAATCTGAACTGCAGCTGCTGGCCTGCACTATAGCTCATGGTAAGTCCAGATCCTTAACCCACTGAGGAAGGCCAGGGATCAAACCTGCATCCTCATGGATACTAGCTGGGTTCATTACTGCTGAGCCACAACAGGAACTCCTGAAGTATTATAAACTTAAGGCACTATAGTGCATAGTAGAGCCCTAGGATTTATCCTGAAAAATTAAAACTGTATCCTTTAACCAATATCTCCTCATCCCCCTTCCCAGCTCCTGACAACCATCATTCTACTCTCTGTTTCTATAAGTTTGACTATTTTAATCCCTCATATAAGTGAAATCATGCAGTATTTGTCTTTCCATGACTGGCTTAGCAAAATGTCCTCAAGTTTCAGCCATGTGGTTACATCTGGCAGGATTTCCTTCTTTTTTAAAACCTTCTCCCAATCATCTGCTGACAGATATTTAGATGGCTTCCATGTTTTGTTTATTGTGAATAATGCCTCTGTGAATATGAGAATGCAGGTGTCTCTTCAAGATCCTGATTTCAATCCCATTTATTTCAACAAGTGGAATTGTTGGATCATGTTGTAGTTCTATTTTTAACTTTTTTTTTTTAAAGCACAGGCAATAAAAGCAACAATAGGCAAAAGGAATCACATCAAACTAAAAAGTTTCTTCATAGCATAGAAAACAATAAAAATAGTGAAAACACAATCTACTTAGTGGGAGAAAATATTTGCAAACCATACACCTTGTAAATGGCTAATATCCAAAATACATTAAGACATTTTAAAATTCAACTGCAAAAGATCAAAACCCAATAGCATGTATTTATGAAGGATGGGTTAGCCTACCCTGGACTTCAGGATACTGACTGAAACAGTTGAAGACACTCCACACTCTTGGGAAAGGCAGTCCCTTGCATAGTTTTTTGACCTCTGCTCCACCAGATAAGAATGAACCCTGAGCCTGGGACACTTCCTTATCCAGAGGTTGAGTCCACAGAGTCTTTGCTTGGTTTATCACTTTGTGTGGAATTATCTTCCCTGTTTCATGCTCAATGGGTGCTCCTTTGTTCTGCGTAAGTGTCTGTTTTGATGGCCTTCAAGAATGCCCCCAGGAGCATCTGTTAAATAGTGGTGCTTTAAAATGTGGTGCTTTAAAATGGAACGGAAAATTTATAAAATATACTTTGTGAATCATTTATAATCTTCCAGGTTATCTTTCTGTAGAAATTTTAAAACTTTTTATTAAATACCTATTGTGTACCAGATACTGTTCTTAACTTTGAGAAGACAAGGGTGAACACAATGAAGAAGGTCCAA
Source organism: Phacochoerus africanus (assembly GCF_016906955.1). Lineage (NCBI taxonomy): Eukaryota > Metazoa > Chordata > Mammalia > Artiodactyla > Suidae > Phacochoerus > Phacochoerus africanus. Next base: position 156,862,365 of record NC_062545.1, read on the forward strand.
GTTGTCATCCAGGAGGTTGAAATGATAACAAATAAAAGAATAAATATATAAGGAGGTTTCAGAGAGGAAAATGTACCATGAATAAAATAAAAGACAGTGAACTGAGATTGATTAATGAAAAATAGTAAGGCACTTGAACATCTTGTGACGAGCATGTCAGGTAGAGAAAAGAGCAAAGGCAATGGTTGTTAAGAGGGAAATAATAACCATGTGGCAGGGATTAGTGAAGCAGCAGGAAGAGGAACAAAATAAGTGTCACAAGAAGCACAACATGAAATTAGAATTTTAAGTAGGGACCAGCTCAGTGCAATATCATAGGCCAAATTAAGGTGAGATCTTTTAGGCTTAATTCATCCTTAATTAGATAAGTATTGAATGCATACAATGTGCCAGGTTCTTTGTGAAGTCCTGGGGAAATGTCAACAAGCAAAATGCCTTTGGCCCTTACCTTCTTGTGTGGCTCTTTCACAGGATTGTCAAGTATTTGACAACAACATTTAAAAAAAAAATCAACAAAAACTGTAAAATCAATGAAGAAGCAGATAATTCAATACTCCTTCAAGATCTTACAACAGAATTTTAATATTATATGAGTATTTTAATTTTCATTCACTCTTTAATTAAACCAATTGTTACCAAACTCCTATTATCTCCAATATGCAAAGAGTTGACTCATTTATAAAATTAAATCAATTATAAATACTTGTCTTAGAAGAGTGATAAATAATGTAAGGACTCAAAAACAATGACCCACTATTCTAAAGTTGCTCGGAATCTAAGTTAAGGTTCAAATAACTTAGTTGATGCTATATAGGACAGAGAGCATCAAATTGTGTGTATAAAATATTCGATTAAGCTTTATTGCATGCCAAAAATATAGAACAAAATTTAATGAGGTATAAATGACCCATAAATGTTCACGTCTACATTTAGAAAATCCAGGTGATCCCAAAGGCAAAATTCCTGACAGCCAATTTAAATTGAATTGGCTTGAGATATTGCCACCAAGATTACCTGGAGAGAGAAGGTTGTAAAAAAAAGAGAGAGAGAGATTACTCCATCTTAAATCACAGAGCAATTGCATAGTACATCAGGCCAAAACTTTTTAAATTAATTTTGGCTTTATTTATGTATTTACTTATTTTTAGAAAATAAGAAAAATGGACTGAGGTGTTTTTTCTCATTTCATGAGGAGAGTGATCCATTACCTTCTCTTTCATGTTTAAATAGCAGATTTATTGAACATAAACCTCATATGAAGGCCCTGCAGAATTAGGTATTATATGAGGATTTGTTCTGACATGCACATTAAGTTGACTGAGTATACCTGTCACACACACAAAAAATATTCTAATGGCCATCACTGCCAAGTTAACCAAGGACTCTGAAAATCTGTCTGTGTTCTTTGAGATCTGTAATAAATATTCCATGTCAATTAATTGTGCAGGGAATCCAAATTTCTTTCAATGAGTTGTATTAGTCATATAAGTATGGACTGGAGAGAAAGACTAAGATTTACTGAAAAATATAAGAAGATTCCACTTAGATTCTTTGGCTTTCTTTACATTTAAATGGAACTGTATCACAACAGAACCCCATCAGAATATACCTCATGTTTATGGATTAAGATGAAAGTAAATCCTGGATCACATTATGTTCTCTGAAACATAACCATAATATTTTTAAATTTTTGGGTTTTTTTTTTTGTTTGTTTCTCTGTTTTAAGTGTACTTATAGGGGTTGGTGCTATGAAGTAAGGTAAAAAATATCTGTGAAAGTGGGAACCTGGAGATATGTCTCTAAATGTCTAAATTTTCAGAATTTGCAGAAATCTTGGCAGCCCTTTGGACCAATAGGGTATATTGCATGGGAATTGGAGGCAATGAATCTAGATTTCTGGCTAACCTCTTGCTGGTACCTGGATTACATAGATATAGATTACATATACTCTTTCTTAAAAATCCAATATAATGCAAACTCTTCCACCTCGCTTTCCTTAATTCCCATCTGTAATACTTTTCCCCCTTCATCTCTTCTACACAGCCCTTTGTAATTACTCCTCTAGTAGTGATATGCACCATATGTCATCAAATCATTAATTTCTGTTCTCCTCTGTGTTTTCCGAACTCTGAAAATCTGCCATATTATAGGTAATCAGCAAATGGTGCCCTGAATGACTAAAAGGATAGATGTTCAATGAATGAGGGAATGCTGTATTTTTAACTATTGTAGCTTTGATGCCTAAATTCTCTTAATTTGAACTGTAATGCACCCACTAGGTGAAAATATGTTGAAGAGTATCTCATAAACTAAAAAACAAAGGATAAGAAAAAGAAAAACAAAATTCATTTACATATGCTTGTTGCATTTTATTGCTTTGGCACAAAGACTATTGCAAAATGCAGAAAGAAAGATCAGCTGTGATGTAATTTTCAGTTAGTGAGTTTCTGCTTATAACATAGACAATTTTCTGGAGGACATTTAAAAAACAATTCTATGAGTCCTATAAGAACATTTGATTAACATTTAAATTAACCAACATTGCCTTTTAAATACCTAGTGAGAAATAACAGTGATACAGTTTACATATATATGTTAATGTCTACCATAAGTAAATTGCATTTTTTAGACTAAATATTTAGAGAATGATAATACTAACATTAGCGTTGAATCGAGTGCCTGCTATATCTTGTACTGTTCCAGATGATTTAAATCTTTCATTTAAATACCATATCAATTCTATATACTAAGTAGTAATATAATGTCAGAGTCAAATATTTTCAGGAAGAGTAAATCAGTTTCTCATGGTCTCTAAAATGGTAATCCAAAAAGGAGCAATTTGGTCAGAGGTCTGCTGTACACAGCCAGCAAACAGTAAAAATCCATTTAACTACCAACAGCAAAACACAGTAAACACAGGCTCTTACAACAGTTTGTTTAGATTTGCTGGATTTTATTTGCTGGATTAGGTAAAACTAAATCATCTGTTGTCATTGCATTGGACATGCTCTTGAAATTTTTGCCAATAAAATATATCCCATTTGATACTGGGAAAGGAAATTTTAAATAAAAATAGTATGCTTGTTAGAAAAAATATTCTGAAAGTTTTTGATAAGTAATCTCTTCTTTGGAGGTTCTGTCCATGCTTATCCCCTATCCTTTCACAACCACACCATAACTTCAGAAAATACGTCCTTGATCTCTTTCACCTCCAAAAGTTTAGTTGTGCCTCCTAGTTCATATCTTTGCTAATCTATTATTACAGAGCATATGTTTTTTTAATAGTCAGTGAGTTTAATGAAATTATGAATTATTACTGCTGAATCTCTAATATTTAGAGCATATATATTCTGACACCGGGCAAGCAATTATTATGTTTCCTAAATAGAAAAGGAAGAATAAATTGTTTCTATATGCATTAAATAGGTATCAGCTGCTGAAATTCATAAATGGAAGAGTTTAAGTATTCTGAGGTAAATATAAAACTCTCCCTTAAAGATTTGTAGCAGAATAAAACTATGTAATTGAGGGAATCTATAGGCAGTATTTTATTTAGTAAATGTTGGCTTATTACCATATGGATATGATCTCTGCAGCCAAATCGCTTTATTCGCTAAACTACCTATGATGGTAATAATCATTGTGACATAATTTTCAGGAACCTCATTTAAGGGCTTTGGATTTGTATTGTAATTGTCATTTTTCAGTATCATAGCTGATTTACGGAAATTTGGTGACACTCTTTTATCTGGAAAAAAAAATTACAGGTGTTTTTACCATATGACTACATCCTGTAAAATGTAACATTCATGTATGAGTAAATGCATTTTTGCATCTATAAATTTATGACCTTGCTCAAACTGTTTAATCTATTTTTACATACTTTTAAATATGTAAAATAACTTTTAAAATGATTTTTGAAAATTAAATGTGTTAATAAAAGGGATTAGACAGCAATTGAAACATGGTAAAACTTCTATAAGTATTAAATATTGTGATTATTATTCAAGTAAAGGAAATCTATCATCGGAGAATATAAGAGAAAGCTTAATCAAACAAACTATATTAGAATGTAAAATTTTGTAGGAGTGGAATGCTTGACTTTTAATTTGAGTTTAACTAAAAACATACAAAGCTATCATGTGGTTGATTAGCTTTCATCGTTTGAAATTTGTTAGATAATAATAGGTATCTAGATTTGTAATATAACTGTTCCCTAAGCTCATTTCTCAGATTCAACCTGGTGTGGTTTGGAATACTGAATTAATTTATGAAGAATAAGCACAAATTTGAAACTCCAGTTTATGTATTCAAATTTTTACATAGAAAGTAAAGCATCCATTTGTGCATTCTGCAAGCCTGAGAATTCTTGCCAACAGCTACGTATTGGTTCTTACATATACCAAACTAATCCTAATCTGAAAGATAAATGTTAAATGGAGACTCAAGGATGCTGCCATGTCTTTAGAAAATCATGGAGCCATAGGTAAATGCATCATATCACAATTATTATAATTTCTATGTATCAAACCAGCCAGAAAAATAATAAATTCCTAGAATTCCTGTAACTTCCATTTCCAAGAATACTACATCAAAGAATATCTCTTCCAACTTTCTATTCATAGATTATTCCAAGGATAATATATCTGTCTAAAAACCTGATGAAGTTATTAAAGAATGTACTAAAATATATAAGAAAGATGTTCCTAAATGCTGCCTTTTCAAAGGCTCAATCTTCCATGAATAATTTATTCCATTAAAGTAGTTTACTCAAGATAAGATAGTTATTAAAAAGTGTTATACTGACTGAAGGCACTTTCCCTCTAGACTCTACTTTCTTTTTTCAGATAATTAAACACTATCTTGCAAACATGACACTCTCCTTTGCCTTTAAGCATGTATGAGTAAATGGCATTTTTAAGAAATTCTTGCTCCATCCATCTTCTTTTCGACATGCCGTTTTGTCACTCTGATCCCTGTCACACTGAAAGCCCGGAAATAGCACATTGTTTTCTCAAATCAAATCACTTATGTGTTTTTCTACACCTGTGTAATACCTGTTATCCAATAACAAAGAATGCTCTTGAGGGTTAAATGTGGTGCCCTTATTTTTCTTGGTCATCTGTTCATATGCTTTTCAGTATCGATGGTATCAGATTGACTTTGATTTATATTTCTAGACCTGCCCCTTGGCTTTTTCATCCCCATGTTTTACACAGCCTGCTGGACCTTTCTTGATCATAAATGGAGCCAAATTTTTGCCTTCCTTTCTCATTTCTCCTTCTTTACAATAATTTTTTAAAGAGTCTATTAACCCCCAAATCTCAGAGGCTATGAATCATCTTTCAATCTTCCCCGTCCTATGTTCACTCTATGAAATCATGTATAAAATATTTTGTATTCTATCTCTGAGTCCAGCTTTACTTCTCTCTTTTCACCACCCAAAATCTTCATCCAGACACTTAGGGACTCATGTAAACTGCATTAAATTATGGCAGTCATGATATTAATAATAAAATTTTAATATCCTATTTAGACCATGTGATCTCCTTTTTTTTCAAATTATTACCTGAAATAAAATTCACTTAGAATATTCAAGGACTTTGGGAAAACACCTTCAATCCATGCACTACACATATTACCTGGTAAGTCATCTTATCCTATTCAGAGTTACTAATCTTTCTTTTTTTTTCTTCTCTTATAGGTTGTGTGTGGTTTATTTTAAACTTAAAATGAGTTTTTCACTCTAATACTACTCATAGCTTCTGATGTCTTCCACATACTGAACAAAGCACCAGGAGTTAGAGATAAACAAGCTATGGTTTCTATTCTCAAAGAATTTTGTCTTCCTGGTGAAGATATAGATAAGTGAACAATTAAGTTCTGTTCACTTTTTCTGAATAAAGATATCTACAAGGAGGTTCAGAAAAGGCATGAGTAACTAAGTTGCATTGAAGTCATTCAAATAAAGATTCACTGAAGTAAAGTTAGGAAAGGGCTCTCCAGGGAGAAGAAAAAACATGCAAATGGAGAGGCAGAAAATAAAACATGTATTTTGATAACCAGGGGGATTTCAACAGTGCCAGAATCAAATCTCAGGGGGCAATTTCTGTGGCATAGACATTTAAGGTAATGTTTCAGATTTGTACAGATTGAATTTTAATGTAATGAAATTTTAATAATGATTATTCTCTTCAATGTATAGGTTTCAATTCTTTGATAATTATTTATATTGTTAAATGAGATTATTCACCATTAAGCATACCTTTATATAAGCCAGCATTTGTTTTAAGTTCTTGAATTTCTGTTAGAGTGGAAAATGTTTCAGGGGTTAAATTTTGTATTCAAATTAGGTAAAGGTTTCAACAGTGTTAGCATTGGCTGTCTGGATTCCTACTGGTATGTCAAAACTCAGGTTATTTGTTACTAAGGAAAGTGGAAGTTAGGCAACCTTCTGTGTTGGGGTGTAGCTCCTTCGTAGGGCACACCCTTCCATCACTCTCTCCTTGCCTGAGCTAAAGAGCATTTATCAGTAACTCAGACCATATTATCTCCCTTCCTCAAATTACTCTTTCTCCCCTTTAAGTCTCAGGGCCACTGATGACCTCCTGAAAGTATTTATTAAGTCGTCTGCTGTGCTAAACATTTTTCTCCATGACCTAAGATGACTCTTTCCATAACTGTCTCGTAGTCATTACACAACTATCTTAAAACAGCCTTAATTAAAATTTATCTTTGATAATATATTATGAAATTCTTAGGGTATCATCCTACAGACATTTTTATTTACAATCAAGTACAAGGTCTGGTTTACAACTGGCCCACTTCACTTGTGAACAGTACATTCCTGTTAACCAGTGTTTCGTAAATGAAAACTTTCATAAAGTCATGCATTTCAAATAATGCTAAATACCTATAGAATATCTTCATGAAAATGAAAACATAAGTAGTGTACGCAATTGTCAGAGGCAAAAAAAGAACAATTAAGAAGATTAAGGAGATTGATTTTATTTAGGTGATTGAAATAGACAGAGTACCCAGATCTAAAGACTAGAGAGTGTCAGCAGGATGGGTTTGTTGGTTATGAGTTTGCCTGATGCTTTTACAGGAAGTAGTAAACTTGCACTGTGAGGGTACAAGATGGGGGTTGGTTTATATTTGAGATTCACATTTAAGGAGAGTCTCAGTCAATTATCTGAACAGGAAATATTTTTCTCTGTGGTTCCCTAGTTTCAGGGGAATAAATAATTCTAATCACAGCTAATCACTCCTGAGACAAAGAATCGGCAGTTGGAGAGTCTGTGTCTGGCCCTGACAACAGCCTCAAAGGAGGTCTGTGACTTCTATAGGAAAACCAGGCAGCCAATAGCAGGCCTTATGGAAGTCATGAAAAATAAGTAGAGAAGAGTCTTCTACAAGCCTTATGGGGAAGGTCTTATTTTGCAGCAAGCCAATCCTCAGAAGACAAAAGGGTGGGGGATTTCAGAAAAAAAAAAATGAACTGCAGATATTTCCAGACTGTTATTGTTCTCTGGAAGTACAAGAGTCAGGTATAGTTCAACCTTGTGTTGAATTAATTCAACAAGGAAACCCTTAGGCTGAGGTGGCTTTAATGCCATGGTGGCCTAGGAAGCAAACTAAAATCTAAGACTGTAAATGCCTCAAGGTTAAGAAATCGAAACCTAAGGACTACCAGTCACAGACTGCCGAAGAAGTTTTAAGCTGTAGCCAATCAATAATGTTTTCTTATTTTCACACTTTGCTGCAGCTCTTGTCAGTGGAGTGCTCACAACCACTTTTGGTTTGGCACAGCTCAACTGGAATTTATTTTTCTCAAATAAACTGCTAAAAGTTTTAATGTGCTTAAGTTCGTCTTTTAACAACTGTCGCAACTTATAGAATATTGGCAGTGAGATAGTTTCTGGTATTTGTGCTAAGTACTGTTTATTATTAGTTGATCTACATCATTTTATTGTTTTTTTCAAAATTAATAACTTTAAATATAGTATTAGGTTTTTTTTCCCATTTAAAGCCTTTTTTCACTGAAACTCCTTCAATGATTCTACTTCTATTGCCACCTTTTATTTTTTATTTATTTATTTTGTCTTTTTGCTATTTCTTTGGGCCGCTCCCATGTCATGTGGAGGTTCCCAGGCTAGGGGTCGAATCGGAGCTGTAGCCACTGGCCTACTCCAGAGCCACAGCAACATGGGATCCGAGCCGCGTCTGCGACCTACACCACAGCCCGCAGCAACGCCAGATCGTTAATCCACTGAGCAAGGGCAGGGACCGAACCCGCAACCTCATGGTTCCTAGTCGGATTCGTTAACCACTACACCATGACGGGAACTTCTAATTTTTTTTTTTTTTTTTGGCTCAACATGATTCCAAATTACTTCCAACAGAAGTGAGCTCATTTTTAGGGTCAAAAATATGACTCCAAGAAATGTGTGAAAAAAGATTTGATGATTTTATTTAATTTCATTAGTAAGTGATGCTTTTTTTTTTTCTTGTTCCACATAGAAACTGTTAACTTTTCTGTTTTATAAGTCTTATAAAATAAATAACCCTGTGTTTGAATTATACAGGCAACATAGAAACCAAGCACAATAAAACTAAAGAAAAAAAATGACTTGAATTTTATGCTAGGATTTATGCTTTGTGTAATTTGTTAGATGTGGATCAAATTAATGGAATATTTCACTGATATTGTCCTGTCAGAATTCATAAGTATGCTATAATTTTGCACTGGTTACTGTTCTTGAATCTATATTGAAACAACAAAGATTCAGTGATGTGACACATGGTACTATAATATTGATTGTTTGTAGACTTACTTTTTCTTTATCATGTAGCCCCAGGGAATACTGCTTCTTTTCAAATGCATGAATCTTACCATTTGGGCCACAGGGATTAACATGAAACAATAGCAAATTTGTTCTAAACCTTTCTACCCAACAAAATATAGTGTTTTTAATGAGGCTCAGTTGTGTTACAGAAAAAAAGGCATTTTTTCTTTATAATGCATTTTCAGAAAAATTGTTTATTATAATCAATATAAAATGCCCTGATCCTTTGAGATGCATGTCTATTAAAGAATAGACAAATTCATATCTAAAAAGTTGAATTTTGTGTGCAGAGAATTTTTCTCATTTAGGTAGTTTTTCAACATCATTAAAGATCAGCCATAGCACAAAAAGATCTATGATATAAAAAAGTAATGAATTACATTATTTTCTTCTTGCTGTACAAATAAATTATGATAGCGCCAAAATATGGCAAACAATGCAAAAGATGACTTTCAGGCTTTTTAATCGGCCTAACTCAAACACAGAACTAAGTAAAGGACATTTGATTCTAATCTTTGTGATTGATGACAAATTTGAAAAACCCACTATTAAAAAATTCGAATAGGGGATTAAGATGGTGGACTAGAAGGACTGGAGCTCAACTTCTCTCCTAAAAACAACAAAATTTACAACCAAATGTTGAGCAATCTTCAGCCAAATGGACCAGAAACTTTCAAAGATATCCTACTCCAGAAGACAAAGAGGGGGCCACATCAAGAGGTAGGTGGGGTGATTACACAACATAAGCAACCCCATACCTCCTGGGTGGGAAGCCCCACAGACTGGAAAGTAACTGTTTCACAGAGACTCACCTACAGGAATGAGAGTTCTGAGCCCCACATCAAATTCCCACGTGTGGGGATCAGGCACTGGGAGAAAGAGCCCCCAGAGCATCTGGCATTGAAGGCCCATGGGGCTTGTGTGAAGGAGCTCCATGGGATTGGGGGATATGGAGACCCCATTCTTAAAAGGTGCACACAGACTTTCACATGCACTGGGTCCCAGGGCAAAGCAAAATCTCCATAGGAATCTTGGTCAAACCTGACTGCAGTTCTCGGAGGACATCCTGGGAAAACAGGGGTGAATATGGCTTGTTGTGGGGGAAGGACATTGGAAGCAAAGCGCTTGGGAATATTCAGCAGCTGCCCTTCTCTGGAGGTGGCCATTTTGGGAAAATTTGGCCCCACCCATCAGCACTGAGAAGCCCCAGGGCAAACAACAATCCAGGTGGGATCACAGCCCCTGCCATTAATAAACAGGCTGCCTAAAGACCCCCCAGGCACACAGCCACCCTTAATTTCACCCAGAGACAACGCCCCACCCACCAGAGGGATAGGAATCAGCTCCACTACCAGTGGGCAGGCATCAGCCCCTCCCATCAGGAAGCCTACAGCAAGCCCCCATACCAACTTCAGCCACAAGGGGGGCAGATGCCAGAAGTAAGAGAGGCTACAACTCTATTATCTATAAAAAGGTCACCACACCAAAAACCTATAAAAATGAAAAGACAGAGAACTATAACTCAGATGAGAAAGGCAAAACTCCAGAGAAACAGCTAAGCAATGAGGAGATTCTCAGCCTCCAGGAAAAAGACTTTACACTGTTGATGCTGAAGATGATGCAAGACATTGCAAATAAACTGGAGGCAAAGATGGATAAATTACAGGAAACACTGAGCAAAGAGATACAAGATATATAACTTAAGAAGAGATGCAACATACAATAACTGAAATAAAAAATTTATTAGAAGCAGCTGACAGCAGAATAAAGGAGGCAGAAGAATGAATAAGTAAGGTGGAGGACAGATTAGTGGAAATCACGGATGTGGAACAGAAAAGAGAAAAAAGATTGAAAACAAATGAAGAGAGTCTCAGGGAACTCTGGGACAATGTTAAATGCACCAACGTTCGTATTATAGGGGTGCCAGAAGGAGAAGAGAGAGAGAAGGGGACAGAAAAATTATTCAAAGAGATAATAGCCCAAAACTTCCCTAACATGGGAAAAGAACCACTCACTCAAAAACAGGAAGCGGAATGAGTACCATATAAAATAAACCCAAGGAGAATACTCCAAGACACATATTAATCAAACTGACGAAAATTAAAGACAAAGAGAAAATAGTGAAAGCAGCTAGGGAAAAGAAAGAAATGACATATGAGGGAACCCTGATAAGGTTATCAGCAGATTTTTCAGCAGAAACTGCAGGCCAGAAGGGAATGGTATAACATACTTAATGTGATGAAAGGAAAAAACCTCCAACCAAGATTACTTTACCCAGCAAGGCTCTCATTCAGATTTGAAGGAGAAATCAAACACTTCACAGATAAGCAAAAGCTAAGAGAATTCAGCAACACTAAACCAGCTTTACAACAAATACGAAAGGAACTTCTCTAGGCAGAAAAGAAAAGGCCGCAACCAGAAACAAAAATACCACAAATGACAAGGCTCACCATTAAAGGTCTATATACAGTAAAGTTACGAAATCATCCACATACAATTATGGCACCAAAATCAGAAATCGTGAGAAGAGGAGGGTACAAATGCAGGACACTGGAGATGCACTTTCAATTAAGAGATCAACATCTTAAAACAAACTTGTGTATATATATAGACTCTTCTATCAAAAAATTCAAATAAATAAGCATAACTCCTCAAAATATAACCAGCACCATTCTCTATAGTATCAATCCTAAAAGGTCAATCGTTAGAAAAAGGTTTGTGCATCTCCAAGCAAAAAATTTAGATTACAAAAAATTCTATTACAAATTCCGTATCTTTGTAAAATTCTTCTGTAAAATGAGGAGTGCTGTTGATAATTGAAATTGTTTTTAAAAAATGCCTACTTCTGGAGTTCCCTTCATGGTTCAGTGGTAAAGAACCCAACTAGTGTCCGTGAGGATGTGAATTTAATCCCTGGCCTTGCTCAGTGGGTTAAGGATCCAGGATTGCCATGAGCTGTGGTATTGTGGTATAGGTTGCAGATTTGGCTCAGATTTCACATTGCTGTGGCTGTGGTGTAGGCCAGCAGCTGTAGCTCCAGTTTGACCCCTAGCCTGGGAACTTCTATATGCCATGGCCCTAAAAAGACCAAAAAAAAAAAAAAAAGCATACTTTTGCAGAAGGAAGAGGACGTAACCATTTTGAAAAATGCCCTGAACATTCTCTATCACAAAGGCTTGCTCTCCAGGAGAAAGAATATTATACCAGCCAATTTATCCTACCCAGATGGGCTGGGGAGCATTTACCCAATTTCACCCCCTTTAGCCTACCTGTCTCACCTATGAGGTGAAAGGGAGCTTAAAAAACACTTGTAAAGGCCACATCCTGGGGGCACAAGCCCACTGAAAACTGAAATTTAATCAAAAGATTGTAGACTGTGACACGTTATCACCACATTAACAGCGATCTGGAATTATAAAAGTGGATTATGTTTTAGAGAGCTGCAAAGCCCAGATTCTAGTTAGGCAGGGGTTCTGAGGTTCTCTTAAGCTCAAAACAACAGGGGAGTTAAAAAACAAAAACATCAGAGGAATTTGAAACCTCTGATATCTACAGCTACAGCAAATATGAAATACAGTCTGACTCTTGGGCAGATAAACATTTAAAACCGACAAGAAAGTTCTTTCACACTGGTTCATATTATCTAATACATCATATCCAGAATTCAGCCAAAAATTACAAGTTATGTTAACAGGTTAGAGAAAATATTGTGTAAAGAGAGTAAAGCAAACATCGAAGCTAGACATAGATGGAATTATCAAAGAATTTAAAGTAAAATTAAAATTCATTAGACAACTGACAAATAATTGATTAAAAATAGAATTATTGCTATGTTAAGGTCCTTAATGAAAAATGTAAACAACATGCAAGAACAGATGGTCAATGTAAGTAGAGATAGAGACTCTAAGAATCAAAATGAAATACTAGAAACAAAATATCCAGTAACAGAAACAAGCAAAAAAAAAATGACTTCCATGAGCTCACAAGTGAATTGAACACAGTGTAGAAAAGGATCAGTGAGCTTGTATATTAATGTTGATAGCAGCATTATTCACCATAGCCAAAAGAGGGAAACAACCCAAGTGTGCATCAATAAATAAACAGACAAGAAAAATGCAGTATATGCATGCAATAGAAGATTATTCAGCTATAAAAAGAATGAGATTTCAATATACATAATAACATGGATGAGCCTTGAAATCATTTTGCTAAATAAGCCAGACACTGAAGAACAAATATCATAGGATTCCATTTATATGACACATCAAAAATGGGCAAATTCATAGAGATAGAAAGTAGAATGGAGGTTAACAGAGGGTGGAGAGAAGAGGAAATGGGGAGCTATTATTTATTAGGCACAGAGTTTATATTGGGGATAATGAAAAAATTGGAGGCATAGATACTAGTGAAGGTTGCATAACCTTATGAATGTATTTTCTGCCACTGAATTATGCAATTACAAATGGTTAAAATAATAAGGTTTTGTTATTTTACCATTAAAAAAATGGGCCAGTGAGTTTCAATATATCTCAATAGAAATTTCTTTTCTTTCTTTCTTTTTTTTTTTTTTGTCTTTTTGCTATTTCTTTGGGCCGCTCCCGCGGCATATGGAGGTTCCCAGGCTAGGGGTCGAATCGGAGCTGTAGCCACCGGCCTACGCCACAGCCACAGCAACACGGGATCCGAGCCGCGTCTGCAACCTACACCACAGCTCAGGGCAATGCCGGATCCTTAACCCACTGAGCAAGGGCAGGGACCGAACCCGCAACCTCATGGTTCCTAGTCGGATTCGTTAACCACTGCGCCACGACGGGAACTCCCCAATAGAAATTTCTTAAACTGAAATGCAAACAAAAAACAGATTAAAAAAAAAATAGAACATGATATACAAGAATAGTGTAAGAATTGCTAAAAATTACTATACAGGTAATTAGAGCACTATAAGGAGAAGTAAGAGAGACTGGAATAGAAGAAATATTTGACATAATAATGGCTAGTGGTTTACAAAATAATGGCACACATAAAGCTTCATTTCCAGGAATTTCTTGGAGAATACCAAACAGGCTTAATACCAAACAATCTATGCCTAGGCATATTATTTTCAAACTGCCAAGAACTAAAGTCAAAAACACGTTGTCCATAGAGAAAGATAAGAATTACGTAGGACTTCTCTTCACAAATTATGCAAGCAAGAAGAGGGTGGAGTGAAACATTTAAAATATTAAATAAAAATAAAAACAAACAAACAAAAACCACAATCCTGGTTCCTCCAGTGAATGTTGCTACCAGAAAAAGTCTTCACCTGTAAAAGATATTTTCCTCCACTTCCTTTCCCTTTCTTCTGAGAGTTAGTATCTCTGAAACCTTCAGGAACTTCGTATGTTTTTTCTCTGCCTTGGTAGTGGAGTTTGCCTTGTTTCAGTCATTCCTCTTCATGGCAGTTCCTGCTCAGGGGGTCCTTCTGGCATTAAAGTTAGCTTCTGATCCCTGAAGCCTCAACTGCTAAGTCTTCTCCATACTTTGCGACCCTCTGTGATGCTCTACTAGCTCCTCTCAGTTGATTTAGTAAATTAAAATCTGCGAATGTATATATAGTGTTTTCTCTCTTCTAATTTAGCTGGAAATACAGGTTGTAGTTTTCTGTTTTTTTCTTTTTGTTGTTAGTGTTCTTGTTGCTTAGAACAGTATCATGTGATTTGGGCAGACTAAGTTATCAACATATTTCTAGCTGGACTGTGTGTTCTATGTGGGGACCAAGAGGAAGACCTCGGGATGGATTCTGGGAGTGCTCTGTGAGCCAGAAGACAGGCTAATTGTCATCACTATGTCCCAAATGTGCCTTCTGGGGGCTTGGCATTCTTTTCCCTCCTGTGAGAGGGAAAGGCCTGAACTCAGTTCCCATGGCAACATAGAATCCTGTTCTCCAAGTGTTGGGCTGTAGGGTTTACATTACTTATCTAATAGTAATTAAGGTAAAGTCATGCTCAAGATGCTGCCTATTTTTCTCTAAGCCACAATGTCACTTTTGTACTTAAAAATGTTACTGACAAAGAGAAAGGAGTTGCCCTGTTAAAACAAAACATTACGATTTTATGATTTGGATGCAAGCACTAATCCAAGTGCATCTCAGTGCAGAAACCTCAGCAAAGAGGGATTCATATACCTGTTGACATTTAGACTTCTGATTTCCAGGTTTTGGCAAGTAAAACTTATGTCTGCCACCATCTCTGTAATCTTCCTCAAAAGTAACATTTTTATATTATATTGAGAAACATAAAAGTTGTAGCAGTCTAAAGCATAATTAAAAATTTAAAGCAACATTGAAAAGCAATAAATCATAGTAGCAAATGCATTTTGGGCACCTTTAGCATAATTCCAGACTTTATAAAGATAAAAACTGAAAGACAAAAATTACACTGAATTCCTCCTAATAAAAATCTTCTAACAGAAAAGTTATTTTTCAGTCTTAATTTTTTTTTTTGAATGAGAAATCTATATTCTTCAGGCAATAGAAAATTATCTGCTTTAAAAAAACTGGAGCGCCTATTGAGGCTCAGCAGAAACCAAGCCAATTAGTATCCATAAGGATACCAATCCCATCCCTGGCCCCACTCAGTGGGTTAAGGATCCAGTGTTTCCAGGAGCTGGTTGTGGCTGTAGATTTGACCCCTAGCCTAGGAAATTCCATATTCCACAGGTCCGGCCCTAAAAAAAAAAAAGAAAAGAAGAAACACATTAATTTTTTCAAAGATAATCTTTTTCAATCTTTATCTTACAGATGTTAGTTTAACATATTTAACTTTTAGTAAAACAACGTCACGCAAATAAATCTAAACTGTGTACCTCAAAACTTCCTAATAAGGTAAGGGAAGCCCAAGAGAAAGTAATTAAATAAACAAGGAATGGCATGGCTTTAATATGAATACAGACTATGAAGACAGAGAGATGTGGAAAGCTAAGCGATGGTATATGATCAAAGCCTTTTTAAAATTTGCAGGGTATGGATTGCTTTAGGATTAATGAAATACTGTTAAAAGGCTCTATTTTAGAACAAGTGACAGATTCAGTAGGAATATCTGCCAAAAAACTGAACATCAGTCACGGTTTGTATTTTTCAGGGAGATAAATTTTATTTAGACACAATTAAATGCATTTTAATAAATATTTCTGGCAAGAAAAAATGTGTATCTTTTGAAAAGTGTGTTTTCATTTTGCTTTGTTTTGTTTTGCTGGAAATACTGAGTCTACAGAACCCCAGATTTTGATATGAGTTCATCCTTCCTGCTTTGGCTTAGGGATATTTCCTTATTCTTATGGGAGTTTACAATGGATCATCTTTAAGGAGATTTTTAATAATAGAAATAAAGGAGTGTTTTCCCTAAAAATAAACAATGCAGATACTTCCTAAAATCAAACATAATGTGCTCTTGTTATTATACAGTATATGGTATTTATAACACTGATGATAATACAGCTTTACTTTTTGGAAAATGCATATGGAGGCAGAATTAAATGCATTTAGTTCTTTTGCCAATTGACATAACTGCAAAGCAATGTGCATATTTTAAGATCTGTTGATGGCTTATTCATGGCACATCAAAGAGCAATCCAGTTCTCACAGATTAAAAAAGAAAGTCATGGAAGATTCAGTGCCTTGCCCAGTTAGTGGGCTACTCTAGGAGTATTTGTCTCACTAGAATATATGGTAGAAAGATTTTAGCTTTTCTTTCTTTTACTTCCTCTCTCAGTCCAATAAGACAATTGGAACTAACAGTCTTGGATCAGGCTTCATGATGGCTTCTTCTGATATTGGTCACATATGGTGTATTTAGTTTAGATGTAGTATTCTGGAAGCTTAGATGATTATTAAACATTACATAACCCAATTAGAAACTTTGAAATAGATAGTATAAGTATCATACTGAAGGTAGAACTAATATCAGTGTTGAGAGCTCGGAAACCGTTCACAGGACTCTGAGATAGCCCTATCCACAGCTCTAGGAAAAAGAAAAAAACACATCTGCCCTCAAACAAATCTGATATAACTTGCTATAGTCAATATGTCATCCACCCTCTGACTGTTTCTGCCATCGCATTTCTTACCTCATTTAAGCTGAATCCCCTAAGTATGTCTTTCCTGTGGGTAACATGCACCCCTCTTCCTGTTGTCTTCCTGTCTTAACATGAGCAACACTGTGAAAATGACCTTTCTCTCCTGAGGACTGGATCTGTGTTCTTTAACTTACTAGTACCAAGTGATAAATTGTGACTGTGCAAAAGGGAACCAGAAAGAATCATTATCTTCAATAGCTATTTCCTCTGTTCTCTCTGATATGAGGGCTGGTTGGTTTGCTGGCCTTTTATGTAAATTTTGTTGTTCTAGATCTTAATAATTGCCTGATTTATATTCTTCAGTTTCTCCTTCTAGGGCCAGAAGCCCACATTATAGCATCTGCAGAATTCGTCAAGCCCATCTCATAGAAATATAAGTTTTCTTTTACAAAAACCAAGGAGCATATTAGTTTGACTATTTAACTAATGTATATATTCCATGTATTATACAAATATTATATGATTATGTATAAATACATACATATGTATATGTGTACATATGTATGTATCTATATGTATATATGTACTATTTTAAGTGTGATTTCATTTTTTAAGATTTTGAAGAATACATTGTATATGTATTCATTTCCAGACATCCTCATTATCATGGTATTACCATGGCAACATCTTACCTGATTACTAATTGATCAGGCTAACTTTTTTATAGCTATTGTGCAGTGACACATCTTCTTGATCAGAGGAGTTCGACGTTCTATCTTTGCTTGTAAAAATTGTCCCCGTATTACATTTATTCCATATTGACTTACACAGTGACATGGATGGGCCATATTTTATGGCAGTAAAGACTAAATGCAAAACGCAGTATTCACCTGGAAGCTCAAATCTCTCATCTCCAGATGACTTTTAGAATCATTTTCTTTGGCATGAACCAGAACCTACTGAGCTTTCCAGTGCCATCTTGAAAATATCTTAAACATGTCAGGATCTTTCTACTTTTTGTCATTTCTTCTTACACCATTTTTTTTCATTCACTCTTTATTGATGAATTTAAAACATAAGAACAGGAATTACAGCATAGGAAAGGAAAAACAAGCAGCCAAAGTGGCAGTTATCTAAGTCAACCAGAGACCTCTAAAACAAAGGAAACTTTAGAGGTGTGGTGGCCTCACTCTTTACCTAGTCATGTAGCTGCAAATTCATTTATTTGATATAGCTGTCTCTTTTTTTAATTATTACTCAATGAGTTTATTACATTTATAGTTGTACAATGATCCTCACAATCTAATTTTATAGGAAATCTTCTTACACCATTTTTTTTTTATTTCTACAGTGATTCTGACAGTAGAGAAAACGAAAAGATCTCAATTTATCTTCTTTGTTGTCCATGTCACTTTTAGTGTCTATAAGACGTTACATAACGCACATCACAGAGCTGTGCTGAAAACATAGGCTAGATTCTGGCATTGTTTTCTCCTCAAATGTTTGGAAGCTTTGCCTAGTTCCAGACCCCATCTGTCTATTTGCAGCTGCTTAATTACATTTTTATTCACATTTTTTGGCTCTCAAAATCAATAATTAAAAGGCTTTTTGGTATTAGATAAAAATTCTTTAAGTCTCAAATCGTAATGCCCCATTTCTTCCCATTTGTCCCTCCCCCAGAGATTCACTCTCAAAGTAACTCAGATCAGGAAAATTATGATGACATTTTTAAACTCAGAATTTTAAAAGTTCACTACATTTATCCATTTATACTTATTAATGTAAAACTATTGTGCCTGTATACTTTAAAAGAAAATATGTCTAGATATACCTTTAAGTCATTCAAGAATAACATATTCTAAGTCAAATTTTGAAGCTATTATTCATGTATCTAATTATGATTTCAGTTATAAGTTGACTGTACCGGGTTTATTAAATCAATTTCAAAATTGTTCCAGTCTCAAAAACAGTATGGGCATATACAGAACTTTTCAGTTCACTATCCACAGGGAAAATATTCCACTTCGAAAAGGCAAACATAAAGGGATACGACCTAAAATTCTAAATGTGAGAGAAGAGATCCAGGAAACAAAGCACAAATGCATGTGTAGTTTGAATCTGATTACCTCTGGAAATCCAGATTCCCTTGCAGACACCAGTAGTACATGGGCAGAGGTGAAGAAACTAATACAAGGGAAAGACAAACACTACTCTGAATACCTTAAAATGTGTCTGGATGATAAGAAAAGTTTGCAAGCTTATGAAAAGTATCTGAGAAATGAATGCATCACTGGTGTGGAGTTTTAACTGTTTTTTTTTTTTTTTAGTTGCTACTTTAATGGCAAATTCCAGATACTTTGAGCTATAACACCAGAGGGGATCTGTCACATAAGTGATTTAGAAACTCTATATTTAAAGAGGAGATGCAATTAATAGCAAAAATGAAGAAATTAATGCCAAGCAAAAATATGACCAAAACACTAATGAGAGCTAGGACTACAGGGGTCCACTAGAAGGTTAGCATAAGTAATCACCACACCTTCCACAGGTCTACTAGGCATATTGCCTTTGCTACCAACCTACACAACTGCTGGTGAATTCCTGCTTCAAGGAGACTCAAGACAGCCTGTGGCACCTGGAAGATCATGGTGATAAAAGCTTTGATTAAACTTCCCACAGTTGTTGCCAACTAAAATCACACCCACCTATTACCCTCCCAAATGTCAAACACAGTAAGAGGGACTTAGGAAATGGACAGATTTTTTTTTTTTCTGGGAACCAAATATATCTATAGCTATATAATTTTCTAACACTTTCTATAATTATTTGAATTGCAGCATTTTTTTCATTTTTATGATGTTTTGCATTTTTAAAAGAAATGGTTCTAGTTCATCTAATTCATTTCAAGTGCTCTTGAATCCAGCAATCCCACTCCCAGGCAGCTATGTGGAGAAAACCATAATTCAAAAGGATACATACATCCCAGTGTTCACTGCAGCACTATTTACAATAGCCAAGACATGGAAGCAACCTAAATGACCACTGACAGAGGAATGGATCAAGTGCTCTTGAAGGTTAAAATCAGCTTACATGTGTGATACAATACGCTGGGATTATTAAGCTGGAGTTTACCTTATCCTGTTGGTAATAAGATAAGATAGAATCAAATTTGATGCTCTTCAAACTAACTATTGCACACTAAATTTGAAAAGGTAGCATACTAAAAATTAAAGTAAAAAGATGACTTTTTCAATAGAAACATATACATAGAAAACCATAATTCTATTTTATACAGGGATAAGAGCATTTCAAATGGTATTGGCTGGCAGTATAGCAGATGCCCACGTGAAAGAGTTGGCCAGTTTTTGTTATTTGTATTATGATATGTCATGAGAACATCAATAAAGAAACTTGCTTTAGTAGATATGTACATTAATATATAGTCAGTGGCTTTCTGTCAACTATGTTTTGAACTATAGGTATCACCCAGCTTTTTGAAAATTTGTTTTACACCACTTTGCTTTATGGAAGACCTACTTTAATACTGGTTTATGCTAACTGAAAGGAATTCAAAGAATTTTTTCACTTTTGTGAAAAAAGGCAAAAAGTGAAAAGAGCTTTTGGCATCTGTTTTATGGCGGCTATTATAGAGGCAGCACCCACCCCAAGCAGCAAGAGGGGCCCCACCAAGCTCTTCCCCAGGAACTACACCCTGCATCTCAGAATCAAGCTGCCATAGTTCTGAACTGTGTGAGCATCTGTATTTATCTTGATTTATCTTGTGCCTCTTCTAACAAGATGTGTCCTAAGGTGATTGCTTCTTATCTTGTATACTATTTTAACTTAGGAAATATTTCATGGGATACTATTCTTTTGGATATTGGGGGAAACCTGTACTTCATTTTTGTTGTTATTTTCTCAACCATGCTAAAATGTTAATCCTCCTTAAAGCTGCCAAATATTGGTCTTCTGTGTCTTTTACAAATCATATTTATCATCATCAATAAAATAATGGTAATGATTTTATCTTGGATGACATAAACTCAGGAATATTGCCAAGACAACAATAAAAACTTTTTTTTTTTTTTTTTGCATTTTAGGGCCGTATCTGTGTCATATGGAGGTTCCCAGGCTAGGAGTCCAATCGGAGCTACGACTGCCAGCCTACACCACAGCCACAGCAATGCAGGATCTGAACCATGTCAATGGCCTACACCACAGCTCATGGCAACGCAGATCCTTAAACCGCTGACCAAGGCCAGGGATGGAACCCGCAACCTCATGTGATGCTTCCTCACCAGATTTGTTTCTGCTGCACCACGATGGGAACTCCCCAATTTTTTTCTTTAAATTTAGGATATTTTATGGCCAGAATTGCCAAAGAAATCCTGAGGAACAAAAACCAAACAGGAAGCATAAGTCTTCCAGACTTCAAGCAATACTGCAGAGCCACAGTCATCAAGACAGTATGGTACTGGTACCAAAACAGATATACAGACCAATGGAACAGAATAGAGAACCCAGAAATAAACCCAGACACCTATGGTCAATTAATCTTGGACAAAAGAGGCAAGAATATAAAATGGGAAAAAGTCTTTTCAGCAAGTGGTGCTGGGAAAACTGGACAGCCCCATGTAAATCAATGAAACTGGAACACACCTTTTACCATGCACAAAACTAAACTCAAAATGGCTTAAAGACTTAAATCTAAGACAAGACACTATCAAACTCCTGGAAGAGAACATAGGCAAAATATTTTCTGACATCAACCTTACAAATGCTTCCTTGGGTCAGTCTCCCAAAGCAACAGAAATAAAAGCAAAAATATACCAATGGTACCTAATCAGACTGACAAGCTTTTGCACAGCAAAGGAAATCATAAAAAAAAAAAAAAACAGACAACTTACAGAATGGGAGAAAGTAGTTTCAAATGATACAACTGACAAGGGCTTGATCTCTAAAACAACTTAACAGCAAAAAAGCCAACAACCCAATTGAAAAATGGGCAAAAGACCTGAACAGACATTTTTTCCAAAGAAGATATACAGATGGCCAACAGGCACATGAAAAAAGGCTCAGCATCCCTGATTATTAGAGAAATGCAAATCAAAACTACCCTGAGATATCACCTCACACCAGTCAGAATGCCCATCATTAATAAGTTCACAAATAAATGCTGGAAAGGGTGTGGAGAAAAGGGAACCCTCCTGCACTGTTGGTGGGAGTGTAAATTGGCACAACCACTATGGAAAACAGTATGGAGGTACCTCAGAAAACTACATATATACTACCATATGACCCAGCAGTCCCACTCTTGTGCATATATCCAGACAAAACTTTCATTGAAAAAGATACATGCACCCATATGTTCATCGCAGCAATACTCACAATAGCCAAGACATGGAAACAACCTAAATGTCCACTGGCAGATAAATGGATTAAGAAGATGTGTTATACACACACAATGGAATACTACTCAGCCACAAAAAAAGAACAAAATAATGCCATTTGCAACAACGTGGATGATACTAGAGACTCTCATACTAAGTGAAGTAAGGCAGAAAGAGAAAGACAAACACATATGATATCATTTATATCTGGAATCTAATATATGGCACAAAGGAAACTATCTACAGGAAAAAACAAAAACAAAAACTCATGGACATGGAGAACAGATTTGTGGTTGCCAAGGGGGAGGAGGAGGGAGTGGAATGGACTAAAAGTTTGGGGTTAGTTGATGCAAACTATTGCATTTGGAGTGGATAAGCAATGTGATCCTGCTGTATAGAACAGGGAACTATATCTAATCACTTATGATGAAGCATGATGAAGAATAATGGGAGAAAAAGAATGTTTATATGTATGCGTGACTGGGTCTCTTTGCTGTACTGTAGAAAATTGACAGAACCCTTTAAACCAGATATAAATGGAAAAAATAAAAAGCATTAAAAAACAAATTTAGGATTCTTGAAATTTTAAATAAATAGCATTCTTAAATTCAGCTCAAGTAAAAATGATATTGTTATATTTCGGCCATAGATGTTTTGCTCAGAATGTCACTTGTAGGTATCGGAGATTTCTGACAACCAAGGTTGTATGTTGAATGTTCTTTAGAAGCTCATGATTACAAATAAGTAATTGCCATTCTTTTTAATATTAATAAACTGAGTGGTAGATTCAGAGGCTAGATGCCTGCCTTGTTGGTTTTTGTTTTTGTTTTTTGTTTATGTGGGATATGAAAGGAATCTGCTCACTTTTTTTTTAAATCTATCCTTTGCCTTTCTTAAGCTCATAGTTTCATTCTTACATAAGTTCTATCATTTTCCTTTTGTCCTCTTTCCTGTTTCTGTCCTCATCTATTATCTCCCCATTTCTCTGGGTTTAAGTGTAGAGCTGGCCTGGAAAAGGGTGTTAGCCTGCAGGGCCAAGGCCAGCTTTGTTGCGCTGGCTCAGAGGAAGACACTTGTCCTGGGTTAGACACACAGGCCTTCTTGCCAATCAATTCCCATTCCAGCTGCTGAGGTCGTTGCTCTAGCCGAGAGCTGCAATTCAGGCTGTCAGAAGGCATTAGAGTAAATGTGTTTGCAGCATTAAAATAGACCCTGCAACAAAAGTTGAAAAGAGGAAAAAATGTTGTTATCTGAAAAACTAATGTTTTCACAGAGGGGAAAAAAGGGCAAAAATAACAAATTTCCACTTGCTCTGCAGGTAATATATGAAAATATCTGAGAATGACTTACAATCAATGTTTTTCTAGGTATTTTTTTCTATTATCTTTCCTAATAGCTCTCTTAATTCTTTTTGTTTGTTTGTTTTGTTTTTCTCCTTCTCTAATAATTTTTTGCATCTGATAGCCATTAATTTAACTGAAAATGAGAACTCAATAATTTAATCCAATAGACTAAGAGAGATTAAACATCAGGACACAAGCAGTCACCTGTTACCTACAAAGCACTGTGTTATCCCCAATAAAAAATGGGATCAGTGCTATTCATTACTTGAAAGCGATTGGTTTGACTCCTGAATTCCACCTTGAAGTAAACATTCATCAATAATAGATGTATTCATATTCTTTATTGATGACTCATTTTATATTTTTTGTGGCCTGTTGTATGTTTAAATATATCAGTGCTGCTTTAACCTTTATATATTCCCAAAGATCAATGGGAAGGGAAAAAAAAAATTACCTGTCAAGCAGATGTGAATATTATAACAAATTTACTCAAAGGACTATGATTAGATTCAACTTCCTATAAAAGGTTTAGAAGTAGGCAGCGTTATTAAATTTTGTCTTTAAATTCAGTTTTGATATCTTACAAAGGCAATAAATCATAGTCTTTAAATTTTACTAAATGGAAGTAACCTAAACTAGATGATAGTTCCTTGATAAAGAAACTAAAATTCTTAAATGTCCTGATTTCTGATACAAATACAGATAAAATTATTTTTCATAAATCTGTTATCACACTGGAGTGACATCAGGAATAATAAATAATAAACAATATACTCTGAACAATACTTAAGCATCATATTTTCTCTCAATATTGAAATTAAATGTGATTTTTTTTCTCAAAAATGAAAGTACTTTCAAGTCATTTGAAAATTTGGTTTATAAAAATTCATGCCATGTTAATTTTCTTGCTAAGTGTTTTGAGGCATACAATAGATATTGGAAAGTCTTCAAAGTTCTTGGATAAAGCATGTAATTGTTTAATGAGGTACTAAAAACAAAAATCAAGAAATGTGTCATAATGTATGCTATTTTAACCTATAAAAGACCATTTAATATATCCTTAGAATGTAAGCTAGATGTTTAAACATCACTAAGAGATTTAATGTTCTATTTTTTAGTATATTCTATGTATACATTTAAATATATATATTCATTTCTATTTTGATGAACATAGCTTTTCAAATAATCACTTTTGCTGTAGTAATTATAATTTAAAGAAGTCATTTATCATATGTAAAACTACTCAAAAGATACACTTGCAAATACTCATATATCATATCTTTGAAGAAATTTAATTTTCCTCTTAATTATTTTTAATTTTTAATCATCCATTTTCTAATGCATTCTTTAAGCATTAAACAGCATAATTAAATGCAGCAACTACCAAAAAGTCATCCACCTACAAGCTAACAAACATTGTTCTCTTGTATGTGGGTGGAAATTTCTTAAGTTCTTTTGCTGATAGGAAAATGTGAAAGGGCAAATATCTTTGGAAAAGATAATGCAGTGTTAACACAGGGTCGACACAATTTTAACAGTTAAAACATCTTTCCACTAAGTTGAAAACACTTGTGAGTAAAAGTTTTGAAGTCAGATTTTGAGGAAATAAATGAAGACGGAGGGGTAGAAGGTGTTAAGCATGAGTGAGGGTGGAGTTTATTGACTTATTCTCTCATTCAACAAAGTTTATATAGCTTGCATGCTGTGCCACACAGTGATACAGGGACAGGTGAGGCCACTGTGAAAAAAGGTGGGCAAGATTTTTCTTCAAAGGATTCTAGTGGGGGTGGACAGAATAAAAAATAACAGTAAAGGAATGAAAAGGAAATGACTGTCTGAACAAACTTCACTTGACATGATAAATAGCATATTTTCAGTCTCAACTATTTAAATCTACTTACAGTTTGAGAGATGACTCACTAGTAAAGTGCTCAATGGTAATAAAAGCAAGAGTTTAGGAACTTAGGAAGTATGTCTCAAACACAGCTTCCCCGAGTGAGGGCCAAGGAGGACCTGTAAGATCCAGCACAATGGAAATGTCCTTAAATCAGTCCATAAGATACTGTGATTACATACTTAGAAAGGTCCATGCAAGCAATCAATTAGTTTTGTTAGAGAAATATATTTCAAAACTTCAATTCTGGGTTGTTCAGTGTTGCCTTTCATAGATACCATACACCAAATTTAGATTCATTTTAGTTCATCTAGTAAAAACATTTCTAACTATATTCAAGGCTCATGGCTTATAAATATTTAGGGATTCAAACCCAGCCTTCATTTTTGTAGTCCCCATTTTAGTTAAGCAGTGAGTATAATATAGTATAATTAGTCACTGTCTTTGGAATAATTGCTCTATTTTTGTTGATGACAATGAGGTCAATATTGTGAGGATATGGTGAGATAATTACTTTTCATTCAGTTTCATATGTAGGCTAGTTTATTATAGAGCTCATTAAGAGTTTAAATATAGCCAGGCACTATTTCAACCATAGTCTTATTTTCTCTTAAGAAGGTAAAATCAAATAAGTAACAACAAATCACAGTCAAGGGACAAGAAAGATTTGACCCAGCAGATGTCAGAATTGCTGCTCTAACTTCCTCTGTAAGCCAGTTTGAATTCTACTGACACCAAGAGCGGTGTAAGATTTTATTATGACCCTGTTCCCTTCCTTTTAAAAATGTCATTATTTCAGAATGTCCAAAATATGCACATGAGAATCGAGAATTCACCAAAAGCCAATGGGATCAGCTAGGTCCATGGGTGACATTTGTCATGTGTCCTTGGCCTATTATATCTGTCTCCAATACAATACCTCAGTTTCATGTAAAATCATTTTTTCATACGCCTGAAAAAGTCTTTTTCCCTAGCTATGGTCATCGGTCATAGATGAAAACAGTGCATGGTGTGTAGTAAGTGCTGCTTGATACTGGAACATGAAATACTTTAAAAATATGATTGGATTTGGTCGTCATAACAATGATGGACTGTGTGGACTGAACTTAATAACCAGTGTGTTTCCTTATACTGCTTGGCCAAGTCACCTCATCTATACTCTGTCTGTTTGTGCTTCAGCTCTTGAATATTTTAACAAAGCACAGTAAAAATATCAGGTGTTGGATACGGTTCCTTTGAAATACACACAAGCCGTAAGTCATAGTAATGCAACCACTTGGATATATTACTTGAGCATTCACGAATAGGAGTGGTTGCTATAACACTGATATTCCCTTTCGTTTTTAATGGAAAAAAATTTAAAAATGAAATTTCTTATATTCTACATCTGAACTTTGCATGTGTAAAATGTAATAAATGGGTGTAAAGTACAAATGGCAACAATAGTTCATAATCAT
Organism: Phacochoerus africanus; assembly: GCF_016906955.1. Classification (NCBI taxonomy): domain Eukaryota; kingdom Metazoa; phylum Chordata; class Mammalia; order Artiodactyla; family Suidae; genus Phacochoerus; species Phacochoerus africanus. The sequence goes on from NC_062545.1 coordinate 156,889,350, forward strand.
ATAGAGATGTGTGTTTTCCAAAATACCTTACATTGCTATTTCATTTTATAATTTTAGTATCTCCTGTATAGCCATCTTAAATGAGTTGTCTAAAAGCGCTTCAAACAAGCCATTTTAAAAAGTTTTCCTTTGCTCCCAATAGTCTGCTGTTGAAGACTGTCACTGCTTTACTGCCCATAACATTCACAACATGGATAGAGCATAAAGGATTATTATCATTTTTTGTGGTGAAGATATCTGAGTTTCAAGAAGGGTAGAAGACTGTCCAATATAACAACTGGTAAAAGACCAAAGCCTATGGCATTTCTTTTATACCATACCATCTGACCAAATCTAGTGTCTGAACAGTATTCCTATGGTACCTAAATCAGTTAATTTGATAAATTCACAAAAAGTTATGGAGACTTTTCCAGTCATGACAATCATTGAAATTTTATTATTACAATTAAATATCAGTGTCCACAGAGACAGATCTATATATAGAGAATATTGTGATGATGAACTGCAGAAGCCATTATTTTCCAGCCAATAAATAAATAGTTACTAACATTTTCTGGAGCAATAACCCCAAATTATTCTTGTGCACTTTATACAGAAGGTCTGATGCTTTGATTTTCATAATAGTTACAGTTTACACAGTTATAGTTTAATTCCTTTTTCAAGTTTCAGTGGAGTAAACTGGGTAAGCAATCCTAACAATAAATGAAAGGCAATGCCTTGATATGATGTTAAAAAAAAACACACATTTATTTGGTATTGATTAACAAAGACGAAAGTAGACGTGACAAAGATTTATAACAAAAATGATTTTCATTAGAAGTAAATTAGATGACTATGATATATTTCAATAGATGTGGATCTGGTGTTAATGGAATCTAAAATTTCTACTGTTGATTTGTTAATTTGTATCTATGGTAAAAAATTTTAAATGTGGTCACACAGTTCTTTTTGAAGAATACTCAATATGTTCATTAGTGAAAATTACACAACATAGTTTGAATTGGAGGGGTAAGGGAAAGAAATGGACAAAATGTATAATGACATTTTTGGAAAAAACAATAGAAATGCATATAACTATCAGAAGAAAGTATGTGGGAAAACAATTATTTGTATAGTCAGTTTAATGTCAGTTTTTTTGGTTTTTAGCATTTGTAGACTAATTAAGTGACATGTTTTAGGTTATATTTTGCTGTCCACTAAGTCATTATGAGAAGCCAGGTTTATAATTGTCTAGAAAAAGACAGCTTGTGTTAGAGATGGAAAGTTCAGACTAAGATAGATGAGAAAATTCTTGGTTATCGCTTTAGTATTCTTACTACATTCCAATCAATAGACTGCAGTGAATAGTTTGTAGAGACAGTTCAAATTGGCTAATGCTGTAAGTGAGCTATCAGCATTACTTTAACAATTTAAAGAATAGAGAAAATTATATCCTGAAATCTGAAACATATTATGTAACATCTAAAAGATTAATCAAAGGTGTTGCTGAGATGATGGTGTTGCTTTTGGTTATGATAAAAACATTCATAAATCATTTATTTTGCAAAGAATGTTCACCAAAGGCATTTTGTTTTAAATTCACAGTTGTAACAAGAACTTCTTTCCTTCGTTCACTTTATTTGTTAAGTGGAAAGATAGTCCCCTCAAAATAATCTATTCATCTCTTTATATACTTACAGAAGATTTGATTTTTTTGGTTACAACCAACATTTCTTTCAGAGAAGCAAATTACTTCCGACCAATTTTAATTACTTCCCGATAGAATTTATAGACAAAAGGAAGAAAGTAGAATACACTATATTGATGTCTGAAAACCAAGCAAATTTGTCCCCAAATATTAACAATCAATTAGAAATGTGTGGCTCAAATCATTCCATAGACAATTACTGCATGCGTGTGAATGTTGAAGTATCTCGTGTTGGTGCTTAATACAGCCTGCAATGTACTAGATGCGGAAGGGCCAAATATTAATGTCATCCACAACAGTATTCAGTCAGAATGTTTCAGAATGCATTATCAGAGGTATGTGGCTCCTTTTGCACATTGATAATTCCAGCTTAGACATCACCAGAAATGACTGTTAATGTCATGAAGGTATAATAGAAATCTCCTCATCATGGCAGCATGCTGAGTTCATAGGTTATTTTTTAAAAAGCTTGCAGAATACACCACTTGAAGGAAATGGCCAAACCGTTCTACTCTCTCTTTGATAGAAATATGGAAAAATATTTACATTGTTAGATAATAAAGCTAGACATGCAGAATCTTACAAAGTAAGGAAACTTCCATGAAAATAAAATTGATAAATACTAGGTGCTTAAATAAATACTGATTAAATATGTGAAAAGACACCAATGATGAGACAGTAATGAAAGAAAAGAAAATGGCATGTGGTAAATATAACTGTGAAAGGATTGGCAAGATGTTCAAGAAGAAAGCTTAAACTAGTTCAGAAAAAAGGCATTACTTGCCTACAGTGGCAAAGTGTTTTGTAACCAGTTTTTAATGATTTCAGAAGAACTGAATGTTTGCACCAAGACTAAGCCTGTCTACTCTTTCAGGGAAAATATGTATTTATTCTTAAATTATGTACATTAAACAGGTTATTCTCAGTCTATAGTATGAGCTCAGCCATTCAGCCCAGAATTATTATTATTAAAAAAATAATAAATAGGAGTTCCTGCTGAGGTGCAGTGGGTTAAGAATCCAATTGCAGTGGCTTGGTGGCTACTGAGGTGTGGGTTTGATCCCTAGCCCAATACAGTGCAATCCAGTATTTCAGCAGCTGTGGTGTAGGTCACAGCTGCAGCATGGATTCAGTCTCTGGACCAGGAACTTCCATATGCGGTTAGTGAAGCCATAAAAAAATAAATATTTATGTATTTATTTATGCATTGCTAAATGTAAGCCAGGCTACATAGTACTTTATATTATTTCTTTTTATACTCATGTGAAACCTAACCTAAAGTATGTGTAATTTTATGTGACTATTGCACAAATATATTATTCATTATATTTGTTCAGATTTACTCAACTAGATAGTAGAATATCCAAAATATGAATCAGGGAGTTCCTGTTGTGGCTCAGTGGTTAACAAATCTGACTAGGAATGATGAGGTTGCAGGTTCCATCCCTGGCCTTGCTCCGTGGGTTAAGGATCTGGCATTGCTGTGAACTGTGGTGTAGGTTGCAGACACAGCTCGGATCTGGTGTTGCTGTGGCTGTGGTGTAGGCCGGTGGCTACAGCTCTGATTAGCCCCCTAGCCTGGGAACTTCCATATGCCACAGGAGCAGCCCTAGAAAAGGCAAAAAGACAAAACAAAAATAACAACAAAACAAAACAAAACAAAAAAACAACAAAAACAAAACAAAAATATGAATCGGTAACTCTTTAAATATTATTAAAACTATAACTATATAATGTGGTTACCTACTAATGTTACCTCAAACTACACATTCTTCTACTTTATTTCCATATCTCAAAAACTTTAAGACCACTTTACATCCCATTTTTAGTAGTAATGCTATATAACTTAGTGATGTGTGCTCTCCATTTTATCATACAAACCCTAAAATTATAAACACAGTTTTGAAAAACATGAATTACTCTAATTACCCTTTTGGCCAGTGAACTTGTCTCTACCATCTTACTGCCAAATAGCTGCCCAGCTTATCTTGAACAGGATAGTAAATTATCTTCTAAGACAGCCCTGTTTGCCTTAAATGATTGTTACAGAGGCTGTGGTTATATTAAATTTAAGTATTTCCCTACAAATTTCCTATACGAGTGCCCTTATTCTAGACTTAGAATGTCATAAATTTTTTTTTTACTTCCTTCACCATAGGAATATTTTAAGTATATGAAAAAGTATTTTTCCAGTTATAACATATTTAATTTATTTGACTTTATTTGCCATATACTGTTTTATATCATCTTACCACTGTGACCATTTTCTTCTATACATTTTGCAAAGTGAGTCAGCATGGTGCAAAGAAGTGAACAGTGTTGGGATGAAGATTGCTCCTTGATCTTGGACTATGATGTCTTACCAAAAAGAATATGAATTTCCTCACATGCTGAGGCATCTGAGGCTGCACAGATTGTGAAATGAGCAGATTTACAGTCAGATCTGATTCAAATGTTTCTCTATTACTTATTTGATGTGTGACCTTGCACCATCCAGAGCTTCTCTGAGTTGGGTGATTTTCTCACTGAATGGCTTTGCAATAATTTTATACATAAAATATTTTACCTGTTAACATATTTCCCTTTCTGAACAGTTCATAGTCATATTTAAACACAATATTTTACATAACATTTCTCTTTTGGCAAAATGTTTGGGTTAGACAGCATCATGGCAGTTGGCGGGTAATCCTATGATCTCACCTCCAGTGTTTTCGGATAGTAAAAATGCTTCAGGGACTAACTCTTGCGAACTTTCTGGAGAGCAGTGTCATTATTGATGTTTAAATTCAAACCACTGTTGCTGTCCTGCAGCCAGGAGCAGACTAACACATTTGAGTTTATTGACTCCTTGCAAGGAAAGGACGCTAGAAGGACTGTGTGTCTCAGCCAGAAAGTGTAAAAAAAATTTACTACTGGATTTGGTACATCATAAGTGACCCTAGAAAGTGTTCAAGGATATTAGTATTGTACTGTCAGGAATCATTGTTGATTCTATGATGGGATATCTTAGTAATTTTATCTGAATGTTTGGAGGAAAAAAAGAGATAAAAGCTGTGCTAGGGAAAAGAAGCCACTGTTACTCATTTTAGCAGGAATGGGGTTGGGGGTCTGTTTAAAATTACTGTTTAGCCATTTTGCCATTTGGGAAAATTCTTATTATTGCATGTGCTCCAGTATGGCTATAGAAGTTATGTCATCTCTGTTTTGTTCCATCCTGTTCAATAGTTGCCTTCTTTGATGATGGTAGTAATGAAATTGTTTATGTTCATCAGGAGAATAAACCCCAAAGTCTAGCTCCAAGTATGAGTCAGTTCCTGGATTAAAGGCCTTTTTATATTCTCCATTACTCTTTTAGGCCATGAGTGGGTAAAGTTAGGCTGGAAAGCATCACTCTATTATAACATTTTTAAAGATTTTGCTAATCAGGAGGTTTTCCAGAGAATGCTTCTTAAAGTTGAATGGGAACAGGTCCTTCATTCTCCTATATTTACTTTTTTTTTTTTTCACAAAATGAGTTATTGGATCATTTACAGGATAGTGTTTTTACAAGACCATTTAAGATCATGGAAAAGATAAATCAGCCAATCCTAACACAGTGATTACCAGCAACAAAATGTTGATTGTTCTATGCAATAGATCCTAAAGCCAGGAGCTTAAATTATCTAATTCATGAGATAATTTAAGAGATAATTCATGAGAGAATTATCTCTTAATTCATGAGAGAACCAGCATGTTGGTTGGTTGGTTGGTTTTTATTTTGTTTTGTTTATCCTGTTCATAAGCTGTTCCACTTCACTTACAGTATTTATGTAGTTCAAGCAAGAAATATTTCTATAGCTCCAATTCCCCTTTGGCTAGCTAAGAAGAATCCAAGGCTTTAATGAATGTTCAAGACCAGCTGATCAGTTGGTCTTTGGAAGAAGTTGTGTTTTCATATGAAGTAGAGACTCAAAGAGGCACAAAATCCATTGGAAATGCAGGCATAATTTATTTCAACTGAAGTAAGTCCCTTAAGGAAAGAAAAACATTTGAGTGGAGATAATCAGTTCCTGCAAAGCAGGCAGGAGTGTCTTTGAATAGAACAAACTGTTTACTACAGCAAAAAAAGCCTTAATACAGTTCTCTTTCACAAAGGGCTAAATTTTACTGTCAGTGTTTTAATGACAGCTGAAGCTATGGTTTCTAGAATAGTCCTAAGAATCCTCTTGATGAAATAGATGCCCAATAGTCAGGAAAAAGTTACTCTTTTATTAACTCCTAAGATGATAATTTGTGGATCCTAAATGAGATTGATTTTCAGGTTATCAAATATAATGACAGTGTTTTAGGGCCAGCAAGCTCAAGAGGTTCTGAATGATTTACATTTAATTACTGTTTTATTATTTTGTTAATTATCTTTACATTTTGTATCATTTGTAGATGATAAAGATGGTAGAATTTCTAAATATAAAATATGCTTTAGGGAGCTGTTCGTAAATGACATCAATAAGATGTGAGTTCTTGTTACTGTGATTCCCTAACTCAGTAATTCAAAATCAAGCACATATTTTCCCACTATCACTATTATAGCTCTCCAGAAAAGCAAAGTCTTACCCATCCTGAAAATAAACAACCATAACCAAACATACTCCTTGACTACTTAGAGGAGTCCAAAGGAATCTCAAATTTTAGTTTTCTGTCCATGCCCTTCCTTTATGTCAGATATATTATAAAATTATAGAAAGATGAAGTTATGTTAGTAAGCTACAAACACATATTCAAAAAGGAGATTAAAGAGGTATATATGATACTGACTCTATCTATATGTTTCTTGATCTCAAGTTATATTTATATGTTAACATCACCAAAATTGGATACTTTTCATATGAAAGGGATTCAGATATCTAGGCTAACTTTAAAGGTCTCCAATCTTGGGAAAAAGTTGGTCCTGCTAGAAATCAAAGAGAAAGAGTACATTTGATGTTATATTTGATAGGAATACTTCCAATGCTTCTACAGAGTTATTTTACTTCAGAAAATATTTTTCCACTGAAAATCAGAATATTAAATTGGATCTTTCATTTAAAAGAACTCTATTGTTTATTACATTTTAAATGCTGCTGTTTTGATTTTGTTTCTTTCCCTCTGGGCTTTGTATGGAAACAATAAACCAGTGCTACTGTAGATTAATATTTTATGCCCTCAAGAATCAGGGGGAAAACTTCGAAGATGTAAAACATTCATTTATACACATACAGTGTGAGTTTACGATTGATATGCTACTATGAGAGACCACCTAAAGAGCAACTATTACTTTTTACTTCAAATTTAGAAAATGCATAGCCTATTTTACATAGAGAACAATGACATGTGTTTTCAAACTAGACTTGTTAATGTAGATAATGAAAAATTTCAAAGTCAGAGCATAACTAAAACACAGATGCTCTGAATCATTGTGGCCTTTATTAATCAATTGTGAAAAAGTAGAATTCTTTTTGCTAAGTAGAATAAATCAAATAAAGCTTTTTTTTCCTTCTACAAGCCTGAAGAATATCTCAAATATAGATTGAATTGTGTAACCCCCGAATTCATATGTTAAAGTACTTTCTCTCCCCCCTGCCATTTAACTGTATTAGTAGATGGGCCTTTAATGAGGTAAGTATAGCTAAATAGGGTCATAAGTGTGGGGCCCTAATCCAGTAGCACTGGTATCTTGTAAGAACCAGGGATGTGAACACACAGAAAAGAACAAGGACAGAAGCCTCAGGAGAGACTAATCCTGCAGGCACCTTAATTTTGGACTTCCAGCCACCACAACTATGAAAAATAATTTTTTGTTGTTTAATCCACCCGTTCTGTTGTATTTTGTTATAATAGCCCCAGAAACGGATATCATAATTTATGTTAGTACAATCTACCTGTGTTATAGATAGTAGAAAGATTGACTTTAATTTTCTTGCAGTTTTCAGTTTTTTCTCATCTTGGTTTTCTAATTTGTCCATAAGATCATGAAGTTTAAAATGATATAATGTGTGTATTTCTTGGCTTCTATAAAATGAATGCTTACCACCCCCTAACACTATTAATAGAAGCACATTTGTCCCAATATTAATTCCCTCAATTATCTAGGCATTAAGCACTTTTTGGAAGTGAAAAAATACTGAATGCTTAATGAACAAAACCACCAAAAGAAATGATTAAGACCATTCTTTTTCTGCTTTTGCTCCCCAAGAGGTACCTTAAAATTTTTGTTTTAAAAAAATCAACAGCCTGCAGTATTCCCACAAATACAGTATTTGCTATTGCAAAGTGATTCAGCACTTACTAGCCAACTTTACCTGATATAACCTCTAGAAATATCATAACCATGGTTTAGCAGAGTAAGTACCCCAAGAGTGTTTGGGAGAGGTTCAATTCATTAGAGGTGCATCATTATTATATAGTGAATGTGCATATGTTCACAGCAAAGAGGCTTATGGGACCATTTAGCACCTTGCTCCATGATCTGTTTTTGGGAGTTTTGTTTTGTTTTCATTTGCTTTTTATACAGTTATAGGCTATGTGCTCAAATGGGGAAGTATGGCAACACATTTGCCACATATGCAGGTCTTAGTCCAAAATAATCAAAGATAGACTCACAGTAGACTTCCCAATTATCTTATAACCTTTCAAATTTAAATCCCAGTGATGCCATAAAAACAAAACAGTGAGGGCTTAGCACTAAGATAGGGCACACACACACACACACACACACACGTATGTTTGTTATCTAGTGGACTTTAGATTATACAAAGATTCATCCTAGAAAGTAAAGACATTTTCACCTTTAGAGAGAGTATGCTTAGAAATGTGAATAGTGAATAGCGAATAGAAGTTATTTCAATTCAGTATATGAGAAAAGAATGAGAATAAACATGATAGATGACTGTAAGCCCACATAACCATGTTATATATATAGCAAGACTTTTTAAATTTTCACTACAAAATAAAGAGCTGTTAGTACAATAGATCATGGAAGAAAATACCATTACCATTCATCTCTATGGATTTTTATACTCAAAAGATGGAAAATATAAATATGTAACATGCATATTTGCACAAAGTTGGGTAACCTAAGGTAAAAATGAAATGTTAGAGAGAACAGGGTGTGGAAAATGAAGAGATGCTTCAAAATATTCTCCATACTTCCAGGAGAATGTATGTGTTTCTCAAATGTAAACTTGATCTAAAGATTCCACGCTTTGATCGCTTCAAAGGAAGAAAATATCTTTAATTATATTTTAAACAATTTATTCAAACTAAGAAAGACAACAGAAAGAATTCACCTATTTCTCCCCACCCCCTGCCTCATGCAACCACCAATCTGTTCTCTGTATCTATAAGCTTGCCTTTAAAAAAAAAAAAAAAGAGTTCCATATATTAAAAAGATCATATGGTATTTGTCTTTCTTTGACTTATTTGTCTTAGCATAATACCCTCAGGGTCCACCCAAGATGCTGTAAATAACAAAATCGAATTCTTCTTGGTGTTAAATAGTATCCCACAAATTATCTATCTATCTATCTATCTATCATCTATCTATCTATTTCATTCATCCATCAGTAGATGCATAGATTGTATAGATTGTTTCTATATCTTTACTATTGTAAATTATGGTGTTGTGAATGTGGGGATGTATACAGTTTTTCAGGTTGGTGTTTTTTTCCCTTTGGATAAATACACATGAGTGAATTGCTGACTCATGATACTTCTATTTTTAATTTTTTGAAGAACCTCCATACTGTTTTCCATCACGGCTGTACCAATTTACATTGGAAAACATTTTTAAAGGAAGAACTTATTTATAACCTGCAAGAGGATCTAGTGGAGCATTTTAACACTATCATCATCTTTCAGTGCCCAAGAGAAAACAAGAAAGTGACAGGAGAGACTGTAATGAGGCATCAAAGGTCTCTGCTGTGACTAAATTTAGTTACTTTTGGTTCTTGGAAAAGAGCATTTCTATTTCTTTTAACAACAAGAAATAATATTCCATGGCATACTTCTCACAGTCTGAAGTGAAAATAAATCCAGACCATTGCTTTATGCACTTGCCAGGATGCAGCCTTGACAGGTCTGAATAGCGCTGGTGTGGCTTCACCACAGTATGCCTGGGCCTGTTGAATCACAAACAGAAACACTGTCTCCTTTTCTCCATAGGCTGTTTCAGTTCTTGGTAATTAACTGACTGAATCCAGCAGAGCTAATAGACCAAATTCTCCTGCATTGTTTTCTTCTGCTTTATTAATCACTGTTCCTCAGATCTGTCTGGTTTATTAGTCTTGATCTTCTTTGTATAAAAGAATCAGTCCAAACTACACATCTGCTTTGATGGGGAGGAAAGACAGACTTACTATTGGTCTTCTAGAATCCTCCCTGTGTCAAATATAGGCCAGTGCTTTGGCCCAAGAGGTAAGCAGGGTGGTAAACAGTCTCCTAATAATTGAGTTACACAATAGGATATTTTTGCTGTGAGAGTTGTCAAGATAAATAGCCTCAGGGGAATAGCCAGGCACTGTTATTCTGGCACACCAAAAATATGCAGAATTCACTGACATTTTGACTGCAGAGAGCATTTCTTTTGTCTGACCATACACTGTAGCATTATAAGTACATTTTGCTCCTTGACCTGAACAGATAAAAAATGCTCAATTATTCCTTAAAAATGTCTCTTTAGTCATCAGTTTGAAATTGCTCCTGCCCTCAAGTAGGTCACACATCTGGTGGAGAAAATAAACATGCATAGTTGATCCTGGAGAAAAGCAGAATTGGGGCACTGAATCCCTGCACAGTCGAAAATCCACATATAACTTTATAGTGGCCCCTCCATATCCACAGATCCATAGCTGAGGATTCAAACAACTGCGGATGGTGTGGTTCTATAGTATGTATGTGTTGAAAAAAAATCCATGTGTAAGTAGACCTGCAAGTTCAAACCCATGTTGTTCAAGGGTCAGCTGTAAACGCATATTTATTATGAAACTGGTAAAGGATATATAATAGAAAGATTAAGATGGAAATGATGAGCCAGACAGGCTCTGAAAGCCCTAAGTGTTCTCTGTATCTCAGGTTCCCCAAACATTACCAATGGCAAGTGACTACTTTGTGTTCGCCAATCTATAAGGAGCAGGATGGGGAAAGGCTTGCAGATTATCCTAGTGTTTCAGCTAAAAACTGCAGAATCAAGGAAGACAGTTTAAGAATTCAGTGATTCAAAATATTTAACTAGGCATCAAATTTATGCTAGATACTGTGGTTTTCTCACACGATGCATTTCAGGAAGATGATTAGAAAGGGAGAGCAGTTTGAGGCTTTGGCATGCATAATTTACAAAGAGTGATTGCTGCTGCTGCTTTGTTGTTGCATGGCCAGACCCCTATCTTTCCGTCCTTTCTTTTGTTCCAGACAAATCCTCCACTTTTGTTTCATGTTCAGCATCACATTCTGGATCCTCTCCTACTTTCTTCCCATCCTAGGTACTAATTTATTGAAATTGATAAAATGTTAGAGTTCTTAAAAAAGCCTAGGGGATAATCTGGCTCATTCTCTTCATTTGTTTTTAATTATATTTTTTATTTGTAATATTTTGTATACAAAACACTATACATGTTTAATGTATATAATTTCAGTTTGGACACATGTATACACCAGTGGTTCCATTACCACAATCAAAGTAATAAACACATCCATCATCTCCAAAATTTCCTTGTGCTCCGTGTGTGTGTGTGTGTGTGTGTGTGTGTGTGTGTTTGTGTTTGTGTGTGTGTGTGTGTGTGTGTGTGTGTGTGTGCATTGTTAAGAACATTTAACATGGGAGTGTCTGTTGTGGCTCAGTGGAAACAAACCTGACTGTTATCCATGAGGTTCTAAGTTCGATCCCTGGCCTCACTGAGTAGGTTAAGAATCAAGCATTGCCTGAAGCTGTGTTGTAGGTCACAGACGAGATTCAGATGGATCCTGCCTTGCTGTGACTGTGGCTGGTAGCTCCATCTTTGATTTGACCCCTAGCCTGGGAACATCCATATACCATAGATGCAGCCCTAAAAGGCAAAAACAAACAAACAAAAAACCCAGAACTTTATTTAGCATGAAATTTACCCTCTTAACAAATTTTAAGAACACAGCACCACATTGTAACTACAGAAACTACATTGTACAGACTACTCAGCCCTATGAAAGAAGAAAACCCTCCCAGATTCACAAGGATGGTTCAACATACACAAATCAATCAGCATCATACACCACATTAACAAAGAAAAGTCAAAAAGTAGAAAAGGAACACAAAAATACAATACCTCAATAGATACAGAAAAAGCATTTGACAAAGTCCAACATCCATTTATGATAAAAACTCTCACCAAAGTGGGTATAGAGGGAGCATTCCTTAACATAATTAAAGCCATTTATGACAAACCCACAGCAAATATAATACTCAATGGAGAAAAATTGAAAGCTTTCTTACTCAAATCTGGAACAAGACAGGGATGCCCACTCTCACCACTGCTATTCAACATAATATTGGAAGTCCTAGCCACAGCAATCAGACAAATGAAAGAAATAAAAGGCATCCAAATAGGAAGAGAAGAGACAAAACTGTCACTGTATGCAGACGACATGATACTATACATAGAAAACCCTAAGGACTCAACCTAAAACCTACTTGAACTGATTAACAAATTCAGCAAAGTAGCAGGATTTAAGATTAACATTCCGAAATCAGTCACATTTCTGTATACTAACAATGAAATATTAGAAAAGGAATACAGGAGTTCCCGTCGTGGTGCAGTGGTTAACGAATCCGACTAGGAACCATGAGGTTGCGGGTTCGATCCCTGCCCTTGCTCAGTGAGTTAACGATCTGGCATTGCCGTGAGCTGTGGTGTAGGTTGCAGACGCGGCTTGGATCCCGCGTTGCTGTGGCTCTGGCATAAACTGGCAGCTACAGCTCCGATTAGACCCCTAGCCTGGGAACCTCCATATGCCATGGGAGCGGCCCAAGAAATGGCAAAAAGACAAAAAAAAAAAAAGAAAAGGAATACAAAAATACAATACCTTTTAAAATTGCACCCCAAAAAATCAAATACCTGGGAATACACCTGACCAAGGAGGTAAAGGACTTATATGCCAAGAACTATAAAACATTAATCAATTAAATTAAAGAAGATGTAAAGAAAAGGAAAGATATTCCCTGTTCCTGGATTAGAAAAATTAATATTGTAAAAATGGCCATACCACCCAAAGCAATCTACAGATTCAGTGCAATCCCTATCAAATTATCCACAATATTTTTCACAGAACTAGAACAAACAATCCAAAAATTTATTTGGAACCACAAAGGACCCAGAATTGCCAAAGCAATCCTGAGAAAAAAAAAAACCAAGCAGGAAGCATAAGTTTTCTAGACTTCAAGCAATATTACAAAGCCACAGTCATCAAAACAGTGTGGTACTGGTACCAAAACAGACATATAGAGCCATGGAACAGAATACAGAAACCAGAAATAAACCCAGACACCTATGGTCAATTAATCTTTGACAAAGGAGGCAAGAACATAAAATGGAAAAACGACAGTCTTTTCAGCAACTATTGCTGGGAAACATGGACAGCTGCATGCAAATCAATGAAACAAGAACACACTCTCACACCATGCATGAAAATAAACTCAAAATGCCTTAAAGACTTAAATATAAGACAAGACACCATCAAACTCCTGGAAGAGAACATAGGTGAAACGTTCTCTGACATCACCCAAAGTAACAGACATAAGAGCAAAAATAAACCAATGGGACCCAATCAAAATGACAAGCTTTTGCACAGCAAAGGAAAAAACCAAAAAGAAAACAAAAAGACAACTTTCAGAATGGGAGAAATTAGTTTCAAATGATGCAACTGACAAGGCCTTAATCTCTAGAATATACAAGCAACTTGCACAACTCAACAGCAAAAAAGCCAACAACTGCATGGAAAAACGGGCAAAAGACCTGAATAGACATTTCTCCAAGGAAGATATATAGATGGCCAACAAGCACAGGAAAAAATGTTCAACATACCTGATTATTAGAGAAATGCAAATCAAAACTACCATGAGATACCACCTCACACCAGTAAGAATGGCCATCATTAATAAGCCTACAAAGAACAAATGCTGGAGAGGGTGTGGAGAAAAGGGACCCCTCCTACACTGTTGGTGGGAATGTAAGCTGATACAACCTCTATGGAGAATAGTATGGAGGTACCTTAGAAAACTATACATAGAGCTACCATATGACCCTGGAATCCCACTCTTAGGCGTATATCCAGACAAAACTTTCCTTAAAAAAGACACTTGCACCCACATGTTCATTGCAGCACTATTTGCAATAGCCAAGACATGGAAAAAACCCAAATGTCCATCGACAGATGATTGAATTAGGATGAAGTGGTATATATACACAATGGAATACTACTCAGCCATAAAAAAGAATGACATAATGCCATTTGCAGCAACATGGATGGAACTAGAGAGTCTCATCCTGAGTGAAATAAGTCAGAAGGAGAAAGACAAATGCCACATGATATCACTCATATCTTGTATCTAATATAAGGTACAAATGAAACTTTCTATAGAAAAGAAAATCACGGACTTGGAGAATAGAGTTGTGGTTGCCCAGGGGGAGAGGGAGGGAGTGGCAGGGATCGGGAGCTTGGGGTTAACGGATGCAAACTATTGCTGTTGGAATGGATTTACAATGAGATCCTCTGTGTAGCATTGAGAACTATGTCTAGATACTTATATTGCAACACAATAATGGGAGGAAAAAGTATGTATACATGTATGTGTAATTTGGTCTCCACGCTGTACAGTGGGAAAAAAAACCCTACTCTTTGTGAATAAATGAGTCATTATACTAAGTGAAATAAGCCAGTCACAGAAAGGAAACACTGTATGATTCCATTTATAACAGAAATCTAAAACAGCCAAACTTATAGAAGCAGAAATTTGAGTGATGGTTTGTCAGAGGGTGAAGGGAGCTGGAAATTGGAAGTTGCTGTTCAATGGGTATAAAGTTCCAGCTATACAAGACTTCTTTCATTTTCCATAAGAATTACTTTTTGGTTTTCTTTAATATATACTGAAATAAGATTTGATGATACTCAGCAGACTTTCCTACTGAAATATGTAAATAAAAATGGATTAGAAAGCAACTACTTACATTTTACAATGTGAATTATTCAAACAGTAAATTTCATCAAAATGGAAAGAACTCAAAGGCCATTTTAATTAAAAATTATCAGCAAGATAAGGATGGTAGTGATTAAGCAATAGAAATATGTATAACAGAATGATTTAGGAAAAAATGAAATATTTTAGAGTAGATAAATCTATTTTGCTGATGCTGTGTTTATATAGAGAAGGTAACTGAAAAAAAATTTTCTTGAAAAACCAAGATTTGATAAAATAACTTGGTGAGAAAACTGAATATAAAATATTTAAAAAGCAATCAATTTTCTCAATAATAATAATAATAATAACACAACTGGCATTCAGTTCAAAATAGAAAATGAAAGTAGAATATAAGTTAAAATAGATTTTATCTCATACCACATAAATCATACTCCAGTGTTCAAATAATAATTCTATATCATAAAAACAGCAAAGACTTAGACATAAGCTTAAGAAATCAAAACTTAAGTTAGGGATTGGGAAGATCTCCTTAACCAAAATTACGTTAAATTATTTCATATAACAGAGTGACCATAAAAAGTTAATAGAAAAGTAATTGACTTGGGAGAAAGTATTTGATGGTTAATAATTTTAATATATAAAAAGCTCCATAAAACCCAATTAAAGATGTTCTAACTGTGGCTCAGTGGGTTAAGAACCCGACATAATGAACATGAGGATGCAGATTCTACCCCTGGCCTCTCTCTCAGTGGGTTAAGGATCCAGCGTTGCCATGGCATAGGGCACAGAGGTGGCTCAGATTGTTGCCTTGGCTCCAGTGTAGGCCTGCAGCCCAGCTCTGATTAGAACCCCTAGCCTGGGAACTTGCATATGCTGCAGGTTCAGCCATAAAGTTTTTTTAAAAAATTAAAGTTTTGTATGAATACTATTAATAACAAATTCCAGAAAAGTCAAATAAATTTCAGCTAGATATGTGGAAAGTCATCATCATAATTAATATTCATGAATGCAAATTAAAAAAACATAAGTACCATCCCTTTTCACCCACTAGATTGACAAAAATAAGTGGAATAAATTTTGACAGTGTTTTAGGGAAATTTGAGTTATTCATTTTTGGTGAAAATGTGAGATAGTTTTCATCAAAAAAAAATCTGTAACATATTAATATTAAATATATGCTTAACATCTAAATCTCAGTATTTCACTTTTCATTATGAACTAAAAATGCCAATATGTTGGAGTATACTGGCAGAGGCAAAAATTGGAAACAAATTTAATATCCATGAACTGAGGAGAAAACTATTATAAATATAATAATTATTATATATGTTAAGCTATCAAAAATAAACTTCATCTCCAAAGTTGTAGGAATTTCCATGAGTATCACGGAGTAATAGATTATAATAATGTGATCTTCTTTTGTAGAAAAATGAAAACAGTCATCCATATGCTTTTACATATGTTTTTAAATTAGCATGGAGAAACATGAAAGGATTATTAATATGTTTACATACTGTGAGAGGTTTAAGAAAGAGGAATGATTATGATGGGTCAATGTCGATTCGTAAATAAATATACCACTCTGGTAGAGGATGCTGATACTGGGGGAAGAAGGGAGGATATGGAAAACTTCTATACGTTCCTCTCCATTTTGCTATGAACCTATAACTGCTCTAAAAAATAAAGTCTTAAAAAATAGAATGAGATCAGAAGATTAAAGTTATCAGACTGAACTGGTGGCTTGAAAGGTCAAATAGTATGGTATGGTTAATACTGGGTCTGATATTTAGTAGGTAGAACTTACATTTCATGATTGAATTAATGAGTATGAATGGGGTTTTCAAAAAAACACTTTATTGTTGTGGTATCTACTAATTTAGCTAATTTCCCATATTCATACTAGTTTATCTGTAGATTAATTTTGATTTTAAATTCATAGTCACATATTCTGTTAAAAATGATATTTTAATTTGTTTTCCAAACCTCATTTTCTTTTCCTAATCAGATCAGCTAGAACCTTCCATTTTTACTAGAAGTGGTGACAAGAGGCATTGTATTCTTGTTCCCAGTCCCAGGGGGAGAAGATTTATACATAAATATGAAATTGTCTGTAGCTTTTCTGATATATGCTTTATCAGATTATATCAATTCCATCCATTCAGAGTTTGCTAAGCATTTCCTCTTGGGTTATACACTTTCAACTTTATCAAATGCTTCTGTGCATCTATTAAAGGATCATATGACATCACTCACTCAGTGTAGTGAGTAACTTTGATTTATTTTCACCTGTTAAACCAACATGCATTACTGGAATGTTTGCAAATATTTTATCCATGTGTTTTAAGTAAATATAAATAGTTAAATACTGACTTTAAATTTTCCTTTCTTTCTTTATATGGTATCAAGTTTACACTGGCCTGATAAAACTAGCTGGATATTATACCTTGATTTTTTTTTATTCTCTGAATGTGTTTGTAAAAGATATATACTTCTAGTATTTCTTCTTTCAGTGTTTGGAAAATCCATTGAGAGATTCTTTGAGCCTTGGATTTTCACTGTAGGAAAGTTTATTAAAGATGGATTTGATTTCTTTAAGATTTGTCATAATTGTTGTATTCTTGAGTCAAATTGGCTATTAGAATTTTCAAAAAAATTTCATCAAACTTTTCAAATTTATTGGTATCCATTTGTTAAATTGTTCTTTTATCTTTTTATTTTCTCTAGGATTACTACTAATGGATATTTTTTCATTTGTGATGCTTGTAATTTCTACTTTTCTTCACTTATTTATTGCTCAGTCTTAGTATTGTGCTCCTAATTTTATTAACCTTGTCAATGTGGCATAATTTGGCTTTGTTGATTTTCCATCAGATACTGCTTTTATAACATTAATTTCTCATTGAGTTTAAGTTGGTCTTCCTTTTCTGTCTTAAGAAAATTGTTTAATCATTGATTAAAAACCTTTCTTCCTCTCTACCATATATCTCAAAGGCTATATATTTTCTTAGCATGGTAAAACTACAGCACACCTTTTTTTTTTTGTCTTTTCTAGGGCCGCACTAGCAGCGCATGGAGGTTCCCAGGCTAAGGGTCTAATCGGAGCTGCAGCCGCCGGCCTACCCCACAGCCACAACAAGGTAGGATCCAAGCTGCATCTGCGACCTACACCACAGCTCACAGCAATGCCAGGTCCTAAACCCACTGAGCAAGGTCAATGATCAAACCTGCAACCTCAAGGTTCCCAGTCGGATCCGTTAACCACTGCACCACGGTGGGAACTCCTACAGCACACCTTTTAATATGTTATCAGATAATGCAACATATATAAATTTGGTTCATTGAAATTCGTTGAAAATGGCAATTTCTGGTATCCATGAATGATGTACTTTCGCTGCTTCGTTTTTGAATTTGTGAGATACATGTGTAAAGGGTTCCAATGTGATTATGGTTTTGCCAATTTCTCCTTTTAGTTTTGTCACATTTCAGCTTAGCATATTTTAAGGCTATACCATTAGCTGCATACACATGTAGAATATACTTTTCTTCCAAGCTAAATTCTTTGTCAGGCTGCTCCATTTTTGGTTTTTCCTTACTGTTAATGTGCAGTTTTTCAAGGATCCAAACTTTAATCTTAGCATAATTCACAGATTTCTCTCTTCTTTAGTGGGGTCGAATTCCCACTTTTGTCATTACAGACAGAGGAGATTTTCAAATACTCTATGCAACTCTTTTAGCCTTCCCTCTGCAGGGTTCCGATAAGCAAGACCCTTTAGAGAGAAAAATCATATCAAACATTGCACTCATATAGCCTGTCCTTCCTTCTTCTAATCTTCTGACTGCCTACCCCAGTGTTGATTCAGAATTCCTTCTGTTATATTTTGTTTAGCATGTCTAGTTAGTTTTTGCTTTTGTTTTAAATCAGGAGAGTTGATCTGAATGGCAGTACAGTCTCTCCATGAGTATAGTTTTGTCAGTTTGATTTTAAGATCACACTACATATTGAAGTAAGCAGTTATCTTTCCTAAGGTCTGGAAAAATAATTTAATATAAAACTATTGTTTTTGAAAGTCCAGGCTGTCTTCTGTATTATTTTAAAGTAATTTTGTCATTTTCTATGTGGGTTTTTCCCTGGTTATTTGCCCACATTATTAAAATATTTAGCCAGGAAAAAGTAAAAATGTACTACATTATGGAATGCTTCATATTTCTCTTTATCATAAAATCTAAGAATTTCTGAAAGTGCTTGTAAAATGTTACTGTAAAAGAGGCATTCAATCAATGAGAGTTGAGATCATTTTTAAAATGAGCTCTACTCACTTTAAGCAAAGATTCAGAAGACCTTATCTAGATATGAGCTTTACTGCTTTTATTTCAGCTGGACAGAAACTGTATTCCCTCCAAAATCTGTTGCCACATATTCCTTTTAGCAACTGAAACAGCATATGTTAAAGCAATGAGGAGAGGGCACCCACTGGGCTTTCATATGCCAGGATAAAGACAATGAATGTTAATGCCAACAATTAAGAAACATATAAAAAATGCAGATGTTTCAGAATAGTATTCCTTACCACTTCCTTGTTTAAAGTTGGCATTTTATGTCATTTATGGAACTCAGACTTGAGTAATAAATGTGATTTTTCTCTGGATTTTTGCAAGAAAAATATATGCCTGCCTTTGTTAAAAGTACTTGCTTTTTTACACATTCTTGTATTCTACACATAATTTGAGTGCCATGCATGTGATAGCACGTCATTGCCAGGTATGGAAACAGAGCAACATTTGGTAAAAATAAAAGGGTATATATAGATTCAACATCTAAAATAATTTTGCACTTCATCTAAAATTATCTTTAAGGTACATGAGGAGTTCCTGTTGTGGCTCAGTGGTTAACGAATCCAACTAGGAACCATGAGGTTGAGGGTTCCATCCCTCACCTCGCTCAGTGGATTAAGGATCCAGCATTGCCGTGAGCTGTGGTGTAGGTCGCAGATGCAGCTCAGATCCCACGTTGCTGTTGCTCTGGCATAGACTGGCGGCTACAGCTTTGATTAGACCCCTAGCCTGGGAACCTCCATATGCCATGGGTGTGGCCCTAGGAAAGACAAAAAAATAAAAAAATAAAGTATATGAGCCATTTATACCTACATTGTTTATCACACTTTGTTTGTCATATAAACATTATGTGTTTATAGCAAATGCTTCCTGGAGTACAAATTTCTAAAGGCAAAACATTTGGTACCAGTGGATACAGATAAAGGATACTATGCCATATAGATTTCTGGAAATTATATAATATCTTTAGTGATAAATCAATGATATGAATGAAGTATAGACAAAGGTAATTATTGAGACTATAACTTGATATGTTATATACTTAATGTCTCTAGCAATAAAATAAAAATATTATAGATAACACCATAAGTTAGTCATGAAAGAATTAGCACATTTATTTGTTCCAGCTGGAGAAAATAAAATTCCACAAATGTAGATTACTTTGCATTCATAAAGTTGAGATACAGAAAAAATAAAGGTAAAACAGTTGTTCTCAGATAAGTTTTTAAAAGATAGAGTGAAAACATTTTACAAGGTGTGCTTGTAATAGTAAGCCATTTTGACAAGTTATCATCAAATTTTAGTAAATAAAATGGTCTTATTATCTTTAAATGAAATTTAAACAAATCATAAAAATTCGCAAAATTCCTTGAATCTATCCCTTAAGCCTATGGACCAATCATTTGATTTTATAAAGAATAAGGCAGACTAATTAAAAATCTGTACTATGTATATAGAAATTGAAGGATAGAACATTTTTAATCTAATGGAAATTCCAACTTTAAAAAAAATCTTATTGAGGTATAGTTGATTTACAATATTCTGTCAATTTCTGCCATACAGCATAGTGACCCAGTCATACATTTATATACATTCTTTTTCTCATATTATATTCCATCATGCTCTATCACAAGTGATTGGATATAGTTCCCTGGGCTATACAGCAAGATCTCATTGCTTATACATTCTAAATGTAATAGTTTGCATCAACTGGCCAAACTCCTAGTCCTGCCCTTCCTTGATGGCAACCACAAGTGTGTTCTCCATGTCTGTGAGTCTGTTTTTGTTCTGTAGATAGGTTCATTTGTTCCATATTTTAGATTCCACATATAAGTGATATCCTATGGTATTTGTCTTTCTCTTTTTAGTATGAGAATCTCTAGCTGCGTCCATTTTGCTGCAAATGGCATTATTTAATTTTATTTTATGGCTGAGTAACATTCTTATTGTATGTATGTACACAAATCCAAATATTTCAGTCAGTGCCATGCAAAAGAGGATTTATTGTTATCCAGAAATGAATATATCATGGAAGCAGATTTTTAATCAGTGAATAAATAGGACTGGCTTGCTAAGAATCAGAGGCGTATTTAGAAGTCTCTCTGCAGTTTTCATTTCAGGTATGATCTTCAGTGTTCAATGTCCTGGGTGTTAATATTTAATCCTATTCATGCCCCTTGCTATCTTTATATACACTCTCTTTGGCTTATTTACATACTCATATCTGTAAGCTTTGCTTAATTATTGATAAAACAATGCATTTACTGTGTATAAAATTACATATTTAGAAATCACAATTTAAAATAAATATGATCTTGGAGTTCACTTTGTAGATGAGCAGTTAAAGAACTTGACTAGGATCCATGAGGATGCAGGTTCGATCCCTGGCCTTGCTCAGTGGGTTAAGAATCTGGCCTTTCCCTGAGCTGTGGTGTAGGTCGCAGACGCAGCTCAGATCCAGCGATGCTGTGGGTATGGCATAAGTCTGTGGCTACAGCTCTGATTCGACCCCAACCTGGGAACCTCCATATGCCTGAGTGTGGCCCTAAAATAGCAAAATAAGATAAATTAAAATAAAATAAAAATGATCTTATTTCTATATAAGTTACTCAAGAGTAATTGCTTTTCCTTTTTTGACTACATAACAAATGGCTTTTTAAAATTTGAAATTTGCTTTAGATAATTTTATTTGCAATATATACACACTTATGTAGTTAAATAGAACATATACACATTATTCTACATATTAAACTGTGCATGTATTTCTCCAGTTAAAATTGTTATTTTGTCTTATATTTACATCATATGAACTGGGCTATTTCTTTTATACCTAAGGACCAGAACACTGTTTGAAGACTGTAATTCAAAAAATGTATATTTTCTTTGCTTTTGCAAGAATATATTGCTGTCTACTGAAAATAACATGAGCTTATTTCCTTATCCTGAAAGAAATCTGTGCTAGTAAAGCTTAATGTTTCATAATGAATTTTTCTATTTCTCCACATCTACTTAAACATCATTAACACATTTAATAAGATTGCATTCGATCTGCTAAAACCATAAATCTGGCAGCAATTTACAAGTTAATACCTATGTAATACACTTGTAATCTTTTGACTTCAGATATGGGTCATTAATATGATTATTGCACTACTTATGAATTATGCATTTATATTTATTTTGGTGAGTCATTTTTGTTTAAGCTTAAGCACAAATATCAGTTTCAGTCTTGTCCTACAGTTTCTTCTCATTCATGTTTTCTTAAGAAAAAAAATAAAAACTAACTAGACCTCATTAAACTCTTGTAGTGTAAATCCAACCACTGAGACAAATGTTAAAAGATACAGGTTACTTTGCTGAATTTTAATTGCATAGTTCATAATAATCTGGAGACAAATAGAAAATATATTTATGATTAGGTATATTTTTAAGGTATAGGCCTTACTTTCCCAATATCTATTATAGATAACTTGCAAATTATTACTTTTATTATAATTAACCATTTATTCTTAAAATTCATGTTTCTTTAAGATTTATACTTTAAAGCCCAGCCTATCACACTTGTATGGTTTCACAGTCTGACACCCCCAGCCTTTCAGCCTCATTAGACCTTGACACATCCTTTGCCTGTAACATTCCAAATCACTTTTCATTCTTTAAGCATGCCTATTTCTAAAATGTCGTCTTAGTTCATATTCATATTTCCTCCCCTAATTAAAAATTTCCTCTGTCATCTTAAATTACCTTTCAAATACCACTTCCTTTCTGATATTTTCCAGATCAGCACTACCCCTCACTTATCTTTTTCTTGGGAAATTAATCAAACTTCCATTATTTAGAAATGCTCTGTAACCACACAGGTAAAACACCTATCATACCAAATATACTCTTTTATATATAAGGTTGTCTAATTTTCTTGAAGAGGCAATGTGACACATAATAAAGTAGAAAAGGTATATTTATTTACAATAAAAGTAGAGAAACCGGAGTTCCCGTCGTGGCTCAGTGGTTAATGAATTGGATTGGGAACCATGAAGTTGTGGGTTCGATCCCTGGCCTTACTCAATGGGTTAAGGATCCAGCGTTGCTGTGAACTGTGGTGTAGATTGCAGGCGCAGCTCGGATCCCGAATTGCTGTGGCTGTGGTGTACGCCAGCGGCCACAGCTCTGATTAGACCCCAGCCTGGGAACCTCGTATGCCGCAGGTGTGGCCCTAGAAAAGACAAAAATAAATAAATAAATAAAAATAGAGAAACCGTCTTTCAACATACATGTAGACATACACATATATATGTATATATCTAAAGTATATCGATGTAACATTCCCTCAGTAACATTAAATTCAACATTCTCAGGAATTTAGGAAGCAGAAAAACTTTTATAAACCAATGCTGTATCTATTTTTATTGCAGTATTTTCAGAAGTAATATGCAGTCTTTATACCATGGATGTTTGAACATGAGAATAATTTCCTCAGTCTATATGGCAACTTTCTTCAATACCAAAAATGCACAAGAGGGCTAAAAATATATAGAAGAGTTCCTATAGATTTTGAGTATTTCTGGGTAAATTTCCAAATGTACTATTTTCTTTTTTTTACCAGTTTTATTGAGATACAATTGACAAAAAAATGTGTAAGTTAAAGGTGTACAACCTGCTGTTTTGATACATGGTTATATTGCAAAAAGATATAGTGTACAGCTCAGTAACTGTAGTTAATAATACTATATTTTATACTTGGGAGTTGCTAAGAAAGTAGATCTTACCTGTTATCACCATACACACACACAAATGGTAATTAAGTGAGGTGATAGAGGTGTTAATTAATCTTTTTACACTAACTAAATGTACTATATTTCTTATACTTTATTTTGGGAATATGCCAGTCCTTTCCATCAAAATCAGAAGTTAATAGACATATTCTACCTTATTTTTCTTATAAACTTTTTTATTTAGTCAAATATGCGTCTTTTAATTTCAAAATAATGGTTCTATTGGCTTATTATGGAGACATTGAAAACATACACAATTCTTCTCATGTATAAGTCTTACAAGTGAGTTCTTGTGGTAGCACAGGAGGTTAATGATGTGGCATTGCCTCTGCACAGGCTCGGGTTGCTGCTGAGGTGTGGGTTTTGATCCCCAGCACAGTCCAGGTTAAGGATCCTGGGTTGCTATACCTGTGGCCTCAGTCACAGTTGGCTTGGATTTGATCTCTGGCCCGGGAACTTCCATATGCCACCAGTATGGCTGAAAAAGAAAAAAAAAAAAAAAAAGAAAAGTCTTACAAATATTTTTACATAACTACACATCATTTCTAATGTTTTTGTTCCCCAACCAAAATACCCTTAGTTTCTTCTCCTATGTTCTTTTTCATATGAGAATTTGAATCATTCTAGTCATGATGACTTTCCTCTGGATATGGTCTTGAGCCTCTAGGTACCTCTTAAAATGCTATTCTTAGAGCAAAATAAAACAAAAAAGAGAATACTCCAGCTCTGAGCTGAAGTGGTCTAGAACTCTTGCCTCTCCACTGGCTGTAATCTATCCTCTCCCCATTCACTGAAAGTGTACCAGTTAACATTAGTGTCCCCAACTAGTACAAAATCCCATGATTCTTCTCTGCTGCAACAATGATCATAGTACTTCACTTTCTTGAGGCAATGTTAATTAAACCTAAATATTCTCTTCTCTATCAGTCTGATACTCTCTTGATCTTCCTATCACTATAATTTCTTTTTGTTTTTCTTCACAAGCTCCTGTTTCTTTTCTTGCCTTTTCTCCAATGATGTCTTTCAAGGTTTCCTCTTATGTCCTCTTGGGTTATTTATTTACAAACTCTCCTACACTTTTTCTCAAAGGAAATTTAACCATATTCATGATTTCAATTAAGATAATGACCCCCAAGTATATCTTTCAAGAGTGGTCTTTTAACTATTTAATCAACTATCTCCTACTGATTCTTCAAAGAATGTAAAATCATATATGCTTCCCCTGAACAATTGTAATTTATTCCAAAACAGAATGTATGTGTAAGCTTGAGGGGAAAAGGAGAACTTTTATATCTTTAATGTAAATGTAAAAGTCAAGAGAAGGAAGATTTTTCCCCCCCAGATATATTAAGTGAACAAATGTGAATTCCTTAAAAAACAACTTAGCATAATGTAGCAAAAGTGACAAGGTGGTGTAGGAAACCAAGACTCAAGAAAGATAAGATGTATGAAACAGGAATCTGGGTCTGGGGTGGGGGCATCTTTCAAGGAATGGAAGGGGAGAGACATTATCAACAATTTACTGAAGAGCCAGCCTTTCAATTCTGCTTTAGGCATTTCACTTAAATAGTAATTCTCTTATATACTCTTTTTCTGGTGATTTAATTTTTAATATTTAAACTGTTAAATCACCTTGAAATGATGTTGTTTTCTAAATAAAAGCACTTACCTCTTATCTTCAAGTGGCTTAATTTTTCTAATATCATCTTCAAAAATTCTATCTTTAACCAATCATTAATACAGGCTTTATAATATAATAAATTTATGTATATACACATATCACAGTATATATGTGTGTGTGTGTGTTGCCTTATAAATAAAATGCACTCACTTTTATATTTTGTTTAATTGCTCAAATTTCCATCTGATCATGCAATCAAGGATTTATTATTACCTTCTCTATCACCTTTTACTAAAATATTTAATAAAATAGATTTTTTTTTGTCTTTTTTTAGGGCCATTCCTACAGCATATGGAAACTCTCAGGCTAGGGATCTAATAAGATCTGTAGCTGCCAGCCTACACCACAGCCACAGCAACACCAGATCAAAGCCATGTCTGCAACTTACACCACAGTTCACAGCAACGCTGGATCCTTAACCCACTAAGCAAGGCCAGGGATTGAATCCACATCCTCATGGATACTAATCAGTACGTTACCACTGATCCATGACAGAAACTCCTAAAATACAAGTTTTGTTCAGGATGAATAAATTGGTTATGCTTTGCAATACTAGCCGGCCTTAGCTCCTGGAAGTCTGACTATCACACCAGAGATCTGAACTGTTTTTTCGCATGTAATTCACTGCTGCTGTCCTTAATAGTCTAACCCTTTCTAGAAAAAGCAGTGATGCTTGCAACATGGGCTTCCAAAGTTAAATCTCCTTCTATTTTAATTTTTGGATTTCCAGATCTAAAGCTTAAGTTCTATCATCTCCTTGTATTTTTTCCTAAACATCAGCCCAAATGGAAACATATGATCCATATTATCAAAGTGAGAAGAAAAAGCAAAATTTAGACTCATCTAAACTAGAATCCTTTTTAAAAAGATAGTGTTTAGAAAATATTCTAAATTGGGAATAATGTATTTTTTTTAAATTTTGAAACTCTTATAGAAATCTAGTTTACCCATGACTACAAAAGCATTCTTCAATTAGAATCTAGAAGAATTACTCATATCAAAAATTTTAAAAAGAATGGAGTAAGGGTATTGAAATTAGTACATAGAGCATATAGTTAGTGGTAAAGAAAATTACCAGTTTTGATTATAAATAGAAGACAGAAAAAAGAATAAAAATTAATTCAAAATATATGATTCTGATACATGCTCAAATGAACATTTGAATTTAATTTTCTCCTCCCCAAAGATCCTAATAAAATAAGAATAAAGAATAATGTGATAAAAAGAAATAAATCCATAAAATCAAATTGGTTAAGCTCTGTATCTGTAAGAGGGTCAAGTTCCAATATCAGTTGAGAGGCCCAAGATAGGCATTTGCTCAATTATTTTTTTTTTTTTACTCAAAAGTTTACAAAAAAAAAGTTTCAGGTTTATTGATTCAGTCAATTTTAATTTACATCATTGTGCACACAGATATGTTCTTATAAACACACGCAATTTCCCTAGAGCAAAGAACAGGAAAATTTTTACCCTTCTACTATATATGATTCTGCTGTCTCAGAGGATTAGAAGCTACTTTTACAGAAAGCAGTGACATTTACAGGGCTGAGACCAAATAGGGAATGTAAATCACAATTCAATGTTGTGCCTCAATGTAACTGAAAGTGTTACTTCTTCAATATTCTAAATCTATGAGATTAAAAGCAGATCTAGTAACTCATTTCTTTTTCAACAGAAATATTAAATACTATTTTCATTAAAAATAAAATGTAGTAGTTCCTTTTAACACATGTTTTATATTCTTATTCTTTTCCTAAGATTTAAGATAAATGATATATACATGAGAATATAAAGCTGAAAGTATAATTGACTTTAAAGTATGATAGTCACTGAAAATTTATTTCCTCTTGTTACCAGATTTAAAATAGTCTACTTACCCATCAATTAAGTAGTTGATTAATATAATTACATACTAAATATTACTTGAATCTACTGAACTATTTTAATGGAGAATTATGTAATATATTTTCATGTAATTTAAAGTGCAAGACAAAAAAAAAAGGAGTTCCTGCCATGGCTCAGTGGTTAATGAATCTGACTAGGAATCATGAGGTTGCCGGTTCAATCCCTGGCCTCGCTCAGTGGGTTAAGTATCCTGTGTTGCAGTGAGTGTGGTGTAGGTTGCAGACACAGCTCAGATCCTGTGTTGCTGTGGCTCTGGCATAGGCCAGTGGCTACAGCTCCGATTAGACCCCTAGCCCAGGAACCTCCACGAGCTGCGGGGGCAAGCCTAGAAAAGACAAAATAAAGTGAAATTGTAGGCCAATTTCACTGATGAACATAGATGCAAAAATCCTCAACAAAATACTAGCAAACCGAATCCAACAATACATTAAATACAATACATCATGATCAAGTGGGATTTATCCCAGGGATGCAAGGATTCTTCAACATCCACAAATCAATCAGCGTGATACACCACATTAACAATCTGAAGAATAAAAACCATATGATCCTCTCAATAGATGCAGAAAAAGCCTTTGACAAAATCCAATGTCCATTTCTGATTAAAAAAAAAAAAACCTTAATAAAGTAGACACAGAGGGAACCTATGGCCTCAACATAATAAAGGCCATTTATGATAAACCCAGAGTTAACATCATTCTTTATGGTGAAAAGCCAAAAAATTCCCACTGAGATCAGGAACAAGACAAGGATGTCTGCTCTCGCCACTATTCTTCAACATAGTTTTGGAAGTCCCAGCCACAGCAATCAGAGAAGTAAAAGAAATAAAAGGAATCCAAATGGGAAAGGAAGAAGCAAAACTATCACTATTTTCATATGACATGATACTATACCTAGAAAATCCTAAAGATGCTACCAGAAAACTATGAGAGCTCATCAATGAATATGGCAGTCGCAGGTTACAAAATTAATACACAGAAATCAACTGTATTTCTATATACTAACAATGAAAGATCAGAAAGAGAAATTAGGAAAACAATCCCATTTATCATTGCATCAAAAAGAATACTTGGGAGTAAACCTACCTAAAGAAACAAAAGACCTGTACTCTGAAAACTATAAGACGCTGATGAAATAAATCAAAGATGACACAAACAGATGGAAAGACATACCATGCTCGTGGATTGGAAGAGTCAATATTATCAAAATGACTATACTACCCAAGGCAATCTACATATTCAATGCAATCCCTATCAAATTACCAAGGACATTTTTCACAGAACTAGAACAAAATATTTTAAAGTTTGTTTGGAAGCACAAAAGACCCAGACTAGCCAAAGACGTCCTGAGAAAGAAAAATGGAGCTGGAGGAATCAGGCTCCCTAACTGCAGATTAACTACAAAGCTATAGTCATCAAGACCATATGGTACTGGCACAAAGACTGAAATATAGATCAGTGGAACAGGATAGAAAGCCCAGAATTCAACCCACGCACCTACAGCCAACTAATCTAGGACAAAAGAGGCAAGAATATACAATGGAGAAAAGACAGTCCCTTCAATAAGTGGTGCTGGGAAAACTGGACAGCCACATGTAAAAAAAATGAAATTAGAACATTTCCTAACACCATACACAAAATAAACTCAAAATGGATTAAAGACCTAAATATAAGACCAGATACTATAAAACTCTTAGAGGAAAACATAGGGCAAACACTCTCCAACATAAACCACTGCATTATCTTCTCAGATCCACCTCCTAGAGTATTGGCAATAAAGGCAAAAATAAACAAATGGGACTTAAATAAACTTAAATGTTTCTGTAGCAAAGGAAACCCTAAACAAAACAAAAAGCCAGTGCACAGAATGGGAGAAAATGTTTGCAAATGAATCGACTGAGAAGGGATTAATCTCCAAATTTTATAAACACCTCCTGCTGTTCAATACCAAAAAAACAACCACATCAAAAAATGAGCAGAAGATCTCAACAGACAATTCTCCACAGAAGACATACAGATGGCCAAGAAACACATGAAAAGATGTTCAACATCACTCATCATTAGAGAAATGCAAGTAAAACCACTATGAGGTACCACCTTATACCAGCCAGAATGGCCATCATCAGAAATTCTACATAAAATAAATGCTGGAGAGGGTATGTGGAAAAGGGAACTCTGTTACACTGTTTGTGGGAATGTAAATTGGTGCAACCACTGTGGAAAACAGTATGGAGATTCCTCAGAAAACTAAAAATAGAATTACCATTTGATCCAGCAATCCCACTCCTGAGCATCTATCCAGAGAAAACTATGGCTTGAAAAGATACATGTATTCCAATGTTCACTGCAGCACTATATACAATAGCCAAGACATGGAAACAACTAAAATGTCCATTGACAGAGGATTGGATAAAGACGATGTGGTACATATACACAATGGACTATTATTCAGCCATTAAAAGAAAAGAAATAACTGCATTTGCAGCAACATGGATGGACCTAGAAATTATCTTGCTAAGTGAAGTTAGCCAGACAGTGAGAGAACAACTTATGCTATCACTTACATGTGGAATATAAAAAAAGGACACAATAAACTTCTTTGCATAACAAACACTGACTCACAGACTTTGAAAAACTATGGTTACCAAAGGAGACATGTTGGTGGGGAGGGATGGGCTCATTGTTTGGGATGGGAATGCTATAAAATTGGGTTTTGGTGATCATTGTACAAGCATAAATGTAATAAAATTAATTGAGTAATTAAAAAATAGTACATCAGTGCAATGCATCCACATCATTCTACAATATCAGTACTTTTTTATTTTTCATTTCAGTGTAATATTCAATTTTATCAGTATAGACAAAGTATTTTTATGTTTTATTTATTTTATTTATTTTATTTGTCTTTTAGGGCTGCACCTGTGGCATATGGGGGTTCCCAGGCCAGGGGTCCAATCGGAGCTGTAGCCACTGTCCTACTGCACAGCCATAGAAATGCTAGATCTGAGCTGCATCACAGCTCACAGCAATGCCAGGTTCTTGACCCACTGAGTGAGGCCAGGGATCAAACCTGCATCCTCATGGACACTAGTCAGATTTGTTTCCGCTAAGCCACGATGGGCAC
This sequence comes from Phacochoerus africanus, assembly GCF_016906955.1. Lineage (NCBI taxonomy): Eukaryota > Metazoa > Chordata > Mammalia > Artiodactyla > Suidae > Phacochoerus > Phacochoerus africanus. The sequence goes on from NC_062545.1 coordinate 156,920,033, forward strand.
TTCTATTCTTTTTTTTAAAATGTATTTTCCTTAACATCTTATTTGGTTTTGACCTCCAGTATCATGTCAAGTAGAAAAGGTGATGGCCATCATCACACTTTTTTTTTTTTCCAGACAAAGGGAAAATATGCAATATTTTAGCATTGATTATAACCATTATCTATATTTTTATAGATATACCATCTCAGTTTAATAAAGTTCAATTCCATTCATTATTAAAAACTTTAGTGTAAAGCATTGAATATCAGAAGTTTTTTTGTATGCTGTTACTGATGATTATGTATCTTTTCCCATATTTTATTAATTGGTTTATGGTGAATGATTTTGTGTGTAAAAGCAACATTATATCTCTGAAGCAAACCTCACTGGCATAATAGACCCATTTTATATTCATTGGATATAATTTTTTTCCTTAGAATTTTTCATACTAAGTTTTTATAAATATTGACCTATAGTGTTTTTTTTTGTTTTTTTTTTCGAGTTATTGTGCTAAAAGATTTATCTGTATTATTTCATTGATTCTGCCCAACTGTGCTCAGAAGAATACCCAGTTTAATTTTTTTCTTTAATCTAATTTTCTTAGCATATTTTGTTATCACCATTATGATACCATCCTTATAAAATAAGTGGGAAAGTCTTTTTAAATATTCTCTAAAAAGTATACAGAATTGTAATTATTTTTCTTTTAAGATTTAAAAAAATTCATCAGTGACAGCATCTTGTCATAGAGTTCTTTCAAGAACAATGAGAAAGTAATACATCAATCTATATAATACATAGGATTTCATATTCAACATATTTTTTGTTTTCATCAAATTCAGACCTCCCTCCAAATGGTTTTCTGTTTGTCCTATTGATCTTTTTTTTCTTTTATTTCTGCTTCAAAATATTTGTTGATATTGATCATATATTTTATCATTTCATATTTCTTTTTAGTATCACCTAAGTTACACAGGTGGTGGCAGGCAGAATGATGACCCCCTCCAGGTAGTTCCCAACTCGGACCAAGAACCTGTGACTGTATTATCTTATATGGTGAAAAAAGACTTTGAAGATGTTATTAAGGTTCCAGATCTTCAGATAGTAAGATCAGCCTGAATTTTCCAGGTGACCCAGTCTAATCATAGAAGCTCTTAAATGCAGTTAAATGGTTGGAAGGGAAATAACCAGCGGTGAACTGGACCCATAATCGTAAGCTTGGAAAATGGTGGAAGCAGGGGAGGCATGAGCCAAGGTTTAGATTTATACCTTTCTGTTTGGGGGTGCTAATGTGAATGGTACTATGTTTTAACTTCAATTTCATTCGCTAATTGGTGGTATGCGAGAAACCAATTAGCTTTTGCTATAATCTGTGATTAGTTCCAGGAGTTTTTTAGTTGATATTCTATGTAGAAAATCATGTCATCTGCAAACAAAGACAGTTTTATTTCTTCCTTTATAAACCATATCGCCTTTTATTTTATTTTCTGGAGAGTACAGTGTTTAAAAGGAATGGGGAATGGGGAATTCTTGCTATGAACCTAATGCTAGTGAAGAACTTTAATTTTAAATTAATGTTTTATATTATAACTATGCTCAAAGCTAATTGACTTGCTTTATTCAAAATTACAGGTATAAAATAATAAACCAAACCCTTGAATTTTATGATAACTGCAGGATAAATGGGGCTTTGCAAATATTTTGAGGACCCTGAGTGTATGAAGAAAAATCAGTAAAAGAACAACTTAAGGTTGGGACAAAATCTTACAGCTTAAGGTCTTTTAAAATAGTATTACCATTTTATTTATTTGTTTATTTATTATTTATTGCTTTTTAGGGCCTCACCTGCAGTATATGTAAGTTCCCAGGCTAGGGGTGCAATTGGAGCTGTAGCTGACAGCCTACACCACAGCCTCAGCAGCACAGGTTCTGAGCCACGTCTGCGACCTACACCACAGCTCATAGCAATGCTGGATCCTTAACCCACGAGCAAAGCTGGGGATTGACCCCACATCCTCATGGATCCTAGTCAGGATTATTGACCACTGAGCCATGAATGGAACTTCCCAGGATTACCATTTTAGATTCCATAAATAAGTGATATAATATGGTATTCATCTTTTTCTTTCTGGCTTACTTCCCTTTATATGAGAATCTCTGGTTCCATCTATGTTGCTGCAAATGGCACTAGTTTTTCTTTTTATGGCTGAGTAATATTCCGTTGTGTATACTTACCACATCTTCTTAATCTGTTCATCTGTCGTTGAACATTTGGGTTGTTTTCAATGTCTTGGTTATTGTGACTAGTGCTAGGATGAGCATAGGGGTGTATGTATCTTTTTGAATGAATGTTTTTTCCAGATATATGCCCAGGAATGGGATTGCTGGATCATATGGTAGTTCTATATTTAGTTTTCTGAATTTGGAAAGGATGGGCAATGGGGCCCTAACATACAGTACAGGAAACTGGGTGTGACTGGGTACTTTTCTGTACAACAGAAATTGAAGAAACATTGTAAATCAACTATACTTTTATTTATTTATTTATGTATTTATTATTTTTTCTTTGTCTTTTTTTTGCCATTTCTTGGGCTGCTCCCATGGCATATGGAGGTTCCCAGACTAGGAGTCTAATTGGAGCTGTAGCTGCCAGCCTACGCCAGACCCACAGCAACGCAGGGTCCGAGCCGTGTCTGCAACCTACACCACAGCTCACGGCAATGCCGGATCGTTAACCCACTGAGCAAGGGCAGGGATTGAACCCGCAACCTCATGGTTCCTAGTTGGATTCATTAACCACTGTGCCACAACGGGAACTCCTATACTTCTATTTTTTAAATAATAGTATTATCATGATTATAGACTTTTATAATTAATAAGAGATAATTTAAAAGAAACCATTTTGGCCACCTAAAATTATCACTACCTATATTAATTTGAAAGTATCTTTAGTATGCTGTCATTAATTTACCAGAGTTCACCTCATACAGTATCTGATATTCCCCTATACTCCTCACTAGTTAGGCACATATTTGATTGCAAGATTAGACCTGACAGATATATCACTATATAAAGGTTTTAGATTAAACCTTAAATAAATGATTCTAAGAGCATATATTCCTATATATTTGGTAAGGGAGTCTAAACTGTTATTTTTGATATTATAAATTATGTTGAATGAACAATAAATAACTCATTATTCACAAACTATGTTGAACAGAATAAATCTATTGTCTATTGTAGAGTACAATTGTTAAAAATGTCGAAAAGGTAAAAGTAATTTTGCACATCTTAATATTGTGAAATGCTAAAAAATTTATGCAACATGATACAATTATAAAACAAGGGTAAATAACAATGCAATATTTATGAAACCAGTGACATCTGAGATATGTGTTAAGAAGACATAGGCAAAATTAAATGCAAAATATAATATAGAACTACTGATTTATTTGAAGATAAGTATACTGAGGAAAAAGTCACTTATTCTTAATATTATCAAAATTTAAAGAGCCATATAATAGAACTTTAAAATATGAAAATGTGAGAGAGGACAAGATGGCAGAGGAGTAGGGGGACACGCTCTCCCTCTCCCACAAACACAACAAAAAAAAGCACATCTACAGAATAAATGACTCACACAGAACAGCAACTAATCGCTGGAAGAAGAACCTAAACTCCAATAATGGAAAGAAGTTCGTGACATTACGGGGCAGAACGGGAGAAAAGAGGAGAGTGAGAGAAGGTGAATCTGAGCGGGATGGGCACTCCCGAAAGGGAACTGCGGAGGAGAAAGGGATCCCGCACCCTGGAAAGTCACCTACCCGGGGAAAAGATCAAACGAACCGGAGGAATCTCCAGATGCAGAGAAGAGTGTAGCAGTAAGTTGGAGTGCAGAAAAGCCGATCAAGAACCAAATGGACCATCTGAACTACGGGCACAGTCACCAAAAATTGAGACGCCTGGGTGGGGGCTGGGCACCGAGACCTCACCTCCGAAGGTTAGTCGCCAAGAAAGGGCCGGGGACGCCTGGATGGGGGCTGGGAACCAAGACCTAGGCTCCAGAGGTTAGTCCCCGGGCTGGGGGGGCGGGGCGGAGCGGAAACTGCTTGGGAGATCTAGAAACCATTTGAGGGGGCAGAGACTGCCTGGGAGACTAGAAAACAAAGCTGTCGCAGAGGAAGGGAGCAATACTCTAGGGGCAGGGAAGTGGAAAGCCGCATCAGAGGGAACCTGGGAGAAGAGCCTGGTCTGCGCCCGTGCTGGGGAGGGGAGAGAAGAAGGGGTGGGTCCCCATAGAATACCCGCCACACCACAGCAAGCTTACAGGCCCGCTAGCTAGCTGAAAGCTGTGCTTCCCAGTGCATCCCCTCCCCCCACCCCCACCACCCCCTATGCTCTCACCGAACCTGGGGCTGCCTGCCATCCAGGAGGGCTGGCCTCAACAATTGCCTGAAGCCTACCACCACAGGGGCTGTCCCTGCACAGGCCTGCTTGCCCTTTGGAGGGGCTAAACTTCCGCAGAGTAGCACCAAACACCACCAGCCCCTGAGAAAAGGCCTGCAGCCCAGAAAAGCTAGAACAAACCTAGCCAGGCCGTGAATAGATCTGCCTAATTCCCGGAGGGTTTTTCTGAGTCGGGCTGCCCCGGGGAAGAGCCTCTTTGGTTTCCAATGGCCCTGCTACCCGCCCAAGCCCCCAGGGTGTGCCCTAGTGGATCAGCTGCATAGGACTGCCAGCTCCAGGCAGGACCCCCTACAGCCCAGGAAAGCTGCAACAAGCCTGGATGAGTCAGGAGAAGATCTCAAATGGTTTTTCTGAGTTGGGCTGCCCCGGGGAGGAGCCTCGTTGGTTTCCAACAGCCCTGCTACCTGTCCAAGCCCCTAGGGGGTGCCCCACTCCCACGGAATAGCTGCTCAGCACCACCAGCCCCCTAGAAGAGCCCCTGCAGCCCAGAAAAGCTGCAACAAGCTTGGCCAGACTGTGAAAAGATCCGCCTACATTCTCAGGCCAGTCTTCTGAGTTGGGCTGCCCTAGGGATGAGCCTCTTAGGTTCTCAGTGACCCAGATAGCTGCTCCAGCCCCCAGGGGGTGCTGCACTCCTGAGGAACAGCGGCCCAACACCGCCAACCCCCTGCAAGAACCCCACAGCCCAAAAACACCAGAGCAAGCTCTGCATGACCAAGTGAAATCTGCTACCATTGTGGTGTGGACCTCCCAGTCCTGTATGCCCTCAGGAAGTCCTCCTTTGCTTCAAATAAACACTGTTACCCCATCAACACTCCAGAAAAGCCACACTGCCTCAAAAAAGATTGACGAACAACACCAGCCCTCAGGAAATAGTCCACGGCAGTGACAAGGCAAACACTGCCCGATAACGGAGAGTACAACTCCCTCAGGAGAAAGAAAACAACAAGCAAGATGAAGAAGCAGAGAAACCACCCCCAGTCAAACCAACAGGAGAACTCCCCTAAAACAGTCAACAATGAAACAGATCTCGGCAGTCTGACAGACCTGGAGTTCAAAAGAGAAATAGTGAAAATACTGAAGGAATTAAGAGAAGATATGAACAGTAATGCAGATACCCTCAGAAAGGAACTAGAACGTATAAGGAGGAGCCAAGAAAAACTAGAACATTCATCTGCAGAGATGGAAACTGAACTAAGGGCAGTAAAAACCAGAATGAATAATGCAGAAGAACGAATCAGTGATATGGAAGATAGAATAATGGAAATCACTCAATCCAGTCAACAGACAGAAAACCGAATCCAAAAACTGGAAAGCAATATAAGAGACCTATGGGATAAGATAAAGTGGGCCAATCTATGCAGAATAGGAATTCCAGAAGGAGTAGAAAAAGATAAGGGGATGGAACATATATTTGAAGAAATTATCGCTGGAAACTTCCCAAATCTAAAGGATGCTGGGTTCAAGATACAAGGAGCACAGAGGGCCCCAAACAAACTGAACCCAAATAGACCCACAGCAAGACACATCATAATAAAAATGGCCAAAGTTGGTGATAAAGAGAGGATCCTAAAGGCAGCAAGAGAAAAACAGAATGTTACCTACAAGGGAACCCCCATAAGAATATCAGCTGACTTCTCTACAGAAACACTACAGGCCAGGAGGGAATGGCAAGAGATATTTAAAGTGCTAAAAGGAAAAAATATGCAACCTAGAATACTCTATCCAGCAAGAATATCATTTAAAATAGAAAGGAAAATAAAAATTTTTCCCAACAAACAAAAACTTAAAGAATACTGCAACACAAAACCCAGGTTAAAGGAAATATTGAAAGGGCTTCTCTAAACCAAAAAGAAAGGAAGGAAAGGGAAGAAAAAAGAAAAGAAAAAAAAAAGAAGAAGAAGAAGAGGAAGAACTAGGACTGAGGAAACCGCAATCAGAGAGCAGTCACTCAAATAAGCCAGCATACAGATTTAATCATGAACCGGCCTCAGACAAAATAAAATTAAAAGAAAAAATAAAAAAGAGTCATCCAAACCATAAAATGTGGGCAAGGGATGTTAGGAAAAAAATAACCCTTTTTGTTTGTTCGTTTGTATGTTTCTCTTCTTAATTTTAATATAGTAATGAAGGGTTTGACCTTACAGGACCATCAGGCTAAAACACACAATTATGGGAAGGGGTTAGCACACTTAAAAAACAGGGCAACCACAAGCCAAAACCAAATATTGCATTTGCAAAAAATGAAAAAAAAATACACTCAAGCAGATAATAACAGGAGACCATCCAACCAAAAAAAAAAAAAAAAAGAAAAGAGGAAGGAAGAATGGAGAACCATAGAATCAACTGGAACACGAGGTTCAAATGGCAATAAATAATCATCTATCAATTATCACCTTAAAAGTCAATGGACTGAACGCCCCAATCAAAAGACACAGAGTGGCTGAGTGGATAAAAAGGCAAAAACCTTCAATAAGCTGCCTACAAGAAACTCACCTTAGGACAAAAGATACATATAGATTGAAAGTGAAAGGGTGGGGAAAAATATTTCACGCCAATAGACAAGACAGAAAAGCAGGAGTCACAACACTCATATCAGACAAAATAGACTTTAAAACAAAAGACATAAAGAAAGACAAAGAAGGACACTACTTAATGATTAAGGGATCCACCCAAGGAGAGGATGTTACTATCGTCAACATATATGCCCCAAATACAGGAGCACCCAGATACATACAACAAATATTAACAGACATAAAGGGAGATATGGATGAGAATACAATCATAGTAGGAGACCTTAATACCCCCCTCACATCAATGGACAGATCCTCTAGACAGAAAACCAATAAAGGAACAGAGATCCTAAAGGAAACAATAGAAAAGTTAGACTTCATTGATATCTTCAGGACACTACATCCTAAAAAAGCAGAATACACATTCTTCTCAAATGCTCATGGAACATTCTCAAGAATCGACCACATATTGGGACACAAAGCGAATCTCAATAAATTTAGGAGCATAGAAATTATCCCAAGTATCTTCTCTGACCCCAATGCCATGAAATTAGAAACCAACCATGGGAAAAGGAAAGAGAAAAAACCTACTGCATGGAGACGAAACAACATGCTACTAAAAAACCAATGGGTCAATGAGGAAATCAAGAAGGAAATTAAAAACTACCTTGAAACAAATGATAATGAAGACACAACCGCTCAAAACCTATGGGATGCTGCGAAAGCAGTGCTCAGAGGGACATTTATAGCACTACAGGCCTTTCTCAAAAAAGAAGAAAGATCCCAAATGGACAACTTAACCCTCCACCTAAATGAACTAGAAAAAGAAGAACAAAAAAGTCCTAAAGTCAGCAGAAGGAAGGAAATTATAAAGATCAAAGAAGAAATCAATCAAATAGAGACTCAGAAAACAATAGAGAAAATTAATAAAACCAAGAGCTGGTTCTCTGAAAAGGTGAACCAAATTGACAAACCCCTGGCCAGACTCACTAAAAAGAGGAGAGAAAGAACTCAAATAACCAAAATTATAAAGGAAAAAGGAGAAATCACAACGGATGAAGGAGAAATCACAACGGATGCAGCAGAAATCCAAAAAACCATAAGAGAATACTATGAACAGCTATAAGGCAACAAGTTTGACAATCTGGAAGAAATGGACAATTTTCTAGAACCTTACAGCCTGCCAAAACTGAATCAAGAAGAAACAGACCAACTGAACAGACCGATCACTAGAAATGAAATGGAAGAGGTCATAAAATCACTCCCTACAAATAAAAGTCCAGGACCAGATGGCTTCACAGGTGAATTCTATCAAACATATAAAGAGGAACTGGTGCCCATCCTCCTGAAACTCTTTCAAAAGGTTGAAGAAGAAGGAATACTCCCAAAGACATTCTATGATGCCCCCATCACCCTCATTCCAAAACCAGGCAGAGATACCACCAAAAAAGAAAACTATCGCCCTATATCATTGATGAATATAGATGCAAAAATCCTCAACAAAATCTTAGCCAACCAAATCCAACAACATACCAAAAAAACCATACACCATGACCAGGATGGGTTCATCCCAGATTCACAAGGATGGTTCAACATACGCAAATCCATCAGCATCATACACCACATTAACCAAAAAAAAGTCAAAAATCCATATGATCATCTCAATAGACGCAGAAAAAGCATTGGACAAAGTCCAACCTCCATTCATGACCAAGACCCTCGCCAAAGTGGGTATAGAGGGAACATTCCTGAATATAATCAAAGCCATTCATGAGAAACCCACAGCAAATATAACACTCAATGGGGAAAAACTGAAAGCCTTCTCACTCCAATCTGGAACAAGGCAGGGATGCCCACGCTCACCACTGCTCTTCAACATCGTTTTGGAAGTCCTAGCCACAGCAATTAGACAAACCAAAGAAATAAAAGGCATCCATATAGGAAGAGAAGAGATAAAACTGTCACTGTATGCAGATGACATGATACTATACATAGAAAACCTGAAGGACTCAACCCCAAAACTCCTTGAACTGATTCATAAATTCAGCAAAGTAGCAGGATATGAGATTAACATTCAGAAGTCAGTTGCATTTCTGTATACCAGCAATGAAATATTAGAAAAGGAATACAAAAATTCGATACCTTTTAAAATTGCACCTCACAAAATCAAATACCTCGGAATACACCTGACCAAGGAGGGAAAGGACCTATATGCCGAGAACTATAAAACTTTAATCAAAGAAATCAAAGAAGATGGAAAGAAATGGAAAGATATTCCATGTTCCTGGATTGGGAAAATCAATATTGTAAAAATGGCCGTACTACCCAAAGCAATCTACAGATTCAATGCAATCCCTATCCAATTACCCAGGACATTTTTCACAGAACTAGAACAAACAATCCAAACATTTATATGGAACAACAAAAGACCCAGAATCGCCCAAGCAATCCTGAGAAACAAAAACCAAGCAGGAGGCATCACTCTCCCAGACTTCAAGAAATACTACAAAGCCACAGTCATCAAAACAGTGTGGTACTGGTATCAAAACAGACAGACAGACCAATGGAACAGAATAGAGAACCCGGAAATAAACCCTGACACCTATGGTCAATTAATCTTTGACAAGGGAGGCAAGAACATCAAATGGGAAAAAGAAAGTCTATTCAGCAGGCATTGCTGGGAAACCTGGACAGCTGCATGCAAAGCAATGAAATGAGAACACACCCTCACACCATGCACAAAAATAAACTCCAAATGGCTGAAAGACTTAAATATACGACAGGACACCATCAAAATCCTAGAAGAAAACAGAGGCAAAACACTCTCTGACATCAACATCATGAATATTTTCTCAGGTCAGTCCCCCAAAGCAATAGAAATTAGAGCAAACATAAACCCATGGGACCTCATCAAACTGAAAAGCTTTTGCACAGCAAAGGAAACCCAAAAGAAACCAAAAAGACAACTTACAGAATGGGAGAAAATAGTGTCAAATGATGCAACCGACAAGGGCTTAATCTCTAGAATATATAAACAACTTATACAACCCAGCAGCAAAAAAGCCAATCAATCAATGGAAAAATGGGCAAAAGACCTGAATAGACATTTCTCCAAAGAAGATATACAGATGGCCAACAAACACATGAAAAAATGCTCCACATCGCTGCTTATAAGAGAAATGCAAATCAAAACTACCATGAGATATCACCTCACACCAGTCAGAATGGCCATCATTAATAAATCCACAAATAACAAGTGCTGGAGGGGCTGTGGAGAAAAGGGAACCCTCCTGCACTGTTGGTGGGAATGTAAACTGGTACAGCCACTATGGAGAACAGTTTGGAGATACCTTAGAAATCTATACATAGAACTTCCACATGACCCCGCAATCCCACTCTTGGGCATCTATCCGGACAAAACTCTACTTAAAAGAGACACATGCACCCACATGTTCATTGCACCACTATTCACAATAGCCAGGACATGGAAACAACCCAAATGTCCATCGACAGAGGATTGGATTCGGAAGAGGTGGTATATATACACAATGGAATACTACTCAGCCATAAAAAAGAATGACATCATGCCATTTGCAGCAACATGGATGGAGCTAGAGAATCTCATCCTGAGTGAAATGAGCCAGAAAGACAAAGACAAATACCATATGATATCACTTATAACTGGAATCTAATATCCAGCACAAAGGAACATCTCCTCAGAAAAGAAAATCATGGACTTGGAGAAGAGACTTGTGGCTGCCTGATGGGAGGGGGAGGGGGAGGGAGTGGGAGGGATCGGGAGCTTGGGCTTCTCAGACACAGCTTAGAATAGATTTACAAGGAGATCCTGCTGAATAGCATTGAGAACTTTGTCTAGATACTCATGTTGCAACAGAAGAAAGGGTGGGGGAAAAATGTAATTGTAATGTATACATGTAAGGATAACCTGACCCCCTTGCTGTACAGTGGGAAAATAATAAAAATAAATAAATAAAAAAATAAAAATCAGGATGTTAAAAAATAAAAAATATGTAAACGTGAAATAAATTGTACTTCAGGGGGTGTTTACTGCTTGGTAGACAGTGTCATGATATCCATCACTCTACTGAGTGAGGAATGTCCTTTTGAAGGACAGGCTCAATGTGAAAGATTCTCTCCTTCAGAAGAGGAGTCAATAGAAAAGTCTCCACAGTCCTGCCGTGCAAACAGAATGCAGGGACAGCTGGGCTTCATACAGGGAGAGGGCTTTGAGTCAGAAGGTCACAGGACTAGGCAAATGAAGCATTAGAGATCCCGTGATTTTCCACGATAGACAGCAAGCATTTAGCTGAGAACCTTGGGAAAATAATTACCTTACTAAAAAGAACTGAGAATGTCCTGGAGTGAATAATAATGATGGATTCAATCTATAAGAGATAAAACAAGGTAGCAAACCTGCCTCGAAGTTTCACAAATCATGGATAATAAAAGAAAAAGATGGACCCAGTACCAGCAGACCAGTGGCAATGTCCTTAATCACAGGTAGCTGGAGCCTTTTGTCTTCTTAATTCCTATGAAATAAGTATTGGAAATTATCCAAATTCCATGGATTGCCAATAGTGAACTGTCAGATGCAAAATTACTTAAATGATAAATTGCATATATTTTGCATTTTATAGTTTGAGTGAAATTATCCTCCACTAATCCTTTTGTTGATTTCATAAATCTAAATGTGAAAATAAGATTTCCTGTGGAGAGTGTTTTAGGTAAGTAGCACTCAAACTGTGAACTGGAGTCCAAGGAGCCAACTCCTTAAGAGATGGAGAAAAGGACAGAAACATCAGGTGTTCAAGCTGCCACTGCAATTCAACTAGAGTAGCATGCATTTAACTCTATTAGTAGGTGAAATCTGAGCAAGAATTTGCCTCTTCAAAAACTGTCAAATGAGGAGAATAACTTGAAAACTACCATTACAATTTATATTAGGCGAATCCTATATGATTCTCCTAGTGAAAGTTTGGGATTCAGACTGGTCATGCCAGAAATGGCCTATTTACTGCACTTTTGAAATTTTCCAACCTCTTAACTACTCATTTTGAGATGCTACATAATGGATAAACAGAACAAACCCATTTAACTTTCAGTTAATTTATGGACCTAGCCATAAACTGATAAATATAAACACATATAAACATATGATAAATATAAACATATATAAAATAACATGTAAATTGTATGTGGCTCCAGCTCTCATTGGGTCAAATTCCTCTCCTCTTATAGGCAGCATTTATATGAGTCACTTGTGATAATTATTTCTTATGTCAACCTAGGAAAGACTCTTGACAGGCTTTTTAGTTATTGAAATTGGCAGAAATTATTTTTAATGAATATCTACATTTTATTCAAAAAGAATGATATGTAGGTTTTTAAATGTGATCTTTGTGTAAAAATGATAAAAATTTACTTTTTATTTTTTCTTTATTTTTTTTTCTATGGCCGCACCCGTGATACATGGAGGTTTCCAGGCTAGGGGTCTAATTGGAGCTACAGTTGTCAGCCTATGCCACAGCCAGAGCAACGCCAGATCCTTAAACCACTGAGCAAGGCCAGGGATCAAACCCGCAACCCCATGGTTCCTAGTCAGATTCGTTTCTGCTGTGCCATGACAGGAGCTCCAAATTTACTTTTTTAAAGTTATTTTAATTTACATACAATTAACACACAATTTACCATTTTAAGTTTACAATTTTAAGATATTTGGCAGTATCTATGTATATATATAAAATAGAATTAAGATAGAAAACATGCCTATCACTTCAAAATTTTTCTACACCCATTTGTGGTGTCTCCCTTCCCTCATCCACAGCCTTGGATAACTATTAATCTTTCTCTCCCTTCCCCCTTTGGCAACCACAAATCTGTTTTCTATGTCTGTGAGTCTGTTTCTGTTTTGTAGATAGGTTCATTTGTCCCATATTTTAGATTCCACATGTAAGTGATATCACATGGTTTTTATCCTTCTTTTTCTGAATTGCTTCACTTAATATGAAACTCTCTAGTTGCATCCATGTTGCTGCAAATGGTTATTATTCCATTCTTTTTTATGACTTAATAGTATTCTATTGTATATAGGTACCACATCTTTTTAATCCATTCATCTGTTGATGTACATTTAGGTTGTTTCCATGTCTTGGCTATTGTGAATAGTGTTGCAACAAACAAATGAGTGCATTTATCTTTTTGTTTGAAAGTTTTGTCTGGGCATATACCCAGGAGTGGGATTGCTGGATCACAGGGTAGTTTTATTTTTAGTTTTCTGAGGAAACTCCATACTGTTTTCCATAGTGGTTTTAGCAATTTACATTCCCACCAACAGCGTAGGAGTGTTCCCTTTTCTTCAAACCTTCTTCAACACTTATTGTTTGTAGATATATTAATGATGGCCCTTCTGACTGGTATGTGATAGTACCTCATTGTAGTTTTGATTTGCATTCCTCTAATAATTAGTGATGTTGAGCATCTTTTCATGTCCCTACTGACCATCTGTATATCTTCTTTGGAGAATTGTCAAGTCTCCTGCCCATTTTTCAATTGGGTTGTATGTTTTTTTGTTGTTGAATTGTATGAGTTCTTTGTATATTTTGAAGTTTTCTTTTTGTTTTGCTTATGGTCTCCTTTGCTGTTCAAAAGCTTGTAAATTTGACTAGGTCCCATTTGTTTAGTTTTATTTTTATTTCTGATGCCTTGGGAGACTGGCCTAATAAAACATTTGTACAATTTATGTCAGAGAATATTTTGCTTATGCTCTCTTCTAGGAGTTTTATGGTGTCATGTCTTATGTTTAGGTCTTTAAGCCATTTTGAGTTTATTTTTGTACATGGTGTGAGGGTGTGTTCTAGTTTCATTGATTTATATGCAACTGTCCAATTTCCCAGTACCACTTAGTGAAGAGACTGTCTTTTCCCCATTTTATCTTCTTCCTTCCTTTGTCAAAGATTGATTGACCACATAGGTGTCTGGGTTTATTTATGGGCTCTCTGTTTTGTTCCCTTGATCTTTGATCTACATGTCTATTTTTGTACCAATACCATGCTGATTTTCAATTTGTTTGTTTTGTGGGGGGTGGGTTGGTTGGTTGTTTTTGGCCACACCTGTGGCATATGGAAGTTTCCAGGTTAGGGATCAAATCTGAGTCCCAGCTGTGAACTACATCACAACTGTGGCAACACTGGATCTTTAACCAACTGTACCACAACAGGAACTCCAATACCACACTGTTTTGATTACTGTGGCTTTATAGTATTGTCTGAAGTCTGGGGGAGTTATGCCTCCTGCCCTGTTTTATTTTCCCTCAGAATTACTTTGGCAATTCTGGATCTTTTATGGTTCCATATAAATTTTTGGATTATTTGTTCTAGTTCTGTTAATAATGTCATGGGTAGTTTGATAGGGATCACATTAAATCTGTAGATTGCTTTGGGTAGTATGACTATTTTAATAATATTAATTCTTCCAATTCAGGAACATGTGGTATCTTTCCATTTCTTTGAATCCTCTTTAATATCCTTTATTAATATTTTATAGTTCTTAGCATATAAGTCAGAAATAAGCTTTATATTCCAGGTATATTTCCTTGCCGTTTTAACACATAATGAGGAATTTAGATATTTATGACAAAACATTGCAAAGGGATCCTTAAATGCATTTTTCTTCAATTAAAGAGACTAAAATCCATGAGGATGTGGGTTTGATCCCTGGCCTTGCTCAGAGGTTTAGGATCCAGCATTCCCATGAGCTGTGGTATAGATCGCAGATGCAGCTTAGATCTGGCATTGCTGTGGCTGTGGTGTAGGCTGGCAGCTGTAGCTCTGATTTGACCCCTAGCCTGGGAAATTCCATATGCCATGGGTGCTTCCCTAAAAAGGGAAAGAAGGAAGGAAAGAAGGAAAGAAGGAAGGAAGGAAGGAAAGAAGGAAGGAAGGAAGGAAGGAAGGAAGGAAGGAAAGGAAGAAAGAAAGAAAGAAAGAAAGAAAGAAAGAAAGAAAGAAAGAAAGAAAGAAAGAAGAAAGAAAGAAAGAAAGAAAGAAAGAAAGAAAGGCAGATAGGAAGGAAAGGAAGGAAGAGAGAAAGAAAGGAAGAAATAAGATAATAAATCTTATAAATGTTTACAAAGTTCACTCTTACTCAGTAAACAGGTAAAGGTGATTATTTCCTAGGTGGAATGCTAATGAAAACCATGATCAATAAATAAAAACAAGTGAAACTTGTGGCCATTCTAAAAAAGCTAAGATCAATCTAATTCATCATATCCATGTGTCTATCTCATCATCATTGAAACTTAATAAGAAAAAATAGACCCCACAGGGTGCTTGTAGTCAATCTACTTCCCAAATTAAAAATTTTAAAATCATAAAACTGAACACACACTGCTTGAGTATGGATGGCTCTAATTTTCACTGTTAATGTAATGCCAATTTTTAAAGAAAACTGTGGCACAGAATCTGTCTAGAAATATGCCAATCTATAGCAATGTAAAATTAGCTACATGGAGCATAGCCAGAGGGAAAATGTCCTTGCTTTCTCTTGGCAAACATTCCTAAAGATAATTATCAAACAAAGTCTGAGGTGAGGTGCTGAAGCATGAGCACTCTGCCAAGTTCAGGTGATGGAAAGTTATAATGTACATTGTCAAACATTCAGGATTAGCTGCATTAGAGGAACTGGTTTACACTCATGAATATTTCCTTTCCCATGATCCCAGTCTTCAAAATAAATCAAAGAAAGGCTGAGAAATAACAGTTTAGTCCCCCAATAAACATGGAACAGAAACATAATTGCCACTCAGTATATTACAAATATATGTATCTCAACTATGAAGTCTAATGCATTCCTACACGGGAAAGGTATATTTGCCAATAACTGGTGTTTTGCATTTAAAATCTTTAGCAGGAGGAATTTTATGCCCTGGCTCTGAATTACATTCCTTAACTGTTGGGAAATATATTTAAACTCTAAATCCTAACTTTAATATTCTACAAAAGCTTGTTAATTTTACTTTCAATGAATGAGAGTAATATCTACTTCTATCCATTGCATATAAACATTAATGAGTTGTGTTTTTGTTTTTAATTCACACTCTTCTCTTTTCTAAGTCTGTTACTAACAATTTAAATGCCGGGAGGTAGATATAGGAAAGTGCATTTTCATTTCAGTTTTAAATTAGTATATAGTTTGTTTACTATTTTCCATTTCCTTTATATCTCTCTATATAGAGTGCAATACCAATGCCCAGAAAATACTGTAAAAATCATTTCACTTTATTTTTATACTATAAACTTTTCATTTAAAATGTATTGGCCCAATGAATTTAATAGTTCTATGCCAGCAAGTAGAATGTTTGAAAATGATTTCCAGGTTCTAATTCTCTGCTCAGCCAGAAGGAGTATCTAAAGTGATGTTCTAAACCTAAGTAGAAAGAATACTAGGTTTCTTTTTATGTCATTTGAAAACACATTCATTGAACTCTCCATTTACACTAAAAATGCCTCCCACCTAGGGTTTTTAAGGAGTCTCAGGTGGGCACTTCTCACCTGGCCTCCTCTAATTGGTATCTGGGGGTTGTGATTGATAGCTTGGTAACAAGGTGCACAAAATGCTAGAACTCACACTTCTTCCTGTCTCTGGTGCACAGGGAGGCCAACTATGAATTACTTTTTGGTCTCTGTCAGAAACAATTAGATTTCTTCCTTTCTTTTTCTCTCACTTTTTCATCACCCACAAACTTTCAAATTCATGTTCTGCTTTTGCATTTATTTTACAAGTTAGGAACAGAAAGTATTTTCACTCCAGGAATACATCACAAAATTTTTTCTTTCTCCAGGCAGCATTGGTTCTTATTTAACAAGGTTTCCTGTGCAGGGTCAGGAATTAGACTGGAGTGATTAATTTTCAATCTTGATCACTTAACATGACTCAGTTAAGTCCTCTAGTGGGGAGAGGGGGCATGCATGTAAGGGTACTAGTAATGACATTAATCTCTCAGGTTTTACTCCTAGCCTTAGTTATCTCAGAATTATTTCAAAAAGTAAGGAAGCAGTAGACTTACATTAGGGTTCTTTTAATTTAGGAAATCTCTAGAGTCCATGCTTCAGTTTGAATCTCTCCTAAATTTAGAATCATATGGCAGTGTGTAGAGGGATGCGGTGGGGGAAAGGGGCTTCCAAAATTTAGGATGATGATGGATTTGGGGGAGCCTCTCACTGACTAGATAGGGAAGATGGTGTTTTCAAATACTAGAATCTAGTGGTGGCCTTAACTTCCACATATTTTGTTTTAATTGCTAAAGTTACAATGATTTTTCAACTTTACCTATCTCAATTTTTATAGTAAATGTTTTTCTGACAAATGCTTAATGCAAATAAATTTTGAGAACCTAAATACTGTTTTAAATGCACTCAAACAGTTCTCTATTTAATAAAAAATTACACTGATACCTTATGAAAGTGAGTGCCCATTGCAGAGTTGATATCAAAATTTAAATTTGTCATTATTTGAATAATTTTTTATCTTACTTAATATTTGCAATTATTCATTCATCTAATGATCCAGTCAAGTGATTTATGAGCATTTAGTATTTACTAGGCACTGGATTATGAATAGAATCAATGACTGATTATAAATGATAGTACCTGCATCCTGTGACACAATTCATTTCAATAAATATTTGATGTGGAGTTCCCATTTTGGCACAGTGGAAATGAATCTGACTAGGAATCATGAGGGTTCAGGTTCAATCCCTGTCCTCTCTCAGTGGGTTAAGGATCTGGCATTGCTGTGGCTGTGGCATAGGTCAGCAGCTGTATCTCCAATTGGACCCCTAGCTCGGGAACCTCTATATGCTGTGGGTGCAGCCCTAAAAGGTAAAAAAAAAATGATGTAATTTTAAGTAAATATATGGGCATTTACTTTTGTGAAACCATCTAAAAGTGGATTATAGAAGAATGTTTGCTCTTCTAAACTTTGTTAATGGTTATCAATAAAATAATAATAATAAAAAAGGATTATGCTTACCTAGACTTAGTGATCACTTTGAGAACCATTTATGCTATTGCTAGAAAAAGCTTCCACCACAATTTTCTAAATAAAACTATACTCTCTGACAAAGTCAAGGTGAAGCAAAAAATCTGAACTTGTTGAAAGGTATATTTTCCGGACAATGGTCCTAAAATATCCCAGTAGGAAAAGTTGTCCACAACTCTTTTTCTGAAAGATTGCAAAAGGAAGGAAAACATCAAAGGTATCATTCAAGGATTCATTTTGTTTATTCTGTGTGTTGGTAGTTGGTAAAATATATACTACACTGTCTGTCATATGTCAACACTTTTTCATTTCTTAAAACTGTAGAAAATGTCCCTAATTTGTATAAAATGATGAAACTTCTTCTGTGTCCTTGAGTTGAATCCTTAATAATGTTTCCCTCTCTTCAGTTGGTACAGCAGCCCTTTTTGTCATTTGTTTGTTTGTTTGATTTACCCACAGGGGAAAAAAGGACTTTGATCTACCAAAGGGTGGAGAGATGGATGGATGGATAGATAGAGAGATAGAGAAATAGATAGATAGAGAAATAAATGATAGATGAGAAAGAGAAAATGAGAAAAAAGGAAGAGGGAAGGTGGAAAGGGGGATATGAGAATATGAGAGAGAGAATTATCTACAGGTATAATAGACGCATTACAGTTGTGTGTATTCTATCACCCAATAATCAGAATATTTTGCAACACACAATATGTTTTAGTCTTAGGCAATATCCAATTTATCAATACTGAATTACAATTTCCTTATTTTTAAAATAGATTAAGCTTTTTTTTCTATCAACAACTATCTTTAAAAATATGATAACATTAATTGGCTGCTCATATGTTGCTTTTTTAATAAAAATGGAGAATGTGAGCATGAATATTTCTGAAAACAATAAAAAACTTGCATATGTAATGAAATGTACACGAGTTCCCTGGTGTTTCAGTGGGTTAAGGCTCTGGTTGTCACTACTGTGGCTTGGGTTTGATCCCTGGCCCAGGAACTTCAACATGCTCCATACAGTCAGAAAAAAAGTTTAAACAGTTACTTTAAACCAGTGATTTCCATAAGAATATGGAAAGCTTGTTGGCCACTTACTCTGATAATATATATCCAGATCTAGCAGATATGGAAGGAAAATTGTAATTTTGCTCTTCTATCCATCCGCGAAATCCAGAAAATATATTGGCAAAGTTCATTGAAGAGATAAGATTCACTACAATGTTAATTATGGAAATTTTGCCTTCCAAAACAAACTAGCAAATATGCACAGCATAGAGTTTAACACATAAATATTGTATGTTAAAACATAAAACAGCTTTTTATTTTTATAATAACATTTATTTTCTATGTAACCTACAACTTCTGCTTTTTTCTGCTTTGTAGGCCAAATATGATAACTTTCTTTAAAAATCAACAATGAAAGAGTACTTTTAAATCATTTTATGTCCAAAGTATTATCAGAAATACACATTCAGTGATTTTTTTCTCTGATTCTCATATTTTATCTTTTGCAAAATAGTCTTCTATAGCTGTTAAGAAAAGCAGATTTTTTTGGAGAATAAAATGTATTTTAGTATCTGCAGTCTGTGTCTTTATACATAACATCCAAGCCATGTAGAGAAGAGAATATGGTCTATTTCATGTTCAATCCAGCAATATCTTAGTATACTACCATAATTGTAATCAATTTCTTTATTAGTAGCTAAGCTTAAGATAAACTGAAATTTTAAATCCATTGGTTATAGAAAGTACCTAACAGAGCCATAATGCCTCTCATAAAGTCGGCTGTGCCACTGGATTTAGTTTTACAAACTTAGCAGATTTGCTCTGAAACATGAAATACAGTGTTATCAGTTGTAATTATTGATTCAAAGTGAGCTAGAATTGCAGGTAAGCTATTTTATACTCACAAGGGAGAATGTGATTTAAATTCCATGCAAATAGAAAGATAAATCTAAAATATTACTCCCTAGGAAAATTAATTATTATACCTTTGGGAGCTCTCAGGGCCCATATTTCCACATAACATTAATTTAGCTATGAATGTAAATATTTCAAGCTACTGAAAATTAGAATTGAAATTATGGAATGTCTTAAGGTCAAGCCATAAACAGGAAAAAATTGAGATAGGTGGATGTGTTATTTTGAAATGTATCCACTGCGTTTCTGCATGTTATCCTCCCTCTCTGCCCCATTCCTACTCCTCCTCTTCCCTCTTTTCCTCCCTCTCTGCCCAAGCATACAAACAAGAAAACAATACTTTCGCATATGTTATTGGGAAAAAAGTACCAAAAACTAAACATATTTCTTGAGATAGGTTTATGTCCTTGTTTTTAATGTGCATACTAATAATACAGCCATAATAAGCACTTGAATCCAAGTATAATATCTTTTAATATTTCTCTACATATATATGCTGCAATGTAAAATTTTTTGAATGTCATAGAAATCAGTGAAAGGAGGATTAATAATTTTCCATACATAGTGTTAAAAAAGTATGTTTCATGAATATTGAAACTTTATTGCTCATAAAATTGCATTATTTGTGTAAACATGATTAAATTTCTTTAAGAATATATATACTTTTAAAATATTTTTCTAAAATTAAAAATAATTTTATTTTCTTTGAAGGAGTTATAAAACACTAATTCACTCATCAAATTTTTATGGTGACTATTTTTTACCCCTTCCCCAAATTTACTATAATTTATTTATACAGTGTAAAAAAATACCACATAAGGCCAAGTGTCATTTGCTGTAATTCATTACATCACTTATAATTCAAGAAGGATGTAATGATCACTTATCATTTACAAAAAAAAAAATATTCCAGGTTCTGGGACAATATCAGGGAATAGAACAGTCAAGTTCTGTTTGCATTCTACTCAGGAAGTTTACATTCTACTGTAGAAAAAGAGAAAATAAACACAACAAGGCAACCTTGTAGTATCCCAGAGGGCCAAAAGATCTAAAGAGAAAGAGAAGATAATAACAAACTAACAGGGACTCCTGGGATATTAGGATTCTTAATGTTTTCTTTCTTTCTTTTTTTTTTTTTTTGTCTTTTGAGGGCTACATATGGAGGTTCCCAGGCGAGAGGTCAAATTGGAGCTGCAGCCACTGGCTACACGACAGCCACAGCAACGTGGGATCCAAGATGCGTCTGTGACCTATACCACAGCTCATGGCAATGCCAGATCCTTAACCCACTGAGCAATACCAGGGATCGAACCTCTGTCCTTATGGATACTAGTCAGATTCGTTTCCATTGAGCCACAGTGGGAACTCCAGGGTTCTCAATGTTTTCAAGAGAGCAGCTGGAGTTGGTTTCAGTGGGCAAGAGTGTTTGAACAAGGACTAGAGTGAGGTGAGTGAGCAAACCAGTTGGAGATCTGGGGATAGATTTCTCAAGGCAGCCAGCAAAGCCTTTCACCCCCTGGGCAAACTGGGGAGAAGTGATACAAATACAAACAAGGGTGGGGAGGAGACTTAGCTTTTACTCTGAACAAGATGGGGAGCCATTGAAAGATGAGAGGAAAGGAGTGATAGCCTGTCTTTCAAGTTACTATGATCATGCTGGCAGCTGGTTTAAGAAGATATCGCAGGCTTGGACCTACTGGTCCAGTGGTTTCAAAGTGGTCATATTCTAAATATGTTGAGGGGAATACAAATGAACTTATTTACAGAATTAAAACAGACTCACAGATTTTGAAAAATTTACAGTTACCAAAGGGGACAGATGGGTGGGGGGGTGAACTGGGGGTTTGGGATAGCATATGCACAGTGAGGTGTATGAAATGATTGGTGTATGAAATGATTGGTCAGTGGGGACCTGCTGTATAGCAGAGGGAGGTCTACCCAGTATTCTGTGATAGTCTATGGGGGAAAAGAATCTGAGAGACAATGGATATGTGTATAGTAGAAATTGTCACAGCCTTGTAAATTAACTGTACTTCAATAAAAGTTTAAAAAAATCAAAATAAAAAAATATGTTGAGGAGGAACCAAGAGGATTTCTTGATCAACCAGATTTGGCTGCAAAAGAGAAAATGTAAGAATGACTTCATTTTGCTTTTCCTCATGAGAGACAGGAAGTATACAACTACATCAGGTTGCAGCAAAAAGACCAGGATTTTAGCTTTGGATGTAGTAAGACTGAGATACCCATTAGATGGGCACGTATGCATGTTCATTACTAACTTAGGAGAAAGTAGATAAAGCAGCAGAGGGGAATGAGAATGGGCAAGAATGCCCAAAGGGAAGACAAAAAAGTATGTTCCAAAAAGCGTTGTAAGTGGAAGGAAATGACTGACTGCTCAATAATGCTGAGGGTTTATGTAAGAGGAATGATGAGTTTATGATGAAATTTAGACATGTGTCATATATATAGAATAGTTTCAGTACAGAGACAGCAGCAAAAGGTTTAATAGAAACTGGGAGACACATATTAGGTAGAATAAAGGGAAGCCTTGAAAACAGATGGACCTGGAGTGCATGTTAAGGTCAAGAGAAAGTTCCTTTTTATATGGAAGCAACAACAACATATTTAAATACTGAGGAGGATCTAGAAGAGAGAGAAGAATGCACATGATGGGGAAAATAGGTAGAGAATGAGACTAGACAATACTTAGTGCCTAAGTGGTACATGTATTTCTTATAGGGAAAGTCCTTTATACACAAATGAATTGAAAAGAACTGCTTAGCTATTTTGGGGTAGGAGGGAATGCCATGTGAACTTTATTGATGTGTTTTGCTCATTAGTTGAAATCTTAAATAACATTGATAGTTTGTTATGCGTCATTCTTGTACAGGGTGTTTTTTTTTTTTTTTTTTTTAAAATAAGGTACTTTCTCACTATAACAAGAATGAAGACATTATATATGGGCACTGCTGCAGGGGAATTGTGGGTTTGGGAAGTTGAGGATATTTTCATATGATAACTGGGATTTTTTAGCGAAATAAGAAGCAAGGTTATCATCCTAGTGTTTGAAAGGATGAAGAGATATGGGGGAACTGAGAAGAGAGGAGAATATTTGAAATATTCATTTAGGGAAATAGGAATATAATGTAGTATCAATGCCGGTTTGGCAAAAAGGACCAACTTGATATTCATGTTTTTGCGTTTTATTTTTCTCCAGCCAACTATAGATACAGATGCAGAATAGGCACAGAATTGGAATATAGTTAGGGCTCTTTTTGTTGTTTTCAAGAGAGTAGAAGGAAATTATAAAGAAACAAACCAGTTAAATGTTGTTGTGTAAGTAAATATCAGATTTATGAGGTTCATTTATTTTGAAGGCACGTTTGTTATTTGTGGGCTCAACTCCTTTATGATATTACCTACAGGTCTATCGAAAAACATCTTTATAATGTTTTCCATGATGTGCAAGAGGAAATTTTCTGGAATATGTAGATAGCATTTTAAAATAATTTGTTATTTAGGAAAAATATGTGGTCTTGATAAAGCTGGTGTTTTATTTTGATCCAGATGAAGGGGTTTACATTGAATCATCAGTATTTTGATATTTTGTTCTTTTATACTTGGACAGGCCAGTTTACTTAATAATGTTGTTTCTTTCTTTCTTTCTTTCTTTCTTTTTTTAATTCTTAGCAGTGAGTGAATACAAATTCAAATAAGAGTAGAGTAAGGTGTTCCCTTGTGGCAGAGTGGGTTAAGGATTTGGCATTGTCACTGCAGTGGCTTGGGTTGCTGCTGTGGCACACATTAAATCCTTTGCCCAGGTTCAGGGTGCAGCCTTAAAAAAAAAAGTGTGAATAGAGTAAATACCCCTTATAATTATGCCAATCTTATAAGAAACAGAATAAATAAATTATAATTAGTGACTCCGCATAGGAGAAGTATTTCTATAACAAGTGTCAGAAAGTCAGGGGTACTTGGATTTAAAATCTAACCATAATTACTGAAAATAGCCAATTAGTTTCTGGGTGCACAAATAAGGAAGGCAATTGGGTTGAGAAAAAAAACTGCTATATTCATTTTCTGGAACTACAATTAATTGGACTTGAATTGCAAAATAATACCTATCTACTTTCTATTAGTACTAAAATACACATTGCATCCTTCTTAAGCATTCCAGTTTTTCTTTCAAATCCACCAGTGCACACAGTTCCAATGTTTTCTAATATATAAGATCATTTATTTTTACAAAACTAAATATATCCCCACATTTTCCTTCCCTAGCCTGCATTCATTCAATTTGTAGCAAACAGGGAAAGGGAGGCTACTTTTAATAGTTCTGTGGTAAGATCTGATGTCTGGTGTCCCTTCAAAGGATAAAATATCTTATTTTTAGTATTACTGGAAAAAAAAACTGAGACTAAAAAATGCATAACCTCTTAATCCTAAAGAAAATGATTTAACATGTTAAGTAGCAGTTAACTTCAGAAGGAAAATTGTCCTTTCATAAATATCCAAGCCCTGATTTATGTCTTAGATTATGTCCACACAAAGAAATATCAAGGTATTGTTCATTAATTTTTTGTAAATTGGTAATTTTTTCTTACATAATCATGTCAAATCTCATGTCAAATTTCAATGAATATTACTATAACAAAAATTTCAACAGAATAAGTGTGCACTTACTGTTGGTAAACTATTGCTATGATGTTTCCATCTAGTATTTAAAGGCAGCAACACAAAGTACCATTAATATTATTAATCTCAAAAAGATGATAGAATCCACCCATATTCATTTCCTTATACATCTTTTATCAATATATACATTATCTCCATACTACTGATTCAAACATATATCATATTTTAGCTTGCTTTTTACTCACCAATAGGAAGAGATATAGTATATACATGTATTTTTTAAGTACTACACATATGCTATGAAACGTTATTCAAGTTTTCGTTTGGCTATGTACTTTTTCCTTGTAATATATGCACCAATGTTCACTGAACATAATATATTTAACCAGTTCAGTTTAAACTTGTTTTCATAGTTAATAGACTTGCTGCTTATTTATTATTCAGGATACTCTTCTGGTTCAAGATAAAACAGGTCTGTTTTAAGTGTAAAATTAATGTTTTTTTTTCCCAAAATGAAAATTTAAAACATTTTTAATATTAGTTGGATGAAAATATTTAAAATTTTTTCCTTTTGAAATTGAGTATCTTATTAAATTTGCATTTGTGAACATTTATGTGCCTCATATATCAGCATAAACAACTCCTTGAAGAGGTATAAATGAAATCAATATAAAGCAAATATTCTCTCTTTAGATAGTTTTTAAGACATTTGTGGTATGATACAGAGTATTGACAAGTGAGAATACACTGAATGAACATTTTCTTTTCTTACAGAAAAAGACATTGTTACTGTCAACAAGGCGTTTTAAATATAAAATGTTTCAGAGGGTGCTAAACTATTATTAAAAAAGAGAGAAAACAGTTCAATGCATGGGGATAAGTATAGGGTAAAACTATCATTATATAATTGGCCCACGGACTTAGTAATTTAATACTTAATTATCAAAGTTCACACAAGCCATGGGTTTAATTTCAACCCAAAACACAAAATCATTGATTGTGATTTCCCCTCAGCTCAAATAAAATAGGTGCAGGAAGTGCTAGTTTTAAAGTAAAAATTTAGACACCATCTACTATGGTATGAATGTTTGTGTCCCACAAATTCATGTGTTAAAAACCTAATGTTCAAGGTGATGGTCTTAGGAGATGGGGTCTTTGGGAGGTGATTAGGTCTCGAGGGCAGGGCTCTCATGGTGGGATTACTGCTTTTATAAAAGACAATTCAGGAGTTTCTATGGTGGCGCAGGGGTTAACAAATCCGACTGGGAACCATGAGGTTGCAGGTTTGATCCCTGGCCGTGCTCAGCAGGTTAAGGATCCGGCGTTGCCGTGAGCTGTGGTGTAGGTCGCAGACGCGGCTCAGATCCCGAGTTGCTGTGGCTCTGGCGTAGGCCAGTGACTACAGCTCCTATTAGACCCCCAGCCTGGGAACCTCCATATGCTGCGGGACAGCCCAAGAAATGGCAAAAAAGACAAAAAAAAAAAAGACAATTCAGAAAGACCCCTTATTCTCTCTACCTTGTGGAGCATCTAAAGTCTGCAACCCAGAAGAGGGACTTCACCATAACCCAAACATGCTGGCACCTTGATCTTGGATTTCCAGCCTCCAGATCTCTGAGCAATATATTTCTGTTGTTTATAAGCTACATGGTCTGTGATGTTTTGTTATAGCAGCTACTATGGACTAAGACATCATCTTTGGTTGTGCTTGTCAGATATCCTTTAGAGGTCAATATTACCCACAAAGGATCTTTGTGTGTGTGCGTGTCTCTTTTTTAGGGTTGTATCTGCGGCATATGGAGGTTCTCAGGCTAGGGGTTGAATTGGAGCTTTAGCCGCTGGCCTCCGCCAGAGCCACAGCAATGCCAGATCTGAGCCACATCTGCGACCTACACCACAATTCACAGCAACGCCAGATCCTTAACCCACTGAGCGAGGCCAGGGATCCAACCTGTGACCTCATGGATGCTAGTCAGATTCGTTTCTGCTGAGTCACAATGGGAACTCCCCCACTAAGCATCTTAATCTTAATCTTACACCAGTGTAAAACCATGGTTTCTATACTATACATTTTAAAAAGTACACTTCAAAATGTTTTACTCATTTTACAATTGAGTAGCCTTATATATATAAGATTTATGTCACTGAAATGTTACAATAATCAGAAACTAAACAGTGAATATAATGCAAACAAAAAGTCCTGTTTGGATATTGAGACTTTATATATAAGTATACATTACATAATCTAAAAGTACCTGGATGCATTTTTCTGTTTATATTTTTTAAAGAACACACTCAACTTTATAGCTTTTCAAAATTGAGTGTGACAATATACATCTCTTTCTTGTATAGATTGGGAAGAGAGATACTGAACTTCTTTGTAATGTCTTAGAGCTGCAGAACTGAAGTCCATGTAATTGCTATCAGACAAGGGAAGAGAACTCTTGAAACTGTGCAGCTCATGAATTTCCCTGTGTGTCATCCACATGGGCAGGAGAGGTTATTAAAATGAGCAATGGCGGCTGCCTCCTGATTGATACCATGTGACAGATTTTAAATTCTTTCCTATTCAGCCTTGCAATGCATGCATTTCCTGGTCAATGGCTTGTGGGATTTTAGGTGACTTACCATTCTCTGGCATTATTTTATCATTTCTCAGGGACTCCACTCTACTTTTTCCTTCTTCTTCTTTTTTTTTTAATCTCGCAAATAAAACTAAGCATTTCTACTTATCATGAAATATTAATCCTTAATCTTTCCAATACTGCCTTTATCAAAAATTGTAAATGCAGTTGAAATATGTTCCTTAAATAACATTTATTAAACCTAATAAATGGATTTTAGTTGTTATAATTCTTTCACTTAAACAAATACAATTTAAATATTTTCTTATTGAATTTAAAATTCCTGTTAATGTTCCATAGGAATCAAAAAGACCTGCATTTTCAAGGTGGCTTCTAGTATTACAGGACTATTTATATACTCATATATCTATTTGAGACTCTAACGTATATACATATAAGTAGAGAAGGAAGATAATGCACATTCTTCTAGAAGAAATGAATAGCAGAGTTTCACAGTACGTATTTTGGAGAAATTTATTCCTGGTATAGTCACTCTTAAATAGGTTGGAATGTGCAAGGTGAATTCTATGGCAGTACAATTTAATTCAAAGAATAAATGCTCTCAAAATGGTAAAATTAAATCAACGCTAGGTGTTCTCATTTCCCTCTCATATTAACAAATGCAAATTCTCTCTGACCCCATATTCCCCACCCTCCTCCACACACCTGAGCAGTAGACATGGTCCTATGCCCAGAGGATTTATGGAGTGCCAATTTTAAGACTTGAGAAAACATTTTGTGATAAGGTGTAATTCACAGCCTCACAACTCCACACTTACATAAAATCACTTTTCCTTATTTTCAAAGGTAAAAACAGTTCCACTCTGAATGTTTTTCAAAGAACACATCAGATAAACCAAAGCAAAAATTAAAAAAAAAAAAAAAAAGACAACAGATTGCAAGTAAATAAAAAGGGGGAAACTTTCTAAAATACCTTCAAAATGTTTAAACATTTTGTAAGTAACAGGGGTCAGTTTGCAAGTATGTCAACCTTATACAGAATGGATTAGTTATCCATTTCAAAACAATCTTTTCACCTCATTCCTTGGGAAAGATCTGAACACATTGTCTTGCTTTTTTTTTTTTTTGGTTAGAATTCCTCCATGCTCTTATATGTTTCCTCTTTGCTCATTTCTTCATACCTATTCATACCTATTCATGTAGCATTTGTTTGCACCAACAAGTATATAGTTCTACTTGTGTGACATATCCTGGCTAGGTAAATCCACAGAGATAGAAAGCAAACGAAGAGTTTGCAGGGGCAAAATTCTAAGTGACTGCTTAGTGGGTACAGGGTTTCCTTTGGAGAGATGAAAATATTTTGGATTCAGATAGTCATGATGGCTGCAAAGCATTGTGAATGTACTAAATGCCACTGAATCATGCACCTTAAAATGGTTAAAGTGGTAAATTTGTTTATGTGTTTTTAGCATAATAAAAAAGAAGAAAAAGTTACATTAAAGATGAAGTATTTTACAATATGAATGCCATTTTATGAAGTGAATCAGTAGAATACCAAGTGATTAAATACAGAAATTTGATTCTAGGAGTTTCCTTTATGGCTCAGCAGAAACAAACCTGACTGGTATCCATGAGGATTTGATCCCTGGCCCCACTCAGTGGGTCAAGGATCTTGTGTTGCCATGAGGTCTGGTGTAGTTTGCAGACATGGCTCAGATCTTGCATTGTTGTGGCTGTGGCATAGGCCTGCAGCTACAGCTCCAATTCCACCCCTAGCCTGGGAACCTCCATATGCTGCAGGTGTAGCCCCCTCACCAAAAAAAAAAAAAAAGATGGTCTTAAATAGCCATTTCAGGCCTCTGATTTATTTGCTCAAAAGGAAATTTAAAAGACAGAAGTTTGACATCAAAATTTCAACTGTTCATTGGTGATCTGACTATTAAATATAAATTATTTCATCCTATAAAATCCTTATGTTAAAAACTCAGTACTCACAGCACTATTCACAATATGCAGCACTACTCATAATAGCTAAATAAAAAACTCAGTACTTTAAGAATATTTTATGCCAGGAGTTCCCTTCGTGGCACAGTGGAAACGAATCTGACTAGGAACCATGAAGTTGCGGGTTTGAACCCTGGCCTCACTCAGTGGGTTAAGGATCCGGGGTTGCTGTGAGCTGTGGTGCAGTTCACAGATGTGGCTCAGATCATGCGTTGCTGTGGCTGTGGTGTAGGCCAGCACCTACAGCTCTGATTAGACCCCTAGCCTGGGAAACTACATATGCTGTGGGTGTGGCTCTGAAAAGACAAAAAAAAAAAAAAAAGGAATTATTTTATGCTTACAGTTAAGGGAATCTTTTCATCTTCTAAAAGAAACCAAGTTACCAATAGAATATATGTGGAAAATTAATAGAAATTATATCCCTTGTCCACAATATGATAATCACCTGCATTCACTTTCTCAAGCATCATTATTTTGCAGTCACATAGACTCAAAACTTAAGCTAATCCCTGACCTCTCCCCCTTTCAACTTGCCATATTTTAAAATACTGAGACTCATTAAGCTTTGAAATGCTTTTGCATCCAGGCAAGAAGCCTAAATAAATGGAACCACCAAAACAGGTTCTTTGGAAGCTAATTTCAAAAGGCATTAAAATATTTCTAAGTCTGCATTGTGTTGAATTTGGTCAAATTCTTCTTATGTCCTTTCAGTTCTTTCTTTTTTGTTATGGCTTTGACAGGGTTTGATATGAGGGTTATTATAGTCTCATAAAGAACTCAAGATGTACCTCTTCCTTCTCCATGTCCTGAAAGAGTTGGGTAATATTGTATTGGTATGTCAACTTTAAATGTCTGAACCTGGGGTTTTTCTCTGTGTGGAGAATTTGAAAAATATTTCTTAATATATAGAGTTACTCATATTTTCCATTTTATTTTGTGTCAAATTTAAAAATATATGTCTTCCCAAAAAAGTGTCCATTCAATCTAAGATGTCCATTTTATATGAAAATTAATAGCAAAAACTTGTTCATAATATCCCTTTCATATCTCAAATAATGCTGCTTCTTCATGCCTGCTATTTACTTTTTATTGTGTCTATTTAAAGCATGTCTCTTGTTGCCAGCATATAATTGATCTTCTGTTTTAAATTCATGATGACATTATTTAATTGGAGTGTTTAATTTGGCATTTAAAGTAGTCATCAATATAGTTAGATTTAGGTTCCTCATTTTACAGTTTATCTTCCCTTTTTAAATCTGTTTTCTGTTTCTCTTTGTGTATCTTCTATTTAATTTATCTCTTGATTTTAGCTATATTCTTCTGCATTATATCATAATGGTTTCTCCAGAGAGAAAAATGTACAACCTTAACTTTCCATAATCTACTTATTGTCAGAGTTCTGTCACTTAATGGGAAATGTAGAAATCTTACACCAATATAGGATAATTCATCTCCCATTATTTGTATGATGATTTCTAAATATATTACATACACATACTTTATCATCATAAGACAGTGCTATATTCTGCTTTTAACAGTTTTAAGAACCTTGAGGTTTAGAAAACCTAGAAAACCAAAAGGTAGCATTAGATAACCTTAGCTGGGAGAGTGCCAGAATCCTCCATGTGACAGTACATTACACTAGGACAAGTTGGCTGTAATATTGAGGAAACCTTAGTGGAGAAACCTTTTTACCTAGCAGTCAATGTTGTCTTTGCATGCCTTCTTTTCAAACAATGTAATCCTGGAAAGCCTACAAAAGGTGAGGTAGGGAAATACTGTGAACTTCCAAATGGATTTTTAGCAATTACTTCCCACTATGGGATTTGACTGTGTCCTAGTCACAGTATGTTTATTTTTGCTAATTTTGAAGCATTCAGTAATCAGAATGTCATGACATTCGCCGAGTCTGAAAGCTGTTATTTTTTATTTTCCGTAACTGGGGCATTCCAATTTATCTATCTGGTGATAGGGAAACCCAATTTACTGGGACAATTTTTCATGAATTATGTATATACAAGGGTCTGTTCCTCACTCAAAGAGACTGTACTCTCCTTATTAACTCCCTCCCTCAAATTCTGTTAGGTCAGCATTGTTGCATGTTTTGTTTGTTTTTAACCATGTTCAGCTACACAAGAATAGATGTAGTGCAAAGCAGAGAAAGAGATTTAACTACAGAATGTTTTTTAATAATATGTATTAAAATGAAAGATATATACATAATATTATATTAAGATATATATTATATAACAGAGAGAGAGATTGATTCAGAAACAGAACAATTAAAAGAAAATTTTTAAAATGATACATTATGTTCAATAAATTATCTAGTGATAAATGGCATACATATACATATGAAATGTGAAACTTAACCCTCCCATAATCTGAAAGTCAAATTAGAGCTTTTTTCAAATGATTGGAGGTATTTTCATTTTGAGCTTCTACATATTTTAAGGCAATAAGATATAAAATTACTTTACAAGCTCGAAGATTTACCACATAGGAGGCTCAAATAAGACCTAATATGCTGTTTATTGTTTGCTTAGTTTATCTTTTCCATTCAAGTAGAGTTTTGTTTTGTTTTTCCATGACATAGTCCACAAAACATTACAGGAGTATTTCTTAGGCCACCTCCAGAAAGCAAATCTCTTATGATCCTTATCTCTGTTAAGTTAGGAGGCAACACCTTTGCCAGGGCAATAGCATTGCCTTAACCATTCTGTCCCCACATACTCTGCAGCCAGACAAGCTTCACCAGCCATATGAAAATAAACTGTTTATAATACCACATGCATTCATTACTGCTCTAATAGAAGAGAAATTGCAAGTGAAATTAGTCCTATTACATGGAGAATATTGCTAAATGGATTCATTTTACAGCAGGTGGTTCAAATTGTATCCATTCAATTAGCATAAGCAGAAACTACTCCTTAGAAAATGAGCAAACATAAGAGACATAAATCAGATTGCCTTTTAAGTCTTTAGATAATTGTACTTACATTTTAAATAATCTACTAAAAGATAACTCATAGCTTTTGGAATATTTATTAAGAGAAAACTAAATCTCAAAAAAAATTTACCCATTATTGTATTTAACGTTTGCAAAGTGTTTACTTATTTCCTCATACTCTTATTCAGTATTTATTGATTTAATTATATTCTATTCCAAAGAAGATTTTAAAGCAGCTTAATTATTCAGTAATTAATTTTTTGTCAATAAATATTTACCATGTAACTTGCATATATAGGCAGCATGCCTGTGCTAAGGATACAACAGCAAATAAAACATATATGCCCTTGATGTCATTGAATTATATAAATAGAGCAAAACAAAATTGTTCAAAAACATATTATGAAAGATAAGAAAAGGTAAATAGGTAATTTAGATGAGTTTGAGAGTAAAACTAATATCTTTAAATGAATAACATGAATTCTACACATTTAGTAGACAATAGGGATTTCATAGATATCATGGAATAGATGCATAATCAGTATGCATCAGTAAGAAAATGTCTGCAAAGCAAAAATCAATATTATTATATAAAGCATGGCTAACATTCATAAAGAGGCAAAAGTGACACTATAAATTACATTCAACAAAAACAGTGATACATACATCTATTTTGCATAAATAGCAATGTGTTCTTAAGATGTACAACAAAGAAAAGTAAATAAAAATATTTTTGGAGATATTTCTTCCTGTACTGTCTAATGTGGGAACTATTGGCCATATGTGGTTATTTAAATTCAAAATTTAATTGATTAAAATGTGTTGCATTAGACACAGTACAAGTGTTCAGAGAAGCACTTCCTTAGAATGTTCTATTGTGTGGCTCTGATCTATTCAAACACACATGAAAAACTTCAAAACATATGAAATAAATTAAACATTCCATCAGTGAAATATTTTGGACAGCTTTGTGAATACTGCTATAGCTATTTTGACTTCAGTTTGCTTATTTTTGAGATTCTTTAATTTTTCCTATGATTTATATTCACTCACTATCTTCATTTACATTTTTAAAAATTTTTATTTCCCCAATACATTATTATTTTTACTACTGTGCAGCATGGTGACCCAGTTACACATACATGTATACATTCTTTTTTCTCACATTACCATGCTCCATTATAAGTGACTAGACATAGTTTCCAGTGATACAGCAGGATCTCATTGCTAATCCATTCCAAAGGCAATAGTCTTCATCTATTAACCCCCAGCTCCCAATCCATCCCACTCCCTCCCCTCCCCCTTGGCAACCACAAGTTTATTCTCCAAGTCCATGAGTTTCTTTTCTGTGGAAAGTTCATTTGTGCCAAATATTAGATTCCAGATATGTGATAACAGACTTCACTCAGTATGACAGACTTCACTCAGTATGAGAGTCTCTAATTCCATCCATGCTGCTGCAAGTGGCATTATTTTGTTCTTTTTTATGACTGAGTAGTATTCCATTGTGTATATATACCACTTCTTCCTAATCCAGTCATCTGTCAACAGACATGTGCGTTGTTTGCAAGTCTTGCCTATTGTGAATGGTGCTGCAATGAACATGTGGGGGCATGTGTCCTTTTCAAGGAAAGTTTTGTTCAGATATAAGCTCAAGAGTGGGATTGCTGGGTCATATGGTAGTTTTATATATAGTTTTCTAAGGTGGCTCCATACTGTTCTCCATAGAGGTTGTACCAGCTTACATTCCAACCAAGAGTGTAGGAGGGTTCCCTTTTCTGTACACCCCCTCCAGCATTTGTTATTTGTGGACTTATTCATGATGGCCATTCTTACTGGTGTGAGGTGATATTTCATAGTAGTTTTGATTTGCATTTCTCTAATAATCAGGGATGTTGAGCATTTTTTCATGTGCTTGTTAGCCATCTGTATATCTTCCTTGGAGAAATGTCTATTCGGGTCTTTTGCCCATTTTTCCATGCGGTTGTTGGCTTTTTTGCTGTTGAGTTGTACAAGTTGTTTGTATATTCTAGAGATTAAGCCCTTGTCAGTTGCATCATTTGAAACTACTTTCTCCCATTCTATAAGTTGTCTTTTTGTTTTCTTTTTGGCTTCCTTTGCTATACAAAAGCTTGTCAGTTTGATTAGGTACCATTGGTTTATTTTTGCTTTTATTTCTGTTGCCTTGGGAGACTGACCTGAGAAAATATTTGTAGGTTGATGTCAGAGAATGTTTTGCCTATGTTCTCTTCCAGGAGTTTGATGGTGTCTTGTCTTAGGTTTAAGTCTTTAAGCCATTTTGTGTTTATTTTCGTGCATGGTGTGTTCTAGTTTCATTGATTTCATGTAGCTGTCCACGTTTCCCAGTAATACTTGCTGAAAAGACTCTTTTTTCCATTTTATGTTCTTGCCTCCTTTGTCAAAGATTAATTGACCATAGGTGTCTGGGTTTATTTCTGGGTTCTCTATTTGTTCCACTGGTCTGTCTGTTTTGGTACCAGTACCACACTGTCTTGATGACTGTGGCTTTTGTAATATTGCCTGAAGTCTAGGAGAGTTATGCTTCCTGCTTGGTTTTGTTTCTCAGGATTGCTTTGGCAATTCTTGGTCCTTTGTAATTCCAAATAAATTTTTGGATTGTTTGTTCTAGTTCTGTGAAAAATGTCATGGGTAATTGGATAGGGATTGCATTGAATCTGTAGATTGCTTTGGAAAGTATGGCCATTTTTACAATATTAATTTTTCCAACCCAGGAACATGGTATAGCTTTCTATTTCTTTAAATCCTCTTTAATTTCCTTGATAAATGTTTCATAGTTCTTGGCATTTAAGTTTCTTACCTTCATGGTCAGGTGTATTCCCAGATTTTTGGGGGTGCAATTTTAAAAGATATTTTTGCATTCCTTTTCTAATTTTTCATTGTTAGTATACAGAAATATGACTGATTTCTGAATGTTAATCTTATATCCTGCTACTTTGCTAAATTTGTTGATCAGTTTGAGTAGTTTCTGGGTTGAGTCCTTAGGGTTTTCTATATATAGTATCTTGTCATCTGCATACAGTGACAATTTTACCACTTTTCTTCCTATTTGGATGCCTTTTATTTCTTTCATTTGTCTGGTTGCTGTCTCTAGGACTTCCAATATTATGTTGAATAACAGTGGTGAGAGTGGGCATCCTTGTCTTGTTCCAAATTTTAGTGGGAAGGCTTTCAGCTTTTTTCCATTGAGTATTATATTTGCTGTGGGTTTGTCATAAATGGCTTTAATTATGTTAAGGAATGTTCCCTCTATACCCACTTTAGTAAAAGTTTTGATCATGAATGGTTGTTAGACTTTTTCAAATGCTTTTTCTGCATCTATTGAGATGATTATGTGGTTTTTGACTTTTCTTTTGTTAATGTGGTGTATGACGTTGATTGATTTGCATGTGTTGAACCATCCTTGTGAACCTGGGATGAATCCCACCTGGTCGTGGTGTATGATCTTTTTTATACATAGTTGGATTTGGTTTGCTAAAATTTTGTTGAGTATTTTTGCATTTATATTCATCAAAGATATTGGCCTATAGTTTTCTTTTTTGGTGGTATCTTTGTCTGCTTTTGGAATTAGGGTGATGATGTCATCATAGAATGTCTTTGGGAGTGTTTCTTCTTCTTAAACCTTTTGAAAAAGTTTAAGGAAGATGGGTATAAGTTCCCCTTTGTATGTTTGGTAGAATTCACCTGTGAAAACTTCTGGTCCTGGACTTTTATTTGTAGGGATTATTTTTATGACATATTCAATTTCATTTCTAGTGACAAGTCTGTTCAGTTGATCTATTTCTTCTTGATTCAGTTTTGGCAGGCTGTAAGTCTCTAGAAAGTTGTCCATTTCTTCTAGGTTGTCCATTTCTTCTAGGTTGTTGTTGGCATACAATTGCTCATAGTATTCTCTCATGGTTTTTTGTATTTCTGTAATATCCGTTGTGACTTCTTTTTCATTTGTTATTTTATTTACTGTTTTTTTTTTCTCTCCTCTTCTTGGTGAGTCTAGCCATAGGTTTGTCAATTTTGTTTACCTTTTCAAAGAACCAGCGCTTGGTGTTATTGGCCACTGGTAGCCTGCACAAGATGTGCCCAGTCTCCCCTAAATGAACGAGTAGCTTCTTGCTGACCGTAGCCTGCATCAGAGCCACCCTGCCCTCTGAGAGCCCTCAGGCATGTGCATGCTCTGGTGCAGGACATTTCCTGTGGCATCCGCCCCTCCTTCTCTCCCCTCCCCAACAATGGAGCCTTGCTTCTCCTGCGGGTCCGGACCTTCTCCTAGGTTCCCTCTGCTGTGGAGTTCCCCTCCTCAGACCAGGGCATACACTCCCCCATCCATGGTTCACTGCTCCTTAGCCCCTCAGGCTGTTCCCACACAGCCAGCCCCAGTCCTCTCCCCTGGACTGACCTTTGGAGCCTAAGTCTCAGTTCCCAGCCTCAGCCTAAGCATCTCAGGCTGTGGTGTCCAGGTCTGTGGTTCAGATGATCTGTGCAGTTCTCCCTCTGCTTTGCCATTCTCAGTCCAGCTGCTAACACTTTTCTTGGTGACTTTGAGGTCCCTCCAACTCAGCTGATCTTTCTGTCAGTTAAGTGGCTTCCCAGAATGTGGGTTCCTTTTCTTCTTCTAGCTCCCTCTCAGGAATGCTAGTCCCATCCTGATTCTTTTTCTTTCTCTATCTCTCTCTCTCTTTTTTTTTTTTTTTTGTTCTACCCAGTTATGTCAAGAGTTTCTTGCCCTTTTTGGAGGTGTAAGTTCTTCTACTGGCATTCGGATGATGCGAGTCATTTTACATGGAAATGTGTTTTTTTTGATGTGTCTGTGGGAGGCGAGCAGAGCATGACCTCTTACTCCTCTGCCTTCTTGCTCTGCCCTCTTCATTTACATTCATCTTTAGTGTTCTCTTCTTTGAATCAAGCTCTCTAGCTACTTATTGTAATGAAAGCCTACATTTCTATATTACTCAGTACTCTATGGAGATAACAATAGACACACACATAATCAATTTAATTACATGCTATAATATTTTGTCAGATAATATTTTGCCAAAGGCAATTCATTAATTGTAAAAAATGACCATATGATGTAAATATGTTAATAATGAGGGAAAATGGGTGTGGAACATATGGGAAACCTGTGCTATCTTTCTATAGATTAAAACTTTTGTAAATGTAAAAGTTTATTTCTTTAAAAAAAAGCAGAAACGGAGAAATTTTGGTTATAAAATCCAGTGATTTTTTTTTAATCGTCTTCTGGACTGTTGTCATTTTATGATTGAGTATACCTTCTAGTTGGCATTAAAAGGTGTCAGGTCTCTATCCCAGATGACTGACTCCTAGGATATACCTCTGTTTCCACACATGTCAAACCCATCATTGGCCATGGCTTCATATAGTACTAAGGTAAATATAAAAATTGCATAAATTCTCAAGACAAATAGTAGGAGGATGTTAGCTCTGCACAAATTGTGCTTTAACCTCAAGAGAAGTTTGTACAAAAAATGTTCTAAGAAAAAGCAAAAGGGAATTTATTTCTGTGACCCTGCAGTTCTACTACAGTTGCAAATACTCAAAGTGAACAAATATGTTCACCTAATGACTTAGATAAGAATATTTATAGCAATTTAGAAGTGTTAAAATTAATCGCAACTTAAATTTTATCAATAATGAAATACATACATTGTATTTCATGTATGGTACATTGATAAAATGGGACACTGTACAAGGAAAAACCTACAACTAAATACAAACATATAGCTAAACTTCTTAATCATAGTGCTAATTGAAAGAAGCCATACACTACTAAAAATGCCTACCAAGGCTCTCATATAGATAAAGTCCGAACAGGAGGAGCTAACTCTTGAATTAGAAGTCAAGAAAATAGTCCTGCTTAGAAGGATGTAATAGGAGAGTAAATGGGACAAACAAAAACAAGACTTGGGGTGTCAGTAACATCTCAGTCCTTGACCTTGTGGGTGGTTACTAAGACCCATTCATGTTGAGATAATTCAATGGCACATATATTTCTGCATAATTCTTCCATTAAAGTTAAATTAAAAGAGGATGGGGAAAAGTATTATGTCATTAGGTGGAAGTAACCATAGACATGGGAATGAAAGACTTTAGAGAAATTTTTATTCATCATGGGAACTTTCCCTATGAAGTGAAAAAGTCATAATTATATATATTAACCGTTTGAAATTTGCTATAATTTTGGTATCTTTTAATTAATTGAATAAATAAAGATTGAAATATATAATGCTGTTTTCCAGGGAGAGATAAGGGAGAATATTCAAAATTGGATATATACTAATTACACAATTCTTCCTATAAGCTGCATTAATCCTATACTACATTCCAATTCACTTAAGGGAAACTCCAAGTTTGTAAATCCTGTTTAGCATGTTAAAGAAGCAAATTATGTTGTCTTAAAGGTTAATGGAAAGTAGTGGGATAGGAGTAATGGTATTTAATGTTGCAGTTAAACTATGGGAAAGAGGCAAAAAGACATCAGGCAAGGCAAGAAGAAAAGAATGAGCAAGTGTTAACACAAGAGAAGCCTAATTTCTTTGTTATAAAAGTGTTGTTCTTGATGGTTAGACAAGGACTGTCTCAGACTAAGGCTATAAATTGTTTGAGGCTTGAGTTGAGTGTAGAGAAGTAAACAGTCCAAATTGTGAAGTGTCATTATCCCATGCTAAAATGTGTATATTCTGTTTAATTTTCTCAGGTCTATGTTTTAGAAAGTTAATTCCAGTAACAGGAATTCAGTGTTGATCTGAGACAGTGAGATAAAAGCTGCTTGTGATTAGTTCCCATTGAAATAGCAAAATAGATTGATTTGCAAAACTCTTCTAAACCACTGCTTTCAGAGAAACAATTTACATTAGGAAGAGGACCGCTAAATTAGGTTTGATAATTGTTACTGAAATGTTAGAAAGGGTTTGCAAATCTAAGTGCCTGGTGACACTTCTGCAGATATTTCACATCCTGGAGATCCCAAACCACTTAGCTCTAATCCACAAAACTGTCAGTGTCCTGAGTCTAAGGATATAATCCATTCCCAGATAATAACAGAAAAATTAAAAGATAGTTAACAGAGATTTAACATTTAAATAAAAAATGCATTTCATAGCAAAAGAAAAACTAAATTATTTCAATATATTCATTTAAAAAATTAAATAACTAGGTTCAGTGCCATGATCCAGGAACACTGGATGCTTACCATAAAAGACATATGAGATAGCAGGAAATGTCAAATGACAAAATTAAAACAATTTGGTGATCACTTTGATGTCTTTTATTAAAGAGAAAATGATTCATGGACTGGGGGAAGTATAGTGCCTCACAAAAAGTGGAGCATGCTTCCACGGGTTTTAAGGCAAGACTGAGTTTTAGAGAGCATTAGAAAATGCAAGGGAGGAGTTCCCATCAAGGCTCATCTGTAACAAACCCAGCTAGTATCTGGGTTCGTTCGATCCCTGGCTTCACTCAGTGGACTAAGGATCTGGCATTGCCGTGAGCTGTGGTGTGTGTAAGTCACAGATGTGGCTCGAATCCTGCATTGCTGTGGCTGTGGTGTAGGCTGGCAGTGGAAGATCTGATTTGACCCCTAGCCTGGGAACTTCCATATGCCTTGAGTGTGGCCCTAAAAAGACCAAGAACAAAAAAGGGGTGGAAAGAAAGAAAGAAAATTCAAGGGAAACAGTATATGATTGGCTAAGTTGGGGATTTTCCTGTGGGTAGCAGGTCCTGTTTTTCAGGGTAAGGTGGGCCAGCTGAGTTTAAGGATTGTCACTGGTATATGTGAAGTCTCTTTGACAGATTGATTTGTGTTGATTTGTGACATGAGCTGGACAACTAGGGCAGCCTCCATTTTATTGGCCCTCATATATTGAATTAACTGTATCAGAAAGAAAAACATGTATACAAATGACCAATAACCAAAGTTCAGAGATACAGCTCAACAGCAAATGCCATTTGCCCTCAGAAACCTGTTGTGGTAGAGTGGAGCTGGAAACGGGAAGGCTGGTAGGCAGAATGTGTTTTCCTATCTCACTCTGATGTATGGTTCCTATTTTAAGCATATGGTTATTTTTATAAAGTTTCCTCAAATACTATAAGAAATAAGTGTCTAGCAGTGCATAGTTAAAATACATAATGTTTGATTCTAAAACTATTTCTGTGGTTCTATAATTTTATTTCTGTTGAAAGGGTAATTTCTTCCTAATTCTACTGTAAACTAATACATTCATCTAAACAATGAAAACTGCATTTGGTTCATGACCTCACATGAGAAATTCTATCACATCATTTACTAAAATTTTTTTATTTATCTTGCTTCTTTTTAGCGTTCCTCTTCTTTTTGCTCATGGAAATGAAAGACTATTTAATCACTGATTTTTTTAAAACATAAATCCTATATTTAAACATATATATATATTTAAACATATATATAAATATATATATTAAAACATAAATCCTATATTATGTCATTCCATAATATAATGGTTATGTCTTCCCCCATTATTTGGAGGCCTCATTCCAATAGAGATTGTGTGATTTTATGAAACTCTCTTGTTTAATTTATTCTTTGAATCTGATTCTGATGAGATGCTTTAACAAAGCAAAATGCTTACATTTCAAAAGTCATTGCTAATTCCATAATGTGCTATTTTTCAAGTGAATAAAATTTGCATTTTAATTCATGGTAATCATTAAAAATATGTTTTGGGTTTTTCTATTTTAGGATAAAATTGTACTTTAACAACTTCTTGATGCCCATTTAGAAAGACTACCTAAAATGACTATGTAGGAATAAATAATGACTATTTGATTCTGAAAGAAATAAACAAAAAGGCAAGAAGAGGAAGATTTGAATTAATATTATTTCTTTATGGGCATTAATTCCAAATACATATTGTGTTTTCTCCACAGTTTTCATACAAATCTAAGACAGCTGGTATAAACTAGATGGATGATTTGGTTTATTATGCAAATATTTCTTTTGAATTTTTTAATCAGATTAAGTGAAAAAATTCAAAACAATTTCAAACAAGTTTTCTCAGATATTAATTGATACAAAATTAATTCAAATTAACTTTGAGGAAAAATAATTTTGGTTCATGTAACTGGTTGCTATCAGGTCAGGGACCCAAGGCCTAGTATGAACAGACTCTGATCATTTGCCACTTATTTTCCTAAACTGGCTCTGTTCTTTGACAGTTCTCTCCTCAAAGTGGTTACCAGAAACTTTAGTCTTACATAATTTTATGGTTAAAAATCTTAGAACACACAGGAAATCCTCTTTCTGTGTAACTCCAGAGAACATTCTGGAGTTGATTCTAAATGGACTAGCTCTGATCCTGTAACCATATCTAAAGTGTTGAAATGGAATGAAATAGTTGGCTTAGCATGTACCTAGCAGATAATATTTTAGTTTTAAATATTATTGATAAATTGATGCATCATTGTGGAAAACAGTATGGAGGTTTCCCCTAAAATGACAGAAAAAATAGAATATTTTACTCTAAAAGAAAAAAAAAAAAAACTCCCATATGATCCAGCAATCCCATTTCTTGGTATATAGCCAAAGGAAAAGATAGAATATCAAACATATATCTACATTCCCTTGTATACTGCAGCACTATTCACAGTCAGCAAGATACGTAAACAACTTGCATCTATCAGTTGATGAATGATAAAAAGATTTGGC
Source organism: Phacochoerus africanus (assembly GCF_016906955.1). Taxonomy (NCBI): domain Eukaryota; kingdom Metazoa; phylum Chordata; class Mammalia; order Artiodactyla; family Suidae; genus Phacochoerus; species Phacochoerus africanus. Next base: position 156,961,880 of record NC_062545.1, read on the forward strand.
ATATGTCTAAAAAGCCATCCCTTAGAATCCAAGAGGGATTGGTTCCAGAATGCATCTTGGATACAAAAATCCACAAATGTTCAAGTTTCAGTTGGCCTTCTGAATCTGCAGGTTCTGCATTTGCAGAGTCAACCAGCTGAATGTCATCAACACTGTACACAACTCAGATATGGAACTCACAGATAAGGGGGCCAGTTGTTTATTTATTGAAAAAAAAAGTCTGCATAGATGTAGATTTTGCAATTCAAACCCATGTTGTTCAAGGGTCTCAGCAATGAGAAGAAAAATCCCACCATTTGTGACAACATGGATGGGATTGAGGGTATACTCTAAGAGAGATAATTAAGACAGAGATAATACTGCATGGTGTCACCTACATGTGGAATTTGAACAAGAACAGTTGAAAGAAAAACCAACATTATAGAGCCATAGCAAGAGAATATAGAAGTAATTGACAAGGGCTGACTGGGAAGTAGGGGAAATAAAGTGTGATTGGTGAAAGAGTACACACTTCCAGTTATAAGATGAATAAGGTATGAGGATCTAATATACAACATGGTGGCCATAGTTGCCATAATGGTCAACACTGTATTGTATATTTAAAATTTGCTAAGAGGGCAGAACTTAAATGTTCTCACTAAAAAAAATATATATGTGTCTATATCTATATATATATATATATATAGATACATATATATGTTAAGTGATGGTTGCGTTAATGTGGGGAATCTCTTCATAATGTGTACATTTAAAAAATATATATTATGTATGCAATTATTATTATTCATAGACGTGTGAGTAGGTTTGGATTCATATCACATAGACTGAGAAAGAGGAAGAGTCATGTCATTACCAAAAAAAAAAAAATAGTACTTTTGTTACCAGAACAATAGGTCCAAGGGAGTTCCCATTGTGGCACAGCGGAAACAAATCTGAACAGTATTCATGAGGATGTGGGTTTGACCCCTGACCTCGCTCAACAGGTCAAGGATCCAGCATTGCTGTGAGCTCTGGTGTAGGTCACACACTCAGCTTAGATCCCACGTTGCTGTGGCTATGGTGTGGGCCGGCAGCTGCAGCTCCAATTCGACCCCTAGCCTGGGAACTTCCATATGCCATGGGCGTGGCCCTAAAAAGTGGGGGGGGGGAAGAGGTCCAAGATTGGAAAGTTACAGCTGTACTTCAGCCTTATAAAGCTATATCCTTTAATTATTACATAAAATGACATCCAAAATAAGTATATGTGTGTATGTGTGTGTGTGTGTGTGTGTGTGTGTAAAAGCAGAGGACAAAGATATCTGTAATATTTATCACTTTTATTCTTTAGGCAAGAGAAGACATTTTACCTTCAAAACCACCAGAACACTGTACAACTGCCATATGTGTTTAAGGAACTCTACATCAATATTCAATGAACTGCAGTTAGCAATTTTAACAATGATATTCCCTTTTGTGCATTATGACTATAATGCAAACAGGCTGCTATCTCTACTCGTGAGACAATTTGACGCGTGGTCATAGACTGACCCCTGACCTCTGTCAACAGCAATCTATGCATGACTGCCTCTAAGGCAAGTTCATAAGCTAGAGTGTCAGTGAGCAGCCTATGGCTAGATGTAGGTGAATACCAAAGTTAAATGGACATGATCTCTTATTAACATTTTCAAAAATACTGTAATAAGAATGCATGTGTATAAAATATAATAGAGATTCAATACCAGATCACTAACATTTATTGATAAATTGTGTCCCAAAATGGTTACATATAATTCTGTGTATCCTTTGTCATTTTCAAAAGAGTATGAACTTGTGTTTTGATGAGAAACATTAATTCTCTTAAATTAAGCTTTATTCTAGGCACATAGTTTAAAAACTACCTTTAGGAGAATATCCAATCATTTATACTAATTCATTCTCAAGTATAAGGAACCTACAGGGGAAATTATTAATTGAAGAGTGAGGCAATATTTTTTGTTATTTGTACAGTTTAAATAATATGAAGTCAATGATAAACTACATAAAAATGTAAAAAAATCATTTGAAGTAGTAATAAGTTTTCAAGCAAATAGAATGTTGTGTTCTGTGAAAATTATGCTTATCAAAATTATTTGCCTTTATGGAAGCAAAACTTATATGCAATAATATTGCAACTATGGAATGCAAAACAGAGAACTGAAGAAAACATAATAATATCAATATTTTTCATTTTTAAGATATGTTGATTTCTTCTCAAGACAGAGAATACAGTCATGCATGCAGGCAGATGATGAATGTGGTGAACTAGTCATCTATTAAACTAGGGATGGTCATGACTTCATTCAAACAGACATATGTGTTAACTATAGAAGAAATCCTACATTCAGTGACTACAAAGTAGAAAAAGAAATATCAAAAGAGGTAATATTGGCAGCAATGTGATTATCTTACTTTAAGACTTACCAAAAGTGCTGAGGAAAAAATATAGTTTCCAGGTATGTATGTTACCTCTTTTCCACCTAGTCTTCTCTCTTTTACGGGTTGATTTCAGATGTTCATATTCAGAAATCCCCAGTTGTTGTTAGTAGGGGCAGAGCTTCATAAGATGTAAAAATTAAACTGAAGTTTTTCTCAAAAGTAGCAATGAGAGGCAAAGCTTAATTATACCAGGCAATCATAATTTTTTTTCTAAGTTAACCTATTTAGTGATGTATTTGATCCATTGTTGATTGTATGCTAAACTAGTTTTTACCTTTAAAAAGGTTGTTATAGACATATGAACACATTACTATTAGTTGAAATGAGTGCAGAATGAACTTTTTAACATCTTCAATAGTGTGTATTTGAATAATTAGTTCTATTAAAATACAACCTGAGATATAATATTTGATTGTTCAAACTATAACTGCATAAAAGATGTAAGTATAGCCTTTTGAGATTGTGCTGCTCATGTTACAGGCTGTCTTATTCACACACATGAAGTCTGTAAAGCCCAGAATTAATCCCTAAGGCATGTTAATGCAGTTCTTTGACAACTCTTATTAACTCTAACAAGGTATTTAAATTGCAGATACCCTGCTGACTGAATATTCAAAAGGCACCTGACAGCTCTACACCAGAATACCAGATGCTGCTTGCAGAACATTCCATGTTTTATTTTGTGATTTATGAACGATCAACTTAGTTTTAGTACTTTTCTGGCATTAGAGAGAGGAAAAAAACAAGAAAAGAAGGAAGGAAAGATGAAAAGAAGGAAGAAAAGGAGGAAGGAAGGAAGGGGGTCACTCAGATGTCAAGAACCAATCATATAACACTTATACATTCTTTTCCTCACAACTGATATTTGAACACAGATCTTCATGCCTCTTTATCTCACCTCTCCCATTCTGTTGGCCCCACTCTACTCTTCAATGTGGAAATTTCTGATTTTCCAGTCTTTCCATGACACCATCAATTGAAATTATTTTATGTTACTAGAATTTAAGTATATGGTTGTCTTCATTTTACTTAATTTTAATATTAATTAATTAACATCTTTAAAAAAAACTGGTGTTGTTTTTGCTTTACCCAAAAGACAATGATTTATACCCTTTGGGGCTTTTGATAATCTTCATAATTAATCATTATCAGGTGATTGTTCTTTTCAAAGGCAACGATGGAAAATTTTAGCTGCAGAACAGTTCCCCAGGGAATGGGAAGGGTAACCATTCTTCTACCCTACCACAAACTCTGAATACAGATTTAGCCCTCCCTCCCATTATTGTACTTTTCCTTGAACAGGATGCCACAGCAGAATACAATGAAATAACCATGAATGTCAGAGTCTGACAGACTTGGTCTTAGTTCCATTTCCACCTCTTTTTGTTCTGCATATTTGCATATTCTCAGCCTCAAATTTTTTTCTTTCTTGTAACTGACAGCACAATGTCTGCTCCTCGAGGTTGATATAAAAATTAAATTGCTAGTAGGAACTTTAAATGGGTTGACATTGCATTTAAAAAAATTATTGACATTTGTCATTTGGTCATAATGTATTATGATTATGTCAGTCTTTCTCAACTACATTTTTTAAAATTTAGTTTTATTATTTTTAAGAAGTAGGGGTATGAAATATGGGAATAATGAAGGCAACTGAAAAAGGAAACTCAAGAGGTTATAAATAGATATCGAGTGAATATTCCATTCACACAAACTGCCACATTAAGATTTAGTAGTTTTATGACTTTTCAGAATGGAATGTTTGTCCTTGCTGACCTTGCTCCCTCCCTGATTCTTACCCTCCACCCTTGTTGTCAACAGTCTGTGCCCAGTCCTTCAGTTACAATCCAAAGCAGCTCTTCTACTCAATGAAAGGCTCCTTTTGTACTTAAATCCAAAGACTCCAAGCTCTTTTTAAACTCCCTCATTTGGATTATGAACTCTGAAGCTTTCTAACCCCCTGTACTTCTTTTTTCATATATTTGAATGTTTGCAGTGAAATGTACATAACATAAAATTTGCATTGGAACCATTGCTAAATGTAGAATTCAGTGACATTAGTTGCAAGTATCATCATTATTTCCAAAATGTTTCATCACCCCAAACAGAGATCCTGAGACCACTTTACTCATTTTTCCTCACCATGGTCCATGGTAATTTTTATCGCATTTTCTCTTTCTCTGTTTCCCTGTTCTAAATTGTTCATGTAAGTGGAATCATACAGTATTTTTCCTTTTGTGTCTGGCTTATTTCACTTAGCATAATGCTTTCACAGTTCTTGTATATTGTAGCCTGTATGAAAATTTTGTCACTTTTTTATGGTTGAGTCTTTCATTTCATTGTCTTAGTTTTCTAGGGCTGTGATAAGAAAAATCCACAAACTGGGACTTAGGGCTGTCCTCTCACTTCAAGCCATTTGTTCTTCCCAAAAAGTACTGTGCTGCAGCTCGGGATCCAAGCTACACCACAGCTCATGGCAATGCCAAATCCTTAACCCACTGAGCAAGGCCAGGGATTGAACCTGCGTACTCATGGATACCAGTCATATTCGTTTCCACTGAGACACCATGCGAACTGCCACACTTCGGTATTTTTGTTTGAAAAACACTGATACCAATGATGATGAAGCCATGATTTGCGAGGGCTTATAAAGCGATACTCACTCTGCTAAATGCTTTGTCTATGTTACCAACTTTATCACTGTTCCATGAAAAAGACACTGTGGAACAAAAAGTCTTACCATTGTTATTTCACACATTATTGCATAAGGAAGGGCAGTCTCTATAGAGATTAAATGACAAGTCTAAGTCCAAATAGCAGGAAGAGAATTTGGAACCAGACATGTCTGACCCCAAAATGTAAACTCTGTAGCTGAATGCCATCCTAAGAAAAGCAATCCTTGCCAGTAAGGAAAGTTAAATAGAATAACTTGAGTGCAGTACTACTCTGCTGCTCTGGATGTTTACATGATCTCCTTATGTGATTCTAACAATTGTGTAGAAAGCTGGACACAAATGGGAGCTCCAACTGTAGCTGTGTTGATCTGCAAATCTACAAATCAATATCTATTTTAAGTATTTAGTGGCAATTACTTCCAATAATAAAGTCTTTAAAAATTGAACGTAATTTTGTATAAAACATGTCATTTGATTATCAGCATGTCACCTTAAATTAGGTGACAATAGGTGACAATATGAATTTTATTACTCCTAAATACAGTGTAAAGATATGCATTGAAACAGATTGGAATATGAAACCCACTTCCTGAAAGATTCAATAATGGATTCCTAAGGTACAGCTTCCATATGCTAAAATGAATGTGGAAATCTGGATGGTACCAGTATTGTGTCTCCAAACTAGGGAAGAGATAAAGGTCATTCTATACTTGGCCTTCTGTTTTCAGAAAATTAGAGTCACAATGAATTAAACATTTGTCTATTTTACATTGTTATCTCATGTTTATCTCATGTATATGGCATAGTATTTTCAACGCCATTTTTTGGCAGCTGCGCTTAATGTAGATAGCATATTTTGTTTATTCATTTTTAAATAAGAACATCTAAATTTCAATAGTCCGGCTGTTTACAAGTGTTTCAAAACTAGTTCACTCTAGAATTATATATTATATCCAGGTAAACTTCACAAGCATAATCCTCAATAGATGGATTGTTAAGATTGATATGAAGCATAGACATTGCTTTGAAAATGCACTGAGTCAAGTAAAATAAAAAGTAGAGAAAATATGGTCAAGGACAAGCCATGTGGTCATTGTGTACAGTAAGTAGGCGTATAAAGGAAACAACTCTAGTTTATCCATTGAAGTATCACTGTGAAGTAAGCCTTAAGGTTGAATTGCTCAGGAACAAATAAATTGCAATAATCATTCCCATTCTTACTCTGACTTCATTGTTAATCTTGTTATTTTTAAAGGGAAAAGTCCAAATGCAGAAGGGCTTGATGTCACCTTTCTATAATGTCTGGCTTAGTTCATTCCTTAATTTCAGGAATCTATTGTTTACTGTGTGCCAGGTACTATTGCGGGACATGGGGGTAAAGCAGTGGGAAAAAAGTAAAAAGTAACTGTCATTATTAACCCAATGTCAGTTAGTGAATGTGAAGAATAATATTTCCTATCACACATAATAAGAAATAGCTTGAAACATGTACAATTTGTTGGCAGAGGATGGAGTTGTGTCACTTATAAGATATTGGATTATATATAAGCTATTGTGGGTTTGTGTGTTTGTTTCTTTTTTGCATCCTTGATCCACACATCCTCATGGACTATCCCCTTAATCTACTGGGAATTAGGGAAGGAGAGAAATACAGATATTATCATCATCTGTTAACTGGATTTCAATATCTCTCTGCTTCTTTTAGATTATAGGTTACTCCTGGGAAAATATCCCAGCCTCATATTTTCTTTCCATCACCTACTCCTCTCTAAGATGGTACATTTCTATATCATGGAGCTTATACTATCTTAGGAGGATGAGGGTTTTGACATCATATAGTGGAATCTGAGTTTAGTAGAATCACCACAGGATTGCCCATACACATCCTTGAATAATAACTTCGCAAATAGAGATGGTTCCTTCTGGCACCATCATGGACGAGGCAGGTGTCCATGGTGATCATCCTTGTACCAAGTTCTCTCTTGGTTCACTGCATCTCTTGGCACATCTGCATCTTTTACAAGCATATAGAAGAACTCTTAGGCATCTGGCATAGTTGACAGACTTATTTAGATTCCTGCACACACCCCTTGCCACTGCTAAGTTACATCCATACTCTCAATATTGGAAGAGGCTCCTCCAAATTAGGAATGGATTCCGAGGATTTCAGATTCAAAAAGGGGCAAAACTCCTGTGAATTATGAATTTCCATCTATCTCCCTAATATGACCTCCATAGAATCAGTCTAGACATGATACACTCCTGACATGTTTATTTATCTATTTCTCCCATTCTAAACCATCCCACAATCTCTAGGGAATGACCATATTTTGTAACAGGGAAAATAAGGAAAGAGAAAAAAAATTTTTAAAAAGATGAAAATTAATACATCCCACATATATAATTAAATATAGTCTCTGCTGGAATCTCTTTACCTTAAAGAAGTAGGATTGTAATAATACCTAGATCAAATGGTTGTTATGAGAATTAAATTACAATATATATTTTAAGAAAATTAATTTTTTTTGCTTTTATGTTCTGCCTAAGAATACTATTATTTTGATTTCTTTAAAGGAAGGAGAGTTAATGGTTTCTGCCTAATCCTTTGCTATACTCATCTAACATTATTGCCTAATATATATGGTATATTATCTTAGATGATTTTATTGAGTACCTTTAGGTCACCTTATTCGACAATATTCCCCAAGAATGTCACCCATATAACAAAAACCATGACCAGTGCAAAGACAAATAATATGGGGAAAAATAAATTAAATACAGTTAAAATTGAGAAATTGGCAAAAAAAAATCTAGAAGTTATTGTAAATTGATTCCTTAAGTCCAGTACTTAAGATATTCTGTTCAGAGACAAATATTATCACGCTAAATATCATACCACAGGACAGACTCAAAATATATCCTTGTTCAAGTCTGCCTGCCATACTTGCTCATATACCTAAAAGATAAAAGGCAAACACTGAAAGCAAAAAAGTAACAATGATCTGGAGATAAGCAGCCTAACCACATTTTGAAAAAAAAGAAAGAAAGAAAGAAAAACATTAGAAAAAGTCATATACATAGAGGAAATTCCTGACAACATAGGACATACTTATAATTCTGAGAAATCCACACAACTTTTAAATAGAAAAGTCAGATTAATTTTTAAAAGAGTAAAGTCAGGTTCTTCTCTTATGTTTTCTTTGCAATTCTGGGCAGAGAGATAAGGGAGGCATGTCCTCAGGGATATTAGAGAATTCTGTCCAGCCAATTTGCTAAAATGCATTTGGTGTAGGCAGATACTCAGAAATTATACACACTTGACTCTTAGAAAATATTACTGAAGTTGCCTAGATATTTTTGTTATTAAAATATATATCATTAAACTATTGTTTATAATTTGTTAATAATTTCTTAGTTTTAACCTTATGGTTTTTCCTGCCCAAGTTTTCCACCCAGGATACGACACTACATTTAGTTATGTCTCCATAGACTCCTATTGATTGTAACATTTTCTCAGACTTTCTTTGCCTTTGATGACTGTGGCAGTGCTGAGGAGTACTAGTTAGCTAGAAGATGACCCTGTATTGGAACTTGTCTGATGTTTTTCTCATGTCTAGACTGGGGTGATAGCCTTGGCTTATAGACTGTGTCCCATGAATTTTGAAATGGAATATTCCTATCTTTATTAACATTAAAAAAAAGAATGATTTTTTCTCTAGTCCATGAATGATGTAAGAGCCTGTTCAGTCAAGAGACACTAGTTTATTTTGCAGTAACAAACACCACCACAGTTTAGTAAATTAGGCAGTAATAATTCCCTGTCAATGTACTGTATGTGTGCCATTCTGTGTCTAGGGCTTTCCTCCCACATTATGTATGTCTCCACAGTGGGATTAGGCTGATGAAGTCATATTTCTGGTATCAAAAACAGAGGGAGAAGAGTGCAGGGGAAATCACGATCAGTCTCTTAAATCAATTGCCTAGAGGTTACATGTGTCACATCTTACATTTCACTGGTTAATGGAAACCACATAGCCAAGTCTGACTATAAGTGCCAGAATAATATAGTCATAGTAGGAAAAAAAAAAAAATGATACTCTGAACAGTGATAAAAACCTGTCACGTAGGTGTTTTGTTCTCATAATTTAAGTTGAAGAAAGATTATATAATTCTATAAAAAGTGAGAAAAGAAACTTCATGGAGGTTATAATTAGCATAAAATCAAAAATATTTGTAAAGAGACAGAAATAATATAAATTATAATAAATTGAGTTAGATTAAAGGAAAAATACTCAACAGATCTACAACACATATATTTAAGCAAGAAGAAGAATACACCTACAATTTAAAAAAGAAAAAGTAGATATACCAACAAATGCAGAGATGTAAAGAGACAACAGCTTGAAACTCTCTAAACTAATAAATTAGAAAATCCCAGTAAAATTGAAATTTGTTGACAGGGAAAATTGACAAATTTATGGGTGGAGAATTCAAAATGTGAAGAATTTGAAATGTAAATTCAATAATCATAGAAGCAATTGAAAGTCATCAAAAAAATTATTTCACCTTCTACACTTTTTTTTTTTTTTTTTGGCTTTTGGGCCGCTCCCGCGGCATATGGAGGTTCCCAGGCTAGGGGTTGAATGGGAGCTGTAGCCGCAGGCCTATGCCAGAGCCATAGCAATGCAGGATCCGAGCTGCGTCTGCAACCTACTCACGGCAATGCCGGATCCTTAACCCGCTGAGCAAGGTCAGGGATGGAACACTGCAACCTCCTGGTTCCTAGTCGGATTCGTTAACCACTGAGCCACGATGGGAACTCCACCTTTTTACACTTCTTGCATAGCTCAGACTATGACCTTTCCAGAATAAAACTAATTTAACTTTCAGTTAAAAAAATTGCATAGAAAAATAAAGTTAATCAAAGTCTACTATAAAGGAGCAAATTTGTCCTTTATAATGAAATAGAAGACTACACACTACCTCAAGCAATGTTTATTACAAAGTTGTATGATGCAAAATAGGTACTTTTTCAAAGCAATCAAATGGCAAAACCCATTTGTATTGACATATCTCGATAAGCAAAACAATTTCATATTCTTAAAATAAAATATACTTCATACTTATTTAATGAGGTACACATATCCAAGGGCACAAACAGTGATTATGCTTCTGCTGGTTACTTATTTGCCAGTTCCTGAAAGCATTTTTAAAACCTGCTCTAATAAAAGGTGTGTATTCTAATAAGAGAACAACAAAGTAGAAGTATATAACATAGAATGATATACAATGAAAAATATCAAACAAATCAATTCCAAGTGCAAATTCTTTTGCCCCCAACTTAAAACAAGGTTAATGTTGTATAGAACTGTATATAAAATACATTTTTCCATTTTCCTAGAAAATATCTACCTGTACATCTGATATTATCGATTAGTTATTACAAGTTTTATATCACTCTTTCACCTGCAATATTTTGAATAATAAAGCAGAATTTGGGCATAACAATTCATCATACCTCAATCAAAACCAGTTTGAAATGGTATGAAATTTCTCAAAAACCTGAATATAGAATTGCTGTATGACTCAGCAGTTTCATTTCTGTTATATACCCCTAACAAGGGTAAGTAGGGTCTGGCACAGATATTGGTAGCTCCACATTTACAGCAGCATTATTCACAATAGCCAAAATGTAAAAGCAACCCAACTGTACATCAATAAATAAATGGATAAGCAAAATGTGATATATACACACAATGGAATGTTCTTCAGCCTTAAAAAAGAAGGAAATTATGATACATACTACAACATAAGGTTCACATGGATAAACTTTGACAATGTTAGTGAATAAGCCAGTCTCTAAAGGATAAATACTGCATGATTCTTCTTCTGTGAGTTTCTTAGAGTAGCTGAAGTCAGAGAGACAAAAAAGAACGTGGTGGTTACCAGAGACTGGAGGGAGGGGAGGATGGGGAGGTAATGGGGAGTTAGTATTCAGTAGGTGTAGAGTCTCAGCTGAGGAAGATGAAGAAGTTCTGGAGATGGATAGCTGTGATGGCTGCACAAGAATGTGAATGTTCTTAAAGCCACAGAACTGTACACATAAAAATGGTTAAAATGGTAAATTTTATATTATGTGTATATTCCTACAATTTACAACAGAACACACAAATATGGACAAAAGCAGAAATTTAAAAAAAGCTATTCAGGGTGCTTGTGAAAGTTGCATGGTAGAAGAGATAAACAAGGAGAAAAAGATATTAACCAAATTTATGTCCCAAATTTATTCCCAGGTGAATCATTGTGTCCATCTTTTGAAAATCACACCTGCACATACAACAGTGTGATAGAAGTCTGGTAGACCATCAATACATACCACACAGTAAATTAGCTCATGAGTGGATGCTGGAAGGTCATCACACATGGATTGAAAGTGTTCATTATTTTAAACAATTTAGAAAGAAGGTATATTATACTATGAGAAAGCGAGTTAGCTGCCATAAAAAATACCTCTGGCGGTCACAACGACACTGATCTTGAAGATATATTTGAAAGGTTTAAGTACATTTTTATGTAAAATATAAGAGAGGAAAAAAACCCACATATTTCTAAAGTCTTATGTAATTTTATATACTATGATACTTGAAAAATGCCTGTATAACAAAATATTTCTTTGAAAGCCCCCGTAACATTTCTACTGACATTTTAATGTCTAGAACTTAATCATGTGGCTACATATAGTTGCAAAAAAACTGGAAATGTGGTATTTTGGTTGAATCATTCTTTTTTTCCCCCGACCCTTGGGACAATCTTTATTTTCAAGAGTGTATTTTTTTTAATTGATGTTGAGTTCACGAGACATAAAAATAAACTTCTAAAACTGTACAATTCAGTGGCATTCAGTACATTCTCAGTGATGTGCTGTAACTCTGGATTTTTTATGTATGTAGTTCCAGAATATTTTCATCACTGTACCTATTAACTAGTTTTCTGCTAACCCTCTTCCCCAACCAATACCTGTAAATCATTAATCTGTTTTCTGTCTCTGTAGATCCACCTCTCCTGGATATTTCACATAAGTAAAACCATATAGTATGTGGCCTTTTATTTATGGATTCCTTTATATAACATAATGTTTTCAAGATTCGTCTATATATCATTATTTCACTTTTTTATAGATGAGTAAAATTGAATTGTATGTATGTACTGCATTCTGTTATCCATTCATCTGGTGATGAATATTTGGATTATTTCTACCATTTGGTTACTGCAAATTATGCATCTGTTAGCATTCATGTACAAGTATTTGTTTGAACATGTTTTCAGTTGTAATGGGTATGTATCCAGGAGTGAAATTGCTGAGTCATATAGTAATTCTATGTTTAGCTGGTTCATTGATCCCAATAAAACTGGAGTCCTATTGCAAGCAATGAAGAAGAGAGTGGATATCTGTGGAAATCAGCAATGTCTACCATACAGAAGTACTTTCTTTTGTTTCTCTGGAACACTTGTTCAGTATTTCTACTTAGTTTCCCAATATAGCTGGAACAAGAGTTCTCTTTCCCACTAATGGACTAAATTGTATCCACTTTTGCACTCAGAACTCTATAGCATATTGCCTTCTGTCCTAGTTATTTATGGCAGAGTTATTTGAGCCCAGACAACTGTACCATTCTAAAAAATTGCTGAAGCATGAGCTACTACACAGCTGTAACTGTTTAGTTACAAAAAAACACGGCAAGGAACAGAAGCATTTCCCAACATCCTGCTTTCGGCATAGGCTAAAGATGAATTTCAGTTGATTCATAATCTAAATAAATGACCTTTTATGAATTGAATACAATAACAGGAAACAAAACTTTATGGGCTATTAGTTTTTTTAAAAGATTGAGTTTTTGAAAATAAAATCTTATTCATAAAATTGTCATAAGCTATATACTATATATAAACTGTATATAGTCACATATACAAACAAGTCACATTTTCTTAATGGTTAAAGTAGGTACAAATAGGCAATCATTCTTACTTGTCAGATAGCTAGTGAGCAAATTCATCTTAATTAAACAGGTGGTATCAGAGAAAAGCTGCTCTCTACTTCCCTGTAGTATGCTTTAAAAGTTTGAGCTCTGAAGTCAGAAATATCTATTAGTCCTTTTACATAAGACATAAATTCCTAATCTGATTATTAATATTGATTTTAGGCAATTCATGAAGCCTCTGAAACTGTAAAAACTGTGTGTGTGTGAACATATGTATTTTCCATTCAGCATACCCATGGTCACTATCGACATCCCCATATTGAGACATTGGTTTAAAAGTTGTGCGATATTAGGAAATTTATTTAACCTCATAGTACTCCAGGGGATTGTAAAATAGGAGAATCTTCAGGGTTCACAAAGAATTAGATGAGGCTATTCTCCTAAAATAAGAGTGTTTGGGAAAGGATATAAAATAGATAGAAAGTTCATTACCCTTTCCTTTTCTTCTTCACACTTTTGTGTGTCCTAATTTTAAATCTAAGGTCAAGATTCACCTCCCTTTCTTTGAAGGCTTTAACAACCATTCTGCCTATCATTGAAGGAATTGTTGAACCACTGATGGACTATTCTCTCCCCTAGACTCTTAAAATCCTCAGTCAGATCCACAAAATGCCACTTAACCTGATGGCCTAATATTTTTCTACACTCAGTAGAATATAAAGTTAGTGATGGCTGAGGATGTTGTCTGCTTTTGTTGTTGCTCTGAGAACCTAAAATATTTCCTATCTTTTATTTGGTGACAAATATTTCACTCAATCTTAATGAAAGCTATAACTTCTCAAGCCACGTTACCACTATTTTGGGCAATAGAATTTCCGTTCATTTCCTATCTTGTGTCACAAGGTTGATATCAGTATTTCCCTATAAACACTTTAAATTAATTAAGTGCTCTTTACAGGGATACTGAAGTTAATCCAAAAGCATAGCAGTCGTTGCTATGGCTCCAGAAATGCAGAAGATTCTGAAGGAAGAGTAAAACTATATCCACTGGGGAAGGAAAAAGATAAGAAAATCAACTGTATTGCTTAAATGTCATCCAGCAACATATAGGCTGTGAAAAGTAAAATATGTCTTTTAAGCATCTGTCTATAATTGATCGAAAGGGAATGCCCTTTTAGTTATGGAATTAGATTCTCAGGAGGTTTTAAATTTTGTCTAATGGCATGGAAACCACTTATTCATTTATGTAATGATTATTTATTATAATTCTACTTCTCATGCTCTTACATATACCATCTACATTTGATGAGGCATCTTCTTTGTATCTTTCTCTCTTAGAATACTGCTTGGTTTGAATCAGTGCCCAATAATAGGAAAATTATTGCCAATCAAAGGTAGTACATTTAGTATCAGTCTCAGGGGACTTCCTGGTCCAAAATTCCAGTGGCACTGGCTACATAACAAGCAGGGTCTTCTGCCAAAGACACAGTCAATGTGGGGAGGATTGATAACATTTCTAATAATCCCACCTACCCATTGTGATTGTGAGAAACCACAGAGATCGGTTGAGCAATTGAGTTCCAATATAGCCTGTTATTGTTCAGAGCTTGTTCTGGTTTCATAGCCTCTGTAACAAAATACCACATACTACATGACTTAAAACAACATAAATATGTGGTCTTACAGTTTTAGAGGCTAGAATTCTGAAACCAAGATGTCTTCAGGACCACCCTCTCTCTGCAACCTGCTTTCCTCTTCCTAGCTTCTTGTGGTTTGCCAGCAATCATTGGCATCGCTTGGCTTGCAGGTTGCAAAATTCCAATCTCTGCCTCTGTCGTCACATGGTGTTCTCTCTCATATGTCTCTGCCTTTATACAACTATCTGTAAGAAGATACCAGTCACCTTGGATTAGGCGCCTGTCTTACTTCAGTATCACCAATCTTAACTAGTTAACATCTGCAATGACTATTTCCAAGTAAGGTCACACTCAGAGGAACTAGGGGTTAGCACTTCAATGACTCTTTCTTTGAGGCACAATTCAACCCACAAGTCAATGTAATTTTTTTGATTGGAGGTAGTAGAAACTCTACTTGGTATGTATTCTTCAAAAATAAAGGAAACCAATGTGTGTCTGTACCTCTTTTTAAGATTATCATGCTGGCAGAAATAGCAATTTATTTTTGTGAATGACCAATAGTGTCTGAGTCCAGGTTCTCCCTATGAATGTCACCATCTGTGTTACACCTTGTATTTTAGCAAGGTTGAGTCATCATCCCCAGGTAGTTGTATGATTATCAATATTTGTAATTCAGCCTTAGCTTGATTTCAAGTTGCAATATCATCATGATATCATGAAAATAATCCTAGTGCTTTTCTTTTGCCAAGTTACCATGACAAGGAGTTCCCATTTTGGCTCAGCGGTAACGAACCCAACTAGCATCCATGAGGACTCGGGTTCGATCCCTGGCCTTGCTCAGTGGGTTAAAGGATCTGGCGTTGCTATGAGCTGTGGTGTAGGTCACAGATGTGGCTTGGATCCCACCTTGCTGTGGCTGTGACGTGGGCCGGTGGCTGCATCTCTGATTTGACTCCTGGCCTGGCGACTTCCTTATGCCATGGGCATGACCCTAAAAAAAACAAAAAAGAAAAAAGAAGTTAACAGGTAAGTAAGAAAATACAAATATCCCTGTGGGCACACATTGAAAATGTACTCTTGGCCATGTCACATAAATGTAAATTTGTTTGGCTTTCTTCCAAAGTAAGAGTCTAGAGACAGCATTAGCCAAATGGATCTCAACAGAATACCAGTATTCTTCAGTTTGTGGCAAAGCTTGATTCGTTAACACCACGTCTACATATTGACCTCTTTGGAAACATCATCTTCAGTCCACTATTAATCTCCAATATTTATCACCTGTTTTTATCAGCTCTGTTGGACTAGGAAGTAAAGGAATCAAGTATACCTGCTCTAACAAGTCTTGAGTAACAGCAGAAAACCCCTTAACCTTCCCACTCTACTCAGGTAACCAATAGTCCGTCCTTCAAGTTATCTAATTGAGTGCTCCTTGGTAATTGGAAATGTTCCTATCAGAAATCTCCAACTAAATACTTATGAGCATATTGTCCTGGTGTACAGGACAATGCTTTTCTCCATGACTAGTAAAGGGATGAGACCCCCAATCAGATATCACATAGTTCCCCTGAGGAGGTCAGGGAAAGGTCTCAAAACAATTGTGCATAATTTTCTTTCACAAATTCCTATTTTCAGGTATATCTTCCCTTTTTGGCCTCAGTAGTAGTAATCAAATCATCATAACCCTCAAATTTCATCACATTCCCCTTTAAGCAGAGACTGTACATTGTGCTCTTATGGCCAGTAATGCCAGTAAGGATTCTTTACACACCTATATCATTTTTCCACAATATTTTGAATGATCTTGGGTCCATATATGGGTGTTGTAGCAAGAAACCTTGACCACCCCATTACTCAAAATGGCAGCCCTCTTTATCACCCCATACCATTTTTCACTGGTTTTCCTCAAAAATCTAGATTTTTGATATGTATTTTTCTCAGATTTTTAACCTTATCAAGGCTCTTGAATATAGAACAGATCAGCTGAGTCTCCTGCAGAGTCTAAAGAATTGGTAGAGGAGATTTACTGTTTGGGTGCCTAATTTCCTACAGTGGGCTACCAGCATGTTAAATAATAGCCATGCCATTCACGTTTTCCATTTTCATTCCATATTCAATCATCCTTCTAAAGATTTCCACTGGGCTTAATTTTCCTGATGCATTTCCTTTTTTAACAAAGATTTTCTTTAACAGCTCAAAAAAAAAAAAAAAAACACTTATATCAATCTCCAGATTTTGCCATAGGTCCCCGGGGAACAAAATCTGCCCTATATGGGAATCATGGACATAACCAATTCAAACTGGCTTATATTGCTTATATTCTCAGCATATTTACATATTTGGGAAGCAGTTTTTCTTCCCCATATACTTTATTCTAACTCCTTCAGTACAGATTAATAAAGTAAGGGTAAAATAAAAGGATTCATCCATCACACACATAGTGATGAATGTAGTTGCCTACAGAGATTCCTCTGTTAACACAAACTTTCCCCTCCTTTCAGTTGTGAACAGAACCAGTGAAATTTTCCCTACTAAAAATATGTAAAATTCATTGTAACAGGAGTCTTCTGGGAGCTCTTTTTATGTGTCGACAGAATGGGTCAATTCCTTGACAATATAACCCCTAATTTGAGGAGTCACCCATTCAGAATCTCTTATCTTCATGGGATTCTGTATAATGAGGGGTGAAATCAGTCACATGGATTGTACCCAATACTTTTGCAATCTCCAATCAGAATAATATTTTAATTCCTAAACAGGGTTATAATTTAGCCTCAACTAGACATATTCTAACACTTCAGAAAAATGGCTCCATTTTGACATTCAGTAATATAGCTAAAAGCAGCCAAGGAACCAAATTATTTGATGATTTGCCCTTATTTTGTAGCTTTTCTTTATATGCTTTGCTATTTCCCTCAACACTGAATTTATTACTTTCCCATCCCATTTCCCCAATTGATCATCATGTGTTGGGCAACCTAAAATCAGGGATGACTCAAGGGCCAACCTGGCATTAAGTTGATTCATCCTCTTTTTGCCTTTTTTTTTAACTCTCAAACAAAGACTTTGCCATATTTAAATTAAAATTGGAGTTGTGTCAATACTCCTGCCAACAATACTAGTTGCAACAATTATCCCCATATACTCATGCAGGCTCTAATAAAGGCAAAGGAGTTGACGTAGAAGAAGAATAAAAGCATTGACAAACATGAGGGCAGTCAGAGGTATTTCAGCGAAGCTTCCAATATCCTTTCAAACTCACAAAGAACATGATTTCTCTCTTTGAACCTTCAATATATGGTGAAATACATTAGTATGGGGAAACTCCAGTCTTGCCTGAGAAGTGGCCTTTTATATTCCTCTGAGGTTGAAGAGTTACATTTGAAGTTATTGTGTTCTACGATCTCCCAGTTGTGACCAGACATTTAAAAAAAACCCTAATTCTTGGGAGAGCAGACAGTATCTAGCAAAACATGCAGAAACATTAGTGATGTACTCATCTAAGCGAGAGTTATCACACAGATCTCCTTACAGATTAACGAAGGGAAATTTCAGTGACCTGATGATTCTATTGCTTTGTGTTCCTGAAGCATAGAATCTTATGGACCTGGTCTCTCAACTGCATTTTCCTAAATAACTATTCTGGCCTAGATATTGTGCTGGACACCAGTGCCTCTTGCGGGAATAGAACGTGTTTCTTCTCTCTTACATAGGTGTGTAAGTATAGATACATAAACAATTGTATGAGATATTCTAAAATCAAGCTAGAAATACCGAATTAAATATACTGAGTTCTGGAGTTTGCATCATGGCTCAGTGGTTACAAACCCAACTAGTATCCATGAGGATGTGGATTTAATCCTTGGCTTCACTCAGTGAGTTAAGGATCCAGTGTTGCCCTGAGCTATGGTATATAGGTTGCAGATGCAGCCAGTATCCTGTATTGCTGTGGCTGTGGCATAGGCCAGCAGCTACAGCTCCAATTTGACCACTAGCCTGTGAACTTCGATATGCACCAGGTGTGGCTCTAAAAAGACCAAAAAAAAATTTTTTTAATTAAAAGATAAAAATACTGAGTTCTATCATGAAAAGAGAAAAAAAGTTGCCTGAGGCTGGATATCTCAAATTTAAATTATGAATAGGTGCATATTATTAATGCATAACATTAATGAATGGTGATTTATTAGCAAAAGATATTTTCCATTTATATTCATAAGATACAATAGCATATATTTATCTCCTTTAGGATTTGAAAATCTGAAGATCATGGAAGAATTTGATGTCAGTTCTAGCAAGTTTAAAATTCTACATAAGTTTGGTACTTATATTTTTTTAAAAATTCTAACTTCTATGGTAAATATTCTTCAAAAGCTGAGTGCAGTTCAGTCCAAGTTGGCTTAAAATGTATGTTTTAAAATATATATCTTCATAAAGAAGTTTTTATCCTAAGCATTGTACACTAAATATTGAACATCAGGATTATGTTCCACATGGATACACCCTGTTATTACTCAAAATATTACATTAGAATGATTCCTTCCTTCAAAAATAATGAGTTGGGACATATAATTGAGATTCCAAAGATATTCTAACAATTTATCACCTTACATTTAGAATACAACCTAACTACATATAATACATGTAAGTTATTTGGAACTTCTGTTCTTAATAATTATACAGGTGTTTATGTCACATAGAACATATTGATATGTCTTTTTAAAACCTGGGGAATGTTTGGGTGTATAGGGAATTATCCTTAGCATTGTAGGCTCTCCAGTCCATTTATAAAATGAAGTATGTCTTCATGTGTTGAAGGAAAGGTAGAATACCAGCAGTTTCAGAAATAAATTTAAAAAATAATTACTTCACATATAGCCTTTCTCATTCTAACAGAGAAGGATATTTTTAAAAGATTGTCATCTACAATAAAGAAAGACTTAGGATTCAGGACAAAAGGGATACCTCCTATGAAAGGCATCCATAGATGAGAGAGAAAGGAAATGCCAGGATGACAATATTGCAATAAGTCTAGAGAAAAGCACAAGAAAGAGAGTAATTTTAAAGCTTGGAGTAATGTAGATCTTGATTTTCTCAAATTAGATGCTTGCAACTCTGTCAGGCATTTGGAGGAATGAAATACTGAAAGGTGCACAGGAAATGACAAGAAAAAATGAGGTAGTTATTATTTTAGGGACAATCAAAAAGTTGTTCAAGATGGTAAATGCAAACACAGTATACTACATGACTCAGTAGTCAGTCACATTTTCCTAACATAAATATCAACATGGAATAATCAGTTAGGATTACCTAGAAAACTGAAATGTAATTGTAATATAATTGTAATTGTAGCCATGAACAAAATCGATAACCACATACAAGAGGTATGTGATAAAGCACATAAGTGCATAGAACCTGGCCCTTGTGGCTGTTAATTCAATCAACTTTGCAATACAATCAAAATTTCAAAGATTTGGAACCTGTGAAGAATATTTCAATCCTAGTATTTAAAATTTTATACAGCCAAGAAATATTTTTAAATGTCTTTGTGTGTGTACAACTAGGCACCTATATCCGTATTAGGACAAAAAAAAAAAAAAGCTTTTTTAAAATAATGAGTTTAGGAACTCATTATAAAATAGGTGATTTTTATTTAGGTCTCTTTTTTCTCCTTTTATTCACCAATGGCAAAATCCCCATCCTTCAAGCATGGTGATTTACCACTTCCTAATGCTCTCCCCTTAGCAAGAAAGCATCTGATTCTGTTAATTACATAGTATATTAAGCTTATTTTATAATTTATTAACTTTTGAGAAATCTGCATATTATGAGTTTTATCTCTAATCAGGGAGCGATTTAGTGTACCATTTGAAATTTCAAGCCAAGTACAAGTAGTTCAGACAATTTTAAGAAAGGGTCCTTCAATTATCCTGTGCCTAAGGCAGATACTCTCTAAAGATGACAATGAAGGAAGGTCAAATGTAAGACAGCAAGATGTGAGGACTGGAGTTCTACCCAGTTATTGCTTCTTTCTAGTCTGCATTTTTCTCCACCATAACTTTACACTTTACACTGATAGGAGGGCAGGATAATGTCATGATCCTTTAGAGATATGACAGATTCAGGAGACAAAACTAACATGAAATGAACATAGAGAAGATTTTTTAACATAAATCTTCCCCTCAAAATAGTAAAATCCAACTGTTGGTGTCAGTGTCTGCTTTGCCTCACAAGGATGCTGAGGAGAATTAATGATTCAGTGAAAATGGCTATTGGAGACATCAGAGAATTAAATATGTGATTTGGTTTTCCATCTAAATGACTGTAATTAGTATTATTTGAAATGGTATTTCACTTATATCTACATCATTAGCATGTAGCACAAAGACAATTATGCATGTCATTACGTATATATCCAATTAACTTTGGTCTGGGTTTTATTTGATTGCAGCAATAAACTCAATATATATGTTTAGTATACACATTTTATTGGTCATGTAGCAAAGTTGTTCAAAACAAGGCACTTCAGGAAAATTATTGTGCACAATATACGACAGGATGTATAAACTTCAGTAAAGGGTTACGTACATCCTCATATACAAATGCTGTTAATCATTTATTCTCTTCATATCAGTGTGTTCAAATAAGTTTCTTTCTGTTTTAGTGCCCTTGTACATGATATTTCTTCTGCCTGGATCATCCTGGAGAGTTTTCCACCAGCATTAGTTTTCTTCCCTAAAGAGTAAACTCCCCAAGACTTAGCTGGGCCATTTTTTCAGTAATGACTTTGTGAGAGACAATGAAATGTGAGAAGTGATGGGTGCCTCTTTCACACCAAGCCCTTCAAAGCAGTGGGCTTCCTTGACCTTTTTTCATCCAACTTCCTTGGATAAAGACTGCTGGCAGTATCTGGAGCAACCACTTTGGACATAGAGGTAGATGCTTTGACATTAGAAGGGCAAAGGGGCACTACCAGTGTTGGCTCACTTACTTTTGGAGAGTTATATAGGAGAGAAACAAAGTTCTGTCTTGCTTCAGACAGTGTACACTGTGATATATTGTGGTCTCTGTGTTAGAGCAGGTAGACTGTACCAAACATGGATGTCAGTGTCCTGGATGTCTTCCTCTTTCCTTCTGATCATCTCCACTTTGCTCCATTCCCTGGGTGGTTACCATGATGGACAACAATGTTTGTTTTACTCTTTGGTTTCAGTTTGAGTTCAGCCACTGAGAAAGACTAGATGGAAATTGAGGGAGAAAGGAGAGTGAGAATGGCATCTTGACTCTGTTGGTGTCTTGCTTGCTGGACTAAGGGTTAACAGTGGCTGCTTTCCTTTCCTGAATATGACAGGTGCAGTCAGGTGGCCCTCTCCCACTGCTGAAGCAAGAGCTCTCACTCCAGAGATTGGTAACTATTTTCTTCTCCTTGCCTCTCGGCTGGTCTTGGGTTATATTTCATCACCCTTGTTGATTTCATTTGTAATTTGTCCCTCATTACACTTCCTTCAATTACTCTATGGAGTATGTGAATTTTCTTGTAGAGACCTAACTGACACAATCATTGAGCCTCTTCAGTTCTATTCTTTATTTATATCTTAAACATCACATCATGGGAGGTAAAAATGAAAATAAATATTATTGTAAAGCACCATTTATCCAAAGAAGTTCTATAGGTATTGAGAGATATAGAAAAATATGTAAAATGCATAGAACATCAACCACATGTTCATAGTTTTGGCAAGGAAACAATTGGAGAACAATGTATGGATATTTATTTAGTTGTACAATATTAACTGCATGTGCCACAGAAGTTGATAGAAAGAAAATGTGTTTGAGACATCTTATTAGATATATAAAGCCTCTAATCTTGGTTTTAATTTTTAAAAAATCAATAAAATATAAAATAGGTAAAGGGACAAGAGAGGATATTTCTAACAAAAAGATTCATATAATCTAACTCATAGAAATATGAATAAGCACGTTATGCATGAAGGGATCATAAAATATGCCTCTCTCAAACTTCTTTGTCTATTATTAAGTCCCTGGTATGTGCTGCACAGTGGTGATAAAACAGACATAGATTATTTTCTCATGGTGCTCAGTTATACCCTGGATGGAGAAAATAGACTTTAAGCACAAATACACACATAAATGCATAATTATAAATTATAGAAATGATTGCTATCAAAGAAAACTCAAGGTATAATAGGGGAGTATAACTAAGATTTGGCAGAGAAAATCAAAATATATCAAAAATTTATAAGCTTCAACCTGATGGATGAATATCCCTTCACTAAGGAAAGAAGAGGCAAGTGAGCAGAGGAAAGAGAAGCCTTCCA
Source organism: Phacochoerus africanus (assembly GCF_016906955.1). Classification (NCBI taxonomy): domain Eukaryota; kingdom Metazoa; phylum Chordata; class Mammalia; order Artiodactyla; family Suidae; genus Phacochoerus; species Phacochoerus africanus. Next base: position 156,984,958 of record NC_062545.1, read on the forward strand.
TAATAGTAGAGGCCTGGGTCAGTTCTGGGGCCAAGAGGGAATAAGTTTAGTATATATTAAGAAGTGAAAAATATCTGTGTCATGGCAGCCACACGACTTACGAAAGGCAACCTATGGTCCTGAGCACGCAGTTCATTGTGTGTCAGGGACATTGAAAGAAAACATACATTCTTCCCTTAAAATAACAGAAATCTATCATAGATTCTATAGGTCAGATCATGTCAAATTACATGTTTAGGGATATGGAAGTGGCAGATGAGGAAAAAATAAATATATAATTCTGGGTCTTGGGACCCAGAAAAACTATAAAGAATCTATAGGTAGCAATATTTAAGTTTATAGTGTTCAGACTTGGACTTCAGTTTGAATTTGTATAGCAAATATTGACAGCTGTGTACCTTGCCAAATATTGAAATTCCCTAATTTGTTTTTTTTAAAAAATGGGTGGATAAGAGTGTGTAAAAAATGCATTAAACTATAGATCACATATGGGACATAGTAAACCTTCCTATGAAGACCTGGATGGTGCAATGTCAAAAATTAGCCCTCTTCTCTAATTAAGCATTACTCTTAATACTTGGTCTAAAATAGACAGTGGCTTATAGATGAAAAGATCATATTACCAAAATAATTCATTTGGAAAATTGTACAAAGAATGCAAAATAAAATTGGCTGAACATTCATGTTTAGGAGCTAAAATAGGAGTTTCCTAGTGGCATGGTGGGTTAAGGATCTAGCATTGTCACTGCTGTAGCTCTGGTCATTGCCGTGGCATGGGATCAGTCCCTGGCCCTGGAACTTCAGCATGCTGCAGGTACAGCCAAAACAAATAAATTAAATTAAAGCTAAAATATATTTGGACACTTATCCTAAGTAATGCTACAAACTGTTTAATAAATTATAACCATTCGTGGAATTAAACTTTACTTTGCCTTGCCTTTCTATGTCATTTTCTGTTTGCCTCTAGGTTCTGGAGAACCAACTACCATTAATACAGTTAAAATTCTTGGCTCATAGCACTTTTCACCATTATTCCATTACCTCTAACAAAAAGAGCCTATGGCAGACTCAGTATTGATCAAAATGGCCCCTCTAGAGGAAGTTATTTGTATTTATATATTTGAGAACAAATCAGTATTCCGTTAGGATAACATTTTAGCTCTTAAACTAATAAAGTGACCCTATTAAAAATGATCTGCTTTTCCATGCATATTGATTCCAGAAGCTCATAGGAGGTAAACACTGCTAAGAAGCACCATTCCACACGGCAGAAAAAATGGGAAATTTCTTGCTACAGTTTTATGGTTCCAAGATCCATTTAAGTCTTGCAGTATTCCCTTACACAGATGTCATTAATACGCATGGAGCATTATCAGCGCTTTCCAGACACTAGTCTCATCATTGTCATTAGTCGGCCTATCTTCTGACTCTGGAAGTCTTACAGATTAGAGGGCAGAAATGTACTCAAACACAAGAAGCCATGACTGCTAAGGTTGAAATGGTAAAAGTAGAAAAATAATATCATTTTATCTGCAGTTATTTTGATAGAAATGACCCGAAAAATATATGTATGATATTTTAACAGAATTAAAATATAATACCAATTACTTTATTTAAATTTTTGATAATTATATTTCTAATACATGGACATGTTAATATAAAAAATACATAATACATTTATTTAAAAAGCAAAATGAAAATAAGATATATTTTGTTATACATTGTTTTTGAAAAGTTAAATTGTACATGTTAAAGAAAAAACATGTTACACAGTTAAAACTATTATAAGTGCATATTCCATGTTATACTGAGAATTTTTGAAAATACATATAGACAGAGTAACTAAACTAAAATGTGTTCTCGTAACCCAGAATTTCCAATGGTTGATATTTTGTCATAATTTGTATTCTTTTTAAATAAAAACAATATACAATACAAAGAGATTGGATAACATCTTGCCCTATCCACTCTTATCCTAAAACTACTCTAGATGCAATCACTTATCTGAATTAATTGCAAAATTGATATCCTTGCAAAATTGAGAGTAAGTCATTATTTTAAAGGAAAACTCATCATCTACATTTATATCAACAGTTACATATATTTACCTACCTGTTAGATTCAAGCTCCAGGAAGGGATAGGAAGATAGAATAGCAGTCCAAGTCATCAGATATGTGGGGAAAAAGTCAGTCATATTGGAGTTCCCTGGTGGCTCAGTGGGTTAAGGGTCTAGGATTGTGACTGCTGTGGTTTGGATTAGATCCCTGGCCAGAGAACTTCCACATGCCACTGGGTGTAACGAAAAAAAAAAAAAAAACTTAGTCATGTTAAAAGTAAACTAATAACTTCAGATGTCAGGAGAGGCAGCATATATATATATGTGTGTGTGTGTGTGTGTGTGTGTTTATGTGTGTGTACATCTTTCAATGTTAAACAATTAGGAATTGGTTTAATGTGATAATATTAAATACATACCAATAGAAACTTAACATGGCAGACTATCCTTTCCAAAGATGGTTGAAACAATATCTCCCCCTACTGCCCTGTTGGACAGGCCAGGTGCAGATGAGCAAGTGTTCTAGTCAACAGTGCATTTGGGCTTCCAGGAGACAGCCAGCATTGACTGCCAGCATTTGAATGATGATTCTTGAACAACTAGCCAAACCAAACTTTCAGATCATTGCTGTCCAAGACAGCTGATTACACCTGTACAAGACACCCTAAGCAGACTTGCCCAGCTAGTAATTTTCAAATACCTAGTACACAAAAGCATTAATAAAATAAAATTATTTTTTAAGCTGCTAAGTTGTGGGGTAGTTTATCATGCAGTAAATATATTCTAGGCAATTTCAAAATCAAATAAAGTGTTAAAAACTTAATTTAAAATAATGAAATTTTAGTCAGTATTAATGAGATGAAAAAGATTTTCTTTACTCTCTGAATTTTATAGTTATTATTTGTTATAATGGCAACATCAATTTTACTAAGAATTCATCATCCAAATAGAAAATCAGCTGTACTCTGAACTGCATTGCATTCTTGAAACTGTTATGCATAATCACCATCATTTCCCTAAAATACTCAGTGAAAATCTCATCTATGAAAGATAAAAAACTTGTGAAGAAAATGTGAGTCTCACAAGTCTAGAAAAGTGTTTGTATTAGGAGTAGAAATTGGGGCAAATCATAGTGACTTGAAATACATGAAAGGATAAGTGACTTTAGCATAAAGAACATGCTTGATTTTTTTTTTTTAATGCCTGAGAAACTCCAGGATGAAGGTGAGAAATCTTTTGCTATAATGTTTCCAAAAATGGGCTAACAGGCGTTCCCATTGTGGCTCATTGGTAATGAACCTGACTAGTGCCCATGAGGATGTGGGCCTCACTCAGTGGGTTAAGTATCCAGTGTGGTGAGCTGTGGTATAGTTCACGGCTCAGATCCTGTGTTGCTGTGACTTTGGTGTAGGCAGCAATGGCAGCTCCAATTCAACTCCTAACCTGGGAACTTTCAACGAAAAGATGGGCTAACAATGATTTCAGATAGAAGGTGAGGTTATAACAAAACTTTATATGGTGAATGACTTTGAAAATGAAAAGATCCATGAGGGAATATTGAAGAGTGCCTATTACATGACTGTCAAGTCATGAAACCACCTAAATGAGAAAATTTTAATTTAATAATTTAATTATTATTATAAAATAATTAGAAATAGATTAGAAAAATAATTTAGAAAAATAATTTGATAAAGTGTCTACCAAAAATCATAATCATTTAATAAACAATAAATATAAATCCTAAATGTAACAGTAGTAAAACACAGCTCTTCTGATAGCAGAGGATGCTCCTGGAGATCTTTCTAGTGTTGGTCTATTATGGAAATAATTTGTGAGTAGACATTTCACCTCCTAATACCATGGTATTATTGACATCTTTGGACCAAAACTCTTCCCAAACTCCCCTCATGAAAAAATAAATGAGAATAAAATGCTAATTAAAGCTAGTATTTATTTTAGATAACATTTCTCTTTCTGTTGGCAAGGTTTGAGGAAACAGGCAAATGGTACAACTCTCAGGAGGAAATTTTGTCAATACCTTACAAATTATAGTACATTTAGCTTTGGACTCAGTCAACACATTTTTGCAAATCAATTACAAAGAGATACTTGAATAAGAATAAAATTACACATGAACAAGATTAACAATTGCAGCCCTATCTGTAGTAGAAAAATATTGAAAACAACACAAATATCTTTTAAGAGAGAGGAAAAAGCTTGTGAAAAAATTGAGTCTAACAGGCCAAATAAGTGCATATAGTTGAAATAAATAGGCAAATGATGGTGTGTTGAGATATAGCAATCCATGAAGATCTAATTTTTCCTGTGAATGAACATTTTTGGAAGAAGAAAATAAAAAGTCCAAGGTCATAAAACATTCAAAGAGAGGCAAATACTACAGTAGATGGAGATTCTATTTATATGATACTAACATTTTTGTTGGAAAATCACTCTAAAAATCCCAAAGCTTTTATGGTAATATTTACAGCTCCTTTTGGCTTTTGAGTCATAAAACCTGTGTTAAAGTTATTAGCCAATGATTGTGTGATAAGTGAGCAATGAACATGTATTAAATACATAGAGAAGGAAAAGTTGAAAAGTAAGGCTGTTTTGATTTCAGATGAAATCACCCAAGAAGAAAAGATAAATACGGTAACATGTTTACAACTATCAAATAGAAGTAATAGGGCATTCATCTTATCATCCTATTTTTCTGTATATTTAAAAGAGTCGATAAAAATTGGGGAAAATTGTTATAAAATACAGAGTTTTCGATATCAAGTAGTCTCATGTTTTCAACATTTGCATAATTTTGAGCAAAATGAATTCAGGGCAGTAGTTACTTTGACTGTCTTTTGTCATTGCTCTGTGGCTTTGTGTCTGGCTTCAGAAGAAAATTCACACCCATCCAGGGCCTGAGCCTTTAGTGCTGAGGAAGAATTACCTCCTTCTGTGCTCTAGTTCCTTCCTATTCCAACTCCCTCTTGCTCACATTTCCTGTCCTCTGAGCACCAACAGCCTTCTTTCCTCTCCTCTTGTGACCAACTTCACTCTGGTCATGATTCAACCCATTAGGAGTATAAGTATAAGGCAATATAACTGCCTTATATACTTATTTCTTTGTTTTAACAGATGATATTTGCATCCACCGTCTACCTTTAAAATACTATTTTGTTATTCATTTTAAAGGAATGCAATTCTTACATGATACTGTGCAAAGGTGCTCTGCTCTGAAAAATAGCTACTAAATTCATTTAGTATTAAATTAGTAGGTAATTATGGTAAATGCTTCAAATGAGGAAGAGATTCTTTTTGGATTGTCAGAAAAGTGCTAAAATGTGTTTTAGTGATACTTACTGAGATGAAGTTTTTATTATTCCCATTTTATTTCTCTCATCTACAACAATGCAGTACAGTTTGTATTATCTGATGCATAAAAAAGATGGGGCAGAAAAGACATGAGACAAATTTAGGAAATGAGGGGAAATGTGATTTTTTTCCTAGTTATTAAAAAAACTGTAAATCAGTGATATAGTTAACATACACACATGCATACAGTTTTATGTGTCAGTCTTTCAAGAAAATCTACATATATGCTGAATAGGTCTATATTCAATATACTTTCTGTATTCAAAACTTATTCTCTTCAATGGCCCTTCTTATGTTTTCACATCTATTCCATTCTAGAATTTTATTAAGTAAATGTCATTTATCATACATACAAAATGTATTTTTCTTTCATTTCACTGGAGTGACTACATTTTAGCATTAAGCTTTCTTATTTTTTTAAATGCTATGTAGCAATAAGCTAGAGGTTCATTCAAATGATGTGTTTTATTATGTTAAATCTTTCAATATCAATTTGGTATTTTCTAGGTAAAAAACTGAGAACTTAAGCCAAATAAAAATGATTTTTATTAATAGTTTAGTGTATTTTTTAGTTCTTTCACAAAGAAAGAACTCTCGCCTTGGCAAATGATCAAGTTTTTTTACGTAATGGACACAAGATATTCATTTATATTTTTGGTTTTCCATATTCTCTCAGAATAAACATCTTGTGTATCCAAAATGAATACATAATGGAAGAAAACAAAACCAAACTGAACAGAATTGTAAGCGTCTTTTAGAATCCCTCCTATTATCACCTAGTAATGGAAACCCTTAACCTTTGTCCTTTGCCTTCCTGCATGTTCCACTCTAATTTCCCTTAAGTGCTCACACTCCAAGTTCCACTCTAATTTCCCTTAAGTGCTCACACTCCAAGACAGGAGGCTGTTACAACTCACTTGTTTTCAGTACTAACACATGATCAACCAGTTTAACCTTTTATGCCATATTTCTGCTCACAGTATGTATTTCTCTTTTTCATTCTGTAGAGTTGGATAGTTCACTTATGTGTTCTGAAGATAAAATAGTGCTAACAAAATGCTGTGTATTGAAACAAGGTAGAATTTTTACTTCCCAATTTTAATAACCAGAGCAGAGTGTTTCAATATTTACCTAGAGAGTAATTACCTGTATGTATTTCTTTGTATTTTTTGTTTGTTTGTTTAGAGAAACAAGTTCAATATCAGTCTTCACTGGAATTTTATTTATTTTTTCCTAACTTAATTTCACTGAAATTAAGAATAACAAATATACTTATTTATGGAGAGAAGAGAACTAAGCTGAAAATTAACTGATTTTCTTATTCAAGCAAGGAATGAGAGACATAAAATGCTGTGTTTATAAAAGCAAAATAATTCCAATAAATATCATATTTTATTTCTGTCATTTTATAGATTACTTTCAGATCATGGCTAATTTTCCTTTTAAAAAAAGGTCCAAGTAGAATTATCAAATTTTATATTATAGTTTATTTCAAGTATGATATAAAGTATGTAACATTGCTGAATGCTTATTATGTGCTAGATGCAAAACACCTTTTTTATATCAATTTATTTAATTTGCACAAGAATTTTTGAAAGATTATATTGCAAGCACTATTTTATGATTGAAGAAACAAAAGACAAAAAAAAAATATGTAAGTGGTGGTAGAGCAGAGGTTTGAATCCTTCAAGGTGATTCCATTTTCTATGTGTTTTATCATTAACCATATGGATTCTCTGTTAACATTACTGCTTCCCCTGGCCAAAAATAAAATAAATAAATATATATATTTGAAATATCCAACTACTCTCAAGGCCTACATGCTGATAGTTTTCTCCATTTAACTTTTAGGAACATTTTTTGAAAATTTTATTGGAGTATAGTTGATTTATAATGTTGTATTAGTTTCAGGTGTACATCAAAGTGAATCACCTTACATTTCCATACTTTTTCAAATTATCTTCCTGTCTGGATTATTACAGAATATTGAGCAGGGTTCCTTGTGCTATACAGTAGGTCCTTGTTAGTTATCTATTCAATATACAGCAGTGTGTATGTCAATCCCAAACTCCCAATTTATCCCTTCCCCCCCATGTTTCCCCTTTGGCAACTCTAAGTTTGACTTCCAGATCTGAGTTAGTTTCTGTTCTGTAAATAAGTTCATTTGTATCATTTTAAAATTAGATTCCACAAATAAGTGATATCATATGATATGTGTCTTTCTCTGACTTACTTCACTAGTTTGAGAATATTTAGAAAAAGTTTATTATTAAATTTGTGTTGCATTCCAATAGTTCTTTGCTATTTTCTATGAAAAAAAGTACAAAGCAAAATAAAACTTCAGGTAGTAACTCTACACTTTATAAATGACCAAAACCACAAACATCAAGGAAGCAAAGGTCAAAACCTATAAAGCGTAGATATTTAGAAAACAATTGATTTAAGTGTTTTTCAGCACATTGACACAACTACAACTTCATATTTCCAACAATAGAGTAAAGAATTTGCTATGGTCTGAATGCTTGCATCCTCTCAAATTTATATGTTGGAATCCTATGCCCCCCATGATGGTATTTAGAAAATGAGAACTTTGGGAGGTGCTTATGTCATGACTCTATACCCCTCATGGTTGAAAATCATGCTCTTATAAAAGAGATGCCATGAGTTCACTTGCCACTTCTACTATGTGAGGAAAAGCAATTAAGCATTAACTATGAACCAGGAAGAGGGCCTTCTTCCTCCTCAATCTTGGACTTTCTAGCCTCCATAACTATGAGAAATAAATTTCTGCTACTTATAAGCCACACAGTCTGTAATATTTTGTCATAGTAATCTGAATGAACTAAGATAGAATTGAGTGTACTTTCTACACCAAAATCATTGCAAACTGCCTGGTTATACAAGTCACTCTGCTATGCAATTTATATGCATTAGTTTTAATACTGAAATAAACGTTTGAGATTTATATTATTAATGTTACCATTAATAGACAAGCAGTTAAGATAAAGGGAAGAAACATGGGCCAAGTTTTGACTTTGGTTGAGAGGTAAAGATAGTTAATCAAGTGGAATGGAAAGAAAAAATAATTAAATATCAAAAAATACTTCAATATTTTATACATGTAGTAAAACACTCGGGATACTTAGAAAGTAAGGATATTAAAAGTAGTTTAAATAATCACTACTTAAAACCAGTACTACATCAAAGATATTACACATCATTGTATTACAAAATTACTTCCTTGAAAAATATCACAATCAATTGTGATTAATGAGGAGTTCCCATTGTGATTCAGCAGGTTAAGGACCTGACATTTTCTCTGTGAGGATGCATGTTCAATCCTTGACCTTGCTCAGTGGGTTAAGAATCCAGATTTGCCACAAACTGCAGTGTAGGTTGCAGCTATGGCTCTGATTCAACGGCTGCCTGGGAACCTGCATATGCCACAAGTGAGGCTGTAAAAAAAAAGTGATTAATGAGGGAGGACCTTGGCTATAGTATATTTTTACAGTTCTAAATAAATTGCATGTGAAGTATTTATTCAAACATTCAGTTGAATTGTATATTATAATAAATGTAAAATCTCATATTATGTTTATGTAATTTCTAAAGCAACAGGCATCAAAAAGCAATGAAGGAGTTCCTGTCGTGGCACAGTGGAAATGAATCCAACCAGGAACCATGAGGTTGCAGGTTTGATCCCTGGCCTCACTCAGTGGGTTAAGGATCTGGCGTTGCTGTGAGCTGCGGTGTAGGTCGCAGACATGGCTCATATGGGGCGTTGCTGTGGCTGTGGTGTAGGCCAGCAGCTGTAGCTCTGATTAGACCCCCTAGCCTGAGAACCTCCATGTGCCACAGGTGCAGCCCTAAAAAAACAAAAGACCAAAAAAAAGGCAATGAAAACTATTTCACAAAATCATAGAGGTGAGTTCTTCAAAGAACTTGTATGAACATTTCAGGAAACTCTAGAATAATGGGTTTAATCTAAGAATGTAAGACTTGAGAATCCAAATAATACATTTTGAAAATTACCTCGTATCTTTTCTATTAAGATACAAAAGAAATAGTTTCAAAATAAAGCAATTGAAAATTTGGGAGTCAGAAATCTGAGTTAAAATTCATTTTTGAGAGTGAAATGACAAAATCTTTCATGAGTAATGTCACAAATTCTGAGTTAGTAAAAGGAAACTTTCCCAAGAGACTCTATGATACATAATCTAAAAAGAGGACATACTAAAAAAAAAATCTAAAGGATTTTTTTAGGAGAGTAAGAGAGTGGATATTTAATAAGTAATATCACATATTCCAACCCAGCATTACTAGGTGGCAGGGAAAAAACTACAACAAAGATTCTGATGGGTTGAAATATCCCCACAGATGATGAGAAGGACACACTAATAGAAATATTAACCAGAAGTCAGGAATGCAAAACCAGAAACATGTGATTTTTATAGAAATCAAAGGCACCTGAAAAAAATCTAGAACTAAAATACTAAAATGGTGGAAAAGTAAAACTATGACTGTTTGCAGATGACATGACACTATCCCTTGAAAATCCTAAAGATGCTACCGTAAAACTATTAGAGCTCATCAATGAATATGGCAGTTGCAGGATACAAAATTAATACACAGAAATCAACTACATTTCTATATACTAACAATGAAAGAGCACAAAGAGAAATTAGGAAAACAATCCTATTTACCATCACATCAAAAAGAATAAAATACTTAGGAATAAACCTATCTAAAGAGACAAAAGACCTGTACTCTAAAAACTATAAGACGCTGATGAAATAAATCAAAGATAACACAAACAGATGGAAACACATACCATGCTCGTGGATTGGAGAATCAATATTATCAAAATGACTATACTACCCAAGGCAATCTACATATTCAATGCAATCCCTATCAAATTACCAAGGACATTTTTCACAGAACTAGAACAAAATATTTTAAAGTTTGTTTGGAAGCACAAAAGACCTAGAATAGCCAAAGCCATCCTGAGAAAGAAAAATGGAGCTGGAGGAATCAGGCTCCCTAACTGCAGACTAACTACAAAGCTATAGTCATCAAGACCATATGGTACTGGCACAAAGACTGAAATATAGATCAGTGGAACAGGATAGAAAGCCCAGAACTAAACTGACACACCTACAGTCAACTAATCTATGACAAAGGAGGAAAGAATATACAATGGAGAAAAGACAGTCCCTTCAATAAGCAATGTTGGAAAAACTGGACAGCTACATGTAAAAGAATGAAATTAGAACACTTTCTAATACTATACACAAAATAAACTCAAAATGGATTAAAGACCTAAATATAAGACCAGATACTATAAAACTCTTAGAAGAAAACATAGGTCAAAAACTCTCTAAAATAAACCACAGCAGTATCTTCTCAGATCCACCTCCTAGAGTAATAATAATAAAACAAAAATTAGCAAATGGGACTTAATTAAACTTAAAAGATTCTGCACAGCAAAGGAAACCCTAAACAAAATGAAAAGACAACCCACAGAATGGGAGAAAATCTTTGCAAGTGAATCCACTGACAAGGGATTAATCTCCAAAATTTATAAACACCTTCTGCAGCTCAATACTAAAAAAAAAAAACAACCCCATCAAAAAATGAGCAGAAGATCTCAACAGACAATTCTCCAAAGAACATATACAGATGGCCGAAAAACACAGGAAAAGATGTTCAACATCACTCATTATGAGGGAAATGCAAATCAAAACCACTATGAGGTTACACCAGCCAGAATGGCCATCATCAAAAAGTCTACAAACAATCAGTGCTGGCGAGGGTGTGAAGAAAAGGGGACCCTATTACACTGTCGGTGGGAATGTAAATTGGTGCGACTACTATGGAAAACAGTATGGAGATTTCTCAAAAAACTAAAAATGGAATTATCATTTGATCCAGAAATCCCACTCCTGGGCATCTATCCATAACTCAAAAAAAGCATGACTTGAAAAGATACATATATTCCAATGTTCACTGCAGCACTATATGCAATAGCCAAGATATGGAAGCAACCTAAATGTCCATCAAAAAAGAGTGGATAAAGAAGATGCAGCACATATACACAGTGGAGTACTATTCAGCCATTAACAGGAAAGAAATAACTACATTTGCAGCAATATGGATGGACCTAGAAATTATCATGCTAAGTGAAGTTAGTCAGATAGTGAGACACCAATGTCATATGCTATCATTTTTATATGTGGAAATCTAAGAAAAGGATACAGTGAACTTCTTTGCAGAATAGAAACTGGCTCATAGATTTTAAAAAACTTATGGTTACCAAAGGAGACATGTTGGTGGGTGGGTGGGATGGGCTTGGGGTTTGGGATGGAAATGCTATAAAACTGGGTTTTGATGATCGTTGTACAACTATAAATGTAATAAAATTCATTGAGTTAAAAAACCAGTGGGGACTGGTGAGAATAAGAGTACTTTTAATCTGTCAAGGGTGAGACCTTTTATTTATAATAATACTTGGAGTTCCCGCTGTGGCACTCTGGGTTAAGGATCTGGTGTTTTGCTGCTGCTGTGGTGTAGGTTGCAGCTGCAGCTCGGATTTGATCCCTGTCCAGGAAACTTCCATACACCACAGGTGTAGCCAAAAAACAAACAAACAAACAAAAAACCTTTAAGCCTTATAAGTGACCTATGATATATGTATGATTGTTGTTGTTTTACGAAAATATAAGTTAGAAATTGACTCCAAGTGTTAAGACCTGGAGCAGGAAAAACAACTGAATTCTATAATGATGAATATACACAGTACTTAATCAGGGCCAAACACTCAGCCCTTTGCATGGTTCATTTCACTGAATCCTTAGGATAATTCTATGATTTCGTATCCTGCAGTCTTGCAGGCGCACAGCCAAGAAGCTGCTTGCCCAGGCTGCTTGCCTCCCACCTGACTAGGGAGGAATCCAGGAATGAGGAGCTGAACTCCACCGATTCTCCTCGTTGGTGCTCCCAGCATCCCTGGGCTAGCAGCTTCTTTGCTGTGCACCTGCAAGACTCTTTCGCTGTTGCAGGACTTTGCTATGTCTGACCCTGGCTCAGGAAATCATTCCCAGACATCATAGAGATCCAAACACTCCACAAATGTTCAGCTGCCTTTCAACTGTTAGAAAACAAAGAAAGAAACAAAAGCAAAGCTTGCTTTGCAAGGATCATACATTGGAGTTTTTCCACGTCTTTCTTTCAAAAAACTGGGGGTTGCTGCAGTGTGAGTATCTCTCTATACACATCAAAGGAGGAAAGAAAGGGTATCAACTCACACACATGAATTTTCATTGAATCCTCCAAGAGCAACAGAAGTGAATGGGAGAGGTGCAGTGCTTGAAGAACGAAACTAATCAAGCAGCTTCAACTGTTTTGAAGGAGAGATCTATAGTTAGATGATTTCATGTAGACAGTTTCAGATTAGGCATATTTAGGCAAAGGAAAATGTCACTTTAATCAGAAGAAAATGAAATTCAGATGCAAAGACTTGTACTCTGTAATATTCATTACTATAGAACTTTTTAATTTCCTTTAGAAAATGTGTGTGTTTGTGTATATTGCAAATATATTTAGTTGCTGGTTTTCTTTTCCCCTCAAGATTCAACTCATTTCTGTTTTGATCTCTATAAGATTTTTCACACTTTTCCATCCTCCAATACCCAGAGTTCTAATAACCTATTTTGCTAACTCAGTAAGAATTAGAATACTTGGGAGTTCCCATCATGGCACAGTGGTTAACGATCCGACTAGGAACCAGAAGCTTGTGAGTTCGATCCCTGACCTTGCTCGGGGGGTTAACGATCTGGCGTTGCCATGAGCTGTGGTGTAGGTCACAGATGTGGCTCTGATCCCGCGTTGCTGTGGCTCTGGCGTAGGCTGGTGGCTACAGCTCCGATTAGACCCCTAGTCTGGGAACTTCCATATGCCTCGGGAGCGGCCCAAGAAATGGCAAAAAGACAAAAAAAAAGAGAGAGAATTAAAATACTGTACAATGGTAAGAATTAGATCCAAAATATGAAGAAAAGTCACCATTCATTGTCCTAAAAATGCCTGACATGTTACAAATTTAAGTTATAAATATCATTTAATATGATACTATAAACAAATTAGGAGGGCTATAAATATATTGCTAGATACTAGCTAAAATACATACTTGTATATTTCATATTACTATCATCTAATAAATATTAAGTATTTTAGAAAAAATCAAGATCATGATGACATGGAAAAAAGGTTAGAATCATAGAGCTTCGAAAATCAAAGTGGAACAGTAGATGGATAATCCAAGGCTGTTCTTATGGAGATGACTCAGGGAACATCTCCACATTTTGATCCTCTTTCAGCTAAAACTCAAGAAGTCCATTTGCTTTTCTCCCCTTCATTAACTATCATAGCTGTTTTCCTGCTCAAGAACTGAATCAGGAGTTCCCGTCGTGGCGCAGTGGTTAACGAATTCGACTAGGAACCATGACGTTGTGGGTTCGGTCCCTGCCCTTGCTCAGTGGGTTAATGATCCGGCGTTGCTGTGAGCTGTGGTGTAGGTTGCAGACGCGGCTCGGATCCTGGTTTGCTGTGGCTCTGGTGTAGGCTGGTGGCTACGGCGCTGATTAGACCCCTAGCCTAGGAATCTCCATATGCTACTGGAGCGGCCGAAGAAATAGCAAAAAGACAAAAAAAAAAAAAAAACCTGAATCAAACGTCAGATGTACCAGTTATCCCACTGAAAAACCTTTTATTAAAAGGATACTATTTTTGGAGTTCTGTAGTAGCCTAGCACATTAATGATCAGGCGTCATTACTGCTGTGGCTCGTGTTGCTGCTATGGTGTGGGTGTGATTTCACACCCTGGAACTTCTGCGTGCCATGACCACAGCCAAAAAAAAGGATAAAATTTTTACTCCTTGCTCTGATGAAAATCTCCAGTCAACCAAAATTCCATTTGTCGCCCTTAGAAATAGGGTTAGAGCTGGTCACTTGGCTGTTCAGCTGAAGCCTAAATATTCCAAACTTCTTTGCAGATAGGTTGACACCAAGTCACTAAGTTCCCCTGAGTGTCTGTGCACAGAAGTCACATGCACCACTTTTAGACACAAGCCCTGGGACAGCAGATTGTGTGCTCCTGCACACTCTTCAAAATTTGCAAACTGAAAAAGGGGCAGGCCTGACATTCAGCTCAGGATACGGCGAAGTGAAGGATGGGAGGAGTTTGGATTCTTTCTCTTCTCCATTTGGAGAAGAGCCATATACCACCCTGCCCCACTCTCCTTGAGACCATTAGAAGGAAAGTCATGAACCTCTCGCTTGGTTGCCTAGTCTTCTGCTATGTACTCCTTGTGCACAAAGACCCTGTTCTGTATTCTCTGTGTTGCCTAATTCAAGCTGGAAGTTTCATAAGATAGCAAAATAAGGAAGACTAGAGGAAACTTATCTTTTGTTCAAATATCTGTTAATTTTTAGAAGTTCAGCTTCCAGTTACTTAGTGTTAATTACTGGCTTCAACACACTGATGTAATCAGAGGTAAGCAACAAACTCTCTTCAGTTGCCCCATCCATAATCTGGTCCTTGTGATAATATTTATCTCATTATTACAAGGATTAAATGTTATCGTGTATGTACACTGCTTAGATGACTCTGGCCCGCAGTAAACTATCAATAAATGTTGTTGTTGTTAATTAGTAAAAATGCCTCTGCCAAACTCCCCTTGACATATTTTCTGGCCTGAATGAACCCTGAACATGATGACCAGTCAGAGCAGCCAACAGGACAGAGAGGTCACTCCTGGCCCTTAATAGCTGTCAGTGATCAGCAAACCTTTTCTGGGAAGGACCAGATAGGACAGTCATACCTCATTTAATTTTGCTTCACTTTATTGTATTTCTTAGATTGCCTGTGGCTTCAAATTGAAGGCATGTGGTAACCTTGCCTCAAGCAAGTCTTTCAGCTCCACTTTTCCAACAGCATTGGCATACATCATGTCTCTGTATCACATTTTGATAATTCTCACAACACATCAAACTTTTATTATTATTATTGTTATCGTTACGGAGATCTGTGGCCAGTGATCTTTGATATTACTACTGTGATTCCCTGAAGGTTCTGATGATGGTTAACATTTTTAGCAAAAATGTTTTTTAGATATAATGTGTGAACATTGTTTTTTTAGACATAATGCTATTGCATGCTTTATAGTATACACATAACTTGTATAAGCTCTGGGAAACCTGAAAATTTGTGTGACTCGATTTATTGCAATATTCCCTTTACCGCCATTGTCTGCAATCAAACCACAATATCTCAGATATATGTCTCTAAATCTGTTTGGCTTTGCAGGAGATAAATGTAGTCTCAACCACTGAATCCTGCTAGAGTAATGTGGAAGGACACACAGACAATGAGTAAACAAGTAAGCATGGCTATATTCCAATAAAACTTTATTTATAAAAACAGATAGGAGGATATATTTAGCCAACAAGCTGTTTGCCAAACCCTGAGTTAGACCAAAGAATCATGAACAGGTGATAAATACTGGTATTTTATTTATCATTCCTTAATGATATGTTTATACAAAATCATAGTAAAGTGAGAACAGTTAATCTGAAGATACTTATTGTTCATTTTGTTATATTTACTGATGTCATGCAGATATTCTTTATTCATCAAATCATTCACTCAAACATTTATTGCATGTTTACTGAGTTTCATGGTTTAATACATTTTTCTTTTTGTAGAATGTAAAATTGACAACCATAATATATATTCTAAATTTGTATTTAGATTAATCAGTGAAATAGCTGAACAACATTTGGTTGAGGATGTAATGCCTTTATTCCTTGAATGTTTATTGAAGTGGTGAGGAGAGACCTAAAACTTCATTCATAATTAGAACAACTAATGACTAGATTAAAAACTGAGAAAATAAAATACATAATAAATTGACCCTGCAGGAAATTCACTTCAGAGAGGAAGGAAATATTTAACTAAAAGGTTCTTATGAGTAGGTCATAGCTCGATTATTTACTTTGCCTTTAGCACTTTTTGTAATTTACTAACATTCATTACTTCTCACCCTCCTGTCTCTCCTTCCCATTTCTTTCACTCTTTCAGTGTCCGAACACATTCATCTTTCTCTTATTCCTGCCTTCAGAGTCACCCTGGACTTTTTAGCCTGCTTTTCTGTCTGCAAGTAAAATAGTAATGCATTTTCTTCTTCCACATACTTCACTTTAAAATTTAGACATATTAATACTCATAGGTAGAGTTTAGACTTTTCCAAAATGAATTTTGGAAATTACAAAGACTTTTGTTCAGTTTGATTGCTATCATATGTAAATAATTACATGAAAGATTCATCTTGAATTTAGGGGCTTATTGTAAAATGAAATGCATTTTTACCCCAGGCCTAAATCCTTCTTCTTTTTTATGTCTTTCAACTACTACAAATGAATTAATTTGAATGTATACAGGTAATAGAATGTTATGTATATATCCCTCTACCAATGCTCAGTGTATTTATACCTTCTAACATCCGTATTTGCCTCTGAATATTACACCATGACTAATTTTTGCATCAACTCTGTGGGCATCGACTCACAGAGATTGTCATCATGGAATCAAGGATCAATTGGTGGTTATAACCCTGAGGTGCTATTGCTTCCCTAAGAGCCAACCAACAACATCAAAGCAAAGGAGATGGCACTGTACCCCTCTTTGACATAAAACCTTCATGGTTTTCTTTATCCCATTCAACTCAACACAAACTTGTGAATAACAAAGACTTTTCTGATTTTCAAACTTTTCCAGCTAAAGTCTCTAAATGAACCTGAGTGACTTAAAGATATCTTTCTCTCTGCTGCTTTTACTAATGAGAAACTAAAGCACATGGAGACTGTGCTGGCCCATGGTCACTCACAACCATGGCTAGAACCTGGACTTCCTAATCCTTCCACAGAGCAGAGCTGGGGGCATTTTGAAAGCCCTCTGCATGGTGGGTGTGTGCTTACTTCCTGAAGTAAATCTATTGAAGGATAGCATTCATTCAAACCCAGTTTGATGGTATTCTAGAATACCTACCCCCTTTTCAAGCCTTTATCCTGGTGAACATAAATAAGATCTGTCCAAACAATGTAAACCAGTCTTCTTCACTAAGTGAAGAAATCTGAAAGCCACATTCATGTCATTCTTGGTATTTGCTTCCTTTGGGAAACATGAACCTTCAAAGACTGAGGACAGCCATTGCCATGACAATTTTAAGATTTTTACCTGCCAGTTCCCTGCATACTTTAACAAATGAGCTCAGAGCTTATTGGACTAGCCCTTAGGGAAATCTAGGAATAAAATCTGTTGCTCTATAAAAATCTATGGTAAATAATGAATTGTATTACCTACATATTTGCAATGTGAAAAGCTACTTTAGAAACCTGTACATATAACAATAAGAAAACAAAAATCTGCTAACTATTGTATAGGTCAAAAATAACAGTATGCAGATACTGATTTCCTGGGGATTTGTTTCCAGAGTTAAAATCACCATTCATTTCTTCCCAAGCAGGACTACTTCAATGTTTTTGCTTACTTTCTTTTTAAAATTATATTTAAATGACTGAAATTAAACATAAAAACTGTCTCGCAAACAGTTAAATTGACTTAATTTTTTGAGTAAAAAGAACTAATTATCATTATAAAATTGTTTTGTTTTTAAAAAGAGTTTTACAGCAATTGGCTTTGTCAAAGTGCAAAAAAGAAATAATTGATTTTAAAGCAAGCCCATTGAAAATGGAGGAATAATTTTCTAAGCAACTCTCATTCCATAGCCTAAGTTCACAAAATAGCCTCCATCTTGTCCTAAAAAATGGCATAAAAAATGTTTTCGAGATTTCAGAGTGACTTCAATTTTTGTTTCTTTGTTTGCATGTCTGTTTTGCTTTGTAATAGTGTGAGAATGGCTCATTTACTTATATTTTATTACAAAACTCAGAGATTATGTTGCAAAAGGTAGATGCTGGATGAATGAAAGAGTAGTCTAATTCGGTTCACTCACTATGGTCCTGGAGCTAGGGTCACACAGTCTTACTCTTTCCTCAGATGACTTTTTCACACACTCACTAGATTATGGCTCCGAGGCTCTATCAGTGAATTCACTATTACCGACTATGAGACAGATAATAATCATATTTGTTGGGCAAACAAACAAAACCAGTTGAGGGAGAGGGGAATCATTTGAAAGTGCTTAAATCACAATTGAAATTGACTGTATTTGATTTTCCATATAACCGTTGCGACTCTAAAGACTTTAGTGGTTTAATTTTGTTTTCTCAAACCTCCTCTGGATTTAGGAAGAGAAAATAAAAAAACACAATTGCTCTCCAAGTTCCTAACTAATAGTAACCAGGAAGGAGTAGTTAGCAACAGTTCTGACTGGCTTACCAACATTTCCTGAACAGGTCTTTAATCCTACTACTCCTTCCTCCTATAAATGTACTTGGCTTGAAGAACTATGGGTGAAATGCATAAGAAAGTAAAATGTTTAATTAAAAGTATATGTTCTGATTTTTGGGTAGAATCCCCCCAAAAATATATAAATTCACTCAGTAAATCTGATATGAACAGTGTGATTGTAGCCAAATATAATCCTTAGTAAGACATCTGGAATGTTTTCTCTCTCTCATCTTTCTAGAACATGTGTGACTTTTTCTTTTTAACAGTTAAAAGATTTTTTAAAATCTTTAAAATTTTATTATCAAATTTCATATAATCGTTCTTTTCTTATAGGTACATTGAGGTAGGAAGTTGTTTTTTTTTTTTTTTAATTTCCCCCACAAAGTTCAACAGCTGTTCTTATAATATCCAAAGACTGCTCATCTATTTATGCAGTTAGGAGGCTTTTCATTGAAAGTGAACGTTGGAAAGCTGACTTCAAATTTTCATCCTTAGAGCATACACCAGACTGATTTGGGGGAAGGGAGATTCCCATTATAAGGAAGCTCTTGATCAGTACACATAGTTACTGAAAATGCATCATCATTCTTAATATGCCTTGAAATTCTGCTTTCTATGAAGGAAATTAGTTTGTAATACCTTTCAAAATCATGAGATGTGCTTGGAGACAGATTTAAAAACCTGAGAGTAAAATGAAGTATGTTTAATGAAGCAAATCATAGATGTTTAACTGAAAGTCATACCAGCTTTATTGTTGTTGGCAGCAATACCTGCCTCATGTTTTCGTATTAATTTCTAATAAAGCTGATGTTCTAAAGGAAAGAAGAATATTAACTGAATCAATTTATTTTGTATAGATTTTATTAGGTTTTCTCTTTTGAATCTATTCAGTCTACATGTTTATTTACAAGAAATTATTTCTATTTACAGGACACACTTTTAGATTAGCTGGTGGAAAATATCACCAGAAACATCTCATCAGATGAATCTCTATAGAGCATTTTTTATTTTCTACTGTATAGCCTATAGCCTATTGGTAATTGATCTGCTAACATCCCTACACTCAATAACTGGTTAGTCTAAGCAAAATGTGTAATTCAAATTTGATTGCGAAAACAAAGAAATCTAACCTTGAACATAAACCAAAAGGGAAATAAACACAAATGAAGACTGGATACGTTGATGGATAGTCATCTCTTTTCATCGAACCTATATTGTTTTAATGCTCATTTCTTGATGATTTATGTTTTGTTTTTCCCAAAAGGAATTTGATTTTTATTTAGAGGGAAAAAATTACTTGCTGAAACCCTAAAATTGTATAAAGGTCAGTTAAAATGTCATTTAAAATTTTTATTTTCTGCATAAAGTCAATATAAAGCTCAAAAAATAAAAAAAGTAAAGAAAATGGCACCTGGAGTTCAAGTGTATGCAAACAATTGCTCCACTATTCTCTATCCCATTCTCTCTTCTTTTTTTCATTTTTTTTTACTTTTTTAAATTTTTTTTTCATTTTTTTATTAAAGTACAGTTGATTTACAATGTTGTTTTACAATTTCTGCTGCTCTGTCCCAATCTCTTGGTTGCATATGACTGTGTGTGGCAATTAAGAGCAGGGAATTTTGGAAGACAGAGGTGGATTCAATATTGATTCAGCTCTTGCTACTTTATGATCTTTTCTGGTGGTCTAACCCTTCTCTATCTCATTGAACAAGACTACAAAGTGAGATAATAATAGTACATGACCTACAGGGATGTTGTGAAAATTAAATGAGAGAACACAAAATAAAATGCTTACCCTTGAGCTTTGTATGCATTTTAAATGCTCATTATTAATAATGGTTTTAGTAGTAGTAGTAAGTAAGCAACTAATTAAACAAGAAAAAAGATATTTACATTACATGAGTCCAGAATATATATCCAAGGAACACTTTAGGAAGAGAATATCAAAACACCATTTTCCATTGTCAAAAATGAATGATTATGAATCAAAAAAAAATAGGTGTGGCCCCTAATTAAAAAAAAAAACAAAACTGGAAGGAAGATGAGTATTCACTTAGAGATGGCAATATTAGGAATCCAAGAAACTGGCTGGACCAGTCCATAATCACAATAAAAAACTTATCAGTGGTAAGAGATGTTTTTGAGTTCTCAGTGGTAAAACAGGTTACGGATCCAGCATTGCCACTGCAGTGGCCTGGGTTTCTGCTGTGGTCCTGGTTTGATCCCTTGCTCAGGAACTTCAGATTCCATGGGCACAGGAAAAAAAAAAAAAAAGAAGCAGCAGCCATGTTTTTCTCTCCATTCAAAGATCTTTACATTATACATTTTCATTAACATTGATTATTGTCTGACCATAGCAAGTACGTAAAATATATTAAGCACTACTCTATGTACTAAATGCATTCTAGAATTTAAGTCTTTGGTGCTGAGCAGCAAGCTAATAGTTGGAGAGTTTGAGTAACCAGTTTATTGGAGGCAGATCAAAAATTCAAAAATCCCCTGAATCAATCACCAATCACTCTACACACTAATGTTATTTGCCATGTCAATCACTCTTCCCAAGGATATAACAGCATTTCCAGTTTTTATCTGTGTGTTTTTTTAACTATTTTTCACAGTACTGAGCATGAAATAGGTTTTCATGAGATTCTAGTTGGCTGAGTGATGATGGCAATTGTAATGATGATGTCAGTGACTTGGTAGCTGCCCAGACTCCTTAGCGATGGAAATAAAAGAAAATGTACCCTGGAAATATTGATCTCTCATTAAATATGTGTCCTGCATAAAGAGAGCCAGAAAGATGCCGAAAGAATACACTGAACACTCACCCATTTGTCACTTAGAATTAGACTTAGAAAAGAAACTCATTGAATTCTAAAAGGAATGAAACGGGAAGATCCAAACTGACCCAGGGTTATTAACACTGAAATGCACAGACAGAATAAATTGTAGAGAGGCTTTTCTGAATGCTCTTCATGATTAATGTCATTATATTTGTGCTCATTCATTGATTTAAAAAAACAATAGGAATTTACTTTCGATTATTTGTAAAGGGACAATTAAAATTTAATCATTGAAACTGAGCAAATAGCCCTATAAATGAACACAGGTTGAGGTTATGAATTGACAAAATGGAACCAACTAGAACAACTCCTGGTTAGCAAGATTTTCCTATTTTAGTCACTGTTAATGAAATGAAAGGGTCTTTATGATTTAAAGCTATTTTCAATTTCAAGAAATAATTAATTTTTTAGCCTAAGTCCTCATAAATGTTTTAACATCAAGCTGCTTGATGAAAAGGATGGGAAACCCACTCGAGCATAATAATCGGTATGGAGCAATAGATGAAAAAAGAGGAGTATTGGAAGGAAGGTCACTGGTGTCTGAAAATACTAACATGGAGAATAAGTCCAGGGATTGTGTGAGCTAAATAGCGTGAATAGCCTGAAGAGCCCTATTTCAATAAAGCATTTCTATTTAATTGCTTTTGACAGAGACTTTAAAGGCAATATTTAGATTTCATCCTTCACCTTCATTGCCTCATACTTTGTATTAGGCCAAACACTTGGGCTCAATCAAGGCCATAACCATTAAAACACCTCATTTCATTTGTCCCTGGTTTGAGCTTCCTTGGCAATATTTTTCACTTCAAACTGAGTCAACTGGCTGCCAGTTTCATTTTGAGGAACTTTTTGGATATGTACTAATGCAAGAAATTAGATCTAGCTTTACTCTTAAACTAGAATTGCACCAACATTTCATTCCACGACATTAAGAAAACAATTGATAAATTCAGCCAGGGTACTAAAAGATCATTTTTCTTTCATCTTCAATATAATAGAGCCCTTCCATTACACTAAGTTTGTTGCTTTGGAGGTTGTGTTAGGATTCCTAGACGTCTCTTGAACCCCTGGTATTCAGTATTTTAATATCTGATTCTAATATCTAGGGTCCTATATTTTGCTAATTAGTATGCTGCCTTTAGGATGTGATTCAGCTTCTGCAGTTCAGCAGGATACATGATTGTCTGATCCATACTTTTTCCAGTTACTTGGATACAGGAAAGGCTTCCTCTAACAAAAATATATACCTGCTGTATGTACCTTTTATGTGTTCAGGTGCGCTGGCTAGAACTGGAAGGGAGCTCCATTGTGGCACTCTATTTAAGACAGCAGGAGATGACAGCACATTTTGCAATCCTGTCACTTTTTTTCAGCTCTCCAAGAGGCCAGTGTAGGGAGTACATAATACAGATTCTTGGAGATACCGAGCAAAAGTGTCATCCTTTGTTCATATTCCTCTCTGTCATATATCAAGGACTATTACCTATCACATTGGGGTCAGGACATCTTTACCTGAGAATAGTGACATAATTGCTCAAATGTTTATCTATATTCATATATGAAAATCTTGCTCAGCTAATGTTGCAGACATCCTTGCTCTACATTTCACTGTAAATCTGAACCATGGTTTGAGAAGTGTCTTACTCCTATGTTTTGTTTACTTGCTCCGTACCCATTAGCTTTATACTACAACATAGAACCTGAACAGAAAATCTATTTAATAAAAATTCCAGAATGATCAGTGCTTGTCATGACAGTGTCAGAGCCTCAGATCTATGCAATTGAGCATCTTTATGCTCTTAATCATGACCTTCCCCTTTGAGATGATCGCCTGCCATCTGTTATTTCATTAAGTATTAAATCTTTGTTGCTGAGCAGCAAGCCAATTTGTCTTCATGACTTTACAAAAAAAAAGCATTTGAAATTATTTCAAGGGGGATGTAATTGCTTAAACTCAGTGTCATTTTAAACTCCAGTAAAAAATTGAATGTGTGCCTGTGAAGTACACTGTGATCAAGATACTGAAGTCATTAGCTGAGAAGTCATACAACCTCTTAAAAAGATATTCAGAGCTTAAACCTTCCATTATCATAGTATGTACCTGTTGCAGACTTTTCCCACTAAAAATGAGGATGTGTACATGATCACTAAGCAAAATCTTTATCAGTAATTTCATGAGGCAACAAATGGTTGCCATTTACATCTGTAACTAAACTATTTTTGGACTGTGTTTTTTCTGTCTCCTGAAGGTATATAACTGATTCCTCTGTATTACCATTGACCTGATCACTCATCTTACATTCCCTAATTGATTTCATAATCTAGATTTATATAACTACTTAACTTGGAGTACATAGGGACATAATCTTGATAAGGCCATGACAAAGGGCAGGGTAAATAATACATATTGCATTAAACTTTTTTTAATATAGTCATGGTTTTCAGGGATTCATCCCAGTTTACTCTCATGGAAAGACAGTGAGAAATAGCATTACTCTCACTTTCTGGCCAAGGACAGGATTTCCTGACAAAGACCAACTTAGAACAGAAGTTATCCTGAATAGTCAAGGTAGATGCCTAAGAGTTTACCTAAACTAAGAACAGTTTAGGCACTGCTCATTGTGGTCCAATACAAAGCACATGATGTCTCAAAGAAATACTGAAAATGATGGAAACTCAAGGAAAAAGTTTCAAAGCCTGGGTAGATGCCATTTACAGACAAAAATGTAGTAACCAATAATAGGGACAGGCTATCATTGGAAATAAGGACTAGGGATGGAAAATGGCAAGAGCAAATCAAAGATATATATTTGATAAGAAGCTCTGAATGCAGACCAGAGCTGAAATAGAAAATTTTCAAACTGAAACACCTGGGTTTGAACTAAGGCTTTCCAGATTAAATTCAGGTGGTGAGGTTTTCATGATTGGAATATAAGAGAATTTTCAGGAGAGTGAACTGAAAATTGGGAAACTAACATAAAATCTCCAGGTCAGCACTAGAATTCAGAATCTTACAGCAATTCAACAGAGCAACTTACCAAGCATCTGAGGAGCCCTCCAAGTTAAGGTCAGAGTGAAGGGTGAAGAAGTTACCAGATGTGGTTGTCACCTGCCTGACACCTGCACAGGTCTTGTACCTGAGACAGAGCTGACCATGTAGGGATGCCAGTTATGGGCCTAGCAATAGTTGATACAGAAGCAGAGGCTGAGGAAATAAGAAAGGGCATTGTTCTAAATATACTAGTTTTCCCTATAGGTGATTATTGAATATTGCATCTTATTTATTTTGTATTTCTTTCCAAATCAATAATACTCTGAAAAACTCACTTTATTCTCTGGTTTTAATTTCTAAATCCAAGTTCCTGGAACCATGACTGTCTCCTTTGTTGTCACTTGCAGAGCTTTTTAAACACACAGATTGTTGTGTTTCAATCAAATCCTAAGATATGGTCCAGGAATCTATATTTTTAAAAATTCCTAGGTAATTCCAGGTTTGGAAGCTAATTTCCAGGTTTGGAAGCTAATGTAGAGAATCACAATGTTACCTAGAGAAATACTCAATAAGGAAGAATCAGAGTGAAAGATTAAAAGAATGAAAAATGTGTCAGTATCTGAATAGCAAGGAATGCATTTCCAGAAAGTGAAATATCTGATTTCAGAAGGTGACCTCCAAAGAGGCAGCAGCATAAAAGGGAGAAAGAAAAAAGTCAAGAGAAGTTTAAAATCAGAGCACTGTTTGATTTATATTCACCTAAGGGGATGGAAAATGATTTCACATTTTCGGGTAAGAGTAATCAGTCCATAGCTTTCAAGAATGCTGGTGTTGGGGGATTTTAAGCCATGTAATTACAAAAGTAAGAATGAAAATACATTGAAACATTGAAAAAAGTAAAGGAGACAGCTTCCATGTAATGTACATGCTTTATGAGGTCTAATTATAATCATACTTAATGAAAAGCAAAACAACGAAGTGAAAAACAAATGAAAATTTAATTTATATGTACACATGATTTCCAAGATTCTGACATGTATGGGAAAATTCTTGAGTTGACCGATAATGAAATCAAACGCCTGTGATAAGGGGAAGTCTTTATTCAGTAAAAATAAATGGTTGGTTAGCTAGGTAATGATGTGAGACTTTTATGGAAATGTGTGAATAATTTAGAAGGGTCATATTTTTGGTTAGCAATATAGATCATAGTCTAAAGGTTTATAGGAAGTGCATTTTTGAGAAAAAAAGGAAAAACTATAAAAGAAGAGTTTCATTTTGAGGACTGTTCTCAAATGAGAAATAGTACTTTTAGCAGGTGGTGTTAACGCATTTAATGAGATTCACTATAGGGATCCCTTAAATCTCTCTGTTCTAAAAAAGTCATTTGTACTTCTTTGAATATTTGGGATAACCTGAGTGATGGGGTCATGAAGAGTCACAAAAATGCCTTTGACTTCTTTTTACTCATTTCCAATTTGCCTTCAAAATTTCATAGGTGATCCTAACATGTTCTTTTCTACCACATTCTTCATCAAGCCACCACCTAGATTAAAAAATAACAACACTATCCTTGATGGAGATCCCATTTAAACGTGGCTAAACATCATAACAAAACTGTACTTTAGAGAAATAGTTTGCATATTTATTTAGGGAGAGCTGAAAAATTTAAAATCATAGTTCGAATGTTCTTTGAGAGGGAATAACAACTGAAGGAAAATGCATAACAAAGGATAAAGATTTAAAGTAATTTTATAATTAGGAATTGGTGACTGTAATTCAACACAATAAGAGAGTTAATAGGAAGAGTCTGATAGGAAGGAGACTGGAATTACAGAATTGTGGAAGAAATCAGATGGAGTAAACATGTTTTTCAAGTAAGACTGGGTACATTGCAATTAACTGCTCCCTGCAAAAAAAGAAGAAAAGCGAAAAGTCAGGAAAGCCTTAAGTGTCTTGGTAGCCAGAAGTGTCTGTGGGGTGCCCTGGAGGTGGAGTGTAGAGGGAAGACAGTGATTGTAGAATATATTGATGGAACATTTAATAGATGTTGCAGAATGAAAGCAGAAGTATCAAAAAAAATTGAGTTACATAATGCAGAGAATTTTTAAAACTTTTTCCCTATGCCTGTTTTTCTTAATGCCATGTTGGTGAATATGATAAATGTGTTTTTAGCATCTACATGTTATCAACAGAGCATTGAATCACCTTGAGCTACAGAATTAGTTTAATACTCCTTTCTTAATCTCTGGGTCTTTAACATTTCTCCCCTTCCCCCCATTCACACATACAGGTAGGTGGTGTTGTTAAGGATAATGAAAGGTTTGTAAGCTGTTCTGTGAAAGAGGCCTTATGGTAACTATGGAGAATGAGAGGGGTCTGTAGGACACTTTGGAGTGGTGAGGGCAGGAATGGAGCGCTCCCCTGCTCTGGCCAGATCTGTGATGGGGTCAGGTCCAGTCATGCATGAGGCTGGAGGATGGATACACTGGGGGGTAACCAGTGCATCCAGTGACCCAGAAACACCCTCTCTGCTAGTGCTTGAAAACGCAGAAACAAAGGAAAGAAAGATGCTGATCACTGTCCCATGTCCTCTATTGAAAAGAAGTTAGAATATACTTCTTAACACTTTCCACAGTACTTTAAAGCAAACCTTTCTAAAGGACAAAGGGACTTTTTTTTTTTTTTAATGAGTTGCTCTTTGCCACATCCACTGACCCTTTCTCCCCAGGGCTCTGGAGTTTTTGTGGCTCTGATTTCAAGGGGAAGTAAAGACGATTCAAGAGGAAATAAACCACATTCAAGTAACATAATAACTGGGTTCTTATTCTAAGCCACAAAATTGAGGCAAATGACCTGCTAAAAAGAGAGAGATTGTGCTCTGGCAGCACTTACCAGCTTGAAGGGCAGAGGTGCTCAAGAAAACAATAGAAAAATGTTACAAACATCTTTTCCATCAGTTTCAAGAGAATGACTAAACTCCTAATACAAGAACTTATATGAATCTAAATGTGACTTTGATGTAAAGTCATGGTTTGGCATTCACTGAGGAAACATGTTAAAAAGCTATAACTACAGTAATTTTTAAATGCTTTTTGGTTTGACAATGTTACTTATGTAAATTATCCAAATTTATCACTTAATCATTAAAGTTTTACTTTGCCTATCACTAATATTTTCACTCTAAAATCAATATATAATTTCTTCAACTCCAAAAGGAACTGGGTAAATTGGAGGGATGTTTTTATTTTATGGAATGACTATTATCAATAAATGTAGGTTGTAGCACTATACTGCTTTAGTTAGAATAGAAAGTTTTGCACCTTAATTTAAAGATTAACTTCAGATATATGTTTCTTTTTTTAAATGCAACCTAGCGCTTAATATTTAAACCATGGCTTATGGAGTTCCCATCGTGGAGCAGCAGGAATGAATCCTACTAGGAACCAGTAGGTTGCAGGTCAATCCCTGGCCTCGCTCAGTGGGTTAAGGATCCGGCATTGCCATGAGCTGTGGTGTAGGTCACAGAGGCGGCTCAGATCTGGTGTTGCTATGGCTGTGGCATAGGTCAGCAGCAGTAGCTCCGATTGGACCCCTAGTCTGGGAACCTCCACATGCTGTGGGTGTAGCCCTAAAAAGCAAAATAAATAAATAAATAAACCATGGCTTATAATTATTTTTCTTGAAGCAATGCTTTTCCCCATTACTTCTGTAGAGTGGATTTTTCTGTCAGGCAGAGAGATGTCAAAAAATAGAAAAGTATTTGCAATGACTTCATTCAAAGCAAAATACCTAAGGACAATTTAGATTTCATACAGCTATACTCAATAAGAAAAAATGCTATCAAATCTGTGAAACATCAGGTTCCATGAAATTTCATGGAGACCCTGAAAAACTGACCTTTTAAAAACATTTAGAAATAACAGGGAGAAACCAACAGATTATCATTGCCTATGTTCTTTAGGAAATCTTATTATGCTATATTTTCTTCAAGGTTGTATTCTTGAGGGTATTAATTATGCTTACATGTTCATAATTTTACTGTGTGGTAAAGCATGTATTTTCCATAATCCATTTAAAACACTATTTTCTCTGAGTACATTAATATAAATTATTTATTTAAAGTGGATACATATTTATACTTTATAAAATCATATTTTCTCAATTTTATTTAAAATTCAAGCATAATTTTATTTATAAGAGTTGTACTCTCCTGATTATAATTAAGAAGTTTAAGTATAATTGCTATGACTAAAGGACTGAATTAGGTTATGTATACTCTTTAAAAATAAAATAATACAAAAAATGCATTTATAAATTCCTGATGTTTACAAAGAATTTTTCTTGGTAAAATGTATCAGGATTTCATATTATCCACCAAATCTGCATATAGATGATCTTCTATATTTGTGAACCATTGATATCAATCATGCATGTCATGCATAATTTATCAGGATATATTGTTATTAATGTTCAAATTCACTAAAAATTGATGAATCCCCCTCATTAAAGAAAATTTTTTGGCAAGTATTATAATCAGCAAATATGAGCAAACTGAATTTCTATTTCCCAATCTTATGATAGTTCCCTCTCATCTCCTTCTCATAAACACAAAAATATGCACAAACACACTATCTACATTTGTGATTGTGGAGTGTGTCCATACATGTAGAATTCTATGCAATCCTTAAAATTTAGAGGAAAGTTTCATTAATCTTGGTAAACCTTTACAAAAAGTAAATTAACAATAATCTGTTGCATGCATACCATTGAGATAAAAACACATAACAACATAAAACAACCATTCCACAAAATGGAAGAAAAGTACATTAATATTTAAAAAAAAAAAGAAAATACACTACTGATAAACCATAAGAAGATGACAAGGAAGACTTAGCATAATAATAAGCACAATAAATGTCAGTGAAGACTAGTTGCTTATTAAATAGTGAATATGTTAAGATTTAGGCTAAATAATAAAACAAAGCTGGCCATAAGCTCAGTAAGCTGTGGTTCTTTATTTGGCCTTTTTTGACACCCCCTTGGCAGGAGTTTTCCCACAGTTTACTACTGTCTGGAGAGGGTAGAAGTTAGGTGGTCCCTGTGCCTTTGTTCAAGCGGATGTGGTCAGTGTTTAATATTCAGAAGACTGCTTGAAGATAGTGGTTATTTTTTAAAAGTTTACCATCTTTCCTGCCTCTTTACTGGTTCTATGGTAAGAGAAGTCCTTTGGGAGATTTTTGAGTCTGAACCTTTTGCTATTTCAGGGTTACTGCCTTCTTAAGCTCTTTGTTCAGACTGTACAAGACTAAGAGAAAGTCCAGGGAAATATAAGCCCTATCACCTTGAAGTCCCAATGTCCATAGCCAGTTTGCTTTCCTCCATCTTTTAGAGTCTCATTTTTTCTTACATATGATGTCCAGGGTTATATGTAGAAAGAGGAAAAAATAAATTTATATCAACTCCTTCTTCTCCAAAAGCTGAAGTCCTGAAATATGATTTAAAAAGACTTGTCAATCAAATGGACCACCAACTTGAACCAAAAAGGAACAAAATTTATCTTACAAAAAGACCTCCATACCCTCATTTCTGGAAGCTGAAAGCAAGCAGAAAAATCCACTTATCTGCAAATATGAGCCTACTTACTTTTTCCATTCAAATTATTTTGTTGTTTTTGTTTGTTTGTTTGTTTTTGACTTTGGCTCTTATTTTACTATTGTATCCTGCTCCTATTTCCAGAAGAAGGATAGTCTAATCAAGAAGTGTTTCTTGCCCCCAAAGATGGGGCCTTGCTTGCTAACTTCTACTTTGTGGAATTTCAGCACTGCTGTGTACTTCCTCTTCCTCCTGATTTGGAATGGAAGCATCTATTAGAGTCGTCTGGTTGCTTTATTACCATTACATAGTGGTATGATGGGGTCAGATAGCTTGTTAAGTAGTTCACATTCCTTAGATCAACAGCAGCCGTATCTGAGGAATTGCAGTCCAGTTTAACTCAGACTGTGAAATTCTGGAAATTGAGCTATGCCAAAATTTGATGAGAATTTTGGGATCATGGATAAAGGTGAACATATTTTGCATGAGTCTATAATGTAAATATCTGCAACCAGAGATGGTGGTAGCTTGCAAAAAAATCGGATATATTCTTTCTCTTTTCATGTGACATTGCAGATTTCTCTCTTCAATAAGCACAACTGGTTTCCTTGCCCTTGAATTCGGGTTGCCCATGTGACTTCATTTGACCAAATAGGACACTAGAAAACATGAAGCAAGAGAGAACTGAACAGCCATTCCTGAAATTGGGGCCCTTATTTACTTACTTGGAACCCTGTGATTGCCATAGGGAGGGGCTGAGTCAGCTGGAAAATAAGAGGCCATGTGAAGAACTGAGGTAACAAACCAATAGTCAGTGAGCCCAAGCTGACCACTGACACATGCATGGGCCCAGCCAAGATCACTGGAGCCTGCCTCAAACCAGATGGACCACCCACCTAAACTGACGATTTTTATTTTATTTTATTTTTTTTTTCGATTTTTATTTTTTTAACTCAAGGTTTAGTGTCCTTTGCTAGGCATTAAAAGAGACCACATCATCAACACTGTGGAAGATGTTTGCAAAACACAAGCCCACCAAATTAGCCCAGGCTCCATGATATATAAAGAACTTTGAAAAAAATGAAAAAGACCTCAACCCCACGCTGAAATGGTGAGACTTATACAAGCATTTCACAAAAAAAAAAAAAACACTGAAATGTCTAATAACTATATTCAGTTATCCTCAGCTTCATTGACCATCAGGAAAATGCAAGTTAAAACCACAATGCAATATACATTTATCAGATTTACTGAAATAAAAGCATCAGAAAATACCTAGTACCAGGGAGGATGTTATTGAGCAACCACACTCATAAATTGCTGGTGGGAGTATAAACTGATATTTTTAAAAACTGCTTGTCAGCACCATCAAGTAAAAAATACACTTACCCTGTTACCAAGCAATGTCATTGCTAGATACAAATCCAAAAGAAATATGTCCATATGATTACAAAAACTGTTCTTAGCAGCATTATTTGTAATGTCTCCAAACTAGACACTATACAAATGTCCTCAACAGAAGAATGGATAAAATATCATGCAATGACACAAAATAACACTGAACAGCCATGATGTGAACAATCTAAAATGCTGCACAACAGCATAAATGAATGCTACAAAATATAATTTTGAACAACATAAACCAAAAAAGGAAAACAATGTAATTCCTTTCAAATGTAGGACAAGCATAGAAAATCTAAATTGTGAGAAATCTAAATGGTGGTTTTCCCTAGGGAAAGAATGACTACAAAGAAGCATGAAGGAAGCCTTTTTGGTGCTGGCAATATTCTACTTCTTGACCTGGGGAGCTGGTTACACAGGCAATATCAATTTGGGAAAATACATTGATATACATTTATTGAAAGAATATATAATATATATGCATATATTTTTTATTAAATATCTTCCTCAAGCAATAAAATGATAAAAATATCAGAAAATGTTTTAAAATCTAATTGATTTTCTTCCCTCTTGCATTACACTTGCATGCTATTTTTGCCTAGTATCTTAGTTCCACTTTATTTAATATCCCTCCAAATCAGACATTATAGTTCATTTCCTGGCATTATATAATCAATGCATTTTTAGATTTATTTCGATGTTTAACAGTTTTTTGCTACTGTTTCCCTTTCATTTCACCATCTGTGTTGCTTTTGATTTCTCCCATTTTGAATATATAATTCAGTAGTTTTTCACACAGTAGTATGTTAGCAATGGTTTCTATCTGAAAATGTCTTTTGTAAAAAACTGTCAGATATTTCAGAAGCTTATTTCAGTAGAGAATTCAAAGTTCCCTGTTGTTTTCTCACATCACATTAAAGATATTTTCCCACTGCTTTATATTTACTTTTGTCCCTGTTAAAATGTATAATTTTTATTCCTATATAATCTGTATTTTTAAGGTCCTTTTTATGACCTAATCTTTGTCTCTGGTGTTCTGAAATTTTCCTAGTCTATGGATTAAAAAGTATTTTTTATACTCAAAATTGTATATTTCCTAAATCTGAAAATTCATATCAATTTTGAAAACTCTTATTACTATTTTTTTTTAATATTACCTTCCCCATTCTCTCTCTTTTTTCCTCTCTGGGATTTCCAGTGTGATATACTGGATTTCTCACTTATCTACACATCTTTTAATTTGTCTTTCGTAACATCATCTGTTAATCTTACTTCATTGCATATGGGTGAATTCCAATATACTTTCTTTAAGTTAACTCTTTATTTTCTCAAATTCGTATCTACAGCTAAGTGTGATGTGTACATTAATGGGTCTCCCTATATATGTATCTGGGTCCAAATTTCCTCTTCTTATAAGAAACCAGTCAGATTAGATTAGGTCCAATCCTAATTATCTGATTTTAATTTTGGTGCCTCTATAGAAACCAGGTCTCTGAATAAGGTCACATAGGAGATATTGGAGATAAGGACCTGAACATATGAATTCTGGGGGATACAATTAAATCCATAAGCATCTGTCTTAATAAATGGGTCACATTTTCAAATCAGCCTAGTGCTACCTTCAATCTACATATCTCATATATGCATTAGACCCACAGCTTCTTTTTTTTTATTAAAGTATAGTTAATTTACAATGTTTTTTCAAGTTCTGTTGCACAGCAAAGTGAGCCAATAACACATCTCCCTGTGCTGTACAGTAGGACCCCATTGCCCATTCATTCCAAATATAGCAGTTTGCATCCAAAAAAATCCCCCAAGGAGACTCACAGCTTCTACATGACCAAGATTATAAATCAAACTCATATGTGACAAAGGGTTTAAGTTGTAGGTTTAGTTCTCTATTTTGGATCCTTGGAATTTCTCTCATTTTTATGAGCTCTGTTGTAAGCATAAAAATATGTTTGTGTTGTATCCCTTATACTTTAGTAAAAGGGGATGAGGAATAAAAATTTCAAGGGGGCGTTCAAGTATCTAATTGGCTATAACCCCACAATCAGGAAACTCAGAGATTTATTATTTACCACATATAAAGGAACGGTCACTTACTAGAGGATAAAATTCATGATCACTTATGGGGTTTTGATTATCGCTAATGAAAATGAAATTAAAAAATGATTAAATTGCTTTCTCCATTTTAAATTTTAGTAGACTAGATGACACTGGGCTCAAGTTACAAAAAGTTAATTCTACTGTTTTAAGATGTAATAGCTTTGTCTGTTCTCCCTACAATCATTCTCACTGCTCTGTTCTGAACACCAGCAAACTCTTTTTTTTGCTCTAAATTCCCAGGTTTTAATTATATTCTTTCTCAAATGCTTCCCCATACATTAATTTATCTTTAAAACTAGATCATAAAGCACACAATGTATGAGCTATTTATTTACTGGGGGCAATAAGTTCTTTTTCTATATTAAGGACTCAAAGTTTTAAACTGAACTAGATTATTTTGAAGTATGCATATGCTTCCAGAGTAATAGTACCATTGAATGGTTTGATGACTCAGTAGGCAAAGGATTTATGAAAGTTTAAGCCTAAACTATCAGTAACATCATCTTAAGTGATCACCTAGAACTTTGTGTTCATTGAATTATACTGTATTCTAATAAACATGATTTTTTAAAAAAAATCTTCATAGCTAGAATCAAAACTCCTCCAGATAGATTAGTGTAGTTAAATTATATGCAAATTTTTGCAAGTAATTGATGCTTAGTAATGCTAATAATTTTTATAGACATAGAGAAGTTCTTGTATTTATGAATAAGTAAATAACTTTTTTTATCTAATAAAAATGCTAATAATTTTTATAGACATAGAGAAGTTCTTGTATTTATGAATAAGTAAATAACTTTTTTTATCTAGGGATATCATATGTACAAAGCATAGAGAGTAATGATTTGTAGCATATGTTAATATTTATAAACTCAAAACAGTGCCTGGAACATTGGGCATGCTCTATATATGTTTGCCATGATTTATTTTATGTTTTTGTAATATCCAATTATATTTATCCCAACCACCCTTATTAGTCAAATTAAGAATACTTACAGTCAATCAACTACTGAAGAATTCACTGGACCCACAAGAGAATACTGGAGAAACTCCACAGTGGATCAAGTTTGCCATGTAAATTTTGAGTCAAATTTGGATTTAGACCTGAGATAAGAGTGAAACATGACAAATTATTTAATGTTGGCAATATCATTTGGCATCAATGTCTTTCCAAACTGCTGCTTTTCTGAAGTAGTGATCTGCAATATGCCACCTATTTTCTCATACTTACAAATGTGCAGTATTTCCAGTCATTAGCTATAGAAGCTTCAACTAAAATATAATGGATAATTTGATCAAAGTGACTAGCACTATAAATTGTGACTATTATATAATTATGATTATTTGAAACATGAGATGAAAGATAATCTTGATGTTATTATCACAAAGACCTGAATAAAAGTAAGGTACAGTATTTTGGAAATGGTGTGACCCAAGGTTTGTGTTTGTATATATGTGTATCTTCAAAAGTGGACCTATGTCCCAGTGAAAGAAAAACAAAATCACATCTAAACAGTTGGCATCCAAAAAAGGGGAAAAATCATTGATCAGTCAAAACAAGTGCAAAGGAGAATAATGAACAGAAATTCAACAACACAAAGAGTTCAAGATCAGCACAAAATTATTTCTAGAACCTAAATGAAATATGATTTCCTAAATAAATAATTTAGTCAATAAATGAAGCATAAGTTCAAAGCTGAGACTGAAATCAGTGGTTTGGAAGAAAAAATGGAAGAAATATGTCAGAAGAAAACCATCAGGGAAAAGATAAGGGAGGCAAAGGATATATCCAGAAGACCTAAGGTGCAAATAGTGGGAATTCCAGAAGGAGAAAAGGGAACAGATAGAAGACTGTTAATAATTAAATAAATTAAATAAATCATGGGAGACTATTTCCCTTGCTGAAGAAATACCTGAATCTGAAGATTTGGAGAAGATTAATGAAAAAATGGCATACTCATCAGCCTATTATTGCAAAATTTCAAGAATCTAAGGCAAATGGAACAATGTATAGAATAAAAATGAAAAAACATTAAAGGGAAGAATACTCATGTATTGTGTATAATACTGAATATCAAAGATTATTAACTTCCATAGTCTATTATGGATAAATTACTATAATCACACAGTACTAGGCATAGACTAGTTTGTCATGCTTTTGTTGAATAAAAGAAAAAAATACATTTGTGGTTAAAAAAAACCTCTTTATTAAATTTATATGAATATAAGATTGGTTTGAAATAAACAATAAATTCTTAAAGCCGAGAGAGTGTATGATTCCCACACTAAGATACTAGTTAATTTGAATCATATCAGTGATGAAAGCAAATAAAATGCTGAAAAAAAATAATAGTATGAGAATAATAAAATGGTACACAACCTGAAAAGGAAGGAAACTCAGGGAGAAGCTAGCCTTTGCATGCACTTTTTAAATAGGAAAAAAAAAAAAGATGCTGGGAAGATGAGAAATGACAGGGATAATTCACACCCAGAATATGAAAGAGAACCTGGATATCATGACACTATGTATTTA
Organism: Phacochoerus africanus; assembly: GCF_016906955.1. Lineage (NCBI taxonomy): Eukaryota > Metazoa > Chordata > Mammalia > Artiodactyla > Suidae > Phacochoerus > Phacochoerus africanus. The sequence goes on from NC_062545.1 coordinate 157,021,319, forward strand.
GCAATATTCTCTAGCAACCCTAACTTTTATTTAAGACCCCAAATGGTTAAGCCTTAGGGTTAAGAGATTACTTGAAACAGACCAGCCATGACATAAGCGAAGTCAGTGTAGTATCTGAAGAGCAAACGGTTATTTTCCAAAAGTTATGAACAAAACAAAACCATCTTAAATCTAAAAACTAAGAAGAGAAAAATTAAGTATATCTCAGGAAAACTGCTTAAAAGAAACAAAGTAACCAAAAGAAAAGCATAAATGCTGGCCAAGGATGAAAAGAATTTAACTTTAACGGAGCAACAGTACCTTTGAGCACATATCCCAAGAGAAACAATGGATGTCAGGAAACAATGGAGCTTCTGTGAGTCTATTTCTATTTTGTGAATAAGTTCATTTGTATCATTTTTTTTTTCCTTTCTTGCTATCCTGCAGCATATGGAGTTCTCAGACCAGGGATCAGATCCAAGCCAAAGTTGCAACCTATGCCACAGCTGTGGTAACACCAGAGACTTAACCCACTGTGCCAGGCCAGGGATCAAACCTCCAGTGTTCCAGAGATGCTGCCAATCCCATTGTGTCAGGGCAGGAACTCCTGAATCAATTTTTTTTGATTCTACATATAAGTGATATCATGTGATACATATCTTTGTCTGACTTTACTTAATATGATTATCTCTACATCTATCCATGTTACTGTAAACATGGAAAACAAACGTACTATTACCAAAGCAGATAGCAGAGGATGGTATAAATTAGCAATTGGGATTAACATAGACATGCTACTATATATAAAATAGTATAAACACAAGGACCTACTGTATACCACATAGAACTATAGTCAATATCTTGTGATAACTTATAATGGAAAGAATCTGAAAAAGAACATATATATATATATATATATATATAGTTATATAGTTAAATATATCTGAATCACTCTGCTGTACACTTGAAACTAACACAACATTGTAAATTAACAATTTCAATAAAAATGAAAAAATGGAATCATGCTTTATTTATTCTATTCTATTCTATTTGGCCATGCCCACAGCTGTAGAAGTTCATGGGCCAGAGATCGAACCTGTGCCATAGCAGCAACCCAAGCCACAGCATTGACAACCCTAGATCCTTAACCAGCTAAGCCACAAGGGAACTCCAGGAATGGAATGATACTTTACATTACAAAAAAGAAAGTGACTATGGGCTCAGAATCCTATATGCAGAAAAAAAAAAATACTCTTTAAAATGAAGACAAATATCATGAAAACAAGGGCAACCACCCACACAAAACATGCATGACAACAACTAAAGCACACTCTCCAAGACATAATTCAGGGAAGAATTGATGGCAGGTTTCTTGTTGCCTTGTTCCCTTGGGGAAAGACACAGCTAACACAGCAGATGTCTGAGTCTTAGTCATCCAACACTTGGGCTTGGGGCTTTGGGTTGTGTGGTAAAGAAAATGCTGGCCTCTCCCTTGTCAGGATTCCACAGGAGCAAGTTATAGCCCAGCCTTGACTACAGCTTTGATTTAGCAGCTCCATTGTTATTGTGGAACTAACCCCAAGCCCCTCCCTGGCTACCGTCAGCGGCTCCGGTTTGCAAGCCTTATGAAGCGCCAGGTGACCTAAGAGCATGAAGAGTCACATTAGCACTCATGGTGGGTTTAGCAGTCCTCACATGTCAATGAGGCTTGGGTCTAAGACTGAGTGTGACGAAGACTGATGCCCTCACACTGGGTTCTGGCCAGTTTGCATGGAGCTTTGCAGAAATTAATTCCTTTTCTAGGACTCCCTGGGATCTGTGTTGAACAAAAACAAAAAAATAAAACCACGTAACTGTGAGTGAGATAAACACATTTTCAGAAGAAAATCCCTAATAGAATGTGTCACCAGCAGAATAGCAATAAGGAGGAAAAAGGGGGCATTATTGGTCCAAAAGGGAAATTATTCTAGATAAAAGCTCACAAAGGCAGAAAAGAATAAAGAGAAATAAAAGAGGTTAAAAAAGGGCAAGGGCTGAAGTGAGATTCAAGGATAGTAGGCTAGTCAGAATCATGGATTATGTCTGGGTGTGGCTGTCCTCTGAATTTTTAAGCTTTATTTTTTAGATATAACTACATATTTTATGATCTGAATAATATTTCAAAGAACCATTTATTTCAATATTCAAGTAACTATCAGAATTATTCAGAACTAGGTATTTTGGTCTATATTATACACAGCCCTTTTCAGACAACAGATTGAAAAAATGGTTTAATGGAGGCAGGTCTATTTTTTGCTTGGTTGATTTTGATTTTTCTTGTTGTTTCAATTGGTTTTGTGTTTTCCCCAGCAGAATATTTTTACAGCTCTTCAGAAGCAGGTTATCTGCTTGCAATAGAAGTAAGCTAATTAAATATAAAAATTTTATGTGTTTGGCAAAAGCAAGGTACCAGGGATATTCTATAGAAGAATGTGGCAAAGAGTTAACCCCTCCCAGGCTTCCTCCCAGAGGCAGCTGGGCAGTGATTATGGTATATAGCGATACAGCACCCGTCGCCAACAGAAACACTAAATAGAGCTGGGAAAGAAAATACCCTCCCCCCGAGGCAACCCTCTGAAATGATGGGGATTTCTCTGAGAAGATAAATATCTCCTCTCACACAGGAGACTTAATCAACGGGTTAGAAGCTTCTACAATATCTTTGAATTACAGAGAGCACCTAGCTTTTACCATAAATGACAGCAGTGCAAGGCAGTGAACTAAGGGTTAGAGTATACACTAGGGTGACACAGAGCGAGAGATCATGACCAGCCTAAATTTTCATAATTAAGAGTATAAAGAACAGTAAGTGAATGGGCAGTTCGTCTTAATAGAGCATTTTTTAAACAATCAGTAAAATCACATCACAAAAGCCAGTCCCCCAAAAAACCACATATTGTAGTATTCCTTTTATATTAAATATTCAACATAAGAAAACCTGTAGAAATAGCAAATAAATTAGTGGTTGCCAGGGGCTGAGGGTAGAAGGGAATGAGGACTGTGAATGCCCATGAAGATTTAAAAATTTGCAGGGTAAGGTTTTGATGAAAATAATCTCAGATAGTGGTCAAAATTGCATAGTTCTATAAATACATAAAAGCAATTGAATTATAAATTTTAAATGGGTGAATTTTATGGTCTGTTTATATCCCAAGGCCGTTATAAAAAAATGACATAGGAGGGTTTTAAAAGACTCTTACTATACATGTGAAATAGCAGATTTAACAAAAGTGTATAATTACTTACATACCTTGATAATCATACCACCTTTAATGCTGAAAAAAAAAAAACTGAAAAGTAAAGGTCCAGATATTCCTAGCAATGGCAAGTTAGGTAATTTGGTTGAACCCTCAAATGAATACAAATTTAAAAAAAAATCTGACAAGGGTGTTTTGAAATATCCAGTACTTAAAAATCACTGAGGCATTGACAAGAAACCATCAGTCGAAAAAGAAAACAAAAATATAATGGAGAATGAGGATCAAAATCTCTAAATGAGGCACCAGGACTCTGAAACTGCTTTGCCCTGAGGGTAATAGTTAATCCAAATAAACCTGGGTTTCATTTTTAGCTTTTTTTAAAAAACAAAGGGAAAATAGTTGAAAATGAAAAAGTCTAACAATATCAAGTGTTGGTCCAGATATAGAGCAATAAGAATATCTCTGCTGGAAGCGAAAACTGCTAAAGCCACATGGAAAAATAATTATAAAGTACTCTACGTATATCAGCAATGCTGGGGAAACTAGCAACATAATTGTGAGCAAAGAAATATGGAAACTGCACAAGTGCATATTGTTTAGTGTTATATACATAGTAACAAACTAAATTTAAAAAGGAAAATCAAGCAAACATTTATTTAAGCAGTTTAGGATAGTGTTGCTTCTATTGAAACAAAATTCAGAGAGCTTTACTGATGTGAACTTTTTTTTTTTTTTTGTCTTTTTGCCATTTCTTGGGCTGCTCCCACGGCATATGGAGGTTCCCAGGCTAGGGGTCTAATCGGAGCTGTAGCCACCAGCCTACACCAGAGCCACAGCAAAGCGGGATCTGAGCCGCCTCTGCGACCTACGCCACAGCTCATGACAATGCCAGATCGTTAACCCACTGAGCAAGGGCAGGGATTGAACCCGCGAAATCATGGTTCCTAGTCGGATTCGTTAACCACTGCGCCACGACGGGAACTCCATGATATAAACTTTCTATTGAGCAAGAAACAATTGTTCCCTAACAGGGAGATTTCAAAACCCAAAGTGGATAAGAAGGTTGACTCAGTAGTTACTGCTCAATTTATAAACACAAATGTGGGAGTGAGTACATTGTTTTGTGTTTGGTTACTAGAAATTTACATTCCTTTTAGGGTAGCAGCCACCCTGTGAGCTTAGTAGTTTGTAGTTGATTGGCTAGGAAGCTAAGTTCACTTTAACACAAAAGAAGTTAAGTTTGTTAAGATCAGAGTCAACATTTCTGGAAAACCAGGACAATTTAAGTTTCAGTTACTTGTCTGTGAGTGTGTAATCTAGAGGCCTGTTTAAACTATGGTCTTTATTTCAGATTCTGTTTAACACTGCTAAAATAAAAGAAGAATGTGGACACATTCAGGTCTTCTAATGTATGGTAGATTATTGATAATCACTTTAATAATATTTACCTAATAATAGTATGTACACAATTATGTATGCTTTACTTGTATTTATGCACTTCTTTCTGTATATTATAATTTGCATTAATAAAAATCAATCAATTGATCCATCTCAGAATCTGTTACTTTCTTGAATCATGTGACTGCTCTCCTTCTAGGGTGGGATTCAGCTCTGGGTTACTGTCCCAAGCTGACCCACACCGAATAGTGACTTGTAAGACAAGGCCTGTTAACATCAGGTACCTTTCAGATAGGGGAAGTGCATTAACCCTGGAAAGTAAAATTAGAGGTGCTTCTTTGGGTTTCACCTTTGCCCTATTCAGGTTTTTCAGCTCTTGCTTGGATTCCATAAGCATCTTAGCATCCTTCTAATAAATTTCATTTTTTCATATAAAAACCTTAAAATATAAAAACAATTACCAACTCTCCCCCTCAAAATCATCAAGAATCAGTATGCAGCTATTTAGACTTAAATTGTTTTATGATTTCTATATCCAACTACAGTATGTGATTGCATTAATTTTAGGTACTCTTTTAGTATAAGTAGCCATTTGGAAAATTCTAATCATATATTGACATGAAGATAAACTTCCAAATGTGATATAGGTGCTATTTATCACTTCATCCTTATTTGGGCAATTGAGTGTGTTATTTGTTTTGGCAGAAGTATCCTGGATGTCGATAAACTTCTGGTAGTAAAACTTAATGAGCATATGTGTGTTAAACCCAAATGTTGCAGATTTCTGTCCTTTATCTGCATGATGCCTATCTTACAAGAGAAATTTAACAGATTGATTATATTACTCTAGAATACTTAGGTTTGATATGCATGGTTTCATAAATTACCAATAAATTTTCCCAGTATGATTTGGTAATTTAGTGAAATTAAAATATTTTAACCACTCTTACTCTAAAATACTGACTTTTATAATAGAGAAGTCACAGTGAGATCATGCTGAATTGTACAGGACTAAGCAGCTGGTCACTGACCAAAGAGATTCAAGGGTAAATAACATGCTGAATCATAGTATTTAGTTGAATTATGAAGTTTAGTTTTCAAAGTGTTGCATTATTCAAGAGACGAATAGATTATGCTACAGAAAATTATGAGTGACATGTTAGATTAAATAGTAATTACATAAATATTCCTTCACGGTCAGTATAAAGTAATGTTCAGTGCTCATCAGCAAAATATTTTTTAAAAATCTGATTAGTCATAATGTAGGACTTAATGAGTTGGAGTTGAGAGCAATTACTGTCTGTCCTGTTTTTGATGGATATTGCAATGATCAAAGGTTATCCTAAAAATGCATTGCAAGAAAACACAGCAGGAAATTTCATTGTGCCTCTGGTATATGAAAATGACAGGAAAAATGTTTTCTCACAAATGGTTTGTCTTTGGAGATAAGGCTCCATCCTCAATACACTTACACAAGATAATATTAAAACATAGGGTTTTATTAGAGACAGAAACACTATTAATTGATAATATACTCATAAATACCTAATTTTAAATTTTATCTGAAAATGGTATTGGTAAATTCAAATCCTGCTTTCCTTTCTATAGGTTAACAATAACAAGTACTTTTCCAATCTTGATTAATATGCTGTGATGAAATTCTAAAAGATTCCTTTCAATTGTTGCATAATTCACTTTTAGAAAAGCACTCTTTAACTAAAATGTTCTCACAACTTTAAATTTATATATTTTGTTCTGTTCCATTGGGCTATGTGGGTAAAATGCATTCTTTCATGCACGTGGGTTCTCTAATTAGCTCTTGAAATTATTTTCTCACATATCACACACCCCCAGTTAATTTGCTGTTTCTTTTATACCTTGCTTTTTTTAACTTTATTTAAAATTAAACTATAGTTGATTTACAATTTTGTGCCTATTTCTCCTGTATAGCAAAGTGACCCAGTCTTATATATACACACACTCTTTTTCTCATATCATCCCCCCATCATGTTCTATCCCAAGATATTGGACAGTTTCTTGAGCTATATAGTAGGACCTCATTGCCCATCCATTCTAAATGTAATAGTTTGCATCCACTAACCCCAAACTCCCAGTCAATCCCACACCCTCCCCTCTCCCCACTGGTAATCATAAGTCTATTCTCCATGTCTGAGTCTGCTTCTGTTCTATAGATAGGCTCATTTGTACCATATTTTAGATTCTACATATATGTGATATTATATGGTATTTGTCTTTCTATTTCTGATTTACTTCACTTGGTATGAGAATCTCCAGCTGCATCCATGTTACCACAAATAGCATTATTTCATTCTTTCTTTTTGCCTGAGTAGTATTACATTCTGTATATGTACCATGTCCTCTTAACCCATTTATCTGCTGATGGACATTTAGGTTGTTTCCATGTCTTGGCTATTGTGAATAGTGCTGCTATGAACATGTGGTGCATGTATCTTTTTGAATTGTAGTTTTCTCCAGATATATGTCCAGGAGTGGGATCTCTAGATCATATGGTAGTTCTCTATTTAATTTTCTGAGGAAACTCCCTACTGTTTTCCACAGTGGTTGTACCAAGTTACTCTTCCACCAATAGTGTAGAAGGGCTCCCTTTTCTCCACACCCTCTCCAGCCTTTGTTATTTGTAGACTTACTGATGATGGCCCTTCTGACTGGTGTGAGGTGGTACTGCATTGTAGTTTTGATTTGCCTTCTAATTATCTTTTTATCCTCATCATTCTCTGCTGAATAGACTTCAACTTACTGCCATTGTTTGCTTTTTTTTATTCCCTTACCATTATTTTTTTCCTTGTTTAAATTTTTCCCTAAATGCGAAGTTCTAAAAGAAAAATGTAGACCCCCATAGTGAAAAAAATAATACATCTCACTTGCATTCTTCTTGCCTATGGGTAAAAAATTTTTAATTTTCATGAGGAAGAGAAACAAACATTATGACCTCCAGGAATAAAGAATAGAATAGGAAAAAAAAAATCTCTACTCCTGAGTGGGGAAAGGATAACATATTGAGCATAAATGATTAGAGAAACCCAAGTACCACAGAAGGGGAAGGATTACTGAAAAGTTCCTCTTCCAAGATGCAGGAGCATGCCAAGCCTGAGGCCAAACCATGAGAGCGGAGAGGCTTTTTGTCCCCCTGCAACATACTAGAAGCACTGAGAAACAAACCACAATACTCTGCTGCTAGGAGAGAGGCCAGAGCCTGAGAAAGATCCTCTTGAGCTGCAAGAGCAAAGGACTGGCCTAACACTGAGAGTGAAGGAGACAGTAAGAAAAACCCTGTGATTAATAGATCCCACCCTTTGGACAAGATAGTGCTAGATGAATTTAAAACCAGTGATTCATTGTAAGAAACCATCCTACACCAAAACTCTAACTAGCTAAACTCTCACATTATTTGCAACCTTAAAAAACTCACCAGAAGAAAATACATGTTCATTTCAAGGAATAAATACACATACAATACGTGTTTTGGCCAAACTTTTTTAGAAAGACACAAAATTGAGGAAGAAAAAAAGGAAAAGAAATCTATTGTCAATAGATAAAACAATCAATAGGACCTGACTCAGATATGACCCAGATGCGGGAACTGTAGGCCAGGGAATTTAAAATAATTCTGATGTGTTAAGGCACTAGTGGAAAAGGGGAGAACTTGTATGAACATATGAAGGATTTCACCACTGAGGTGGAAAAAAATAAATGGAAGTGTTAGATTAAAAAAGAAAAATTGCTAAACAAAGTGAAAAATTTGATAGGCTCAGCAATAGGCTTCTATTGGACTGAAAGCTTTTAGCTTAATAATCACTTTTATTCCTAATCAAGGCTAAAATTGTTAGTTATGTGCTCAATAAATGTCTGTTTAATTAATAGATTTATTAATTTTTAATTTTTATATTTATTGCAATATTTCAAATGACCTTTTAATAACAGATTTATTAAGGAATAATCTGCATACCATGAAAGTCATTCATTTAAAGTATATACCAAGCTTTTTTGTAACTTTACAGAGTTGTGCAAATATAACCAAAATGAATTATTCTATTCATGTATATCACTCTACAAAGATCCTTAATCCCTACTTGCAGTCAATTTACCATCATCTATCTATCTACATATGTATCATACATATCTATGCCTTTACAAGTTATTTTCTTTCTTTCTTTTCTTCTTAGGTTGGTGCATACTATGTAAAAAGTACTCAATATCTGACTCTTGACTTATTGTCCTTTATTTTATTTATTTATTTATTTATTTATTTATTTTTTGGGGTCTTTTTTTTTTTTGCCATTTCTTGGGCCGCTCTCCTGGCATATGGAGGTTCCCAGGCTAGGGGTCGAATTGGAGCCATAGCTGCCAGCCCACGCCAGAGCCACAGCAACACAGGATCCGAGCCGCGTCCGCGACCCACACCACAGCTCACGGCAAGGCCAGATCGTCAACCCACTGAGCAAGGCCAGGGATCGAACCTGCAACCTCATGGTTCCTGGTCGGATTCGTTAACCTCTGTGCCACGACGGGAACTCCCTGTCCTTTATTTTAATACAATCTCCTTGTATCTACCCTTATTCTATATGTGAATATACACACATTTATTTCCTAAATATATTATGGATGGAATCAGATTGAAAGAGCTAATCAAGAGCTCTTCCACAGCACAATATACCTAAGTGTGCTGTGGAAATAACTAAAGGGACTAATGCAGAATATCTCAAATGACTGCTATTTGGAGAGCCACTGGCAGAGAAAAAGGTGAATCTTAGGAAATAAAGATTGAATCCATTTGAGGACAATTTTATGTAGCTCAGAGATCTTCCTAAGCTACAGTATCAAGAAAGGATGATTAAGCATAAACACAATGAATATTAAGCCAATGAATAGTAAGGCTCAGCACTAGGCAATGTAGTCCTATTACCTGAATTTACTCCAATCAAGGACACTACTTTCCTGAAAAGGTGAGCATTCCAATTTACTTTTGTGTGTGACAGATGGAGACAAGACTTTAGGATAAACAAAGCACATTTGTGATCATGTTACCTTTGTAAACCAGCAGCAGATGTGCTCTGTAGGGGTGTGCTAAATCCATCAAAGATAAAACGTGCTGGCAGAGAAATCCCCATCTACACAGTTTCCAACTGCTGTCGTGCATTCATCCTTATCAGAAGTACATTTGCTGCAAGAAGGGTGAATCTCAAGAGAACTGGTCATTTTCCTGAATTTACAAGAAGAGATACAGAAATGAAATCACAAAATCTTAGCCTATACTTTGAACAGAGAAGAATCTTTAAAATAATCAAATGTGGAAACATTTACCTCTGCTCAAGAAGTTTCAATGTAGAGAAATTGTTTTACAAAAGATCTCATGAATCCAGGTTAGTCCTATTCTCCATACTAATTTTTAAATGGGCAATAAAAATTCACTTTGTGCAATTCTCAAATCTCAGCTTTAAGGAGTAAGATTTTTATACCATCTGTAAAAACTGAAGAAGTCTAAGTAAAAGCCACCCACAATATTTATGAGAAAGTGTAGGCTGAAATGTATTTGCAGCACTTCAAAATAATCAAAAGAAAGTATGAAACCTAAAAAAATCTGCAAAGCACAAAAGACGCAAAAATAGCTTTAAAGATTCAGGGTTTTTTTTCCCCCCTAAAAATTATTTATTTCTGAGAAAATAATAAATTGTCTACACTATATTTGGGAGCTCCAAAGTAAATGCAAAGTGCTTTTTCTTTTTCTTTTTTTAAGGCCACACCTGCAGCATATGAAAGTTCCTGGGCTAGGGGTCAAATCAGAGCTGCAGCTGCCAGCCTGTGCCACAGCTGCTGGCCTATGCCATAGCAACACCAGATCTGAGCTGCATCTGTGATCTACGCAAGGCAACACTGGAACCTTAACCCACTGCACAAGGCCAGGGATCAAACCTTTGCCCTCACAGGCACTATGTCAGGATCTTAACCTGCTGAGCCACAATGGAAACTCCAAAAGTGCTTTTTCTATCATATATGATTCAAAATTGAGATGAACAGAAACAAATGAAAGTAAAATAAGCTATCCATTATGACATAATTTAAGACAATTTAATATCTTTTTTCAAATAAACATTTTCAGTAGTAGAAGAGATATCTGATACCAAGTAACCAAATTATGGACACTTTATTTAGAACATCACAATTTTCACACAGAGTAAAATGAAAAGATGAGCAAACAACCAAAATCTGTTAATTTTTTTTTAGAAAAATAAACACCATAAAATGAGGTACAAATATCAGCAACTGAAAGAACTAACATATAGGGAAAGGGATATGAGAGCAAACAGACCTCTCTTAAGTACTTTGGAATCTGCCTTACAAGAGCCATCAATACCTGTAGGAATTACATGTTAAATGCTCTCCAGAGGCAAGAGAGACGGTGTAAACAAATGAAGAGATAGAAGTTTCTGAATGGGAAGCTTGTGTATTGTAAAGAAGCCAGTTCTCTCCTAATAAGCTAACCAAAATAACAAACCAAAAATGTTTTACAAATAACTCAAGTCAGCTTATACTAAAATTCACTAGGAAAATACAATGAGCATGAATAACTATGAAAACTTTGTGACACAAAATTAATAAATTTTTACCTATGAGGTAACCATAAATCTTTCCTAATTAAAAGTGTTTTGTTCATAAATATTTAAATAAATTTAAATAACACAGTATAGAATCCGTAGGATTCTTCATATGTGATAAAAGTATCCTTTCTTTTACTGATAAAATGGTCTTTTTAATAACTGAATCTCAGACAACCGGCTAATAATGCCACTCTGTCTTCAATAACCAAAAGTATAATTTCTAGATGGATTAAATATCTAAATTTAAAAGATTTAAGTGGATAAAATAAAAATTATTGAATAGAATTTCATAATTTTCAAGTTGAAAAACTCTTCATATTAAAGACATAAAAATTGTAGCATACACAGAAAAGGGTTTTCAGAATATATGTAAATACATTAGTAATGGCTAAATAGCAATAAAAGGACCAAAAACACAATATAACACAGATTTTAGGAGTAAATACAAAAACAATAAATAAATACAAAAAAGATGCTTAATATCACTATCATTGGGAAGACACAAAGCATTCATTGTAATAATTTTCTATTGGATTGGTATATACTAAAATGTATTAATAATATTCATTTTTAGTGAAATGCATAGTGATATACTTTCATGGGGTTGTGAATTGTTAATGACTTTTTGAAGAGAATATGGCTGTCAAATTTATAACTACCATGAGGATTAGTAAATTTACTCTATAAGTATATACTACAGAAGTGCCTATGCTTATGCTCAAAGATGTGTGTTTAAGGATGTGAATGGGCAGCATCCAGAAAATTGAAACCAACTTAATGTCCATCTTAATGGGAGTGCTTAAATAAACTGTTATACATCATTACACATAAATACACACACATACATGTCACATTTTAAAATATATTGTATTGACATGGAAGCTTCCCAAGTCACCAAATTCAGCAAATTTCTTTACAATATGTATTATAAAATATTTGTTTGCATATTATATATTTGTAAAAATGCAAACAAAATCAGTGGTGGAGAGAGACTCCCAAGCTGACAAGGAAGTCCTCTCTCGAACAAACCCTTAGCACTTTTATCTGGAAGAGGGACGCAGAAGTAGGGACGCAGAAGAGAAGTATATCTCTGTAGAGAGAATCAACTGCATTCACTGTACGTATATCTCTGTAGAGAGAATCAACTGCATTCACTGTACGTATGTGACTAAACTTTGCTTGAAACTGCTGTAAAGAAAATGGTTCATTTAATATTTTTGTAAATTAAAAAAAAAGATGACATATTAAGTACAGTCTTCTTGTGAATTATTGTATTGAGTACAGTGAGTTTGGAAAGGTTCTTATGAAACATAAGCATAAATATTAGATAAAGAGTTTATCTGTTTAAGCTTTCTGCCCTCAGGTACATAAGTCATAGTTCCCACATTAGTAAGGTCAGCTGAGTTTCTGTGTTCTAGGAAGGAAACAGAGGGCATTGCTAAATAATGAATGAATGAATGAATGAATAGAACAGCTTTCACTATCTACATTCTTTTCAGACATTTTGGTTTCACTTTCAGCAACTCTACATTCTTTTGTTGTCTACAAAATTCACTTTCCTCTCGGTTAACCAGGAAAAATTTTGCAGTGCTTTGCATGCTAATAAACTGTTTCATCCCTAAAGGTTTTTTAAAATTACAATTTATATCTCATTTTTTTTCTAGGTCATCAGCTAACTAGTATGTGTCCTACCCAGTTAATTAGCTAGTTTCTTGACATTCACCTGAAAATAGCTACTCAGATTTAATTTTTTTTAAAGATTAAAGGAGATCACTTAAGTGGAAATACCAAACTTTAAATAATAACAATAAAATACCATTTATTATGTGTTTACCCCTACTGTAATTCTCACAACAACCAAATAAATAGTTACAGTTATTTTCTAGATAAGGATACCAGTTCCCAGAGGTCTTAACAAATGTGAATGTGGTGTGTGGAGAAAAAGATGCTATATGTTTGACTCAAAGATCTAATAATATGGATATAATGTATTGTCATAAATATTCAGACACTGTGGCCAGTGAATAAGATATTTGGAGTTAAGCAAGATTTCTTATTGCCTCACAAATTACATCTTATAGACAGCAAAAAAGTTTACCTATCCAGAAAAGAAGAAAAAAATGAAGAATGAAAGAATATAGAAACAGGAAAAGCATTACTATTTATACAAAAATTAGGAATAATGCTATGTTTAATTGCTACTTGCCTCTTGCTTTCTAGTATGAACTTCCTCCCTTGAATTGTTGTGGGTTAATTGTAAAATTTAAAACTTTCAGGCAATATATCCTATAAACGCTTGACAACAATTAAGATTTTATTGCATCAAGTTCATTAAGCAAATCCTATTGGACTGTGAGTTTATTGTCAATTTTAACTTGTTCAAGTGTTTCAATTACAATTCCATTTTGAACTGTAATAAGGTGGCTGATAAATGACAATGGTTAACAACTGCCATTAAAACTACCCAGGGCAGAACTCCATAAATGTAGGACAATTAGAGTAACAAATGAGAGGTGCAATATGCTATTATCTTTACATTATTCAGTTGATTTAGTGTAGCATTTTAATAGTTGTCTCTGAAAAAAAAATGTTTCACTTGTTTTCACTGGTTTTGGTCCTTGTTTTTGAACTGGTTTTATATCAATTTTATTTCTAAAGCAGAATAATCAGAGTTAAGATTTTTGGGAGCAAAGATCAAATAATGTGGAGAGAGGTCGTGAGTGGCTGACTTTACCATGCCTACTGTGACTTGGAGGTTAAGATTTAATGTAAACAATTCTTTTCTTTGGATAATTACAAACTTCAACAACATGACTAGCCATAATTTTGCTTTTTAAAAAAATTCCAACTTCTGAACATATGAAGTAGGAAAAAATGATTTCAGGGCTTACTTGCTTTATTTCTTTCTTAAAATTACATATTAATATACACTTCACACTTCGGGGAAAATAAAAATGTCAGCATTTTCAATATTTCAGAACTAGAATTTGTCACATATTTTGTTCATCCAGGCATTAGATTAAACATGGAATAAGCCTAGAGAAACCTGAATATTTATAATTAATACAGAAAATTGTATTTAGCCAATGGCCACATATTCATTTTCTTCCTTAAGTTCTCCCTCACAATTCTTACTATAAATATTTATCACTTGTTCAAATACTGTTCAACATCCTCCATACAGTTATATTCTCTGAAAATCAATCCAGTTGAATCACAAAAATGGTTTGAATGAGTCTGATGTTTTCTTCAGAGAAATTACTCACACTTTAATATATGTCTTCTGTGTTGAAAAAGTTACTTAAAATGTAACCTTTTAGAAGCCTCATTTTAGAAACAGTGATATAAAATTCAAGAAAGTCTTTCAAGAAGGGATTTTTGAAACAGGACAGAACATTGAGTATCAAATAACTATTTAATGGAGAAAATCTTCTACTATCTATTCTGCTGAGAAAATTCTTCCATGGTACTTAAGTTTTAAACTAAGAATTTGGTTTGGTAATTAATTTTTGCAATAAAGCATATATATAAACATTTTTTTAATATCACGGAAAATCTAACATTTATTAAGGCTAGAATAGGGTGTAAAATTATTCAAAACCTAAGTTATTTTGTGGGATGAGGTTATAAACCTTTATTTGTTTTATCATATTGGGGCTTTTAATGTTTTAAATAACTCCAAGCTCAGTACTTTCATTCCTCAACTCATAAACCATCTGAAAAGGCGAAAAGCTATGGAACTTAAATTGTTTGCGATTTATCATCCTGAGATAAAATCAAAACAGTTTTGGTTTAAATTGTATATAAATTCCTTCACCTGTGTCCTTTCTTTTGGTTAGTCTTCTATACATGCACTATCCTTGTAACTTCAAAACTTCTCATGTAAATGCATTATCTATACATATTTCACTAATGCTTATTCTATATATTTACATCAAAAGAAGTGAAAAAATTATCCTCAGCTTAAAAATGAGTTGCACCAAAATATAGATAAAACAATGGAATACTATGTAGACTATTAGCTAAATTTCTCCAAAGGACAGCATACTAAATAATAAATTGCTAAATCTAGTTTCATTAAAATCAAGTGTAAAACTCACTCACTAGAGGTTTTCAGTATTATTTGAGGGTTTCTAGCCAGTGCAATAAGGTAAGAATATTAATATTTAGCAAAATAACTTAGCTGCATTTTATGATTATAAATTGAGAAAAGACTTCACTGCAAAGATATTGATGACCTAGATCTTTTTAATGTGGCAGAAAACTGCATATACAGAAACCAACAGTTTTAAAATTTTAGCAAGAAACTTTTTGAATTTCAAGTGGAAATTACATTTTAATAAAAATGGAAAAATATGTGTAAAATAGCCCTGAATAAATAGGAAAAAGTATAGGACCTACATGAAGACAAAGGCAGCTATCAAATCTTATTAAATGAATATAAAGTAAGAGGTCCTTAACAGACAAATCAGTCATGATTAAATGATTTAAATGTCCATATAAATTTATTACAACTCTAATCAGGATACTATATGATAATTTAAAATTAAAGTAAAAACGGAAAGTGCTAATTTTTACTAAAGTATACAATGAGTGATTGTATTAAATGATATGGTTTTAAAAAAATGAATGGATTAGCTGAACAGATAGAGAGCCTAGAAAGTGATCCAAACATAGTATGTAAATATTATATAGGATAAGATATCATTTCAATTCAGTGGTACATAAAAAGTTATAAAGTATAGGATGTACTTAAAAGTGGCTGCTAAATGAAAAGCAAGAAAATTAGCCGTTTACCTTGTAAAAACATAGAAAAATAAGTTTCATGTAGATTATAGATTAAATTTTAAAAAGTTTTAAATAAATAGCAAAAAATATTTAAGAGAACATATGTATAGCATAGTGGGGCTGGGCGTTTCTACACTAGTCAGAGAAGAGTCATAAAGGGAAAAATAGGAATTCCCGTCGTGGCGCAGTGGTTAACAAATCCGACTAGGAACCATGAGGTTGTGGGTTTGATCCCTGCCCTTGCTCAGTGGATTAAGGATCCGGCATTGCCATGAGCTGTGGTGTAGGTCGCAGATACAGCTCAGATCTGGCATTGCTGTGGCTCTGGCGTAGGCCGGCATCTGTAGCTCCAATTCGACCCCTAACCTGGGAACCTCCACATGCCTCTGGAAGCGGCCCTAGAAAAGGCAAAAAGATAAAAAAAAAAAGGGGGGGGGAGGTTTAACTACAAATAATACTATATTTGCATGAAAAAATATAATATAAACAAACCAAAAGAGAAAATAGATATATGTTAAGCTAGTAAATGATATACATTACCCTTAGAAAGTTTGTATAAAATGATATCAAAAAAGACTAAAGTGAATTTTTTTAAAAAAAAGCTCATGATGATGAGGTTAACTACAAGGAGAGTTGATTTAAATAAATTATGCCTATAAAATATAAGCTTAACTTCATATAGATAATACCAAGACTTCAATTAAAGCAATGTGATATTATAGTTTTACTTACCAGCTTGCCAAAATTAAAAAAAAAAAAACCCACAAATTGGTAACTAGTCTTGACAAGAATGTGAGAAAATAGAACAATCAGTAAATTCAATTTGAGAAAACTTTCCAAATGAAATTAAAATGCTAGAATATAAAAAATATAATCTGAAGAGTGTATATTACAAACTGTTTATAGTGAAGGTGACAAAAACAATTTTTTTAATTAAAAAATATTTTTCAATAGAGAAATGACTAAATACACAAACACTATGAAATGGAATGTCATGCAAGGCTTAGAAAATGTAATTTTGTAATTTTGATTCATGGAGTGGATAGGCTGTATTTTAATTTACAAAACTATGACCATATTTACATGACTAGAATAATCCTATTTTGTTTATACACATTTATACAAAGGGACAATGTTAGAAAGTATTTATAATCCCATATGTGAAAATAGATTAATATGTAAGCAAATGTGCTCTCTTTTATTCTTAATATAAACTAAATGATATATTACAAAATGGCTTACCAAATGTTAAGTGTAACTTTTAATGTAACTAATTCATTCTAATATTTGTTATATAATTTACTAAATTTCAGGAATTGGTATCATTTTCCTTTGATATGACTGTTAGTAACTAAATGATGTCCCTTTCTGAGACCTGATTTGACATGCAGCAATGCACCAAATCTTTCAATAGCTTCCTCCTCATTAACTGTCATGAGGTTCATTGCAGTGGGCACTCTGTAGCTTCAGAACAGCTGTGCCTGCTGTCCATGCAGCCCACAGACCAACATGC
This sequence comes from Phacochoerus africanus, assembly GCF_016906955.1. Lineage (NCBI taxonomy): Eukaryota > Metazoa > Chordata > Mammalia > Artiodactyla > Suidae > Phacochoerus > Phacochoerus africanus. The sequence continues at coordinate 157,038,874 of NC_062545.1, forward strand.
ACACAAGAAGTCCACAGTTCTGGTCCTGGAGAGCCTGAGCTATTAACCCCTTGAGGGGACCTGGGACATGGTCCACTCGAGAGCTGTCAGGGATTCATACATACGGACTGGCATCACTGCCAGCCTATTGCCTGCCTACTGGGCCAGCCAGACATTATGATTAGGTAATTCATATTCTCAGTAAGGAAAAAAAATATTGTATTAATATCAACAATATGGCTTACAGTGACAAGTCACCTCTTTATTTGGGCTGAGCCAAGAGCAGAAAAAAACTTTTTCTAATCTTTATAATCATGCCTGGGTCTCTATCAGGTAAGTCACACTAAGGAAGACCACAAAGCAGTATTATCACTTTATCCTATGACGATGAGTCTAAACTAATTTTAGGTTAGATTTTTAATTTACTACTTAAATTTTACTGCTTACCCTATAGCAATGGTTAGAGAATTTTGAGTATGCTTCTCCATCGTGATCACTCATTCAATGAAAATAAGACAATATAAGTCAGTGTAAGGTTTTTTTCTTTCTTTTTTTTAAAATTAAAACGTAGCACTCAAGCATCTTTGAGATGGCACCTATTTAGCATCTCAATGGTTAGAAATTGCAGTCATGAAGTCCTTTGCTGCACCAGAAATTTCCATGGAGACTCCTGAAATATTAGGTGTGCAAACCACAGAGCAGCTAGGCTAGATTTAAGTAGACATGAAAAACCCTGCCATTTACGTTACCTTTATTTCTGTGTGCCATGATGCAGAGGGAACAGGAATCTCTGCCCTATACCTGATCAAAGGACTCATTATGAAGCTACAAAATAAATTGTTCAGCTGCATATAGTCCCCTTTTTATGATGCAGGCATTTCTGGTTTTTTTTAATGACTCAACTGTTTCTGCTGGATTGTGAATGAATCCTTGATTAACAACATATCAGCAAAAGTTGATGTTTTGATCATGCAAACCCACTCTACAATGACTAGAGGTAACTTCTAATATCAGCAGATGCCACTTAAGTTTATACACATATTGAAGTATTATATATAGCTAAGTCTGATTTTTCTCTTTGAAAAATAAAAATAAGCAACTCTGAATAATTCAGTTATGCTTAGAGATTATTACTCTATGCTTCAATCTTTGCCATTACATATGAGGAGGAAGAAATCCTCTTTCCTTCAAAAGCTTTGATGATTGAATTAAGAAGAAAAGACGTAAACTAAAGAAACATAACTACATTACTTTGCATAAACAAAAAAAGTCGATATTAAAAATGCAATATTCATTCATTCAGTGAATCTCTAAAAAGAGTCATCTCAAAAGTATACATTGATTGAAATTTGACATTTTTGTTCTTTTAACAGGTTTATTCTTTTAGTTACATAAGAAAATGATTAAAGAAGCTAGTAAGATATTGTCAGAAATATGTTTGCAGACTTCTAGCTCTCTACCTAAGCATTTTCTCTTCTTCCTGAGTGCATGGCTAGATCATATCACCCAGATTTCCTTGCAGTTATGCATCAACATCCTTATAACCATGTTTTCAACAATAAGAACATCATTATTTCCAGCAAAACCCATGCAATTTCTCAAACACCTTCCACCATAGCCTTTGCCTACTTCATGCAGGCTGGAATTAGAAGCATTAGTAATAACTAATTGAAAATGACAAGGACACCCTGGGCCTAGGTCTCTGAATGACTGGATGGCGAAGCTTTCCATTCACCCAACAGCATCCAGACCAGACTGATATATGAACAAGAAATACCCTTCTCTTTCCTTCGAGCTTTTAGATTCTGAAGTCTATTTGTTATTGCTATATAGACTACCCTAAATCATACAGATATCCACGTAAACATCCTGCAATTTAATCAAATTATGTTCAGTTATTGAGGTTAGTTAAATGATTACTGGACTACTGTGTAGAGTAAAGTAGCTGCTATGCAGGTTAAGAGCAGGAATATGGTTGCTGCAGAGTTGCAGTTAGCCCACCCTACTCTGCAGAGATCAGTGAGGCACTTGGAGAATGACTGCCCATCTACAAGACTCTATAGCAGGAATCAAGGAGTGGGGTTCCCCAAACTTCTGCTTCTGATAGTCCATTCTCTATACAGTCACAGCCTCTCCACTCCTATCTTCTTTCAGAACACCAGGATATATTTAATTATGCTCCTTGTCCATGTTCGTTTTAGTTACCAAAAGAAGCTCTGGTTCTCAAATCGCCTTAAGACTCTATGCATCACTTTTCCTAGGAAACCATAAGCATATTCTCCCCCTTAAAACTTTTCACTGTGCCCCTAATGTAGTAGATGTTCTTCCTGCTCTACCAAGATGCTCTCCAAGATTTGCCTGTGGGCTGCTGGTGTGAAGACCTCGGGTGACTTGTTAGAGAAGACATGGCATGGCAAATGGTTATTGGGGTGGGGAGGCTGAGGAGAGGACTTGATGTTCATCAGTGAGCGACTTCACAAAGGACATTTAAAAGAACTGTTGTTATACAAGATATTTGTCTGGGAAAATATTAAGATATATATAGGAATTACAATATATGTCCAGGAAAATACATATTGAAGATCTATAAAGATGTGGACATTTTGGGGCAGGGGATTAGAACCTAAAGCAGCATTTTTGTGCATGGAGACCTTTAGCCTTAGTTCAGAGTGAATGGCTTACAAGACTAATAACTAGAGATGGGATGATTTTCTCACAAACACTCACTATCTCCCTTTGAAGTTACTGTCTACCACATTCCCAGGATGACTCTTCCACTTTGTCCTGGATGATTTTTGTTCTGATTTATTATGATTCTCTTCAACATGACCCCTTTCATAAACTAGGGGTAATTTTGATATTCATGTAGAGAATTTCCTTGTACCAGGATTCTGAGCCCATCGGTCCTCTCTTCCCTAATAATGGCATCTTCCGAGGTGCAGCAGGAATGCCCGGCCAGGCTCTGGTGTGGAATTATCAACAGTGCAACCTGCCAAAATCTCAGCTCTCCCACACACATTTTGGTTTCCAGCTCACACACTCTGACTCCAGCAATCTTTCAGTTCTGCCAGGACCTAAATCTTTTTATCCTTAGAAATTTCCGCAGTCCCTCACCCCTACGCTCCTAATATCTTAGGCTTAAATTTTAGGAACATCCATTACTGTCATTGCCTGCGTAAACTCTCATAAAGCTCTTGCCCTCTCTTTCTCATTGCACTTTATTTGTGCGAATACAACTTTTGTTAACTTGAAATTCCCACTTACTTCATATCTGTACCCATGAAATGAAATCTAGCTAGAAGAAAAACAAATACCCACAAACATTAAAAATAAAACACTCCAACAGTAAAGTTTCTCTAATATTACTTGGGAACAGTAGGGTGTGTTACCAGTCTATTCTTTTTCCTTTCTCTCAGATGATTATGTATTAATTTTTCTCATTTCTTCTCAAACTGCCTACACTCCATTCCACCCTTTATCACTATCAGTTGGTAAATTTGCTTTCTACTTCATCGAGGTATATAAAGAAAATTTTATAATTTCATACTATAGACAGTGTTACCTTTTATCATACTATTACTTATATACTAATTGTTATTTAAATATATGACCATTTCCATATAGCCTCAAAAAATAATATGGATTTAGACATATTTCTGATAAATAAACCAGTTAAAATATGCACAATAAAATTTTCTTTAAAATGAAAGATGACTCAAGTGCCATGTATAAAATACATTCTTAGAAAAGATTTTAAAAATTAGGTTGTTTTTCAAAAACTTTCAGCATAATATTCTAAGACTTTGTAATTTTGTGTATTTATATTTAAAACTACATTTTATGTAAAATAGTCACTAGTGGGTCTTATTGTTTTCTTTGTACTGTTTTAAATAGCTGCATTATTAAAGTCACTTCAAAATTTATGAAATCATTTCTAACTATAAATGTTCTAACTGAATAGAACATAGACAATTAAGTGCCTTATCTTAGTTATTTCTTCAGATCAGCTTCTTGCTGGCTTATTGGAGAACCGCTGATTTTTTTCCCATGTATTTTGAAAGCGTCATTTTACTGAATGGACTATCTCCTTGGTTCTCAGGAAAAAATTCCATTGATTCCTTTGATTATTTCAGTGAGACAATCATATCTGTGCAAATAACAATGTTTCTTTCCAAGAGCTGTTATTTTTTTCTCTTGCTTTCTTGCTATGATTTAGAATATCTAGTGTTAATAAGCAAATATCCTTATCTTGATCTATTTTTTTCTGAAAATGCTGAGATAGCTTGTTTTATTTTTTACTTACTATTAACATATAGGAATATATATATGCATATATATTGATAATTTTATATTTACATTTGTATTTGCACAGAGTTAGAGTGAATGAATTCTGAATTCTACCAAATACTTTTCCAGTGTCACACACTCCTTTGACAATGTAACATGAAGAATTTGAGTCATTCCTTTTCTAATATTCAATTGAATTTTGATTCTGGAATAAAAACTACTTAGCCAGGATGTATGGTTACACTTCTAGGTTAAGTTTGCTAGGATTTAAGTATATTATTTTCATCATCTGCATTCATTTAAATGATTAATACTTGTTTTTTTTTGTTTTGTTTTTTTACAGCCGTACCTGTGGCATATGGAAGTTCCCGGGCTAGGGGTCAAATCTGAGCTGCAGCTGCCACCCTACACCACAACCACAGCAACACAGGATCCAAGCCACATCTACAACCTACACCACAGCTCATGGCAATACCAGATCCTTAACCCACTGAGCTAGGCCAGGGATAAAACCCACACTTCATGGATACTAGTCTGGTTTGTTATCACTGAGCCATGATGGGAACTCTGATTAGTACTTTTTAAAATTGCTGGGGTTTTTTTTTGTCCATTTATTTTCAAGGTTATACTCTTCATAAAATGAACAGAAGAGGAGGGTTCTGGGAAGATTGGATAGGATGCACTGAGAATCTGTCTAGACAACAGTTGCCCTGGCAGAATCTAATATAACCCTCTTGAAACTCTGGAGTCTAATGAAGACTTCAACTTTGAAGGAAAGGCTTATACAGTAAATTGTGGTTAATTTTGGCTATTTTCAGCTCTTAGCACACCTCTCTTCCCCACCCTTAAGCCATGTGGAAGACAGCTGTGCACATGTTGTTGAAGAAGCTAGCATGCAGCTTGTGGAAGCCAAGGTGGGCAAAAAGGACCATGTTCTGTAAATATTGGGGCTCCGTGCTTTGATTACTGATTTCAGTTTTGTCTATTCCATAAAAATAGTGATTGTGATCAAGCTGATGGTACTATTGGTTTTTCTTTTTATTCTTCTATGTATTTCTAACAATAGATTGACTAAAATTTCAGATTATTTTAATCTACAAAGGAACTTGTTAGGAAAAGTACATAGAATGCTTAATTTCTATTCCCTTGCATATTTGAAAATACATGTGTTTGACAAACATAAATAAAAATTTAAATAGCTATAGAATTTGGTAGTCACATATTGTTCTTTTTCTCAGTACTTTGTTGACCTACAACAATAATACAGCCAATTATTTTACTACTGACATGAATTTATTTGGAAACAACAAAGAATTACATTTTGATACCTGCAATCTATGGTGAATCATAGGCAAGTCCAAAGGACAAAGGAGAGAAACATTTTTTTTACAAAGAAGGAGGAGTTGGGAGGAGCTGTTATAAATGGAGTCCATTGGATGAAACTGGGAATTCTCAAAATGCAGTGGCTCTTCACTGGCTGAGTTGTAATGGTCTCTCATTGGCTGAGCTGTTGCCAAGCAAGGAGAAATTCTTCCTTCTCCCCATTGGGTAGTAAAGTAGTAGTAACCTTTTTTCCTGCTGGAGATGCAAATGTATGTCTCTTCCTGTTTGTCTGCGACTGAAGTCAAGTGGTAGGGCTTGAATGTTCCCCCTTCTGGCTTTCTGACTGCATTTTATTTATTTATTTTTATTAGGAACTCCCCGACTGCATTTTACATGAGATTTCTCTACTAATTTTCACCCTTTGATGAAATCAATCCATTGCATTTGGCATTTAACATAGAGACGTCTAGTGCCATCAGACTTTTCTTCCTTTACCATTTAACCCATTTATTCCAGATACCACTAAGCCTTCAGTGAAATTCAAATAACTTACCAAAATGTGTTTACATGTTGATCATTTAAAAATAATAATAGTGGTTTGGCTTCATATATATTGTCTTTATGGATATAAAAATTGTTTTTTTCAGCTCAACATAGTTTTCTTCAATTATATCTCTGATTATATCCTGGGTTTTCATTCAGGAGCAGCAATCAATATGTGATTTATAATGTTTCCTTCCATGGTCCATGTCTAAGTTATCTTTTTCTTTCCCATTGCTGTTAACCTTGTGATAATCCATCCCTTTACTTTCCTATTTAGAGAGATTTTGAACTTTGTGGTAGCAGCTGTGCCTAGAGAACTAGCATCCCTCTCACTGTGTTCTTGTCCACCTCCATTCCAGGTGGACATCTGTTCTCATTTACATGGCGCCCAGTCCAGGTGGAGACTGCTGAAGTGCCCAGCCTTCCTCCTTTCCAACCCCTGAATTTGGCATATATTCTTAAAAGACTAGAATTTCTTAGAGAAGATTTTAGAAAACAGACAGTGGATAATATAGTTCCATGAAGGATTTTGCTTATTTCTTGATATTCTATATTGTTTTCTCAGAAGAGAGACAAGTGGATTCAGGATCCATTCCTTCAACATCTGCACTCGAGCAGAAATTTCTTAAGGTTTTCAATGAGGTCATAAACCTTCCAAGATTTGCAGATTTATTGCTATTTTTAAATATCTTTGGTGGACCAGGAAGAGGGGTTTTAATTCTGCTCACCACTTGATTGTGAGGTATATTGTCAAAATGCTATAGATACAATTCTTGCTATATTTGCCTTTTGTGTGTAGAGTTGATAACCCATTGAGTGCCTGATTTGTTGCCAAATAATCCCCAAATCTATTTTAGGTTTAAATTTTTTTTAAAGAGGCACTATATTTTAAGTCACCTTCAATCTTCTATTATATAACTGCATACAAATCTGTTACCTCTCAAACAATAGCAAATATAGATTTAGCTCAATCCATAAATATTTATCCTCTAGAACCAGTACCAGAAACCTTTTGTATTCTAGCTTAAGCCTAGCAAATTCAAATCAGTCTGTCCTTATTTCATGGTGAATAAATAAATATGAGATTGGAGTACTTTTGAGATAATTCAATACATTTTCAGGCCTGAACTTCATTTAGATGTAGACTTTAAAGTTAGCCAGAAGCCACTCTGTGTTGGCTAATGCGAATACCATATTGAACTCTGAAAGTCTTACTAGATATGTGGAAGTGGGATGCATCTGATTATGTTAACACTGTTTCACTGTCCAGCAAAACCTCTGTTTTTTTTTAATCCCTCTCTAGTCCAAACTAGATGTGATGTATCTTGCAGTGTTTTTATTGTCAGCTATACTACTTACCCTTCTGCTGATTACAAAATTAGCTCTTGTAATTAAACAGTTACTTCAAATTTGGTGTCTCATGATACATATGCCAAACAATAATGACAATTCTTTACATTCACTGTCCTTCTCTTGCCTCTATAATTCTATTTGTGTTTTCCTCTGAATGAATAGGAAAAAGTAAAAATATCTGTATATAATATAATAAAAAATTTAGACAAATGAAAAAGTAAAAATAAGCCTATTGCTAACATCTTCTTGACTGATAATTTTGTTTATATTATTACCATTGCTTTTTTAAGAACCTGGATTTTAAAATAAACATAATAGTATAAAATGTATTTTTTTTGTCCTGATGACTCTATGGACTAGAGATTAATGAATAAGAAAATAGTATCCAGGAGTTCCCGTCGTGGCTCAGTGGTTAACGAATCTAAGAACCATGAGGTTGCGGGTACGATCCCTGGCCTTGCTCGGTGGGTTAAGGATCCGGCATTGCTGTGAGCTGTGGTGTAGGTCACAGATGTGGCTCGGATCCCGCGTTGCTGTGGCTCTGGTGTAGGCCAGAGGCTACAGCTCCGATTAGACCCCTAGCCTGGGAATCTCCATATGCCACAGAAGTGACCCTAGAAATGGCAAAAAGATCAAAAAAAAAAAGTATCCAAATTAATAAAATATTTCTAATTAGACATGAATGTGTTTTGAATATAGAAAAATATATATTTACGTTTAGAGAGGAAGAGAAAATATTTGTACATCTGTTTTAGTTACTTCAACTCTATCATAATTTAAACCATGGTCATCTATAAATAAAGTATAGAATTATTGGAGTTCCTTGGTGGCTCAATGGACTAAGGTTCCATCATTGTCACTGCTGTTGGCTTGAGTTGCTGCCATGGCACAAGTTTGATCCCTGGGACCAGAACTTCCACATGCCACTGATGTGACCAAAAAAAAAAAAAAACAAAAAGTGTAGAATCATTGAGATAATCCAGAAGAAATCCAAGTATATCGAGTAAAGTGAGCTGTTATGCCAAGCCCAGAACAAATGCACAGTATACTAACATAATTGTGATCATATATATTAAACTCAAACAGCTGAACATGAAAATATCAGAGGAATTTGAAATGTAATCGTCAAAGCTTACTGAGAAAAAAATTTGTATATTTAAAAAGTAAATAATGATCAATACAAGGCACCATGCTACCTAAGCCTCAAGTATATTACAGCTATTAATATAACACAGATAAGTTACAGTTTTTTTTTTCACCCTTTTTGAATAAAAATAAAAAAGAAAGAGATTTTTCTATACCAAAGGAAAACAATGGAATGTATGACCTATATATAGCAATGCATTTCCAAGAAATACTTTGATTTTAGTAGAAATCAATTGTACCCATCCCTATACAGGAAGTGACTATACCTTCTACAAAGTATAAACCCATGACAGAAGTGTCTAAAACCAAATTAATTACACTGAGTCAGTGAAATGGCAACAGACATTCAAAATGCAAACATTTGCCAATTTCTCATTAATTTCTTTGGCCAAGGTAACTCCTAGACATATTAGGGATGCTCTGTCAATCAAATACCTCTGGTCTGACCAATGAAAATGATTAAAATGTGTATGCCAAAATTGACTGAGAGTTATTTTCTGCTTGATTAATAATTGTTCAAAAACTCACTCCAACCAGCTATAATGGAAAAAAATTAAAATCATTAAATTTAAAAAAAATCACTCCATTTAATTAAAGTAGGATTTTTGATGGAAAGAAGAAGAGTTAAATATACTTCAACATCAGCCTTTAGGACACAGTGTACAAGACTAGCAAGAGAGATGGCTTAACCTCTTAAAGTTGACTCTAATTGTACACTGAGGACAATCTGACTATTCTTTTATGACTTGGCATTAAATTTTTTCCTTCATCTATGTTGTGTAGTTACTATGACATGCAGTATGATTAGAGGGATACAGAAAAATAATGAAAAAATAGTGAAAGAGACCAATCCTAAACATATAGACTGATCCTAAAAAAAAAAATTTCCAACAAGTTTTTTAATTTAACAAATATTTATCAGTCATTTGTTTTATACAAAGCATTTTTAAGGTTCTTAGGACACATCATTGAGCAAATAGATAATAAATTCTATTCTTATGGGATTTACATTATAGTTTGTAGGGTGCAGTTGAGAAATAAATAATCAACTTATAATTATAATAAATGTATAATAAATAGGGAAATGTTTGTGTTCGAAGAGTGAGATGCATGATAATGGGGTTATAGAGAGATTAAATTACGATGCATTGGCACCAAAAGTACAAGGGAAGTAGGAAAGAAGCAATGTTTGGAATGAAGGAACCAGAAGTTATTTTGTGGAAACTTCTCTCAGTCAACAGTCATGTAAAATTTTAAGCAGAGTATTTGGTTGTTGTAGTCACTGAGTAAAAACAGGAGGCTCTCCTATCAAGACTGTATACATAATGCAGCATCATGACTATAAAAACACACATTTGTCATAGAGTTCTTGCTGTGATGCAGTGGGTTAAGAATCTGACTGCTATAGGCTCAGGTGGTGTGATGGTGAGGGTTCGATCCCTGGCCAAGCACAGTGGGTTTAAGGCGTAGTTCACAGCTACTGCTTGGATTCAATCCCCAGCCCAGGAACTTCCATATGCCATAGGTGCAGCCATAAAAAAAATTATTAAAATGAGAAAATGAAAACACATTTGTTGATGAAACCATGCAGAATAGTATTTATGAAAATTCCCATGTTTTTAGAAAACAAATATTCAGTATTTCTACAAACACTAAGTACATCTGGATTTAAAGTTACATATTTGGAGTTCCCGTCGTGGCGCAGTGGTTAACGAATCCGACTAGGAACCATGAGGTTGCAGGTTCGGTCCCTGGCCTTGCTCAGTGGGTTAACGATCTGGCGTTGCTGTGAGCTGTGGTGTAGGTTGCAGACGCGGCTCGGATCCTGCGTTGCTGTGGCTCTGGCATAGGCCTGTGGCTGCAGCTCCGATTTGACCCCTAGCCTGGGAACCTCCATATGCCGCGGGAGCGGCCCAAGAAATAGCAACAACAACAACAACAACAACAACAAAAAGACAAAAAAATAAAGTTACATATTTTATGAATTTTAACAAAAATTAATAGTAGGTTTAATCCATTACATTAAAATACTGAATTATTTTTATTTTCCTTTTGGAAGTATACCTTAAAAATAATTCATAAGAAGAGGCAATCAAAGAATATGCAGTAAAAGATGAAAGAAAATATCTTATAGAAGTAGATCTAATTAAATATGTATATACTCTGATTTTTTAACTTTTGAGTGTCTGCTTTTATATATTTTTATTTTAAGTTATTTTCTATTTTATTTTCCCTTGTTATCTATTTTATTTTATTTTTTCATTTATATAATGATTTTTATTTTTTCCATTATAGCTGATTTACAGTGTTCTGTCAATTTTCTACTATACAGCATGGTGACCCAGTTACACATACATGTATACATTCTTTTTTCTCATATTATCATGCTCCATCATAAGTGACTAGACATAGTTCCCTGTGCTACACAGCAGGATCTCATTGCTATTCCATTCCAAAGGCAAGAGTCTGCATCTATTAACCCCAAGCTCCCAATCTACCCCACTCCCTCCCCCTTGGCAACCATAAGTTTATTCTCCAAGTCCATGATTTTCTTTTCTGTGGAAAGATTCATTTGTGCCATATATCATATTCCAGATATAAGTGATATCAGATGGTACTTGTCTTTCTCTTTCTAATTCATTGTTTATATCTCTATATGGCCCTGAAGACACACAGTTGTATTTTCTAGATAGCTTTTCTTCTCTCTCTAAAGAGAAAATTCCCCTTTTGAAAAGTTGTTCAAATCACCATGCTTATTGTTTTTAAAAACAGTTTGAAAGTGTTTATAATAATCAATACTTATGACTTAGAAATGGAGCAATGTGGAAGGGGTGAATATGGAAAAATAAAAGATCAAATGATCTTGAGACGACACAGTGTGGAACTGTGATGATAAACTGGAATAGGAAAGATATTGGAGAACATTAAGTACCATGATCTCAGTGTTTTAAGATAAAAAAGAAAAATAGCAACACACCTCAGAAACGCATTTAAAAAAATAGAGTAGGATAAGATTTTGTTTATACTTATTTTTATTTTAACTGTGTGAAAAATAAGTGAAAGAGAGTAAACGTAAAAGAAATATTAGATCTGTCTTTGCTGTCACTGTGGTGTAGGCCAGCAGCTGTAACTCCTATTTGACCCCTGGCCTGGAAACTTCCAGATGCCACACCAGCGGCCCTAAAAAAACAGGGAAAAAAAAGGAAGATTAGAAATGACTTTCTTTGATACTTAGGTTTAATCATCTCAATAAGTTTCCATGAAGTGAAATAGAACATTTTTATAGTAGAGTAAGGATGCATCTAAGACAGGTTAAATTCTTAACACTAGTCATAAAAATCATAGGGTCTACCCACATCACCACACATACAAACCACTTAAAAACAGTGAATTATTGAGAGTTCCTGTTGTGGATCAGTGGATGAAGAGCTCAACTGGTGGAGGTCCCGTCGTGGCTCAGTGGTTAATGAATCCGACTAGGAACCATGAGGTTGTGGGTTCAATCCCTGGCATTGCTCAGTGGGTTAAGGATCTGGCATTGCTGTGAGCTGTGGTGTAGGCAGCAGACGTGGCTCAGATCTGGTGTTGCTGCGGCTCTGACGTAGGCTGGCAGCTACAGCTCTGATTAGACCCCTAGCCTGGGAACCTCTATGTGCCAAAGCTGCGGCCCTAGAAAAAGCAAAAAAAAAAAAAGAACCCAACTGGTATCCATGAGGAGGTGGATTCTATCCCTGGCCTTGCTCAGTGGGTTAAGGATCCAGTGTTGTGGCATAGGTCAAAGATGTGGCTTGGGATCCAGTGTTGCCAGCTGTGGTATAGGCCTGCGGCTGCAGCTCCAATTCAACCCCCAGCCTGGGAACTTCCATGTGCCACAAATGCAGCTCTTAAAAAACAAAACAAAACAAACAGTAAGTTATTAAAACATATGATAAGCTCAATTTTAAGATCATGGTAAAAAGGGTCAACATTTTCAGCTGCTGATTAAAGAATGAGGCTGAAAATACTTCAGGAGCATTATTTTTTTAACTGTAACAGATATTACAGTCATGGTGATGATGGGTAGGATGCTAGCAAAATAAACAGACACAGTTCTACCCTTTGTATATTAGAGTATATTAGCAGCATTAAAACAATGTTGCTAGTACTTAGAATCTATTTCTATCTTATTGATGGCTTATTTGTGCTCCCAAGATAACACTGGCAGAGCAGAACTTTTTTTAATACTACACCAGAACAACAGAAGAGGTATGTAATTTGAAATAATGATGATGTATTTTTATACAATGACATGAGTTGATATTTAATTTAGTTTGTCGATAATCGATAATAGTGTATCTCCTTAAGCCTGAAAACATGTCTTCTTTCCCTTTTTTAAATATTTCACAATTATGGACTAGTCCTATTCTATGATACTAGTACATATCAGTAATTTCTCATGGCCCTAAAAATCTCTAAAATTTGAATGCATTTGCAAGATGCTTATATATATAGCTCTTAATTATATTAATGGCATTAACATATTGAATTGATGAAATCCATGGAGAAACCATGAAAGCTCATTTAGCTATCAGTTCAACCACGTCCTATACCTGAACTTCACAAGAAACCATAGAAAGTACAGATAATAGTATCAGTGGGCAGTAAAGCACCTCACTTCCCTTCCCAAACTATTAGTAAACAGTATCAGAAACAAAAGGTAAATAATCAAGATAAACAACATGCAAAAGATGCTAGATGAATCAACTTTGAGTAGCAGATTTTTTTCTACAGATTGTATCAAATAGACTATTTAAACTGTGACTAGGAAGGAACATGATCTTTCAAGACAAACAAGATAAATTGGTGATGTATCTTAAAATAAATTAAATGCCTTTGGATAGTGGTCCTTTTATTTCAAAGGTCCTTAGTCCAGAATTAATGTACTTCCTGATAGAGTATGCAAAAATTTGTATATATGAAGCCATGGCTGCCATTTCTTAATGGGGATTTGTGACTCAAAAAAACAAAATATGAGAAACAATGACAGTGCTATTCAAAACATGTTAAAAGTTGTTGACTTTAGACATTATTTCATATCTAAGAACTATATAACAAACTGTTGCACTGTATCATATTCAAACACTGCCTTTGACCAAAATATAATTTTCACTTGTCTCACTTCAGATTACTTTTTTCCCGTGAAACATGGAAAGAGCATGAACTCTAGGGATGGCCTAGAGTTTGAATTCCTGTTCTGTGTGATGAACCTTGGTTTCATCATCTGCAAGAAAGTGAAGAATATATACATTAAAATTTGCCATGGGGAACAGAGTAGACATTAATGTAGTAGTAATGTACTTGGCACATAATAAGCACTTCATAAAAAACAGTTTTCTTTATTCCCTTCCAACAATGAAATCCACATTTAAATAGAAAACTACTCCATCACTAAGTGTATTAAGTGAACATAAGGAGATAACAAAGAAAAGTATTTGATGAAAGATCCAGAAGAATGGCAAGACCTTTGGAAAAAGTTTACATAGTAACACCATAGCCCTTGAAAATTATCAAGTTTAAAAGAAGATGCTCATTTTCTTGCATATGTTTAGATAGTTTAGAAATTGTCTGGTTTCACGGAACATTATGGTGATACCATAGGAGGTGATCTTATAGGCATGTATGACTTGGGGCACAAGGATGACAATAAAGGAATTTGCTTCTCCCTCTGAGTCACTGAAAGATACAGGGCCCTGACCTGTCCTCACTTGCTTTAAAGTCCAATAAGAACGGAACAGCTAGAGCTATGAGTGGATAAGAATGTTGGTTGAGAACATTACATATATTCAATGAAAGCATTATTATAACATCACATCTCACAAAATTATTTTTAGAATTTACTTATAAATCTTAGCTGCACATACTATATAATCAATTAATGAGCTATCACAATGTAGAGCAAAAACAGGCTGCAGATTAATCAAACTTCTTAGAAAGCTCCTGAATTTAAATTTGAAACAGTATGTTGCTGAATTTGGAAGGTAAAGAAAAAGGAAAGCCTACACTTTGCCAGAACCAGTCTCAAACATAGTTCAGAGATATTGAAGGAATTCCAGTCCAAACTCTACAGAAAAGAAAGAAAATGAAATCAGGTAGAAGCCAAAATAAAATTAGGACCAGCTTGGAAAATATTTTCCATACAAATCTCCTACTCTTTTGGTTGAGATTTTTTTTTAAGATTTTCTTTAAGTTTCTTTTTTCTTTTCTTTTTTTCTAAATCATTTTACTCTGGTTTAAAAAATGTGGAAGAAAGAGTAAGTGAAATGGAAAATGAGAAACATCCTGCCATGCTCTCTGCACTGTAATTTGTGCTGGGATTTGACTTTCCTTAAAAATCTTCCTTTAGTCCAGGATTCATTCATTCTTCTTAGTTAACATTGAGTAATTTTCTCCATTTCATGGAGACAGATCTGAAAATGTCAGCATTTCTTCTCATAGAACACAAAGTGTGCCTGCTGACTCAGGTCTTTCCTTCACCATTTAAAATCTCTAACAAAAGTAAGACACTTGAGATAATAAATTGGCATATTTAATGCACAGGTTTGCTTTAAAACCTGTGTACTCCATTTTTGCCTACTAATAAATTGGAGGGCTACTAAAATCTATTAGTTTCAAAAATTATGTGATACAAAAGGCCCTTTTCCTATGATGTAACCCAAGATTCTTAAATTCTGGAGATAGCTTAGACCTAAAATTGTATACAATTAATGAATAAGATGTCTTTCATGGGGTTTCTCTCTGAATAGTCTTTTTCTGGTAGGTGATCTCCTATATATGAGGTTCAGCTTTTATCTAAAGCTGAACTTCAGCCAGTGTTTAGAAAGGATTTTAAGAGATAAATTGATCTCATTCTTTAATCATCTAAGATTTGAAACAAATGTATAAGTATCACAGAGAAATACCACACATCATAAATCAGACAAGATGCCAGGGGTAGCAGCGACATTATTTTGAATCTTCCCAAATAAGCCATTCCACAAATGTAGATCAAGCAACTAGATCAACAAAGCTCTATAGTACTACACCACACCCAATACATACCACAAAATGACATCAACAGCTGTGTTCACAAACTCCAAACTGTGAGAGGTGTGTGTGTGTGTGTGGAAAAGAGAGGTGGGCAGTATCAAACCACTAACAGAAGAAAGACCACATCATTTGGAAACTAAGACAGAGGAATTAGATGGCAGACAAATGGATTCCTGAACTGGAAAAAAACAAAACAAAACAAAACAAAACAAAACAAAGCAAGAAAACAAATAGGTAAAGCAATACTCCAAATTGAGGAGAGCCTAACTCAGCCCGAAAGCACAGCTGGGTATTCTGGGAACAGCAGGTAAAAGTAGGAGAGGATTTCATTACACGTTTTGCTTGGAGCAAAAAGAACCTTGGAAAGTTTGAAGGGTATAGGTGTGATCTGAGCACTCTGAATTTTGCAGAGTCAAAGTTCAAGCTTCCTTCCAAGGCAAAGCCCACATATAAAAACAAGCAAAGAAAAAACAAAACAGAGATACTATGTGCCAAGAAAGTGATTGCTCAAAAGTGAAAAGCAGGAGAGGCATATCTCAGAACGTGCAGGTGCATTTAACACATAATTGATTGCTTTCACCAATCCCACATTTCAGCTCATCACTCTAGTATGTTAGGGGTGACAACACGAGAAACACTTTTCCTGAGCAGGATTTGCCTGGATATCATGCAGTGGGAAAGCTGACAGTTTTGCTCTTAGCCTTTTCAAAAAACTAACACAATTATTTTGAGATCATTGTAAATTCGCAAGCAGGTATAATATATAACAGAGATTCCTTGTGCTTTTTTTTTTTTTTTGGCTGTGAGGGCAACATGAGAAAGTTCTGGGGCCAGGGACTGAACCCAGGCCATAGCAGTGACCTGAGACACTGCAGTGAGAATGTTGGATCCTTAAGCCACTGAGCCATCAGGGAAATCCTCCTTGTGTTTTTTATTTATTTATTTATTTATTTATTTATTTGCTTTTTTTTTAGGGGCGCACCCACGGCAAATGTTCTCAAGCTAGAGGTCAAATAGGAGCTGCAGCTGCTGGCCTACACCACAGCCACAGCAACTCAGGATCTGAGCCACGTCTGCAAGCTACACCACAGCTCACGGCAACACTGGATCCTTAACCCACTGAGCGAGGCTGGGGATCCAACCTGCATCCTCATGGATACTAGTAGGTTCGTTTCAGCTGAGCCACAATAGTAACTCCCTCTTGATCCAGTTTTTCCCAAAAACAATATCTTTCAACTCTCTCGTATGATATTGAAAACAGAAAATTGACATTAATATAATCAAAATAAAAAACAGTCCCATCAACTTTTTTTTTTGTCTTTTTTGCCTTTTCTAGGGCTACTGCCACAGCATATGGAGGTCCCCAGGCTAGGGATTTAATCGGAGCTGTAGCCACCGGCCTACGCCAGAGCCACAGCAACTCGGGATCCAAGCCGAGTCTTCGACCTACACCACAGCTCACAGCAACGCCGGATCCTTAACCCACTGAGCAAGGCCAGGGATCAAACCTGCAACCTCATGGTTCCTAGTCGGATTTGTTAACTACTGCGCCACGATGAGAACTCCCAGCAATGCTGGTTCTTTAACCCACTGAGTGAGGCCAGGGATTGAACCCATATCCTCATGGATACTAGTCAGTTTCTTAACCCACTGAGCCACTATGGGAACTTCCCATCAGCTTTTTATAGTGACATCCATCCCATCCTACCCCACCCTCTTCTTAACTCCTAGCCACCATCAATTTGTTCTACATCCTATAAGTTTGTCAATTTAAGGATGTTGTATAAATGGCATCATATAGAGCATAACCTTAGGGGATTATCTTTTTTTTTCCACTTGGGAAAATTAACTACAGTTTCCTCAAGTTGTATGTATCAATAGTTCATTACTTACTGCTAAGTAGTATTCCATGGTATAGAATGTTTAACCATTCACCCCTTGAAGAACATTTGAGATGTTTCCAGTTTGGGGTCCTAACAGAATGTTGATGATCACTCAGTATATATATTTACTGTACCTAAAAGTTAGGTACAGTTATGTCTGTGAAGGAGAGAATAAAGTGCATTGAGGTCACATGCTTTGGCATTGACTGAGAGAAAAAGGCAATTAAGTCACATTAGAATCTGAGTGATGAGAGGGTAATGTGGGAAAAATTTATCAATTAATTCATTGTAGCTCATAGATGAGAACTGATAGATTACTCTCCCGCCTCAGCCCCACAATAACAACAAAAACAACAACAAAATAAAAAGAAAGAAAAGAAAAAGTGAAAGCGAAGATGAAGACAAATATATAATGGTATACTTACCTTAAATGAAAGAAAGAATAATTTAAAAGCAAATACAGAAAAGAACATAAGAGACTTTGGGGAAGATGTCAGATGGTTAAAATCTCATGTAACTGGAGACTCACCAAAAACAGAAAGAGAGAATGTGACAGATTCAATATTGGATCTGATAACACCTGATCATTTTCCAAAATATATGGGCTGTTAGAAAATGTCACTATCTTGATCTCTGTGGATGTAACATGTGAAATATATGAGCTAGATGCTTATAATCAGTGCTACTTTATATTTTTACTATACTAATGTTATTCCTTGATTAAAAAATTGAAAATTGACAAAGGTAAATAAAAGGAGCTCTAAAAAGCAATGTGTTTGTGTGTGACCTCAGAAGCAGGTCTTCAGTTTAAAATTCTAGTGAAAGTGGCTTATTTGGGAGATACAGGTAGGAAGGCTGGAAGTAAGATATATATATATATATATATATATATATATATATATATATATAGGAAATTAATAAATTTCCTTGTTTAAAAAAAAAAGTCTCAGTGTTATGCTACACAGGCCCTGTCACTAGTTGAGAAAGAATCCTTGAGAGGACTTATTTTTCGTGGGGTTTCTGCCTTAACAAAAGCACAGAAGAAGGACTAGTGAGTGGCAAGAGGCAGTCCCCAAGAAATGCAGGGGTGGGAGTTAGATACTGTGTTATTATTTGCTGAGGCTTCAGGCCATGGCATGGGCTCTGAATAGCATCTGACACATCAACCAATTAGAGCATCTGTGTCCTCTTTTACCTCCTGATTCCAACAATCAGGGAAATTTCAACAATGACAGGATGTTTGATGTCAGGAAGGGATTAATGTTAATTTTAAGTAATAGAAGTTATTGGGTAACATACAAAATAAGCATTAAGATATAGATGGTGAAATGTTTGAGAATAAAATATTATATATGTGGTTTTACCTGAAACTGTAACAGGGAGATGGGGGAAAGTTGGTAGAAGAATGGATGAAATAAATTGCCATGAGTTAATAATAACTGCTTAAGCTGTGTGATGTGTACATAGGTTTATGACACAATTCTCTCTACTTTTGAAATTTTCCACAGTCAAATTTATGGCTTTTAATAAGAGAGATGGTAGAGAGAGAAAGGCTTGGTAATATCCAATAACTTAGGACAGCAAAATATATAACCAGTTATAATTTTGTAAACTTCCTAGCAATTAACTCTTACCTTAGAGACTAAATCTGATTAATTCCCCTGTGAACATCATTTATAACTATGGCATTAAATTTGAAGAAAAAACTAGCTTTGAGTAGTAATATTAAATAATCAATGCTAGCTAAAATTTTAATAGACGTTAATTACCTCATAGCCTTTTAACTCTGAGTGTATTGGGGGAATATTGGGAAGACATAAATCGTATATAGAAATTACATACATTTCTATAAATAGCCTGGATTTCCCTTTAAAATTCTGACATTTATTGAATGACATCTCCTGCAGATTCTTGTCTTTGGGAAGCTTATTTTTAAGTTGTTTACCTATGAGTCCTGAAATGTTAATAAACTAGAACGTAGCACAGGATATACTAATGTGATCATTTCAACTATGAAGCAATGAAAAAAGTTTCAGTTCTCAGTTATCTAATACTTTCACATATTTCAATCTAGTCATTCAGAAAATGTCCTAAAGTATTTTCATATATATTTTCAGAAATGTACAGCTTGACTAAACAATCCATTAGTTCTGGCTAATTTATATGGTTCTGTGATTATTTATTACAGAGAATGATGTGCTTTCCATCTGACATGACTAAGTTTCTAAAGTCAGCATCTAAATAAAAATTTATATAAAATTAAGCCAAAATTACCCATAAAAATCCCTTCAATCACTATAAGTTAAGATTCATTTCTTAGTTAGATGAGTAAAATCAGATTTGCCCTTATAGATATGTTTGTTCAATTTTCTTAGGATAAAAATTTTTCAAAATTGAAATGTGGGTTAAGGGGTGTAACTTTCTATTCTTATTGTTGTAGTTGCTGGCAAAACATGCATCCTTCATAACATCAATATCTTCTAAAAGTGAAAAAAAATTTTCTGTGCCAGAAGAAAATAATTTTAAGAAAGGAATACATTTTAACTCTATATGTTTTTAAAATAAAGGCTGTTCCTCTTCCAGAACAGTTCACTGCCTGATAATATTTCAGTAGTTAGCATTTTATAAAAATAAAAACATGCTAGCTTAACCATGTACAAATGAAACAATACTCCTTATTTCTAAACTTACAGTTTTAAGGGTCAGCTATCTCGGAATTTTAATTCTATTACCCAAATATCAAGTAAATTATTAATTAATGCTTCCTTGTTTTAATGAATTAGTATATGAATGGATACTGTAAACACTAAAAAATTGTTAAAATGTATTTATTTTGCCAAGATATTTAAAATATTTTATGTCAATGCATAAGATTCTTAGGATTAATATGTAAAAACTGTACAGTATATGTATTTGAAAAAAACCTGGATTGTATACATAGTCTAGGATGCAAAATACTGAAAGAATTTTGAGATCAAACACACATAATAAAGTACTCATGTTTTCAAATTGTTGAAAATGAGTTTAAAGAAGTAAACTAAGCAATTGCTTTGTTGACAATGTGACGAAGAATAGATATGACTGCCTTTTTCTTTTGCATGAGTAAAATACAGATTTCCATCTCCAGTATCACCTAGGCATTGTCACAATACTGAGAACTACAACATAGTATAAATTTGGCACAAATATAGAAGTTCACCATATATCAGTTTAAAACAATTATCTGGAATTATGGCTATGGAGGCTATTGAGAAAATATTAAACACCAATTTAAGTTCTAAATAAAGATGTATAGACTGCCCTTCCCGTGGCATCTTCCTAGATCATTCAGATGGTGACCAATCAGGGCAACAGTAAAATCGGCAGGTGGCCAGGTGGCCAGGTAGGCAGAGGGCGCTGATTTGCAGGACATTGGCAGATCATAGGCAGCAAGAAGATACTATTGGCCATTGACAAAATGAGCAAAGAATGGAGTATTTTATTGGTCAACAAAAGCAGTTCTTGTGCAGTTAGTGACCTTAAGACCAAGTGTTGAGACCACATACTCTCACCCTCGCTGTTTGTGGTCAAATCCATTATGTGTGAATGATTGTGATTTAATTCAAACCCAGAATCAGCCATTTGGAGGTGTTATTTGCAGATGGCAGCAGAGACAGGGCTTACGGAGTGGTTCCCCAAACTGACCGTGCATCAGAATCTTCTCATCAGTTTTTAGAGACATTTATTCCCCAGCGTCTACTTAAGCTTCCTGACTCCAAACCGCTGGAGGTGGAGCCTGGAATCAATATTGATACAGACACCAAGGAGAACATCTCTAGATGACTTGTAAGCAGAGCCAAATTTAGAAACATGGAGCTAAAATAGACTTTTTTTTAATACCCTCACATGCAGACACCTATGCACAAATGCTCACAAAGACCAAGAGTGTCTCAGATTTAGGAATTATGACTTTCAAAAATCTAATGGGAAATGATGATGATCATGATTCCATGACCATATTTTCCTCCTTTTTAGCTTCAATGGCTGACTTTTGGAAATATTCTAAGGTACTTCCCAGTAATATAGAATTGAGTTTGTCACATGGGCTATAATAATTATTCTTCAATGTTTAATATTTTATTCATTATTTCACTACTTCCTAGTATTATAATTCCATTAGCATTGCTAAACTGAGAAATATAAAATGATGGCTCAAAAACCATTCATTCTTTTGGAAATACCGAAAGGGTTAGGAAGGGTTCAAAGTCATTTAAGACGATGGATATAAAAAATTGTTCCTATATAAGAAAAAAGAATCCTACCTTTAATTTGTTTCTGCCACTCAAGGCTTAACAATTTATTCATTTCATTTTGATCAGAAAATTAATTTAAAAGGTCTCTATTGATTGTAGTTACTCTTTGCACTTAAAATGTTACACTGTTAAAAGGTGAAGGTTGTCTCTGTAAGGCTAGGATATTAAATTCTCCGATCAAAAATACCAGCGTTTTCTAAAAAGAAGGCTAATAGCTGAATTAATTCTAAGTGCAATGGAAAATGTACATAAATGAATGTCATAGTTCAAACCCGGGTAAATGCTCCTAATTATATGTTAAAGTTATATCCAAATTCCTGCCTTTGAACTGGTTCATAGCTAATCAAATTCATCTGCCATGAATCCACAAGCTTCTCACCTTTTCAGAAGGTGGACAGTCTGTATATTCAGGCCAGAACAAAAAGTAAGAAAGAGTAGATGAAATTCTGTTATCTTGAAGGAGACCCTAGGAACCAGGTATCCACGATTCAACAAAACTATATAATACACAGTTGATGCAGCCAGAATATCCATTTAGTTTCCATATTTTTTAAAGCTTAACTGCAATTCATACATCAGTCATTCAGAGACCATCCCTTACACTCAGCAGTGCCTCATGTCTCACGATACTGACAATATGGAAGGGATCCTAGGGGCTTTCCTTCCCACTTCATGATTCATGTTTCTCTGAGTCTTTTCAGAGTGTGTTTTTGTATTTGTAATTCATGAGTTAAATAAACTATAGGACAATGTGTGCTATCATTGTTAGGCCTGTAATTCATGCCCTTTGACTTTCTTAAATTGCAAGTTTTTGAAATTGTAGAACATTTTGCATTAAGAATTATCTGTTATTGAAATAAAAAGGTGTAAACATTTGGACTACTGAACTATTTGGTTTTGAGGCAATAGGTATTTTGATATTTCTTTCTGTTTATTTTATGTTTCTCTTTTTAAATGATTTCTATTTCTTTCATTGTAGTTGGTTTACAGTGTACTGTCAATTTTATATTGCACAGCAAAGCGACTCAGTCACAGATATATATATGTATATTTATATGTATATATATATATATGTATATTTATATGTGTGTATATATAAATATATATTCTTTTTCTCACATTATCCTGCTATACAATAGGATCTCATTGTTTATCCATTCCAAAGGCAATAGTTTGCATCTATTAACCCCAGACTCCCAGTCAATCCCACTCCCTCTCCTTCACCCTTGGCAACACCATAAGTTTGTTCTCCAAGTCCATGATTTTCCTTTCTGTGGAAAGGTTCATTTGTGCTGCATATTAGATTCCAGATATAAGTGATATCATATGGTATTTGTCTTTCTCTTTTTGACTTACTTCACTTAGTATGAGAGTCTCTAGTTCCATCCATGTTGCTGCAAATGGCATTATTTTGTTCTTTATTATGGCTGAGTAGAATTCCATTGTGTATATATGCCACATCTTCTTAATCCATTCATCTGTTGATGGACATTTAAGTTGTTTCCATGGCTTGGCTATTGTGAATAGTGCTGCAGTGAACATGTAGGTGCATGTGTCTTTTTGAAGGAAAGTTTTTCTCCTTTGTTCCTTTCTTTTTTTTTGGTTGGATAATTTCCATTTATTTTTAAAATATTGATTCTGGTCACCTATTTTTGTTCATTTTAGACATTGTTGTAGAGGATTTAGAAATCACAAAATCATTGCCTTCACAAAGCTTATTTTCTTGTAGAAGTAGGCAGGCAAGCAAATAAATTAAGGAGTTCCCATTGTGACTCAGCGGTAACAAACTCCACTAATACCCATGAGTATACAGGTTCAATTCCTCGCCTTGCTTAATGGGTTAAGGATCCAGTGTTGCTGTGAGCTGGTATAGGTTGCAGATGCGGCTCAATCTGGTGTTGTTGCAGCTGTGGTGTAGGCCGGCAGCTGTAGCTCTGATTTGACCCTTAGCCTGGTAACGTCAATATGCCACACATGCAGCCCAAAATACATACATGCATATATACATGCATAAATATATAAATATGTAAATTGAAAGAATTGGGGAGGTTAATTTTAGATAGGAGGATCAGGGAAGGACTTGCCCAAAAGGTATATTTAAGCAAAGACCATGTGGCCAAGGGTTCCTTGGTTACTTATTTGCTACTCTTGGTTGCCCCTCCTTTCTGCACACATGGTAGTCCTGCCATAGCCTACTTTTCTAATCATCTTGGTAACCATCTATGACTATTTGCAGTGAAAGAACAGCAGAAGTAAAGCATGCGATTTCCACCATACTTTTTTTAAAATTACTCAATGAACTTTATTACATTTATAGGTGTATAACAATCATCACAACCAAATTTTATATCATTTTCATCCCAAACCCTCAGTGAATCCCCCACCGCCCAACCTGTCTCATTTGGAAACCATAAGCTTTTCAAAGTCTGTGAGTCAGTATCTGTTCTGAAAAGAAGTTCATGGTGTCCTTCTTTTTAGATTCCACATGTCAGTGATAGCATTTGATGCTGGTGTCTCATTGTCTGACTGACTTAACTTTATAAACACTTCCTATAGCTCAATACCAAAAAAATGAACAACTCCATCAAAAAATGGGCAGAAGATCTAAACTGACAGTTCTCCAAAGAAAACATACAGATGGCCAAAAAACACATGAAAAGATGTTCAACATCACTCATTATTAGAGAAATGCAAATCAAAACCACTATGAGGTACCACCTGACACCGGCCAGAATGACCATCATCAAAAAGTCTACAAACAATAAATGCTAAGAGGGTGTGGAGAAAAAAGAAACATATTACACAGTTGGTGGGAATGTAAATTGGTGCAACCACTGTGGAAAACAGTATGGAGATTCCTCAGAAAACTAACAATAGAATTACCATTTGATCCAGCAATGCCACTCCTGGGCATCTATCCAGAGAAAACCATGACTCAAAAAGACACATGTACTGCAATGTTCATTGCAGCACACTATACAATAGCCAAGACATGGAAACAACCTAAATGTCCATCAACAGAAGAGTGGATAAAGAAGATGCAGTACATATACACATATACTCGGTCTTTAAAAGGAAAGAAATAACAGCATTTGCAGCAGCATGGATGGACCTAGAAATTATCATCCACCATACATCATACTTTTTTAAAAAGTAAATCCTTTTGACCTGGATTTTCTCTTTCTTCATGTTCACCATGCTGATGACAATGGTGTCCAAAAGGAATAAAGACACTAAACAGGAAAGGATATGGACTCCTTGACAGTGATGTGGAGCAATGATGTGCCTGGAATTGGGAGAATGTGTGTGAGACAGATGTAAAGATCTCCTTGTTCAGCATATTCGATTTAGGATCACTTTGTTATAAAAGCTTAGCTTTACTCAAATGACACAGATCAGTAAGAAGCAAGGGTGGAAGGTGGGAATATCAGGGAGCAGGAGTGACACAGGCAAATTCCCTGAGGAAGCAATGTTCCTGGCACATTTGAGGGCCATCAGAAAACTCTACAGGTGAATGGGGAGAAGAAGGTGAGAGTTGAAAGAGACAACATTGGAGAGGAAAGAGGGTTCAATCCTTTTTTTTTTCTAATTTTTGTATTTTCTCTAAAGTAGAAGTTATAAAATATGCAATACCTGTAAACTATTTTAAGGAACTTAACTCTAAACATTTTGGGATACTATTAAAAAGATTAAAATCGAAGAGCAGGAGCTGAGTTGTATTATAAAAGCATTGCTCTGGCCACTCTTTGAGACTAGTCTGTAAGGAGGCAAAGCAGAAGGAAGGAGATAAATTAGGAAAAAAATATTGATATGAAATCATTTCTTACTTGAATCAAGGTGCTAGCTATGACTGCAGTCAATGTGACTAGGTGGTGCGAAGTGATTAATGTGGATATATTTCGAAATAGAGCCCATAAGGTTTTCTAGACCTTTGGAAAAGGACTGTGAGAAAAAGAAATAACTCAAAGATGATCCCACTGTTTTGGCTTGAGGTCCTGGGAGAATGAATTTCATATTCTGTGCAAGATGGAACATTTATATATGGATTTCCTCTCTACAATAATTTTTTAAAGTAATGGAAATTGTTCTTTCCCACATTTGAACAAATGTCCTAGAAACTATAAAACAAAGACATGACTAGTGCATATTCAACTCAGACATGAAATTGCAACACTGTCTTATTGGAAGTAAGGTTTCATGTTTCACCTCTTCTTCCTTTAAGTCACAAAAAATGTGCAGTTGCAACACAGAATTAATCATGGGCTGAGTGAACACACTCTCCAAACTCTTTCTCATTACTGAGCTGCAAGAGGGAAACTTCTTGATAAACTGCTATTTCTCAATATCATCTTTATCATTCTCAAATGTTCTAATTCTGAGTTAGAAAGAGACTCCTGACACCTGGCTGTAAGTTTAAGTTGAACTGCATCATGCTGCTTAGATCTTTCTCTGGTCCTTGCCTTGTAGTCACCATGCTGACTCTTTACAATGAATGTGGGTTGGAAGGAGCAGAATCACTCAGTAAAATGTTATCAGTCACTTCACCCAGTTCTGTAATAAGACTAAACTCAAAACATTATTCAAAGGGGCTAGAACGCCCAATTTTCAACATTGCAAGTTGCCTTTAACAAGAATATATACATAAGACTATTTTCACTAAAAGTAATTCCTTTACTAAGTAAGGCCCTTCTGACACCAATTTCTGAACTCTAAGTAGTTAGTTCTGATTCCCGGAGGTTTTTATGTGCTACCAAATGCTTATGATTTGTGAGAGGTATGCTTTCTCTTTGGTAAATTGGGAAGAGTGTTAGTGAAAGGAAGAGAAGGGTTGGCATTAGAGCAAGAGTCTTCCTATGTATCAATTTTAGGAAAGAGGACATGTGGACATGGGGAATTTTAAGACTGCCCATGATCAAGGGTCTCTTTCCTGTTGCCTGAGGGGTCTGCATGACCCATGGAAAAGCACAGCATCTGAGAAATGAAATACAGCGCAGTTCCCAAGCAGCATTAATCAACACAGTAGTCATGGGTTTCAATATGTTCAATTAAACTTTTTTCAAAAGTAGTGATTCCAAATGACTTATTAAATTCTACTTGTATTGCCTACATTTTAGTTGAACAATTTATGCTTTATCCATGTTATTTTCCCTCCATTGGGCCATTATGTTCTTTTCTCCCTTTTACTATCTTGAGTTGAATACTCACTTCATGTACTACCAGTCTCAATTATATGAGAAAAATGCTAAAATATTAAATGTATAAATAATAAGCATATCTCTTTCATAAATTCTCCCAACCCCAAAAGGCCATAAGGAATATTTTCTATAAGTCCTTCTATCACATTTCTCTGGCCTCAGCTATTGTAATTCACAAATAAACTATGTTCATATAACCATTATCTCACTCTAGATTATAAATCTCCTGGGGACCACAATGTCACCCATATGTCTATTGCCTCAGATGAACAGTCTCTGGCATAGAATAGAGTTTAGAAAAATTGGTATGTGATGGCAGGAGAGCTAATTTTAAGGGACAGGATTTTTCAATCGACTGCTCCACTCTTTTCCTGTTCTCTTCTTTGCTTCTCTTGTAAAATAGTGCCTTTTCTTTATATAACAGGAGGAGAATCTAAAGTGCCTTGTATTCATTTTTGATCCAAAATAGAGTCCTTTGTAGAAGCCTGTAAATAAGTGTTACTAGTCATTACATTGGAAAAGGTACCAACCATTTAAGGCTGTATTAGAAGTTTACAATTGCTATTGCCAGAATGTAGAGTTTTGTGTTGTTTATTGTTTATGGGGATTAAAATTAAAAATTGAAGTTAAAGTATATATATAAACATACAAATATATGTACTTTAATTAATTTCATACATTGGATATTCACAGTGAAACAATTCAGCAAAGTTATTTAGATCTATCTTCTTGCCCTTATTTGTGTGTATATTTAGTTCTATGCAACTTTACTACATGCAAAGACTCATGAGACCACTACCACAGTCAAAATGCAGAACAATTTTATCACAAACTTCCTCAGGCCACCTTTTGTAACACAATCACCTCTCTGTCCTTGATTCCCTAATACATGGCAACAATTAATCCATTCTCCACTTCTATAGTTTTAAGAATCCTATCTACATAAAGGAAGCATACGGTAAGTAACTTTTTGAGATTGGTTTTTATCATTCAGCATAATTTCTTTAAGATCTATTCTAGTTGTTCTAGGTATCATTAGATTCTTTTTATTGCAGAATAGTGATCTATGGTATGAATGTAACAGTTTGGTTAACCATTATCACACGGAAGGAAATGTGGGATGTTTCTAATTTGGGGCTATGAATTTTTGTGTCAGTTTCTTGTGAGCACACATGGTTCCACTTTTCAGGAATAAATATGCAAGTGTGTATTTGCTGTGCTTTGTGGATAGTATCTGTTTAGTTTTGTAAGAAGCTTCCATATGTGTTTTCAGAGTGGCTTTACCACTTTACATTCTCACCGGCAATGCACAAGTGACACTAGTTCTCTGAATCCTCATCAGCATTTGGTTTCATGACATTTTTTAAAATTTAGTCATAAGTTAATAAGGAATCAGTTTGTTCTAGGGAAGAAATATGACATAAGAAGAATCTTGTGAAAGCAGTGTCTGGCCCACATGAACTTCACAGATGAATTAATTAACCATAGCTGAACTTGGCTTCCTTTGTCAAGTCTTGTGATGTTATTACATTTCCAAAGTTTCTTTTGTGAAATTTTGCCTATGTTTTCCTATCCTGAGATTTCTTGGAGGACACTGTGTGTGTGTGTGTGAGAGAGAGAGAGAGAGAGAGTGTGCGTGTGAGCGCACACACTGTGTGTGGGAGGAGGTTGGCCATCATAGTAAGAATGGTGACATTATGGATTCATAATGGCTTGAAATAGAGAACCAGGTTTACACTTTTCTGTTTCCTAACAGTTATTTATTATTTTTGCCAAGTCTTACCTATTTAATTTGCCAGATACTTCTTATGAATATCTCTTCCTTTGCATTTTCACAATCACCAACATAACTCAGATCCTCATTTTTCCCAATGTTTATTGCCTCCTATTCTTCCCCTTCTTTCCAATTATATTTTTCTCAATTCAAGCACATGTACTACATCTTGAATCATATCCTGGCCACATCCATAAACTTCTAATAGCATATATTTTCTACAGAATTAAATAAATTCATCCCCATTCAGAATGCTCCTCAATATGTTACCACCTGTCTTAAAACGTTCATCCTGCCTTTTCTTTCCTCATTATCCTCTCAAACTGGATTACTTACTTTTATTTAAAATACCCATTTATTCTCCTATCTGGATAATTTCATTTCTCCATCCCTCTTTGAATATTTACTTCCTGAGAAATCTTCCTCACTTTCAAAGTTCTTTGCTAATGCCAATTTTATTGATAAATTCTAGTAATATCTTATCTATATTTCTTTTAAAATTCCTACACTATTATATCATAACATAGTTATTTTTCCACTTATAGCCCCACATGAGCTCCTTGAGAGTAAAGGTAAATTATGCCTTATTTTCTATCCCACGTGTATTCATTTGCTTGGCCACCATAACAAGATACCACAGACTGGGTGACTTAAACAACATACATTTATTCCTCACACTTCTAGATGCTGGAAGTGTAACTCAAGGTGCCAGGCAATTGGGTTCCCCGGTGAGGACCCTCTTCCTGGATGGCTACATTTTCCCTGTGCCTCTCATGGCAGAGAGAGAAGGAGAGAGAACAGAGAGAGTGAGAGTGCAACCTCCCCGGTATCTCTTCTTTTTTTTCTTTTTTTTTTTGCATTTTAGGATGATACCTGTGGCCTGTGGCATATGGAAATTCCCAGACCAAGGGTTGAATAGGAGCTATAGCTGCCAGCCTACACCACAGCCACAGCAACAAAGGATCCAGGCTGCGTCTGTAACCTACACCACAGGTCATGTCAACACCAGGTTCTTAACCCACTGAGCAAGGCCAGGGATTGAACCTGCGTCCTCATGGATACTAATCGGTTTCCTTAATGCTGAGTCACAGTGGGAACTCTGTTAGTGTCTCTTCTTACAAAGGCACTAATCTCATCATGAAGGACAGACTCTCATTACCTCATAGTAACCTGATCCCTTCCCAAAGGCACCATCTTCAAATACCATCATATATGGCAGGAGGGCTTCAATATATCAATTTTGGGGAGATGCCTTTCAATCCACAACACTATGTGTTATTTAACATAATGCTTTTTATGTAGTCATGTCTCAAAAAATACATGTGGAACTGAATTGTAATAGAAAAAAATTCAAAAAACAAATTTGAGGAGTTCCCATTGTGACTCAGTAGTAATGAACCTGACTAGTATCCATGATGATGCAGTTCCATACCTGGCCTCATTCAGTGGGTTAAGGATGCAGTGTTGAAGTGAGCCATGGTGTAGGTTGCAGACACTGCTTGGATCCTGCATAGCTGTAACTATAAATCATATCAGTATTTGTATTTTTCTTTCCTTTTTTTCCCTTAAATTTTTAGATCATTGTTCTTTCTTATTCTTCATTGTATTCTCAAACAAATCTATGCAATAGAAGAGCTTATCATTTTGTAGCACATATTTAAATAGAAAAAAATTCATAACATTGTGTGGTAAGTATTTACAGAAAGAGAAAGGAAAACATAACTGTCCTGGAAGAATCAAGGAGGTTGTTACATGAAAAGTCCCATGATAACTAGGGATTTACCAGCTTTCCTCAAAACATGAGGGCTCATTTTGATAATGAAGTACTAGGAAGCTTCAATAGTTCAAACACTTAAAGTCTTCACAATATTGCAAAGGATCCTGTACTATCCGAGGTTATAGGAAAACAGAAGCTACCCTGGAATGAACCATATATGAAATGGTAAGGCAAGAAAGAACAAGGATATGGGCTAGATTGAATGAGACTCTGTAAGTATGAACTGTTCTATGTTTAAACCATAAACTGTGTTGAAATGTTACTCAATATCTTCTCTGTTTAACAGACAAGACTGACTCAAGATAGCAATATTTGAGTGTAGCAGGAGAATATGACTAGAGTTAAGAAAATGGGAATCTTATTGGGCTTCTCTCCATGTTCTTTCCCAAGGGGGGTTGACTCCCTGTGTCAAATGAGAGTTGAGTCACTGGATAGTAATAATGCTGATGTAGGATTATGAAATTATACTATAAATTTCACTTTAGCTTCTGCCTTTCAGTGAATTCTCTTGATTCCCCTCCAAAAAGTAAATCACTAGAAATCTCAGAAACGCAATAGTTATTCCTTGTTGATGTGCTCTGACTCAGATCGTTGACACCCATATTCCAGATTTATAAAGCCCTGATGTATAAACCAGCATAGCAAATCATGACCTTGTAGCACAAATTCAACAGGAAAGCACAGAGCTAGACAGACTGCCTGGGTTCAAGCTTCAGAGTGACAACTGAGTAGCAAGTTACTTAAATAATCTGTCTCAATTTCCCAATTTGTTAACAATAGAAATAACAGCACCTACCTTAGGCACTGAAGTGTCAATGAGCTAATATGTATAAAACACCAATTACAGAGTTTGGCACACAATGAACTTAAACTACTCACATAGTGATGATTTGGGGTTGTGAGAAATGAGTTTAAATCATTAGCAGAAATAATACAGCAATACCTGGGAAACTGGAATTAAGGAGCTTGGTTCATTTTTTTCCTGTAGTCAATACACTGGCAAATTTGAAAATTATCATAGTTTTTTATTTTTGCTGAAAAAAGACATATAATTACACCTCATATCTTTCATATTTTTAAAAATAAAGTCATGTAAACCAGTTGACTAATTTCCTCTGATATAGAGTTTTTACATAAACCAGTAGTTGTGTCTCTAATTACAGGGAAAGAAGGATACCCTTTTTTCCAAATATTTTAGAAATAAAACTGATATTATTTTCTTCTCCCCATTTTTAAAGGTATATTAAGAAACTCTATTCTTCTATGTACATATTGCTATGTGTTTAAAACCTCTAAGCCTGGAATATCTATAGACAAGCAGGCTTTGTGATACTGGGTCATATTATAGAGTGATTTCTGTGAGGGTGAACTGGATACTACTATTAAATCTACTCGGTACATTGCATGCTATTTATTTATATTCATGTTTACATTAACTACTGAATAAAATATATACATATTGCATAGTGTGGATTTAGTCATTCTCAACAAATCCTTTGCAGCTCTTAAAAATTCCTTAGTTAATAACCCTTCATGTATTGCTAAATATAGATATTGGAACTGATAGGACATCAATCAATGATCACATTCAAAATTCTTGCACCTGGGTAATCAAAGGTTTTCTTTTTAGTCACCCAGCTTCTGTATACTCTCTGGTATTGGAGATTCCCACCTTCAAGTCACTCCTACCTTGCAGAATATAAAGAGAACACAAACATGTCAAAGTTTTGCTTCCTCAGCCTTCCTTGTCACCAGGCTGCAGGCATGAGATGTGGTTTCAGAAACCACCGCCTGACTTGGCCAAACAGAGCCTGCTGGTGAGGAGGGGAATGGGGGGGGGACCTTGCAGACCCGCTTTGCACACAAGGGTGCAGAGTGGCGGCTCCTGCTGGAGACTGAAGGAACAGGGGAACCAAGCTCCCCAAGCTGCTCTGCCAGTGCTCATCACCCCCCCCACTTGGTCACTGCAGTATCAAGAGCCCTGCCCTGGGGTCTGACACTGGTCCTTGCTTCTCATTCTGTTCCCTTAGTTCCCCCACCTTCCCAGATTCTGTGAACTCCACAAAACCTTTATAACAAGTCCCATTTCTTCCCTAAATTGATGAGCTGTGGCTTGTGATGCTGCACACCAAGAACACTCACTAACACACTTGCTGGAGGATGTGCCTCCTGGGTATACTTGTTCTCACCCGGGCAGGAGATCCATCACATTCTCTGTCTCAACAGTATGTACACTTGTCTACATTTTAGTATCTATGAAAGCTACTCATTGATCTTATCTCAAACCTCATCCTGTTGGGAGCCTTATTCTTCTTAATTAAGCTTTCTGGTTATTCTTATCTAAGAAAGAAATACTCTAGATACGTACCTTCGGGTAATTCTTTTTCATAATTCTCCAACCCCCTGTGGTTGTGTAAGTCAATCCCCCCAGAGTGAATCAAGCTGATGACACTTAGAAACCGAAGGCACAAGGACATCCCTGAGTGTCCAGGAAGTAATCCTTCTGGAGTCAGCTGGCCTGTCCACAGCTCCTGCCAAATCTCATCAGAACTGTTTCCTGCCTCTCACTCTGCTCTGCTCTACACAGATACAGAGATTTTTCTGACTGTTCTGAGGCAGCTCATGATTACCCAGATTTCATTACATTCAGTGTATCAGAACAGTGGGTAACTTTGATGAATATGAGTCCATGATGAGAAGTACTTGAATACTTCCCTTCACATTAGAATATACCAAGCCCAAAGCTGGGATCAGGACCTGCTGCTCTGCATGTCTGCACTAGGAGGGCCCCCTAACCATGCAGCACAAGCACTGAAAACAGAACCACATCACATTACACTATTTTAGAATACTCTGGGCAATGAAAGGAATTTGCAATCTTCCCTGGAAAATAAAAAAAAAAAGATTAGTGAAAAGTTTAAAGAATCAGAATGGACTCAATCTTCCAAATAACAACAATGGAAGACAGACATTCAAGAGCAAATTATTCCCAAAGTTTCACAACAAGACTAGAGCTAACACAAAGTACCTGTGAGAGGTTTCTTACAAAAAAAAAAAGGAAATAGAACACTTAATACATGTAAACAAATGAAGAGGAGATTTTCAGAAGTGAAAATAAATCTTGAATTAACAGTGAATAAATAAACTAAACATGCAAATGTACTACAACCATAACAAAATGAGACAATAATTAGTTACGGTCAAAACACATGATTGTGCAGGAAAAAGGAAAGACACAGTGATGTATCATGGCTCAAGAAAATATCATTTACATAGTAATATGAATGCAAACACCAAATCCTGATGTAACAGCATTTAAGAGTGAGTGAGAGTTGCTATTTACCAATATGCACTGATACCGCCACTCCAGTTGTTCAGGGCTGTGTCTACCCTGTTTGGCCAGAATAAGAGCTGTACCTGTGATTACATATTTTGACCAGTAACTCTGAATATGCAATACAGGCAGATGTGACCCAGACAAGGGATGTGCAGACATGTGGGGGAGGCATGGGAGGGGATGTCAGGAAGGAGAGCTAATACACACCTTTCAAAAGAGTTAGTGAACTTTGCCTACAAGTAAGTGGAAAATTAAAATACTTGAATATAAGCATACTATTTTTACAATATATCCAGAAAAATGATAAAATATATGAAAAGGGAGACACAGGGAAAATATTTTTTGATATTAAAAAAATTTATAGTTAAAAAATGAGTTTTTTTAACTCTTTAAAATACATGTTTATATAACTTTGATATCAAGACAAACTCTAAAGGTTTCATGTCTTGAATGTCCCTGTAATTGGTTTGCAGTATTACTATGTGTTGGATTAGATCTCAAATTTTTAAATAGAGAGTAATTTGGTTTGGAGTCTTCCCTTTAAAACAAATCCTCAAGATGAAGGACAGGCACTTCCGTTGTGGAGGTTAAGAACCTGACTAGCATCCGTGAAGATGCAGGTTCAATCCCTAGCCTTAGTGAGTGAGTGAAGGCACACTGCCACAAGCTGCAGTGTAGGTCACAGATGCAGCTCAGATCCTGAATTGCTGTAGCTGTGTAGGCTGGCAGCAGCTCCGACTGGATCCCTAGCCAGGAAACCTCTGTATGCTGCAGGTTTGGCCATAAACAAACAACAAAAAATGCAAGGATAAAATCGAAAATAATAACAATAAAAAAAGGCACAAGCACAGGTACCAGTGCTTGGTCACCTGTGCACTTGTTCTTTGCCCTCTCTTGTTCACCCACACACACACACCTGATAGGGATTAAACTGATAGTAAATACATAATACAGGGTGACACTCCTTTGATATTGGAGTGTTGTATATTTGATGCCGATATTTCTACTTCCTATTTTGAAAGAAATAGCTAAATAGCTATATGTATCATGTTGCCCATGAAATTTTAAAATATGAAAAAGAAAGAAAGAAAAGTAGAAGGGACCTGTGTTTTGCTTCCTAGTAAAGCGCAGTGAAAATGTCAAAATTTCAGAGAGAAAGCACCCTGCATATTGTACCCAAGTACATAGAATCACTGAGTTTCCCCTGGGATCAGCAGGTGATTTGTGTGTGCTCAAAGGGGCATGGATGGACACAGCAGAAGGAGCTGCTTGGAATTCTTGTAATTGGGTGGCAGAGAGGGCTCAAAAGGAGTCTTCTGGGTCTCTGTGAAGCAGTGATAGGTGTTCCAGACCAGGTATTGGATGAACAGAGGCCTCAGTAACTCCTACATCACATGTCTACACCCGCTCTGCCCGCCAAACATAGAAGGGGCTTCAGTAGCCTTGGGACTTACTTGAAACCCTAAGAAAATGGGAACTAAGACAAAGGTATCGCATATCTAGAAAAGGAGCTTTAGTGATTTAGTGCAGAAATTAATAAGTTTACAGAAACTAGTTATATTTGTATTTGTAATATGCCTACTGAGTATATATATGTACACACACACACACACACACACATTTGTATTTATAATATGCCTACTGAATATATATATGTATACACATCCACACAACTTGGATGAGAGACAGATACACACACACACATACACATAATACATATATGTATTTGAGTGAAGATATATGTACACATGAATGTGCATGTCTATATAAATATATATGCACATTTTTATAGATTGAATATGTGCACCCCCACCCCAGTGTGAAAGTATTGGGAGGGGGTGCCTCCAAAGGGGATTAGGTCAAAATGGTGGAGACCTCTGGAGTGGGATTAATGCCTTTCTAAAAGAAACCATTGAGAGTCTCTCAATTTTTCCACCATGTGTGTAAACAGGGAGAAAATGGCCACTTATGAACCAGGAAGCAGACCCTTACCAAACACCTAATTTGCCAATGCCTTGATCTTGGACTTCCCAACCTTCAAAAGTGAGAAATAAATGTTTGTTGCTTAAGCCACCCAGTGACTGGCATTTTTGTTATAGTAACCCAAGTGAACTAAGATATATATATTCCATATAATTTTCATTTTTAATTATGTATTCAAAATTAAATGTTGAAAAATGTGACATCAATTTATTTTTATTTCCGCAGGACTGTTAACACAAATGAAAAATAAATTGTGATAATTACACTGCACAATCAGAAAACATAAATGAGTCGTAGAAACGTGTCCCTATTTAAGCAGAAAATATGTGAGATTGCTAAAATAAGAGAAAAATGTCCAGGAAAGCAAATCCTACAATAAATTTGCATAAATTTTTGTAAGGAAATTTTAAAGTGATTTCAAGATATATTCTCTTTTAGAACAGTTTGCAATCACTTTAAAATAATAGAGTTATAAATAGACACAAAAATGTTTTTCTGAAACCTTAGCCTTAGGAGAAAGAACACAAAAAGGTATCAAGTTCAATCCTCTTTTTATGTTTTCTCTTGAAATTGTAATAATTTGCTTGTGACACAAGTATTAACCTGCATCAGTTCTTCCTTAATCTGGTCATTGTCCTTTTGCCAAATGACCCTACAGTCACTAGTTTCCACTGTGACCCTCACCAAAATGTCCCTTCTGACCTGTGTGTATCAAAGATCCTCCACATAAACTGGAGTCAATTGGAACTCACCCCTTTGGAACGTAGGGTTCTTGTAAGCTCTTGAATCCATGTTTAAATCACAAATATCATCTAATCAAACAAGACAATACTGTCGATGTGAAGAGGATCCTCCAAAATGTAGGACCAGAGTCAAAGCCAAAGTTTCTCAGAGCTTGACTGATGGGCTCCCAACAGCCTTCTTACTGAAGAGTGGAGTGTAGCCACTAGACGTCAATGGTGCAAAACAGAGAATTATGAATACTTACGAATATGCATTTCCATAGTCACTCACTTCTTAGAACTTTTTTCACAACATTCTAAAATTTCATGTTTAATGGGCCCATTTAATATGGGAGAGTTTCTCTTTTCTTTTACTTTTCCAAAAGCTAACAAAGTTTCCCTCATTCCATCATTAATCCATTCATACTTCAATCTCTTAGGTAATGATTTTGTATTTTACTTTCTTCATTGAAATACCTAACACCTACTCACCTAACCTTATTCTCACATGTGACTGGGTCCCACCTCACTGAGAAAATACGAGCAATCGAAGAGAACAACCTTAGTCTCTTGACGTCACAATACCCGTCTCCTGGGCTCTTCATCCACAAATCCTACCATCAGTCCTGTTAATGTAGGTGCATTTATCTATCACTGTCTATAATTGAGCTTACACACTGGGTACCATATCCCCCCTCATTTTTCCAAGCATATAATTCTGGATTCTCATACCCTGTCAAATTTTCTCAGCCTAGTGAATCATTATCTTCAGTAACAAACATATTGTAATACCCCTGATCTTTTTATAAAAGTCCTTTTATCTCCATGTCTCCATCCAAAATTGTTTCTATTTTCCTCCCATTCACCTCAAATCTTTTAAGGAGTAAAGTAGACCGAATGTCTCCAATTTCTCTCCCCTACTTTCTCTTTAATCCACTTTAACCAACTTGTGCTCCACCAACACTTAGCATGAAAAGATCTTCAGTGATGTCCACCTTGCTAAATCACATAGTATATTGTGTCCTCATTTTATTTGTCCTATAAGTAGCATTTGAAGACATGGTCCCTGCAGAAGCCCCTTTATAACTTGCATCTAAAATACTATAATGATTTTGCTCCTGTATCTCCACTGATCTTTCTAAGTCTTCTTTGCTTATTCCTCCTTTATCCTGTTCCATCAGACATTGGGATGTCCTAGATCTACTTACTTCCCCACATACACTTACTCTACTGGTTGTCTTAATCACACAGCTTTAATTTACATACCAACAACTCCCAAATTTGTATGTATTGCCTGGGTCTCTCCCTTAACTCCAGGTTCAGATATGCAAAAGCCTACTCAGCATCTCTACTTGGCTATGTAGTCATCTCAAAATTTTAACCATTGAATTAATCACCCCATCCTCTGTCTCCCAATAGAATTTATATACAAGATGCTTAATCCAAAATGATAATTGTATTTTCTTGTCTTTATCATCAGACTATAACAATAATTCATACTTTTACCCTCTCCTTTACTACCACCCTAGATCAGGTGATAAATATCTCGTCTATTTTATTTTATAGCTTTCTAGCTTATATTCCTGCTTCCTTTCTTCCTTACAGTCTACTCCTAATTGAGAAGCTACAGTGAATTTTTTTTTAATAACATGTCAGACTATGTCACTTCTCTGCTTAAAATCCTTGCATGATTTTTTCATCTCATTAAGAGTAAAAGTCAAGTCTTTATGATGGTGCATAAAGCCCTGCATATTTGAACCTTCAAAATCTCTTGACTCATCAGCTGCTATTCACTTCTTGCTCACTGCACTCCAGCTATACCAGAATACAAGTCTCCAGATAATCTGCATACCTGTTCCCTCACTTTCTTTAGGTGTTTGCCAGCAAGCCACCACTGCAATGAAGTCTAATATGACATCCTATTTATAGAGGAAAAACACAGCCTCTGAACTTTCTATATTCTTACTTGATAGTTCTCAGTAGAAATGATCATTACCTTAAATATATCATAATTACATATTTACTTTATAAGCACCTCCCCCACCTCGATAGAACGTAAACTCCATGAGATCACAGAAGAGTTATTGTGTGAATGGGTGAAAAGCAGTTGTTAAAATGCTGGTGCATTTTACAGTTGAGAGCACTTCGGAATAGAGGAAATATGAAAATCACTACATTTTAAGTGTAGACTTTAGAGATTATTTTTGAACAATTTAGGAACATAATTACAAATATTCACATTACAGTAAAAATGGTTCTTATTTTAAATAACTGCCTCTAATCTCAGCTTAGCCCTCAATGGCATTCAAAAACAGCTTAAGACCCTGGTCACATCTCCATTCTTTTCTCCAGAGCCACTATTCTTAAACTAGTGCTGTTAATTCACTTATATTTCCTAAATCACCCCACTCTCAGTAGGTGATCCTGACTTGTACTTCAAAAAGAAAATAGTCATTAAAAGTGAAAACAGCCTGGCAGCCTGAGGCTCTGCCTCATCAGGAAGCTGGTTTAAGTTGCTAAAGTCAACAGGGTGGGAGGGAAGCTTGGATGAGAGACAGAAAAGGAGCTCTGTTTTCTTTCTAGGTATACTTAACCTGTCATCCCCACAAACATTTCTCCCTTCATAGTGTCAGTATCGATTCATATTTATTATATACTTTGGGTTCTCATCCAATTATGCTTTTCTTATTTTGTTGTTCAAATTCTTCTAGCTTTGGCCATTGGTCACTCTTTCATTTTCTCCTGTGCCCTGTTGACATTATTGTGGAATTTTTTGAGCCCTTTCTTTTTTTTTTTTTTTGTCTTTTGTTGTTGTTGTTGCTATTTCTTGGGCCGCTCCCACGGCATATGGAGGTTCCCAGGCTAGGGGTCTAATCAGGAGCTGTAGCCACCGGCCTACGCCAGAGCCACAGCAACGCGGGATCCGAGCGGCATCTGCAACCTACACCACAGCTCAAGGCAACGCCGGATCCTTAACCCACTGAGCAAGGGCAGGGACCGAACCCGCAACCTCATGGTTCCTAGTCGGATTCGTTAACCACTGCGCCACAACGGGAACTCCGAGCCCTTTCTTATTTTGGGCACTAAAAGGTACTCCAGGTTTATATCATAGGTCTCCTGCCGCAGTCCTCGAATCAGCCAGATTTCCAAGAAGCTCTGAGTCCTTTTCAGAGACAATAGTACCATAAACTAGGATCTGGGCGATCCCAGCTGACAGAACAAGGAAACATATGTGTGTACCAACCTGTGTACATACTATCAGCTATAAATGTGTTTATATGTAACCATCTGTGTGTATGTATATTAAGTTAAATATGAGATCATACTGATATATCCAGCTCTAACCCACAACTATAGAGCTCATTCTGGCCCCCCCTCGACTTATCCGTTATCTCTTATTCCAACACTAAGAAATCTGGCTTCCATCATCCTTCATTCATTTATATGGTCGTTCAATTTCAGAACACAAGTATGCCAGTATAAGAATCACTATCCATGCCCCAAGGGGAAACAACTTTGTCAACTGTAGTTACTATGTGACCTAGAGAAAATGCCTCTGTGACTTAGTTTCATCCTCTATAAAATGGAATAACAGCCATATCAAGTCACATGCTAATCATGTGATAAAGGATAAATACATATAAGTTACTCAGACAACACCTGTCATGTATCAAGTGCCCTATAGTTGTTGGCATTTGTTGCTTTGTTACTATTAAGTATTACTATTAAGTGTCTCTAGCCCTGCTTAGTTTCATCCTCTATAAAATGGAATAACAGCCATATCAAGTCACATGCTAATCATGTGATAAAGGATAAATACATATAAGTTACTCAGACAACACCTGTCATGTATCAAGTGCCC
The DNA here is from genome assembly GCF_016906955.1 of Phacochoerus africanus. NCBI lineage: Eukaryota > Metazoa > Chordata > Mammalia > Artiodactyla > Suidae > Phacochoerus > Phacochoerus africanus. Next base: position 157,079,395 of record NC_062545.1, read on the forward strand.
TATAGTTGTTGGCATTTGTTGCTTTGCTACTATTAAGTATTACTATTAAGTGTCTCTAGCCCTGATTCTGCTGCTGTGTATTATCATATTAAAAGTTTTTTATATGATACAGATATCTTTATGGTTAAAAAAATGGACAATATAAAGCGTCTTTTCAAAGTTGATGTAGAAAAGCAACAGGAGTTCCCGTCGTGGCGCAGTGGTTAATGAATCCGACTAGGAACCATGAGGTTGTGGGTTCGGTCCCTGCCGAACTTACTCAGTGGGTTAAGGATCCGGTGTTGCTGTGAGCTGTGGTGTAGGTCGCAGACGCGGCTCGGATCCCACATTGCTGTGGCTCTGGCGTAGGCTGGCAGCTACAGCTCTAATTCAACCCCTAGCCTGGGAACCTCCATATGCCGTGGGAGTGGCCCAAGAAATGGCAAAAAGACAAAAAAAAAAAAAGAAAGCAACAGCTTCTTTATATAAGAGCATTGCATATCCTATAAACTTGTGTGTATATATATCTATACAATATTTTAAGAGTCTTGGATAATCGATAAATTTGCTATATTTGGAGGATAATGAATTCAAACCCCTATTTTTTATGAACAATTTTGTTCAATTTAAATAAATCAATGTCCAATCAACTAAACATGACAAATGCAGTTTGGGGTCACTATTTATTTCTTTTGACTTAGCTTTCCTATGTATATTATTCATGCCACAGCTATCTCATAGCATCAAGGATGAGATATTTGTAGGAAGGAACACATGCCCCCTGATGTTTCTTTCTGGAGGAGGGCTGTCTCTGAAGCCTTTCTAAACTTACGTCTCAGCCTTTATTCCTCCCCCAGATGTGACATGTGTAACCTGGTTGTTTGATCAAGGTCAGTGATCCTCACTCTTTGATGAAGGGAGTTAATTTCTCCATATTCCTGAGCACCCAGGGGGACTGTTTCATCTATTCCTGCCTCTTATCCCACAAGGACCAAGATGTAACTGGGTGAGATGTAACAACTTTGCAAATTTCCTCCAGTGGTTTGTCTTTACCTGACTTTTCTGGTGGGAAATGAGAACAAAGTCACTCTGACCAGCCCACCAGGGCTCACGTCCAGCAGGTAGACCCCAGTGGCCTTTTAGTTGTTAAGCTTGGTTGCAACCATTCTGAACCATCTAAGCCTCTGCCAAATACTTGTGATGTATTTTGAGTATCAATTTTGCCCAAAGTTGTATTCTCTGTCTGAACCATTAGAAGATATGAGAGTGATTATTTTCATTCTCCATTTACTGACTATTCAGTTTGTTTGTTTCTTATTCAGTAATGAGCTCATACCTCAGAGCAAAGAAGTGCTATTTGTTGGTTCCCTTGAGAACCTCAGAGCTGCCAGGCTACGCTAATCCAGGGATTACCATTCATACTGTCTCCTATGATAAATGCAGCCCCTGAGCACAAGCACGCAACATCCCAACAAAATATGCCAAATGAAAAATTACCTGCCTTTAGTGTAAACGAGTATGTTGAATTGCTCTTGAGAGATTTAAGAATTATTTCAGAAATCCGCAATTAATTCTGAACATTTATGTCCTTTCTATATGCCCATGTTTTTGTCTTAAGAGAAATTATGTTAAATAGAAATAAACAATCGAAGGTACTATAAAACACACACACACTCAATACCTCTTCAAACCACAATTACTTACTTCTAGACAGCAGGTATTAAAGACATTGGGATATGATAAATCAGGTCTATTATTCTGTTCACTAAGTTTTGTAGGATTTTGAGTTGCTGGCATTTGAGAAATACAAGGAAATAGTTCTATCAGTATCTTGCTTCCTATTAAGTGGATCTGCTCTACATCACAAATGCCATGGTCCTCATTGACAAAGACAAAGGACTCCTGAGTTTAACAGATGGCCTTTTCATAATCATCCTGCCCCAGCTGTTTTTAACTGGTTTTGTTTGTCTTTAAAGCTGTCTTTCACATTTGATTTGTTTTTGTTTTTATGGCCATGCCCTTGAAATGTAGAAGTTCCTGGGTCAGGGATTGAATCCAAGTCACAGATGCTACCTGCGCCACAGCTGCAGCAATACCAGGCCCTTTAACCCAATGTGCCTAGCTGGGAATCAAACCCTCACCTCAGCAACCTGACTGCTACAGTCAGATTTTTAACCCACTGTACCACAGTTGGAACTCTGACATCTGTTTTAATTCAGCATAATCTTTATAAAAGTAAAGCATAGGGCATGTATTTTCTCAGGTTCCACACATTATAGAGAAGACTCTTGCTATAGAAACACACACACACACACAAGCACAGGCAGGGCACAGTCTCTGTTCTCAGGCAATCCATTCTCTAGTTATAATTACTGACCATGCAGTACAACATGGTTAAAAGCTGTATTAGATGAAGGAAGTAAAAAAAGAATGGAGAATTAATTCCCCCTAAGGAAATCTTACCTACTTCCGCTATGCTAATTGTGCATGCCAACTCTGTAGTTCCATACAACCAGAGTAAAGATGACAAGCTTGTACTCCCTAAGGAAAGTTTAAATAGTAATTGATTCATAAAAGTGATTTAATAATTGATATGCGAATCTTAGATTAGAAATATATACATGTATAACATATATATATACACACACGTCTTCATAGCTGTATTCAGCCAGCCAGTTCTTTACCAGATTTTTTCCTTACATTCCTATTTCATTGATGTCAATAAACTACTATATGGATAGATAGATGGTAGATAAAACAAAACAAACAAGTAAAAAACCTGAAATATTCCACAAAGTGGAAAAAAAGACACCTTCATAATATCTTTGTGATATAAAGGATTGTAATTATACTTCAGCTAAGAGGCTATAAAAGAAAACGGGTCACCAACTTGAATCAAGTGGTAAATAATAACTGTTCTTAAGGTTAAATAGCCGCCCACATCTTCCTGTGGTCAATGGTGCAGGGCCTCACAGAGGGAACCTGAGAATCAGACTGTAGTTAACTCTCTCAGAATAAAGTGGCACCTTATAGCCTTGATAACACCAGGGTTCTCCCTAGGCAGTCCTGGCTTTCCCTGAGCAATGGTCCTACAGCTTGAAGGTGAATCGCCTAAGGATCTTATCATGCAAGTTCTTATTCACTTTTGTCTAGGGAAAAGCCAGATAACTTCATTCCAATAAAATCCAAGGACATGTCAATGCCAGCCATCCATGGGAAGGTTGGCGTGGCGGTGAGGCTCTGGGAACTTCCTGTCTCAGGTAGGAAGGGTAGGTCTGTAACAAACTGGCTCCATGTTCCTGCAGCTGGAGCCTTTGCAACAGTGCGGGGACCAACTATCCTGATTCCAGGTGTATCCAAATCCAGACAGAAATCTTTTCTGTAGGGGCAACCCAATCCCCAAAACGAATAGAGAGTGATGTGAAAAAAAGTTAGAATTTCTCATTAACTTTGTAATTTTCAAGGAAAAATTACCTCTTACTTTTGGACATGTCTGGTATGATTAGTCTCTAGGATTCTCATTCTCTTTTCCCGTCTGTGTCTCCTCTCCTGCTACTTTCTTTCTCCAAATATTGTTACTTTGAAGTTCCTATCATTTACTCCCTCTGGGTCATGCAGATTCCAAGTGCTCAGTCCATTTTTATTTTTTCAGTTTTTCAGTAAGTTTGAAATTATTTCCAAACATTTAAAAAAGGTCTCATACAAAAGCCACACATTTATACAATCACAACCCCAAACCATTTTAACTGACTCAAATTATTCATCAACTTATTTTGCATTTTTAAAAACCTATGTGTGTGTGTATACATACGTTTTTATGCTTAGGTTTACTTTTCCTACATTATATAATACCTTTTATGTAACTATACACACTTAGAATTACTTTTGGGGAGTTCTACGTATCAAACTGATTGTTCTCTTTAGTGCTGGCACTATTTCGTGTCAGGAGCAAGTGACTTAGTTAAGAATTTAATCAGTATTGCTCTTGTAGAAGTAGTTTTGCCCTAATTTCTTTCTTTCCTGGGACATGTTGACAGTTATTAGTGCTGATGTTTTTGGAAGTAGGTTAATTACTTAAAATCATGTTTTACTCATGTTTATAAGATACAGTTTTTATAAGATATGTTTTTTGCCTATCCTTGATCTTTTTGATTTTTACTTTATGAAGTAAATGAAAAAATTCGTTTATTTCACTTTCTTTTACTTAAACTCCTTTCAATGTAAAAATCAGCCAACTAAAATTTTGAAAATGTCAAATCACCCATTGACAGTAATTTTAACTTAAATACCACCTTAAATTTCATCATATTCTTTTGGGTTTAGAATTAAAAATAGATTCCAGATTAATAATCTAGTTTTTCTAAAACTCCTGAATTTAACTACAGTTAAAATTATCTTGGTTCTAATTATTATAAAAGCCCAAACTAGTGTTGATGCTATGTTGGCAAAAAAATTAAATGTAAAGTATTTTTTCCAAAGGAGGCATAAAAGTGAATTACTTTAGAGAGAGAAATTTGAAAGGATTGTTAATTGTTTTATAAACACCTCCAAAATATTCGAAGAACTGTGATGAGAGTTTTTTAATAGTTGGGTTGGGAAAGAGAAAAGCAGAAGGGATGTTACAAGGCAAAAGGGAATTTTTAATTTTGTTTCTAAGGCTGTGTGCAAGTGATTCTTGAAAATAAGCAAATCGATCTACAAATGTCCCCTCTATGCTATGCTGGAAAAATGGAGATGGATCAGAAACTAGAACCAATTGTCTACAGAAGTTTGTGGTTTTGATCATTCACACTGGATTTTTTTTTTTAAATACACACTTTAATATTAAAGATTAGCCCTGTTATGCAATTTAGTTCCAGTGACAATTGCATATTTACTTGTTTGTTTGCTTAAATGGTGTTGATTGACAGTTAAATCATATTTTTTCAAATAAATTTGTTCAAAGAAGTTCATGAAAACAAATTATTTTAGTCACATATTAGTAAAATGAATGATCTGAAATCTTCAGTTTTACATAGGCTTTTAATTCATTCATGTTTGTTTGTTTGTTTTTGAAGAATATGACTCCAAGTTGGAAATAAGTTCACATTGTTATTTTAATTAATTATAGATGAAGAATATTAAATAGGTTTGTGCTGGTTCACAGTTATGGTACTATATTAAAGTGGATTTAAATGGTCTTTAGTCATATAGATTTTCCAAAATTATGTTAGAAATTGTATTTTAAATCGTGATTTCATGGCAATGGATTATATAATGACCATATTAATTTATAATGATTTCATATAATATGGTAAATATTTTTATACATTATATCTAATCCTCATAAAAACTATAAAAATAAGTTATTTCTATTCATCCCAATATATTCTGACCTTTTAAAAAATTCTGTACACCAACTAAACTGAATATTTTTAGTTCTTCTTATACATCTAAGCTCCTTGTATTCATGCTTCAGACCGAGACATTATCTCCTGCTCAAACTTCCAATCTCCAGATTATCTCTTTCCATCCTTTGAAGTCTTAGCTTTAATATACATTTTTTAATGGAAATATTCCTTTTTTACAATAAACTTGTCACTGCTCTAAGCTCCTACTTTACTTTCTAAATTTCCCTTCTACTGCTTATTATGAATCTTCCTTGAATCCTATTTCTATGAAGTCTGGGGTCTTAACTTTCCTGCTTATTAATGTACCCCAGGGTTTATAATGATGCCTGATGTATAATATGGCTCACTAAGAATATTTCATGTGTTAATTGTAGGATTCCCATTTACATTGAAAAAAACCTAAAGTTCAAGGCAAAAGCAAGCAAGCATCAGAGAACTCCTACCATCAGTAAGAGGCAGGACTAGGATTTCAAGCAAAGTTGTTTTCATTTCACATCATTTTACATTTCACATCATTTGCCTTCAACAAAGCAAGTTCCCTTGACGTGGGAAGTTTATGAACACAGAAGTACCCTCTGGCCTAAATTCCTGGAAAGAAATAATTCAGAAGAATATTAGCATTTGGTGCATTCAGATTCTAATATCCAGGGTAAGGCACATGGTGTTTACTGGTAATAAAAAAAGATAGGAAATCAAAAGAGTTAACTGGATATGGAATTGGATGTGAACTACGTAATAGGAACATATATTATGTTTTAGAACATATATTATGGTTTTCATTTGATAAGTAAAGTGTAATAATAGTCAAATCAATACAGAATAAAGTATAAAGAATGAGATAAAATGTGTTAAACATATATTAAAATATTCTTGCTATTCATTAAAATATGTTTTATTGCTTTTATACCTTGTGGGTACTTTATTTACCACCCTGTTGCTTTTCCAAGGTTATTTCTTCATTTTACAACCAGAAACAAACACTGTGAAAATTCCAAATTTTCTACCCTTTGCAATGGTAATTTCTTTATCAGACTACAGTGACAAAATATGTATGGAATTACTTTCAAGTCTCAGCTAATTTATCTGTTTTCCTCTTTCTTTAAACAGATCTCAACGGATTATAATACAGTCTGCATTTACATTTTCAAAATGGTGAAATTAAAGTGGGGATTTAAAAAGAACTTTATAACCTTCTTCTATCAATCTGCTTTACTAAGATTGATTACATTTTTGCCTGATAAACTTCGATTTTTCACATAGAATTTTAGCACAAGAGACTAATACAATTGAAGGACTTTGGAGCTCCTTTGCTTCCCATTCCTTGGAAGATAATGACCAGACCTTCATGTGTTCTGTGATTTGTTACTTATTAAAGTTCCAAATCTCAGTGCCTATGAGTTCTATAACTTCCAATAAGTTGTTTTCAGTTATGCTTATGATGATATTGATGATGATGATCAAGGACAATTAAACCAATGCATCCTCTAGTGACTGCATAGAAATTATAAATATCAGAGTGCCCATTGTGGCTCAGTGGGTTAAGAACCTGAACCATGAGGATGGTAATCTCATGGAACCTAGTATCCATGAGGATGTGGGTTCAATTCCTAGCCACACTCACTGGGTTAAGGATCTGGCATGGCCACAAGCTTCGGTGTAGGTCAGAGATGCAGCTCGGATCTGGTATTGCCATGGCCTTGGCTGTGGCTGTGGCATAAGCTGGCAGCTACAGCCTTGATTCGACCCCTAACCCAGGAACTTCCATATGCAGCAGGTGTGGCCATGGAAAAAAAAAAAAAAAATATATATATATATATATATATATATATACACAAACACACACATATATACACACACATATTGCAAACTTTTTGCATCTGTGTGCTCTAAATTGTTAAATTTAGGGCAGAAGGCAGTATGGCATTGTATCACTGGAACAGAGCACACTTGTCCAAGCTATCTTTCTTATGTTGGGCTCTACCATTGAGTCTCTTCTTACAGGGACAAAAACTTCTTATCACTTAAAAAGTCAACAGAAACACACTATTCAAATACTTATTGCCCAACTAAGATTTAACATAGACCTCAAATCCTAATCTCAAGGGCCCTCAGTTAGACTGAACATCATTTCCTGCCCTACTCCACTGGCATCCACATGCCTACCATCCAGAACATTTCTTCTTATGCAAATTTAAAGGAGGCGGGGAAGAGAGGAATACAGAGATTTGAGTTGAGTAGTATAGCTGGAAAAGTCTTCCCCAAATGAGATTCTAATTCCTTTGGGGATGATGAGGTGGTGAGGTAGGATTGGCCAGCCCCATCCCTCCCAGAACAAGAGGCTTTGTTATTTTTGGTAATACAGTATATTTCAATAATGGTTGAAATATACATATCATCTCAGCAGAATCTCTTCTTCCTTGTCTCCATGAAATTTTACAGTGATTAACAGTCCTTGAGCAAACATAAATTAACAAACTATCTTTAAAAGAAAAATCTAAGTTTTGAAATTGTTTATGTTCTTTTTTTGGATGTAAGATCAAATTCTAAAATATAAGAGTTTCCGTCATGACTCAGTGGTTAATGAATCTACTAGTATGCATAAGGATGCAGTTTTGATCCCTGCCTTGTTCAGTGGGTTAAGGACCTGAGTTGCTGTGAGATGTGGTGAAGGTCACAGACACAGTTCAGATCTTGGCGTTGCTGTGGCTGTGGCATAGGCCATCGGCTACAGCTCCAATTCAACCCCTGGCTGGGGAACCTCCACATACCTCGGGTCCAGCCCTAAAAAGACAATAAAATAAAATAAAACATAGATTTTTTTCACAATTCATTACAGATTCATACTACTCAAGAAAAAAATTTTAGACAAGGTAATAAGTTCCTGTATCATGATAGCCTTGAAATCATTTATCTCTTTTTTTCCCCGTGGAAAATATCTATTAACAGTGACACTGAATTCCCAGGGGGAAATATCCTAATTTTTTAGATGGAAGCCTTTTAGACATGCTTAATAAAGAAGTACATGTTTAAATTTTTTTTCTAGTTTTTATTTAACTGCCTCAATAATTATTACTATTACTTTATAGTAATTATTACTATTACTTTATAATAGTAATGTAGATATTTTAGTCATCTTCTTTATATATTCTGCCTATTGATATATATCTCTAAATATGGTTTCTTTATTTTTACTTTATGAATCAAGCCTTTAAGTCACACACTAACTCATTATACTCCTTCATGTTTCAGAAGTTCTATTATAAAAATATAAATACCCTCCTCTATTGAATTTGAGATCTTTCTAAGTAAAGAAATTACATCTCATAATTAATATAAAAGATGAATCAATCATTAACAAACAGGACTGTATTTGAGGTGGAAATAATTATAGTCCAACTCTGAAATCCTTTTGTGAAAAAACTAGTGTAAAACAGAAAAAAAAAAAAGTTGCTGAGTTAGTTTTTGTAGACCTGAAGCTATAAGCCAGCCTTTTTGGCTCCGAATAGAATCTCTCTAGCATGAATTTAAACAGAACAATAACATTTAAAATTTAGCTGAAATGCTAATTTCTCCTACTCACTGGCTAGATAATTATGGCATTGTCTTCCTATACCAAAAATCATGTTTCTCATATTTCTTTGTAAGAACAATCAAATGCAAATAACTCTGGTAAATGTTCAATATATTACCATTTATCCAGCAGATGATATAAAGTAAGTAGCATATAAACATTAAATTTTCCAGTCTTTCCTACCAAACTTCTTCAGCCAGCAATTCCTTCTGATCTTAAAGATCCTGATCGTTTATTTACCAAGGTCTGTCTCCTTAGCACCTTGGTATGTGAGATGAATGCAAATTGCAATAGGGCTAACAATCACACTCTCTTCTGCTGTCTGAAAATTATTTGATATACACTGCTATTAGGCTGGCTCTTTAACGGCCTATCTGAGTGATGCGACCTGTCAATCTTTTTGGAGCAGAACTGGCTGTAGGGTCTGCTGAGATATCTCAAAGAAGCAAGAGACTTTGTTTTGATCACTGTAAGGGTCTGCAACTGGTTTTGTTGTAATCTCCCCCTGCACCTGGCAAATCCTGACGTTACAGAGAATTATTGTTCAGCAAGGCAGAGGGAGAACAAGTAATGTGATTTTTGTCTTTTTATATTTTTCTTCAGAGACCCAGTAAAGATGAAGGCTGTGATTCACAAAGCATTTATTAATTTCCCACATGCCATTCCAAAGCAGTACTAATTTATTTATTTTTTCTGAAAACCTTCAGCTTTGTTGACTATGGAGGACTCTCCTTTGTTTTCAACAACTGTGCTTACTTGTAGTCACCATATTAATGAAATAAGTACTTGGTTAGATGACCCTGAATAAGTCATTTCTGCTCTAGAGGGTCTTTGTTTTCTCATTTTTAAAATGAGGATGGACAAGGAAACCCATTTTTCAAAGGTGGCTTTTAACTATGACTCAGCAGAATTTCTTGGCTGAGGGGGTTGTTAGGGTGTGGGCACAGGGGGTGGGGTTCTCCTAAGACTTACAGGCTCCAAGGAACCACCTCGGGAATTCTAATTTAGTGACTGGGCAGTGAGGTGAGAGAATGCACTTTTTTGGTGTGCTTACAAGGTGAGTCTGATGCAGCCAGTCTGTAGATGGCATTTAAGAACTACTAGGAGGGTGATCCCTGTGACCTCACTAAATTCTAGGTGAAGTTCTTCACAAGGTATATTGTGCACATTAGAAATACTTAGTACACTTTTGAAAGGTTATTGTAGTCAACTTTTAAAAGGTTACTAATGCTAGGAGCCTCTCCTAGGCACTGTGTTATAATTGATCTGAGGTAGAGCCTGTATCAAGGGTTCACTTTAAGGGCTCCTCTTTGACTCTCACGTAGAGCCAGCCAGCAAACCCACACCCACGACAGTTTCTTTGGGAATTTACCTTCAAAAGAAGGTAAATTTATTAAGGGCTTATGACATATCTTTGTCTGTCACATTGTACACACCTTCTAGGCAAGCAGTGTTCCCTCCATTGCACACAAGTGGAAACTGAGGCTTGTGGAGGTTGAATAGCTTATTAAAGATCAGACAGTGAGGAGTGTGTGGAAAAGAGAAAATCTGTGGCTTTGATCATCTGCCCTTGTGTTCCTTCCAGCACAACACCCTGCCTTTCATTGGTTTATGGACTGGCTGCACTATACTGACATCGGAATTGGGCTAACTAATCAAATTTGGCCAGATTCCCAGTTAGACTAATTCCTAGAATGATCAAAAAGTTTTCCTGATGGGAAATGAATCTACAACACGCCATCAGAGGGCTCAGTTTCATACGCTATCTTGGGTCAAATTCAACTGAAATAATTATGGAAATAAATCTCAGCACATTTATTCAGAGCCCCCAACCCATGACCCATAGCCAAATTTAGTACTAGTACAACATCCTTGGGTTTGAAATCAATCTTTGAGTCCCAAAGCAATTAAGAAATTGCCAGAATTTTTTGGAATAAATCATGCTGATTCTGTTTTAGGAAGCACCCTAGTTAGACATTTTAATTAACTCAGACTGTAGGTCAATAAGGCACTTGGAGAAAAGCCAACAATTAGGTTCTCAAAAATGCTAATTTTCTTTTTCTGGAATAAACATTTCTAGTCTAAAGTGTTATAATGTGACCAGGTGATAAAGCCATAATATCTCTGCGCAATTTCTTACATTTCCTCAGGGAGTTATCCTACAAGTGGAGTAAAACTTTTATACGTGGAGAATTGGAATTATGGCCCATGACTTACTACATAGTCATTGACAATATTCTAAGAAATTAGTTAAATATACCTCTCAGAATACTTATTCTGTAGGTATTCAGTTTACTTGTCCAATTTTATGATCAGTAGAGGACCCCAGGTTTAGAATCTTGTACCTTTAAGATACAAAGCATAAATGTCTCTGGTCATGGGATTATTGGTCCTTGATGGAGTTTACATGTCAGCAAGACATTCTTCATAAATTTTTAACTGAATTTAAGGTTTTGTTTACTATTTTTTTTACTTGTCTTTTTGTTAGAATTTGTAAATATTTGCTTCAATCTTTATTTCTGGGCTTCTTGATCATATTTGGTTTTTTTCTACCATCCTCAATTTCTAACCTTAATTTACTCTTGGATCTGCCTTCACACCAGACTCTATTAACCCACTAATAACTTTTTCAGTATCTGACAATCTGCTTGCTTTTAGTTATTCTAACTCCAGAGAGGTGCTAAAAGAACTAACTGAAACAATCAACACTATTTATAAGAACCATGATTCAGCATGTGCCTGAAATGATGTAGAGCAGACTGGTTCTTACTTTAGTATATTGGTCCACCATTCATGAGTCATATAAAAGGCCCCCCAAGTCATCTCTAAAATAGGTTTTCACAAACCTTGGTAATCCTAAAATTGACTGTCTTTTTTAAGGTAATTTTAGATGGTCCTAAAATTGAATGTGACTATGGTGGTTCTACTCATGGTAACTTGACACCCATTTTATTGAATGTTTCCTTTCACTCTAGTTTCATTGTGTTTTCTTAGCCATGCCTGCAACATGCCAAAGTCTCTGGGCCACAGCAGTATCCCCTGCCACAGCAGTGACAACACCAGATCCTTGACTGCTAGGCCACCGGGGAACTCCCATTGTGTTTTCCACAGGCATCATTCCATGATTATTGCATTCCTATTACTGCCTTCTTGCTTCAGAGAGGTAATTTGCTGCCTAGAGAATTTATGCAGAATGCTGAAGGTCAGCCTTCTGTTGATCTTCTATAGTATCCAAGGAATTTATTTTTATCTGGAGCATAAATTCTGCAAAATAACATCATTTTATATACTGGGCAGAATATAAATACAGTAAAATAAACTTTAGATTACCTTATTTGTCAAAGCACACTGTCCTTTAAAACACATAATGTTATCACTGTCCTTCAGGTTATTAGCATATCTTATTTGTTTTGCTAGTCTAATGAAATACAAAAAGAGAAAAGTTCTATTACAACTGTGTTTTTGTTCAGAGTAGCTGCACACTACAATTAAATAATTTAAAATTTTTTATTCTCAAACTTAAGGAAAAAACAGAAGTGGTTAACAGGGTATTTTGTTTCATTTTAAGTAATCTACACACAACACTATACATTATACTGTATAGACTAAGAAAGCCTGAATAAGACATCTGTAGTTGACTTGTTTAAGAATGTATGATGTTACCAAAGGGGACAGTTTGGAGAGGGGAGGAGGGATGGACTAGGGGTTTGGGGTAGAAATATTCTAAAATTTGGTTGTGATGGTGGTCTTGCAACTATTAAATATAATAAAATTCATTGAATTATTATAATTAATTAGTGCAATAAAAAGAATGTATGATGTAGTCTTAAAGATTATTATGTCAGAATGACACCCTCTGAACAAACAATAAAACACAGAATCGGTTTGACTCTTCTGCCTGTTGATTGAATTGATCCTTCTAATTCAGCTATTCAGTTTGGTAAAGCAATGATTCTTTGGGCTTGTGTAATAATGCAGCAAACCTAGTAAAGTATAAAATTAGGCAAAAACATGCTATTTATGTGTTCATCTTCCCACTCGAGATCTGCGACAGTTGTCAGCTACTGCCCACTTTATTCACTTTAGCATATCTGAAAGATTCTTTTGTTTGAGATTTAATAAATAAAGCATAAAGGAGGATTGGAATCACACTCTACACTTATACATACAACTATATGTAAATTATGTATATTCTATTTAATCAATTAACTTATAAAATTATAATTCTAAAAGTATATGCAAGTTAAGAAAATTATATATATATATTTATTTATATATATTCTAAATGGTACAATTACATTACATGGTCTTGTGATACAAACAACATTTGGATAACAGATAACAAGGAAACAGGCTCTCACTAGAGAATCTGCCAACACCTTAGATGTTGGACTTTCAGCCTCTAGAGGTGTGAGAAATAAACTTATGTTGTTTACAGGCCACTCAGTCTATGCTGTTTTGTTATAGCAGCCAGAACAGACTAAGACACCACACCAACACTGACACATGCAAACCACACACACACCAGATCCTTGGCAGAAACTCATGGACAGTCCTGTCCTATAGTGAACTAAGATGATTGCCTTAAGCACTGGTTGGAGCTGCTTCCTATAATGATCTGCATGAGGCCAGCTTACGTTCCAAGAAACCAGGCTGTAGGAGATCATCTTCAATAAAGCTAGCTTTTACCTATCGATTGTCTCCTTAAATCATCTCAACAACGTAATGAGGTAGGTGCTACCCTCATGGTTATTTTTATAAATGTATTAACAGATGCTTAAGAAATTGAAATATTTTTACATGGTGTTTCAGACATTCAAGTGAAAGTGTGAATTGTGAATCCAGTTCTCTGATACTATGACGTGTGCACTTAGCTTCTATAATTTTGGTAGAGACTACATTTCTCTCTTAAAAAACTTTCAGGAAACAGTGTTTGAATCATTTTTAACTGGTTTCACTTTCATTTGCATAAATGTAACTGAACCTCTCTCCTGCTTTTTCTTTTATAATATATCTGGATAATTATAGATCATAGGTATGGCTACAAATACATAGATACATGGACAGCTCATATATACTTATAACACATATAAAATATATTTGTTTCTGGGAGAGATGCACAAGTGGTAATTTGGTGATATACACCCTACACCCCACCCTTAATGAATGACTTCTAGAGTCAAAATAACTCCAGCATATGAGATTGTAGAAGAATTTGCTGCTAGTCTGTCATTATCTTCATCAGCTTGGCATTCTCTGGGATCCTCTGTGTTACTCTAAGATATTTATTCACAATGCATACAAATTATGCTATCATTTCTATGACAAACATTTTCTCTCAGGTGAGTGTCTCATAGAAGATCTCTCTGTCTCCCAAACTGCATGTGTATTTTTTCCCTCTCCTTCTTTCTCTTTCCTTTTTTCCCTTGATGAAATTGGAATCATAGGGAGAAGGTTTGAGAGGGAGGAGGTCAAATTGCATTGGAAAGCAACTCTTACTTTCTACCTCAAAATATTTAGTGGGAAAAACTATCTTGACTGAGGCCAAAAAAATGATTTCATGTAAAAAAATATACCTCCTACTCTGTTGATTACTTCATTATTTTGGTGCCATTGTCTTATGGGTCCATCTATCCAGGCTGTGGCATGTATTTTAAATACTCAAAGTAAAGATTTTAATCATATTCAAGTTAGGTTTACCTAGTCTTGTCATTCTTTCAGCAAGCATAATGTTGGTTGTTCTGTTTTCTTCATCAACTCCAGGTTGAAATTTCCATAAACATCAGCTTAGTTGACATCAAAAGAAAGAGTTCCTACTAGATCACATACAAGGACACATGAGCTGCCATGACCAGGCCAGGTAGAGAAAGCCTGCTATGTATTTTCCTTCTGCATTGGGGTTACTGACACTCCTTCCCAGGAGAACAGTTAGCAAGCATTTGTTAGCAAAGTTTAGCTAGCCCACCTCCTTCCTCCGCTTGTGAGATGAAGAACTACAGGTGTCCACATCAGCTCATTTACATCATGTTTTCCATATTAAGGCACCTACACACACCATGAAATTAACCCCATCATTCATGATCAGCAAACGACCACTCCCCACATTCCTTCCCTCACTGTATGAAACATCTACAAATCATTTTGTGTTCACTTTGTGACAAACATCCCTCCTCACCTCAACACACTCCTTCTGAAATACATTCATCTCTTAGGCTGAGAACATGATATATGTTCCACTCTCTCCCTTAGGCTGTTCCATATCCACATAATTAATATTGCATATGAAAGTTGTCTCTGACTCTCTAAACATCAGAATCTTTGCCTGTTTATAACAATATCATGCATGTAATCTGAGAAAGGTCTTTCATCTTACTGATGAAGAAACTACATGACAACTACACAGAGCAATCTGAAGCCAGTGATGAAGAGACCAGAGCTCAGCTTATTTGCACTTTCAATATCCAATATTAAATATTAATCACTCTCTTCAAAATTGACTTCTTAGAAACCTGAAATTTAAGCTGGGAAGTGTTCAGTGTCACTGAAAAGGGGTTGATTATAGAGACACATTTTGTTCTATGTTTTGATTTATCATAAATGACCTGCGTCTTCTTTTTACAACGATGCCATTCTTTTAAAAAATGACTCAGAATATTGCATTTGCTCCCATTAATGCTACGTCTCTGCTAAATATATCATCGTTCAGCTGAAATCAGCTTTTTGACAATGCCCTTCCCATTCTGACTGTCACTATGACTTAGCTAGGTAATTCCAACCACAGTCCTTATCTATTTGTTCAGGTTTTCCTTTCTTCTTATCCATATTTTCAGAAGAATGGGATTTTTTTTTTTGCATAAATCTCTTTTCTGTTTTACCTGGTTCCAACTTACACTTCATATCTGATCCCTGTCAGCCTTCCAGTCAATGTGTCCTTTGCTGTCATCTGTAGGATTACATATCATCCAGAACAGTAATTTTATATTTCGTCAGGTTTTCTATTTTGTTTAGTGAGATTACGCAAAGTTTTCTACTTAAAAAAATATTTATGTACAGCACTGCTGGGATTTCCTATAAAATATCTGATAGTACCGTGTTATTTATGTTATCAGCTGTGGTAGTCTATGACTATACAATGAGTTATTTGGTATCTTGATATTTCAAATTCACAAACTCCCTCCTTAAACATCTTACATATATATAATATTTATCTTTTCTAAAGGACATTCACCTGCATTCTTTTATTTGTTAATCACTATACCCCATGAGTTAAGCAGACGAGAGAGTGTTAGAATAACGTTTTATAAGGTAACCCTCCTACACTATTGGTGGGAATGTAAATTTGTACCACCACTGTGGAGGACAGTGTGGAGATTCCTCAGAAAACTGAATATAGAACTATCATATGATCCAGAAATCTCACTCCTGGGCATATATATGAATAAAACTATAATTCAAAAATATACGTGCACCTGTATATTTATAGCAGTGCTATTCACAGTAGCCAAGACATGGAAACAACCTAAATGTCCATTGACAGATGAATGGATTAAGAAGATGTGGTACCTATATACAATGGAATACTATCCAGTCATAAAAAAGAACAAAATAATGCCATTTTCAGCAACATGGATACAAATAGAGATTCTCATACTAAGTGAAGGAAGTCAGAAAGAGAAGGAGAAATACTATATGATATGCATACTCTAAAATATGGCACAAGTGAACCTATCTACAAGACAGAAACAGACTCAATGACATAGAAGACAAGTTTGTGGTTGCCAAAGGGGAGGGGGCAGAGAGTGGGATAGATGGGGAGTTTGGAGTTGGTAGGTTCAATCTATTACATTTAGGATGGATAGCACTGGGGTCCTGTTGTACAGCACAGGGAACTATAACCAGTCTCTTGGGATACACCATGATGGAAGGCAATATAAGAAAGGGAATGTGTATGTATATGTGTGTGTGTGTGTGTGTGTCACTCTTCTGTACAGCAGAAATTGGCACAATCTTGTAAATCAACTATAATTTAAAAAAATAACCCTTTATAGACATGAAAGTTTTGACTCAGAGAAGTTATAATTGACAAAGTCATAGTTACCTAACAAAAAGCCAAAAGGATCCATTAAAAGGTATCAAATTTTGCCATTTTCAGCAACACGGATGGACTTGGAGGGCATTATGCTAAGTGAAATAAGTCTGAGAAAGACAAATACTGTATGATATCATTTATATGTGGAATCTAAAAAATACAACAAACTAGTGAATATAATTTAAAAAAAAAGAAGAATCAGACTCACATACATAGGGAACAAGCTAGTTGTTACCATTTGGGGAGGGAAGGGGAAATTTAGGGGTAGAGGAGTGGGAGATACTAACTGCTACAGGTAAGATAGGTTCAAAAATGTATTCCACAACTCCAGGAATATAGCCAGCATTTTGTAATAGCTGTAAATGGAAAGTACCATTTTAAAATTGTATACAAAATTGAAAAATTAAAAAAAATTGGAGTTCTTATTGTGACTGAGTGGGTTAAGAACTGTATATAGTATCTGTGAGGATGAGTGTTTGATACCTGGCCTTGCTCAGTGGGTTAAGGATCTGGAGTTGCCACAAGCTAAGGTTTAGGTCCCAGATGCAACTTGGATCCAGTGTTGCTGCACCTATGGCACAGGCTGGCAGCTGCAGCTCCAATTCGGATCCTTAGCCTGGGAACTTCCATATGCCATGAGTGCAGCCAAAAAAGAAAAAGAAAAGATTAATTTTATTAAAAAAAAAAAAAGAAGGAGGTTGATTTTTTTAATGGTAGAAAAATGATTTTTCCAGTATATCATACTTCATACATATCAAGCCCAGGATATACCATAAATTTCGCTTTTAAAATCAACTCTCATTATTCTATGTGCATTCATGCATCCTTTCAACTAATGGTAATTCATTGCCTATGATGTGCCCTGGTTCTCATGACATACCAAGACCCTATGGTCATGATACTTCCTTCAAAAAAAGGGATAATAAAAGCAAACTACATACTATGTCTGCAAAAGCTAAGTGCTAAAAGTGGGGAAGCAAGAGAGAGAGATGGGGGAGATATGGTGTTAGGGGGAGATATGGTGTTAGGGGGAATTCCTCTGAAAAGGTAGCATGTGAATAGAAACTTAAAGCCAGGAGGAAACAAGCCCTGGGCTGCCTGATAAAAAGATTTCAATGTACACTTCCTTAACTTGAACACTTTCTAACTGTTTGGAACACTGCCATAGTGCTGTCTTCTCCCAAATCTGTAAAAATCTGTTAAGGAGAGGTGGAATTATGATTTTTAAAATGTCTGCCCTGGCTAGAATTCTTTATTTAGAGATTATTTATATCCTCTTGCTTTGCCAGAGTTTGTGTTAAATAAGCATTTTGTATGAGTTCCTGCTGTGGCATGGGGGTTAAGGATACAGCATTATCTCTGTGGAAGCACAGGTTCAATCCCTAGCCCAGCAAAGTAGATTACAGCTGTGGTTTGGATTTGATCCTTGGCCTCAGAACTTCCACATGCCATAGTTGTGGCCAACGAAAGAAAAAAAAAAGCAACAATTTTGTTATTAAAAATTGAGTAAGGAGTTCCCATCATGGCGCAGTGGTTAACGAATCCGACTAGGAACCATGAGATTGCGGGTTCGATCCCTGCCCTTGCTCAGTGGGTTAACGATCCGGCGTTGCCGTGAGCTGTGGTATAGGTCGCAGACGCGGCTCGGATCCTGCGTTGCTGTGGCTGTGGTGTAGGCCAGTGGCTGCAGCTCCGATTCGACCCCTAGCCTGGGAACCTCCATATGCCGCAACAGCGGCCCAAGAAAAGGCAAGGAAAGACAAAAAAAAAATTGAGTTAGACATGCCACTTCTAAGCCATCAACCTGTGCCACGTACAAGACATTTTCCCCAGGTAATCCTGAGCAACTCATTGAAGAAAATGTTTTCTTACAGATGATGTAGGCTTGGCTCAGAGAGGGCAAGGCATGTGCCCACCATCACATGACTGAGGCAGCAGATCTCTTGGATTGTTGGACAGTTGTCCAGCATGAAAAATGCTGATATTTGGGTTCATTTATTTGTGCACAAACTCAACATAAAAGATTGGGTGAGTCTTAAGTTCTTAAATATCAAGAATAAATAAAATTGGAGGTACCACCTCACACCAGTCAGAATAGCCATCATTAAAAAGTCTACAGAAAATACATGCTGGAGAGAATGTAGAGAAAAGAGAGTCCTCCTATACTGTTGGTGGGAGTGTAAACTCATACAACTACTATGGAAAACAGTTTGGAGGTTCCTCAAAAAAACTAAAACTAGAGTTACTATATGATCCAGCAATCCCACTTCTGGCAGATATCCAAACAAAACTATAATTCAAAAACATACATGCATCCCTGTGTTCATGGCAGCACTAAGCACAATAGTGAGGACATGGAAACAACTTAAATGTCGATGGATAGATAAATAAAGAAAATGTGATAGATACACACAATGGAATATTACTCAGCCATAAAAAGAACAAAACAATGCTATTTGTAGCAACATGGATGGACATAGAGATTATCATACTAAGTGAAGTAAGTCAGACAGAGAAAAACAAATACCATGAGATACCACCTATATCTAAAATATAACACAAATCAACTTACCTATGAAATACAAACAGACTCACAGACATAGAGAACATACTTGTGGTTGCCAGTGTGGAGGGGGTTAGGAGAGGGATGGACTGGGAGTTTGAGGTTAGCAGATGCAAATTATTACATATAGAATGGATAAACAACAAAGGGAGCAAATATTTCTCAGTACTCATTGTAG
The DNA here is from genome assembly GCF_016906955.1 of Phacochoerus africanus. Taxonomy (NCBI): domain Eukaryota; kingdom Metazoa; phylum Chordata; class Mammalia; order Artiodactyla; family Suidae; genus Phacochoerus; species Phacochoerus africanus. Next base: position 157,099,165 of record NC_062545.1, read on the forward strand.
GAAACCACCAGTAAATTCTTAGAGCAGCTCTGTAATATATCAATAGAAAAACTTATAGTGATTATACTAAGCTACCAAAGAAACTAATAAATTACTATTTTTTTAATTTTAAAAGTCATGGAAATGTATATTTTAGAAATACTTTTATCTACAATGGTTAAAATAAGAAAAGTTTAAGGTAAAAAGGAGTAAATCTCCAGTTAGCCAGAAAGCTTATCCTAACTGAATAAATTATTTCCCAAAGGTTTTGAAAAGCAAAGCTTTTATTCAATGGAAATAAATCTGAATAACAATAAAGTAATAATATGCCACAAGGTAAAACATGATTAAACCTTTGAATGAAATATATAGGAAATTGCTCTTGGAGCTCAGAAAAGCCTCCGTGTGATGGAAAGTTGACACTTCTGAGAGTTTTCTACTAGGTATTGAAGGATAGAGAAGATTTGGATAGGCAAATTCAAACGGGAAAACTCGATAGGAGATTGAAATTGCTGATGCCTTATCAAGAATTTTAATAAATGTGTTGTATATCCAAGAGGCAAGGAGTTAAGGGAAGAAGCTGACACTAAGTATTGATATGCAGGAGTGATGAAATCTAAGAACAGTAAGGAAGGAGTTTTCAAGAGTTGAGGTTAGTATCCTTCGTGTTTCAATGCTTGGAAATAAGAAGGTATTAAATGTTTATTTAGTAAGGAAATTGCATAACAAGAATTGTATTGGAAGAGTTGAATGTGGCACCACTGTTTAGGATAGAGAGAAATTTAATTAGGACAATGTGTAGAAAAAAAAAAGAATGTCAAAGAAAAAAATGTTAAAAAAAGATATTAGTAAGAATCCAGACATGAACATAACAGCCCCAGTGGGAATGGAAGGCAAGGAGCCCTTTTCAATCCACAGGGTGTTCAAAGATGACCCCAGTTGTTTTGCAATAAAGACCCTCAGAGACAGGAAGACAGGCAACTTATCCAAGGTCACACCCCTAGTTAATGCTGAAACCAGGACTAAAGTCCTGATTCTGAGCCCAAGGATATTTTCTATTATAATAACTATTCAAATTATGTTTCTTTAATTTTTTTCTAAAAAGCATTAGCCTTCAGAAACTGGGCTAGAAGCCAAGAATTTGAGATTTCATTTCCCATTCTCCCCAGAATGGTTCTCTTATTGTCAATTAACCTGACTGTGCCTTTCTCCTACACCTCTTAAATTAAGATCCTAAGAACATTTCTGTCGGATAATTTCTGTTGAGGCAAAATGCCATTCTTCTAAGAATGAGGCCGGTAAATGTGACTTGCAAATATAGCCTGTTGTAAAATACACAGAAGTCAGCCAATTTTCATCATGTTGTGATGGATTTTGGCAAATCATGAAAGGAGATGTGCATTATTCACAAAAGTGTGTTTTTCAAATGTATAATTTCAGTTTAATCTTAAAGGAAATTTAGGTGTCCACTGAGCTAGCTGTAAATTTTCACTTAAAAAATTTAAGAGTATATTTAATTGCAAAGAACAAAAAGGGACTTTCTGTAGACCATCTCCAACCTTTTATTATGTAGTAACAATTACCTTTTCTTCTGCTCCTTTTTGTGTTTCTATGTTCATTTAGCTTAGTGCTGAATCAGCAGCAGCAGTTTGCTCCCCCCCCCCATAAAAAGTGACCTTTTTATGAACACTCAAATGAGTCTTGTTTTCTTCCCTGAGTTAACATATCTTTATGCTGTTTGATGACACCAATGCATTTTATTCTTTTCACAATTTGTTAAGGGTTTTATTTTGATGGGATTTTATTTGGGTAATATAACACATCCTTCTTGAGGCACTATTTTTTTTTTTTTTTTGATTGTTTCCCTTCAGTTTAGATTCAATTATTTCCAGGATCTTTTCTCAGAGCTCCCTGCTGGATTAGATCTCCTTTTATGTGTATACTTTCATTTGGTTACACAGTTAGGTTTTATGACTAATTTTGCACCCCCAAATTCCCAAAATCACCAGTGCAAAGTGAATATTTCTTTTTTATCCTCAAGACAGTCCTCAAATAAAGTGCAACACTGACCATTTAAAAGTGGTCAGCAAGATGGACTTCAACGGGCTTTTCTCTGTTCATTTAAAGCCATGTTTTTTCCCCAGGTGCTGTGTTTCTTTAATGGAGTTTTCAATTTACTTTATGCTTCTGTCTTTTTGTGATCAGGAAACAGAAAGTATGAAATAAACAAAAGCAGAGATTCCTATTAGAGCAGTACATGGAGACACTGGCTGTTATTATTGAACCCTGCTATGGTTTTTATGTCCTAACCTTTATTATTTTTGCCACATTTGTGGGTTTGGTTCTTAATTATCTCACAAAGTTCAATACAGGGAAAGAGATGACTTGACAGGTAGACAGAGCAGAGCAATAGAGAATCTCAGAGCAGGTGGAGTTGAGAGACAAGCCAGCAAGCAAACGGTGGTGCCTGGGTTATCTGTCAGCAGGTAACAGGGCCCTGGGCACCTGTCTGGGGCACTGAAAACAGAAGGGCAAGATTCATGGTGCTGCCAAATAGGCAACTGACACAGCCCTTTAGGCACTCACACAATTGCCAATCAAACATAAAAACTAGGAAACTGCACAAGAATCTGGCCACCAGAAGTAGAAGGTTAGTTAGAACAGGCCTTCAGAATCTGAAGGTCACCATTCCCATGTGTGGAATTTGGTTCCAAAATTTTTGATGATTCACAACCATGGGACCTGACAATGAAATCCCTTTGTGAAACTCTGCATCATTTTCTCTTTTCCTGATGTCAGGATGGGCCCAGGGTCTGAGGCCAATCTATGTCCTCAGATGGGTTGAAAGGTTCTAAATGTAGTCAGAAAAAAGACAAAGAAGTGACCAACTGGGCTCAATGTGAAAAAAATATTCAACATCAATGCAAGTTAGAGTCAAAGCGAAGAAGGATAAACTACAAAGCAAAATCAAAGTTTAAACAAGCACCCAGAGTCAAATTAAAATATGGAAAATATTACATATGTGGAATCATTCTAGAGTTTCCCTGCTAAAAAATTACTATGGTTTTCAATTAGTCTGAGTTGCAAAGACTACATCTTGTTGGCTAAAACATTATTCTTTTCAATCCAGCAGTACTTTGAAAGTAGCTTGTCATGTGGTTGGTACCGTGGGTGAGCAGTGTCACCTATAGGTCTCTTTCCATGAGTCCCTACTTCAAATAGAATATTGGAAGACCCCTCACAAGTGGATACTTGGCTTTCCCAAAGTCCATGTCCAGAGAGTGTGGTCCTCCAGACCTAACAGATTACTTCATGAGGACATTCCCATAAAGCATGGGTGTAACAGTGAGATATACCTACTGGCCACAGGACCTTGACACTGGCATTCTCGAGTTCCTAATCCATAACCTGAGATATGTATAATGAAAGGACACAAGAAAAGTGCTGGAGTACATTAAACACAAAATCAAGTATGATCCCCCTTACTTTATGCCAGCATGAAATACAGTGAGGGATTAAGTATCTGTACTTTCTCTCCAAATGCAAATAGAACTGCTTTTAAAACTGAACAGCTGCCTAGAAAATCCCAAAAAGTAACACTGTCCAGCCTGACTCTGAAAGATGCTCCCATGATAAAACCCATCAACAGCCCCTCTGTTTGGTACATTTTATTGCTGACAGGCCTTCCTTACTGTTGCCTCAATGACAGTGGCTCCTACAGGGGACAGCAGCTCACCTTGGCAATAGATCCAGTTCTTCCCAGAAACTGAGTTCCTTCCCAGTGACCACAATATCAATGGGAATGCCTGGTGGTGTCCATTTGTACTACATTTATTCACATATTCCAAATACTGCTGATTAATTATGGTTAGCCTATCACTGTATTAGACTATGAGGCAACAATGATATTAAGAACAAGCATAATAAGTTTTAACTCTTCCCAGTCAAGTGAGTAAGTCAATACTTACTCAATTAAGTATTGCCTTTTTTTTTATAACAGTCAAGAGGAAAGAGTCCTCTACATAAGCTTTGTCCTGTCATTAATGTCACAGATCCCTCAGTCTTTTATCTGTGTCATCTTTCCATATAAATTTTATCCTGTCTTAAGATAGGTTTTCAATCATCTGTTTTATTTCCACATGTCAGATAGGAAGAAAAATAAATAATAATAAAGCAAGGAAGCTAGGTAAGGAAAGTAAAACTTTCTGAAGAGATGTCCAGTATATAGATTTAATTCTCATTGTTCAAAAGGTGTCACATGGCTGCCATCCTGCAAAGGAAGCTGAGGGCAGTGTTTCAGTGGGCACGTCAATGCCCCAGCACAAACCTAGTTTTCTTAATATGAATGGATAGTGACTAAGTATCTAGCCATCTCTATAACATCATACATCACCTTTGTGAAGGTAAGGACCTATCCAGAATGGTTTGTCTAACCTGATTAAAAAGATCTTTTTATCAACTAACTCTTAATCAAGAGTAGTTCAAAGTGCAGATTCTGGAATCGGACTCATGGGTTCCAACCCTAGCTCTGCCACTCACTACCTCTGTGATTAGGAAAAGGTATTTAAACAGACTACATCTTAACTTTCTAATTTTTAGGGCTACTAAGAGTTCTTACCTCATGGCATTGATATGAGTCTTGGTTGGATAGATATAGGTTGAACATTAAAATACCAAATGGCACAATAGGCATTTACCATATTAGCTCTATTTTATATTAATCAAGCAATCATTTTGTCTTGCTTTGGTTTCCCACATAAGTTTCCCTACTGAACAAAGCTGAATGGACCATTGATGAGATTAATTCCGGTTGGCTTGGCAGTTATGTCTCCATTGTACTTTAATCCATTTATTCTTCTGGAATATAACTGTTTTGTGTGAGGAGGGTAACAGTACATTTGAGGAAACCAAATAAATCTGTGCCACATAAAATTTCTGAACATTCAGAGCTGAAAAATAAGATTCTCTTCAGTGGGGTGAAAGTAACCTGTAAGGTGGGTCCCATAATTGCAATAATAATAATGTGTAATATATTGCTCCTCCCTTTTTCAGCTCTGAGAATTTCATATCTTTTTTTACTACCTTATTATTTTATTTTTTTGCTTTTTAGGGCCATACTCGCAGCATATGGAAGTTCCCAGGTTAGGGGTGGAATCAGAACTACAGTTGCCAGCCTATGCCACAGCCACAGCAATGCCTGATCCTTAACCCACTGAGTGAGGCCAGAGATCAAACCCGTGTCCTCATTACCACTGAGCCACGATGGCAACTCTTTTATTACCTTATTCTTAAAAACACTTACTGGATCTCAGGAAACACTCTCTTTGAAAGGCTCTTTAAGACCCAAGCCCACAGTAAGCAAGATGGAGGGTCAGTTCTGTGATTCTGAGTCTAGGGTTCCATCCCTGACCCTCAGCTGGGGGATCTACACTCCATTCCTGGGTCATTAACTTCCCTGACAGCTGCAGAATAGCCCATAGGAATGCTTAGCTCCTGATCAAACTCATAGCTACTTCTTTACTGCATTGCATTTGTACAATACTAAACTCATGTGTCTTCCTAAGCCCAAATTACTACTGGCAAGTGAGTTAGTAACTGGGAGCAACCGAGACATATGAGTGGAAAGAAATTTTTTGAGACCACATAAGCTTTGAGGTACTTGAGTTACTTAATTGCCCTTTGGGGAGTTCCCATTGTGGTTCAGCAGATTATTAACCCAACCAGTATCCGTGAGGATGTGGGTTTGATCCCTGGTCTCACTTATTGGGTTAAGGATCCAGCCTCACCATGAGCTGTGGTATAGGTCACAGAAGTGGCTCAGATCCCGTCTTGTGGTGGTGGCTGTTGTGTATACTGGCAGCTGCACCTCTGATTTGACCCCTAGACTACCTAATCCCTGCTGTAGACATGGCCCTAAAAAGCAAAAAATTAAAATAAAAAAATAAAAAATTGTGTCATTTGGTTTGAAAAATCTCTGTTACTAATTCCTAAGGAAAGATCCCTATGTTCAAAGTGCAAATTATGTGTCTTATAGAATTTGAGTGTGATCTAATAATTATCAGGGAAGCACTATACTATGTCTTACTCCCCTTTTAGTAGATAGGAGTCATTCACTATTCTCAAGGGGTATCAATGGAACATGGATGGGGTAATTCTTCATCATTTGGAATACCTGGTCCCCACCCCCTAAGTCCCATCTGCCTTTGTCTCCAGTAGCTATTGCTACAAAATAAACCACTCTAAAATGCAGTAGAGGATTTCCCATCGTGGCGCAGCGGAAATGAATCCTACTAGGAAGCATGAGGTTGCAGGTTCAATCCCTGGCCTCACTCAGTGGATTAAGGATCCGGCATTGCCATGAGCTGTGGTGTAAGTGGCAGATGCAGCTCAGATCTGGCATTGCTGTGGCTCTGGTGTAGGCTGGTGACTACAGCTCCGATTAGATCCCTAGCCTGGGAATTTCCATATGCCTCAGGTGTAGCCCTAAAAAGGACAAAAGACAAAAACAAACAGACAAACAAAAAATGCAGTAGAATAAAGTACTAAATACTCATTTCTCAGATTTTTGAAGGTTGGTGGGAGGTAGCTCTCCTCCTCCCCAGTGGGCTGTGGCTTATCTGCCTGATAGTCTCACACCATCTCTATTTCAGGTGATATTGCCTGAGGAAAGTCTGCTCCATATGAATCTCATCCTTTTCCTGGAACCAGAGGTTCTAGGCACATCCTTCTCAAATGGCAGAAGTAAAAGTAATCAAAAATGCACAAGTTCTTTGGGACCAAACTCCAGAGATGGAAGAGGAAATGCAAAGTTGAATGTCAAAGGAGGTGGATGGGAGCAGGATGGATGGGAGTTTGGGATTAGTAGATGCAAACTATTACATTTAGATTGGATAATCAACAAGGTCCTACTGTATAGCACAGGGAACTATATCCAATCTTCTGGGACACACATGAAGGAAGTTAATATAAGAAAAGGAATGTATATCTATGTATGACTGGATCACTTTGCTGTACAGCAGAAATTGGCACAACATTGTAAATCAACTAAAAGTATATTTTAATAAAAATAAATAAATATTAATAAATTGAATGTCAAAGCCTTTGTTATCAGTTTTCCTTGACTGCTGGAACAATTGGTCACAACTCAGGCCTAAAACAACACATATCCATTCTTTTTCAATACTGGGGATTTGGAAGTCCAAGATCAATTTCAACAGGTCAAAATCAAGGTATCCTCAGGGCCATTCTCCCTTGGGAGGTAGAGAGGAGAATCTGGCTTCTTGCCTTTTCCAGATCCTAGAGCTGCTTTCATTGCATTCTGTGGCTCACAACTCCTTCCTTCCACTTCACAGCCAGCACCAGCCATAGCATCTCACTCTGGTGATCACATGCCTTCTCCTGTGCCAAACCTCCCTTTGTCTCCCTCTTAGAAAGACATCTGTGGTTACATCAAAGGACCACTAGGATAATCCTGGATAATCCCACAAACTGACATGCACAGATGCCTGGGATCATCTAGCCATTTCTGGGGGCCATTCTCAGCCACTCATAGACATGAACATAGATAGGGAGGAGGAGGCATTGGGACCAGCTCTGCAAACTACCACACACCCACTCACTGGGATCCCAAAACACCCCCACACGTCTCTAAATGTTTCTGGAAGGCAATTCTACCCTTGAAGAGAATTTTGGTTACTATTTTAGTACTTTAGGAATGGGAAGGGGAAAAAGGGGGGGAGGATAAGAAATGCTGTAAGGTCAGAGATGTGGACACTAAATAGTCCAGCAGGCAAAATTCAAAGTGCCACAGAAGAAGTGGTACAGAAATGCAATCCAAAGTGTACAGTTCCCTGGCCCACTTAGAACTCATAAGATTGAGAATGTAGTAATCAACCTGCAAATCAGTTTTCATTCATAAAATTTGTCTTATGGATATCTTTTAAGCCCTGAAAATAGAGCAGTGAAGAAAATGGACAGAAACAACAGACCTCATGTCTTCCTATTTGTGTATTTTGATTGGAAACAGCAGAGCAAAGCCCTGGAGTGGAAAGAAGGCAGGTGGTGGAGGGACTGAGCAAGAGGAAGAATCTGGGTTAGAGTCTTGGCCAGCACCTTCATGCTGTCTAGACAGCTCTGAAGAGGCTGGTTCTTACCCTGCATGAGAGAGGAGCTCACTGGAGGGCTTTGAGCAGAGGCTCTTGTCATAGTGTGGCTTCATTCAGAGCAAGAACAGCACTCAGGTGGGGGGAGGGTGGAGACAAGGCTGGATACTGAACTGGGGCAATAACCCAGAGGGAGGCAAGAACTGATAGGGGCTCAGGATAGGACAGTAGAGGTAGAATTGGGCAAAGAGGAATGGCCTGTGTTAGTACTTCCTTGTACCACAGAAGCAAACATTCAAAAGTCTACAAGCTTCTAAATACATTGAAGGTGAGCCTTCAAACCCGTTGCCTTCCTCTCATCCCACCTCCTCAAATCCTATTCTGCTTCCAGAGAGAAGCACTGTTAATGAGTTGCCTCCATGTGTATACAAGACTATGGGACATGACCGAACACACACACATGTACGTGTAATATATAAGCATGCCTGTGTATATATACTTATATATACTTAGCAGAAATGTGATCACACTGTACATACTTTTCCACAACTTGCATTTAATATTTGGTATTTTTAAATGTGTTTAGTAATAACATCTGCCTGTTATTTAACTGTCTGGGTTCAAACCTGGCTTTTCTATCTACTAGTTTTGTGATTTTGGCCCAATAATTTAACTTGTATAAACTTTCATATTTCTATTTAAAAAAAAAAGTGCAATAATTGAGCCATGTAATCCAAACTCCCCATATATACACTGACGACCTTACTTTATAAAACACAAATACACACACAGACACACACACACACGCACTCTCTCTCTCTCACTAACTCATATACTTTGGGGAAACTGTGCATTGCGAGACCAAGATAACAAAGTTTACCAAAGGAGCAAAGAAGAACAGGAATTCTCAGCATAGAATGAAATAATACAGGAGCTGGAAGACATTTTAATGATCATCTCTTAATTGTATTACCTGAAAAAAAAGATGTTAATGTTAAATGATCTGTCTGGAATCATAGCTAGACATGCTAAATATGAAATTAAGAAAAAAAACTATGAAAGAAATTTTCATTGCCTAAAAAATTACTCTTTTCCCACTTTGTCTGAAATTGTACCTATCTTTAATTTAATATAATTTAATATAATCATATTGTTTTCATCAATCATCAAGTAGCCAAACCAGTATTTGTTAACCCGGGGGGGAAGAGTATATTGCCTGGAGTGGAAAGAATGAGAAGAATGAGAAACTATTTAATAAAATATATAAAAATAATCATTTTCAATAAAAATGAAGCTTGACTGTGGAAAAAAAACATAGGATGGGGGCTGGACTCAGGCCGATGATGGAGGGAAAACCAATAGTTTCTGCAGATTGGAGTAAAAGGTGAGAGAAGGCGCAAAAAACTTGTGCTGAAGATAAGCTTCACTAATTTTAAAATTTGATCTAAGTCTAGAAATTTTTTTCACAACATAAGATTATAATTTTATATTTTCCTTACCCTTTTTGAGTATTGCTATTTCCTAAAGTATGTTTACTGTGTATAAGACGTGGTGTGTGTGTGTATGTTTCTGTGTGTGTATGTGTGTGTGCTGTGTATACATGTACCTATTCTCTGTTCTCTCATTAGTTTCGTTCATTTCTCATTCTGAGGTTCTGTATTAAGGAGAGTCAGTGTCTAAACCTGATAGTTAATAAGTTAGAGAGACAAAATAATAAAAGTGGCAGAAGTTTTTCATTAACTTTAACGAAAACGCAAAAAATGATTTAGCCCTAACCTGAGATGCCTTAAACTCTTTCAATGGACAAAGTAGTGGAGAACTAAAAATTCTGAGCATCGTTTAGGTACACAAATTCATTGCAGCTCTAAATAGATGCATAAAACTCTCTCCAGCACAGAAATACAATAAGCTTGTATAGAAATAATGTGAAAAAATTCACAAGAGGTACAACCTGCCTGGACCAATAGATTCCCTCCAGCCCATCTACCCCCTGCCCACCAACTCACCACTGCTTTCATTCTCCATTGACAGTGTTAAGAAGAAGTTGCCTTCTCTCTCTCTCTCTCTCTTTTTTTTTTTTTTGCTTTTTAGGGTTGCACCTGTGGTGTATGGAAGCTCCCAGGGTAGGGGTTGAATCACAGCTGCAGCTGCCCATCTACACCACAGCCAAGACCAAGCAGGATCCAAAATGATTCTGTGACCTCACAGCAACTCTGGATCCTTAACCCACTGAGTGAGGCCAGGGATCAAACACACATCCTCATGGACTAGTTGGGTTCCTTACGGCTGAGCCACAACAGGAACCCCCCCTTTTTTCTTTTTTTTTAAACCACAAGATAGAACATTAGCCTGAAATGGCTTTTTAAAAAGTGTTTTGATGAAAGTTTGTCAAAGCATACCTACCAGAGAGGAAATTCTTTTCATCTTTAATTTTAGGCCATGTTTATTACAGAAAAGAAAGTTCTTGGTAAGCTTGGATTTTTTTTTTTCCAAACCTAGTCTATTATACATGTTTAATGTTGATTTATTGCTGGTGAAAATTTGATAGAACACAATTGGGAGTGAGAGAGAAAGATGACTCAGATTTCAGTAAAGGATCTGGAGACTGGACCAAGGTAGAGGTGAAAGATATGTGTGTGAGAAATGAAAATCGGATCTGTCACACTCCCAATTCAGTTTATTCAGTGGCCTCTAAAAGTGCTGCTTTTAGGTTTGTTCTTCCTTTCCTCTTAATGTGGCCACAAAATGTGATGTGAGCTGACTTCTGCCACTCTCATCAGTTTTCTGAACACAAGTCATCAGAGCCACCCTTCAGTTATTCCAGATTGCTGTGCTCTCTATGGCCTTAGGACCTCCAAATGAATTCTGGTTACTGAAGAACATTTTCTCCCATCCTTACCTAGTTAATTTCTAATTATCCTTCAAAACCTATCTCCCCAAGACCTTGAAGAACATCTTGAACCTCCCCCTGTTAAGGTCTTTACTGCCATCTTCCATTTCCTGTGGCAGTAACATTTGAATTGAATTTGAGTTGAATAAAGCCTGCTGTGATTTTTGTTAAGCACCATGCTCACAAGAATGCATTGTGACAGAGCAAGGACTGTGTTTTTCTTGCTCACTATTATATGACCTCGTTCAGTGAAAACAATGGATAAATGGCATGTCAATTTAATGAATGAAACAGTGGAACAAAGAAGAGAAAGCAATACAATTCTAGGTAATAAGCATGTATCTAATATAAAAATCAACTCTCCTGACACAGGATAGAGGATGCTCTTTTCACAGCAGTAACTGTTAAAGTGACCTGGGGTTTGAGAAAACTAGACCTCAAGCCATGTCTAAAGAAGTTTACTGTGCCAACAATAACTGTGCTAAGATAACAGTCCTATTCCAGCTGTGAATAGATCTTACCTTATCTGGACTGGCATGTTGTAAGGGAGGGAAAAAATGTTTCCTTCGGAGTTCCCCTCGTGGCTCAGTGGTTAACGAATCCCACTAGGAACCATGAGGTTGTGGGTTCGATCCCTGGCCTTGCTCAGTGGACTAGGGATCCGGCATTGCCGTGAGCTGTGGTATAGGTTGCAGACTCGGCTCGGATCCCCACGTTGCTATGGCTCTGGCGTAGGCCAGCGGCTAGAGCTCTGATTTGACCCCTAGCCTGGGAACCTCCATAAGCCATGGAAGCAGTCCAAGAAATGGCAAAAAGACAAAAAAAAAAATGTTTCCTTCACTTCTTCTAGGTTCTTTGGCTGGTCTCAAAATTAAACTGGCATAAGACAGATTAAGAGGAGAAAAATGAATTTAATCTTGCATGGAAGCTCCATAAAATATGAGGCAATCAGGAAACAGAGGCTTATATAAGCCATCCTGAGCTGAGGAGAAGAGGAGAGGGATCTGGAGCTTCAAAAGGGGAAGAAAGTTCACAGGAGGATGAGAAAAGTAAACATTTGGTTATCAGCTGGTCTTTCTGGAAGATAGAAAGGTTATCTCTGGTAATAGCTCTCCTCCTGGTAGATGCCCTCTATCTCACTTCCTTTAGGCAGGTAAGGGAGAGGTAAAATCCTTTCTGCGGGTCTCCTGAGTCTTAATTGCCTTCAGCTCAAAACAAATAACACACCAAACTGGCACATTTGAGGGTGATTTATTCTGCTCCCTTTCAATGTTCAATTCTGAGCCTCAGGATTAAAGAAAGCATTAAACTACTGAAGAAAACCAGAAGGTCATAGGGAAATAGGTGGAAACGTTGGTAGATATCTGAATAGCTATCTGAATATCTGAAGAGCTATGATGATAAAGGGGTTTAGATTTATTCTCTCTAGCTACAGAAAAAATAGGGAAAAAAAGGGCCATGTTTGGTTCAAAAAAGAAAAATATTAAAACCAATCGAAATTGTCTTTACCTTCTCAGGTATTGAGTTCCTGTTGCAGGAATCCTGAAAGAACAGGTTGGATAACTAAGCTCATGTCAAAAATCTAGGATGGAAAGATACTGGAAAAGATGAGCTCTGAGGATGTGTTTGCTTATGACAGTGTTTTAATTTGACATGAGAAATGTCAGTAATTCTTATAAATCCTATGATCATGATAAAGGGCTAAGCATGTAAAGTCATTATAAGTGTACATAATTTGCAATCCCCCCCTCCTGGCCATAAACTATCAGGAATAAAGCAAAATCATACTTTAAACAAAGATCAGTGTTAAAATTAGGTTGCAAAGATAAGGTATTTAAGTTCCAGCTCAGAGCTTGTACTATATTTGAATGAATGTCTTTTCTAATTTGTCATTTAAAAAAAAAGGTGTCTGGAGTTCCTGTCGTGGCACAGCGGAAATTAACCCGACTAGGAGCCATGAGGTTCTGGGTTCTATCCCTGCCCTCGTTCAGTGGGTTAAGGATCTGGTGTTGCTGTGGCTGTGGCGTAGACCAGCAGCTGTAGCTCCGATTAGACCCCTAGCCTGGGAACCTCCAAATGCCATGGGTGAGGCCCTGAAAAGACAAAAAATAAAATTAAAAATTAAAAAAAGGTGTCTGTACCTGTTCCACTTGAAGAAACTTCTGGAAATTTTGCTATTATAGAAACACTGTTTTGAACTAAACCAATTGATTCCATATGTTCCATCATTAGCATCTGTCAATGTCTGGAAATTATTGTTGGAGTACCTAGATTTCTTGACAAAATGTCCAAGACACTTCTGGGTCTAGAAAACTCAACTGGCTGATTGCTTTATTAGTCTCTCAATGGAGTATTAAAAGACATCAGTGAATTTCTACTTTTGGCAAATTAAATTATGTGTATGTATTTCTGTAAATTTGTATATAATTTAACACAATAGAGAGCAGGTTTAGAGATCTGGTGTGGACAAGAAATTTCCAAATTTAAAAACTTTTAGTCACCAACATATCATCTTTACTCTCTTACATGAACAATTCTCCTGAGATCTCTGTCCTTAATTTTCAGGAGTGAGTTGCTCTGGCCCAAGGAACATGAGTGTTATTGTAGTTCATTATAAATGTTTGTCAACATCTATAAAGATCAATTACATCCATAGGTTTTGATATAAGACACTTTGAGATTGTGAAGATCTTTCCACTCTGATATAGTACATGTTAGTGGAAGGACCCATTATCTAATTGGCTAGTGTGTTTTGAACAGATGTTAATTTTGGTCTTTCTGTCTTTGAGAATCTATACAAACCTTTACAATTAAGTCCATCTGCCCAGATTATTCTGTCCAAAGAAGACTGGCTAAATTTAAATTTCATATGGATTTTTTCCTCAGCTGTTGCAATAATTATTTTTCAAACTGACTTTTTTTTCATGAATTTATTCAATCCGTTTCAATACATTCATCCTTTTGCATACTGTCATTATAATGACAATTACCGTAACCATTAGCCACAGACCACCATTATCATTATCTGATTATCTCAGATCTTCATCTGACATGTTTATGATAATCTGCGTAATATCTTACATCCTTTTTTTATTTTTGTAGTCCTATGCCCAGATCTAGAATTGTTTTATGAAGATAAAGCCATGTGTGTGCATGTGTATGTGTGTTTCCCCTAGGATTTTTGAACAACTATGCACTATTTCCCCTTGAATGCCTTTCCTCTATGCTGCTTTTTCTTTGTTGTTGGCTGTGCTTACAGCATGTAGAAGTTCCCAGGGCCAGGGATTGAACCTGTGACAGAAGTGGTGACCCAAGCCATTGCAGTGACAACACCAGATCACCAGAAGCATAGCACCTCCATGCTACTGATGAGGAAAAAATAATTTTCCTTCTACCCTTATACCTTCTTGGCTGAGACCCCCCCCTTTAATAAAAAAAATGGGAGGAAAACAGTCAGAAATTTAGTAACTTGTGTACCTCTTGTAAACATGAGAGATACTCAAGGAAACTGAATAATGCCCTGACACGGTGCAAGCCACCTTAAATACCATCTCCAACTAAAAACAAAAGATGTTGGGAGAAGGGGGAAGTGGGAGGGAGCCAGTTTGGGGAGGTCATCAGGCAAAGCACAATACAGAAGGGTGTGGTTATTTTGCTGAATTAGCCTTGATCTTCTCCTTTGATAAGAGTTTCTAGAAGTTTAGTCCTCTTTCTGCTGCAGAGAAGGAGAGACAGGCTTACAAATGGAGATTTTCCTTTTAAATGTAAATGATTGTTACAGGAAGGCAACTTCTACTTGGTTTTCAGAACTTTTCCTAGGTCTGCTTTTACTTAAAAATAACCAGCTCAAAATAATCCTTATGCCAAAAAATCATATATAGGTATGGTATAGTCTGCTCCCCTTCACCATTTTCTGTCTCTGATCTACAGACTTAGCTTTGAGGAGTGCCTGGGTTTTTTTTTCTGGTATATCTAGTTTTGACTAGTAAACAATTTGACTTAAAATGTCAGAATTGTTAAGGACCAAATATGGGAATATACCAACAAAAATGAGTACAAACTCCCAACATTCAATCTATATAGAAAGTATGTACAAGGATCAAGCACACTTTGAAATGTGTTTATATAAAGGACTTGACTCTCTTAAATGATGCCTGACATTTGAGAAGACTCCTCATAGCAGATGTAAGACTCTCCATATTGCGAGCAAAGGGCAAAGGCTACGGACTTTGAAAAACTCCCTGCCCACATGTTCCTGCAAACTATTTGATATTCTCACAATCTTCTGGTGGCTTCAAAAGAATATTGGTTCTTTCATCAACAAAAAAGAAGAATGGCTTAAGACCAGTGGCTTTCAAATTGTGTTCTATCAAGTTCTAGGATTTCAAATTTACATGTCAATGTTTCAGATGGGTACCTGTGTTTACTGGGAGAAATGCTGGTTTTAGAGCAGCTCTGCTTTAATATGTTTTTTATATTAAGTATTCATAAAAGATTTAATCAGGGAAGAAGGCTAGCTTTCCTTCATTTGAAAACTACTGCTTTAGAATCAAATACTCTAAAGCTTTTTTAAAAAATTTAATATGGCTTTGATCTAACATTATGATGAACTTGAACAGAGGTATATTTTGTTTTATTCCATTCTCTTGTGTTTTATATTGTTAAACATTGCTTTAAAATTCAATTAATTGCAGTTTAATGTATAGTAAAATTCACTCAAGGTATTTACAAACTTTTTCCCCCCTTAGGGCACCTGGAATATATACTTTTTTTCTCTCTCTCTTTTTAGGGTAACATCCAAGGCATATGGAGGTTCTCAGGCTGGGGGTCCAATCAGAGCTATATCCACCACCCTATGCCACAGCCACAGCAATGCCAGATCCAAGCTGAGTATTCAACCTACACCACAGCTCACAGCAATGCCCCATCCTTAAGCCACTGAGCAAGGCCAAGGATGGAACCTGCGTCCTCTTGGATACTAGTCAGATTCGTTTCCACTTGTGGGAGATGACATAATGTCTTTTCTGTCAAGGGAAATCTTGGTTACTCCATTTTGCTCTGGTTTCGCTGAAAACGCCTTCCTGCACCCCTACTCCTCTTTCCCTCTTCTCCCAGTAACAATTTGTTTCAAATTAGCTAACTGAGAAGAATGTGCTCCCTGACCTGACCAATGGGAAGGTACATCACCTGTGTTAGGGATAAATAGCGAGGGTCTTTTCTTCTTTGCTCGTGCTTTTTGAGTACCCGCGCCTTTCTGCAGTAGTAAAGAGACTTGTCAAGATCTCCCCGTGTTCATGTCTCATTTTCTGACACTGACAATCTGAGCCATGTCCCCAACACACTGAGCCACGATGGGAACTTCCATACTTTTCAAATAAAGCATTTCAAGAATATACGTCAAAAAGATTTTTATATTGTTGGAGTTCCCCCTGTGGCACAGGGGGTTAAGGATCCAGCATTGTCTCTGCAGAGGCTCAGGTTGCTGCTGAGTCACAGATTTGATCCCCTACCTGGGAACTTCCATATGCCTCTGATGTAGCCAAAAAAAATTTTTTTGTCTCTTTTTTTGTTTTTTTGTTTTTTTAGGAACTCACCCACAGCATATGGAAGTTCCCAGGCTAGGGTCAAATCAAGCTGAAACCGCTGGCCTATACCATAGCCACAGCAACTCAATATCCGAGCTGCATCTGTGACCTACACCACAGCTCATGGCAGTTCCAGATCCTTAACCCAGTGAGTGATGCCTCATCCTCATGGATACTAGTTGGGTTCATTAACCACTGAGCCAGGATGGGAACTCCCTTTTTTTTTTGTCTAAAAAAATTTTTTTATATGCTTGTAGAAGGCAGTTGATAGCTGCAGATTTGAAAGTTTTATATATTAATATTATCATTGCTGAAGGGCAGAGGAATATGTCACACCAAAATATGCCACCTTGGCATAAGGATTATTTTGAGTTAAAGGCACTTAAGAAAAAAAAGCTGAAGCAAGAAGGGCATTCTAATTTTCCTTCTTTTCCTGAAAACAGGAGGTAAAAACTGTGTGAAAAATGTCTACCAGAGAGAAAGAAATGCTGTTCTATAGGGAATCAAACTGAAAATATTTTATACAAATGGACTTGTCAGAATAATGCTCATCTTTCTTTAACCTCCTGGTATATTTTAGTTATTTTTCAACAATCATCGCTCTTTGTTCAATCCAGTATAAAAACATGTCAGTTTTGCCACACCTTTGGGTCTTCATGTACTGATTAGGGCTCCCATTTCATGTGAGACATATATAATTGTGTATGCTTTTCTCCTGTAGATGGGTCTTAGGTCAGTTTAATTATCAGCTTACAGCCAAAAAATCCAAGAAGGTAGAGGTTAAAAACTTCCCTTCCATACAGTCATTATTTATGGTGAAGAAATTTACAAACTTAATTGTTCATTTTTTTTTCTCATGTGTTGATGTAAATCTAGTGGGGTTTTTTTTCTGAAAAAAAAAAATATTGATCCTAGCTGCAGGCATATTCTCATCTAATTTTCTCTGAGATAATATAGCCCTTGTTTCCGGAAAGAGGATTATTTCTGTTTCTTTCCATAAAAGGATACCAGCTTTCTCCCCCACCTTGTCTTTTTTTTTTGAGTGGCAGAATTAAATCTCTACTCTGCTACATATTTTTTTTTTTAATACAAATCCTGGTTGGAGTGAAAATAAAATTGAGTAGGAGCAGTGTCTGAAAAATATGCAAGTTCCTATCCTGAGCCAAACCATGCAGATGGATCAAAGAGGACAATAGGAGAAAAAAATAGCCAAGAAGCCAAATCAAGTAAATGGAAAGAGAATTACTACTCATGGTCTCT
Source organism: Phacochoerus africanus (assembly GCF_016906955.1). NCBI lineage: Eukaryota > Metazoa > Chordata > Mammalia > Artiodactyla > Suidae > Phacochoerus > Phacochoerus africanus. Next base: position 157,116,981 of record NC_062545.1, read on the forward strand.
CCTGTCCACACTGGGGAGATTCAAAGTGGAGCAGAAGTGACGAGAATAAAATGAGAAGACCTCAGGTAAGAACACCTGTGAGCATCAGGGGATGAGAACAAGGAATTCAAGTTTCTTAAGCAGTTTAACAGTGACTACTGTATTGTGTCCATTAAATACTTCATCTGGTCATGTTCCTCTGGCCCTAGGTCATGGCTGTCCTTGATAGAGCCCATCATCTATATGTATGTTAATGGGTTGCTACAGTGTGACATGGAAAGATTTCAGGAAGTTTAATGAGATGTGGCAGTGGAGACGCTCCCGTGTCTGACACTGAAATGACTCTTAGGGAAGGACAGGTAGCAGGAACAGTGTAAGAAGTCCAGGTTGATGGGTGTAATAATAATGGAGTTTCAGTCAAGTGGGCAAGACATGTTTTTCAAGAACTACAGTGGTTTTCTATTAAGATTAAAAAATCACCTCTCCAGTTCAACTAGTAAGTTATCTCAACTGATCCTGCAAAGGAACAATAAAATACTCACACAGGAAAATTTTCCCAAGCCCTGGGTGTCTGGTTCCAGGGAGAGTAATGAATGATAAGCATGCCCTTGAAGGATGTATTCATTCAGCAATTATTTGATGAACACCTATAATCATCAGGCACTGGCACTGCTCCAAATACTGAGCATACTACAGAGAACAAGAATGACAAAAGTTCCTTTAAACAGGAATTTATATTCTAGTGGGAGTGACAGATGATTAACAAAATAAATACAATGTAGGTGCAATGATTTAAGGGGAGCAGAACTTGCCACCCCAAAATGTACCTCTTTGACATAAGGATTGTCTTGAGCTGGTTATTTTTAAGGAAGAGCAGACCTAGGAAAAGAGCAGAGGTTCTGCTTTTGTAAGAGACATTTTACATTTATAAGGGAAATCTTCGTTTGTGAGGTGTCTTCTTCTTTGCATCAGGAGGAAGAGGGTGACTAAATTTCTAGAAACTCTTATCAATGGAGAAGCAAGGACTTAAATCTTACCCTTGTTTACTGTGCTTTGCTGGATAACCTTCCATAACTGCACCCCCCACCAACATCTTCTTGGCCTTAGAGATAGTTTCTAAGGTGGTGGCTTGGGCCATTTGAGGGAGCTAGTTTCCTGGGTAGCTCTCATGTACACAGAAGGCATACATGTCCTTAAACTTCTGATAGTTTTCCCCCTTTTAATCTGTCTTTTATTAGGGGTAGACAGAAAGAAAATTATTTCTCCTCCCCAACATGGCAATGATGTGATGGAAAAATAAATCAGTGAAAAAGAACAGGAAGTTCAGGAAAATGACTTGCATTTTATATAATACCATCAGAAAAGGTGTCTCTGAGAATGAATCATTTATTAAAGACATTTAGAAACAGAGGGAGTGAGCATGTGGGTATTTGAGTAAGAGCATTCCAGGTGGGAAACAGCAGATGCAAATGTCTGAGATAGAAGAAAATCGGAATTATTTGTGTTACAGCAAGGAGTTCACTGAGAGTAGAGCAAAATGAGAAAGAAAAAATAGTAAGAAAGGACAGGAAAGAGATGGGAAAGAAGTGAACTTCATGTAGGGCCTTGTAGGTGGTTATAATCATTTTATCCTTTCCCTGCATCAAATGGGAAATGTGGAAAGTTTTGAACAACAAAATAATTAAACCTAGTTTTCTTATATTAAAGCCTATGATGTAGATGATTTATCAAGATGAAAGAAAAGGAGAGGGGGAGATGGTTACATAAAGGAGAAGCAGTAATTGCAATAACTCTCTCTCCAGGAGAGCAACTGTGGTGGTCTTGATGAGGAAACTGGAGGGTAAATGGTGAGATGTGATTGGATTCTGAATATATTCTGAAAATAGAAATGAACGATTTGTTGAAGGATTAGATAAAGGATGTGTGAGAAAGAGAGGAGTGGATGAAAACTATAAGACTTTTTGTTACTGTTCCTCCTTTTATTTTCACTGGTTACAAGTTTTGTTTTGTTTTGTTTTGTTTGACCTGAACAACTGGAAGGATAGAGCTGTCACTAACTACAAACGAGATTAGGCAATCCTGGTAGTTTGGATGGAGGAAGATCAGTTAAAGCTTCAGCCTTACTGATAGCTCAGTATGGAATATAAGGGAAAAGAGACCTGGATAAATGCAGGAGGACAGCTGTCACCAACAGATAGTGTTGGTTTGCAATTTCAGGAGTCCCAGAGTGAAATTCGAAAGTGGTCCCCAAATGTGGAGGGAAGGAGAGACTGCAGAAGCACCACCCCAGATTGGCAAGTGGCAGATTTAATGAACAAAGGAATTTACATACAAGGCTTGTCTTGAGCTGCCCCAAGAGGAGTAGATCTCTACACCCACCTGCCAAATCTTAAAAGTTTAACTGAGTATGGATGGTCTCCACAATGCATTATTCTCAAGGCTGCATCCTTGAAATGGGCCCTAGTGTGGGAAGGGTGGGCAGAACATACATTCCAAGGACAGTGGGGAGGGGTGAGAAGCCTCCAGTTGCCAGGACCACTCACAGCTCACACACGCCATCCCCTCCTCTGGATGACCTCCTCCCACAAGGAGGACTCTTTATGCTGACATATGAGGTCTTTTTATCAGTCTGGATGGATAGTTGATTCATGTTCAAAACAAGTCATCTCTCCCTGACCCAGGATCAGAGCCCTTTAATCATAATTAAAGGATGAGAAGGAAGCATCATACCCTTGATCTGACAATGGAGGAGACTTATTACTAATCATAGCACACCCATTCCTGCCTCAAAGGCAGACTCATCTTGTAAGAAGGGGTATAATGAGCTGAGGTGTGGGAGGTTTGTGAGCTAATGGTTCAACCAAGTGAAAGCAAAGACCCAAGCAGTAAGGGACGCAGTACGAAGCCATGGCTTCAGGGACTCAGAACCAGAAGCGGCCACCATGCAATCAAACTGTCTAATTATTGGTTTGTAGACAAGTGATTAGAATTCTTCCTTCTTTTGAGGTCATCTTTGAAGATGTGTTTAAATATTATCAAATATTATCAGAGCACATTGAACATACCAGAATATACCAATAATTAATAAATGATATACCATAGAATTACTTTTAGATATCATATATTATATATAATGGTATCTATAGGTATTTGTTCTAATAAATCATTAAAAATAAATGTGTTCTTGTTCTTCCATTTCATTTTATAGTCTCGTCTGTAAAATTAAAGACTGGAATGCACTTGCTTTTAGCAAGTCAGCAAATTTTATAAATCACATTCTAGATGTACATACACATGTATGATTGTATATAAATGTGTGTGCACATGCGTGCTCACATTGGCAGTTTTGCTGCGTTTACCTTGTATTATTACACTGTTATTTCCATCCTGTCTCTCCCAAAATAGATGCTCATAAATATTTATTGAGTGACCCCTGAACTAGTCAAAACTGTCTCCATTTTGTGGATGAAGAATCAGAAATTCCACAAGTTTAATTAATTTGTCCAATTTTGTAGAATAGTAACAGATTGAGAACAGACTCTGATCTCAGAATTCTAACACTGAAATCATTTTCTTTATAGCTTTGCTCTATTTCCACATAATTTGAGAACTGGATTCTTTATTCTCATTTCACATGTCAAATAAAATATCATAGGATTCCACCAACATGGGCATCTTTTTTAAGTAATGCCTTCTCTTGAATGAGTCATAATGATATATTTCTGATTCAAAAAGACCAATAACTTCACCAGGTTTGTGAGGATGTGGGAAGTAGGAGTTTTGTGATTGGTCTGCATTTTTTCTCATCTATTCTTCTCACCTCATCACATTGTTTTATAGATGGATTAAAACTTTATTTCATATGAAGCATAAATTTTGTTCACAGCCCTTTCTGTGAGATCATCAGCCCTTCTATAATGTTGAAATGATATCTTGAACAATTTAGAAATGCAAAACTGTATTTTTTTTTTCATTTTACTTTCACGTTTAGGAAGTCAAAAGGGCATTGTGTTGGTAAATAGAGACATTGAATTCTACCTGACTCTATATCAATGTGCGTTGACATAGCATATTGTTCAGCTTCTCTCCGGTTCACACTGCCATCTCTCATCCACACTTCTGCCTCTTCTTTTAAGAACCCATGATTAAATTGGGCCTATATAGAGAATCCAGGATAATGTTTTCATTTCAGTGTTATCTGATTAGTAGTCTTAATTTCATCTACAGACTTAATTCCCTTCTATCATGTAACACACCATATTCATAGATTCTAGAGATTACAAAGTGGACATCTTGCAGGGGTCATTCTTTTGCCAACCACCACATTCTATAGAGTTTCTTTGCTCTGGATGATTCTATATTGGTTAAAAAAAAAAATGGAACTTAATAGCATATATTTTCTGTCCTTAGCAGTTTACGCATGCTATTGATTAATGATTTTCGGGGCGGGGAGAGAGAAAAGAATTAACCCAAACCCTATATATTTGCACATTTGTGAGTTATGAATTATATATATATATGTGTGTGTGTGTATATAATTTCTTTCAATTCAACAAATCCACTGGGTACATACCATACATAAAACATAGCACTTATGACTCTAAATAAAGCAGGCACAATCTCCTTTTTAAAATAAGCCAGTGAAAATAAAAAGATATTAAAAATATACACAAATATATTAAACATCTGAAATTTCTAAATATTTTAAAAGAAAATGTATTCAATATCTATAGTGACTGTTTTACCCTGTAATTGGGGAAATTATAACATCTGACTTCTATTTTCTTCTCCTTCAATGCAAGCCTATGCTGAATACCAGTTGAATTGTGCATACTTAAAGGAAAATAATATTGAGTGAGAGAGCTGTGTTTAAAACCATTTAGATAGTATTTTAATATAATATTTGTCAATTCGCTTATGGTTAACTGAATAGTCTTTGAGATAACATCCAATCCCAATACTTCATAATCTGCAGTGGTTCGTGCTTGCTCTTGATGAAATGTGATATTAACAACACTTTCATATTTAATTCAATATAAGAAATGGATGTGACTGCCATTAAAATTTTCAAAATAAATAAGACGATGTAAACACAAAGCAAGTATTAGGTTTTGTCAAATTTTCTAAGACTAGAAGATTCCAATAGCATTGTTTTGAAATGTTGTCATTATGCTAGAACAGGGGAAAGCAGAAATATGCTATGACAAAATAGAGAAGGGTGTTTTGCCTGACCAGTTTCATTAGCATATAGTCTTAACCTTATATCATCTGGACTTCTTTTGCCCTGAACACTTCTAAGGTTCCTAGACGGATTCATTTCTACTGCGCCATGACAGGAACTCCCTACTGTTTATTTTTCAAATGAAGAGAACGAGAGTCAACTGGCACCTTGAGTTTAAAGGTTATAGTCAAGTATTTTTCCATGAAGAGAGAACTTTGGGTCTGTAAGTCAAAATGGACATAGTCTTCTCTTCAGTTCCCATGAGCACTTCTCCAGATCTAAATGCCATTTTGACTATCAATTGGCATAGAAAAATTCCCAATTTCTCAGAGATCTAACCAATTGAATTTTTAAGTGTAATTTAAAGCAGTTATTGGAATACAATTTTTTTCCTGGTTATAATTCATGCAGTTTTTAAATGTTGAAAGCATTGATACTATTATAATTATCCCACCATCAGAGGTACCTATTGTTAAAAGTTTGATATGTAGTCCTCCAGATATTCCTTTGTAGATGCTAGAAAAGAAGAAAACACATAAAATCACTATCCATTAAAAGGACAGTGTTCTGAATTTGTATCGACTTTCTTCTGCCTAGCAAGTCTTCCTTTCCAGTACATCTTTCTAAAAATGTATTCCATTATTCATCCTTCCTTACTACTCCCTTCATTAATAAAGTTCCCTTATATTCCTATTATTAATGAAGACATGTTTCCCTCTCCTGGAACACACCTTAGCTTAGAGTTTCTTGATAATGCTTATTCCAGTGGTGAAGCTCAATTTGCGGGCATTGCTGAACCTATTACAGGCTAATGGAAATATTTAATGTTGGATAAAACCATTAATCCTTCTGTTTTCATAAAATCAAAATGACCAACTTAATCAGGTTGTCCCTAGATAAGATCGCCAGTTCTGCAAAGTTCAAAGCTCTTGGAGCCCTGCTTTCCTCCTCTGTATAGTGGGCATGGATAGTTTCAACCACAAGGAAAATAAAATCCAAAACAAGTTTTAGAAAGCAAAACTCCTAGAAAAAATTGGTTTCATTTTCCCAAAAGTTGGCATTTCAATGACAGTTTAATCTATTGCATGAGTTTTTATTATGTTGAACTTAAATGACTTAAATTGAACCGAATACCCCTACTTCTGGAAATAGGACAGCATTACACAAAATGCAGGGAGCATCTATGCTTTTTTGAGTGTTTTTATTAGTCTGGACCTTGTAGGAACATGTATGATTATCTACATGTTTCGTTGCTTAAGTTATCCTCCACGTAGATGAGCTTGAAAAAAGTAAGAACTACATAGTTTTCACCTTTAAATTCCCTTATTTTTGGCAGAGAGGCTGGTACACAGAAGCGCAATAAATGTTTGTTGGTTGAAATGTAATGGAAAACAGAACCACTGTGTACTTTGGTTGGTCCTAGATTTTATAAATCTGAGTCTAGAATTGCTACTATAGAGAAGGTTTAAGAGTTCCCCATCTTATAAAATTCTTAAGTATAATTCTAAAGCATCTCACACTCTTTTTACTTTGCCCCTCACCTAGAAAAAATCAAGCAATGCTACAAGTCTAAAGACAAACACTAGAAATTGTAGTTTAAAACTTCTAGACTTTAGTACATTGTACAATAATGGGAGGCAATAAATACTTAATTGGTTTTATTGGCAGGTTTGAGACTCCAAAAGTAAATTTCACCAGAGTCAAAATGGTCTGTGACTTTCTGTGTAACCATAGCTGTAAGTAGAATTTTGTCACAAGGAACCAATCTTGGATTTATACACAGTTAAAAAACAAAATAAAACAAGAAGATTGACTGTAGCTGAATTCGGTATAAGCAGGTATGTCATGAACTGGTAATTCTAGGCCTAGAGTGTGCATAATAAACAATATGGTCATAATTATATGCAGTGGGAAAACCAGATCAATTAAGGAAAGAGCTGCATTGCCTAGAAACAAAGAATAAAAATTTGAACATAATATTTTATCAAACCATATTTGAGATTTAATAATCATCTTCAACATTATGTATACTTAATGTGAATATATATATATTTCATATATAGACATTGAAGAATTATTTCCAAGAGTCAGAAACAGAATAAGAAATTTAAGAAATTTAAGACTCTTCATAAAAACAATTTGACAAAAACTTAAAAGGACGATATATTAATTGTACAAGTGTAACTCCTGAGATTTACATTATTATTTTTATTATTCTCTCAGATTGATTTCTTCAAACTCTGATGTCATAGATCTGTGTATTTACTCAACATTGTGATATATTTCTTGGTGTATATAAATTATGACTATGGAAGGATGTAGGAGGAAAGGCCAGAAAAAGAAAGATGGGGAGATAATGGCAAAACGGAAGAGAGATTTTTAGTGTTTCAGCAGTCCAAATATATGAGTCATTTGGATTGCTTGCAAATTGTTCCACATCCAACACAAGCAAAGACTGTGTAGCTTAGAGGCATTTTCCCTTCTCTATCTTGTCTGGAATTCATAAAATGCAAGGTTCTGCATCTATCCAAAAATATTGCATTCTGCTACAAATTTAGTAAAGTGAAATATAAGGTAAGATAATGTGATTAGAAGCAGAAATAAAGTTAGATACAGAAGTTTTAGGGCTAGTACATTTTGAGTTCGTCAATGATTTTTAAAGAAGAAAGAAAAAAATAGCAAAATTATCTCATTTTGTATTACACTTAAATTTGCTGCCAGTTCACCAAATATTCATTCCTGACTTATTACACTTTTTCTTACTACTTTTCCAAGTTTCTGGTGATAGCAGATAGGTAGAACCTTGGTTTTCTACTAGAAATTAATTAAGTCACTTTAAGTTTCCAGGCAGAGTTTTCTCTCCAATAATTCAACAGGAAATGTGCTCCCTAATTAAAGAGAAACAGACATTATTTCAGAATAGCAAACAATATAATACAAGGGAATCTGTATTTTGATCCCTATATTAAATAAGTAAGAATGTGTGGGAGTTCCCGTCATGGTGCAGCGGAAACGAATCTGACTAGGAAGCATGAGATTGCGGGTTCGTATTTTTGGCCTCAATGGGTTAAGGATCCGGCGTTGCCATGAGCTGTGGTAAAGGTCGCAGAAACAGCTCAGATATGGCGTTGCTGTGGCTCTGGTGTAGGCCAGCAGCTACAGCTCTGATTAGACACCTAGCCTGGGAACCTCCCTATGGGAACCTTTCGTCTTTGGTGTGGCCCTAAAAGGACAAAAAGACAAAAAAAAAAAAGAATGTATGATGATATATAATAATGCCATAGATTGTGGTTTCCTCTCTTTGTGTATTTGATAAAAAGCATCATCACTGTAATGTAAATAAAAATTTCAATTTCAACTTCTCCTGGGTATCCAAACATTTTCACAAAGAAAGGACAGCTGTCCCAAGCACTAAATGACAAGGTTGGTTAGCTGCAAGTCAATGCACCATCAAACCCTCATAGAGGAAAACAATTTTCTGAATGCACCTGAAGTAAGCTACTTTGAACAAGGTATAAATATGTATTTCTCTTTTATCATACCTCTGGCTGTCTCTTGTGGGGTGGTTTCTTTGGCAATCCATCATTATATTCCACCTGGCCCTCAGTCACTGATTAATCTAAAATCCTTTTTATTGTCATCTCTAAACAATTGGAAACACACATACACACACACATCACACACACCACACCATTGGCCTATAATTTTCCAATAATCAGAAATACTGGGTGAAATGAGATGCCAAAGCAATACACATTTCAGACCTTTCCCTTCTGTGATAAGTTATCCTCCTTCAATATCTCTGGCTCTCATCTCTCTGGCTTTCTTTAGGTATCTCTCTCTTGCACACGCATCAACACAAAATTACATTTCTGTGATACATAAGTGAACATTTTGAGATTGCATCTGTCTTTCCAATTCAACTAGTATTTCACTTCTAATTCCTTTGAGCTCTTACCACAATGCTCCTCGTCCAGAGGAGAACAGTAATTAGTGCTATTGAACTGAATGATTCTAAACACAAAAGAATGCTGCAGTCCAGATAAATGGGAAGTGCAAAACATAAAATTATTAATTTTGAATATCAACTGTATTCTAGACACAGTACTCAGCTGTTGTACAAATTTCTCTTGACCCTCAGAGTGGTTTCACAGAGGGTGTATTAATTTTACTGTTTGACAGATGAAGTGTTGGGCTCACGAGGGAAAAATAAACAGCCCAACCCAGGTCACTCCAAATGCCCGCGTCAGAATGTTAATCCTCCCTCCATGTTTTGGCACAAAAGTTGTTTCACTTCTGTTAATTGGAGGGTGAGAATCGCCATTAATCAATTTTTGCAGAACTGCTCTATTCAATCAGAAGCATTGCCTATGCTGTAAGAACATCGTTTGAGAACTATTTTTCTGGATTTTTTCAGACAGTAAAGTTGCCAAACGTCAGAAGAAGTGGACGAAACTGGACAGTTAGTGGCCAGGTGGGGGTGCCTGCTCTACACCAGGTGCAGTTCTCTGTGCCATCCACCTACCCACACCTGCTGCGTCTACATCTATAGGATGTCCTGTGAGTCATGTTAACACACCTGTTTGCTGCTGAAAGGCAGGGAACTTCAGGAAAAATCCCTGGTGAAATCTGAAACTGACCCCAGGAAAGAGGGCAGGGAGAGACCACAGGAAGAGGTGGATCACCCATACCCTGTAAGGTAGTTCTAACAAGCCAGGGAACTTACTTAAAGGGCTTGTCTCCTTCGCTGAGAGGTGAGTAGACAGGCACTTGAATTTATTTAGAGGTCTTAATGGTGTTCAGTCCATTTTCAGGGCAGATGTTCTCCACGTTGCTCTCTCAAGGCAGTGACCTTGAAATGGCTCCCCCCTTCCGAGCAATGGGTGAAATATACACCCCAAGGGTGGGGGAGGAGGGAGGAGCCTTCAGTTGCCAAGGTCCAGCTGGAGCATCAACCTGAGGTCACATCCTCTTCATTACCCGTACCCCTCAACACCCCACCCCTCTGATCGGCACTTGTAGTCAATGCCCTAATGCCCAGTGGCCAACACAAGTTCACTGGTGCCAAGGTTTGTGTGGCTGGTTTCTGGCTGCACCAAAGGCAGATACACAGCAGCAGTGCAGGCACCTGCAAGAGAAACACAGATCTAGACAATGAGTCCTAAAATAAGCAGCATTTTTTTTTCCACCAAAAGCCCTGTGACCTGAGCCACTGATTTATTAAGTCCCCTAGACCAGGGGCCAGATCTCACAGGATGTTCACTTGTGTCCTTATGTGACTAAAGAAAGATGATACATGAATAGACTCATCAGGTAGGAACACAAGTGCCTCCTTATGAGGCTGATAGTGTCCAAGATCATCCTAATTTGGAGAAAGTTTCCCATGGGAGACATTTCAGTTTTACATCAATGCAGGTTTTGCTGGCTGTAATTTAAGGTTTGTTGGGTCAATGTAATAAGGGCTTCTATGAGCTCTATAAGGTTCTCCAATAGAGGGAACAAAGATGGCAGCCAAAAGATCTTACCAGTGGAAAACAGAATTTGCCCACCTGGCCTGGAGGAGGGGGAAGTTGGCAACTTTTGTTACTGTCAGGTGGATTCTCCCCTGTGTCCAGGACAAACCCAGGTTGTAGCAACCCAAATACCCAGGTGGGGGGCACAGCCAAAGATGGTGCCACACTACCACTGTGTCCCATTAGAGCCACCCTTTAAGTACATGGGCAGCATGAGCAGTCACACTCCTTCAGTATGGAAGAATAACTACACAGTTCTGGCGATATTCATACAGTATCCCTGGAATAGGTGGGTTGGTTCTGTTTAGAGAGATTCTGTGTTCCCAAACATAGGGGTTCCCAGGTGTTCAAATGTCCAAAACCCATCCCTCATCAGAGCATAGGCACACATCCATGGTTTTGAAGATGGTATTTTTATGACTCTTCCAGTCAGCAGGTTGATGGGCTGGCTATGTAGTTTGATTGACAGAAAAATAATAGTACCCATGGCAGTGGTATTACTAGTGTGTGCCACAGGCCAGGTCCTTGCATCTGATTTGGTAATAATGGATGAATTAAGAGTATCAGTCCTTTCCTAACCTGTTCTTACTTCCTGTGCAAATTTAAGGCCTTCCAATCCCCTCCCTGGAGTGGTGATTCCCAGCATGGCAGTTCTGATGAGCTGCTGCCCATATAGCCAGCTGTTGGATTGATTCCTTTGCTGAGCACACAGGTGGGCCCACCCTAGAAAGGGATTTACATCAGGTGCCCATCCCATGACCAGACACCACAGAATCAGCAAAAGACTAATATCAAAAAGACAGATGTTTAGTAGGAACTGGTCTGGGAAGAACTGCATTTGTTTCCTGATCCTTATATGTTAATGTGGCTAAAGCTTTGGGAACTTGGAACTAGTGTGCCAACCACAGATATTGGCTGGGGGAGCAGCGCCATCTGAACTGAAAGTGAGATATGCCAGCCCAAGACCCCCAACTTCTCCTCTCTTTCCAGGTGTGTATTCCATTCCAGGTATAATGCACTCCAGGTATAATCTTGAGTTAGGACAATGGGATCCCTTTGGGATTGAGTAGCTCCCCTTCCCCCAGGGGCAAGAAGTAACTCACCCACCCTGACAAAAAGTCCTATTGCAAATTCCAATAGGTAATGCCTTTCCCAAGTAGGGTGGACCTTGGCATTTTCAGCCGCAGATCCACGGTGAAAGAGGGGGCCATGGCTATCTTTTAGACTTTTACCATGTTGGATGTCTCAGCAGGGGTCCCCAGTCTGATATATTGGTTGATCATTCAAATACGTTCAAGTCTGGGACAGTCCTTTAGTCCAGCCTGCCAAGGTGGTTTTATGTTAATAACTCATGTTGCTCTAATATTCCATTTTTCCTTTCTAACAAACTTGATGCTTATGGGTTCTATGGGAGGTGGACCTTCAAATCATCATCACATTCTTTTAACCAGTCTTGCACAACATGACCTTAAAATGTAACCCCTTGTCACTATCTATGTGATGAGAGTATCCATAGGTGGTACTTAGTCTCTCTAATTCCCTGATGGAGGCAGCCTGGTTTCCACAATGACAGGAGAAAGCTTGGATTAGAGCAGGTTCAGAGTGTACACAAACTAAGGCATGTTCAGAACCCTCACTCAGAAAAAGGAGTTCAAAATAATCAATTTGCCAGTCCCTCACTGGTTGAGAACTCTAGTAAATGGCCCTGGACTCCTCTGGCAGCTGCCTAGGGTGATTAGAACACTCAGGACATGCTGTTACTGCCTTAGCCAAGTCACCATATGTCAAAGGCAGCACATCAGCCCTGGCAATGACCACTGCACCTGGTGCTGTGGTGGCCACTTTTCCAACGCAGCTCCTTTGCCATTATCTCCTGAAGGCTCAGTTGCGGGGACTCAGATCTGGGCTGGGACATCAGCATCCTGATTGCCAGACAGTGGCAATGCCTCATGGCCCAGTGCTTGAAAAAGCAGTGAGGACGGCCTCAGGCCCCTGAAGGTAAACATAAATGTCTTTCCACACATCCTGACCCCACAAAAGTTTATTCATGATCATCCACCTCTGGGCTTCCTAGTCTAGGGTCAGTCCCCTTAGACTAGCCCAGCAGTCAGTGTAAAGGGTTAATGGCCAGGGCCCAAAAGTAAGCACCAGCCAAATGCTGAGTTCAGCCCACTGGCTGCTTCAGGTCCTTCATTCCCACACAGATAGAATCGCTGTGGGGCTGGACAGAGGCTGCACTCCATGTGGGTCTCAACTAGACTCATCTGCACACAAACATCAGAGGGAACATCCCCCACTCCCTCTCTACAGGCTGCAGGGGCTACCCCAGGGATGGGGAGGGGGCATTTGGAGGATCTACATGCTGTACAGGGCCTGCATTTTCCTGGGTGAAATCTGAAACTGGCCACTGTACATGGAGGCAAGGAGAGACTGAAAAGGCCCATCATTCCAGATTGGTAGGTGGCAGGTTTTTTTTGTTTGTTTTTTTTTTTGCTTTTTAGGGCCACACCTGAAGCATATGGAAGTTCTTAGGCTAGGGGTCAAATCAGAGCTGCAGCTGCTAGCCCACACCATAGCCACAGCAACATGGGATCCATCCAAGCCGTGTCTGTGACCTATACCACAGATCATAGCAACGCCAGATCCTTAACCCACTGAGTAAGGCCAGGGATAGAACCCACATCCTCATGGATAATAGTACTTGAAACAGCTGCTAACAGAGGAATTGTAGGTGGAAAGTACATCCCAAGGATGGGGCTGGGGAGGGTCAAGAACTGAGTAAAAAGTTTTGGTCCAGCTTGTGGGTCAGCCAGTAGTCACATATTCCCCTCACAGTGAGGTACTGGATACGCTGCTGAGTAATTGTGTTGTTGGAGATCCTGACACCCAAACTCTTGTAAATATCTTCTCTTCTGGGAATAACATCAATCATGGTTATCATCATTGTTTTGCAAAGTGACAGAAACAAGAGGAGATTTGGGCATGTGTTACAAAAATATATGTATATAAATATGCATCAATGGGTCCTCTTAGTAAAAGCTTTCCTCTTTATTTAAAACACTGTGATTAAATCAAATATCAAGGGTTTTAAGAATGGGGCCATTGGGTATTACTAAAAATAAAGTCCATTCTAGATGTTTTAACTGATAATTCAAACTCTTTTCTTCTTTGCCTTTTTGGTAGAAGATGGCAGGCTATGTATAATTCTCTCCTAGGCTACTGAGACAAAAGCAGTTTCTCTTGATTCATGATGTTTTAATTCTATGACCTATGAGGGTACCTGAGCTATCCAGAAAACTGTTGATGTATCTATGCATACATGATATCTCATTGTTAATATCAAAGAGCGATTACCCCTTGGTTGGTGGGAATGCTGTAAATGCCCTGGAAACTAAGAGGATAAAGGTCACATGGTAGTTCTGCAGCAGTGTGTCATGGCCCCAGAGAAACACCAGGGTGGCTGCTTGCCCAGGAGAAACCATGGAAGATATGCTAGAACCAAACATCTTAGGTTGACTCAGTCCTGCATCATCTTACTATGAAACTTTTCGCTATTACTGGAATGATGAAAGAGAAACATTTCTTCAATGTGAAAAGGTCAGTTTTCCTTCCTTTTCTCACATACATGTAAACATGAACATGATGTGAACACAATGTCTCTTTCTCTCTCTCTCACTCACCAAAGCTCTCAAAGTGAATGATATTTAGGCTAAGGAATTACTAACAGATAAATTCACTTTTTTGGTAATTGTTACTCATCAAGAATTGTTTATAGAGGAGATTTGAAGGTTATATGAGCATAGTTTAATACTGAGGAATTTACAAGAGGCTTTTAAAAAAATTATCCTGTATTTTTTAAACCTTAATGGTATAGGGCTCAGCCACCTTTATAGAAAAGTCTTATAGAAAGACAGGATAATTTTCAGTCTACTAAGAATACAGACTTTCATTACTGAATCCCTTTGAAAATTTTCACTGCCCCTCCTGTCTTTACAGGAAAAAAAAAAGCAAAACAAGGAAAAATGATTTTTATGTGTTTTCCAGAATTTTAGAGTAGATTCTTCCATAACTGAGATCATTCCCTGGTGGTATTTCCATTCAGAAAAACCACAAACATTTTTATGTCTTTTTCCTTGTATGAATTTTAGTGGAAAACAGAGTCAAAATAAAAAGCTCACATGTAAGCTATTTTGAGATTGCCATGAGCTCAATTTCATGATGTTTTGAGTAAGTCCTCGAAACTTCTCTTTGAATTTGGCCTAAAAGACACTAAATTTAATTGATTATTAATAACTTCTAGGGAGAGGGGTGTAGGAAGAAATCCCTTGCCCACCAGGTACATTACAACTCACATAACATTGCACAACCACACATGTCTGCCCATCCATATGTGGCTCTTGAATGAGGAGGTAAGAGGCCTGTATTATGGAATGTGGAGGAGAAGGTAAAAGGGCTGTCTGGCTCCTGTCACACCATCCTTCCTCCTCTTTCAGGGTTTCCTGTACTACCCCCATTTCTGTCTGAGGTAGTGATTACCTTGTGACTTTTTCATGTCCCACAGTACCATTCTATTATCAGGATTTTCCATACTCAAACTCCTGCAATCAGCTTTCCCACTGTAGCCACAGTTGGTTTGGTGGCTAAAGACATCCATATTTTGTATCCTAAATGTGTAAAAACTCACAATCAAAACCATTTACATACTGAATGCTTACTACTAATTTTCACACATTTTCATGCCGCGTACCAAGAATTGTTTCACTTGGAAGTATAAAATACAACCTTTGGTGCCCTTCTCAGAAAGTTAACCCAAGCGCAGCAGTTAACACCTTGGTCAGATAGAACCAAGACTGCTATGGTAGCTGGTTGACACAACATCCCACATATAATAGCCATAAAAACGGGGACCCCAGCTCACACTGGCTCTCCCAGACATCTGTGGTTCTGATGGTACTGTGTAATTCTGAATATTACTTTATAGCACCTTTCACTTTCTATGAAAAATAATGACTTAAACATGTTATAAATATTTTACATCTGGAAAGCTCCAGAACTCAAGGACTTCTTTCATGATAAGATGTTCAGAAAGTAATACCTTTCATACCATATCAAAATG
The DNA here is from genome assembly GCF_016906955.1 of Phacochoerus africanus. Classification (NCBI taxonomy): domain Eukaryota; kingdom Metazoa; phylum Chordata; class Mammalia; order Artiodactyla; family Suidae; genus Phacochoerus; species Phacochoerus africanus. The sequence goes on from NC_062545.1 coordinate 157,132,810, forward strand.
TAACCAAGACAATACTCTATGTGCCAAACCATCTGGACTGTGCTCCCAGCTGAAAGTGCCCAGGTAAGCTTCACTATTGGCTGGGAAGATGGGTGTCAGTGCTTAGAACTGAGAACCCTGGGGGCCAGGGATGGTTTTTCAGCCCGCACTGAAATTGAGCTGAATGTAGAGATAAACATAGATCAGATGGATAATTCCATCACAGAGTCACAAATTAGAAACCACTGAGGGCATCATGAACTAAAGAGGGTAGCTAATCTGCTGAAATTTGACTTTCACTAAATACTTAGAATAAAATGGGATGAAATTCACCTAGAAAGTCTAGGAGGCAAACTGGTAGAAGTTTTGTTCTCTGCTAACCTTGCACTAGAGGAAAACTGAAAAATTGTTTTATAGGTATTTTGCACCAAGATTTTCAATGTCAGAGCAATAAATTATAAGACAGTCCAGTATCTAATTCAGACTAATTTTAATTTTCAATACAAGAAAGAAGTTTATCTTTATCAGAAAATCTTGGTATTTTATAGTTGGAAAGAAGCCATGAGCTCATCCAGCCTAACTCCACTTGTCTACATCTAAGAATGCTGAGGCCAGGAATGTAAATGACTTGCTTTATATGGCAGAGAGAGAAGCGTTAGAACCAAACTTAGAATATAAGATACTACCTTTTATGTGATTCTGCTCTTAGGTCACTAGAGTCCTAATATACAACAAAAGATAACTCACTTAAAGTATAAAGGGTTTAAGGGCCCTACAGTTAATATGGACTAAGCAGACAATAGAAGTGTTATAGGCTGAATGTTTATGTCCCCAACATTCAGGTTGAAGCCATACCCCCTAATGTGATGATATTGGGAGGAGAGGCCTTTGAGAGGCGATTAAGTTTCAATGAAACCATGAGGATGGTCCTCATGATGGGATTAGTGCCTTCATAAGATAAAGAAGGGATGCTAGATGTTTCTCTCTCCTTTATCTAAGGATATAATAAAAAGACAGCCATCTGCCAGATGTTCAAGCATCCCCATCTATGGTAATTTGTTATAACAGCACAAGAAATCTAAGACAAGAAGACTAAGACAAGTGTTCCTAGAAAGCCTGTGATGGAAAGCAGTAAGGAAAGATTCCCGGCAAGCTCTACTACAAGCCCTCTTTCTCCCTCTGTCCTCCACCTTCCAGGAGGCTCCACTTTGATGGGCACTTACCTCCAGGGCTGTGCAGCTGACTGGATACCCTAAAGCACTTGTGCTTGGCATGGCAGAGTTTCCTGATGAATACTGCAAAGCCGTTGAATACCGATAAATTTCTGTCCTGAGAATTAGCAAATTAAATCTCAAGACACCATCTATTTTGGGCTACTTTCAATAGGAAAATATTTTCAAAATAACTTTCTTGACCCAAGTGCTTAAAGGTTTAAAAACTAACAAATGAAAACAAATCAACTTCCTTTTTATGTAACCTGGATTTGAAAATATTATACTTTTTAGGGAGTTCCTGTTGTGGCTCAGCAGTTAATGAATCTGACTAGCATCCATGAGGATGCAGTTTCGATCCCTGACCTTGATTCCTGGGTTAAGGATCTGGCATTGCTGTGAGCTGTGGTGTAGGTTGCAGATGCTGCTCAGATGTGATGTTGCAGTGGCTCTGGTATAGGTTGGCAGCTACAGCTCTGATTAGACCCCTAGCCTGAGAATCTCCATATGCTGCAGCTTTTGTACTTTTAAAATTATTTATGGGAAACACTTTCTCTTGACATAAAAAATGTAAGATTTTGCCAGCTTTATGATTATAACCTGTAGTTCAGTAACACTGGGGGTTAAAAAAAAACAACAACCAAATAAAGAGCACTGAATAGATATTTGTTAAATCTTGAGCATAGCTGAAAGTATTTTAAAATTGCCTTTTATTTAGCTTTCTTGATATATTTACATATCATAAATGTTTCTGGAGCAAGTACTTTGTATTAAACACTGCAGTAGGCAAAGTGAGCAATTTAAAATAAAGATAGAGAAAATAAGATTAAATAATAGATACTGTGTAATCTTCTGTAGAGAGGAACATATATATATAAGTGATTCTAATTCAAAGGATGCTGTCACATATGTTATATAATGGATGCAAAATAATTACTATGGAAATAGAAGCACAGGTAAGAATATTTCTAAAGAATGCTTGGTTAGGAAAAAAATAGCAAAATATGGAGACTTTCACAATAGAAAAAAATAGAGGTGAGTCATTATATGAAAAAAAGCTATGTGCAAAAGCTCAGAAAAGATCAGATACGTTTTTGGAGAGACATGTGAAAATCTGTGTGTGCTGAATACAGAAACATAGGTAACACTGGAAAATTAAATGAGTACTTATGTATTTATCAAGTCCTTTTTCCAGGCTGAAGAATTTGGACCTCATTCCCTCTTAGTTGCTAATAGGAGAGAATTTTGATCAGATTTCTGATTTAAATCAATTTCTTACATAAGAAAAAGGATAAATTGAGTTGTGTGGGGTTTTTTTGTTTTTTGTTATTTAAGGGCCACACCATGTGGAGGTTCCAGGCTAGGAGTCAAATTGGTGCTGTGACTGCCAGCCTACACCACAGCCACAGCAACACCAGATCCTTAACCCACCGAGCAAGGCCAGAGATCAAACACATATCCTCATGGTTCCTAGTTGGATTCGTTAACTACTGAGCCACAACGGGAACTCCAAGTTTTAGAAATAGCATGATGGAAAATAAATTTATTCATCCATTTACTCATTTTTACAATTATTTATGGTCAACTACATATCAGGGAGTGTTCTAGACATTCCTTTTTATTCTCAATAATATTCTGGTTGCCCAATGAATTGTGTCATCACTTGACTTAAATAAAGAATGGGAAGAAATAAATTATAGAAAGCAAACATAGAAAATTTCCTTAAAGTTTTGTTGAAAAGGGAGAGTAGAGAAATAGGTAGAGAAGACTTGGGTCAAGAGAGGCCTTTTCTAGAGTTCCCGTCATGGCTCAGTGGTTAATGAATCCAACTAAGAACCATGAGGTTGCAGGTTCGATCCCTGGCCTTGCTCAGTGGGTTAGGGATCTGGCGTTGCTGTGGCTGTGGTATAGGCTTGCAGTCACAGCACCAATTCGACCCATAGCCTGGGAACTTCCATATGCCGCAGGTACGGCCATAAAAAAGAGAAGACTCTCCATTTATTTTTTTAAAGAAAAATGTAATTTACTCAAATGTTTTATGTTGATGGATATGTTCATGAAGGTAAATTTAATAACATAGTAGAAATAAGATAAAAAGTTTAGGTTCTCTCTTTTGATAGAAAAATCTGGTGCACAAATGCAGAGTGAGGCTTGTTGGGGAGTATTGTTGGTCATTAGCAATAGTAGGGAGGGTGGAGGAAATTTATTTATTTTTTCATTTTTTGTTTTTTCTTTCTCAGCCACCCATGCAGCATGTGGAAGTTCCTGGGGCCAGGGATAAAATCTGAGCAGGAGCTGCAACCTATGTCACAGCTGCAGCAATGCCACAAAGTAAGAATATAGCAGAAGAAAGAAAGTTCCAGAGTCTTATTTTTCAAGATATTGCCAGCCAAAAGACATAACGAAATAAGACAATATTGTAACTATAACAGAATGAAGACATTTTTATTAGTGTATTTTTAGAAAAAGGAGTAATGATACTTTTAATATATCTGGCCATGTATCTTTCCTTTGATTTCACTCCCTCTTGTCTTTTTGGAGAACTTTAGTGAATATATTATAACCACATTTCTATAAATAAAATAAATAATTCAAAATATAGAAGTATATGATTATTCTAAATAAAGATACCACTGAATGTGATTTTAAAATATTTTCAATAATACATTGATAATGCTAGGAACCTTGTAAATGGAATGCTAAATGTTGGTATGTAGCCTTAAACATATACATAAAATTATAAAAAATTAGGTTACAAAGGTATATTTTGACAGTACTATATATTAAACACTACATTGATATACCTATAATTATATTCAAAATATATATGTCTGTGATTTATAAACATGAGCTAATTGTTAGATCAGAAGTGACCAACCGTGATTTTTCATTATGGTAACTTCTAACAACTCTTTAAAACAGGCTTAACATTTCACAAATTCGGCCCGATTACTATTCTCTTTCCACAAAGAATTTATTTTCACATTCCACTAGAAGCCAAGCTCTCACTGACACAAATGATTGAAAAAGCTTTAATTATACCCCTCAAGCCTGAGTGGTTCTATAACCACAACTCAGGCAGAATCTATTCTTTCATCCCACAAAGACTTACTTAAGACCTCACAGAGGCCACTGAGGCTTTTGTGTAAGGAGTTGCAAGAGGTATATTTTATTTCTAAGCAAAAGTTTCTTTGGTTCAGTACACTGCACTTTTCCCCACTGTGTCACTCCCATGCTAATAAATAACTGAAACCTAGTCACCATAGCTTTTTCCTAAGACTACGTTAAGATTCTCTGAAAAAGACATGGCCTGAAAACCTTTATGAAGTCAGTTTTTTTGGCTCTAAGAGCTAGAAGATTAGCATTAAGAACTCCCAGCAGAGAAAGGAAGACACTTCTGTCTTTCCATTCTCACTCCCTGGAGGACCTAGATCTCACCCTTGGAACATCATCTGAGGACCTGTCTGCTAGATGGAGGACCAGCTGTTTCTCTGCAACTGTGTCCAGGATGCTGGGAGGTGCATTATTTTTCATCATTCCCTCACCACTCCCCTTAACCAGTATAGTGTATGATTTCTTTCTTTCTTTTTTTTTTTTTTAATATCTCACCAGTACAACCAAGTGAATGTACTTTAAGTCTTTGACTATCAAGGATCAAAAGGCAAAACAGTGACAAAAAATACTTCTTTGATGTATTTTTTATATCTCTGAAGCCAAAAAAAAAGAAAAATAGAGAAGTTGAAATAGATTATCTACTCTTCAGTCCTAATCTCTGACAGGCAGTCTATTTCAATAAAACTCAAATATGGAGTTAAAAAAAGATGGGGTACAGAGAGCTTTATAATGTTTTTGGGATTTTAATCTTCCCAATGATACCCGAAGACCTAATTAACTTACTCTCAATAGGTAGTGGTTAGCAATATTTGCTAACAGGCTTTGGAATAATAAAAAAAATCAAAGTGTAGATAAATTTTTAAGCAAATATTTTTTTAAAAATTTCAACAAATATGAAATGTTATCATTAAAATACAGTTTTAATCATGCCTTATAAAGCCGATCTATGCATTTCTATAGCTTTTCAAACCTGTGTCCAAAGAGTTTGAACTGTGGCAAAGTTAAAAAATCTCTCTTCATTTGTATTCACTGGGTCTGGTTGAAATGAATTTATTAAGTAGGTATATTTATTCAACTTTTGGTGCCTAGTTTACTTTATAGGTGAACTATGTAATTCTCAAAGCACCCAGTTTCAGAAATGAACTGAATTTCAAGTGAGCAAGAGTTAAAAGAACTCATCACTCTCTTTCCAAAAAAATAAAATAAAATTTCTTTATCTTTGATCCAGAGCCAACAGGCCACTGATCTTATCAGAAGCCATCAGGGCAAAAAGCCAGAAATACATCGAAAGACAGAATCCTCAGCCATCACATGCCTCAGAATCACTTTACTTCATTGTTCATAAGCAGTGCTGGTGACTGAGTTTGGGGGTTTTATCTCTTTCCCTTTCCTTGATCTACTCTGGAGAGGTGTGAATAAGCTGGCAGTGGTAGCCCAAACAGAGGAGGTGCTAATTGCCAGTGAAAAAGCCAAGTGTGGGCTAAGTCTAACATGAAAGGTGAAAAGATTAATTCACAAGTTAGCTAAATGTCCCTAAATAGTTAGGAATTTACTTAATTGGATAATAAACCTCAGATGTTAACACTGCAATGAAAAGAGAAAGAATTATGATAATAGCATTATTATAGTAGACTATATGGCCATTTCAAGACAGAAAAATGACAATTTAATGTCCTCCCTGATAATTTAGTAGTGTAACAACTTCACATTATTATTATTATTATTATTATTATTATTATTATTGTCAGGCACTGTGCTAAAGATATTTCATATGTTAGCTCATTTGACTATCAGAATGACTCCTATATTAGGCAATCCCAATTTGATAAACCTAATTTTACAGAGCTATAAGAATTTCAAGTTAAGTAGCAGAATCAAGCTTTCAATTGGCACCAACATTAAATAGGTAAAGAAGACTTTATTGAAGGCTATTGCAATAGGGGCGAGAGTTAAAAACTGCGTCTACACTCAATCCCCTAAAACAGAAGGGCTGGAGGGTTTTTAGGAGATGGATTGAGGAAAGTATCTTAGGCCAGTGTGTTTGCTAATTGGCTTTACCCCAAGAGAAAGTGATGTGGGAAAGATGTTACTGGTTCTTGTTCATGCAGCTGAAGAGTGAACTTTTGAGAACAGTCAGCAAGCAAGCTAAGTCTTTATTACAGGAAAGCAAATAGCTCCCAGGGCTACGGGAGGGGAGAGAAGGGCCCCACTCTATTTTCCTATAGGGTTTTTTATCCTTTAAAGATGGGGGTGGGTACCAACGTGGGGTCCAGAAAGATGTGGTTTTTCTCTCATTGGCCTTTCCTGATTACCTATATTAGTCCTTGTCCAATAGGGGCTTTAGGGGTGGAAATGTCCCATAAGCTTTATGATTTCTTTGCCTTTCTCTTCCCTCAGACCAAGGCACCATTCCTTTTCTATCAGTTGAGGAGTGGGTTAGAGATTAAGGTCCTTTTGGGCATAGGTATACTTTCCTGTGGGGATGTTACTCCCTGGAACCTTAAGCCACAAATGTTAATCAATAGCCATATCAAAAAATCCATCAAAGCCCATGCTCCTACGCTTACTACCTGAGTTAGTATTCTGCCTCAAAAGTAAATGTCTTTGTGATAAGAGGTAGTTTTACAATTTGGAGCCCTCTGAAGTTAGGTTTCCCTCCCAGCCTCACTGAGACTGGTGGGGGGTTGGGCACCACCTTCCTCCGCAATGTAATTTCAAAGGCTTGGCTCCCAGGTCCTTGAGAAAGACATTCGCGGGCTGTAAAACTGGCAAGAGGCTTTTGAAAAAGATTTACATCTCAAAGGGGCAGAGGAAGATTTACAATTACAAACTTTCTAAAGTAAGTGTTTTAAGATAAAGGAGGTCAGAAGTCTAGAGTCTGGAAGAAAACTGAAGTTTAGTCCAGCTGCAGGGAATGGCAGGCCACCTTAGTCAGTGTTCTAAGGCCACCTTAGTCAGTTCAGAGCAGGGGAAAAATGCAACCAGCAAGGAAAAAAATATTTCTAAACTCCCTATTTATTCTTTGCTTTGGTGAGTATCAGCTTCCCCATATCTAAAATGAAGTTCCTCTAAATCTGTAGATTGCAAATCACACCTCTTGAGACCCCAGGGTGGGAATTTAAGAAGCCAGGAGATGCCAAAGTTGGGTGGGAAGCTGGATGACATGCAGGTAAATCTACAGGGCCCTAGCCTTGCTTCAAGGAGAGCAGATATGTTTTTCAGTTTTACAAAATGGACTTCTGCCTTAAGGTCTGTGCAGTAAAGCTGATCTGCTGACACTGGGCTGTGGTGAAGCATTTATTGCAGGGCGCCCAGCAAGGAGTCCAGGGCAGGTAGTGCTGAAAATGCTTAAACTCCTTGAAGGCTTTCAGGGAAAGATGTCTTTTTGTTTGGGTGTTTTTTGTTTTTTTTTTTTTTGTCTTTTTGCCTTTTCTAGGGCTGCTTCCCTTGGCATATGGAGGTTCCCAGTTTAGGGGTGTAATTGGGGCTGTAGCCGCTGGCCTATGCCAGAGCCACAGCAATGCGGGATCCAAGCCGCGTCGGCAACCTACACCACAGCTCACGGCAATACAGGATTCTTAACCAACTGAGCAAGGCCAGGGATTGAACCTGTAACCTCATGGTTCCTAGTCAGATTCGTTAACCATTATGCCATGATGGGAGATCTGAAAGGTTTTTAAAGACAAGGTGAGGGAGGCAGGTTGTGGGGTGTGTGATCAGCTCATGGACATTCTTCTGATTAGCTGATGGTGAGGTAATCCATCAACCTTCATCATACCAAGCTATCTGCATGTTTGTGGGCAGCAACAGTTAAATTCTTCCACATAGTGGGAGTTTCAGTGTCTGTAAAATAGCTCAAAAGACATGACTCAAAATATCATCTATAGTCCTTAAGGAGGAACTAAAGGTCCTTGACTTTGTTTAATGGCTAAACATTATTAATGGCTATTTTTTAATGGCATATTATTAATATTATTAATGGCTATATTATTAATGGCTATTTTATCTTGTTTTCCTTTCTTTCTGCATTTTCTCACTTCTCTGAATAGATATATTCTCAGACTAAATTTTCTCTACAGACAAAAGGCAGGTGGACGACATGGTGGGGCAGGGGCTGGTGTGGAGGTGGTGGTGATTCTTCTCCTGAGAAGGCATCATAGGCTCCCGCTTGGTTACAATAATACCAGACAAGGTAATGTTCATAGGCCTTTTTTTCTTTCTTTTTTCTTTTTTTTTTTTTTTTTTTGCTTTTTAGGGCCGCACCCAGGCATATGGAGATTCCCAGGCTAGCGGTCTAATTAGAGATGTAGCCTGCAGGACTACGCCACACCCACAGCAACGCTGGAGCCGAGCCATATCTGCAAACTACAGCACAGCTCAAGGCAATACTGATCCTTAACCCACTGAGCGAGGCCAGGGATCAATCCTGCAACCTCATGGTTCCTAGTTGGATTCGTTAACCACTGCGCATGACGAGAACTCCCTCATATGCCTTATATGTGTAACCCATTATGCTTCTCTAAACTACTACAGATTTCAGAACATCCAAAGATCAAAAAGATCAAAGGACTAATAAGAACAATTAGCATTTTCTTCTTAATAGAAACTGCTCTGTATGAATATATGGTTATTATTATTTTAGTTACAAATAGCACATGAAGTCATGATCCATTTCCAACTGTATATGTAATATGAAAGCACTAATTACTGAATAGCTAGCCAATCACCCAGCACCCCCACATACCAATGCACATGCCCCTTACACCGGGGTATGCCAACCATTGACCCCCAAATAAGGCACAAATTCACAGGAAATGCCTTCTGTCTACATGGTGTTTTAAATGCATTTTTTTTTATAATACATTAAATGCAACATAACATTCTGCATAGTGGCAGCAGCTGATGAGTGCTATAAAAAAATGGTTTTGCCAGAGTCTAATAGGCTAAAACTCTGATTTGTAAAACATAAAGGTGGTATAGTTCATGAAGTCTTCAAATTTAATTCACTTATATTCCAAAATTTAACTTGTTGTGGCTTTTCTGTAATGTATAATACCCCCTAAAATAACTCACCTTGTTGATTAAGCATCTCCTTTTCCTTTGACCATTCCTCAAAATATGGAGTTCCAGTAGTGCCACAATGGGTTAAGAATCTGACTGCAGCAGCTTAGAGCTATGCAGAGGCATGGTTTCAATCCCCAGCCAGGTGCAGTGTGTTAAAGGATCCAGAGCTGAGATGAAGGTTGCAGCAGCAGTTCAGATTCAGTCCCTAGCTTGGGTGTTTCCATATGCCACAGTTTCGGCCATTAAAGAAAAAAAAAAAAACTAATATTTTGGGGAAAATACGCTGTGGTGAGTATACTAAGTATTTTTTCATAGGCTTCTGGAATATCCTAATTTTTTTGTCTCCTAATTGTCAGATTTGATTCAGAAAAATTTAATCATAAAAAACAGGGTCATAGTTGGTTAAAGCTCTAGAGAAGGCCACCAATGTCTATATGTGAATCTGTTGTACTCAGAACACATTTCCTAAGGAAGTGAAAGAAATTCCAATGATTGTGACTCTTGTGGTCTGAGGCAAGCACTTCAGCATGTGGAAAATTAAAAGATTAGGGTTACAGAAGAAGGACCAATTCAAGGTAGGAGTTTGTAAAAGTGTAGTGATACCAAGAATGAGATCTTGACCTTGACCGCTTCCTGGTTACCCTCTTCATTCTCTGTCTCTACTTGTGGGGATGTCTGTCAAATGTACCTTTCCTGGCCCACAACTACTATTTTAAAATAAACATACTCTCTCAACTACCCCATTATGGAAGAGAATAATTTTATGTCTTTAACTAACTTGTAGCTATTTGTTACTAAAAACCTTGCCAAGACAAGGAAACAACCTCAATGTCCATCAACATATGAATGGATTAAGAAGATGTGGTACATATATACAAATGGAGAGGGAGAATACATTTCAGCAAGGAAATGATTTACATTATTTATAAGAAGATGATAATGAAGTTTTTATAAATTAATTTTATGCTGGCTAACTTAGTGTTGGGGAGGGGAAAAAAAAATCTTCTGATTTACACCATTCAATGATTTCCATGCTGTAAACATTCCCACTCTGGATGATTTTGTCAATGTGATGTCACTGAATGCAGAATTGGGAAGGAATGATCTACAAGCTGAAACTAATACTCAACTTGTTTTAGAGATAAGTAAAAGACAGAAATCCACGTATACTTATCTTTTCCAATGCAATTCAGGACAATATTCCTTCAAGAAAAAAAACAATTAGTACATGGGCATTTAATATCTGGACTTTAATCACTCCCTTAGAATTTGCTAACAGAGTTTATGTTCAAGATAAGATACATTTTTATGTTGTTGGTATTTTATTACAGCAATGTACTTAATACTCTGATGATATTGGCAATATGGTTGCATATGGTTTGGAAAAAAAATACTGAATGAAATTTCTGCCTGAAGGTAGTTCAGCCTGAGAGTAAATGTGCATTTTGTGTGCTAATGTACTCCCCTGACCCATTTCAGAGCCTTTGAGAGTGAAATCTCATCAACCACCCATTAGTTTAGGAAGATTGGTTTTGATGGATCTGCCTCAGGAAAGACAGAAGCAGGACTGTTTTGACCCACCACCAATTTCCTTTCATGAGAGACAAAGTCATCCTCTGAAAGATGCTGGATCAGTAGTTAAACCCAATGGTTTAAGGCTAAAGCAAGGCACCACTGAGGAACATGTTTTCTCAGTGGGATCGGTCCCCCTTGTTTCGGGGTCTTCAAGCTGAGATACCACCTCAGCACTACCCGTTAGAATCACAACTTTGTTCTCCTGTGGGTGACCTCACTTCTTGCCTCAGAAGAGGCTGAGATTTATCTGATGGGAGTGCTTGGCTCAGCCCCTCCTCCTGGGCTGCAGAGACGGTGTACTCAGCTCTGAGGTGGCCAGGTAAGTGTCCCAGAGTTGGAACTGCCCTCTGCACTAAGAGGCTGGATGCCTCTTAGATTCAGGGAGATTGAGCAAGCTCTTTCAGTTGCTCTCTGAAGCCCCTCTCTTCCAGCATGGCTTTTTTTTTATCGACTTGCAAAGCTGATTCCCATCCTATGACTATCTATCAGTGATTCTGAATTGCAGTTAGTAAAGAAAGAGCTATAATTGATACTTTAACATCCAAATTGTCAACTTTTTCACTTCCCTTGTCCCATGAGATTATCTCCATTAATCACTTTTGTTTCAGTGGATTTTGAGGAGAAAGCAAAGATAATAGCCTGGGTTCAGTCTTTAATGTTTAACCAGCTAATCTTGTCACAGAATTTAAATACTTATAGAACAAACACATTAAACAAAATTAGAGTAAGTGTTCATGAATCAAAGCTGGTTAACTTGTATCTGTATATTGCCTGTACTTTTAAAAAGTACTCTACGAATTGCATGGCTCAAATTGCCGGTGCAAAAATGGCTTCATGGTAATCCATTTAGGCCTTCCCACTGAAGATTCCTTTTCCTAGGCAGGAGCCAGGAATAACGACTTTTACTCAACAGCTATAGGTGATTTTTCTGTAACATCTGTTTTTAAAAGGGGAAAGAAGAGACCATTAAACAAAATAATAAAAAAAAATAGGAGGGAATATTTTCATAATATGTACACATATCAAATCATTACATTATATACTTTAAATATTTTACAATTTTATTTGTCAATTATATCTCAATAAAGCTGAAAAAAAATAAAGGAAACAAGATGTGGCCTGGAAATGAAAGATAAAATGGCAAAGGCAAAGGTAGAATTTCATGAGAATTCATCACAACACAATCAAAGGTCCAGCACTGGAGAAATAGCTTGGCAAACTGACATTTCTCTCCAACCTTCCTGTCCCCTTGTCCCATGTCCTCAATATCAACCTGTGTCTGAATCACAAGAGAGATTGTTAACACACTGCTGGCTAAAGCTCCTGATTTACTGGATGTTGTCTGAGAATCTGAATTTCTAAGAAGCTTCCAGATGATACACGTGTGCTGGTTAGGGGTGCACACTCTCAGAAAAGTAGCTCTAACACTACCACCCAGATCTTAGTTTTTATCTGTCCAAAGACATGAGAATTAGGAACATATGGCTTTAGAAGAGGGAGAGATGAGGAGAAAGACATTTCAGTTAGCAGCGGCTGGGCTATCAAGCTGGTATGCTCTCTCTCCATTCACACATTCATTAAACATATTTCAAAAACTGTGCCACAAAACTAGCAACAAGCATGGATTCAGTGTCATTATTTATTTGCTTAAAAAATCTGTATTTTTTCAGAGTGTTTTCATACACCTTAACTCATCTAAATTTCCAAGAATACTGCAAGGTTAAGAAAGAAGTTATAATTATTCTCATTTTACGAATTAGAAAAATAAAGAAAACTAAAGATAAATTAGTCTGTGGTTTTCTAAGTTCAGAGTTCCAGAGTTGGAACCATTACCTAAGCTTGATCACTGTGAATTTAGTGCTCTTTTTACTACATCCCTGTGGCTTTTTTTTTGGGGGGGGGTGCTTTTTAGGGCCATACCCACGGCATATGGAGGTTCCCAGGCTAGGAGACAAATTGGAGCTGTAGCTACTGACCTATGTCACAGCCATAGCAATGCAGGATCCAAGCCACGTCTGCGACCACAGCTCGCAGAAATGGCTGGATCGTTAACCCACTGAGCAAGGCCAGGCATCAAACCTGCATCCTCATGGATGCTAGTCAGATTTGTTGACCACTGAGCCATGATGGGAGCTCCCCCCTGTAGCTTTTAAATAAGATAAATATCAGAAATCAGGGGTTATGCTGTGAGCCCCTGCATATGAAAGTAAGGACCCCTGGAAGTAGGGGTAAGACTAGGATGAGGTTAGTGAGACATCCATCTCAGACAGAAAATTTTAGGGGACTCCAGAAAACACAGTAATCCAGAAAATAATGATTTAACATAATATATATATATATATATATTTACGGCCACACCCGAGGCATATGGAAGTTCCCAGGCCAGGGATTGAATCTGAGCCCCAGCTGTGACCTACACCAAACTACAACAACACTGGCACTTTTAGCCCACTGTGCCAGCAGGTCAAACCCATGCCTTCTGGCAACCTAAGCTGCTTAACCCACTGTGTCACAGTGGGAACTCTTAATGTAATTTTTTTAAAGTCAAAATTAATGCAAAAATTAACAATAATTTGTATGTCAGAAAGACAAATACCATATGATATCACTTATATGTGGAATCTAAAACATGACACAATTGATCCTATCTACAAAACAGAAACAGATCATGAACATGGAGAGAAAACTTTTGTTTGCCAGGGGGGAGGGAGGAGAGAAAGGGGTGGACAGGGAGTTTGGGGTTAGTAGATGCTAAGTATTACATTGAGAAAGGATGGGTAATGGGGTCCTACTGTATAGCACAGGGTTCTGTATACAGCCTCTTGGGTTAGAATATGATGAAAGTATAGAAAAAAGGAATGTGTATATAGCAGAAATTGAAAGAACATTATAAATCAACTATACTTTAATAAAAATTTTAAAAATTAACAATAAATAAAATCATTATATACATAGGTTATTTGTTTTATAATTGGCACTCTGGTGCAATGGAAACTGCCATTTGATCGTGTGTTATAGTGTTATAGGAACATTTCCAATCTGCCCGTGGTTTCTGAACCCATCAGAGCAGGGTTAAGAGTGTCAATAATTGAGTGTGAACAGATTGGACAACGCAGGACTTTATGTAGAGTCCTAACTGTTCACTGTAGGGCTTATATATAATCCTTTTCTACTGAATTTAAAATACATGAGGACGTTTTGATAAATATATTTGGGGCACACATTTGTTTTGTTTTGTTTTGCTTCCTGCTACCACGTGCTTCTCTGCAAGCCCGTGCTTGATGGGTTAATTCTTTATACGTGGAGATTTGGGGAGTTTCTAGTTAGATCTGAACAACAAAGAAAGGGAGGGTGGAAAAACTAGTTTATCTCTAATGTGAAAGAAAGACTTTAGTTACGTATCCACTTCAAAAATGTCAGTCTCCGGGAAGAATAATGGCTTCAAAAACTGATTTGACTTCTCAGCTCAGCAGCAGCAATTTAGCCATTCAGGTTCACAATTCCCACAGCTCGTTGAGGAAAAGGAGGGGCTAAGGTGGGACATTTCAGGCATCAGGTATATGAGAAATAAAATTATTCTAAAATATGTTAATTTGGCTAATATAATTGATAACAGTCCAATTATTTCATGGTCTGTATTTTTAAAATCCTTGTTTCGGCAAGTGGTTTGTTTATTCCTTACGGAGTTCACTTGTAGACACTTTTCTCTTTTAACATGAACGATTTTGACAGAAGAGCCTGCATAAGGTTTTTTAATTCTCTGAATGCCTCCCCTCACCACCAGCACTTCAACTCTTCAATTTTGTGCATAATCAAAGTAATTATAACTGTCATGGTTAGTGTCAGTGTAATGAGGAAAATCATTTTCTGGGGTGCTTTTCAATAATGCAGATTCTGAGCCTCCATCCTAGATATTCTAAATTCAATACGCCTGGAACAAAGACCAATCATTTGCATTTTTAACAAACACCCTGATGTTTGTACTATAGGAGGTGGCCCACAGGTCAAGCTCCCTGGGAAGCAGACACTGCATCAGAGATTTGCTTGCAGAAATGTGTCAGGAAATGCTCAGGTCCTGTGGTGCAGGGGTGAGTGGGGCATTGGCCATCCTGAGTAACTCTGGAGCCATGATGGCTCTTCAGAGGTGTTGGCATGGGACAGAGATTTTTTTCCTCACCTCCATCAAGCAGTCACTGAACACAGGCTGCCATAGGGAAGGAGGGCCCAGACTAGATAAGTCCAGGTGTCTCTTTTCTGAAGAGCAAGGGAACTGAGCGGCAGCTGGACAGAAACCAACATCCAGGCTGAGCCACGACCTTGCCCAGCCAGGAGCCAGATGGGGCCACAAGGCAAGTACCAGCCAACAGACCATTCAGAAGTGAATGTCCACTTCTAAGCAGGATAGTTTAAGAGCAGGCACATGATGCTTCAACTACTCTTCTGCCCCAGGTTAGGAGGCCACATATTCCAGAAGTGAAGCTACAATCTGGTGGGGTCTCCATGATCCTGGGGCCCTGGCTGCCGATGCAGCACTAATCCCATGAGCCAATTTGAGATGAATGAGTGACATGAAACTAGGAAAAATGAAGTGATTTCAAGCTATCTGGATTTCAGCATTAGTTTTCTGCTGAGTCTTATCTAGGCTAGGCTAACCTTACTAAACCAATGGCAAGATTGCAGTCATATAGTAAATTGCATGGGATCAGTATATTATCTAGTGATATTTATGGTTAAACTGAAACTACATTGTAAGGCTCTTACCAAGTTAAGGATTTGTAGAAATAATGTCTTGGGAAAGCAGATAACAATTCCCAGATGGGAAGTTTTCATCTGTCCTGATTGGATGCCACTTTGTGGGCTCCCCTCTGCCATCTGCTGTAAAAAAGATAAAGTATTCCCCTTTATTGTACTCAAAACATGATAAAGAAAGGTCGTATCATTGAATTGCTCTTTCTGGAATATGTGGCCTCCTAATTGTGTTGCCCTATATAATGAATATACAGTAGAAAACTAGAGTTTTTCTACACAATGATATAGAGGTTTTGTTTTGTTTTGTTTTCTCTATATACTGATAAATCAAATTTTTAATTTTTTTTTAAAAAATGGAATCCTTTCTGGTGCCAAAAGAGGAAGGAGACTTTGCAGCCATCTATTTGCTTAGAGAATTTTCTTTAGAAAATTTGTAATTGTAAATTATTTCTCTGTCCCTTGGAGATGTATATAAACCTCTCTAAAAAGCTAAGTAAGCCTCTTGCCTCTTCTATAGTCCAGGGATGTTTTTCTATTAAAGAGCCTCAGAACCATCTCTTTACAATGTGAACATCAAGGAAATCAAAGACCCATTCTTCCTGTTTCCATGGGAGGAAACCTAGGCACCTTGCTCCAAGTTGGAACAAGGAGCCTTCCACTGAGATAGGAGATTCTATTTTTCCTTTAGGAAAAGGCAGTTAAGCAACACAAGTGGCCACCCAATTGCCAGATGAACCTAGGATGAACTCTGTGGACTGAACAGTGCTGTCGACTCATCATACTTGGTGATGACACAGTTTACGGCAGGAACATGTAGGGAATGGCTTGTCACTGTCTGGCAACAAAAAAAGGATGAAATTTCCTTCTGTCTTTGCAATCCCTTTATTGGATTTCTTGTCAGGTGTGTCACAGTCTGATTCATGGTTATGCGATAATAAAGCTATTTAATTATTTTCTACTTTTGTGGAGAAGACACACTGACCTGGCAGGGGATTTTCTTCTATTTATTTTCCCCAACACTTATACTATAAACAACTATGGAGGAAAATAGGAAAATAATCCTAATAAATTATTCTAAAATGATTTAATCATTGTTTTGTACATCCTCCAATATTTAACCATCATACGTAGAAACCCCATACATAAAACAATCACACCCAATCATGCAGGGCTGGCAAGTGCATCTAGATGTCACGAGAGGGTGTTCAGAATATTTGATTGGCCTTGATTTAAACAGTCAGTGAGTACTTCAATGAGATGATTTTTACAGCTGTACTAGATAATTAATGTCAACCTACATTACATTTTTCCAGATGAAAAATGTTTGTGTTTATGTTTCAGAGTTTAGCAATTCAGGACTTGGACATCCAGTTTGCACTGGGACGGGAGGTGAATTGGTACAGTCCCATAGTAGTGCCGAATAGGGGAAATATCTTAAGATTATCTGTGAGCATTTGTCTCACTTCCATTGAGACCCATATCATCAAAAAAGTATGTAGAAGCCCAACTCTCAGTCCATTTTCATCACCTTCTAGTTACCCCATTGGTAGAGGAGTGATCTGCTACTCAAATTATCCCAGGTAGCTGAACATAGCAGAGGCTACACTGGACAGAAGGGATGGTAATGGCTTATTAAACACATATAGTCCCAGCCCAGGCAAGGAGGACACTACCTGCCATTCAGGGCCACATGGGGACAACACTTAGGAGAGAATGAATGGGCAGGGCTGCAGGAGTCAGGCTTTGTGGTCACAAGAGGGTGCAGTTTTGTCTTCAGGACTGTTAAACTGGTGTACCTAATAATTCTGTGGGCACGTAGGAAGCAAAATTCATTTGGCTGAGAACCAGGTAGGGTACAGTGGATCCAGCTGCTGGAGAACTGGTTGATGAGAAGTCTTTCCTGTTGGGAGGGGGGCTTACCTGGTCAGAGTGAGAAATCCATGGCTAGGCCTTTCTGGCTCTGTGAGGCTCAAAGATCTCAAGGCAGCACTTATCATTTTAGGTTTTACAACACTCAGTCCTAAATAAAGAGTTTGCCTTTGTCCTTAGTAAAGAATTAAGTTATTTGAACATCTGGCTTAGAAAATATAATCAAAATCAGGTTATGACATATACTGTTCATAAATAGATGCACATGTATGTATGCATGTATGTATGCCTTTTATCTATATCCTTATCTACAAAATGAATATATTTTTACTTTCTTTGCTTTTAAGGGACGCACTCGCAGTATATGGAAGTTCCCAAGCTAGGGGTCCAATCAGAGCTACAGCTGCTGGCCTATTCCTATAGCCACAGCCACAGCAACTTGGGATCCAAGCTGCATCTGCAACCTACACCACAGCTCACAACAACACTGGATCCTTAACCCACTGAGAAAGGCTAGGGATCAAAACTGTGTCATGGATACTAGTCTGGTTCGTTATCCACTGAGCCATGATGGAAACTTCCAAAATGAATATATTTTTAAACACCCTGAGAAGCAAAGTAACACACCTTTAGTGTCATTAATTACACTTAAGAATCAAAAAAAAAATTGTGAATTTCAAAACTTTAGTCACTCAAATCTTCATTTTTCTGCGCATATTTGCAAAATTTCAGTACTATTATAAAGTGATTAAAGTAAAAATGTATTGAAGAAAGCTAAAGAGAGATTAACATGTGAGAAGCATGTTTCAAATTTAACTGTCTTTAAAGCCACACATGCATTCATCATTATATATAAAAAGGGTCTATGTTCAAAAGATCACTATTTTGGTTTTCATGATATTTTTAATGTAATAATCTCCCAAAAAATCATTGTTATACCAAGAAAAACTTTTGTTCAAATTCAAAATTTATTGTGAAATGATGTGAGTTTGAAAAATAAATGTTTAGTAGTAATGCAACATTTATTATGATTTAGACTGAATGCAAATGCAATAAATTTTTTGCATTCAAAATTTTAATGAACTTTATAGGATGAGAGATAAATAAATATCATATGTTCGTTCCATGAAATGAGATTTTGCCAAGATCCCACTAAAAATAAAATAAGAGAACACATTAAATAATTTATCTATTTGACAGAGATTTTTTCTGTATCACTAATCATGGGACCACCTGTCTTATAACACACAAAATATAATTAAGCTAAACAAGCAAGCTCCTATTTAGAAAGCAATGTCAGGTTTATAGCAAAATAATAAGCTCGATTAGAGGAATAATTAAATTATTTTTTTCTGACAATTAGAAAAAACACTGCTTTGGATGATTTAAGATAAAATGGAAGAGTGAATATGAAACCATAAAAGGGAATTATGTTATATAAAAAGAATAGAGCTCTTGGCCAAAGCAGCCAAATTTCAGCATGATGATGTATTCATTTTGGCAAATCAGAGAATCATTTGGTTACATATGTTAGGTTTAGAGTCTCCTGGCTTATGTTTTCAAGTGCTAGAAAAGAATTTGGAATTGAAACAAACTGAATTAGGAAATCTGGTATAATTGCTACTTTATAAGAATAATGCGAAGCTTAAGCAAAATATAAGAGAAACATTAATATGAATAAGATGATAAAATATCAGCCACTGTAGAAGCTCATAACTTTATGAATTCAATATAAATAAGAATTAGGTAAAACAAAATAAAATTCAATATAGAAAGTGCAATGGTTTACCCTGGATTAAATAGAAGTCTTCCTCTAATTAAGAAGGTCATTTTACTTCATGTACATCCCAGTTTGTGACATTCCTGAGAGTGACAAATGGAGAAAGACCACTTCATGCACTCTAAACAATGCCAACAGAGAGAAGGTTACAAACCATGCTGGCAGGAGAGTTCCAAGTCCTTCTGATGTAGTATGTGGATTCTGGGAGTATTTTTCACAAAGAACAAAAAAGAGAAAGAAAATTGAATTGGCATAAGAAGAGGAAAATGCATTCAATTTTGCATAGAAAAATCAACTTGAAAGTTATTATATATGTAATCAATCTCCTTAAAAAAAAACTCATAGAAACTAACAAAAATCAGAGACTATTCAAAAATCATTCATTATAGAAATTCCCATCATGGCGCAGTGGAACTGAATCCAACTAGGAAACATGAGGTTGCAGGTTCTATCCCTGGCCTTGCTCAGTGGTTCAAGGATCTGGCAGTGCGTGAGCTGTGGTGTAGGTCACAGACACAGCTCCATTTGGCATTGCTGTGGTTGTGGCTTAGGCCTGCAGCTGCAGCTCCGATTGGACCCCTAGCCTGGGAACGTCCACATGCCAGGTTAGGGCCCTAAAAAGCAAAGAAAAAAAAAAGCAAACCCAAAAACCAAAACCAAAAATCATTTATTATAGCATAAAACTTTTAACTCACTACCTATGTGAGCATCTGATCATTTTTGGAAATCAAGATACTGGATTCTAATATAACTTTTTAATTGTGCAGTTTTACTCAGGATCCTCTGTAGTTTGAAATGGAGAAAGCAAATTGCTATTATCAATGGAAACTCACCTTTTTAAATTAGAAAACACTTATCACTACAGCTGATTTGTTATAATATATGCAAAGACATGACACTTTAAAATACAGTTGACCATGAGAGTACTGATTGCAAATCTACCCCTTATCTGATGGTATTATTTAGCTAGATATTCTACTTAGCTTGAATATAATTTGTATACACATACATTATAAATATTATATACATACATATGAAACTGCATGTGCAGATAGAAGTATGTGGTTCCAAATGAACATGTATTCCAAATAATTATATATTATATGCATATATATTTTAAATACATTCAGAATACGTATATATGATCTTAATGAATGATCCTAATGAAACATCAGCTTAAAAGAAACTGTGGATTCCTACATTCTCCCACTGTTCTCGCTTGGTAAATAAGTTCGAGCCCTTAGGGATTGTCTCTCAGACAACACCTTCATCTGAATTGTCAACAGCCTAATTGTAACTTATACTTACCAAGTAATTACCTGGTAAGATTAAGTTAACTCTTATTTTTCCCTTCCAGGCAGTAATTTCTTGAAATGAAAGGTCTTTTTCATTACATGGTTCACATGACCAGCAAAGGACTAGGTATATATGAACAGAACACAAATTTTAATTGATAGGGGGAGGGGAGAGAGAGAGGGAGGATGGGAAAGATGGAAGTCGGAAGAAGGCTTTATGTGATCTATCTTTACCATCCAGATGCAAAGCTCCACTGGTCCCTGCACCAGGATTAAATTAGACCTTGAGGAGTTCCTGTTGTGGCTCAATGGTAACGAACCCGACTGGTATCCATGAGGATACAGCTTTGATCCTCAGCCTTGTTCAGTGGATTAAAGATCTGGTGTTACTGTGAGCTGTGATTTAGGTCGCAGACCCGGCTTGGATCTGGCACTGCTGTGGCTGTGGTGTAGGCCAGCAGCTATAGCTCTAATTTGACCCCTAGCCTGGGAACTTCCATATGCCACAGGTACTGCCCTAAAAAGTGGAAAAAAATAAAAATCAACCTTGAAGAAAAGCAATCAATCAATACTCTGTGATATTTCCAGAAATTTCAGAATTTTGTTCAATCTCTCATGACACACGGGAAGGAGAAAGAAAACATAATATCAGGACCAATAAGTTTCATCATTGATTAAAAAAAGAATCTAAAGAACTTATTTAGGAAAAAGGAATCTCTCTGTTAGGACGCGTCTTTAATCTATGATCTACAACTTCCTACCCCACATATTAATCTTCCAAATCCCCATCTCCCTTTATTTGTATCTCCTCCCCTCCTTGTGACTTGAGGTTTGGACAGTGCAAATATATAATACAAAATCCAGGGAGTTCTCTTGTTGCTCATCAGGTTAAGGGTCTGGCACCATCACTGCAGGGGCTCAGTTTGCTGCTGTGATGTGGGTTTGATCCCTGGCCTTGGAACTTCCTTGCAAACAAAGTCTCCCCAAGTTTTCTAGCTCTCCACAAGGGAAAGACGTCCTCTCTGAATGTGTTAATACTTGCCATGCTCAAGAGAAATCACTTATCTTCCCTTCAAAAACAAACAGCAATGAATACAAAAACTAAAAAACAGGCTTGCGGATACTAAACTCAGGCAGCAATATGGGTAAATATCCATAGTGTATGCCTAAGCCAAAATCAACTAAGCCATAGTGAAACAGTGGGCAAGACACAGGCATATCAGACATTTAGTCCTGACAGCAGCAAGCGCAGGGCTGCTATCTGGCGGAGGGGAATTCAGGCAACCTGGGAACATGGTCCTGCATCTCTTCCATGGAGCCACAGCAAAGGGCAGAGGCAAAAACTCTTAGGTCCTGGCTTGAGGTGATTATTCTTCCAGGGTGAATCATCAGGATGATTACAGAACAGTGGGCTTCTGTGTTGTGCCTGTTGTATAAAAGCTGGTGCAGATTGGTTTTCTTTGCATTTAATTACATTGTTTGATATACTGTGACCAGTGTAGTTACAAGGTGAGTGCACTTGCTTGATTCATTCAGTTTCTCACCAAATACTGACTGATTATGTGCAAAAGAACTTTTGCTGAGAATTCCAAAGAATCGTGTAAGTGAAGCAAATATATAAACTATATTATCTTCAAGCTCTGGGGATATAATTAATGAATGTGAGAGTGCATAATACATTTCTGAATAACAAATAGAGAAAGAGAAACTGATTATTTTAGTGACTGGACCTATATTCTCTTAATGAGTCCCAGATTAAGGCACGTGGGAATTCAAAGGGGAATTTTATAGTTTTCAGTTATGAAATATAAAGTTCATGTTAAAGGTGGAATTTGAGGTAGAGAGACAGAAGAGGTTGCATCCCTGTTTGAAGGGTAAAAAAAGATATTCCAGACAAAAAGAATAGCAGGAGGAAAAGCACACAGAAAAATTTCATTTTCAGTTCAAAATGGCACAGAGTTCAGTGTGACTAGCATCTGTCCTTTCTGTAGAAAATAATCAGAAAACACTTAAATAGGCTGTTGGAGTCATCAAAACAGTGTGGTACTGGTATCAAAACAGACAGACAGACCAATGGAACAGAATAGAGAACCCAGAAATAAACCCTGACACCTATGGTCAATTAATCTTTGACAAGAGAGGCAAGAACATCAAATGGGAAAAAGAAAGTCTATTCAGCAAGCATTGCTGGGAAACCTGGACAGCTGCATGCAAAGCAATGACACTAGAACACACCCTCACACCATGCACAAAAATAAACTCCAAATGGCTGAAAGACTTAAATATACGACAGAATACCATCAAACTCCTAGAAGAAAACAGAGGCAAAACACTCTCTGACATCAACATCATGAATATTTTCTCAGGTCAGTCTCCCAAAGCAATCGAAATTAGAGCAAACATAAACCCATGGGACCTCATCAAACTGACAAGCTTTTGCACAGCAAAGGAAACCAAAAAGAAAACGAAAAGACAACTTACAGAATAGGAGAGAATAGTTTCAAATGATGCAACCGACAAGGGCTTAATCTCTAGAATATATAAACAACTTATACAACCCAACAGCAAAAAAGCCAATCAATCAATGGAAAAATGGGCAAAAGACCTGAATAGACATTTCTCCAAAGAAGATATACAGATGGCCAATGAACACATGAAAAAATGCTCCACATCGCTGGTTATAGGAGAAATGCAAATCAAAACTACCATGAGATACCACCTCACACCAGTCAGAATGGCCATCATTAATAAATCCACAAATAACAAATGCTGGAGGGGCTGTGGAGAAAAGGGAACCCTCCTGCACTGTTGGTGGGAATGTCAACTGGTACAGCCACTATGGAGAACAGTTTGGAGATCCCTTAGAAATCTATTCATAGAACTTCCATATGACCCCGCAATCCCACTCTTGGGCATCTATCCGGACAAAACTCTACTTAAAAGAGACACGTGCACCCTCATGTTCATTGCAGCACTCTTCACAATAGCCAAGACATGGAAACAACCCAAATGTCCATCGACAGATGATTGGATTCGGAAGAGGTGGTACATATACACAATGGAATAGTACTCAGCCATAAAAAAGAATGACATCATGCCATTTGCAGCAACATGGATGGAACTAGAGAATCTCATCCTGAGTGAAATGAGCCAGAAAGACAAAGAGAAATACCATATGATATCACTTATAACTGGAATCTAATATCCAGCACAAAGGAATATCTCCTCAGAAAAGAAAATCATGGACTTGGAGAAGAGACTTGTGGCTGCCTGATGGGAGGGGTAGGGAGTGGGAGGGATTGGGAGCTTGGGCTTATCAGACACAACTTAGAATAGATTTACAAGGAGATCCTGCTGAATAGCATTGAGAACTTTGTCTAGATACTCATGTTGCAACAGAAGAAAGGCTGGGGGAAAAATGTAATTGTAATGTATACATGTAAGGATAACCTGACCCCCTTGCTGTACAGTGGGAAAATTAAAAATAAATAAATAAATAAATAAATAAATAAATAAATAAATAAATAAAAATAAATAGGCTGTTGGGTTCAGAGCAGGGAAGAATGACATATACATTAGTGAGCATCATTCTATAAGCAGTAGGGAAACATTAAATATTTGTGAACAAGGGAAGTATCATAAGTGCCGTTCTTTAGAAATTTGATCTGGCAGTTTGCTCTGAACGAAGATACTCAGAATAGGGAAAGATGAGAGGTAAAGTAAGCAGGTAGGAGGCTGCCATAGCTTTCCACGGCATCTGGAAGAAAGAAGGGAGAGTAGTTAGTAGATGAATGAGAGATACTTTGGATGCGGAACAAATGATATCTTACAAATGAAGAGAAGTGTGGCTAAAAGAAAAAATAGTCAAAATGATGACTAATGGGCAAATAAACTTCTGTTCAAAAAAATGTTTTTTAGAAGCAGTAGATTCTGTCAAAAGAAGTGAGATGTTCCTGAGAGATTAAAAAAAAAAGATGTGTTATCATGCCGCTGAGAAACCTGATACAAGAGTTATCTTAGATTTCTGAAACTCATGATTGCTTTTGAACAAGGAATCAGAAGCCTACTTGCAAATTTTCTGTCATTTGGCTCCCTAACATTGGGAGAATTGACATTGTTTTGTATACATTTCCTTAAGATTGGATGGAATGGTATGGGGAAAGCTACCTGAGTTCCTTTTTTCTTCATGTGGACATTCTAAACCTCCAACTTTTGTCAAGAGGATACTGGACAAAGATACTATCCAGTTTTATTAGTTTGGTTTTCTCATATTTTTATTCTTTCGATTCAGTTGCTTAAGAGTGGGTAACATTCACTGGGGGTAAAACCGAGAATAAACCTTTGGGGAAAATATGGAATTTTTGTCCAGCCTTTGTTTACCCCCCACCTCTTTCCTCCCACACATTGGTGCCCTGCCCTCAATACCACGTGTTCTCATGCAGACCTTTGGCCACCCAGGGCTCTCCTGGGAACTGGATCCCTTGGAAGCACTGACCCTCTGGACTTTTCCTAAGCACAGGGTCCATCACCATCTGTCTCCAATTCTTCTGGATGTCCAGAGCCTGGCTTCCCAGGCCAGAAAAGCAGCTACAAGGAAGGCTAGTCGACTCCAACTACTTACTGATTAAAGGAAAAAGAGGCTTAAAGAACATATCCCATAATGTTCTTTGAGATGCTGAGACTAGTTATTGCTGGGTGTGAGAAGAGGGTATGGAACATATGGTATGTTTGTGTGTGTGTGCACCTGAGCACACACTCACTGTGGGAGCTTTAGGAAAATTCAAAGGCATACACTTCAAAAGTCAAGTAAGCTAGTTTTGAAAATCACAAGAAGACCTTAGAAAACAGTTGTAAGGGCTGTAGGAAAAGCAATACAGCATAGCAGTCAAATTCAGAGATTTTAGAGTCAACAGCCTGGGAATGTTGTTCTAGTCCTTACTGACTATGTGAAATATGGCAGGTTAATTAAACTGAATGGCTGTTTTTTATCTACAAAATACATGAGAAAATGGTAGTAATTTACACTTTTACTGGCTGGAAGATTGTTAGATAATACACAGTTTTTTTCTTCATGACCCTGGCTGATGCAACTTAGGAACTCATTTGCTCTTATGTTTATCATGGTGGTTACTTTAATTTTCCTTTTTCTTTCTCTCTTTCCTCCTTTTTTGTTCTTTTTTAATTTCTGTCATGGTGAAGGATTGGTTTTGGAGAACTTTGCTCTTACAAATCCTCCCCAGAGCGTAATGGTGGTAAGCTAGTCAGGACTATACCTGCCTTGGGATAAAATTTTCCACCACAGAGCTGAGCAAAGTTAATTGGCCTTTGAGGGATTTCTTTTCCACAAGTAGATCATTTGGCTGAGTACTGTGATATCTACTCTTCTTTAGGAAAGAATTTTGTGATATGTGCTCATTTGAAATAACCAAGATATAAGAATACATTTTATACAATTTTATGTTCTAAAATCAAATTAGTTTACTTTTGTCCTTGTCACTATCCAGTAATTTCCTAGAGCATTTTTTTTTTGGTCTTTTTGTCTTTTTAGTGCTCCACCTATGGCATATGGAGGTTTCCAGGCTAGGGGTCCAATCAGAGCTGTAGACGCTGGCCTACACCACAGCCACAGTGACATCAGATCCGAGATGAGTCTGCGACCTACACCACAGCTCATGGCAACATTGGATCCTTAACCCACTGAGCAAGGCCAGGGATCGAACCTGCAACGTCATGGTTCCTAGTCAGATTCATTTCTGCTGCACCATGACAGGAACTCCCCTAGTGCATGTTTGCTATATCTCCTTTTACAATATTGTGGATAGAAAGTTCCACTCTACAGTCAATCTAAGTACTAGGCCATGTATACTCTATCCATTTTTCTGCATGCTAGATGTTATGGGAATCACAAAAAAGCCTAAAGTCAAATCTTGCTTTTCATCTGTTCCACTACCAGCTGCCTCTCTATCCTACTATCCTACTTCTCTCCAAACTTCTAATAAATTTAAAAGAAAACCTATTCTTTATGGCCTTCCTCATCTTTCCAAAATGCATGCAAACACGTAAACAAATGTATCGACTTGTGGATATGGTTACTTTTTTTTTTCTTTTTTTGCTGCCCTGCAGCTTATGGAGTTCTTTGGTCAGGGATCACATCTGTGCCGCAGTTGTGACTTAGGCTGCAGCTGCAGCACAGCCGGATCCTTACTTAACCCACTGTGCCGGGCTGGGGATTGACCCTGTGTCCCAGAGCTCCAGAGACACTGCCAATCCTATTGCACCAGGTGGGTTACTTTCTAACAGTTACTTTCTATTGTTTTGTAACTAGAGGACTACACTGTATGTACACTTTCCTACCTCTTGTTTTTCTCACTTAGTGCATTATGGGATGCCCTCATTCCCAGGTCAGCTGGTACAGTTCTAATGCATTGTTCGTAATGAAAGATTGATCTTCCATTGTCTCAATGGGCCATGTTTGTCAACAGATTTATTAATGAATGCTTACCATTTATAATTTTTTGCTTCTATGAATAATGCTGTGAAAAAACATTCTTCTAAGCATTGTCCACATGTCCCAGACTTTTGTTTCTATAAGACATCTTACTCTGAGAGGGAATCTGGATAAAACATGATTGCTCCAGGAAAATTTATTTAAATTAAAAAAAAGAGTTTTATGGAAACATATTTTAGATTACCTGGAAGTTATCCAGAATAAAGGAGTAGACTTTTATAAGGTGAATAGCAGTCAATTTCAAGAGGAGAAGACTGAGGGCTAAGAGAGGGCTTACCTTGGGTTAGTAAAGCTTGGTTAGAACAAGGAGGAGACACTGGACCTGAAGATGGGGCAAGAGACCAGGCAGTGGGAGCAACAGAGGAAAAGAAGGAAACCCTTGTACACTTGGGGTGTGACTAGCAGCTCGGGAGAGTGGAATATGGGGAAAGACACAAATGAAGAGGTTGTTGGGTTCAAAATATGTATAGTTTTGAAGAGAATAACAAGGAGTTCAGACTTTCTACTGCAGCAAAGAGAACGGAAACACACAATGTGATTTTTGTTTTATCATGATTAGTCTATCATATGAACAGACATGTACTAAAATAAAAATCCAAATAAAAGGTATTGGTTATTTAAAAAAAATGCAGAGTACACCATGAACATTGTTTCTGTTTTCCACAATACACTGTAATGTTTAGAAAAATAATGAATTCCATGCTGTTGAAAAATAAATCACTATTTCTGGAATGTAAATTAGGAGTTCATACAAATGGCATGAAAACTGCACAAACTCTTTCAGCCAGTAATTTCTTTTCTAAGAATGTGTCTTAAAAAATTACAGAGGTATGTAAAGATTTAGCTCTAAGTTATCTCACTGTAACTTTTTTAATAATAAAAAATAGCAACCCAAATACTTTTAAAATAGTGAAGTGTTAAAATAAATTATGGTATGTTCAAATAATGGAATACTAGGCAGGCATTTAAATAGTGTTATAGAAGATTGAATTGTATAGAATAAATGTTTGTGATTTACTGTGAAGTGGAAAATGAGTTCACAAAAATTTCAGCATCAATGTTTAAAATACAAACCTATTTAAAATAGATAAAGACATATGGAGAAAACACACATATATCTCTGTATTTGTACACATGAAAGTGTGTATATGTATATAAATTTACCTATATGTATATAAATTTATCTATAATATTACATATACATGTATAATGTATACATTATATGTAAATAATGTTTATAGAAAAAAAATGGAGCGACATATACCAATTTAACTTATCCTTATTTGTATTATATGATTCTTTATAATTAAGATGTGATGCTTTCAAAATCACACAGAAATGATGGCCACGCACTATAAATGCATTTTGGAAATGTAGAAATATAAACATCACCATGACCAGAGTGTGAAAGATGTACTGAGAAGAAACTAAAGATGAGAGACCAGTTAGTGGGCTCACCACATGACAGACAATAATAGCTGGGGTTAATGTTCATTAGAGGAGTTGAAAAGAAGAATGAAGTAGAAAGTACGGTAAGACATGATTCTAAAAAACATGTTTTATTTAAAATTAGTTACTTGAGAATCAAGAGAACGCATAAAAGTGGCCATGAGCTGTTGGATACTGGGAACAAAGACTTTTTCCTCTAATTTTGTCAGACCATATTCCAGGGCTCCTATGTCTCCATTCACTGTTGGTCTCTGTAACTATTTCATTTAGGCTAGCCAGTGGCTGTTGTTGTTTCCGGCAATATCTGGTCTTCACTGACTCTGGCCTTGTGCGGGAGAAATCAGTGAAGCTGAAGAACGTCATGGAATCAGGGCTTCAGAGAAGTTTATGCCAATGCAGCCCTTGCAGGCCCACTACCCTGGTTCCCATTGGGCTAAATTTAGTGCATGCATACACCTTATTTCCCAGAGTTTGTACGCACATATTATGGGTTGGCAGATAAATGCAAGTCTAATCTCTGATACCTGTGACTGTGATCTTATTTGAAAATAAGGTCTTTGTAGATGGAGTCAAGCTAAGTGGAAATTATACTGGATTAGGAACTACCCTAAAACAGGCATGGGACCAACTCTCCTTCAGTCTTCCCAGAAGGAACCAATCCTGCTGACGCCTTGACACCAGCCTCCCTCATACTATTGGTTTAAGCTACCCCATTGTGGTCATTTGTTAAGGCAACTCAGAGAACTACTTCACCACTACATATATTCTCAAGTTATAGAACAAAAGAAAAATAAACATTTTGAATTCCATAAGGAGAAGAATGGTATCTTCTTGTTCATTGCTTTTTAGTGCCTGTCACATACTATATGAAAATATTTAAGGAAAAGCATATGAATATATGTTCTGTATGTCCCTTCTCTGGGATAACAGCTAAGTTGGAGAGAAAAGAAAAACTTCCTCAAGCAGCTGAAATATATAAAGAAGCTAAAGACTAGATAGCAAAATATATACAACAATGCTAATGATTATTTTGTAAGATGGTTAATATTCTGAATCAGAGGAAACATCTTGGGAGAAATGAATCTTCAACTTTGTAGTGAAGAAATTTCATTCATTTATTTTTTCAAGAAATTATTTATTATTTGCCCTCTAACTATAACATAATGGCAAATTTGGCTGATGAGGAAGTAGGGGGAAATGAGCATGAAATAAAAGGTGGAAAGGAAACAAATAAGATGGATAAGGGGAGCAATAAAAAGCCCAATACGATTACAATAGAAGAGTCCAGTTGTGAAATATGTGAAACAAGTTGATATTGGACTTATATACGAATCAGAAGTAAAAAAATAAGGGCATTTTAGCAAATGTATTTATTTGTGTTATCTGTTTCCAAAATTTTGGAGTAGAAAATTTGAGGTGAAAAATAATAACAACAATAACAAAGAAATCTTAGGACTTTGTTACTGGAAATATAGGTGAAAAAGAAAACATGAACATAACCTAAGAGAATAGTGCCACTGGTAATACTAAAGATTATCACCAGGAGGGTTGGCGAAGTTATGGTAGCCAGAAAGGAGCGGGTGCTAAATTTAGTTTTACCTGGTCAGGTTCATGAACTAACAAGTTCGAGATGTAAAAAAGCCTATCTTAGTTTCCTGCGGTTGCTGTAAAAACAAAAAATTACCACAAATGTAGTGGCTTAAAACTGTGCAAATGTGTTCTTTTAAAGGTGTGCAGGTCAGAAATCTTAAATGTCTTATGGGGCTAAATTTTTTTTTTCTTTTTTTAAGGGCCACACCTGTGGCATATGGAAGTTCTCAGACTAGGGGTCGAATCAGAGCTATAGTGCCGGCCTACACCCCAGGCACAGCAATGTGGGATCAGAGCCACATTTGTGAACTATACCACAGCTCACTCACGGCAATGCTGGATCCCCCACCCACTGTGTGAGGCCAGTGATGGAACCTGCATCCTCATGGATGCTAGCCGGGTTCATTACCACTGAGCCACAAGAACTCCCATAAAACCAAATTTATGAGGCTAGTCAGCAAGGCTAGTTCTTCCTGGAGATCTAAGAGGAGAAATCTGTTCATGTATTTCTTAGCTTCTAGAGGCCACATGCATTCCATAGCATGTGACCCCTTCCTTGTGTCACTCCAAACTTTTACTTCTGTTATCAAGTCACATCTTCAACTGCTGACTGACTTTTTGCTCTCATAAGGAGACTTATGATTATACTGAGTATATCTCATAAACTAAAATAATCCCAAGATCTTTAATTTAATCACATCTGCAAAGTCCCTTTCATCACATAAGGTAACATAGTCACAGGTTACAAGGATTAGGACATGAACACCTACCAAAGACCCTAGCAGACAGCTCTGGAAAGAGAGAGAAAATTCCTAGCAAAAGATACTGATACAGATAAAAATATCACTTAGCCACACTAAAAAGCTACAAAAAGTTAGTTTCCAAACTATAGAAAGGTACACAGAAAAATGTCCATGCCCTGTTTGCCATTAAGTAGAAGAATACAATATATTTAAATCCCACTTAGACCACTTATTGGTTGCATAACCTGTAAAAAGTTACTATACACACACACCCCAGTATATATATAACAGATTCCAAAGCTAGAGTTCCAACCTCTTGCTTCCAACTATGACAAACTAAGACATTATGCAGCACATGATTATATGACTCTAATCTGAATGCTTGCAAAGGTACAACTCTAATAAAATTAGATATAAATAATCACTAGTGGATGGGCACTCATTTCCCAAAGAAGCACATAGGGAGAACTAATTTAGTATTAGCATTGCTCTGGCCATCCTCCTCATGCCCAAGCATAATTAATAGCATCCATCAAGGGGGAACTGGGGAGTTCTCTCTCACATCCCTTGCTTTGTTACTTCTGATACCTACTCTAATACCAAGTCCTGTAAAATTTACTCCCTGACTATTCCTAGAATTAATCTGCACACATCAAAGTAAACTGCCACTATGCTGGTCAAGTAACCATTATTTTACCAATAGATGGTGGAAAACATACATTCATTCTAGATCTGTGAGGCTGAGCTTCTGAAAATTCAAGTCTTATCAAGTACCTCCCTACCTAATCACTTTCTTTGCTCTTGAAGATCCAAATATTGAACATGTTTTACCAGGCCCTCAAGGAGCTGTTCCTAGAATGCATGATGTTCAAATATGTCCTCTCTCTCTCTGATCTAAACACACAAGGCATTTCCAAGCCCTTGACCTTCTGGTCTCCACTTCCTCTTTTGAAAATTATTTTCCTTCTTTTTCTGGTTAATTCCTCTTCTTCCTTGAGAATTTTGCTCAAGTATTGTCCCTCAGAGATTTCACTGCTCTAGTTCTGGGTCACCCCAGAGTAGGATAAATAGCCCCAAAGTGCCATCCATCTCATTCATTGCATTATTTATAACTGCACTTAATCTATGGTGTAATTAATTAATTAATTATACAAATATTAGGCTGTAAGCTCCATAACTGCAAAAACTATCGCTATTATATTTTGGAATTTTGTCTCCAGTGCCTCAGACATATTTGATTATTAGTAAATATTTTTTGAAAGACTGAATAGCTCAATGTATAATTGAAACTGTTCTATGTATAAAGGTACCTTACATTTCTACTCAGAACTATCATTTGAAATTTAAGTGTGAAGAATCAAATAATTCTAACTAAAGACAACAAAGGGATTGGAGTTCCCTTGTGGCATAGTGGTTTAAGGATCTGACACTGTCACTGCAGAGGCTGGGGTTGCTACTGTGGCACGGGTTGGTTCTCTGGCCTGGGAACTTCCACATGCGGCAGGTGTGGCCAAATAAATAAATAACAAGAGGAAAGGAGTTCCCGTTGTGGCTCAGTGGTTAACGAATCTGACTAGGAACCATGAGGTTGCGTGTTCGATCCCTGGCCTCGCTCAGTGGGTTAAGGATCTGGCATTGCCATGAGCTGTGGTGTAGCTTGGATCCCGAGCTGCGATGGCTGTGATGTAGGTCGGCGGCTACAGCTCTGACTTGACCCCAAGCCTGGGAACCTCCATATGCCACAGGATTAGCCCTAGAAAAGACAAAAAGACAAAAAAATAAAAAATAGCAAGAGGAGAAATGTTGCTCATTGACATAGATAACCCCACAATGGGAAATACGTGGTCTGGAGAATACAGTGGGAGGAGAAATGCCAGGGAGCATAGACGTTACTCAGTCTGTTAATGTATGAAGGCATGAATTAGTGTACTTCCACTTGGAAAATCATCCCAAGAGGCTCAGCTCCAGGGATTTCTTTATTTAGCCAATAATTTATTAGTATAGCTGGTTCTGGTGGAATCCAAAAGCATGCAAAATTTAAAAAAAATGAAAAATGAAATTTCTGGCATAATCTTTCATTTAAGGTAAAATAACTGAGAACCAAAAAATAAAAATAAAAAATAAACACAGTGTTAACACCTCTTTATAATCTCTGAGCATCTTGTAAAACTTGATTGAATTATACAATTAATGGATTATAAACCTATTATTGAGTTAAATGAAATATCCACTAGCACATTTAAAGCAGTTATTTCCCTATCTCTTTTGAGCTTAGCCACCACAGGAACAACTGAACGCATGTCTAATTAACTACAAATTCAAACGTGAAATGATCATTTGGTCCATTAAAAAAAAAAAAGTAGTGGGTTTCCCAGACACACTGTTATGGTTGTACTTAGAGTTCAGGGAGGAGAAGACTTGCAAGACTTGCTGCTTGTGTACTTTGCTGAAATTTTTAATGGTTATATTTAAATGCATACTATAAAATATGTTTAAATGTTTCAGAGAATTCTACGTTTGAGGAAAAAAATAACAGCTTCTCTAAATCTTAGGGTAGATTGTTGAGAAAATTAAAGACAAACATTTTTCCTAAATTACTTTTATTTTTTTCCTAATATACTTCCAGAAGCATAATTTGGAGGGAATATTGCAATAAGCCAGTTCTTACGCTCATGTAGGGAAGTGTTTAAGGACGCAAGTAACACAGTTGTTTCTACAAACACTGCTTGCTTACTACACTAAGAGCAGTATCATGTAAGTCAGTGGAGTTGTGCCCTTTCTGTAATGCATTCAGAGAAGTATATAAGAGTACCGGTAATGAAGGTTGTTTCTAAGAATATTTAAAAAGTCAATGCTAGTGATTGTTTTTGAGGCTGCCTACTGTCATCTGCAAAAAAAAAAAAAAAAATCACTGAAAAAGGAAAAAAAGAATAAACTATTTGCATATGATGTTCATTCCATACAATGTTCCCTTTCAAAAAAGACATTCCAGTAAAACTGTGAAATGCAGCAGGCTTGGGAGGGCTGTGATCATCAACCGCATACTTTTTTTTAAATTTATTTTTTATATTTTTGGCTTTTTGCCTTTTTAGGGCCGCTTCCTGCGGCATATGGAGGTTCCCAGGCTAGGGATCTAATCAGAGCTGTAGATGCCGGCCTATGCCAGAGCCGCAGCAATGTGGGATCCGAGCAGCATCTGTGACCTACACCACAGCTTATGGCAATGCCAGATCCTTAACCCACTGAGCAAGGCCAGGGATCGAACCCGCAGCCTCATGGTTCCTAGTCAGATTCGTTAACCACTACGCCAAGACGGGAACTCCTTTTTTAAATTTTTATTTATATTTATTTATTTATTTATTTATTTTTCACTGTATACTTTTAATGTGCTCATGATTACTAAATAGCAAGACCTTTGTTGAATAAAATGAAGGTAGGTGCTAAAAGTGGGCTTGATTTTAGAATTTTAGAATCATAAACTTCTAATGGATGATATT
Organism: Phacochoerus africanus; assembly: GCF_016906955.1. Lineage (NCBI taxonomy): Eukaryota > Metazoa > Chordata > Mammalia > Artiodactyla > Suidae > Phacochoerus > Phacochoerus africanus. The sequence continues at coordinate 157,167,233 of NC_062545.1, forward strand.
AAGTTCTATGAAACCAAGTTTGTGATTCAATATCATTAGCTATTAAAGAAATGCAAATTAAAACCACAAGGAGATACCACTTCACACTCACTAAATGTGAAGTAATTTTAATTTCACTAAAATTTGAAAAAACAGTCAATAACAAGTATTGGTGAAGATATAGAGAAACTGGGGTCCTCATGCCTTGCTGTTGAGAATATAAAATGGTACAGAAGCTTTTGAAAATAAATTTGGCACATCTTCAAAATTTTAAATTGCATTTACCATGAGATCCAGCAATTCTACTTCTGGCTATATACCCAAGATCACTGAAAACCTATGTCCACACAAAAGCTTGTCCATTACTCTTCACAGTAGCACTACTCATAATAGCCAAAGCTGTCCATCAGCTAAGGAACAGATGGACAAAGTCTAGTTTATCTATACAATGGAGTATTCATTCAGCCATAAAAATAAATGAGGCATTGACATGCTATAACATGGATGATCCTTGAAAATATTATGCTAAGTGAAAGATGATAGTCAAAAAGAGCTCAGAATGGATCATTCCATCATTGTATCAAAAAATAGGTGGATGTGTAGGGATGGAAAGTGTATGACTGCTTGTCTCAAGCTGGAAGAGGGGAGTGTTGGATGGACATGGGCAAGAGGTGTGGCTATGAATGGGTACATGGTTTGCAGTGCCGAAATGATAGATAGTAGATAGAGTTGCAAACACTGTAAACATAAATCCAGTAAAAACCAATGAATTGGACATTTAAAAAGTGAATTTTATGATAAATGGATTATATCTGAATAAAGCAGTTAAAAGAGAATTTTCTGGATGATCAAAACATATATCTTTTGAGTCCCCGCCATCAAAAAAGTATTGTTCATGCTTCAGGAACCTAAAATAGCTAATATCATATTTTAAACACCGTGGAAAAAGTAGATTAAAAAAAGATTTGATATTCGCAAGGACAGACTGCATATGACGATAGATACAGTCAGGATAGGTTTGTTTAAATCCTTACCTAAGGTGGCGCTATGAAAATCAGCCAAATTTATGGGGAAAAAAAAATAAATGTTTGCTTGTATCTGACTCAACATATTGCTATGCCACTTAATCAGATGCTATCTCCATTTATTTTTATAACTCCTCTCTTCATTTTCTTCATGGTTAAGTTGCATGATATGTGTTGTTCTGCTTCAGGAAGAACCATCTGTTGTGTAATTATCACCAGGGGCTAACCATTATCTCAAGGTGCAGAAATTCAGCATTATAGGTAATATGAATGCATAATTTATTATGCCTATGTACTTAATTGAAAACACACATGTATCCAGTTAGAACTATATTTGATCAAGAATTGTGTGCTTTTGAAAAACAGCATTTTTCTCTCAAACCTGTGAACAAAATAGCTTTGAAACTTCAAAATTTACTGAGCAATTTTTTTTAAATGAGGGATTTCTTGGCTTTGAAACAACTGCACTTGACTCAGAAATTAAAGGCAGAAAAATAATGCCTATGGAAAAAAAAAAGAAATATATTCACTGGCATATAGTCATATGTGATTCTGAAGCTTTATTACTGCTTAGAACCATAGAAAGGATAATTACAATAATATGTGACAATATCAACCAAAACATGGGCACCATTTTCACCATAATGCTTTGTTTTGTTTTTTCTTTCTGAACTGCATAAGCCAGAGGAAAGAAAAATAATAAAAAATAATAGTTAACTACTGAGGATATTTTCTGTTATATCATCCTCATTTTAGTCCCTAGATACAGATTTCTGTGTCTATTAGGCAAATTGTGTGTCAACAGAAATGTTTCATTTTCATGAGGGAACCTCAGATATATCAGCTTTTATTTACAAAATATACAAATGAAAATAGAGCATATTCATTTCCATCTGGTACACTGTCTTTAAATATTCCTGCTCCCTCAATAACATGGTTTCCAAAATTCATAAGATCTTTAAAATTAACATTTAGTCATGGCTGGCTCCAATTTCTTCTCTTATGAGTTCCTAAAACCTACACTAAATAACAAATTATTTCAACGTTTCATACTGTGACATGCAATGTACTCAGTAAGAATACACAGCTGGCCTGCTTTGTTATGCTTGTGAATTCTGAGAGCTTCTGTTAGTTTGGATATATGTAGTTCAGATACATGTCTTTAGCATTCTTTGAAGGAACCCTCTAACCCCAGAATTTACATAGATAATAATAGGTTTATTTAAAAAATAATATAGGCTCCATATCATATGTTGTCCAGAAAATGCAAATTAAAATGACGATCAGGTACCTCTATGTATGTATTATAATGGCCAAAATCTGGAAGATGACCACACTGACTGCTGGCAAGGATATGGAGCAATAGGAAATCTCATTTGCTGCTGGTAAGAATGCCAAATGGTACATACAACTACTTTGGATGACAGTTTGGCAGTTCCTTACAAAATTAAACACACTCTTACTGTATGTTCCAGCAATCATGATCCTTGTTATTTACTCAAAGGAACTGAAAACTTTTGTCCTCAAAAAAAAACTTGCACATGGATCTTAATAGCAGCTTTATTCACAACTGCCAAAACTGAGAAGCAACCAAGATATCTTTCAGTAGGTTAATGGAAAAATAAACCGTGGCAGATTCAGATAGTGGAATATCACTCAACACTAAAAGGAAATGAACTATCAAGTAATGAAAAGACATGGAGGAAAGTTAAATGCATATTACCAAGTGAAAGAAACCAATCCTCAAAGGTTAAACATTGTATGATTCCTATGTGACATTCTGGAAAAGGCAAAACTATGGAGACAGTAGAAGACCATTGATTATTGGAATGGAGTTAGAAGGAGGATAAGTTGATGGAGCACAGATTTTAAGGCAGTGAAACTACCCTGTATGGCACTGTAAGGATGGATACATGCCATTACACATTTGTCCAAGTCCTTAGAACCTAAAATATCAAGAGTGAACTTCATGGTAAACTGAGTAATAGTGATGTACATATGTAATTTTATTGACTGTAACAAATGCATCACTCTGGTAAAGATATATCATGAGGGAGGCTCTATGTATGCTGGGGGCAGTGGGTACATAAGAAATTTCTGTCCTTTCTTCTCAATTTGACTGTGAGCCTAAAACTTCTCTGAAAAAACTATCTTTAAAAAGTACAGTTAACTTTAAGTATGTTTATTTAAAAAATAAAAACATCAATAATTTATATTGTGATTTTTGACTCATTTTCAACTCAGTATCAAGTTTGAATTTGGGAAAAAAATTTTATCCAGTTGTTACTGAATGGAATGCTTATGGTCTCATAGTCTAGTGGTTCTCAGGGGGTGGACCTGGGATTATCATTATCAAGGTTACCTGCGAGTTTGTTAAAACTGTAGAATCTTCTGTCCCAGAGCAGGTTGGAATCAAAAACTCTGGGCTAAGCCTGAGCAGTTTGTATTTTAACAAATCATCCAGGTGAGTTCCGGGCACACCAAAGTCCAGGACCGCTAATCTAGTTTATTTCAACTTCTCTCCTTGCTTACATAATAGTTTACCTTCTGTCCAGTTGGTGCCCCTTTATGAACACCTTTCACGAGATGGTCATTTCCTGTGTCAGGAATTAAATAGCCATCTGTTAAGCTTGAATGTCTGACATTTTGTGAAATTCCATTCAATACTTTGATAGTTTCATGTGGTGTGTCCTACCCTCCCAAAGCAGATATCCAAATACAGTAGATATCCAAATACTAAATTTCCACTTGGTGGTGAGAGGGCACATTATACCAATTAGATCACTCAAATGAGAACTGGATGTGGGAAGGGACAGCATGACATTGTGGCCAAAAATAGGCAGATTAAGCTTTGGGCAAGCAGGGTGGTGTGATGTGTGATGTCAGGTTCTTTGGGAGCTGTGGCGGAGCTGCTGCTTCTTCTTCGTTTTTTGGCTGCAACTGCAGCATATGGAAGTTTCCAGATCAGGGATCAAATCTGAGCTGCAGCTGCGACTTATGCCATAGCTGCAGCAATGCTGATCCTTAACCCACTGTTCTACAGTGGGAACTCCTGTGGTAGAACTTCCGATATTCAGTTTTGTCAATGCCAAGTAGTTGTGATGGTGTTTTTATTAGAACAGTCTCATCACATGGTTGGGTATAGCTCCTGGCTCTATTATTCCGGACTGAGTAGTGCCGAGCCTGGTTTTTTGCCCCTCTTGGATGATTATGTTAATTCTCTAATTTCCTTTAATAAAAAACTTGCTTTTCCATCTTACTAGAGTAAATTCTGTAGTTTCCAACTAAGAGTACTGAATGAAAAGAAGATTTGTTATCAATTACCAAAAATTTTCAATGTCCTTGGCTGTGATTGGCAGATGAGCTTTACAGTTGGCTTAGCTGTATTTTTAAGTTCTAAGTGCATCTTGCCTTTAAAGCACAATATAATGGGATCTTCACACTGTCAGTGACTGCCGGTTCCTCACAACTGAGGAGGAGCTTCTTTGCACTTGCAATGTGCTTCCAAACCTCTGTTCTGCATCTTCCTCAGCCATCTGTTACCTCCCTTAGTGCCTCGATTTTTCTGCACATGTTTATTGTCCTTGACTGGTACTTTGTTGGTGCAATGATTTTATGGTTCCTGTTTTGTTTTTGTTTTTTGTTTTTTTTTTTTTTAAATCAGGAACAGCTCCCAAATTGGGCCTGACCTTGATTGACTCCACAGAGCCAAAGTCCGTGCACTCTGATGTACCCAAATGGCTCATGCCCTCTCCATCCTTGCCTGAAGCTATCAGGAATTTATTATTTAATCCTCTTATATCCATTTGCAGTGATGTGCAATTTCAAGACTGAACCTTCTTTATTGAAAAATTGGAAAGATATGGCATTTGCTAGGTTGCATTGTGAATTAAAATTTTAGAAATGTTGAATTTTATGTTAGACAATACTGGGTTAGTCTCGTCTTTGACCGTGACTTTGATAACATGAAGGAGAAAATAAGCCAACATCAAGAAATTGAAAAGTAATTGGAGGATAGATGGGACAAGACCTTTTCTTGGCCTCATATTACCCAAGAAAGACAGAATAATTTAAATGACTTAATTTAATACAACAGAGCCATTTTACTAACGTGTTGGAAGATAAATTCATATTTCAAAGGCTCCATGTAATGGTGGGGGAAAATAAAGGCAGTGGATGTAGAATACCAATTTTAGGATTTTATTTTATTTCATTTTATTTGGTGAACCAATAAATAGAAATAAAATGATTATTCCAATGAGACACTTAAATAAAATGCAAGACCTGAAAAAATAACCATATATCTCATACTGAAACAGCCATTGATATTATTAAAGATGCAGTTTTACCTTTAAAATAAATGAAAACTATTCTTTACAACAGAATTATTAATGGGATCAAAGCTTATTATTCTGTCCATTAATCTCCCTCTGGTGAATGCTATCCATTTTTTGTATTCACTGCTATATGCTATGGCTAAAAGTCACAAAAGTAAGCATATTCTGTCACCAAATAAATGGTCTGTTTATCACATAAATAAATAAAACATTATGGAATAAATAAAGATAAAATAAATAGTGTTACTTATAAAGGCAAAATGCACTAGAATGTTTGGAAATGATATGTCCCACAATAAAGGGTCTATCAGATGATCCATGTTTACTTCCTGGCTCAATAAATAATTTAGATGGAAACGTTCCCAGCATTTGATTGAATCTGTCATCATGTTTTTTTTTGTTTGTGTTTCCAAAATTACCTAGTAGTCAGTCATCAAACCTGCAATTCATTTAACAAATGCTAATGCTGTAGATGTGTATAGATATATCTATAGCTATACACATTTTCTTAGAATTCTTTAATTCTTTTACTAAATTATACATTTCTTTAGGATAAAACTGCATTTCTATTTTAAAGCAGGTATGAGTCTCTCAGCTTAAAATAAGTGAGAGATGATAAAAGTATTAATTAGGGCAGTGATATAGAGAGGAGGGGATTTGTTTAGAAATAGGTCATGAAATCAGTAGGACTTTGTGATAGACTGAAGTCAGCAAATGTAAACTCTTCATAAACTTAGATGTGAATGAAGGGAACGACTTAAGGCAGCATCCAAATAAAAACAAAAAGCAAACAGATACGATTTTTTTTTTGTCTTTTTAGGGTCACACCCACAGCACATGGAGGTTCCCAGGCTACGGGTTGAATCGGAGCTACAGCTACTGGCCCATGCCATAGCCACAGCAATGTGTGATCTGGGCTGCATCTGCAACCTACACTGCAGCTCACGGCAACACTGGATTCTTAAACCACTGAGCAGGGCTGGGGATTGAACCTGTGTCCTCATGGATACTAGTTGGGTTCATTACTGCTGAGCTACAACAGGAACTCTGAGATACAAATTTTTATGTATCTTATGACTCTATGCTTATATGTTCAGGCTTCATGACAGGGAAAGGTCAGAGATAAAATGGTAAGCAATATTTATTGAAGCTTCCTTTTAAGTACTTCAGAAATATCTCATTTGATGCTCACCATACACTGTATCAGGGATGTTATAATTCTACCATATTTTAGAGCTAATGAACGAGAGACACAGAATTCTAAATAAGATGCTCAAATCCAAACAGTTGCTAGTGATAGAGGCTGATTTTGAATCTGAGTTCTCAAAAAATTCACAATTATGTCCCACCAGAGAGAGAGGAGATAATGGATAAAGTCCCAGAGGAGGTGTGATTGAGGGCAGATAAAGACTTATCTGAAAGGGAGGTTCTCTGGGACCAGAGGAAACATGAAGGAAGGGGTAGATGCTCATAGCGTTTAAAAAGATATTCGACAAGAAGTGAGGGTACTTTCTTGCATTTAGTGAAGAATAAAGCAAGGCTGTCCCCTAATTCTAAAGCAGGGAGAATATTAAGAAGTTACTCTCTCTCCCTGTTTTTTTTTTTTTTTTTTTTTTTGCATTCAGAAATTCCTGGGCCATAGAATGAATCTGAGCCATAGCTGTGACCCATACTGAAGTTATGACAACACGGGATCCTTCAGCCCACAGTCACCAGGCCAGGATCGAACCCACACCTCAGCACCCAACTGAACCACTGGAGTCTGATTATTAACCCACTGCACCAAGGCAGAAACTGCCAAAAGTTACTCTTAAAATATTTGCCAAAGGAATAGTTACTTGAATGTGTGAGGAAAGAACAGTAAATTTCATCATACTTCTAATGATTGAAATGTGAAAAAAATCATTACAATCATTTTATGGTGATACCACTCTACATGAAAAGCAGGAGAAATAAGGAATCTTTTTTAAAAGTCAGGGTAGCTCAGAATAACACAGAATAGATGGATTACCTACTCCTGAGCTACATTATGCAAATTTGATTTTTAAAATCTCATAAAAGCAAAAATCAAGTTTTTAAAGAATACAAAGCAAACACAAGAATTAAATTATACCTTCATATTCTAAGAAATAAGTTCAAGTAACTACAGAGAAATTAATCTGTATTATTAATCAATGTAATTTTATAAAGCTGAAAGAGACTTGGGCATCAGATGACCCAAATGTTCCACTTCTCAGAAGAAGAAATTAAAGGACCCTGAAGTGTATGACTTGTCAAAAATGCTGCAGTTCATTAATAGAAAATCCAGGGCTTTACTATACCATAGTCTTTGTATGTGGCCAGAAGAAATGTTGTACCTCATCCTCTTTTCAACTTATATACTTTTTTGGCTGTCCTATCACTTACATCAATTACTTTTCTGCAATGGATGTATAAACTATTAATTGATCCTAAGGGTAAGATAAGGGAACTAACATTTACAGAATGTGAGCTCTTGGCCAAGATCATTGCTAAGCACTTCTATTTGGGCTTTACCGAACATAATTACTTTAAGTATTTATTGATGGCTCCATTTATCTTCACGATTGAGAGAGTTGTGGTGGAGGGAGATTAAATAACTCACCCAAGGTCATATGTTGCCAGTTTCTTCCCCTTGCACTGCAAAATACCATGATGTTTGCGTCTTTAAAAATTTAAGGTTTTTTTCCCCTGTGAAATTTAAATTCTTTTTTAGTTTTAAATATATAATAATAATATAAGATAATAGTATATAATAATAGCAGGGACTACACAGAGTTGTTAAAAAGTAACCATTGAAAAGAAATTAAACTTAGTTACCTTTGCCCTTGAGGAATTCTATCTGGAAGAGAAAGTGAAAGCAGAATCTATGGGACTGAGGTGTTTTCAGCCACCATCAAGATAGAAGCTTGCTGCCCCTGAAACCACTCATACTAGAAGGATCCTTCATGCCCTATTTCCTCAATAACTTGCTAGCAAATCTAAGTTTCCTAAGGGAATATTAGTTTGGCCTAACCCAAATCACATGTATAAACTCTGGTGGAAATGTATGGAAATCTCGAAATACAAAGAAAGATTTCAACATACTTTAGGTGGCCCAAGCTTAAAAATTTTGGCTACAATCCACCTATAAATTCCCCATATAGACAAACATTCTCTTTTATACTCAAAAAATGAGAGTAATAGGTTACACTCCTCCATCCCCGGAAAATATAACTTCTTTATAAAAATGAAAACAAGTTCACATTCTGAGGAAAGATTCCGCATCTCCTCAACATGTGAATCATGTCCAGAACCCATAATAATTATTTCTTCGTCATCTAGTTCAGTCATATTACACTTTGAGATTCTATAACATGTGAGAAATATGAAAACTTAACCACTCCACAGATGCCCTACATGTAATTAGGGGATGAGAGTGAAGAGGAAATTAGTTAACGTACTTATGTACATACATGACACAGCAAAGAAATGACAGCAAGGGAGGAGGAAGTACCATTCTTATTTCTCCAGTGGTTGGTCAGAAAATCATGGTTGTTATTCGTAATTTAATTCTTCCATCAACCACTCCATGGAGCTATTCCCTGGGCTCATTATCCCTCATGTATCTGAATGCATAGTTGTCCTGCCTGCCCAAGGTTGCTTGAGTCTTCTATCAACTGTTAGCATTGAACATGGCCAAACTGAAAGGCATCCTTGGGCTCCCTTGACACTGAGGCATAGTCCCTCCTACCTTCAGTTTTTATTTTGCCACAGGTTCCTCATGGTATCCAAGCTGCAGTTACTCCAAGCAACCATGGGTCTGCTGGTGTAACCAGACCAAGGGTCCAAGCTGCTTGCACTATAGTCAGATAAGCTAAAGAGTCTTCCCTCTCTCTTGGCCTCCCTCCTAGATGAGTCTAACTACTGCTTTGATAAATGGCTTGGAGGAGTACACCTAAAGGTGATACCACATTTCTATGATTCAGTGTGACCCGCCAATCTTCACACATCACTGTAAGTGGTAAGGATTATAAGGATTTGCAATTGGTCTTTAACTTTGAAGGGTAGATCCTGAAGATTCCTGAATTTCGGATTTCATGCATTCCAGGTCAAGATGTTATATAATGTAGTGGGTCCATATGAGATTCTGCAGGATGTTGAGAAAACTAAAGTCCTTGCAGATTCAGTCATGGCACAGCCATTTCCTATAGGAGCAAAATAGCTACCAAACAGACATTAAGAACATGTCATGCCCTTACTTAAGGCATTAATATATCAACAAGCATGTTGAAATGGATCATCGGTTTTTAAATTTTCAAAACTAATTTTTTTTCAGATAAGAGTATAGCAGATCAAACAGTTGTGAAAAAATATTTTCTACTAGGTCAATGCCTTCACTCTTACTGAGATATGTAAGATTATTTTCTTGCAATCCCCTAATTTCTATTCAAATGATATAAAATGTGTATCTTGCTTAAGTGGTACAGATTCCACTTAATTTTTATATTCATAATTTAACAGTTATGATTATAACAGTGAACTTTTTGTCCTAATAAACCATAGTTCATTGAAAAATTTTATATATAATGAATGTATTTTATATATAAAATTGGTGAATGTGATTTCTAAATATAGTTTTCATATTCAATTTGTCATATAATCCAACATTGGTCATGTTTCCTTATTCATTTAATTCTTATATAAAAATTGCTAAATCTGCAAACTATTGCATTTGGAGTGGATAGCAATGAGATCCTGCTGTATAGCACAGGGAACTATATCTAGTCACTTATGATGGAACATGATAGAGGATAATGTGAGAAAAAGAATGTATATATATGTGTGTGACTGGGTCACTTTACTGTACAGTAGGAATTGACAGAACACTGTAAATCAACTATAATGGAAAAAATAAAAATTGTTTTAAAAAGTTGCTAAACCAATATAAAAGTTAGCCATTTTCTGATGCTGAAGCATAAGAAAGTAATTAATAATGTAATAGATTGAGTAGTAGTTATAATGGACAATTCAATAACAAGATACTATGTATAACCTAATTTATACTGTCTAGTTTGCATGATTGAAGGATTAGAATTACTTAATCCAAAATCTGTTCCATTCAACAGTTAGAGTGTTAGTTTAAATTAATGAGTCAATTTAGGTAAAGTTAGTGAGGCTCATCTAATTAAAATTAGAATCAAAATTAGAATATTCAGTGTCTATGGAATTTTCTGGGTGTTTTATCAAGTGGTTCAGCACTTCAAATTATATATCTTCAAACATGGGTTATTTTATACTTTAGTCCAATAGTAAGCACATCTGGTAGGTGTTTAATAGATCAAAATGATGAGTAACCTCTTAATCTGATATTCTATGAAGGAAAGAAATTTCACAGAGCATCTAGTAGCATTTGGCTATATTTTTTAAATAGGAATAAAAAGTAATTATTTTGTAAAATCATCATAAAACTTTTAAACATATATACAAATTATTCTATAAGGAAATATATGTTTCTTTAATGTATTATCATTTCCTCTTAGATGTCATTAATTACAGAGTTTCAAAGATCCATGTGCAAACAAAAATAAGATACTTTGAAGTTATAAATTAAGAATAGATATTAATTTTTAAAAATATTTCCATTCTATTTTAAATTTCTGTGAAAGTTACATATAGTAAGCCATTCTGCCAGGAAAATTAAAATTGTAAACTGTGTTATGGTTAAAAGAGACAAGGCAAGAATTTTCTCTAGGAAGAGCAGCTGGCTACACCGTGGTCCAAAGTCTTGTTCTCAAATTTGCAGGTCCAAGGAATCAATGTACCAGAAGACAGAATTCAGGACAAGTGAATCTCACTGTTTTAGGAATCTTTCTGGTAAGACAGACAGACAGACAGACAGACACACACACACACACACACACACACACACTCATTTTGGGAATACTCTTTGCCACACCGACTTACACCACCATAGGTATGCAAATTTAATTTTTAAAGGCCAGATGTTTAAGTTATTTAAAAACAAGACTAATTTATTAGTAAGTTGATAAGCAATAACTTTAAGTATATATTTTTAAATGCTCTAAAATCTATAACTTAGCTTTCTTCAGTACAAAACAGGGGAGAGGGAGGAGGAGGGGAATGGAGGAAGGCTGAATTGTAGGAGGAGAAAGTGAGACAGAGATACTGAGATTCTTGAACAAGAATCTGATTTCCTATCAGCGTCATTAGGGGGACTGAAGACTAGCATTTCCATAGTTGACTCCTTTTGTAGGGAACAAGTAACAGAGCGGCTGCCCAATAACAGAGTAAACAAAAGGACAAAAATAGATCGTGGCAACATTTATCTTCCCCCTTTAAAGTACCCCAGATCTACTTTTGAGGAACAGCTAGGAAATTACCATTTATGTATAAAATCACACACTGCTGGTACTGAATCTGCCTCTTAGCATTATCACATGGTTTTCCCTTCCCAGACTTCTATATTAAGGTTCCACAGAGATCCTGGGTTTAATAAAGTAACATTATCCTTAGGAATGCATCTTATCTGATTTAATTTTGTTATATACAAACACACACGAAATGCTAAATGATTTATTTCAGAGTAAAAAATCCAACAGTTTGGATGATTTCTTTCCCATAAAAACAAATACCAAATATAAATATTTTGTAATTTTTTTTGAAATTACAAAAATATTTGGAATGAGCACATTATTTTCATGTATATATACAGATCTTTTCATATATATCACTAAATTGAACTTTTAGTTTTTCCCAGAAACCAACTCTTCTACTAAAATTACTTTCTTCACTTAGTATGCATGACTTTTGCCTTCTTACCTTTGTCAAAATCCTGTGGTTTTGATTTGCAATATCCTCCTCCCTGAGGAAGAATCCTACGTATTAATCGCTATCCCTTCACCACTAATGACAGAGCGCTTAGGCCCTCCTACCTGTCTCTCGTCTCCTAACATTCCCCATTCAGTACACCCTTGTTCTCCTCCACACTTACCACCCTGAAGTCAGAGAGGAAGAACTATCTAAAACATGGATTGCTTAACATCATTCAAAATTATCCATTCCTGTCTGTAGCGGTAGTTCTCAAAGGGTTTCTGAGATTAGCCTTTTCAGCATCACCTGAGAACCTGTTAGAATTGCAACTTTTTGGGCCCCACCCTGGATCCCCTGAAACAGAAAATTTGGTCCCCAGCATTGTGTGTTTTAAAGCCCACAGGCCATTCTGAGGCCTGGTCCTCTATGGGACCACGTCTCTGCTCTCAGCACGTGCACAGCAGTGTGGTCCATGGAAAGGCAGCATCTGAGTCAACAGGGGCTTGCTATAAATGCCAGTGCTGGGTCCACCATCCTGGGCTAACTTGTTAACAACTCCTACAATATACTTCCATGGAGTTACATGTGATCTCAGGGAGGGAAGTGGGCCTGTGTTCTAGCAAGTTCTTCAGGTGACGGAGATGCATACTTAAGTTTGAAAAGCACTCACTGGTGAGGGACCCTCCAGAGCTTGGCCCATTTCTTCCTTTTCCAGCCTCCTGATTTGTTCTTCTCACAGTTGGAAATCCAGCCTCAGTGATTGACCCGGGTCTCCTCAAAAGTATTGGTGACTTCTCAGCTTGGTAACATTTCACATACTTGCCCTTCTGTCTGCATTGCCCTCACCCTGTTCCATATGCCTGATTCCCATACAGTCCTCCAGGCTTAGGACTCACCTCCTCTCCTACAGGAAGCTACCTCTGATTGCCCCACACTAACGTGTTTCTCATCTCCTGAAGTGTCACTGCAATTGCTATATTGAATGTGTGCCTCCTCACCTAAATCTAAACATGAAGAGCAAACGTGAAAGCTTTCTGGAAAGATAGTAAATATGTTTCTTTCAGGTAAAGAGAAAGGATGACCCTCAACGTTTGAGAGAACAGCATGCCCCTTAATGGTTAGGTAGCATGAAATAGTATAAAGATGACCGCACTAGTCTCAAGACCCAGGCACTATTCTTATGCTGTTATGTCCTATGGGTGTGGCTTTGGCAGTCAGTTCCCATGTCTAAAGCTCTTCATCTGTGAAATGGGCAGAAAAAGTTCTGCTCTTTTAACCTATGGCATTGTGTGAATCAAGCGACATACTTGATGTCAAGTGCTTAATAGAAACTAAATTAAGGAAAAGACATTTCCACATAGTTAAGGTTTTGACTAAACAAAAATAACCTTTCTCTCTATCTTGAAATACCAAATTCCAGGTGAACCATCTAACAAACTTTATATTGAATAACATCAGAATCTTAGCATCTTTATCTTCAAAGATTTAGACATATTTCACAAACATGCAGGTGTAGTAGGCAAACATAGAATACTTACTGAATACTAAAGCTGCATATAAACTACTCCTAAATTGCATGTTTTGTCATAAAGTATTTTTCTAGTATATCCTATATATATAAAAAAGCTACACAGATAGAATATATCAACATGTCCTTCAGCTTTGTTTGGATTCCTGAGTGTGTACAGAATACAAATATCTGATCTGAGATCCAAAGGCCACCTCAACCATGTGTCAATCTACCTGTGAAGAGATTTCACATCCGCATCCACTCCCAACCTATGCTTCTAATCATACCTGTGAGTTACCTGAATATTTACCTTTTTCATCTTATCCCTATACTTGGAGTGTGCATTTCACTTCTTTCGGCTTGAGATAGACCAAATTATTCTGCTATAAAACATAGTCTCACAGAATACTAACCTTAGACAAGGTTGCTCTGAGACTATGATAAAAATGCGTTGACAAGTGGCCACTTCATTATCTTATCTAAGCACAGGTAAGACTCCTGACAACTATAAAATATCAGTCATCTCCTCTCTTGGCCAAAAGGAGTGACTGCTGCTTCCTTAACAAATGAAGCTTTGGCCTCACTCTAGTCTCTCCTCCAGACAGGCAGGATTTACTGAGATAACCAAGCATAAAATTGCCCCATTTCCTGAGAGCATCCAGACCAGAATGAAGTCTGGCTTCCCTAGAACCTGGCTTTCTCCAAAGCACGTGACCAAAGCCCAATCCTGTGATTTCTTGTACCCCCTTAGTGATATCCCCACATTTCCCAGGTGAGGGTTCCCTCTTGCTGTGAGCTGCAAGAAACCCACCTTGTCCCAATACAGATGTGTCCCTGAGTTCATTTACTTTTCTTTTTCAGGACATACTTAATCTGAGCTTTGAAAGAGAACTGGGGCATCATTCCACTAAGTGAGTGAAAACCACATTCCAAGCATAGAAATAGGATGATCAAAAGCAAACTATAGGGTAAATCGCTGGTGTGGTTGGAAACACGGGGTGTGTGGGAAGATGTGGGTGGAGACTGGAGCACAAGGAAAGTCACTGTTGTAAATTTCTTCCCAAACAGTTAATTATCCATCCTCCCCAGCTTTCTTGAAGTAGACATATGCACCTAAAATCATTTTTTCCAATATTTCATAGTAGTTATTGTTGGAACTCTGCCTTTCTGTTTAGGCTGAGAGCAATTTGAAAATTTGGCCCATGTTTTATTACATATCTCCATCTCTCCAAAAGTCACCCCATTTCTAGAGTGTTGGATAGCAAAGATGTATTCATTGGATATGTGAATAAATGTGCTTTCAAAGTTCAATAGGTAAGAAAGTCATTATTATCTATTTCTACTACTGGGAATGCATGCAAAGCAAATTCACAAATGACCCAATTATTAATAGATGTAAAATTGTTGAAACTTTAACAAATTTTATCACAGATAAAAATAACATGCTATTTTTAACATGGCAGGAATCATGTTTAATATTACCATTTAAAATATTTTCGTTTAAATCTCGTTAACCAGTTTGTCTTTGTTGGATCCAAAAAGAAGCCTGACTCCCTACAGAACTGATGAACTGGTTTTTGCTTTATTATAAAGAAGTATCTTGGTCAAAACACCAATTCCTCATTGGCTAAGGTAGTTTGTTGAACACAGGTTTTAACTGACTCTTTCTTACACAGCTAACTAACATCTTAAATAACAGACTCTTCTCTTGCTAAAACCCTTACACCCACTCCCTCAGGTCCCCAGTGACTTGAATTCTTGGCATTTTCTGGACTCTGCTGTGTAAACATCACTTGCTCTCAGCTTTTCTACTGCCCTTTAAGTGTCTGCTTTTTCAGGCCTGATAAGTCATCTTTTTTTTTTTTTTTCCAGATTCCAGTATTTTGTTGTTCTTATCTTTTCTCTAGTCCCCCCAATCTTGTGTTGTAAAAAAATTTTCATTTCTAAACTTCAATAAACTATCAGGAGGGAACAATTTAGTCATTTGTATTAAATCTTATACCCTTATCTGCTTCCCCCAGGATATTTTTCAGCACTCAATATGACATCACTGTAAACAGGTAAGGACTTTAGATTTTAATTTTTTTCTGAAACTCCTTATACTAACCAAAATCATGTCTTCCCATTCCTTATTGTCATTGATAAAACCAAATAGAATCTTAGCATATGGACTTTTGTTAGATTTATATGTGTATAGCATTTATAGTATTTAAACATTTGATTTTGCATCTGAGGATAAAACTTGCTACCCCACCGATCAAATATTGTTTGTTCAGACTGGCCAGCAGAGAACTTGAAAAATAATATAATTTTATGAAGTATGAGTTCTTAGAACTTTTAATTATTTGACCCCTGAAAGTATATGAAGTCTCTAAAGCATTTTATTAACATTAAATCAATGAAGTATGAATGAGTAAATGAGTGACTAAATCATGTTTAATTTCTTTCTGTCCCCAAATAATAATTTGTAGTTATTTCTTCTTTTATTTGTACTTTTCTTTGGCTGATCAATATTCTTTCCCTCAGAATGATTTTCAGTTTAGGGCTGTGTTTTCTAACTCCATCAGGAATTATAGATTCTATCAATGAATTCTTAATTAATAGAATATATTACTATGCTTATAAATTCTGAAAAGCCATTATTAATTCCAGTGTTTGCATTTACTATCTTTGCATCCTCCTTCTTCATGTATCATATATTCAATCCCCAAACTCAATGGTTAACTCAGCACTTTGGGTCTAGCTTGGTAACATAACACTATCCACAAATGTAATTAGGAGTTCCCTTGTGGTGGCAGTGGGTTAACGATCCAGCACTGTAACTACAGAGGCTCAGGTTGCTGCTGGTGTAGGTGTGGGTTCAGCCCCAGGCCTGGAACTTCCATATGCCTTGGGTGTAACAAACAAACAAACAAACAAACAAAAACGCCAAAACCACAATTGTAATTATTTGTTTATATTTCACTTCCTCGACTAAACAGTGAATTTGTCAAGGACAGAAGCTATGACTTATTCATTTTAGGATTCTCTGCTCTTATTCTACACTTAACAAATATACTTCATTGCTTAGAATCTTAGCCATGCAATAAATATTTGTTAAATCAATTTAGTCACACACCCTTTTGCCCCCACATCAAACATCTGCATGGATATAGTTTTGTTTGAACAAATGCAACTAGAATGAATATTGTTATAGAGATAGTTTCTCCAGAATACAAAAACATCTGGTCAATTTGGTGGGGGAAAAGAAAAAAACAACAACACAAGTTGACACCGTTGATGCAAAACTGCCTATGTGTTCTCCACTTTTTTTCTTCCTCTTAAATGGACATTATAAAAAAAAAAAGAAAGAAGTGCTGCTATGCAAGTAAGATGGCAGTTTGTCTCCTTTCCCCTTCCTTCTTTAGTCTCACTCAGCAAATGAATTTGCCTTGCTCAGAAATGGATCTGCTATAAAAAATATTACCAACTTCACAATGATTCTAGAACCTCATAAATTGCAATAATTAGCATGACCTCCCTTTGTAATTGAATTAGCTCCAAAGGAACACATTTCTATAATAGATTGACCTCTATTATTCCTAACAATATTAACTGGGCAAGGATATACATGGGATTTTGAGCAAGTCTAGTGTTTTGTCCAGAAGCACAATGCATTCAGCTGAATCCAAGGGTATCCAGGGGTCTGGGTTCTTCCTTTCTTTGCTGCTCTTCTTTCCCCAATGTCTAACTGTGCTGTGCTGTTTACATCACAGGTACTGGTTCCCCTTAATCACTAACAATTGCCAGGTTAAAAGTTACTGTTGTTATTATTCCTAAATTCTCTATTTTTATAATCTCTTTCATTCTTTATATCGCAAGAGTAGCCTCTGAAATAATGATAGTTCAGAATTTTTGACTTCTGCAAAGATGGTAAGATGGGCAAGTGGAACAGTGAAAATAAGGGGTTAACTTATGTTATCACGACAGTCTCTTTCTGTTCTAAAATTTGGGGAATCTGGAATCAGCAAAAGTGAGAGGGCTACTATATGACACAATCATGTAAGAAGCTTGCATACACAGATTCCGTTCAAGGGGCCCTCAAACAAGTCTTCATCGTTTGGACCACAGAACTCTGTCCACCCAGTCACAGCAGACTGGCCAGTATAGTTAGAGTAAGACTTTGGTGAGAGCATTGGCTACAGGGGTCTCTATACAGAATGACTCAGTGAAATCCAGTGGCTGGGAGTTCATTAAGTAGGAGCTTCTATAGGGGACTGAGTTAGCTTCGAGAGTCAAGAGCCATAGAAGCAGAATCATAGGAAAACAATGGCAGACAACCAGTAAATGGAGATCAGAATTATTACTGTAGTTAAGTTCCCGATCATCACAGGATCTTGAACAAAAGTCTAGTTTCCTTTTATACTTCTATACATTTATATATACCCTAGAACTAGAGTCTCAGCACCTCAGGTAATGTGAATAAGACAACTTTTTTTTTTTTTGCAAAGTAAAAGTTTCTCAAGTAATGATACAAAACTATTTTAAAAATATCCTTATGTTATTTAACAACTGGTTGAATACCAAATATATATAGAAGTTTCTTTCATTTTTGATAGGTAAACTATAACATTAGCATGATTCATTGTAAATTTAATTTTTAACTACTTAAATTTTAAACCAGTAGTTCACTATCTGTGCAAAGTTTTGAAAACAGTAATCATATAATGCCAACCAAAGCATGGAATTATACATAGCCCCTAAAAAATTAAATCTATTTACACAACGCTCTTTCCTTCAGCTTCCAAATAATCTATATGGTTGCAGAATCAGCTCATACTCTTACAAGTAAAGAGTTTTGTTTAATTAAAAATATATAGATTACGGAGTTCCTATCGCAGCTCAGAGGTTAACAAATCTGACTAGGAACCATGAGGTTGCGGGTTTGATGCCTGGCTTTGCTCAGTGGGTTAAGGATCCGGTGTTGCTTTGAGCTGTGGTGTAGTTCTCAGACACGGCTCGAATCTGGCGTTGCTATGGCTCTGGTATAGGCTGGCGACTACAGCTCCGATTAGACCCCTAGCCTGGGAACCTCCATATGCCGTGGGCACAGCCCTAGAAAAGACAAAAAGACAAAAAAAAAAATATATATATATATAGATAGATAGATAAAGATAGATAGTGTGTGTGTGTTTATTGAATGCACAGTTTTCTTCAAGGTCTCTGAAGAACTATTTGATTTGTTTCTAATTCACTTGACTTTCTGACTTCCTTTCTCCATCTTTTTTTTTTTTTTTTTTGCTTTTTAGGGGATACAGATGCAGCATATATAAGTTCCAAGGTTAGGGGCTGAATTGGAGCTGCAGCTGCTGGCCTACACCACTGCCACAGCAACGTGAGATCCCAGCTGAGTCTGTAATCACCACACCTTGTGGCAACACTGGATCCTTAACCCACTGAGCAGGGTCAGGGATTGAACCTGCATCCTCATGAATACTAGTCTAGTTCATTACCATTGAGCCACAATGTCCTCACTTGATTTTTTTTGAATCTATTTAATTTCATTATATCTAAAACTCTTAGATCCCCCTCAAGGGCAAGTAATGTAATTAAGTCAACAATACAAAGGACATGTGATTCAGGTAGATTACAGATTAACAAATCTTTTATATAGAAAATCAATATATTTATAGAAAATTAGGAAATTATTCTTTTCTCTTTTGTTGCAGTCCTCTGACTATAGAAAAGGCTTTAAAATTTTAAACAGCAATTACAAAAAACTAAAATGAAATATTTGAAGCTATTGAACTATATTGGGTTTTATACTTTAAAAAATAATATGCATTCGAGAAGCAAAAATCAGCCCAAGTTAAATGCACACTGAACAATGCTATTCATAGCACAAGTATGAAATGCAAAGATAATTGCATCTGGAAAGAGTAAAAATTAAGTTCTAGTGTTGGGTTTTGTTTTTCATTACATTTTTTTTTCATTCTTGTTGGTTCAGTGCTAGTTGTACCTTCAAGGTATAAGAAACACTTAAACAAATAGACATATGCTGTTATGATGTAATAAGCCCTAAGAAGAATATAAAGCAGATTAAGGAGTAACAGAAGCACTGGAATGCTAATTTAGAACTATCACCCCTCTCTGAGGAGTGATATTTGATCAGAGACCAAAATAAGGGATGGAACAAGGAAAGAGAATTTCCAATGTTGGGTCAGCTGGTGCCCAGGCCTGGCGGAGGGGGAATACTGAACAAAACTGGGGTGCTGCCAGAAAGCCTGTGCGGCTGGAGGCATTTAGGGGGTGTGGGGTATGGGATCCAAAGACTGAGCACCAGATAGATCCTGTGGCTCCTGCTCAGGCCCCCGGATTGCATTCTTGGTATAATGGGAAGCTATGAGGATATTCTGAACATGGACGGGAAAGATCTGAACTGTGCTTCAAAGGAATTTCTCTGACAACTCGGGAGAATGGGCTTTGGTGGAATAAGAGTGACATCAGGAAAACCAGAACAGGATGTGGAAATTAGTAATTCTGTATGATGAGAAGATCCAGAACATGACCATTGGTGGAGACAATTGCTACACCATTGTTAGTACCATTTATTTAGATACTCAGAGCTGAACCACAGGTTGAAAAATAATTCCAATTATGCTACTATTTTGTCAAGTACATTTACTAAAGTTTTACATTAAATAGTCCTTTTTTTTTAATAATCCAAATAAAGCCTTTTTTTTTTTTTTTTTTTTGGCTGCACCCATGAAAGTGACGGCACGTGGAACTTCCTGGACCAGGGATCGAACCTGAGCCTAAGTTGCAACGTGCACCACAGCTGTGACAACGCTGGATCCTTAACCCACTGCACCACAAGGAAACTTCTTCAATAGTCCATTTAAATGAGACTAGATTTTGCATTTCTCTTTTTCCTTTAAAAGGGGGAAAATATTCTTTATGTAAAAGGATCTTTGATAAAGGATGTTGCAAATATTAGAAAAATATGTCAACTGTACTCCAATACAATTAAATATAAATACATATTAGAAAAATATTAGACTTCGAATGTCAAAAATTAATTCAACTCTTTTCTCTAAAAAAGGGATAAATGTTTAGGTTTAATAACTGCTTTTCTTTTGTAATTAATGCTACTTTTAAAATGTGAAGTTCAACCTCGTGTAGATTAGCATTTAGTGTTTCCCTGAAAATCAATTTTAATGCTATCCTTAATGTCATTTAAAGTCAACATTTTAACTTCTGGCACATATATTTAATATTACTCTTCTGTCATAAATTAATGCTCTGTCTAAAGGAATAGAAATCACAATTTGACAGAAAACATGAAGACCACTGAAGTTTTCTTAACTTGTGAAAAGGAAGTTGCCTTGGCCTGCAGTAAATTATCATTAGAGGCATTGCCAGAACCCAGGACCCTGTGTTATGTGTTATGAGAGACAGGATGCATTCTGATTTAGAGCATATGCTGTTGAGAACCTCTCCACGCTGAGGTCAACAGCATGGGACAAAAGGTCATTCTGAATCCTAAGTTTTGAAATTTTTTCCACATATCTCATATTTATATTCTCCTTTTGGCAACTTAAAAATTTTTGTGCTCTCTCTCTCTCTTTTTTTTTTTTTGGTAAAGGAATAAACAACAGTCATCATACCAAGAACTCTATACCAACAGAGAATTCTTTCTTTTGAACTTTTCTGTAAGTTAGAGTTTCTAACTCTCATGAAAAACAGTGCACTTCTTTGAATGAAGATATATTCTTATCCTGCTATCTTTGTTCTTCTGTGTTACAAAGTAATTTTAAATCAGAAATTAGAAACTTCTTATATACATAATTTAAAAAGAAAGTTGGGGGATTTAAAAATAGATCCAAATGGTCACTTCTTTCCTATTCATTTAGTTAACTTAATTTCTATTACTCTTTCCAGATGCAATTATCTTTGCATTTCATACTTGTGCTATGAATAGCATTGTTCAATGTGCATTTAACTTGGGCTGATTTTTGCTTCTCGAATGCATATTATTTTTTAAAGTATAAAACCCAATATAGTTCAATAGCTTCAAATATTTCATTTTAGTTTTTTGTAATTGCTGTTTAAAATTTTAAAGCCTTTTCTATAGTCAGAGGACTGCAACAAAAGAGAAAAGAATAATTTCCTAATTTTCTATAAATATATTGATTTTCTATATAAAAGATTTGTTAATCTGTAATCTACCTGAATCACATGTCCTTTGTATTGTTGACTTAATTACATTACTTGCCCTTGAGGGGGATCTAAGAGTTTTAGATATAATGAAATTAAATAGATTCAAAAAAAATCAAGTGAGGACATTGTGGCTCAATGGTAATGAACTAGACTAGTATTCATGAGGATGCAGGTTCAATCCCTGACCCTGCTCAGTGGGTTAAGGATCCAGTGTTGCCACAAGGTGTGGTGATTACAGACTCAGCTGGGATCTCACGTTGCTGTGGCAGTGGGTGTAGGCCAGCAGCTGCAGCTCCAATTCAGCCCCTAACCTGGGAACTTATATATGCTGCATCTGTATCCCCTAAAAAGCAAAAAAAAAAAAAAAAAAAGATGGAGAAAGGAAGTCAGAAAGTCAAGTGAATTAGAAACAAATCAAATAGTTCTTCAGAGACCTTGAAGAAAACTGTGCATTCATAAACCACACCC